>NC_133132.1:154741668-155991668 GCF_048418815.1 Hemitrygon akajei
ATAATGGCCAATTAACCCACCAACTGGTACCCCTTTGGACAGTGGACTGTGACATCCTACGCGGTCACGGGAAGAAAGTACAAACTCTTTACAGGCAGCAGCGGGAATTGGACCCGGGTTGCCTGGACTCCAAAGAAGCGTTGTGCTAACCACTGTGCTCTCATGCTGGCCCATTTTGTGAATCCATCGCAAATCATATTATTGTTGCCGCAGTTAGCATCGCAACTTGTGTAAGCGGAGGAATGTACAAACTCCTTACAGATAGCGGTGGAATTGAACCCCAATTTTACAGCTGGTGCTGTAAGAGCATTACACTCACCGCTACACGACCATACCACCCCAGGCCATGGCATCAATAGCAATGAGTAAAGGAATATGCAGAATTTGAACTTTCTTTTGAAACCTTGTGTGCAGTACTTGACGGAAGGGTGGGACTGCAACACTGCGACATCACTAACAACTGTTTTCAAATACAAAGACAACTGGAGCATCTGCATCTCCTGCCTAGGTGGTGCTCAAGCCAAATCGTGGAGCAATCGGCATTTCTGTCAATGGTAAGAGGTTCTATTCAAGGACAACGAACTCTACAGAGGGGAGTAAACAGTCAATGTGTCAGGCTGAGACTTTCCATCAGGACTAGAAAATGAGGGGGGCAGAAGCCAGAATAAAAAGTTGGGGGGGTGCAGGGGGGAGGGGGAAAGAGTACAAGTTGGCAGCGTTAGGTGAAACCAGAGGGCATCTCCCCCTCACCTGGTTTCCAGTCCTGATGAAGAGTCTTGCTCCAAAATGGTGACTGTATGTTTCCTTCCGTCGATGCCCTGTGACTTGCTGAATTCCTCCGCTATTTTGTTCACGTTGCTCAAGATTTCCAGCCTCTCGTGTGTTCATTGCTTTTGAAATCAGTGTCCATTTGGCCGTGGCTTTGGATTCTTGCAAAGCCTTTTTGGTGTGGCGCAAAGCTGAGCAGGGGACTCCCTCATGGCCTGGAAGGTACTGGAGCAACCTCTTCACCTTATGCAAGCAACGTGTTCAACAAACTACACTGTTTTATCAGTAACTACAGTTTTTTTACAACTTGCTATTTGGTACATATATATATATATATTTTTGCATTGTTTGAAATAGTTTGATGAAGACACACTAAGGTTGGAGGAACAACACTTTATATTCTGTTTGGGTAGGCTCCAACCTGATGGCATGAACATTGATTCCTCAAACTTCCAGTAAAGCACCTCACCCTGCCCCACCCCCCACCTTTACCATTTCCCATCCTCTTATTTCTCTCTCTCCTTGCCTACCCATTGCCTCCCTCTGGTGCTCTTATTTCTTTTTCTTTCTTCCCTGGCCTTCTGTCTCTTTCACCAATCAACTTCCCAGCTCTTGACTTCAGGTTTCACCTATCACCTGGCTGTTCTCTCTCCACACCCCCCCCCACCCCATCTTCCTAAAATCTACTCCTCACCCTTTTTTCTCCAGTCCTGATGAAGGGTTTCAGCCCGAAACATCAACTGTACTCTTTTCCATAGATGCTGCCTGTCCTGCTGTGTTCCTCCAGCATTCTGTGTGTGTTGCTCAGACTTCCAGCATCTGCAGATTTTCTCTCATGTGTGCACGTTACCGCAACTTTACTAATGACTAGTAGTAGCTCGATCATTCAAGTCGAATATGATGTTCTCCTAAGGGGTTGTTTATTGGTGGGCCCTCAGGTGTCTGCAGAGACTGATCCAGGATTCACATATCCCGGTGCAGTGTGGGAAAGAGTAAGTGGTGGCTGTGGTTAGTGGCTGGGTCTTTTGTTTGTTCAGTCTCTCCTTTTACAGCTGCCGCTTGTACTCTGAGGCTCAGCGGAGGTTGGTCTCACGTAGATCACCTCCCTCTTCGACAGATTTCCTCAAGGTGTACCTATTGCGTGCAATACCCTCCCAGTTTTTAGACGTAATGTTGAATTTCTTCCGGTTGATTTTGACGTTGCCTTTGAAGCGTTTTCTTTGCTCACTGGGGGTCTGCTGGCCTTCCTGCAACTGGGAGTAAAATATCTGTTTAGGGAGACATGAGTTAGGCATCCAGATTAACATTAGAGCAGGTATTGCTTTATCGAACAACTACAGGTAACTGTCAGGAGAGGTTTCCAGCCCAAAGCTGCAGGCAAGATGTTTGCCATAGACTTGGCAACTGAGAATCCACTGTTTAGCCCTGATTTAATAAATCCCATTTTCTGAGTATTTCCATCCTTTAAACAAGACATATTTGCAAATAGTCTGGTATCCAACTCCACAATCCACCCATCTCGGAAAGTGCCTTTTCCAAAAGCTTCCTTCTACAAAGCACCATAGGGCTATTAAAACAAAAACTTCACGCTGTTTTAAATGTTGCCCATCACTGTACTGTCGACACTTTAAACCACTTTTTATAATGCTATTTACATTGTACCAATTGTAAACACGTTGTAACAGTGTCATTTACATTGTACACACTGGTATTTATGCAAATTTTATTTCATATCCACCCTTTAACTTACAAATTTATTTTTTAGTACTCTATAATTGTTGAATGTTTTATTGCATATTATGCCCTGACAAACATACCACAGCGAATTCCGAATACATGTAAACGTACAAGGTGATTAAATTGATCCTTGGGTGAAGTTGAGGCCATTAGAATACTTTCTCCTTTGCACTGTAGAAGGAGGGATAAGTATGATGCAGAAGTGTGAGTAATCATTCTGTGGTCAGATGGTACAGGAACTCTGATTCAGTTCAATCCATTTTACCTCATAAGCCACAAAGAGATGGACACTCGGAAGACGGATGCCTACTCCAAGTCACCTGGCACTTAAAAATTCTGCCTTTCATGAAATATGATTACTTGAGAAGCTGAGAAGCTCCTTCCAGCCCTTCGAGCCACGCCGCCCTGCAACCTCCAAATTAACCATAGCCCAATCACAGGACAATTTACCATGACCAATTGTAAATTGGTCTTTGGAATGTGGGAAGAAACTGGAGCACCTCGGGGGGGGGGGGGGGGGAACCTACGCAGTCATGGAGAGAAGGTACAAACTCCTTCCCTTAAGGTTGACTAGTGGCTCCTCACTACAGCGAGTGAGTTTCTTGACTGTACCCCTTGGAAATGAAGTATTTGTTACTTTCATGAAATGCTTGGCATCGCAGGTACTCCCAAACAAGTTGTGAGGTAGAGAGTAACAAGTAGGCATCACACTCTCGTAGTCTTCTCAGAGAAGAACCACTCCTGTTCTAGATTTTTCCACAGATAGCAGAAACCTGTGACATGTCCTGTGAAATGATAGTAGTGAAGGCAGGCCTCCTCTGATATGTACATAGGAAGTACAGTGGGGCAAACAAGTGTGGGTTCTGTGGATCATTGTGAGTGCAGAGTAAGTCCCAAATGTCAATGCATATGTATTAGGTATCCCTTTATGAATTCATTATCCACATCCAAATAATAACATTTTGTAAATCAGCCCGACAATGTATAAACGTCCCAACATAACAATTTAAATACAGCAGCAACTAAGAACAATGAAGGACTGGAGAAGAAAATGGTAAAAATGGTGCATTTCTGTGCAGAAACAGCGCATTAATTATTAAAAACAAAAAGAAATGTAAATTTTCATTTTTCAGAAACCTACTTAAAAGGTAGGTTTCAAAACAGCTTGGGCTTCAATTTTCCACGGTGAAATTCACAATATAACCATATTTAGATAACTAATCCACTCTGAGTATGTATTTGTGTGCATGTGTTAGTGCGCGCGCCAGTAATTATTGGTAGAGTGACTTAAATATCACAATACAAAACATGATGCAACTAGAAATGCAAGATCCAGGGACACATTTCCCTACCAACGACTGGAGAGTCAAGATAACCTTAGACCATTGGGTGTTCAGAGTTATTTTAGCAACTGCATGAGTCATACAGATTATATTCACCCAGAAACCATAATGCTGAATTAAAATTCTAATGATAGGATAGCACTTGATATAAAAGTTGCAAAGCAGAATTTCCTCATGTTGTTTCTGAGGGAATAAATCAACAAATAGGTGAGAATAAAGTAATGAAACACAAGAGATGATACTGAAGATGAATTTGGGGAAGCATTGGGGCCACCCTGCACAATCCAAAGACTTGCAGGTTTCTGCAGATATACCGTGAAAAGCATTCTAACGGGCTGTATCTTTGTCTGGTTTGGGGGTGGGGGAAAGAGTACAGCACAGGGCCTAAATAAACTGCAAGAATTTGTAAACTCAGTCAGCTCCATCGTGGGCATACCTCTCCAGCTTCCAGGACATCTTCAAGGAGCAACGCATCAAAAAGGCAGTATATATCATTAAGCACCCCCATCACCAAGGACATGCCCTCTTCTCATTGCTACCATCAGGTAGGAGGTACAGGAGCCTGAAGGCACATACTCAATGATTCAGGAACAGCTTCTTCCCCTCTGCCATGAGATTTCTGAATGGACATTGAACAAATGAACATTACCTCACTACTTTTTTTTAAATCTCACTGCACTACTTAATTAATTTGATTCTTAAAATTCTATATATTCTTACTGTAATTTACAGTTTTTATTATGTGTTGCATTGTACTGCTGCTGTAAAACAAATGCTGGTGATATTCCGATTCCGATTCTAATTCCTTCCTATAACTCCAGACTCTCCTGTGCAAAGCTCAGATGAGATTCCCCCTTCTTGTCTCATGCACTCTGCCACTAAGGTAAAGAGAACTTATGTTAGATGGAAATCTCTGAGAGAATGGGAGTTGCAGAGCTCCCACTCTATCAGACACTTATTGCAAGTCTCCGAATGGGAAGCATGCAGCCATTTTCCTCTTGACTGGAGGCTGATGCTCAGCTCCAGCAAGGAGCAGACGTCTCCGCTTGTCCTTGCTGCCGTTGCTTCTCCATCTCATTCGCAGACAGCTTTAAGGGCTAAACATGGCCCTTGTAAAACTGCTGAACTCCTATTACCTGCCTGCGTGGTATAATGCAATAATGTGCCTGAAATGGGCCTCATGAGGCAACAGGATATCTGGATTCTCACGCTATCCATTGATAGCTGGACGTGGCAGAAAGAAAACAGGCTCTCCCACCCATGAATCGTTAAGCCTGCAGTTAAACCATCTCAGAAGGGAGGTCTAACCCCTCACGAGGTGTTTTTCAAGATGCAGCTCAGTTCAGTTTCCATTGAGATTGTGGCTCAGACAGGTTTTTTTAATTCGTAGGGATGGATTTGGTGCTGGACAGGGCAGGTTAGGGTTTAGGAACAGGGACGTGGAGGAATTAGAGGTCAGGTCTGTGCACAATGATCTGCATTCCGCACAATGATCGTGCTCAAAGGCCTTGCAAGCAGCAACCATGAGGACGAGTCAGTCAGCATGCCCAAAGTTCAAGTCTGGAGTTCAGGGTCCCATCATCAGCTAGTCCAGGGCCTGAAGTCCAGAAGTCGAAACCCGACGGCGGAAGTGTGGAGCAGGCTGCAGGCCTGTCCTGGAGCTTGGGAACTGTCTGTTTGTGTGGATTGGTTAGGAGGGTGAAAAGGGCTTATTTTGCTGTTGTTGTTTTATTGCTGGTGATGTTCTGTGTTGTCTTGCCGAGCATTATTGACGTTTTACACTGGTGTCGGATTGTGTGATGACACTTGCAGGCTATCCCGAGCACATCCCTAGATGTTGGTTGTTAACGCAAATGATGCATTCCACTCTCTGTTTCTATGTACGTGTGGTAAATAAGTGAACCTGAGTCTGAGGAAGCAACAGAGCATCGACATATACAACGTGTTTGCGTTATTCAAGGACAGGTAGACCAGAAGCTCAGTAAAACCTTATCACACTTTGCAATGGTTTGCCATCTTGTATATTCCAAATGCAGCAAGATGTATGATTTAACACAATGCTGGAGTGTCTTATCTCTGGAGATTATGGAACGGAGGTGGACAGCACCGTTCGTGCTTTTGGGACATTTTAAAGTTAGAAAGTTTGCTGTAATAATTGTGAAACAACTCCTTTGCATTTCATTCTGCAGCTTCATTGGGTGCCTCCTGCTCTCCTTATTGTACCAGGGTCACACTGAGGTATTATGCAGCAGGAAAAACATCTTCCAGGATGAATAAGCAACTAGTTTTAGCATCGTCACTGCAGCGCTGTGTCTTGTGATCAAACGGATGAAGGATTGGTGTCCTGGGATATCTCAGAATTGTGATGAATTTAACTTTGGCTATCAGCTTGAGATGGTTGCAGATGAGTCCAGTGTTTGGAAGTGCAATCTCTTGCAGTTCAAGACATTCCGTTATGTAACTGAGCTCTTTGCCCACATGGATGTAATTTATCAACCACCACAACCTTTAACGATGCCACATGTTTGCACAATTATACAACTGTATTGTCATGCTCCTATCCGTGGGTAGATACTAAAAAATGTAGTGGATACGGCCCAGTCCATCATGGGTAAAGCCCTCCGCACCATCGAACACACCTACACGGAGTGCTGTCGCAGGAAACCAGCATCCAGCATCGGGGACCCCCACCATCCAGGCCATCAGGAAGGAGATACTAGAGCTTCAGCACCCACATCATCAGGTTCAGGAACAGTCATTACTCCTCAGCCATAAGGCTTTTGAACCAGAGAGGATAACATCACTCCTCCCAACACTGAACTGTTGCACAGCCCATGAACTCACTTTCAAGGACTCTTCATCTAATTTCCTCAATACTTATTACTGATTTATTATTTTTCTTGTTGGTGCTTTCTTTCCTGTTTGTGTATTTGCACAGTTTGTTGTATTTTGCATATTGGTTGTTTGTCCGTGCTGTTGTGTGCAGATTTTCATTAATTCTATTGTGTTTCTTTATATTTACTGTGAACGTCTGCAATAAACTGAATCGAAGAGTAGTATATGGTGAATGATGTGTACTTTGAAAATAAGTTTACTTTGAACCTTGAATTCTAGGACCCCATGTGGAAATTCTTTCTACTACAGAAGTTAAGCAAAATTGATCCAAGGTAGCAGTTGTCACAAGGCATGCTTGAATACTGCAGTCTCAACAAGAAATTATTAAATAAACTAATTCCTTTAACAAGTGCAAGGCGATTTTCTTGAAACACTTCAGTTGGTGGTGCCATAACAGCAACCTTTTGCTCCACATCAGCAAAACTAAAGAGCTGATTGTTGACTTTAGGTAGGGCAAACAAGAGCCAGTCTACTTTTGGGGTTTGGTCGTGTGGCTTTCTGTTTGTAGGCATTAACATATCAGATGACAGGTCTCAGGCTGAAATATCGACTCTACTTTTTCCCATTGATGCAGCCTGGGTTCCTCCAGCATTTTGTGTGTGTTGCTCCGGGTTTACAGCATCTGCAGATTTCCTCATGTTTGTGAATGTATCAGATGACCTGTCCTGGGTCCAGCAAATGGATTCCACCATAAGGAATGCCAGTGTCTTGAATTTCTTAGGCCTTGAAAGAGGTTTGGCTTGTCACAAAGCGCTCTAACAGATTTCCACAGAAATGGTTGCGTCACGTTCTGGTTTGGCAATTTGAATAGGCAGGAATGCAAGAAGTTGCAGAAACCTTCGGACCCTACTCAATACATTACAGGCACATCCCTCCCCATCGATGGTGGTATGTGTAAGAGGCGTTACTTCAAAAGTGCAATCTCCATCGTCAATGAGCCTCACCACCTTTTTACAGCTACTATAGCGCAGGAGATGCAGGAAGCTGAAGGCTCAAATCAATTCAGGAACAGCTGCATCCCTTCAACGATTCAGTACTTGAACCAATTGGCAAAATACTGATCACTACAGTTTAGTAACACCGTCACCATTTTGGAAAATGGACTTTGTTTATTTTGTCCTAATTGTCATAGAACTCTACAGCAGAGAAACAGTCTCTTCAGTCCACCTAGTCCACACTGAACTATTAATCTGCCTATTCTCACTGAACTGCACCTGGACAATAGCTCTCCATAAACCTCTCATCCACGTACCTATCCAAATTTCTCTAAAATGTTGAAATCAAACCTGAATCCATCACCCCCACTAGCAGCTCAGCCACGCTCGGCACCTTCTGAGTGAAGTTCCTGAAGTTCCTGAAGTTCCCCTTTAACATTTCACCTTTCACCCTTAGCCCGTAACCTCTAATTGTAGTCTTACCCAATCTTAGTGGAATAAGCCTGCTCACATTTACCTTATCTATACCCCTCAAAATGTTGTATACCCCTATCGAATCTCCACTCAATCTTCTACATTCTAGGGAAATAAAATTCCAATCTATTCAATTATCCCTTAACTGTTGTCCTCTAATTCCAGTAACATCATTGTAAATTTTTTCTGTATTCTTTCAAACTTATTTATGTCTTTCCTGTAGGTAGGTGACTAAAACTGCACACATTAGGCTTCACCAACATGTTACACAGCTTCAACACAACATACCAACTCCTGTACTCAGTACTTTGCTTTATGAAGGCGAAAAGCTTTCTTTCCAACCATACCTACCTATGATCCCAGATCCCTCTGTTCTACTGCACTTCTCAGTGCTCTACCACTCACCGTTTGACCTACTCTGGTTGGTCCTCCCAAAGTGCAACACCTCACTTGTTTGCATTAAATTCCACCTGTCATTTTTGTGCCCAATTTCCAGTTGGTCCAGATCCTGCCTCAAGTTTTGATAGCATTTGTTGTTATCCACTACACCGCCCAATATTTGTGTCATCTACAAATTTGTTAACCATATTGCCATCCAGATATAACCATATAACCATACAGCACGGAAACAGGCCATCTCGGTCCTTCTAGTCCATGCCGAATGCTTACTCTCAGCTAGTCACACTGACCTGCACTCAGCCCATAACCCTCCATTCCTTTCCTGTCCATATACCTATCCAATTTTACTTTAAATGACAAATCCGAACCTGCCTCTACCACTTCTACACAGAAGCCTCGTTCTACACAGCTACCACTCTCTGAGTAAAGAAATTCTCCCTCGTGTTACCCTTAAACTTTTGCCCTCTAACTCTTAACTCATGTCCTCTTGTTTGAATCTTCCCTACTCCCAATGGAAAAAACCTATCCACTTCCACTTTATCTATCCCCCTCATAATTTTAAATACCTCTATCAAGTCCCCCCTCAACTTTCTACGCTCCAAAGAATAAAGACCTAACTTGTTCAACCTTTCCCTGTAATTTAGGTGCTGAAACCCAGGTAACATTCTAGTAAATCTTCTCTGTACTCTCTCTATTTTGTTGACATCTTTCCTATAATTTGGTGACCAAAACTGTACATAATACTCCAAATTCGGCCTTACCAATGCCTTGTACAATTTTAACATTACATCCCAACTCTTGTACTCAATGCTCTGATTTATAAAGGCCAACATACCAAAAGCTTTCTTCACCACCCTATCCACATGAGATTCCACCTTCAGGGAACTATGCACCATTATTCCTAGATCACTCTGTTCTGCTGCATTCTTCAATGCCCTACCATTTATGTATGTCCTATTTGGATTATTCCTAGCAAAATGTAGCACCTCACACTTATCAGCATTAAACTACATCTGCCATCGTTCAGCCCACTCTTCTAACTGGCCTAAATCTCTCTGCAAAGTTTGAAAACCTACTTCATTATCCACAATGCCACCTACCTTAGTATCATCTGCATATTTACTATTCCAATTTACCACCTCATCATCCAGATCATTAATGTATATGACAAACGACATTGGACCCAGTACAGATCCCTGAGGTACATCACTAGTCACCGGCCTCCAACCTGACAAACAGTTATTCACCACTATTCTTTGGCATCTCCCATCCAGCCACTGTTGAATCCATTTTACTGCTTCAATATTAATACCTAACGATTGAACCTTCCTAACTAACTTTCTGTGCGGAACCTTGTCAAAGACCTTACTGAAGTCCATATAGACAACATCCACTGCTTTACTCTCATCACCTTTCCTTGTAACCTCTTCAAAAAGTTCAATAAGATTTGTCAAACATGACCTTTCATGCACAAATCTATGTTGACTGTTCCTAATCAGACCCTGACTATCCAGATAATTATATATACCATCTCTAAGAATACTTTCCATCTATTTACCCACCACTGACGTCAAACTGACAGGTCTATAATTGCTAGGTTTACTTTTAGAACCCTTTTTAAACAATGGAACCACATGAGCAGTACACCAATCCTCCGGCACCATCCCCGTTTCTAATGACATTTGAAATATTTCTGTCAGAGCCCCTGCTATTTCTACACTAATTCAATAGATCATTGAGATAGATGACAAATAATGGACACAGCACCAATCCCTGTGGCATACCGCTAGTCACAGGTCTCCCGTCAAAGCAGCAACCATCTACTACCACTCTCTGGCTTCTCCTCCAAAGCTAAATGTTTAATCCAATTTGCTACCTCATCTTGAATGACAGGTGACTGAAATTTTTGCCCAACCTCCCATGCAGGATCTTGCCAAAAGTCTATGTGGATCACATCTACTGCCTTGCCTTCATCAACTTCTCTGGTAACTTTCTCAAAAAACTATAAAATTGGTTAGACATGATCTACCATGCACAAAGCCATATTCCTAATCAGTTCCCGTCAATCCAAATACTTACATATCCAGTCTCTTAGAATGCCTTCCAATAACTTTCCCACTACTGACGTCAGGCTCACCAGCCAAAAATTTCCTGGCGTATTCTTAGAGTCTTTCTCAAACAATGCTCCAGCACCTCACCCATTGCTAAGGATGTTTTCAATATCTTTGCTATGAAGCTGCATTTTCTGCACTAGCTTCCACAAGGTCTGCAGGTATTACTTGTCAGGCCCTGGGGATTTATCTACCCTAATTTGCCTCAAGACAGCAGACACCACCTCCTTTAATCTGTCTGCAGTTCATGAACTTACCATTGTTTTGTTTTACATCTCTGTCCATCTCTAGAGTAAATACAGAAGCAAAAAATTCATTTCAAAAAAAAAAGATCTCCCCCCCCCCATCTCTTTCAGCTTCAAACATAGATCTATAAGGGGACCAATTTTGTCCTTTGCAATCTTTTGCTCTTAATATATCTGAAAAAACCCTTGGGATTCTCCTACACCATGTACGCTAGAGCAACCTCATGCCTTCTTTTAGCACCCCTGATATTTGGCCTATACTTGCTATAGGCAGAAAACCAGGCATTTGATATCTCTCAATAACCAAGTTTCCCAAAACATGTTGTCCTTGCTTTTACTTCTGACACAAAAATACAAACTCTGTACTCTCAAAACTTTACTTTTTAAGGCCTCCCATTACCAAGTACACACCTTTGCCTGAAAACAGCCCGTCTCAATGCACACTTGTCAGATCCTTTCTGATACCATCAAAATTGGCCTTTCTCCAATTCAGAATCTCAACTTGAGCACCAAAGCTATCCTTCTTCATAATTATATTGAAACTAATGGCATTATGATCACTAGATGCAAACTATTCCCTACATAAACTTCTGTCACCTGCCCCGTCTCATTTCCTAAGAGGACATCAAGTATCACACTTTCTCTAGTTGGGACCTCTGTGCTTTGATAAACACATTTGACAAATTCTATTCCATCCACCCTTTTTACAGTATGGGAGCCCCAATCAATATGTGAAAAATTAAAATCACCTACTATCACAGCTTTGTGTTTCTTGCACCAGTCTGCAATCTCTAAACAAATTTGTTCCTAGAAGTCTCACTAAATATTAGTTGGTCAATAATATAATCTCATTAATGTGGTCATCCTTTTCTTATTCCTCAGTTCCACCCATAGAGCATCTGTAGACAAGTTCTCCAGTCTGTCCTGTCTGAGCACTACCGTGACATTTTCCCTGACTAATAGTGCACCCCTCTCCCTTTAATACCTCTCCCACTCCATCACGTCTAAAACAACGGAACCCCAGAATATTGAGTCTCACTATTGGCTTCGGTGTTATAATTCCACATTTTGATCCATGCACTAAGCTCATCCACTTTTCCTACAATATTCCTTTCATTGAAATATGCACAATTCAGAACATTAGTCCCACCATGCTCAACCTCTTGATTCCGGACTTTGTACGTAGCCTTAACATTTTTCACCACAACCACTGCGCTATCTGTGCTGACACTTTGCATCCCATCCCCCTGCAACTCTGGTTTAACGCCCCCCTCCCCCGCCACCCCACTCCCCACGTGCAGCACCAGAAAACCTTTTCCACTAGGATATTAGTTCCCCTCCAGTTCAGGTCCCACCTGTACAGGTCCCACCTTCCCCGGAAGAGATCCCAATGATCCAAAATAATATGTATAATCTATGATAACTTTATATTCTCCTTGTGAATGCTGTTTATATGATGCAATGTGCCTGTGATGCTGTGGCAAGCTTTCCTTGCACCTGTGCAGACACGCTCTGTGAATAAGACGATAAACTTGACTTTGACTTTAGTGACAACAATTCAAGAAGCTTACTTATGCGAAGCAAGTCAATCAAGAAGCAGTGCTGCTGCAGGAACGCTGGAAATTCCAAGTAAAATGTCAACTTTTCATTGTGACCGAAACTACACATGCAAACTATCAATTTGTCACATGTCATCAGTACCAGAAAAACATATCACACATTGCACAGGAGACAGAATGAGTGATGAGGCTCAATTTCAAATAATTTTCTCCTCTTTTTAATCCAGTTCACTGATTAAAATGATAACAATTGCCACACCATCCAGGTGAATCTGCTGAACATGGTTATGAAAGAGTATTACAAGCTCCAAGAGTTGCCACTATATGAATTCCACAGCTCCAGTGCCTCTGACCGCAGGATTCTTTCCTCTTCTCATTACTTAACCACATATCGCTAAATGCTTCCAAATTTCTTTTTATCTCCAATTACTTTGTTCCCTTTTCCCCATTTGTAACGAACCCTTTCCGGAATTAAAATGAAAATAGAATCACAGTTACCATTTGGCTAAATGTTTTGGCAACACATCTCTCACACAGAATTAAAAAAAAGAATTTGAACTATGATTTGCAATTAGTTCTGCTTTGGAATCTGATACATGGCTGCTTACTCATTCTGCTCGGTTGCACTGTTTACCATAATGAGAAAAGTAATCACAGGGAGGATAGCAGTATGTGTCTGTTAAGACTCTGCAGTACAGGCAAACAAAAGGTTGCCTGTGTTGAAGTCAGTTTCTATTACCAAACGCCAAGTGAGCCAAGTTTGATCTCACAGTTTTAATTATGCGGATTTCTTTTCTTTGTTGTGATGAAGATATTTAGATGCCGCAATAAGTTATCAACTCTGCCAAGTGAGTAGGTGAAATCTTGACAAATGAAGTTTATTTGGGAGAGTGTGCGGGCATGCACTTTGGCAGGAGGAATCAAAGGCAGTCTATTATCTGGAGGGAGATTACAATTGATCAGATTGTAATGCCCGAGTTTTATATTCAGATTTATTTATCACATGTATGTCGAAACGTACGGTGAAATGTGCCATTTTCATTAACAACCAACACAACCTAAAGACGTGTTGAGGGCAGCCCGTAAGTGTTGCCACGCTCTCCAGCACCAACATGGCATGCCCACAATGCTCGGCAGAACAACACAGAACACTACAAAACCAGAACATACCAAACGAAAAAGCAATAGCAGCAAAATCATCTCTGGTCCTCCCTCCCGTTCTCTAACCCCAGGAAAGGCCATTGCAGCAACTACATGAAAACAAACTAAAAGTCACTGAGAGATGAAGTGAGGGAGTATAACAATGAATGATGCACTTCCATCTAACTGAATTCCAAGTCAGAAGTTTAATCCTTTATCACAAACCAATAATAAAATCATTCGACTCTTCAGTAATTCATGTAAAACAAAAACAAGGGAGACTAGCATAATTGGATCAAATTCAAGCAAAGACGAGCAATCAACAAAAAAATATGTGCTCCCTGCTCTGCCCCTCTCTATGTCACCAGGCAGGTGAACAGGTGACTATATTCATTGACTTCTTCTGCCACCCAAACCCACGTGACAAATTCCCTCAACCCAGAGTGTGGATGTGTGACACAAATACAATACAGACAGATAGATGCATGGCTCCTACAGCTGTCTTTGGCCTTCAGTAGATGTGTGGATTTGCAGACGTTGGGTCTTCTGCTTCCCTAGTGGACGTGCAGAGATTTGCAGGCTTGAGGCTCCGTCCATCAGCCCTTGATTTCTGGACATTCCATCAACCTTCTTGATGGGATTTATTTCGATTCCATCCTCCGTCTCTGTTTATGTGCTGGAAGTCAGATGATCAGTATTAGAAAACAGCAGCATGAGCCACTCTCTGTCCCCACTTTCCCAGTCATCAGAATGAAAAGGAGTGCTCACCTCACACGGCGGGGGGGGGGTTACATATCAGTTCCGAGAGTTAAAGATCGGAAACAAACACTTTGCTGCTACATATCCATGCTAACCATCATTCATAAGAATTATTTTTATTCCCTTGTGTTGTTATTTCTGTTAAGAGGTCGAGAAAGGCATCTCACGGTGAAGTGGCATCTCTGGACCAAACTTGAATCAACGAAGGATGCTCAACAGCTGTGACGGGGCTTGATTAACGTCACCTCTTATAAGGTAAAAACAAGTGACGTAGGTGAGCATTGGGCTTCACTTCCAGATGAGCTCAATGCTCGCTTTGACCTTTAAAACATGGAGGTTTCATGAACTCCCGCAGCCCCTAATGATCCTGTGACTTTAGACTGAGGCTGACACGTGAGCAGCCTTCAGACGAGTGAACCCACAGAAAGCATCTGGCCCAGATGGGATGCCTCGGCAAGAACTAAAAACCCCACGATATCAAATGGCTGGAGTGTTCACTGAGATCTTTAACTTCTCACTCTGGCAGTGTGTGTATACCCACTAGCTTCATGCAGGCTTCAATTATACCAGTGCCCAAGGCTTCAATTATACCAGTGTATAGTGACTTGCCTCACTGATTATCACCCAGAAGCGCTTACATCCACTGCGATGAAGTGCTTTGAGAGGCTGGTGATTAAAGATATCAATTCCTGCCTGAGAAGCAACTTGGATCCACTTCAATTTGTCTACCAGAGCAACAGGTCCAAAGCAGATGCCATCTCACTGGCTCTTCACTCAACCCTGCAACATCTGGCAGCGAAGATACATGCATCAGGATGCACTTTATTGACTACAGCTTGGCATTCAATACCATCATCCCCACAAAACTTCTCAATATGCTTTAAGACCTTGGCTTCAGTACCTCCATGTGCAATTGGTTCCTTAATTTCCTCACTTGCAGAGCCCAGTCAGTTGGCATTGACAACATCTCCTTCATGATCTCCATCAGCGCAGGTGCACCACATGGCTGAGTCCTCTGTTCTACTTGCTTTAAACTTATAACCAAGCTCAGTGTAGCCAAGCACAGCTCCAATGCCATATTCAAGTTCACAGGATCAAAGGTGGTGGTGAATCAGTATATAGAGGGAGACTGTAAATCTTGGCTGAGTGGTGCTATAACAACGACCTCTCACTCAATATCAGCGAGACTAAGGAGCTGATTATTGACCTCAGGGGAAGGAAGGCAGAGGTCCACGAGCCAGTCCTCATCAGGGGATCAGAGTTGGAGAGGGTCGGCAGCTTTAAATTCCTCAGTGTTATTTTTTTGGAGGGCTCATCATGGGCCCAGCACGCAAGAATAATTATGAAGAAAGCATGACAGCACCTCTACTTGCTCAGGAGTTTGCGAAGATTCAGCATAGCTCATGTTCTCCATATTTATTGCTTATTTATCATTATCGTTACTTTCTTCGTGTCTGCAAAATTTGTTGTGTTTTGCGCTCTGGTTGAACACCCAATTTATTTCAGTCTTTCATTGATCCTATTATGGATTTATTGATTTTGCCCACAAGAAAATGAATTTCAGGGTTGTATATAGTGACATATATGTACTTAGACAAAAATTACTTTGAACTTATTAATGTTAATCAACATTTAATACCCTGTAGCAATCACCATTGGTGAATTGATAAATCGCTTTATTATTATTAATTATTATTATTAACAGTGCAAAACTTGTCTTGCATACTGCACAGAGATATCTATTCATTATAATGGTACAAGGTAAAAGAATAACAGAGTGCAGAATGAAGTGTTACACGTCCAGAGAATGTGCTGTGCAGGTTGATGGTCAGGTCCAAGATCAAAACAAGGCGGAAAATTAAGTCAATAGTCCATCTTATTATACTAGGGAGATTCCAAATGACTGGAACAGTTCAGTGAATTGTGTCGTGGGAAATGACACTCCCGCAAAAATTAGGTAAAAAAAATTAGTGTCAGAGGTTCATGAGATATTCTGCCATTGAATCTTGTTCATTGTGCGGCAGAAACACTACACTCAGTTGCAAAGATTTTGTGATGATCCCAACAAATGCACAGATTAAATAAAGGCCACACAAAGAGAGTTCACAGCCCTCATCTAAGCTGGAAATCATTTAAAGATTGAATGGATTGTTATTTGTTAATCAACATTGAACCACGAGACACCCCCCCCCCCCAAGATGATCATCTAAGGGAGACAGCAGCAACGCCACCTCAATGAACCTCAGAAGGTTCTGCACTCGGGAAAAATTATGGTTGATAACTCACTTTGAGCAACAGTGAGGAACAGGCAATGGGAATGGGACAGCCCTGCAGGAAGAAGGTCAGAGGAGGTTGAAGGGGAACATTCCCCTCACCTCCCCTTTGGAATCTGATGCCTGGGTTAGAGTTAATGCTTGCGGAGATCTCACCTGCCCAAAGTCAGCACAAGTTACATTACCACCAATGAGGGAATTAAGGCAGAAGACATACACCATTAAGGATTGAGGGGAAGATTTTGCTGAGGGGAGTGCTACAGGAAGGGAGAAAGTGTAAATTGTCTCAAAGCTTCTTGAGGAACACGCAATATAACACCCACTCTTCCAAGTACAAAGGAAATCCTTATCCACATTTAAAAAAAAATTATTTTCCTCAGTGACCTCTGATCACTTACTTTTCGGCTATTCATTTCCCCCCTTTCGACAGTCCTTGCTTCTTTCCATCACCACAAATATTTTGGTGTTGGTTGTCTTCTCATTCTGCATTCTTCATAGCTGAGACCCATTACAAACTCTGTCATATTTGTTCATGGTTGAACTTCACTGGTTTAAATCAATTCACATCATCGTCCACTCTACCCTTCTCCAATGCTACAACCTCCCCAAAATCTCCATTTTATAAGTCCTTAATGAAGCCCTTTTTGCCTGGAATTCAGGTTTTCAGCTTTATCTCCATAAAGCACAGTGCAGTGAGATGTAGGGTGTTCCCTGCCTAAGGTGTTTCCTTTCTGAAACGTTGAGAACAAGGTTTACAGTCTCAAAATAAGGGGTTCGCTTTTAGGACAGATGAGAAAATAATTCTTAACTCAGGAAGTGGTGAAGTTCTGCGGTGAGAAATGGAGTCTCTCTGCTGTGTATGTTCTGTACCTAATAAAAAGTGGTCACTGAGTGCATGTTCGGAGTCTTCTGCTGCTATAGCATATTTACGGTTCGATGAGCTAGGGTTCAGAGATGCACTTCTGCACACCACTGTGGTAACATATGGTTATCTGAGTCACAATCACCTTCTTGTCAGCTTGAACGAGTCTGGCCATTTTCTTCTGACCTCTCAATACAAGCAGTTTTCACCCACAGAGCTGCCGCTCACGGATGTTTTATTTTGTTTTTCACACCGTTCTCTGTAAACTCCAGAGGCTATTGTGCATGAAAATCCAAGAAAATCAATAGTTCCTGAGATACTCAAACCACCCTTTCTGGCACCAACAAACATTCCATGGTCAAAGTTACTTGGATCACATTTCAGAATCAAAATCAGAATCAGGTTTAATATCACCGGCAGGTGACCTGAAATTTGTAAACATAGCAGCAGCAGTTCAATGCAATGCATAATCTAGTAAAGAGAAAAAATAATAAATAAAATGATAATAATAAATAAACAAGTAAATCAATTACATATATTGGATAGATTTTAAAAATGTGCAAAAACAGAAATATTCTATATTAAAAAAAAGTGAGGTGGTGCCCAAAGATTCAATGTCCATTTAGGAATCAGATGGCAGAGAGGAAGAAGCTGTTCCTGAATCACTGAGTGTGGTTTCTGTACCTCCAACCTGATGGTAACAGTGAGAAAAGGGCATGCCCTGGGGGCTGGAGGTCCTTAATAATGGAGGCTGCATTTCTGAGACACGACTCTCTAAAGATATCCTGGGTACTTTGTAGGCTAGTACCCAAGATGGAGCTGACTAGATTTACAACCTTCTACAGCTTCTTTCGGTCCTGTGCAGTAGCCCCTCCATACTAGACAGTGATGCAGCCTGTCAGAATGTTCTCCACAATACAACTGTAGAAGTTATTGAATGTATTTGTTGACATGCCAAATCGCATCAAACTCCTAATAAAATATAGCCACTGTCTTGCCTTCTTTATAACTGCATTGAAATGTTGGGACCAGATTAGATCCTCAGAGATCTTGACACCCAGGAACTTGAAGCTGCTCACTCTCTCCATTTCTGGTCCCTCTGAGGAATGGTATGTGTTCATTTGTCTTACCCTTCCTGAAGTCCACAATCAGCTCTTTAGTCTTACTGACATTGAGTGCCAGGTTATTGCTGCGGCACCATTCCACTTGTTGGCATATCTCACTCCTGTACGCCCTCTCGTCACCACCTGAGATTCTACCAACAATGGTTGTATCGTCAGCAAAATTTATAGATGGTATTTGAGCTATGCCTAGCCACACAGTCATGTGTATAGAGAGAGTAGAGCAGTGGGCTAGGTACACACACCCCTGAGGAGCACCAGTGTTGATCATCAGCGAGGAGGATACGTTATCACCAATCCACACAGATTGTGGTCTTCCAGTTAGGAAGTCGAGGATCCAATTGCATAGGGAGGTACAGACGCCCAGGTTCTGTAAATTCTCAATCAGGATTGTGGGAATGATGGTATTAAATGCTGAGCTATAGTTGATGAACAGCATCCTGACATAGGTGCTTGTGTGGTCCAGGTGGTCTAAAGCCGCGTGAAGAGTCATTGAGATTGCATCTGCCATTGACCTATTGTGGCGATAGGCAAATTGTAATGGGTCCAGGTCCTTGCTGAGGCAGGAGTTCAGTCTAGCCATGGCCAACCTCTCAAAACATTTCATCACTGTCAATGTGAGTGCTACTGGGTGATAGTCATTAAGGCAGCCCACATTATTTTTCTTAGGCACTGGTATAATTGTTGCCTTTTTGAAGCAAGTTGGAAATTCTGCCCGTAGCAGTGAGATGTTGAAAATGCCCTTGAATACTCCCACTGGTTGATTGGCACAGGTTTTCAGAGCCTTACCAGGGTCCTTCCGCCTCGCGAGGGTTCACTCTCTTTAAAGGCAGCCTAACATCGGCCTCACAGGAGATCACAGGATCATCAGGTGCAGCAGGGACCTTCACAGCTGCAGTTGTATTCTCCCTTTCAAAGTGTGCATAGAAGGCACTGAGTTCATCTGGTAGTGAAGCATCGCTGCAGACTCTGCCAGAGTTGCCATGCATCCGATGTCGCCTCCAACCTCATTCAAAATAGTTGGGAATGTACAGTAAGTCCCCATTCTTCCCCATTCTGATGTTTGTTCCGAACAGCGGAACCACGTCTGCATGCTTTTCTGCATTGAGTTACTGCCACTTTAATTGGCTGATTAGACATCTGCATCAATGAGCAGGGGTATAGGTGTACCAAATTAAGACCACAAGGCATAGGAGCAGAAGTAGGCCATTCAGCCCATCAATTTGGCTCCACCATTCAATCATGGCTGATTCTTTTTTCCCTTCCTCAGCCAAACTCCCCAGCTTTTTCCCTGTAACTTTTGATGCTATGTCCAATCAAGAACCTATCAATCTCTGCCGTAAAGACCTGGCCTCCACATCTGCATGGGGTAGCAAATTCCATAAATTAACCACCCTCTGGCTCTTAAATTCCAGTGAGTACAGACCCAGGACTCCAACATCCGGCATGAAGAACCCGCAATGGCCATTTACTACACGAGGTACAGCAAGAGAAAGAAGAAGGGACCTAATAAAGTGGCCACTAAGGGTATTTGTTATGTTTTTAAGTCCTCTGATTACTTTTGTGCAGTAAGGAAGTGTTGTGAAGGAATTGCATTGGTCCCCAGCAGCGAAGTGACCAATTTTGTGCTCTAATTCCCGCCAGCACAGAGAACTACTCCCATCCTTGAGGAGAGATGTGAAACTTTTCCTCGTTTATCACTGCAATGACTTCCATATGAATGATGTTTATTCATATTGAAGACTTGTGTAGATTTCACACTTCCTTTAGTATCCCTGAGTAATGATTAATTTCCCGATGAAATTCAAATCCTTGAAGATATTGCACAACAGAGCAGCATACTGGAAAGATGATACACCCTGTGGTTAAGTCATGATTAAATTGTTTCAAAAAGAAATTCAGAAAGAACAAACAGACAGGTAATCTGTAGTCACAAAGTACTTTGAAGTTCAGAAGTATGTATTGCATTTACAGGGGGAAAAAGGACAGTAAAGTCTTAAGACAAGCATCGGGGAAGGGAAAAAGCGGTGGTGGCTGCTTTAGGATAAACTCAAGTAGACATGGCCTACTCCTGCTCCCATGACCTGGAACACCTGGCAGATCATCCTACCATCTGCAAGAGTTCACCGCCATCATCCTGACTGTAGTCTACATCTCATCGCAGACCTACATCAAGTGAGTACTCAGGGAACTAAGAATGAAGTGACGTACCCGAATACCGCTCCCTTCATGGGAAGAGGTTTTAGTCAGGGTAGCTTGAAGAAGTCTCTGCCTAACTACCATCACTACGGTACTAGAGGACTCAACACACTCAACCACTGCTCTACTACCATCAAGAACGTCCCTCACTGACACTTTGGTAAATCCACCCACACAACTGTGCATCTTCTGCCCGTGTGCAGACAGAGACTAAAGAGTGCGGTACCAATGAAGTGAACTATGAAGAGCTGGACAGCAGAAGCTAACGTCTTTAATTTCTTCGGAGGTTTTGCATGTTACCAAATACTAACAAATTTCCATATACGTACTGTTGAAAGTGTCCTTACTGGTTGCATCTTGCTCTGGTATGTCAATTTGAAAGTGCAGGAATGAAAGGAGCTGTGGAAACCATTGGATTCTGCTCAATACATCACAGCAACCTCTCTCCCCACTACTGGTAGTGTCTACAGGAGATGCTGCCTCAAAAAGGCAACATTCCATCTAGGCCATGCCGCCCTTTTGCAGCTACCATCGGGCTGGAGATATGGAAGCCAGAGGTCCCACATCATCAAGTCCAAGAACCGCTTCCTCTCTTCAACCATTCAGTTCTTAACCCAGATGACAAAACCCAAATCACTATAGTTTACCAACATTGTGACCATTTTGACTGAAATGGACTGTTGTCATTGTGTTTCCTTGCAAAAATTAGGTATACTTGATGATTAATTTATGATTTTCTTGTGAATGGTGCTTATATAATGTTTATGTGCCTGTGGTGCTGCTGAAAGTTTTCCCATTGCATCTCTACATGCATGTACGTGCATATATCGATAAACATACTTGAGTAATTCCCGAATTCCCGAGTAATGCCAACACAGATGCCTTGTGCAGGAAGGCACAGAGTCGACTGTACTTCCTAAGAAGGTTGGCGTCATTCAATGTCTGTAGTGAGATGCTGAAGATGTTCTATAGGTCAGTTGTGGAGAGCGCCCTCTTCTTTGTGGTGGCGTGTTGGGGAGGAAGCATTAAGAAGAGGGACGCCTCACGTCTTAATAAGCTGGTAAGGAAGGCGGGCTCTGTCGTGGGCAAAGTACTGGAGAGTTTAACATCGGTAGCTGAGCGAAGGGCGCTGAGTAGGCTACGGTCAATTATGGATAACTCTGAACATCCTCTACATAGCACCATCCAGAGACAGAGAAGCAGTTTCAGCGACAGGTTACTATCGATGCAATGCTCCTCAGACAGGCTGAAGAGGTCAATACTCCCCAATGCCATTAGGCTTTACAATTCTACCGCCAGGACTTAAGAACTTTTTAAAAGCTATTATTAATGCTTTTTGAGATAGTGATTTAGATGCATATCATATTTTTTACTGAGTTAAGTATTGTATGTAATTAGTTTTGCTACAACAAGTGTATGGGACATTGGAAAAAAAGTTGAATTTCCCCATGGGGATGAATAAAGTATCTATCTATCTATCTATCTATCTATCTATCTATCATATTGGCGGTACATGGCTGAAGATGTGATCAGTTCTGTCAGGTGAAGGCAGGGGCATAAATAAGCAGCATCTAAAAAAGAATCCCTCCCCATCCAACTCTCCCTCCCCTTCCACCCCTTCTCCCCATCCCTGTCTGTCTCTCTACCCCTACCCCTCCTTCCCCGTCCATCTCTACTTCCTCACCCACCCATTCGTCCCTCCGTCTGTGTCTCCCTGTCTCTACTGGGGTGGGGGGAGGCTCCAGAATTGTAGAGGACATAGGATGTTGCAGAGACAGAAACAGAAAAATGGTCTAGAGCAAAACCCAAGTATATATGACTTTGGAGAAACCCATTTTCCAGCAAAGAAGCTGTTAAACTCTTCATTAGTATACACAAGAACACATGGTTTGTTTTCTACTGTGCCATCACATGCCAAAAAAAATTGCTGCTACTTAATTTTTTATTAAGTAAGTTTTTGGTTCTCTATAGGCGAAAACTTAAGTTACTGAATATGACCCCAGCTTTGCCCATCTTTCAGTCCAAAGAGGTATTGCAGGGTCCAGTTTCTGTCCTTAAGCATATGAAACTGATGTGAACAGAGGTACAAATATTAATTCCTGCTAACTGTGAGACATATGATTGATATTTGTGGTGGCGTGTTGGGGAGGCAGCATTAAGAAGAGGGACGCCTCACGTCTTAATAAGCTGGTAAGGAAGGCGGGCTCTGTCGTGGGCAAAGTACTGGAGAGTATAACATCGGTAGCAGAGCGAAGGGCGCTGAGTAGGCTACGGTCAATTATGGAAAACCCTGAACATCCTCTATATAGCACCATCCAGAGACAGAGAAGCAGTTTCAGCGACAGGTTGCTATCGATGCAATGCTCCTCAGACAGGATGAAGAGATCAATACTCCCCAATGCCATTCGGCTTTACAATTCAAACGCCAGGAGTAAGATATGTTAAAGTGCCGGGGTTAGGACTCAATGTATTTAAGTAAACTACTTAAGAACTTTTTAAAAGCTATTATTAATGCTTTTTGAGAGGGTGATTTTAGATGCATATCATATTTTTACTGAGTTAAGTATTGTATGTAATTAGTTTTGCTACAATAAGTGTATGGGACATTGGAAAAAATGTTGAATTTCCCCATGGGGATGAATAAAGTATCTATCTATCTATCTATCTATTTAGTCATCGTGCAGGTGGGGATCTCATTAAAACTTTTCCAATATTGAAAAGCCTAGAATAGACATGGAGATGATGCTTCCAATAGTGGGAGAATATAGGACCAAGGGCAATTCCTCAGAATAGAAAGATGTCCCTTTAGAACAAAAATGAGGAGCAATTTCTTCAGACAGAGGGTGATCATTGGAATTCATTGCCACAGGCATTTCATGGAGGCCAACTCATTGGGTATATTAAAAGAGGAGTTTGATGGCTACTTAAATAGTAAAGATGTCAAAGGTTATAGGAAGAAGATGGAAAATGGAGTTGAGAGGGAAAATAAATCAGCCATGAGTGAATGGCAAAACAGTCTCGATGGGGCGAATTGCCTAATTCTGCTCCTATGCCTTATGGCTTTACAATGAGCCCTTATTCTATGGTGGTCTCATTACAAATCTTGATCTCTGGTGGTCTATTTGATGGCCTTGACTTAAACTTTAAAATTAGGTATTTTGGGATGGAGCCAAACATTGAATAAACCTTGCTGCTCATCCCTTGCCCTTATGTAGCAAAAGAATGACAGATGGTTGGGGATCAGTTGCATGTGTACTTGAGAACTTGTCCATTTCAGAACAAATGAATGGCACATGGCGCCCACTCCCAGACAGCTGCTGAGCTGAACATCAAGAAACAGAAACTGAGCAAACGTTTCACATTGCAAATTGCAAACACATTACCCATGGCTGGTTATTCTCTTCATGTATTTGAAGGAACATTATGAAGCAAGCCCTTCTTGCCTTTAGACAGTGGTTAAGTGTGGATCCAGCAGAATGTCATTTGCTATTTGGTAGGTACAGCCTTGCATTACACAGAACAGCACAGGTACAGGGCTTTCATCCCACAATGTTGTACTGAACTAAAGTTAATGATGCCCAATTACACTAATCCCTTCTACCTTCACATGGTCCAAATTCATCCATTCCTTTCATATTCAAAGTTCAAAAGTAAATTTATTATCAAATTATTACCATATTCTACCCTGCGATTCATTTTCTTGCAAGCATTCAGAGTAGAACAAAGAGATACAAGAGAATCAATGACAGACGAAGAATGTCAAACAGCCAATGTGCAGAAGGGAACAGTCTGTGCAGTACAAACAAAGTAAATAAATAATACTGAGAATGCAAGTTGTGGAATCCTTGAAAGTGAGTCCATACGTTGCAAAATCAGTTCAGAGTTGAGGTGAGTGATGTTATTCCTGCTGGTTGAAAAGCAATAGCCATTCCTGAACCTGGTGTTTTTTTTTATTAAGTGCGATCGTGAACAATAGCCAGATCAGAAATGCAACAAGTCAACTAGTTCCTAAAGAGAACTCTGATAGGCCAAACAGGTAGTTCACTGCTGCTCAGCGATAGAACACAAAAAAAATCATATGTGCAGTTAAGAAACATTAAAAAATAGTAGAAATATTGGAGTTGTGATGATCAGGATGAAGGCTGATGGAGAGAGACATTTATACACATGTTGTCCTCCATAATTCAAAGAGATTGAAGGATAAGGTTGCAGAGCAACAAAACGTGGCAGGAGCACTTAGAACTAAAAACTAATCCCTACCGGGAGAAAACAGCTCCTGATCTTTCCGTACTGTTCTCCAACAGTTTAAAGACTAAGTCCAGCCGGAACATAATTCACAAGTGCTCTTGAAAGTCAGGTATTAACCCTACCTACCAACAACCAAGCATTGCCATCCTGGTCCCCTTCATGATAGGGAAGCAATGTGACTTCCCTCCCAGAGATGATAGGTGTTTGTGCACTCGACTCTTGAAGGCTTGGACCCCATCGTCGCAGATGTTGTGGGATCAAAGGGTCCTGTGTCCCTTTCCTGATGACAGTAGCGAGACGAGAGCACGGCCTGGATGCTGGGGTGCCTTGATGATGGATGCTGCTTTCTTATGACAGTGCTCTTTGTAGATGTGCTCAGTGGTGGGAGAGCTTTTTCTGTGATGAACTGGGCTCTATCCAGCGCTATTTGCAGGTGTCTCCACTCTTGGGCGTTGGTGTTTGCCATACCCGGCCATGATGGTATTCATGTGTTAAATCTCTTTGTGGTATCAGCTGTCAACACCTCTTCTGACAGCATTTTCCAGGCACCCATCACTCTATAACAAACTCACCCTACACACTTGCTTGAATCTCCTCCATCTCCTAAAAACATGCCATCTGGTATTAGACCTTATCCACCAGGTCAGGAACAACCAGCTGATAGGGTGCCAGCACGCCCAATCTCCCCCTCCAGCTTGGACTTAACAGATGAAAGAAAAATGGAGGGCTATGTGTGAAGGAAGAGGCGGATTGATCTTGGAGTAGGTTCAAAGGTCAGCACAACAGTGTGGGTCAAATGGACTATGCTGTGCTGTACTCTTCAATTCTCTACGTTTATGTTTTATGTTCATCCCTTGACTCACCAATGTCAAGGCCAGCATAGAGCACTGAGGGACAATGGCATGATTTAATTATTTACAATACCCATGTTACAACAGGGCTCAGTTCCTGGGAACTATTCATAACCAGATCCATTGAAAATCAATATTTTATGGCAGAGAATCACAGAAGCAGCTATTGAGAGGAGAGCAAATAGCCACGGGAGGAGTAGTTGCTGATTCTGAGTGAGTCAGTCTGCTCAGCGCTCCCAGCTCTGCTCGACCTGGCCTGGGCAGCTCGAGAGTGGTGGTGGGAAGAGAAGGCATGCAGGAGTGCCCAGTTCCCATCTGACAGAAGATGCCTAGAGCCCTGCAGGCAGCAAATCCAACCCCATCCATCCCTCCCAACTCCCAAATGTGCAGACTGTTCTTAAATCAGGTCCTGTAAACCATATACACCCCCTTCCCCCTTGGAAGTGTTCATGTTGTATTGTTTTACAACATTGAATCATAGCAGATTAAATTTTGCTGTTTTTAAAATCTGATTTACAGAAACAGACTCTTTCATGTCAAAGTGAAAACAGATCCCTACAAAATGATCTAAATTCATTACAAATACAAAACACAAAATAATTGATTGCACAAGTTTTCACCCCCTTCAAGTCAGCATTTAGTAGATGCCCCTTTGGCAGCAGTTACAGCCTTGAGTCTGTGTGGACAGGTCTCTATCAGCTTTGCACATCTGGATTCTGCAACTTTTCCCCATTCTCCTGTACAAAACTGCTGAAGCTCTGTCAGATGATGCGGGGATCGTGAGTGAACAGCCCTTTTCAAGTCCAGCCACACATTCTCAATTGAATTGAGGTCTGGACTCAGATCACAAACAAGAGAAAATCTGCAGATGCTAGAAATCTGAGCAACACACACAAAATGCTGGAGAAATTCAGCAGGTCATGCAGCATCTAGGAAAAGAGTACAGTTGACATTTTGGGCCGAAACCGTTTGGCAGGACTGGCTGAAGGGTTTTGGCCCGAAATGTTGACTGAACTTTTTTTTCCATAGATGCTGCCTGGCCTGCTGAATTCCTCCAGCATTTTGTGTGTGTTGGTCTGGACTCTAACTTGGCCACACCAGGACATTAACTTCATTGTTTTTAAGCCTTTCCTGTGTAGCTTTGGCTTTATGCTTGGGGTCATTGTCTTGCGGGAAAACAAATCTTCTCCCAAGTGACAGTTCTCTTGCAGACTGCATCAGATTTTCCTCCAGGATTTCCCTGCATTTTGCTGCATTCACTTTACCCTCTACCTTCACAAACCTACCAGGGCCTGCTGCAGTGAAGCATCCCCACAGCCTGACGCAGCCACCAACTTGCTTCACAGTAGGGATGGTGTGCTTTTGATGATGTGCGGTGTTTGGCTTATGCCAAATATATCATTTAGTCTGATGGCCAAAAAGCTCAATTTTGGTTTCATCAGACCATGGAACCTTTTCCGGTTAACTTCAAAGTCTCCCACATGCCTTTTGGCAAACTCTGGCCGAGATTTCATGTTTGCCTCTTTGCCTCTCTCCCTAGTGCTGTGACTGGTGAAACACCTGAGTAACAGTTGTTGTATGGACAGTCTCTCCCATCTCAGCCACTGAAGCTTGTAACTCCTCTAGAGTTGTCATAGGTCTTTTGATGACCTTCCTCACTAGTCCCCTTCTTGCAGTCACTCAGTTTTTGAGGATGGTCTGTTCTAGGCAGATTTACAGCTGTGCCATATTCTTTCCATTTTTTGGTGATTGACTTAACTGTACTCCAAGGGATATTCAGTGACTTGGAAATTTTCTTGTGCCCATCTCCTGACTTGTGCTTTTCAGTAATCTTTTCACAGAGTTGCTAAGCATGTTCTTTTGTCTTCATGGTGTAGTTTGTGCCAGGATACTGACTCACCGGTAGTTGGACCTTCCAGATGCCGTATTTTTTACTACAGTCAGTTGAAGCACCTTGAGTGCACACAGGTCTCCAAAACAGATTTCCATTTAACTAATTTTGTGACTTCTAAAACCAATTGGCTACACCAGTGATGATGTGCTGTGTTATAGTGAAGGGGGGTGAATACTTATGCAATCAATTATTTTGTGTTTTATTTATGTAATTAATTTAGATTACTTTGTAGAGATCTGTTTTCACTTTGACATGAAAGAGCATTTTTTTGTTGATCAGTGTAAAAAAACCCAAATTAAAATCCATTGTGATTCGATGTTGCAAAACAATAAAACATGCAAAAACATGGGAGGGGGGGAGCTGAATACTTATATAGACACTGTACCTGTACCCAGCTTTTTCTTTGCCTACCATCAGGCAATTAATAAGTTATAGTATACAGACTAACTAATTTCTAGAATTTTAAGATATTTTAATCAAATTCATAATTTTAATTTATTTTGAATAAGGAAAAATTAGTATTTACTGTAAACATATAATTTATTTCCAAAGGTCTCTAATTATGGACACATGTAAGAACAGATATTGAGGGTCATTTTCTTATCCAGATAATGTCTTGTTAGGCTATTGGGCCACCAATTGGTGAGTTCAAGCAATGGAGCACATGAAATTTGATCTGGCCCAATGCAACATGGCGTAAGGTGACTGGCAAGCTTCTGAATCTTTTTAACCATCTCACAAGCAGGCAAAATCCTATCAACGTATCTATATCTGTTTTGGTTTCTCATTTATTTAAAGGTTCTTTTATTATCAAAGTATAGAACTCCAAAATTCTGTTTCTCCAGATAGCCATGAAACCAAGAAAAGAAAGGAACGGCAGCACAATTATCAATGAGCAAAACATAGAAATCCACAGCACATTACAGGCCCTTCGGCCTACAATGTAGTGCCGACTATGTAACTTTATCTACAAACTGTCTATAATTATCTTATCGCATAGCCTTCTATTTTCTAAGCTCCATGTACCTAAGAGACTCTTAGAAGACCCTATTGTATCCGCCTCCACCACCGCTGCTGGCAGTGCATTCCACACACCCACCACTCGCTGTGTGAAAAACCTACCTCTGACATCCTCCTTGTGTCTACTTCCAAGCACCTTAAACTATGCCCCCTTGTGTTAGCCATTTCAGCCCTGGGAAAAAGCCTCTGACTATCCACAAAATCAGTGCCTCTCATTATCTTATACATCTCTGTCAGGTCACCTCTCATCCTCTGAGGTGCCAAGGAGAAAAGACCAAGTTCACTCAACCTATTGTCATTAAGCATGCTCTCCAACCCAGGCAGCATCCTTGTACATCCCCTAACCCTCCTCCCAGTACGAAAAAACCAAATGAAAACTGAACAGGCATGTTGACTCTGAAATCATCCCCCACCCCCACACACTAAAAAATTAGAAAAATTGGGCAAAAAATGCAGAATAAAAAAAAAATTAAGACTGAAAAAATGTCTATAGACCAAGTTAATATCCAAAACACAGAAAACTTGGGTAACATTCTCTGGGTCCAACAGATGGCCTATCCCCCCCCCCCCCCCCGGCAGAGCAATCTCACCAGCAATCAAAAGGCAGTCTTCCCTGAATCAGAGTAATCCCACCAAGGATCAAAAGGCGGTCTCCCCTGAATCAGAGCGCTCCCACCAGCGGGCAGCCGGCCTTCCACATTCTCCCATGACACTTTAATTGGTGAACAATGGAAGCTTTAATCATCGAAATGGAGTTGAACATTGGCTCGCGTCCCATCCCGCAGCCTGCTCGCAAGTGAGGTTGATCACGTTGCCTCCGCCTCCAATAATGATCACATATTGCAAAGAAAAATATTGCACAGTAAAGAGATACAACAGCGTTCATGATGTCAGATATGTATCAGTGGACACACCCATCTCTCGATGGCCGAGGGCCGTGGATTCAAGTGTCCTTCCATAGATTTGAGCAGAACTGTCACTAATGTAGCACCGAGGGAATGCTGTACTACTGGACAGATCATCTTTAGGATGAATGGCAAAGAGATGTTATGTCTGGGGTCCCCATGATTTTTCTTTTATTCTGCAATCACCAGAACACCACTCTTGCTGGCACTATATCAAAACTAGGTGCTCAAAGAATGGATTTCCTAAACTGGCAGCTTGACGGACTTATTGAGGGAAGCATCTTCTGACACGACCATTTCAAATGTTCATTTACTTAACTATTTATGAAGGTAGTTTGAAAAGAAAATAACAACAGTGGAACTACAGCTTGTAATAGAGCTCCAGTAGAATGGGGCATCTTATTTATTAGCAGTGGGAGAGCGAAGAACCTTCCCAGATTTTCTTCAGTGAGAGCAGATTTGAGACAGGATTACTGGCAGGTTCCGTACCTTTTTAAGTCAGTGAATCTGACGAAGTAGTTTAAAGTTATAACAAATTTTATTAACAAACAGCAATTTTGTTAAAAGCATTGTGCGTGCGAGGCAAGGCAGATTTCACGTAGAATACAGCGTTAGCATCAGACTGAATAAAGTGCAATAAAGTGTGCTATGCTAAGTTACCAGACCAGTATAATAAAGCACATTAGTGCCTCAAGTTTATGTGGAAATTTAAGACTAACCACAAACTCAAGCTAAGCAAAAGGCATTAAATAAAAGGTCTAAAGCAGTGACTCACACAAAGCCCTACACAGTCCAGCAGTGTACGATGCATAAGTAACACAGATACACATGGCTACTGAAATTAATCAACCAAAAGTAACAGCAATTGCAACCATTCACTTCCCCTTATGCACTAGACATGGGTCCAAGCATGTGTGGGGGCTCGCTTTTGAGGCAACCTGGGGAAGAAGGTCCCATGCTATTTTACCTCCTGCTGGAAACAACAGGCACAATTCTATGTTCTACCTGGCTGCAGTAGCTTCTGGACTAAAACAGAGGGGAGATGAAAATTTGGAAAGTGCTACAAAAGATGTGATGTTCCTTTAACTAAAAGGACCAACCAGTGTCTGTAAGGAGTTTGTACGTTCTCCCCATGACCGCATGGGTTTCCTCTGGGTGCTCCGGTTTCCTCCCACAGTCCAAAGATGTACCAGTTGATAGGTTAATTGGTCATTGTGAATTGTCCCATCATTAGTCTAGGTTTAAATTAGGGATTGCTGGGCGGCATAGCTTGAAAAGTTGGAATGGCCTATTCTGTGTTATATCCCAATAAATGAAAAAATAATCTGACAAAGGGTCTCATCCTGAAACGTCGACTGTTTATTCTTTTCTATAGATGCTGCCTGGCCTGCTGAGTTCCTCCAGCATTTTGTGTGTGTTGTTTGGATTTCCAGCATCTGCAGATGTTCTCATGTTTGTAATCTATGTTCGATCTGTGTTCCTGGTGAACCACAGGTTTCAGACATCTGTGGACTTTGGGGTGGAAAAACAATTTGGTATCTTACATCAGTTAGGATGGTGGGCAATTCTCAGTTCACTTGTTTTCACTTCATTTCTTTTGAAGGTTTCCATAGACACATTTGCTGTAGTTATTGTCAATTTAAAAACCCCATAACGTGAAACGTGAACGGAATACTTTGTCTCATGGGGTTAGAGTCTGATCGATTCCATTTAGACATCCTGCTCCTCTTACCTCTCATCTTTTGCCAAATTAGCCAGGAAGATCAAATATTGGTTGTTTTTCTTCAGCTCTGGATGAAACACCCACATGGACAACTGGTAATGGTTCCTTTAAAAAAATAGACACATATTGTAGTTCTAGCAATTACCCAAGTTAATCTTCTTTAGGTGTAGGCATTGACTGCTGCAAGCATTGGATTTTAATACTCCATTCTTTATGATGGAAGGGAGCCAATGATTCTTGTTTTCCTGAAAAAATAAGTTATTTTCTCTGTATGTGATCGCAAAACCTTCAAAACCTTGACATTCCTTTTCTGGGAGAAACTTATGGATCAAATTAAAGTAATTATCGATGTACAGATTGTAACCTTTGAACAATGTTAGGAATCTACAAGCTATAATAGTAATGGTGGTAGAAATAAACACTATAGTGATAAAAATACAAAGGGACCATGCGATTTTTGAGGCTCTGACATGGAATTTGAGAGTATTTATATTTACCTTGTTCATTCATGGGTTGTAAACATCACTGACAAGGCAATATTTAGAGATATGCATCTTGGAAGCAGGACCTTCACCATCCACTATGACCTCCAAGGAGCCATTACAATAATCCCATTTTATATCTTCCACATTCCTATTTACACTGCTCTAATCCTACCAATTGCCTATGCACTGGTCATTTAACCAAACCAACTATATGCCTCAGAGATGTGGAAAAATGGAGAATCTGGAGAAAACTCACATGGTGGGCAAACTCCAAACAGATGGCATCAGAGGCCAGAATTGAACCTTGGGTTACCAAAAGCAGCAGCTCTAATGACTGAACCACTCTGGGCAATTAATGCCCAGCCATAATTGCCCTTGAGATGAATGGCTTGCAAGGTATCACAAAAGGAATTAAGAATCAAACATATTGGTTAGAATCTTCTTAAATGTCTGGTTTCATATCCCAGACAGCCCAAAATGGGAAATTATAGCAGACTCCAATAAAATTTTTGATAAAGGAATTTTAATTGCAGATCATGGAACTGGAATTTGTGACTTGAAAGTATCAATTCATGATATTGGGTTTCCAGTTCAGCAATTTAACTATGACACTGAACGTCCATAAAGTAGGGTGTAGAAAATGATGAACCTCATCCCAGTAAACCAGCATAGTTTAGATTCCTGGGGTTTCCAATCTTTTTAACCCTGGAGTATTAATTGAAGGGTCTGTGGACTCCAGGATGGGAACCCCCTGTAGATGAAATATATAAATGAACAGAATACAATTTCACAGTAAGATCCAACTGCTTGTTATATTCCTTATTTCAAAGAACAAAATATATTTTTATTGAAGTTACTTCACTTGTCAAATAAATTTGCACTGATGTGATGAAGCACTGTACAAGGGCTGTTTGATAAGTTTGTAGCCTAAGGTAGAAGGAATCAATTTTAGGAAACCTAGCACATTTATTTTTCACCCCCCCTAGTTTTGCCACCATGTCCTCGTGGACCTCCTTGGGTGATAAGCCCTCGAGACTGAGGTAGCAGGTGACTGCACGAAGCCCGATGTTGTCCATTTTCTCAGACGGTGCTTACTTGCAATTTTCAATTATCTGAAACAGAAGTACCACAAAAGTTATTAACTTCAAACTTTCTGCATAATCACTCAAAGATTTGAACTGCACGTGCATGTAATGATAGTTGTATAACTCATTTCCTTCTACCTTAGGCCATGAACATATCCATCACCCCTGCTGTGGACCACTTCTGGAGGTCCAAGATGCCAGCTTCTACAAAGAAGGGATCCATATGCTCCATGACCACTGGACTAAGTGTGTAAATGTAGGAGGGGACTATGTTGAAAAATAAATGTGCTAGGTTTTCTAAAATTGACTCCTTCTACCTTAGGTCACAAACTTATCAATCACCCCTCATACTTCTCGTTTGATATTATCACCTAATGCATTGGCAGATGGTTCACTACTTGAATTATCACAACAGTTTTCTTGGTGATTGTAGTGATGACTTGCAGCAGACTGAAAAGCTTGAGCATGTAGATATTAAGGAAGAGGATGTGCTGGAGCTTTTGGAAAGCATCAAGTTGGATAAGTCACTGGGACCGAACAAGATGTACCCCTGGCTACTGTGGGAAGCAAAGAAGGAAATTGCAGAGCCTCTGGCGATGATCTTTTCATCATCAATAAGGATGGGAGAGGTTCTGGAGGATTGGAGGGTTGTGGATGTTGTTCCCTTATTCAAGAAAGAGAGTAGAGATAGCCCAAGAAATTATAGGCCAGTGAGTCTTACTTCAGTGGTTGGTAAGTTGATGAAGAAGGTCCTGAGAGGCAGGATTTATGAACATTTGGAGAGACATAATATGATTAGGAATAGTCAGCATGGCTTTGTTAAAGGCCTTACGAGCCTGATTGAATTTTTTGAGGATGTGACTAAACACATTGATGAAGGTAGAGCAGTAGAAGTAGTGTAAATGGATTTCAGCAAAGCATTTGATAAGGTACCCCATGTAAGGCTTATTGAGAAAGTAAGGAGGAATGGGATCCAAGGGGACATTGCTTTGTGGATCCAGAACTGGCTTGCTGCACAGGTTGACTCTGTGGTTAAGAAGGCATACACTGTATTGGCCTTCATCAACTGTGGGATTGAGTTTAAGAGCCGAGAGGTAATGTTGCAGCTATATAGGACCCTGGTCAGACCCCACTTGGAGTACTGTGCTCAGTTCTGGTCGCCTCACTACAGGAAGGATGTGGAAACCATAGAAAGGGTGCAGAGGAGATTTACAAGGATGTTACCTGGATTGGGGGAGCATGCCTTATGAGAATAGGTTGAGTGAACTCGGCCTTTTCTCCTTGGAGCGATGGAGGAAGAGCGGTGACCTGATAGAGGTGTACAGGATAATGAGAGGCATTGATCGTGTGGATACTCAGAGGCTTTTTCTCAGGGTTGAAATGGCTAGCACAAATGGGCATAGTTTCAAGGTGCTTGGAAGCAGGTACAGAGGAGATGTCAGGGGTAATTTTTTTATGCAGAGAGTGGTGAGTGTGTGGAATGGGCTGCCGGTGGCAGTGGTGGAGGCGGAAACAATAGGGTCTTTTAAGGGGCTCCTGGATAGGTACATGGAGCTTAGAAAAATAGAGGGCTATGGGTAAGCCTAGGTAGTTCTAAGGTAAGGACATGTTCAGCACAGCTTTGTGGGCCAAAGGTCCTGTATTGTGCTGTAGGTTCTCTATGTTCTAAGTCTTGTAACTGACTTTGAATTCTGAGCCCAGGACAGGGCACTGGCTAAAATAAAGGAATGACAATTCGTCTTCCTGCTTGGACGATATGCAAGCCTGATTATAAGAGTGCAAGTATTCTTTCTCTAATATTTATACTGACCCCATCCTATAAATCGCTTCCTTAATCTGGGCATGAAATCACAAACAAGAGAAAATCTGCGGAGGCTGTAAATCCAAAGCAACACACACAAGATGCTGGAGGAACTCAGCAGGTCAGACAGCATCTATGGAAAAGAGTAAACAGTCAACATTTCAGGCCAAGGCCCTTCTTCAGAACTAACAGAGAAGGGGCAATATGCCTGAATTAAAAGGTGGGCATGAAGTATTTGAGAGGCACTTGTGATCTAGCATTGGTTTAGTATAGTCACATGTACCAAAGGTTCATTTATTATCAAAGTTCACAACTCTGAAATTCTTCTTCTCCAGATAGCCATGAAACTAAGAGAAAGAAAGGCAGCACTATCCACAACCCCAAATCCCTCCTCCTCGTACAAAAATATGCACAAAAACTGAACAGGCACATCAACCCTCAAATCTACCTCCCCTACACACAAAAAAATGAGAAAGTTAGGGTGAAAAACATCGAATACATAAGACTGAAAAAAGTCCACAGTCCAAGTCCACATCCTTAACTCAGAAAACTTGGGCAATGTTCTTCCTCTCCGTCGCAGAGCGATCTCACCAGTGATAGAAATGCAGTCTCGCCTCTCTGTGTCCAAGGCATAGTGAAAAGCTTGTCTTGCATGCTTTACTTACAGATCAAACTATTACATAGGTAGAACAAGTTAGAACAGTAACAACGCAGAATAAAATGTAAAAGCTATAGAGAAATTGCAGTGCAGATAAACAATAAAGTGCAAGATGATAACGAGGTAGATTGTAAGGTCAAAAATCATTCTTATCATACATTTAAGAGTCTAATATCATTTGGGGTAGAAACTGTCCATGAATTTAAGCATTTCAAACTTGGATTACAAAGTTAGCCTCTTTCTGATATGCTGTTGAGTAGTGAGATTACACACTAGGGGTACATCTCTAAGCATAGTGCTGGATATTACCTCAGAAATTCCTCTAGTAGTGTTTTACTCAATGATGTTACTGAGCCCGTCAAGCAAACCCTCAAAATAAATTCCTGACAATGTTCACTATTATCTCTATTGTATCCAAGTAACTACCTAAGGCGGAAGGCTAAACTTGCCGTAGGTACTGCCTGTTGCAGGACCATCTTCTCAACTTTCCACAGTCCAACTATGAATTGTTATTATTACCTCTTATCAAACAAAATACGTGCAGATTTAGTGTCACCTGGCAACCCTGACATCTCTAACAACTCTAACAACTGCTGAGGCTGGAGGTTGACCTATGCTCTCCCAGTCCATCTGGTGCTTTGGGTGGCAGAGTCCATTTTGTGCTTTGTGGTGAGGGAAGGTAGAATCCCATTGAAGCTGGACACACCACCTGCCCCAAATGTCTAAACATTAGGATGCTACTAATGTTCATATATTCCTTAATCTTGTAATGCTATAGAAAAGCAATGTCCTACCATGTGCCTTGCTGACAATATGTGAATAAAAGAATAAAAGATAAGGACTCTTTGTAATGTGCTAAGTACCAACTAATTTTATTGGGCATAGCCCCTATAAGACATTCACAAAGTTAATAACTCCTTCATTAAAAAAACATGCTCTCAAAAGTACATCACTTCTAAATTTGCCATATTTGGAGTTACACTGGAATTAATTAAAGAGAATTTGATTCAGGGTTTTGCTTATTCTCTGTTTATTAGTCTGGATTAAAGTAACAAATGTTCCCACGTACAGTGGATTCCTTGGTGTGTTTGCTTTCAGCTGTAGCTGGCGTGATGCTCACTGTCACACTTGAGTTTTGTGCCATTGGTGATTATTGTGCATACCCACATATCTGGAATAAGCTGATAATAGAGAAAAAAACTGTGAAATACAATAAGTATACACACACACACACACAAACACACACAGATATATAAAATAGTTAAATGAAATAAGTGGTGCAAAAATAGAAATAAAAAAGTAGAGGTGTTCATGAGTTTAATGTCGTTCAGAAATTGGATGGCAGAGAGGAAGAAATTATTCCTGCATCATTGAGTATGTGCCTTCAGGCTTCTGTACCTCCTTCCAGATGGCAGAAGTGAGAACAGCGCATGATCTGAATGATGGGAGTCCTTAATGATGGACACTGCCTTTTTGAGGCATCACACCTTGAAGATGTCCTGGATATGACAAAGGCTGGTGTCCACAATGAAGTTGACTAAGTTTACAACTCTCTGAAGATTACTTTGATCCTGTGCAATAGCACCCCACCCACACACCCCCACCCCCATACCACACAGTGATTCAGCCAGTTAGTTTGCTCTCCATGGTACATCGGCAGAAATTTTCGAGTGTTTTTGGAAACGTACCAAATCTTCTTCCATACAAATTGCATGTCATGTTTCCTACATTACAGGATTAGGGTCACTTCAAGAGTAACAGAAGTCATGAAAGGCACAATGTGAATGAAATTCAGAGTTTATCATTCATCTCCCAACACAGATGCCTTGTGCAGGAAGGCACAGAGTCGACTGTACTTCCTTAGAAGGTTGGCGTCATTCAATGTCTGTAGTGAGATGCTGAAGATGTTCTATAGGTCAGTTGTGGAGAGCGCCCTCTTCTTTGTGGTGGCGTGTTGGGGAGGAAGCATTAAGAAGAGGGACGCCTCACGTCTTAATAAGCTGGTAAGGAAGGCGGGCTCTGTCGTGGGCAAAGTACTGGAGAGCTTAACATCGGTAGCTGAGCGAAGGGCGCTGAGTAGGCTACGGTCAATTATGGAAAACTCTGAACATCCTCTACAGAGCACCATCCAGAGACAGAGAAGCAGTTTCAGCGACAGGTTACTATCGATGCAATGCTCCTCAGACAGGATGAAGAGGTCAATACTCCCCAATGCCATTAGGCTTTACAATTCAACCGCCAGGACTTAAGAACTTTTTAAAAGCTATTATTAATGCTTTTTGAGATAGTGATTTAGATGCATATCATATTTTTTTACTGAGTTAAGTATTGTATGTAATTAGTTTTGCTACAACAAGTGTATGGGACATTGGAAAAAAGTTGAATTTCCCCATGGGGATGAATAAAGTATCTGTCTATCTATCTATGTGACATGTGAAATACCAATTAAGAGATCTAAGCATAAGAGATCCTGCAGATGCTAAGACCTGGATCAAAAAGGATCTTTTTTTTTAAAGTTCAGAATCAGATTCTGAATACAACTGATTTACTATCACTGAAATTAGTTGTTTTTTTTTGGCAGCAGTATAGTCCAATATGTAAATAAGTTACAATAAGAACTATAAGAATAAGTCGTGCAAAGAGAGAGCAAAATAGTGAAGTAGTGTTCTTGGTTTCATGTACCGCTCAGAAATCTAATAGTGGAGGGGATGAAGTTGTTCCTAAATATTGATTTTGTGTCCTCAGGCTCCTGTACCTCCTCCCTGATGATATTAATGAGAAATGGGTACATCCAGAATGGTGAGAGTCCTTTATGATAGATGCTGCCTTTTTGAGGCATCAGCTTTTGATATTGGGGAGGCTCGTGCCTGTGATGGAAATGGCTGAGATTACAACTGATATATTAATATTCTTCAAGGAAGTGAATCCAGTACCCCTACCTGATCTAGCCTTCTTTTAAATGAAGTGTCTAGCTACTGTGGTGAACTACATATACCTGTCTGGACACGCCCCCCCCCCCCCCCCCCCACTGTCTGCTCCTGTGGCTCCTCCCACAGACCCCGGTATAAAGGCGATTGGAGGCACTGCCCCTTCCTCAGTCTCCAGGATGTTGTGTGGTGGTCACTTGCTGCTTGTTCTTTCTTCCAGCCAATAAAAGCCTATATCTCGCCTCACGTCTCCGAGAGTTATTGATGGTGCATCAGCTACATTTACTACTAATGATCTGTGAGGTAGTGTGACCAGTCCCTGAGAAATGTACAGTGCCTATAAAAAGTATTTGCCCCCTCCCCCCGGAAGTTTTCATGTTTTAACATATTGAATCACTGTGGATTTAATATGGCTTTTTTTCAACACTGATCAACAGAAAAAGATCCTTCTTTCTCAAAGTGAAAACGTCTCTACAAAATGACCTAAATTAATTACAAATATAAAACACAAAGTAATTGATTGCATAAGTATTCACCCCCTTAATATGACACACCAAATCATCACTGGTGTAGCCAGTTGGTTTTAGAAGTCACATAATTAGCTAAATGGAGATCGCTGTGTGCAGTCAAGTGTTTCAATTAACTGTAGTAAAAGTATACCTTATCTGGAAGGTCCAACTGCTGGTGAGTCAGTATCCTGGCAAAAACTACTCCATGAAGACAAAAGATCACTCCAAGCAGCTCTGTGAAAAGATTATTGAAAAGCACAAGTTAGGACATGAAGGCAAGAACATTTACAAGTCACTGAATATCCCTTGGAGTACAGTTAAGACAATTATTAAAAATTTAAAAGGTTATGGCACAGATCTTGGTTACTAGCCTACAAAGCACCTAGAACATCTTCAAGGAATGATGTCTCATATTAAGGACTCCCAGCGCCCAGGGTACACCCTTTTCTCATTGCTACCATCAGATAGAAGGTCCAGAAGTCTGAAGGCACACACTCTGCGAATCAGGAACAGCTTCTTCCCCTCTGCCATCAGGGAGGAGGTACAGGAGCCTGAAGGCACACACACAGCGATTCAGGAACAGCTTCTTCTCCTCTGCCATCCGATTTCTAAATGGATATTGAACCCATTAACACTACCTCACTTTTAAAATATATATTATTTCTGTTTTTGAATGATTTTTAATCTATTCAATATACGTATATTGTAATTGAATTACCTATTTATTTACTTTTATTATTTTTTCTTCTATATTATGTATTGCACTGAACTGCTGCTGCTACGTTAACAAACGTCACGACACGTGCTGGTGATAATAAACCTGATTCTGATTCTGGTTCTGTGTCACCAAGTACTCCATCACCTCATTGTTAACAATTGACTCCAACATCTTCCCAGCCACTGAGGTCAGGCGAACTGGTCTATAATTTCCTTTCTGCTGCCTTTCTCCTTTCTTAAAAAGTGGAGTAATATTTGCAATTATCCAGTCCTCTGGCACAATCCCAGAGTCTAATGATTTTTGAAAGGTCGTTGCTAATGCCTCCACAATTTCTAATGCTACCTCTCTCAGAATCCTAGCACGCAGTTCATCTGCTCCGGGTGACTTGTGTGCCCTGAGGTCTAACAGCTTTTTGATCACGTTGTCCCTTGCAATAGTAACTGCACTCACTTCTCTTCCCTCACACCCTTCAACACCTGGCACACTGCTAGTGTCTTCCACGGTGAAGACTGATGCAAAATACTCATTTAGTTCATCTGCCATCTTCATGTCCTCCTTATTATTTCTCCAGACTCATTTTCTAGTGGTCCTATATTCACTCACATCTCTCTTTTATTTTTCACATGTGAAAAAGCTTTTACTATCCTCTTTGATATTGCTTGCTAGCTTGCTTTCATATTTCATCTTATCCCTCTTAATGATTTTTTTGTTGTTCTCTGTAGGTTTTTAAAATCTCCCCAATCCTCTATCTTCCCACTAGTTTTTGCTTTGGTATACGCCCTCTCTTTTGCTTCTCTCTTTACATTAGTTTGACTTCCCTTGTCAGCCATGGTTGTACTCTTTGCTATTTGAGTTTTACTTAATTTTTGGAATACATCTATCCTGTACCCTCTTCATTTTTCCCAGAGACTCTCGCTATTGCTGCTCTGCATCATCCCTGCCAGCAGCTCCTTCCAATTTACTTCGGCCAACTCCTCTCTCATACCACTGTAATTTCCTTTACACCACTAGACATTGAACCCATGAACACCGCCTCACTTTTTTATATATACTATTTCTGTTTTTGCACTATTTTAATCTATTCAATATATACTTACTGTAATTGATTTACATATTTATTTCTATATTATCATGTAGGGTATTGAACTGCTGCTGCTAAATTAACAAATTTCACAACACATGATAAAACTGATTCTGATACTGCTTGTACTTGTGTGATTTGTCTTTTTTTGCTTATTGCTCAGTCTTTGTTATTTATAGTTTCATCATAAATTCTGTTGTAGTTCTCTATTTTCCTGTAAAGTTCCAGTTTGCATACTTTGATAATAAATTTAGTTTGAACTTTCAATTTTGAACATTCAAGCATGAGTTGACCAATGACAAATAATATTTGTGCTAAGTAAGTTACAGACAATATCATGTCCAACAGGTGAATATTTACCCATTTCCTCATGGTATTCAACTGCATTTTACCTTCATTGAATTTTCCACCATCAACGTCCGGGGGCAGAATACCCAACAAAATCTAACAAAGCAGCCACAAAATAGTGAGCTGGTTTGGGCCCCTTATCTTAGAAAGGATGTGTTGAAACTGGACAGGGTTCAAAGGATGTTCAAGAAAATTATTTCAGGATTGAATGGCTTGTCTTCTGAAGAGCGTTTGATGGCACTGGGACTGTATTCACTCGAATTCAGAAGAATGTGGGGTGACCTCATTGAATGGTGAAAGGCCTTGATAAGTGGATGAGGAGAGGGATGTTTCCTATGGTGGGAGAGTCTAAGACCAGAGGACACAGTCTCACAATAGAGGGACGTCCTTTTAGAGCGGAGATGAGGACCAATTTCTTCAGCCAGAGAGTGGTGAATCTATGGAATTCTTTGCCACAGGCAGGTGTGTATACTTAAGGCAGAAGTTGATAGATTCTTGATTGGTCAGGGCATGAAGAGATTCGGGAGAAGACCGGAAATAGGAGCTGAGAGGAAAATTGGATCAGCCATGATGAATCAGCGGAGCGGGGCGATGTGCCAAATGGTCTAATTCTGCTCCTATGTCTTATGACTTTATGGTCTTATAATTGTTAGAAGCTGGGAGAATTGTTTGGAAAAGCAGGTCAGAGTCTGGGTGTCCTGTGACAAGTGACTCAGAATCAGGTTTTAGAGTACCATGGCATAGAGTACCTGACATAGAGTACCATGGAAAAGCCTTCGGGTAATTTCATAACACGTGAGTGATGATAAACCTGATTCCGATATTGGTCTCTATTGTGGACTGAGAGTAGGAAGGGGGCAGGGAGAGTGGATTCAAGGTTGGGAAAATGTGAAGGGAGGGAGTAAGCGGTACCTTAGAGACATTCTATTAAGATCAGTAAAGCAATTGCTTGGAATCAAATGACCATGCCTGGTGTCTCAGGGCTGGGTGTATCCACACCCACTCCCCCACCCCACCCCCACTTCCTTCTCTGCCACCGGTCCCACTCACCTCCTATGGCACTCCAACCTCGCCATTCCCAATATCCTTTGCCAGATTGACAAACTTGCTCTCCGGTGCATGTTGACAAATACAGCATTGTGCAAAAGACTAAGGCACACTAGTTATATACAGTATATGTTCCTAAGACTTTTACACAGTATTGTATGTTATGACAGTTGTTTTGTGGCAGCAGTACAGAGCAAGGTGTAAAAAGTCACAGTAACATAGAAATAAATATTGCAAACGAGCAATATTAAGGTAGTGTTGATGGATTCATGGACCATTCAGAAATCGGATGGCAGAGGGAATGAAGCTGTTTCTAAAGTTCTGAGTGTGTGTCCTCAGGCTTCTGTGTCACCTCTCTAATGGTACTAATGAGAAGTCGACATGTCCCAGAGGGTGAGAGTCCTTAATGATGGATGCCACCTTCTGTGTCCTCTAAATCTTGCACCAGCTACAGGGCACCAGCTAGTATTGTGATGGAATATTTCCTCATTTGAAAGCAGCTCCAACCTTACTCAATAACTCAACACAGTTTAGCCCCCAGCCCCCTAGAATGACACTCTAAATATGTATTCCCTGCACCCACCAGCACACAACGGCAGCAGTGTGTGCCATGTATAGTAACTGCTGCTACATCTCACTGTCTGTAACTTCTGCTTGCAAGAAGCCAGTGGGTGAAGGGGAGCAACACCACCTGCAGGTTCCCCTCTGTATGTTGACATTATAACCATATAACAATCACAGCACGGAAACAGGCCATCTCGGCCCCTCTAGTCCGTGCCGAACGCTTACGCTCAGCTAGTCCCACCTACCTGCACTCAGCCCACAACCCTCCATTCCTCCATCTCTCCATTAGTTCATCATTACTCTGAATAATGCATGAAAAACCCATTGAACTGCACCATTGGAATACCTTTATAAAAAAAAAACTGATTATTCAATACCACAACTCATCCCCCACTTCTCCAGGGCAATTAGAAATTAGCATTTAACTTTGGCCTTATCATTAACAGCCATATCCTTTGAGTATTTTTTAAAAAACCTCCTTTGGGCACACTCCAATCGTCTAGCATGTAATTTAGTGGCATCAAATACAATGTTAAGAGCTGTCACTTGTGGGTATGTGGTTTGGTAGAGCTTCCTTTGGGAATTCAGAGTGATTCAATGCTTCTGTGCAATCCATTTGCTGTCAGACATGGATTCATGAAGGCCATTCCCCGTGGATCGGTATGATCCGCCGGAGTGACTGGAGAACAAAGAAACAGAGAACTTGCTGGAAGAGAGTGGAGTGGGTGAAGACCTTTGAGGGGGAGGTCACCTTAGCCCAGGATGTTTGGAGAGCAATTATTTATTCAAACATTTGCAGGGAATAGTGCCTGAGATAATCGAATGTCATTGTAATTGTCTTTACTGAAAACTGCCAGCAACTGTCATCAGAATGTAGAATTAAAATATTAGCAACAGCTGTCAAGCCGAACATGGCTAGTAATTTTTAGGTCCAGTGCATTTCCAGATGCTGTTTTGCAGAATGCAGAGCTCATTTCCTCATAATAAAGAGAAGCCACTAGCATACACTGTACACTCAATTAACGTTTGCCTTACATAAACGAGAAAAGGCCATCAAGACTGAAACGGATCAGAATCAGAATCAACACACACAAAATGCTGGAGGAACTCAGCAGGCCAGGCAGCATCTATGGAAAAGAGAGCCGTTGATCTGCTAAAGGGTCTCGGCCTTAAATGTCGACTGTTTCCTTTTCCATAGATGCTGCCCGGCCCGCTGGGTTCCTCCAACATTTTGTGTGTGTTGCATGGATTTCCAGAATCTGCAGATTTTCTCTTATTAGAGAATCAGAATCAAATTTAATATCACCAGCATGTGTCTTGAAATTTGTTGATAGGCGGCAGCAGTACATTGTAATACTTAATAATAAAAACTATGAATTACAGTGTATATAATATATATAATAGTTAAATCAAATAAATTATACAAAAAAATGTAGTGAGGTAGTATTCATGGGTTCAATGTCCATTCAGAAATCTGAGGGGAAGAAACTGTTCTTGACTTGTGTATGTGCATTGTTGAGGCTCCAGTACATCCTCCTTCAAGGCAGCAATGAGAAGAGGGCATGTCCTGGGTGATGGGGGTCCTTAATGACGGATGCTGCATTTTTGAGGAATCATTCTTTGAAGATGTCCTAGATGCTGGTGAGGTTAGTGCCCATGATGGAGCTGACTGAGTTCACAGCTTATTTCAGTCCTGTACAGTGCACCCCCCCCCCACCCCGGTGATGCAGCCAGTTAGAACGCTCTCCATGTACATCTGTAGAAATGTGTAGGTGTCTTTGGTGACATACCAAATCTCCTCAAACACCAAATGAAATATAGTCACTATCATGCCTTCTTTGTAACTGCATCAATAAGTTGAGTTCAAGATAGATCCTCAGGGAAACTGACACACAGAAACTTGAAATTACTCCTTCTCTTCTCTTCCCTTCTGATCCCTCTATCAGGACTGGTGTGTGTTCCCTCGTCTTGCCCTTTCTGAAGTCCACAAGCAGTTCTTTGGTCTTAATGACATTGAACATAAGTTGTTGCTGTGACACTACTAAACTAGCTGCTCTATCTTGCTCCTGTATGCCTTCTCATCACCATCTGAAATTCTGCCAACAATAGCTGTGTTGCCACCAAATTGATAGATGGTATTTGAGTTGTCCCTAACCATACAGTCACAGGTGTAGAAAGCGTAGAGCAGTGGGCTAAGCACATATCTTTGAGGTGCACCAGTATTGCCTATTTGTGAGGTGGAGGTGTTGATTATCAGTGAGTTGAAAATCTCTGTTTTCCTCACTATGCCTGGCCTGCTGAGTATTTCCAGCATTTTCTTTTTCTGTTAGCTTCACTTATTTGTGGGGTAATATAGTTCTTTACAGAGTGATAGTGAGAAAGTCTGCTCACCCTCCATTCCAGTGGCCGTTGTTACCCCTGGAGGCCATCTCCTCTACACTAGTAGCCCAGTTGTCAACAATCCCAGCTCAACATGGCCACACACTCCTTTGAACCCAACATTGGCAGCATAGTGGTTAGCACAACAGTTTACAGAAAAGGCAACCCTGGTTCAATTCCCACCGCTGTCTGTAAGGAGTTTGTACATTCTCCCTGTGACACGTGGCTTTCCTCCAGGCATACTGGTTTCCTCCTACATTCCAAAGATCTACCGGTTGATAAGTTAATTGGTCTTTGTCAATTGGCCCATGATCACGCTAGGGTTAAATACGGGATTGCTGGCAGAGCTGGAAGGGTATGTTTCACACTGTATCTTAATAAATAAGAAATTTAAAAAAACTTGAATAAAGCACCTTTCAAACCCTTAAAAGTGCTGTCCAGTCCTTAAGAAACCCAGCTTTTACACAAAAACTGCATGGTTATCACCTGCTGCCTCTTCTTCCGGTGAGCAATAGGAGAGACATCCATCAGCACGAAAGCAAAACATGATCCTATCTTCTATGTATAAGGACATAGACTGCAGCCTTGGGCAAACACAACGGTTTGAGATGGTAGCAAGAAACAAACTGTTGGAGGAACCGAACGGGTTGAGCAGCATCCATGGGAAGAAAGGAATTGTCAAATTTTGGAGTTTGAAACCCTACCTTGCTCCAGATTCCAACATCTGCATTCTCTTTTGACCCTCCAATTAGGGACAGAAAGTCCGCCTTGCTGTTTGCATCTGGCCAGCATTAGATCAGCAAACGCAAACACACAACACTGGCTAAACCTGGTGACCTGTCACAGAGAAGTACCCTGAAATCAGAGATCAAGCTACAGTAAATGGAATTCTGTGAGAAATACTGTTTTCTGCTGAAATGGAAAACTGGCAAAATCACATTTTCATGAAAAACAGTTTTTCTCAAATTTTAAAATAAACCAAAATGCTTGTGAGTTTATTTCAAAATCTGAAAAATAAGCTGATTTGTTGATTGTATGTTAGTGGCCAACTAGGGTGAATTTCCCCTGTTATTGGAGTACAAAGGTGGTGTGGGCACATAGCGAAGCCCTGTGTTAACTCACAATTTTGTGCATTAATTATGGTCCAAGTGAGAATTATGAAAAGCAACCGGGGAATACTCCCAGCCGTGAATCACTACCTGATTGTGTCTTTCAACTCCCTCCCCTCACCCAAAATTCTGACCATGTTCCCATTCTGGCCAGAGTCTTCCCTTTGATCAGCCACACTAATGCTTTATTGCAGTAATGCTTCCCTGTCTCTTACCCCACCCCGCCACAGTGTGAAATTAATAATAGACAAGCAGTATGGCTTACACCAGATTTGAACGCAAATTAATTAAAATGGAATTGGACACTGGTTCAGCTTTTTCTATCATTCAACAAAATGAATTTAAACGGCATTTCAAAGGTACTAAACAGAAGCCTGAAGATATCCAACTAAGAACTTATGCTGGAGAAAAGATAATTCCGATGCGAATGACAGTGAAATTGAACAACAAACAAACCACATTCAGCTTGAATGGGAGGGAAACAGGAGGACCAGAATTGTGGGGACACAATTGGCTGAAACAACTACAACCTGGTTGGAGACCCACTCACAATTTTTTAATGCCACCTTCCCTGCAATGAAAGTGAATTAAGAAAGGTTCTGGATGATGCCACAGCTGTGTCCATGCCAAACACCATGAACTGTTGTCCAGCAGACAGGTGTTGGTGCCACCCTCTGTGCCTCTGATTGGAAAGCATATTGGACCAAAAAAGGACCATACTGCTCAGAGGAAGCATGGAAGTGACAAAGGTAATGGTCTGACTACAATAGGATTTGAAGGCAACTTATTGAGAAAGCTTCTGATATGTTAATAAGCCAGTTACTTGCCAAATGTGGCCTGCTTTTAAGCTGGGAGAAAGTTCAAGGGGCTTCAGGAAAGTTGCAAGTATTTGGGTTTTGTGAATATAAAGAGACTACTCTGCATACATTAAGGTTATTGCATGAACTCAAGTGGGAGATAAAAGGCTGTTTGTAAAAATAGATGCAAAGACCAATGCCAAACTGGATGAATTAGATTCTTGATTAGTCAAGGCATGAAGGGATCTGGGGAGAAGGCAAGAGATTGGGGTTGAGAGGAAAAATGGATCAGCCATGATGCAGACTCGATGGGCCAAGTGGTCTAATTCTGCTCCTATATCTCATGGTCTTATGGAAGGTCAAAAACAAAGGAGTCAATGGAGATAAAAAAAAACAGAATGTACCTCAGATGATGTTGTGGATGAGGAAACCAAGAGGAGAGATCAGATTGTAAAGGGAGCAATGGAAGGATTAGTAAGAGAATACTCCAGTGAATGAAATGCGCCCTCTTCATGTGATACGTCCACACCTTGCTTAAAGTAAAGACAAATTTACGCCCATATTTTGGGCTCCCTGTGTCTTCATTTGAATTAGTTTAATATTTTGAAGGTAAAAATCATTAACACTTTTCAGTGCACCAAACCTCTTGGGGCAGCACAGTAGTGTAGTTGTTAGCACAATGCTTTACAGTACAAGCGACCTGGGTTCAATTCCCACCACTGCCTGGAAGGAGTTTGTATATTCTCCCTATGACCGAGTGGGTTTCCTCTTAATTCTCCAGTTTCATCCCACAGCCCTGGTAGGTTAATTGGTCATTGTAAATTGTCCCGTGATTACGCTTGGATTAAATATTACTGGGCATCGCGGCTTGAAAGCCAGAAGGGTCTATTCCGCACTGATAAACAAATAAATAAAATCCAACCAAGTTTTCAAGTCCCCATCCCCACCCTCATATTTTCCCAAACCTTCCCCTTCCCCTGCCAGGTGCAAGCCAACTAGGAAGGAAAAGTGAAAGCTATAAGCTAAAGCAAATCAAGATTCTGAGATAAAAGAAATAAATGTGACAAGAGTGATCTTGCATGTTTCAATCTCAAACAAGAGAAAACCTGCAGATGTGAAGTCCAAGCAGCACACACAAAATGCTGGAGGAACACAGCAGATCAGGCAACACCTATGGAAAATAGTACAGTTGACGTTTTGGGCTGAGACCTTTCGTCCTGCTGAAGGTTCTCGGCCCAAAACGTTGACTGTACTCTTTTCCATAGATGCTGCCTGGCCTGCTGAGTTCCTCCAGCATTTTGTGTGCGTTGTTTGCAAGAGTATTTAGAAGGTAATGTGGCAGATATTTGCATGTTTGCTGGAGTTATGCTGGTTTATTTGCAAACATCAAAGTATTAAAATGTGTCGCAGAAAATGCTAATCAAATTTGCACTGGTTTAAAAGCTTATAACTTATACAGTATTGAATAGTATATAGAGTATACTGTCTCCTTGTATGTCAAGAAGGTGATATCTATCTCTAAGGACTCTCTCCATCTGGGACATGCCCTGTTCTCATTACTATTATTGGGGAGGAGTTATAGAAACCTGAGGACCTACTTTCTTCAAAGGGCAATGGAAACAGCAGGTGTTTCAAAATAACTTCAAAAGCAACAATGACGTTGCTTACTTCAATATTTTGTGAAATGTTTCCTTTGAAGTACTTATTTTCATGGAAGTACATTTTTTTGATTATGAGCAGTGTTTGGCTTATGCCAAACATAGCATTTAGTCTGATAGCCAGAAAGTTCAATTTTGGTTTCATCAGACCATAGAACCTTCTTGCAGCTGACTTCTGACAAACTCTAGCGAGATCCCATGTGAGTTTTTATCAACAGTGGCTTTCTCGAGGGGTGTGTGTGTGTGTGTGTGTGTGTGTGTGTGTGTGTGTGTGTGTGTGTGTGTGTGTGTGTGTGTGTGTGTGTGTGTGTGTGTGTGTGTGTGTGTGTGTGTGTGTGTGTGTGTGTGTGTGTGTGTGTGTGTGTAAGTCTGCTGCAGGATATTGCTGTGTTGAGCTGCATCTGTGGAGGCAGAAGGGTGATCAATATTTCATGTTGAGAGCCTGCATCAAGAAAGTATACATTTATTGGGTGGAAAATAAGCCACGAGCAAACATAAAATCATAAGGTCCATTATAAATAGTAAAGTGGAGCCCAAGGCCTTCGGAAACCCCTTTGTAATTTCATCTTGGTATCATCCAACCTAATGGCATTAATTAATGATTTCTCCCACCTCTGGTAATTTTAGCTCTTTCCCCTTCCTTCTTCAATTCCCCACTCTGCCCCCTCCTAACTTCTCTTCTCCTTTCACCTACCACCTCCCTCTGGTGACCTTCTTCCCTCCCTTTCTCCCATGGTCCCTTCTCCTCTCATCAGATTCCTTCTTCTTTAACCCTTTACCGTTCCCAGCTTCTTACTTCATCCCCCTCCCCCACTGATGCACCATCAATAACTCTCTGAGACGTGAGGCAAGATATCGGCTTTTATTGGCTGGAAGAAAGAACAAGCAGCAATTGACCACCACACTGCATCCTGGAGACTGAGACCGGGGCGGACTCCCCAATCGCCTTTATACCGGGGTCCGTAGGAGGAGCCACAGGAGCAGTCAGCGGGGTATATGTGTCCAGACAGGTATATGTAGTTCACCACAACCACCCACCCGGCTTCACCTATCACCTTGTAACTTGCACTACTTTCCCTCATCCCACCTTCTTATTCTGGCATCTTCCCCTTCCTTTCCAGTACTGATGAAGGGTCTCGGCGTGAAATGTTGACTGTTTATTCATTTCCACAGATGTTGACTGACTTGCTGAGTTCCTCCAGAATTTTGTGTGGGTTGCTCTGGATTTCCAGCATCTGCAGAACTTATTGTGTTTATGTTCAACTTTCAACAGAAGTTTCCTCTGCATTTTTGTCTATAATTGGGGCATGGATAAATACCTAAGGCTGTTTACCACTTTGATTATTTTCCATCATCGATTGATCACTTTCTATCATGACCTAATTCTGCATACTATATGCTGTATTCATTACCAGTGACAGATGATGCAGAATTTGTTGCTTCAAGAACATTTATAAATCATACAATCTTGAAATTTGCCTACTCACAGGCAGCCACAAAGCAAGAAACCCGAAAGAACCCAATTAAAGAAAAAAAAAGAATAAAAATAAAAATGAAAGACCAAAGTTTGATGCCCAAGAGAAAGGAAAACAAATACAAGTCATGCAAATGTTTGCAGTGAACAACAGCATTCCAAACTAAAACTGAGTCCTCGGATCCAAACCCCAGATCAGCCCGGAGTAGGCCCAAAACTTCGCTGATCAGTTCATCATATCCGTGGTGGGTACAGAGCGCAGCAGCCAGGGCAGCAGTACAGTACAAAGGCATAAAAATTTATAAATCACAAAAATAGATTGTGCAAAACAAAAGAATAATTAGGTCGTATTCATGAGTTCATGGACCGTTCAAAAATCTGAAGGTGGAGGGAAGAAGCTGTTCCTAATTGCTGAGTGTGGGTCTTCAGGCTCCTGTACCTGCTCCCTGATGTTAGTAAGAAGAAGAAGGCAGTCCTGGATGGTGACGGTCTTTAATGAGGGGTGCATCTTGACAACATCTTCAAAGATGGGGAGGGTTGTGCCCATGCATGTAGCCCTCTGCAGCCTGTGGAGGTCCAGTCAGAATGTTCTTCACCATACAGCAGTAGACATTTGTAGGTCTTTAGTGACATACCAAGTCTCCAGAATCTTCTAACAAAGTAGTGCCACTGGTGTGCCTGATGGATTCAGTGGAGGCATCTAATTGTTGGGAATGTAGGAGGAACATTTTACAACAAAAAGTTAAAGTCAAAGTAAATTTATTATCAAAGAACATATATGTCACCTTGTAGCGATGTGCTACACGCAGCGCTGAAATAACGACACTTAGTCGATGAGCTGCAGTTACAAAAGAGATTTTATTCAAACTTCGCGGCCTTGCTTCAAAGCCTTCCTGATCCTGCCCTCCCCGGGCATGGATGCTGTAGGGGGCACGTATTCACAGTCCTGTCCCGCGCGCGGGCTTTTCCCCTTGTCGGTGAAGCAGACTTGGCGCCCTTTTGGGACTGGCCTTTATGCTGGCGCGCTGGCTATTTGTGAGCCGGTTTGAGTGCGCTAGGAAGTGGGTCGCCACATAACCCTCCCACAGAACCGGCGATACACCCCCCAATGTCCACAGTCTGGGCCGGACCCTGGTTGGGAGGTCTGCCTCTGCGCCGTGGTGCCGGAAACTCGACCGGTTGTGCCACGTCCACATGGGCCGGTTTGAGTCGGTCCACCGTGAAAACCTCCTCTCTCCCCCCAACGTCCAGCACGAACGTGGACCCGTTGTTTCTGATCACCGTAAACGGCCCCTCGTAGGGCCGCTGTAGTGGTGCCCGATGTCCGCCCCTTCGTACAAACACAAACTTACAGTTCTGCAGGTCTCTGGGTACGCAGGTCGGGCTCTGCCCATGCTGCGAAGTGGGTATGGGGGCCAGGTTACCGAGCCTCTCGCGTAGTCTGCCCAGGACTGCTGCGGGTTCTTCCTCGTGCCCTCTTGGGACTGGTATGAACTCTCCCGGGACGACCAGGGGTGCGCCGTACACCAACTCGGCCGACGAGGCGTGCAGATCGTCTTTGGGCACCATGCGGATGCCGAGTAGGACCCAGGGAAGCTCGTCCACCCAGTTAGCTCCTCGCAGGCGGGCCATGAGAGCCGACTTTAGGTGACGGTGGAAACGCTCCACCAGGCCGTTCGACTGTGGGTGGTAGGCAGTGGTGTGGTGCAGCTGCATTCCCAACAGGCTGGCCATCACTGACCACAGGCTGGAGGTGAACTGTGCACCTCTGTAGGAGGTAATGTGGGCCGGTACCCCAAAGCGGGACACCCAGGTGGCGATCGGTGCCTGGGCACAAGATTCGGAGGTGGTGTCGGTGAGCGGGACCACCTCTGGCCATCTTGTGAACCGGTCCACGATAGTCAGGAGGTGCCGCGCTCCGCGCGACACTGGCAGGGGGCCCACGATATCCACATGAATGTGGTCGAAACGCCGGTGGGTGGGGTGGAACTGCTGCGGCAGAGCTTTGGTGTGCCGCTGCACCTTGGCCGTCTGGCAGTGCATGCACATTTTGGCCCATTCACTGACCTGCTTGCAGAGTCTGTGCCAAACGAATCTTTTGGAGACCATCCGGACGGTTGTCCTGATGGAGGGGTGCGCTAAGTTATGAATGGAGTTGAAAACACGCCGTCACCAAGGTGCCGGGACGACAGGATGGGGTTGGCCGGTGGTGATGTCACAGAGTAGGGTCCTCTCACCTGGGCCTACGGGGAGGTCCTGGAGCTGCAAACCGGAGACTGCGGTTCTGTAACTAGGGATCTCCTCGTCTGCCTGCTGCGCCTCTGCCAGCGCCTCAAAGTCTACCCCTTGGGAAAGGGCATGAATGTTAGGGTGAGAGAGTGCGTCCGCCACGACATTGTCCTTTCCCGAGACGTGCCGGACATCCGTCGTGTATTCAGAGATGTAGGACAGATGGCACTGCTGGTGGGATGACCAGGGATCGGACACTTTCGTGAACGTAAAGGTAAGCGGTTTGTGGTCAGTGAACGCGGTAAAGGGCCTACCTTCTAAGAAGTACCTGAAATGCCAGATTGCCGGGTATAGCGCCAACAGTTCCCGGTCGAAAGCACTGTATTTGAGCTCGGGTGGTCGCAGGTGTTTGCTGAAAAACGCCAGGGGTTGCCAGCAACCCTCGATGAGCTGCTCCAGTACCCCACCGACTGCCGTGTTAGATGCGTCCACTGTGAGGTCGGTAGGGACATCCATTCTGGGGTGCACTAGCATCGCAGCGTTTGCCAAGGCTTCTTTCGTTTTAATGAAAGCGGCGGCGGACTCCTCATCCCAGGTAATGTCCTTGCCCGGACCGGACATCAGAGCGAACAGGGGGCGCATGATTCGGGCAGCTGAAGGGAGGAAGCGGTGGTAGAAATTTACCATACCCACGAATTCCTGAAAGCCTTTGATTGTGGTGGGTCAGGGGAAATGGCGGACTGCGTCTACCTTAGCGGGCAGAGGGGTTGCCCCTTCTGTAGTGATCCTGTGGCCCAGGAAGTCGATGGTGTCGAGCCCGAACTGGCATTTGGCTGGGTTGATTGTCAGGCCGTACTCACTCAGTCGGGCGTAGAGTTGATGGAGGTGGGACAGATGCTCCTGACGACTGCTGCTGGCTATGAGGATGTCGTCCAAATAGATGAAAGCGAAGTCCAGGTCGCGTCCCACCGCGTCCATTAACCGCTGAAACGTCTGTGTGGCATTCTTCAGGTCAAACGGCATGCGGAGGAACTCGAAAAGGCCGATAGGGGTGATGAGTGCCGTTTTGGGGACGTCGTCAGGATGCATCGGGATTTGGTGGTATCCCCGGACGAGGTCTACCTTGGAGAAGATCCGTGCGCCGTGCAGGTTTGCTGCAAAGTCCTGAATGTGTGGCACAGGGTAGTGGTCCGGTGTTGTAGCCTCGTTCAGCCTGCGGTAGTCGCCACATGGTCTCCAGCCCCGTGATGCTTTGGGCACCATGTGCAGGGGGGAGGTCCATGGGCTGTCGGACCACCGTATGATCCCCAATTCCTCCATCCTCTTGAACTCCTCCTTCGCCAGTCGGAGCTTGTCCGGGGGAAGCCTTCGAGCACGGGCGTGGAAGGGTGGTCCCTGGGTCGGGATGTGGTGCTGTACGCCGTGTCTGGGCATGGCTGCCGTGAACTGCGGTGCCAGAATCGATGGGAAATCCGCCAGGACCCTGGTGAAGTCGTTGTTGGACAGCGTGATGGAGTCTAGGTGTGGGGCTGGCAACTGGGCTTCACCCAGGGAGAGCGTCTGAAAGGTCTCAGCGTGGACCAGTCTCTGCCTCGGCAGGTCGACCAGTAGGCTGTGAGCCCGCAAAAAATCCGCGCCCAGGAGCGGTTGGGCTACGGTGGCCAGTATGAAGTCCCATGTGAACTGGCTGGAGCCGAACTGCAGCCGCACCGTACGGGTGCCATAGGTCCTTACTGTGCTGCCATTCACGGCCCTCAGGGTGGGACCCAGTGCCCTGTTGCGGGTGTCGTAACTCGTCGGAGGTAAGACGCTGATCTCGGCTCCAGTGTCGACCAAATAACAGCATCCCGACCGCTTGTCCCACACATACAGGAGGCTATCCCGATGGATATCCCGTAGCCATCAGCGGCGGCTGGCCCTGGCGTTTCCCGGGAACTTGCAGGGTGGGCTACAGCGGCGGGCTTCTGCGCCCCACCGCTGGTGGTAGAAGCACCATTGTTCGTTGGTCTCCTCACCCCTGCCTCTGGGATTAGCGTGCTCTGCTGCTGGGCCGGGTCTGGTTTGCTGCTAGGAGCATGGCCTGGTGATCTGTGCGATGGACGCCCCACTCTCCTTCTTGGCTTTCCACAGCAAGTCTGCCCGGGCTGCCACCTTCCGGGGGTCACTGAAATCCGTGTCGGACAGCAGCAGGCGGATGTCCTCGGGCAGCTGCTCCAGAAATGCCTGGAGGCAGGGCTTGTGCCCTCCGGCCAGAGACAACATCTCATTCATCAAAGCCGATGGCGGTCTGTCTCCCAAACCATCCAGATGCAGTAAGCGGGCAGCTCGCTCGCGCCGTGAGAGTCCGAAAGTTCTTATGAGCAAGGCTTTGAATTCCGTGTACTTGCCGTCCTCCGGGGGAGACTGTATGAACTCCTCAACCTGGGCCGCTGTGTCCTGGTCGAGGGAGCTCACCACGTAGTAGTAACGTGTCCTCTGAGGTTATCTGCCGAACGTGGAATTGGGCTTCTGCTTGCTGGAACCATAGGTGAGGTCACAGCGTCCAGAAGCTTGGCAGTTTCAACGAAACTGCATGAACAGATGCAGCGTCGGTCATCTTCGGCCCAAATATCGTTTGGGCCGTCGGGGTCACCAATTGTAGCGGTGTGCTACACGCAGCGCTGAAATAACGACACGGAGTCAGTGACTGCAGTTACAAAAGAGATTTTATTCGAACTTCGCGGCCTCGCTTTAAAGCCTTCCTGATCCCGCCCTCCCCGGGCGCGAATGCTATAGGGGGCACATATTCACAGTCCTGTCCCGCGTGCGGGCTTTTCCCCTTGCTGGTGAAGCAGACTTGGCGCCCTTTTGGGACTGGCCTTTATGCCGGCGCGCTGGCTATTTGTGAGCCGGTTCGAGTGCACTAGGAAGTGGGTCGCCACAACCTCAAGATTCTGCTTCATGCAGGCATTTACAGGAAAATAAAGAAATACAACAGAATTTATGAAAAACTATGCATAAATAAAGACTGATAAACAGCCAGTGTGCAAAAGAGGGACAATGGGAATGCTCTGAGAGCTAACCTTGGTTCTATAGACTGAATAACCTTCTTATATCATCAGGAAATAATTTCCCCAAAGCCTTTTCAACATGTACAAGGTACAGTTCAGCATTGTGATGGAAATCTCTCCAACTTCTGGAAAAAATACATCTCTAACAACTGTCAAGGAACTCAACACCATCCAGCACAAAGCATCATCCTCACTCACAAATACATTGGATCCATGCACTACTCTCTCAGACCATTCCAACCGAACCCCATACTCAAGAAGGACAAAGGTAGTAGGGAAGCACCATCACGTTCAGTTTCCCCTACAAGTTACACACCATCTCAACTTGGAAATATATTGTAGGTCCTTCATGAGCACTGGGTCGAAGACCTGGACCTCTGTTCTTAAAAGAATTATGCGACTATATTGTAACAGAAGGACTGCAGAGGTTCACCATCCTTTCAAGGGCAATTAGGGATAGGAAATAAATACTGCTCTTGCTAATCTAGACCACCTGGGGTGAATAAGAATGTGTATGGTGTGTTGGCCTTCATTTGTCAGGGGACTGAGTTCAAGAGCAGCTCTATAAACTGTGGTCCGACCATGCTTGGAAAATTGCATTCAGTAATGGTTGCCTGATTATAGGAAGAGTATGGAAGCTTTAGAGAGGGTGCAGAGGAGATTTACCAGATGCTGCCCGGATTAGTGAGCATGTCATATGAGGATAGCTTGAGTGAGTGAGGGTTTTTTTCTCTTTGGAGTGAAGCAGGATGAAAGGTGACTAGATCGAGGTGTATAAGATGATAAGATCGAGTGGGACAGTCAGATCTAGGGTAGAAATGACTAACGAGAGGGGAATATAGTTTTAAGATTGTTGGAAAAAAGTATAGAGGGTAGGTTTTTTTACAGAGAGTAGTGGGTGCATGGAACATTTTGCCAGGGTTGGTGGTAGAGGCACCATCAGCAACATTTAAGAGGCTGTTAGAAAGGCATATGGATGAAAGAAAAATCAGAATCAGGTTTAATATCACCAGAATATGTCGTGAAGTTTGTTAACTTAGCATCAGCAGTACAATGCAATACATGATAATGGACGGCTATTTAAGTGGGAAGGGTTAGATTATTCTTAGAATAGGCTAAAAGGTCAGCACAGCGTCAAGAACTGATGGGGCTATACCGTGCTGTACTGTTGTATGTTCTTTGTTCGCTCATGCTGAGATCCTGAAAAATAAATACAGCGAAATGCAGCCCATAATCATTTGCACAATTGTTTATACGAAATGCACGTAATATCATTTGCCACATGTGAAATTTGAACTAGTCTGCATTGCATATGCTCTTGCATATCCCCACACCAATATGGCAGCAGTGACGCCAGATGCTTGTCACCTAGCAACTGAATTCACTGCTTGTGCCCAACGTCCTTTATGCATTATCACCTTGGACTTGAATGTTCCACTCATAAGGTCACTGGATTCAAAGCAGATGTGGAGTTGCTGGCCCACAGCAACAGCTGCTGGGATTCCAGGTTTAGAAGCTGTTCTCCTGGCTGGAGAGAGGTGGAAATCAGTCAGTGATCCTGTCCCCAATTATCGCGGAGCCTAGTTTCCTGGAAGACATTGATACATCATATCAAATGAAGGAACCAAGAGTTTGGAAGTGGAGCTCTGACATGCTTCATTATGTAAAATTTTGCATGAAGTTTACCATTTTATGAAGCACTGTTGTTGGCAACATTCGTGGATTACAATGAAGGAAAACAAAATAAAAAATAGCAAGTCTATTTCTTTATTTACAATAAGACTGCAACACATAACCAAGATTCAAGATTCTGGATTATTTATTGTCATTCTTCAGTACACAAGTGTAAGGGAAAACGAAGAGATTGTTACTCCAGATCCAATGAAGCAAAAAAAATACAATACACATAAAGAACACAATTAAAAAACTGAATAACTATAAATACGGTGGATTCTGGTTAATAGGGACACAATAGCACCGGTATATTTAGGTCCAATTAAGCAGCTCCTTCAATTAGCCAAAGTTTCATAGAAATAGTTACAAAGGTATAAAAATGACAAACTACCATTTAACTGATAACAATTTATGTATTTAAATGAAATACAGAACAGATTAAAACACTACTAATACCTCCACAGAACTATAAAACTGTGTATTAGTTCCCAATAGTTATTGATGGAGGAATTCATTTACCATGTTCTTTTGATTGACCGTACATGAACAAAGTCAATGTAGACACCTAGTGCAGATAATGGACTGGATTCATACAATGCTTTAGATGACTGCGCCCGTCAAATCTTTATTTTCATTTTAACTTTCAAGATTATTGTCGATACCTTCATAATTCCTAACTTGTTACAGAAGTGAAATCATTTCATTTTCGCTCCCAGCCATTTCTGGCATCTCCAAGCCTGAATGCTTGAACCTGCAGTGAGGAAAACGGTTCTGAATTGTATCACTGCTTATTTCTTGCCAACTATCAGTGACAAAAATCACAGCTTTCCGAACACAAACACACACAACCGATGCAATTTAAAAACTGATCACTCTAAGCATGGTGTGGTATCTAACAGCCATGCAAGTGCACGCAACTGATGCTAGTTAGAAACTGTTTAGAAACCGTCTCCTGTCCCAATTAAACAGCATAGAGTCCCAGATAAAGAAAGAGAATCCTGGCTATTTTCTCGATTTAGTTTTTGTACTTCAGGAGTTGTTCTAAGTAAATAGCAGCCCCTATTAACCAAGGGTCCAATTAAATGGAATCCACTGAGATTAACTATGAGATTAGCTAATATACATAGACTGATTGTACAAACATTAAGTATTCTGGGTGTAGGAGTGTCTATACATAAGGTAAGGTGACTCTGACAGGAAATGATACAGAAGCAGAGGTGGGGGTGTGGTGGTGTGTGTCAGTGGGTGGATGTGTAGATCAGTCTGATGACGTGGGGGAAGTGACTGTTCTTGAGTCCAGTGGTCTGGCATGGAAGCTGCATAGCCTCTTCCCTGACTGGAGTGGGCCAAACAGATTATTTCTATTACTACTATTCCATTACATAATACAAACCCAATTATTCATGGATATTTTGAAAGTATTGGTGCGTGAATATCAGACCAGAACTAAGTCAACTAAATCAAACTACAAGAAGTAATATAGATGATGCCAAGTAAAGTAGACATGGGCTTTCAAATCCTAGCTATCTAAATTTGCTCGTGTTGCATTAACTACAACCAAAAGACCAAAGGTTCATTGACGAGGCTCTGTCTATATTAGGAGATGCTTCGGTTTATATCCCAACAGATGTTCAGTACACAGCTCAATTTGATCATTGTTGCTGATAGAAGATCACACACTGCTCATGTCCGTATAATCCCTGGAATTTGATTTTCATGGGACCTGCAAAAAGAGAGAAGTGAATCTTGGTGCCCAAAGGACCAAGATCAGGTGTATCACCAGAAACCTTTTGCAGACCTTGAATTAACACATTTCAGAATGTTCATGCCATGTAGGGACTTAATGTCACCATGAATGCTGGCAATGACTAAACCCAGGTGTGGAGGAATGGCAGACTCTCACGTAGAGACGGAAACAAGAGATTATTCATAGGAATGCCAAGAGAGCACGGGAGCACAAGTGAGTGACACTGCAAGACAAATCATTCTCAACACAAGGACTCCACCACAGCACTTAACAGCAGTCCACATTAAATAACCATAGAAAGTGGAAAACCCATGCAGTAACAATTAACTTGACAAGATTAAACAGAAAGCACAATGGATTAATATTAGCTGGCCAGTAGTGTAGTTGCATCCAGTGCCACTAATGGACCTCGAGGTGAGTGGTCCTGGGTTCAAATCCGGCCAGCTCCCAACATTTTCCATCCGTGCTGGGTGAAGCGCCAAGCTAACAACTTGGGTTCATAGAAACAGACAAATGTTAAAGAAACGGCAAGGTTGCCACCTGATAGCCACAGGGTGTGAAGAGGAACAACAACAAGGGATTAATGATTCTCATTAAGGCGACAATTAGTAAATGCAGGCACTTGAGAAACATGGAAGTGCAGTGCTCTCCAGCAGGCTGCAGGGCTCATAACACTTAAGGTATTTTCTCCCTCATCTAGCAAAAAACAGAAACTGTGTGAAAATATGTTGTCATGGCAGGAAAGACACTTTTATATTGCAGTACAATAGTAACCAACTGTACCAGCCTTTTTGCTTCAAGAGGCTGTCCTGACTTTGATGCTGAGGAGGATTATAAATTAAAAGAGCGTTGTAGTACAAGTCGGCAATAAAATGTGCAAGGCAGACAGAGTAATGCTAAAAGGATAGGAGCAGAATGTAAAGTATGCTTAAAATGTTCCCATCAAGCCTTGTTTCTATTACTGAGAGGTCTGAGAGGTTGCTATTTTGTTCTGTTAAGATTAACAGGACTGATAAGAGTTCTTTTTTTGTTATTATTCTCATCTGATCAGAGAGGAGAACTTCTATCTGTGAGTGGGCTTTTTGTCAGTCCTCTCTGTAGCTTTCTAGTATTTATAGTCTGTAACTTCAGAGAATGGAAAGACGGTGGTGTTACTCAGGCAAGGGTCACAGGTCGCATGGAGTATGGGTAAACAAGAAAATAGCTGTGTTGAAACCTTTGTTATGCTTCTATGCGTAAACCTATCTTAGTACTGACAGGCTTGCTTAATGGGACTGACAGTGTTAAATGTTTTAAAGGAACAGGTGAAAGTTAAAACTACAAGAAACATCACAAGCAATCTCAGTTTAGGATGAATAGGTTTACTACAAATATACTACATTTAATTGTGAAGACATAATGTACAATCTGTGAGTACATGCTCAGGCAATGCATGCATATTAGCTCTGAAACTGGGGTAATGCTGAAGCTAGTGGAACTTAATGATCATTTTGAACTGCACATAAGTGCAATTGCAAAGAAAGCAAAGCAGTACCTCTATTCCCTAGGAATTTGCAAAGATTTGGTGTGACATCTAAAACGTTGACAAACTTCTATAGATGTGGGGTGGAGATTTTAATGACTGGCTGCATCACAGCCTGGTATGGAAACACCAACGTCCTTGAACAAAAAAATCATCCAATACAGCCCAGTCCCCAGAATTGAGCACATCTACACAGAGTGTTGTTGTAGAAATGCAGTGTCCATCATCAGGGACCTCCATCACTCAGGTCTGCTCTGCTCTCTCTCTCTCTCTCTCTCTCTGCTGCCATCAGGAAGAAGGTACAGGAGCCTCAGGTCTCACAGCACCAAGTTCAGGAACAAGTACTACCCCTCAACCAACAGGCTCTTGAACCAAATGAGATAACTTCACTTGTCCCTTCATTGACATGTTCACACAACCTGTAGACTCACTATTAACGACTCTTCAACTCGTTCTCGATATTTATGCTTATTTATTTATTATTATTATTTTCCTTCTGTATTTGCGCAATTTGTTGTCTTTTACACCCTGGTCAAACAGCCAAGTTAGTGTAATCTTCCACTGATTCTATGATGGTTATTATTCTATTAAGGATTTAGTAAATATGCCTGCAAGAAAATGAATCTCAGGATTGTATATGGTGACATTAAATTTACTTTGAACTTTGAACTTTGAATTGCTCCTGACCCAGTCTGGGTAACTTCACTCATCTCAACTCTGAATTGAATCCACAGCCTATTGACTCACTTTCGAGGACTCCACAATTCACGCTCTCAGTGTTTTTTTATTTGGACAGTTTGTTTTCTTTAGCATACTGGTTGTTTGTCGGTCTTTGTTTATGTATAGTTTTTCATCAATTTGATTGCATTTCTTTATTTTCCTGTAAATGCCTGCAAGAAATGAATCTCAGGGGAGTACACGGTGACATATGTACTTTGATAATATATTTATTTGACTTTAACTTTGACGAGGCAGCACATTTTTACTGTATACTTATATACACATTTCAATGCAAGAATTACTACCACACAGTCCAAAGTAAACCAGGTCATTCCAGGAGACAAGGCTCTACATTTTATTCATTGAACAACTATTAATGGTGAATTTAAATATGCCAGATTGCTTAAATCTACAATCTTTTTCTCCTCTGCTAAAGCTATACACATTTATTTATGTAAAATAAATAAGAAATACAGTATATCTTCTGAATGAAGTTTTTCTACTGAGCTGAAAGCAGCTTTTGCCTTTGGCATTATCTTTTTATCACAAGCCCATACTCTGATATAAATGTAACTAATTTGTGTTTTTCTTCCTTTCCTTTGCTGAAGATGCAGTATTAGTTTTGATTGTGATGCCCTGGAAACTTACTATAAGTGATTACTTATTTCATTGTGTGAGCTACACGTAGCTGTTGGCAAGGCTTTCAACAGTGTGAAACATCACTGTTTGTCTGGACTGACCCCACTCAGCTCCCACACAGTCTTCATTATCCACTGCAAGTTTACTCAATATCAAATTCTACAGATCTGGTTCACTCACTTAACCTGTAGCAGAAATGGCCATTTCTGATGGATTTATCCAGCTGTGACATTGGCTCAATCTTACTCTCGCCATCAGCATACCCTGACCTCTTCACTATGTCCTACAGCCTTGCATTTTTCAACATTTTACACTCCAATATTTTGCATTCTTCCTTTCCAACTGCCCCCATTTCACAGCTTTATCTCATCGCTCTCCACCTACTGATTGGATAAACTCTAAAACTTAATCCCAAAGCAATCCTGGCCTCACTTTATCAGAGATATTCTTTTTGATCTATCCATCCTTCCCCAACTACTCCAACTTAAAAGTAACTACCGTAAATATTTATTGTTCTTTACCACATTTGTATCAAGGATCGCAGATCAATTTTACTCGCTATATATATTTACATGCATTAGGAATTTGGTGCGGGGTGTAGGTCAGGATGTGACATACAGCAATTAGAAGTATAAAGAATCATATACCAATAAGAGTAGAGGGTAAAGGACAGGTGTGGGATAAAATGTGCACAAATGCACAAGTACCAGCATGTACTGTGTTTGCAATGTAAACAGCATTGTAAAAAGTGGTTTAAAATGCCTCCAGTGCACTGACAGTTTAACCTGAAATAATGAACTTGTTTCTCTGCCAGATGTGTCAAGTGCTTCCAGCATTTTGTTTTTGTTTTCCTCCTGGTATAATTCCATAGGATCCCCTTCTGAGATCCCTCCTTAATACGCAGTAAATGGGCAGCTGACCAATCGCACTAAACAAAATCATCCTTTCATTCGCTGAGCAACCATAGCAAAGACTATAGAGGAGTTTGTTCTCATTCACCCGCCGGAGGTAGAGGTCAGCAGGTAAATGGAAAGGTACTTGCTAAGGAGAAATGGAAAGTACATAAAAACAGAAATTGCTGGAAGCAGAAGGCCAGGCAGCATCTGTAGCAAAAAAGAGCGTCAGTGTTTCAAGTTCAAGGCCCATTCAAGTCAAGATGAGTATCGTCATCTGCACAAGCTTGTTGATGTGCAATAAAAAACTTGCAGCAACATCACTGGCACTTAGATGCAGACAACATACAGAATCAAAATTAAATATAAATTATACAACAACAAACTGGACCTTACATACGGGAAACCCCTTCACTCAACATGATTTGCTACCAGTACTCCCTCTACCCAAGATCAACAAGAGAGTGGAATCTTCTGCCGCCAGACCTGCACAGTATTTCTGACATTTTTAAAGATAGACTCAATCAAATCAATTTAGGGGATCTAGTCAAAAAAGTTCACTTCACAATTTAACTCTCACGCCGTTCACACCGACTGCGTGTTATAACAGCCGTCCCGCAGTGCTTGCGCAGTACCAGGCTGAAGCAGAGAGAAAAAAAGAGCAAAACAAAAGTTTAGTGCAAAAAAAAAGTTACAACTTTCCAATTGGTACTTACAGCCTTCCAGTCTCTACTTGTGCTGAGTAACACATAACTCCAGAATTCCTCTCTAGGTGGAGCAAAGATTCCCAAAAGCTATTTCAATGAAAAGATACTCCAAAAAGAAAAAAAACTTTTTTTCTTACGATTCTCTTCATTGTTGAAGAGAGCGCCTCCAGATTCACAAGGAAGCAGGTGGACTGCTCTCCCCAGAATTCTTTCACACCTTTATCTCATTGGGTGATGTTCCTCCTACCCATTCCTCAAGACTTCCTTTTGGTGAATACCCTTCATGGATTTCCACATTTGTGCTGCATCTTCCCAACAGTTCCTGTTGTGTGTAACTGAAGGCTCCTTCAAGCAGGCCTAAGTTATTTCAATGAGGCATGATTTGAAGCAAACTGCCTCTCAGATCAGCCAAACCATCTCTTCACCCCAGTTAAAATCGAGTTAGATTCCTTACTTTACTCATCCTTTCTCAGAAGAAATTCCGCTAAGATACTTCGACAGCAGCCTTTCTATGATTACTGATGCTAATAGTTACCCCACCCAGCGATACACCAGGAAATGTGAGAAATAAAAAAAAAAGCATAGTAGGCCATTTATTAGAATCATGATCAACTTTAACCTCAACACAACCTTCCTGTACCAACCAGTAGTCCCCTCTGTTCCATTACTATTTAAAAATCTATCAAACTGTCTTTAATGTATTCAGCAACTGAGTATTAGTTCACTCTTGGTAAATGAACTCCAATTATTCATAGCTCTCTGGATGAATAGATCTCCAAAGTGAATAGCTATTGCCAGATAAAGTCATAAGTTATAGGAGAAGAATTAGGCCATTTGGCCCATCAAGTCAGCCATGATAGCCATTCTATCATGGCTGATTTATTATCCCTCTCAATCCCATTTTCCTGCATTCTCCCTGAAATCTTTGACACCCTTATTAATCAATAATCTATCAACCTCCATTTTAAATATACCTAATGACTTGGCCTCCACAGCCATCTGTGGCAAAGAGTTGCACAGATTCTCCAGCCTCTGGCTAAGGACATTCCTCCTCATCTCCATCTAAAGGGATATCCTTGTATTCTGAGGCAGTGCCCTCTGGTCGGAGATCCCCCATCCCCTTGATGTTGAGAGTGCTACCATTGGATCTAGACACCAAGAGAACTATCTGTTCCTCATCTAGCTTCCTTGGAGCTAGTCACACCCAATAATAAAACCATTCGATAGCAAAGTACAATTTTTTTTAATTTACTGCATATTTAGCTCAGTTTTTTTTACAAATTTGCAAAAAATTATCCTACTCATATTATCATGAGGCATATTTAATAAATAGCCACTGTCGTTGTATCTTAGTCAGCTTTTCTTTCATCATCATGTGCTTTATTAAACCAAAAACATTTCAAGTCAACACTCTGAACTCTAGACAAAGACTTGTCTTGGCTACAGCAAACTGAGAATTCTTATCTGCAAAGAGATGGCAAATGTATGTCATCTTCATTGTATTCCATATTTCTGCCTGTCATTTCATCTGGATACTTGTTAACAAGTGGCTCTAAAAAACTAGAAAATGATTGAAATCAATCTGCGTGTCGAAACATCATCAGTTTGAGAAACAAGACGATTTCTGTGCAAAAGGCTCACAATTCAGCAATGGGTGATTATTTAAGCAAAGGGATTTCATTGCAGACTTGAAATGAAATATCAACAGATAGGAACTTTGGGGCAGATGTCTTGAAGGTCACTGGTGTCGAGCAGGCTGGCAAGGCCATCTGAACATGAAGCATGAATACAATGTTTAGTTTTATTTGTTGTCACTATCAATATCAGGAAATCCGCTCAAGGTAGAAATTACAAGGGAGATTGTTAAATGGTTAGTGTCTCATTGCATCAGAAGATTTGAATTTCCAAATCAGCTCATTTACTTTTGCATTATCCTCCAATAATACTGGAGAAGCTTGTGAATAATGGGATGTAGCAGCACAGATGTCTTCCCTATGTGTATATTTTGTATTGGTTTTCTAAACGTTCAGCACCCTGTAAAAATGATACCTGACTATAAGTGCTGTAGTTTAAAAGATTCCTGCAGATTTTGTAATGATTTTCCAATATTATATAGGATCTGCAGCTCCAACACTCCTGATGTCATACTACTGAGAGTGTGTGTGTGTACATGCACAAGTGTTTGCACTTACGCATATGCACTTATCACTCATTGGCTGTGTAATAATTATTAGTTTGTTAAGCCCATTACCCCTACTGGGGCAAAGGCCACTGACAGCAGCTTGCTGGAGTCCTCTGTCCTGGGCCAGTCTTTCAAGTTGCCCCTAGGTGTAAGCCGTCTTCTTGCTGTCATCTTCAAGGTTACATCACCAAATGCTCTTTGGCCAGCCTCTTTTCCGCTTTCTATGGGGATTCCACATTTGTGCTTGTCTGCTGATGTTGGTACTTGGTGTGTCCTATCCATCCTCATCTACTTTTCCTTAATTCTTCTTCTGCTGGTGCCTGGTGTGTCTCTGCCATAGATTCATGTTGCCGATGATTTCTGGCCAGCAGATCCAGAGGAGTTTTCTCAGATAGCCGTTAAAAAAGATCTGCACTTTCCTGATTATCGTCTTTGTTGTCCTCCAGATCACTGCCCCGTACAGACTTCACATTGGAGTTGAACAGCCTGATTTTAGTGCACTGTGACACCACCAGATGTTTTGGAGCTGGATGAAAGCTGCTCTAGCTTTGCCAATCCTTACCTTGACATCCACATCAATGACACTACCCAGGTAGGTGAAGGCTTCTACCTCCTCAAGCAGACTTCCCTAGAGAGCGACTGGGTCAGTTCCGGTTGAGTTTATCTTGAGGACTTTGGTTTTCCCTTGATGAACATTAAGGCTCTTGATTTTTCCTGCATTTTTTGTGAGTATGGGACAGGAGAGCTACAGTATTTCCTCAGTGAACTCTAGGTCATCCAGAATCCTCTGGAATCCATTGTACGTTTAACATTAGGAATAATTATTGCTAATGTTAAAAAAACAATGCTAATAAATACCTACGGTAGTTTTAAACAAAGATATTCTGTAGATGCTGGAAATCCAGAGTAACACACGCACAAATTGCTGGAGGAACTCAGCAGGTCAGACAGCATCTATGGAGCTGTCAACATTTTGAGCCAAGACCCCTTTGCAGATTTTCAGCCTGAAATGTTAACCATTTATCCCTCTCCATAGATGCTGGCATACCAACTAAATACCTAGTTTTCTTATGCCTGTTTGAGATATATCCTGTTAGCTATTCTGCACATTTTAATCTTGTACTGTACTCTATTATTCAAGTGCTACTCAAACACATGGGGAGCAAGTCACCCTGGTATATTTCATACTTCTTCACAAACTAGTATAATGAGCCGAACACATTTAAACTCTGGCCCTGTTAAAGATGACCATCTTTGTCCTCCTCATGGGTCAGCATCTCTCTGACCTTGGTGTTTGTACATTGAAACACTGAAGCTAAAGATGCACTGGAGGCTGTATCATACCAATTCTGATCTCTCACCTCACTGCTAGGTTCAGTATTGAGCCCCGTGGCAGAGTAACACCTGCCGAGGAGTGGGGCCGGTGTCTGTGTTGTGTCTGTTACCTTGTAAGAGAGATTGCAAAAAGATAATGACTAGATTGGTCCAGAGGCTGAGAGATTTCAGCTCTGAAGTTAGATTGGTAAAGAAAAGGAGGTGAATGACTCAAGGACCAGGGATAATGGACTGAAGTTCTGGGGAGAAAAAACATCCTCTGCACAGATAGGAGTAGTAGTGCGATCACTCGAGTCCGGTTTGATGTTCTTCTAAGGGGCTTCTACTGGTGGGTAGGAGGTGGCTTCAGAGGCTGATCTGAACCTGGTGGCGTGGGTCCAAAGGCTCCTGTATCTTCTTCCTGAATTAAGCTGAAGGGAACTACTGTAGATTGGCATTTGTTCCATAACAATTGATTTATTTTTTATTACTATGTTTTAAGTGCAGTTTTACTGGTCATATTAATGAGAGCAAATGGCAATTCTTGAATATTTCATTTGGTGCTTTGGAATGGGTCATGGTCTGCACCTGTGACGTGCACAGCATCACCAAGAGCACCTCGCAGCCGATGACCCCTCGGATTGCATTGCAGAGACAGAAGCCTCGGCCACTGCACTGGGTATTAGAGTCATCCTGTTGCTGGCATCTCTGACACTCAGGTCCTCAGTCATTCCTGCTGATGGAGCATCTCAATCTTCTCCAGTGGCTGAGTTTATCGCAGGGTGGGTCCAGACCTATGAGTAAGCTTAAATCGGGGGCAATTAACACTTGTGCAAATTATTTAAACACACAAGTCCAGATAGATTCTGGGTAGATCAGCCAAAATAACGTTCAAGTTCACACAGTCTATCCTGGCCCAGCTGAAAGGGTGGGGAGTAGTTGGCTCCGGGTATTCAAAGTTTAATGACTGAGTTGGAAAAATAAAATATTACCAGCTGAAAACGTTTGCAATCCCTGCCCAAACTGAGGTGGTAAGCTGTACATCGATATTTCTAACTTAAGCTATAAATTAAAATCTCAAACAGAAATAAGAAAATATATGCTTTTATATGTTGAATTTTATGTTCCTATTTTCTGCCTGTTCCAATGAAGTAATATTAAAGTCATAAAATTAGAAACTTTCAGCATTGGAGTTCATTTGGCCCACTGTGTTCTGGTGGCCAAAGTAAGAGCTTTCTGGTTTAATCCCTCTTCCTAGAATTACTGGCTCTATTGCTTTATGAGCACCACAAACAAAACGTGCAAATAAATATCAGAGGGCAGAACTGAGCTGAATGATGAAATTAAATTAACTTTGAATGCTGCTTTTTGAGGTCTGCATATTCACAGTTCTTTAGATTATTACCATGTTATACACATCGTTTGAAGCTGCAATTCATTGTCTAATGGGTGTTCTGATAGTCACATCCACTCATTGAAATCCATTTCTGACTTCATTAACTTCCCGCCACCGTCTGCAAAAGCCGGCCGGTGATGTAGCTGCATTCACATCGGACTTTCGAGGTGAGTGGCCCCGGGTTGGAATCCAGCCGGCTCTTTGCACATTTTCTATCCGTGCTGGGCTGAGCGTCGAGCTAGCAACTCGGCCTCAAGAAAAACAGACAAAAATGCTAAAGAAACAGCAAGATTGCCACCTGACTAAAGGACAACAACTGCCCTTAAGGAGTCTGTAGGTTCTCCCCTACTGTGTGAGTTTGCTCTGGTAGGTTGGGAGGTTAATTAGGTGAATTGTCCTGTGATTAGACCAGGGTTATGTCAGGGGTTGGTGGACGGCGCAGTTCAAAGGGATGGAAGGGCCTATTCCACACTGTATCTCAATAAATAAATTTTTTTAAAACATCAATAGAAAGGAGCCTTGTCTCTCAAAGTCCAAACCTACATCCCCGATGTGAGAAGTGGAAATGCGTAAGGCTAGTTGGTAGGTCAATTGGTCATTGTAAATTGTCCTGTGATTCGGTGGCGATCATATCGGGCAACACAGTTCAAAGGGCTGGAATGGCCTATTCCACACTGTATCTCAATAAATAAGTAAGTGCATAATACTTCAGTAGGAAGGAGGTTTGCCAGTCAAAGTTGAACCCTACATCCTCGTTGTGAGAGGTGGAAACAGGTTAGGCCAGCCAACGGGGCTCTGGTGAAGCTGTATAGGCCAATCCCCTGACAGTGGATACAATGGATTACAGAAACTTTGATGAACTCTAGCTATACCATCAACTTTGGACTTGGTCTTTAAACTGCTGGAGAACACTGCGGAAAGAACAGGTGCTGTTTTCTCCCAGTAGGGATTAGTTTTTAGTTCTAAGTGCTTCTGCCACATTTTGTCGCCCTGCAACTTTATCCTTCAATCTCTCTGAATTATGGAGGACAGCATGTGTATAAATGTGTCTCTCCAGCAGCCTCCATCCTGATCATCATGACTCCAGTATTTCTACTATTCTTAATTGTACACTTGTGGTGAACTACATATACCTGTCTGGACACACCCCCCCCCCCCCCAGCTGACTGCTCCTGTGGCTCCTCCCACAGACCCCTGTATAAAGGCGATTGGAGGCACTGCTCCTCCCTCAGTCTCCAGAATGTCTCTTGCTGCTGACGGTGCTTTCTTCCAGCTAATAAAAGCCTATCTCGACTCACGTCTCCGAGAGTTATTGATGGTGCATCGATTTTATTAGCTGGAATTTTAAAACATGGAAAGCATTTTACATCCGGAAAAATTGGACATTGATCCTCAAGCCCCAGAAGCAGCTCTTGCCTTTGAACTCTGGCTTGCATGTTTCCAATCACACTTGGAAGAGATTCGCGTGACTGAACCTGCTTTCATGCACAAAATCCTCCTCTCCAGAGTCAGTCCGAAGGTATACTCCCTTATCAGGGACCTGCCGACCTACCAAGGGGCACTGGACGCCCTCAAAAGACAGTACCTGCGGCCGGTGAACACCGTCTACGCAAGACATCGCTTAGCGACGCCGCGGCAGCGGGCCGGAGAGTCGAGCGCTGAGTTTGTCCGGGCTCTACAGACACTCATGCGGGCCTGCGACTGCAGGGGACTGACGGCGGAACAGCATGTGGAGCTGCTAGTAAGAGACACCTTCGTTACGGGGATCAGGTCAGTGTACGTGCGCCAGTGGCTGCTGGAACACGTCGATCTTACCTTACGCTCGGCAATCGAGCTGGCCGACACGCTGGAGGCTGCTCTGCACAACGCTGACGCTGTCCAGCCTTGCGATCTCCCGCTGGCCCCATGGACGCCGCAGACCCCGTCACTCGGCTAATCGACCTCAGCTGCTGCCACTCACAAGTCCACAAACTCCCCGAAACCCTCCGGCGAAGCGACCACAGCTGCTGCCAGTCGCAAGTCTGCGCAGTGTACTTCTGCGGACTCGAAAAGCACCCCCGAAAACGCTGCCCGGCCCGAGAAGCGACCTGCTCCAGCTGCGGAAAGAAGGGCCACTTCGCCAAGATCTGTAAGTCTAAACCACGAGCAGGGTCGAGCAGCGCCACATGCGAGGCATGGGGGCGGCCATCTTTGTCGGCGCCACCTCGCCCCACCTCCAACCCACGGGTGCTTACCGGGCACCAAGACGGTGATTCAACTCTGACCTCCATAACCCTCGACCAAAGCGCCCTGCACCAGCTTGCAAGGTCAATGATGGACATCCTGGTGGTGGGGCACAGGACTAGCTGCCTGTTTGACATGGGCAGCACTGAGAGTTTTATTCACCCAGACACAGTGCAACGCTGCAGACTCGTGACACGGCCGGTAAGTCACAGGATCACCTTGGCTTCTGGGTGGCATTCCACAGACATCTGGGGGAGTTGTGTAGCGACACTGGTGGTGCAGGGCACAGAATATCGGAACTTTGCACTACTGGTCATGCCTCAACTGTGCGCGCCTGTGCTATTGGGGCTGGACTTCCAGAGCCACCTCGAAAGTGTGACTATGGCATATGACGGGCCCCTCCCACCACTCACTGTCAGGAATCCTCAGTTTTGTGGGACTTCGTCATATACCCCACTACTGACCACACACACACACACCGACCCGCACATCCCACCCAGCACCATGCCAACAGCTGCGCTACTGACACCACTTGCAGCCTGTCCACCCTCAAGATCCCTCCCCCACCGCTGTTCACCAACCTGACCCCCGACTGTAAACCTGTGGCAACTAAAAGCAGGAGGTACAGCGCGGGGGACAGGGCCTTCATTCAGTCAGAGGTGCAGCGGCTGCTCAGGGAGGGGATCATTGAGCCAAGCACAAGTCCTTGGAGGTCCCAGGTGGTTGTTGTTCGGACCGGGCAGAAAAATAGGATGGTCGTGGACTATAGCCAGACCATCAATAGGTTCACGCAGCTTGACGCGTACCCCCTACCCCGCATCGCGGATATGGTCAACCAGATAGCTCAGTACAAGGTGTACTCGACCATAGATATGAAATCCGCTTACCATCAGCTCCCCATCTGCCCAGAGGACCGCCCCTACACCGCCTTCGAGGCAGGTGGCAGGCTCTATCACTTCCTGCGCGTCCCCTTCAGTGTCACGAATGGTGTCTCTGTCTTCCAGAGGGAAATGGACCGGATGGTGGACCAGTGCCAACTGAAGGCCACGTTCCCATATCTGGATAACATCACCATCTGCGGTCATGACTGGCTGGATCACAACACCAACCTCCAACGATTTTTCCAAGTGGCCAAAGCTCTGAACCTTACCTATAACAGGGACAAGTGTGTGTTCGGAACCACCCGACTTGCTATCCTTGGGTATGTCGTGGAGAACGGGGTCATTGGCCCTGATCCCGACCGTATGCGCCCCCTGTTAGAACTCCCTCTTCCCACCACTCTCAAAGCCCTCAGACAGTGCCTGGGCTTCTTTTCCTTTTATGCCCAATGGGTCCCCCATTACGCAGACAAGGCCCGCCCCCTGGTCAAGTCTACCACATTTCCCCTCTCAGCCAAGGCCTGCGCGGCCTTCAGCCGCATTAAAGGGGACATTGCCAAAGCAACGATGCATGCGGTGGACGAGACCATTCCCTTCCAAGTAGAGAGTGACGCCTCCGACTTCGCGCTGGCTGCTACCCTCAATCAGGACGGCAGGCCTGTAGCATTCTTTTCTCATACCCTTCAAGGCCCTGAAATTCGGCACTCCGCGGTGGAGAAAGAAACCCAGGCCATAGTGGAAGCTATTAGGCACTGGAGGCACTATCTCGCCGGCAAAAGGTTCACCTTGCTGACCGACCTGCGCTCAGTTGCGTTCATGTTCAGCAACCAACAGCGGGGCAAAAACAAAAATGATAAAATTTTGCGGTGGAGAATAGAACTCTTCACCTACAACTATGACATGCTGTATCGGCCTGGAAGGCTCAATGAGCCCCCTGATGCCCTATCCCAGGGAGCATGTGCCAGCGCGCAGCTCGACCAGCTATACACCCTCCATGCAGATCTTTGCCACCCGGGGGTCACCCGATTTTACCATTTCGTGAAAGCCCGGAACCTGCCTTACTCCCTTGAGGACATCAGGACGATGACCAGGGACTGTCAAGTCTGCGCTGAGTGCAAACCGCACTTCTACCGTCCTGAAAAGGCGCAACTTATCAAGGCCACCCGCCTCTTTGAGTGACTGAGTGTTGACTTTAAGGGCCCCCTTCCCTCCACCGACCGCAATGTCTACTTTCTCAACATTATCGACGAATACTCGCAGTTCCCCTTTGCCATCCCCTGCCCCGATACCACTGCCACGTCCATCATAAAAGCCCTGTGCCAGCTCTTCACTCTGTTCGGATATCCCTGCTATATCCACAGTGATAGAGGGTCCTCCTTTATGAGTGACGAGCTGCGCCAGTACCTGCTGGCTAGGGGCATTGCTACTAGTCGAACCACGAGTTACAATCCCCGGGGAAATGGACAGGTGGAGAGGGAGAATGCCACAGTGTGGAAGGCCACACTTTTAGCCCTTAAGTCAAAAGGGTTGCCAGTCTCTCGATGGCAGGAGGTCCTCCCTGAGGCACTTCACTCCATCCGCTCCCTGTTATGCACGTCCACCAATGCCAACCCTCATGAGCGCCTCTTTTCTATTCCCAGGAAGTCTGCCACTGGGACCACCCTACCAGCTTGGCTGACATCCCCAGGGCCAGTGCTGCTCCGGAAACATGCACGGAGCAATAAATACTCCCCGCTGGTCGAGAGGGTTCACCTACTACATGCAAACCCCCAGTATGGCTACGTGGTCTTACCTGATGGACGGGAGGACACGGTCTCTGTCCGCGACCTGGCGCCCGCAGGAGCAGCAGACCACTACCCCGAACACTCCACGGTAACTATGAACCCTGTACCCACCGAGGTGTATACCCACCTGACACTGCGCACGCCAAGCCCTGCACTGACTCCTCACGACACTCCCATACCGGGCACCTCGCACACGCATGAGGGATCACTGACGCCTAGTGGGCTGACACCTCAAGTCAGGCCAGAACCAGCACAACCTCCGTCTCCGGTGCAATCACCACCACCGGCATCTGTGCAATCACCACCTCCGGCACCTGTGCAATCACCACCACCGGCACCTGTGCAATCACCACCTCCGGCACCTGTGCAATCACCACCACCGGCACCTGTGCAATCACCACCTCCGGCACCTGTGCAATCACCACCACCGGCACCTGTGCAATCACCACCGGCACCTGTGCAATCACCACCGGCTCCTGTACAATCACCACCTCCGGCACCTGTGCAATCACCACCACCGGCACCTGTGCCATCACCACCGGCACCTGTGCAATCACCACCGGCTCCTGTACAATCACCACCTCCGGCACCTGTGCAATCACCACCTCCGGCACCTGTGCAATCACCACCACCGGCACCTGTGCAATCACCACCACCGGCACCTGTGCAATCACCACCACCGGCATCTGTGCAATCACCACCTCCGGCACCTGTGCAATCACAGCCGGAGCTACGTAGATCGCAGCGACAGATTCGACCACCTGATAGACTTAACCTGTAAATATACTTGTAAGAAACTTCTTCCCATGGGGACTCTCTTTTAAAACAAAGGGGGGGGGTGAACGTGGTGAACTACATAGACCTGTTTGGACACGCCCCCCCCCCCCCCCCCCGCTGACTGCTCCTGTGGCTCCTCCCACAGACCCCGGTATAAAGGCGATTGGAGGCACTGCTCCTCCCTCAGTCTCCAGGATGTTGTGTGGTGGTCTCTTGCTGCTGACGGTGCTTTCTCCCAGCTAATAAAAGCCTATCTCGACTCACATCTCCGAGAGTTATTGATGGTGCATCAACACATGATTCTTTTGTGTTCTATCGCTGAGCAGCAGTGAACCACCTGTTTGGCCTATCAGAGTTCTCTTTGGGAACTAGTTGACTTGATCAGCTTTTCTGATCTGGCTATTGTCCACAATTGCACTTATAAAAACAAAATAAATGGAGATGGGAGGTCATCAATGGCCTATGCACCACTGGGAGCTAAGTGCCCAAGAAGAAGGAAAGAGTTTTAGAAACAGAGTTTAACACACAAAAAACTCTAACACATGTTGCACTCTCCAGACAGCTTTGAAATAGGACAAGGGAAATGTAAAACATTCTTATCAATAAGCTCAGGGGTAGTACCAATCAATATCAGCTTACCTTACATGTTTTTGTTTTTCTTTCATGTTCAATCTCCAATGTAGTGCAAAACAACATTTATGTCTGCAGAAAATTCTCCCTGTGCGTTGCTAACGTCATTAGAAACCTATGTTTGTCTTTTGGCTACTATGGTCTGATAATACTGCATCAATCTTTTAAGAAGTCACATCTGCTTGAAGCAATGCTCACGTAAAACAGATGTAATTAAGTTTAAACTCTCTGTTTAACACACATTAGATTAACAAAAATTAGAGCTCCCAGAGTCCCATATTCAGACTGATGGCATTTTGATGCTGGGGCTATCATGTGGAGAGAGCTACTGAGCATATATTTGGGTGCTATACTCCCTATTTCTTAAGACTTAGAAGGTTAAGTTGTAAGAATAGGCGATATCAATTGTGTTTGTATTTCTTTGAGTGTGTTAGATTTTTTATGAACTGATTGAACATTCAGATCAATGAAGTAGACACAGGGAGACTATATCTTGCACATACATTTGGATGTGCCTTATGATGTGGGGGGATCATGGTCTTTTCATGATCATAATTGTTCTTGGCAACTTTTTCTACAGAAGTGGTTTGTCATTGCCTTCTTCTGGGCAGTGTCTTTACATGATCAATGATCTGGATGATGGGTTGGTAAATTGGATTAGTAAGTATGCAGATGATACTAAGATAGGTGGCGTTGTGGATAATGAAGTAGGTTTTCAAAGCTTGCAGAGAGATTTAGGCCAGTTAGAAGAGTGGGCTGAAAGATGGCAGATGGAGTTTAATGTTTGTAAGTGTGAGGTGCTACATTTTGGTAGGTCTAATCAAAATAGGACATACATGGTAAATGGTAGGGCATTGAGGAATGCAGAAGAACAGAGTGATCTAGGAATAATGGTGCATAGTTCCCTGCAGGTGGAATCTCATGTGGATAGGGTGGTGAAGAAAGCTTTTGGTATGCTGGCCTTTATAAATCAGAGCATTAAGTATAGGAGTTGGGATGTAATGTTAAAATTGTACAAGGCATTGGTGAGGCCAAATTTGGAGTATTGTGTACAGTTCTGGTCACCGAATTATAGGAAATTTGTCAACGAAATAGAGAGAGTACAGAGGAGATTTACTAAAATGTTACCTGGGTTTCAGCATCTAAGTTACAGAGAAAGGTTGAACAAGTTAGGTCTTTATTCTTTGGAGCACAGAAGGTTGAGGGAGGACTTGATAGAGGTATTTAAAATTATGAGGGGGGTATATAGAGTTGACATCGATAGGCTTTTTCCATTGAGAGTAGGGAAGATTCAAACAAGAGGACATGAGTTGAGATTTAAGGGGCAAAATTTTAGGGGTAACACGAGGGGGAACTTCTTTACTCAGAGAGTGGTAGCTGTATGGAACGAGCTTCCAGTAGAAGTGGTAGAGGCAGGTTCGATATTTTCATTAAAAAAAATTGGATAGGTATATGGACGGGAAAGGAATGGAGGGTTATTGGCTGAGTGCATGTCGGTGGGACTAGGTGAGAGTAAGCGTTCGGCATGGACTGGAAGGGACGAGATGGCATTGTTATATGGTTATAAGACAGGTGACCCCAGCCATTATGAAGGCCAGTTTAAGATGGTGCTGGTGAATCTCAGTGATTTCTGGGTAGTGACAACAAAACAAGGAAAACTACTAAATACTTTGTTAATCACTCTTTTTCTGGCAAACGATCATTGCAAGTAATAGTCTATAACTTCCTGTTGGACTTGGAGGCAATTCAATATGGTAGAACCAATATGAGGCAAGGCAATGGGCCCATCACTGGGAACAAGGAAGACCCAAGGTTCAATTGATTTAAGGACACTAGGCTGAATTGGAATGGTTGGGTACAGGCTAAATTGAGGTGGCGGGGTCCAGGCCCCAGAGCGTATCGAAGCAACAAAACCTGATGTTTGGATGATGATTTAGATGCCGGGCCAGATTGTAAAGGTCAAGATGTCGGAACCTGAGGCAAGGACTGGGCCAATTCAGCTGGCTGCTTTGCTTTGAGCTGAACTGAGGGTCTGTGGATGGAATCTCTTTGTGGACTTCAGTTCTGAATGCTATTTGTTTGCATTTATTGTTTGCTTAATTTGTTTTATTTCTCTGTACATTGGGTATTTTTGGATTTTTTTATGGGTTCTTTTAGGTTTCTTTGTTTCATGGCTATCTGTTAGGAGACAAATCTCAAGGTTGTATAATATATACATACTCTGATAATAAACTTACTTTGAACTTCAAATTTTATACTCTATACCTTGTGGTGGGGAAATTAAAAACAAGATGGATGTTGAATAAGGTTTTTCTTGGGTTTCCAGCCAGGTACAGGTATCGATTATAACCAATGTTTTGATGACAAACCTTGCCATGGCGGAGTTTATAATTGAAACATCGATTATAATCGATACTTGCACCCAGCTGGAAGCCCGAGAAAAGTTCATTCATCACATACATTGAGAAAGCACTAGATCCTTTTTCAAGAGGAATGTTCTTCAGTTTTAGATGCTGTCTTGTTCTTGATTTCCCCATTGAGGAACTTATATCCACCCTGCCAAATGAGCTTTTAACAGAATGTTCAACAACTTACCTAAAATTAAGTGAGTCGGGTGGCAGACCTGGAAAACATCAGGAGAGATAGCCTAAAGTCCTGTCTCAAAAGGCAGTGAATGCTAGATATATTCAAGACTGAATTGACTACCGTAGATTCCGGACTACAGAGCGCACCTGATTAAAAGCCGCTGGCTCTAATTTTAGAAATAAAATCAATTTTTTAATTGTAAAGGCCGCACCGGATTTTAGGCCGCACCGCTACTTTTAAATATACATACGTATCGGTAACACAAATTACGTTGCATATACTTTTTTACTGAACAGCACGAACAACATTCCAATATCTCCTAGCGACTGGTAAAAATATATATACTGCGAGCCTTTAACTTAAAAGCAGCGTTTTCGCTCGGGTCTGACGCGCTTGCGTAACGCGATCGGGTCTAATCGGGTCTGACGCGCTTGCGTAACGCGATCGGGTCTAATCGGGTCTGACGCGCTCGGGTCTTGCTTTTCTTCGAGTATTTTCCATGTTGATGAGGGTGAGTACAAATGACTGATTTACAATAATTTAATTGTGAAAGTGCGCTTGATTTATCGTACAATTTCATTGGACCTCTGTGAACTACTCATCAATTTTATTGGTCTACTGTTACGAGGCAAAATGTTTACGAGGCGGCATGAAAAAAAACCATGTATTAGCCACTCTGGATTAAAGGCCGCAGAGTTCAAAGCTGTTCAAAATGTGGGAAAAAAGTAGCGGCTTATAATCCGGAATCTACGGTAGATTCTTATGAGGTGCAGGCATCAAAGGTCAGACGTCCATGCAAGATGGCGCTGGGAAAGCATGGTGACACTTTGCAGACAGCTTGCAAAACTTCCAAATGTGCTCCTTCTGAACTACTCTCACTTCAATCTGCAGCCTGTAATTTCCCTTTAAGTAATATACTTTTGAACCATCTTAACGAACTAGCAATTCCACGATCTTCAAAAGGACTCAGCTGACTTAACTCTAAGGAATGCAGATACGGCACCTTTAAGCAGATGAAGTACATCACATGGCCAGTAGAGAGGGAGGAGGGGAGGGCTCTAAGCCAGATTGAGATGTCAGAGTATGAAACTTCCTCTACCTTGTGCATAAAGGAGAGACAGTCGCTGGGGAACAAGATCGAGGACCAAAGGGCAAGATTGCTGGATTGTTAGAAATGAGAGATTGCTGGGTTCTGTGTTTCACAGAGACATGACTGACCTCAGATATATCGGATATTTCGGTAAGATCTGAGGGCTTCTCAATACACCAGATAGACTGGACTGCTGACTTGGAGAAGGCAAAAGGTGGGGAGGTCTGTGTCACATGATAAACTCTTCATGGTGCTTGGACATTGCGGTCATATTGCACTCTTGTTCCCCTGACCTGGAAAATCTAATAATTAAGTGCCAACCATTTGACTTCATAATCTTTCAAGAATCACTTGATTCTGGCATGGTCCCAGAGGACTGGAAGATTGCAAATGTCAAAACTCTTTAAGAAGGGAGGGAGGCAAAATAAAGGAAATTATAGGCCAGTTATCCTCACCTCAGTGGTTGGGAAAGTGTTGGAGTCTATTATTAAGAATGAGGTTTCAAGACACTCGGAGACTAATGATAAAGTAAGTCAAAGTCAGCATGGTTTTTGTTAAGGGAAATCTTGCCCAACAAATCTGTTAAAGCTCTCCGAGGAAGTTACAAGCAGGGTGGACAAAGGAGAGGCAGTGCATGTCATTTATTTGGATTTTCAGAAGGCGTTTCATAAGATGCCACACATGAGGCTGCAACCACTGAGGTTAGACTAACTGGCCTATAATTTTCTTTCTTTTGCCTTTCTCCCTTCTGAAAGAGTGGAGTGACATTTGCAATCTTCCAATCTTCTGGGACCTTGCCAGAATCAAGCCATTCTTGAAACATCATGACCAATGCATCCGTTATCTCATCAGTAATCTCTCTTAGGACTCTGGCCCAGGTGACTTATCCTCCTTAAGATCTTTCACTTTGCCTGGCACTTTTCCTTCGTAATAGCAATGGCATTCACTCCTGCTCCCTGACACTCACAGACCTCCAGCACACTGCTGGTGTCTTCCACAATGAAGACCAATGCAAAATACCCATTAAGTTCAACCACCATTTCTTTGTCCCACATTACTACCTCACCAGCAGCATTTCCGGTGGTCCAATATCAACTCTCACCTTCCTTTTACTCTTTTGTATAACTGAGAAAACTTCTAGTATCCTGCTTTATATTATCAGCTAGTGTGCCCCCATATTTCATCTTTTCCCTTCTTACAGATATTTTAGTTGCCTTTTGTTGGATTTTAAAAGCTTCCCAATCATCCAACTTCCCACTCAGTTTTGCTAACATATGCTTTCCCTGGCTTTTATGCAGTCCGTAACTTCCTTTGTCAGCCACAGTTGCCTACCCCTGCCATTTGAGAACTTCTTCCTCTGTGGGGACATATCTATCCTGTGCCTTGTGAACTATTCCCAGAAACTTCTGCTATCTCCATTTTGCCATCAACCCACGCCAGTATCCCCCTCCGATCCACCTGGGCAAGCTCCTCTCTCATGCCTCTGTAATCCCCTTTATTCCATTGTGATAAAGATACACGTGAGTTATGCTTCTGCCTCTTAAATTGCAGTATGAATTCAATCAATGCCTCCTAAGGGTTCCTTTACGTTAAGCTGTCTAATAAGATCTGGGTTATTACACAACACCCAGTCTAAGATAGTCTTTCCCCACGTAGGCTCAAGCACAAGCTGCTCTACAAAGCCAACTCATAGGCATTCAACAAATTCCCTCTCTTGCGATCCAACACCAACCTGATCTTCCCAATCCCCTTGCATATTGAAGTCCTCCGTTACAATTATGTCATTACCCCATTACACGCCTTTTCCAACTCCCTTTGCAATCTCAACCCCACATCCTGGCTACTATTTGGAGGCCTACATATGATTCCCATAATGGCTTTTCCCCCTTGCAATTTCTTAACACCACCCACAAAGATTCAACATTCTCTGACCCTAGGTCACCTCTTTCTAAAGATGTAATTCCATCTCTTACTAACAGAGCCGCACCACCACCTTTGCCTTCCTGCCTGTCCTTTCCATCCAAAGTATATTCTTTGATGTTAAGCTCCCAACCATGGCCTTCTTTCAGCCATGATTCAATGATGACCACAATGTCATACTAACCAGTTTCTAACTGCGCAACGAGTTCATCCACCTTATTCCAAATGCTAGGTGCATTTAAATACTGTACCTTCAGTCCTGCATTCTTCACTCTTTTGAATTTTGCCTCTGTGGTACAATTTAATTTGTTGCTCTGCCTGCATTTGTCCCCAGTCATTGGCTCGTCCTTCCTTACATTCATGTTACACCTATCATCTACTTGTAACCCTGCTGGTTCATCCTCATCTCTATCATCGTGGTTCTCATCCCCCTGCCATATTAGTTTAAACCACTCCCAAAAAGCTATCGTAAACCTGCCTACGAGAATATTGATCCCCCTTGGATTCAAGTCAAAGGGGGACCAAGAAAACACCAATGGCCAGGGACAGAGAAGTCTACAGAAAGTGCAGGATACAGACCAGTCCATCATAGGGAAAGCCTTTCCTACCATTGAGTACACTTACATGGAGCGCTGCCACAAGAAGGCAGCATCCATCATCAAAGACCCCCATTTCCTGGGCCATGTCCTCTTCTCACTACTACCATTGGGCAGGAAGAGTAGATGCCCTAGGTTCCACATCACAAGTTGCAGGAACAGTTATTACCTGACAACCATCAGGCTCATGAACCAATATGGATTACTTCACTCAGCAAAACTCTGACCTGATTTTACAACCTACAGACTCACTTTCAAGGACTCTTTACAATTCCTGTTACCAATATTATTTTTTATTTGCCCAGTTTCTCTTGCACAGTACTGTTTGTCAGACTTTGTCTGTTTATGTATAGTTTTTCATAAAATACTTTGTCTCTTATTTTTTGTAAGTGCCTGAAAGAAAATGAATTTCAAGGTAGCTGGGTAATAAATTTTGGACTTTCAACTTTGAACACTTCAGGTTCAATAATCAGAACTGGTCAAAAGTATTCATGTAATGGAGAAAAAAATAAATCCAAAGAAGCCTTTTTAATGAAAAATATTAGGTTTCTTTGACTCAGCTTGAAGCTGCTCAGTAACTGTGAATACCAGTAGAGTGAAACAATACTCCTCTTTATATTTGTCTAATTCCTACCACATCTTCATGTCTGTGACATGTTCTCACAAAGCCCTGTCAGTAATCTTTTAAATCTATAGTATATCAGCTCTGGTGACTTTTGGTGTCTTCCCAGGCTTGCCCATTTTGTAAACTATTGCCAGAACCTCTGGTACATGTTCTCCTATCTATTCTTAAACAAGAATTGCAATCAGTGAAATTCTGTTGTCTCTGTATAATGAGATTTCTCACATTTCAACTTAGTGCATCTTCATGAAGGGCTTACTGAGAATTCAATGCCACATAAATCTTTTGACATATCAGTTCTTCTGACCTTTACCCAGTCAAAAATACTGATTAAATTCTCACATTTTCTTAAGGGGCCTTGTTCAACTGATTACACTGACTACTTTTCCCCCAATATTAAGCAATATTCTTTTTAACGTGCCACAGCCTTCAGACATTCATTTAGATTTCTGCTTGAGAATTTTACAGCTTATTAATCTACTTTCTCAGGAATGATTACACTGGCTGTGGCCTGAGATATTTATCACTTCAAATTGCCATCAAACAAAATCTGTAAAACCGCCACAGTGAACTGTCTGTCCAAGGTGAACAAAAAACATGTTATTTTGGCTTCAAAAACAATTCAGATCAGCAGATTCAAATCCTTCCAGTTTGGAAAGAGGCAGGCCTCAACTTCAGAAGTCAAACAATCTTACATCTGGATTCAAGTTCAATTTCTATCTATCCAGAATAATATACTGATTTGATATTTACCATCTCCACCGATAGCATTCTACAATTTATGATCATTTAAGTTATTGAATGAATCTAGAAATTAAAAATATAAAATTATTTAAAATATTTTAAATATTGTACTAAAAGTACAAAAGTATTTTGTAAAAGCCTGCCAAGGAATTAGTTCACAACCACACCAAAAGGTTATCTGATGATTCAAAAAGAGGAATACTAAACATGGGAGTAGGCAGTTTAAATGGTTTTGGCATGGAGTAGATGGGCTAAAGGTGTCATGGTCCCGATTGTTAATCCCCTATTTTGCCCCTAATCTCCTTTGATTATGCCTTGATTCCAATCGTTAATTTCCCATTTACCGCTAATTCACTTGATGACAGCACACCTGGTCTCCATCAAGAACTGCAGTATAAGAATCCTGGAGTCACAACCACTGGTTGCCAGTTCATTGGTCTATTCCTATGTGATAACTTCATTTGCCAGCTGATTAGAGCTGTTAGTTCTAAGTTCAGCTCCAGTTTAAAGATCTTCCCTGAAAACATCGTCTCCATGTCAAGACTTCGTATCAGAGCTCCGTGTCAAGATTCCTCCTGTTTGCTGTTCAACGTTCATGTCCGCGCCAGCATCCCCAACTCAGTCTCCGTACCTGTGTCCTGCACTTGGGTTCTCCTCAGTCACTCTGTGCAACAGAATGAACTGGCCATAATGAACCCAGTGGACACTACGCTGGGGATCTGGGGAAGTGCCGGACCATTCTGCTGCAATCTCCTTGGTGTTCGAGCAGCAGTCATCCATGTATGCCTGGACAGATCAAAGATAGCATACATCTTGTTGCAAGGAAGTACCTTAACGGGGTGGCCCACTCTATGGGATAATCAGCCAGAGACCTGCTCTTCATTCCCCACCTTCATCTCCGAAATGAGGAAGACTCTTGACCATCCTGTCCACGGTAAACATCCTGCTAAGCATCTACTTACACTCCATCAGGGCTCACGCAGTGTTGCTGAATACTCTGTGGAGTTCCGGACGCTAGTGGCGGACTCGGGCTGGAATGATGAGGCACTCCAGGAGGTATTCCGGCAAGACCTCTGTGACATGGTAAAGGACGAGTTGGTGGCAAGGGATGACACTAACAGCCTGAATTCATTGATTTCCCTAGCCACCAGGCTGGACAATTGACTCCAAGAACATCAGAGAGAGAGGTCCAGTCGCCCTACACCTTTGGCCACCCAACGGCATGCTTTACCATCTTCACCCAACCCTAGCCTCTCTCCTCCCACTCCTAGAATAGCTCCCGGCCCGGGCGTTACCACCATCCCGGGAGAGGAACCAATGCAGCTGGGACAGAACCGTCTTTCTCCCGCAGAGCGACTCCGGAGATTCAGAGCCGGGGATTGTTTCTATTGTGGTCAGTCTGGCCATTTTCGTGCTACCTGTTCCCTTCGGCCAAAAGGGAGGGCTCACCTGTAGAAAGGGGGACCCAGGTGAGTCAGACAACGTTCCTTTCTGTTCCCTCAAACCCGGATGCAGATCCAAGCTACTATAAGCTACCACCGACAGTCTGGGTCTCTGTCCACCTTGGCGAACTCCGGTGCCGAGGGAAATCTGTTGGATGAAGACACAGCTTCCCAGCCGGAATTCCTTGGGCGCCATTGAGTATCCCTCTGGAAGCCCAGACACTGGACAAAAGACTTCTGGCCCAAGTCACTGACTGTACACCACCACTGTCTTTGATTCTCTCTGGGAACCATCGGGAACAGGTACAATTTAACCTAATTTCTTCCCCTCAAGCTCCAATAGTTCTTGGGTACCCCTGGTTAAGCCACCATAATCCCCACATTGATTGGTCCACTGGGAAGACAGCCAGCTGGAGTCCATTTTATCACTCCACGTCTACAGTTGGCCCTTTCACCTGTAAAAGCCACCGCGACCTCGTCTGCCGTTGAACCCCCTGACTTGTCCAGGGTTCCAGCAGAGTACCACAACCTGGGACAAGTCTTTAGTAAGCAACATGCTCTTTCCCTGCCTCCACACCGACCATACGATTGTGCTATTGACCTTCTCCCCAGAGCTACTCTACCCACCAGTCGGCTGTATAACTTGTCCCGGCCAGAGAGGGAAGCACTGGAAGGTTACATCAGTGAATCTCTCGTGGCAGGCATTATCCAACCCTCATCCTCCCCGGTAGGCACAGGGTTCTTCTTTGTGGGGAAGAAGGATGGTTCACAACGTCCCTGCATCAACTACTGAGGCCTAAATCATATAACCATAAAAAACAGGTATCCACTGCCCCTCATAAACTCTGCTTTTGAACCACTTCACGGAGCCACCATATTCTCCAAGTTGGACCTACAAAGCGCCTACCATCTGGTCAGAATAAGGAAGGGAGATGAGTGGAAAACAGCATTCAATACCCTTCTAGGCCACTTCGAATACCTGGTCATGCCATTCGCCCGCCATCTTCCAAGCCCTGATTAAAGACATTGTAAGAGACTTTATTAACTGTTTTGTGTTTGTTTATCTGGATGACATCCTAATCTTCTCCAGTAGTTTCCAGGAACACATCCATCATGTCCGTCAGGTTCTACAGAGGTCATGGGAGAACAAATTATTTGTTAAAGCTGAGAAGTGAGTTCCATGTTCCCTCAGTCAGCTTCTTAGGGTACATCATTGACAGTGGGCGAGTGAGAGTGGATCCCGAGAAGATCCGGGCGGTGGCGGAGTGGCCCAGACCCACGACACACAAGCAACTCCAGCGATTTCTGGGGTTTGTGAACTTCTATCGCCGGTTCATCAGGGGCTATAGTCGGGTGGCGGCGCCCCTTAACCAACTCACCTCACCTACGACCCCTTTTCACTGGGACCCCGAAGCTGACTCAGCGTTCCCGGAGCTGAAGAGGCGTTTCGTGTCTGCTCCCATCCTGGTCCAACCAGACCCTTCTCGCCAATTCATTGTGGAGCTCGACGCCTCCGACTCTGGGGTGGGAGTGGTCCTCTCCCAACGTTCTGGCCCTGATCAGAAATTTCATCCTTGTGCCTTCTTTCCTCGCTGGCTATCCCCTGCTGAATGAAATTACGATTTAGGGAACCGGGAGTTACTGGCAGTCAAACCTGCTTTGGAGGAGAGGAGGCACTGGCTGGAGAGAGCGGAACATTCATTTATCATCTGGACCGATCACAAGAACCTTGTATATACCCAAACCGCCAAATGCCTGAATTCCCACCGAGCCCGTTAGGCATTATTTTTTGGCCGGTTTAGACTTGCACTCACCTATCATCCGGGGTCCAAGAACAGGAAGCCCGATACTCTTTCCCATCTACACATTTCCAAGGAGGGCCTTCCCAACCCCGAGACCATCCTGTGTGGTGGCTGCCCTCACCTAGGAGATTGATGCCATAGTCAAAGAGGCCTAATCTGACCCAGGCAACAGACCCTCCAATCGCCTTTTTGTGCCCAATTCCATTCGATCTCAGGTTCTCCAGTGGGGGCACACATCTCGTTTCACCTGCCATCCTGGGATTGATCGGATGCTGTCCCTTCTGAAGAGGCACTTATGGTGGCCCTCCATGGACGCTGATACCCGTTCCTTCATCTCTGCCTGTTCTGTTTGTGCCCATGGAAAAGCCTCACACCAACCACCTGCTGGATTGCTTCGTCCCCTACCTGTTCCTAGCCGTCTTTGGACTCACATAGCACTGGATTTTGTTACAAGACTACCCTCTTCACATAGGAACACTGCTATACTCACCGTGGCGGACTGCTTCTCCAAAGCTGCGTACTTCGTAGCCCTTCCCAAACTCCCTACAGCTCGGGAAACAGCCAACTTTCTCGTCCATCACGTCTTCCGCCTTCACGGGATTCCTTCGGACATTATTTCTGACCGGGGTCCCCAATTTGACTCTCAAGTCTGGAGATCTTTTTGTCAATCCTTTGGTGCCTCAGTAAGTCTGTCGTCCGGCTTTCATCCGCAGACGAATGGTCAAACAGAACGGGCTAACCAGGATTTGGAAGCAGCACTGCGCTGCATAACCGCCAACAACCTGTCTGCCTGTAGCACCCATCTTGCTTGGGTAGAGTATGCCCACAACTCCCTGGTCAGCACCGCCACCAGAAGGTCTCCCTTTGAATGCTCCCTCGGTTACCAACTCCCTCTGTTCTCTACTCATGAAGAGAACTTCGCTGTGCCTTCTGTTCAGGCCCATCTCTGCCGGTGCCGCAAGATCTGGGAAGACGCGCGCGGCCCTGCTCCGCTCAGCTGACCACAACTGGAAGATTGCCCATCGCCATCGGATTCCTGCACCTGATTATTGATCTGGGCAGAAGGTGTGTCTCTCTTCTAAAGACAACCCCCTCAAGAACGAGCCCAAGAAACTTGCCCCTCGCTTCCTGGGACCTTTCGAGATTGAGAATATTATCAACCCCACAGCGGTCCGACTGAAACTGCCTAGATCTATGCACATCAATCTTACATGCCACGTTTCCCAAATGAACTGGTATCTGTCAGCCCTTTGTGCCCTCCAGCCAAACCCCCTTCACCTGCGCAGATTATTAACGACCACCTTGCGTACACCGTCCGGCGATTACTGGATGTGTGCCACCGAGGCAGGGGCCTCCAATACATGGTCAATTAGGAAGGATACAACCTAGAGGAATACTCCTGGATACCCCGCTGCTTCATTTTGGACCCTTCCCTCATCTGTGATTTCCATCGGGACCATTTAGGCAAGTCTGGTGTATCGCCTGGAGGCTCCAATTGTCAATCCCCTATCTTGCCCCTAATCTCCTTTGATTATGTCTTGATTCCAATCGTTAATTTCCCATTTACTGCTAATTCACTTGATGACAGCACACCTGGTCGGCATCAAGAACTGCAGTATAAGAATCCTGGAGTCACAACCACTGGTTGCCAGTTCATTGGTCTATTCCCATGTGAAAACTTCATTTCCCGGCTGATTAGAGCCGGGAAAAGGATAGTAAGGGATAAAATTGGTCCTCTTGAAGATCAGAGTGGTCAGCTATTTATGGAACCAAAAGAAATGGGAGAGATATTAAATGGGTTTTTTGCATCTGTATTTACTAAGGAAACTGGAATGGAGTCTATGGAAACAAGGCAAACAAGTAGGGAGGTCATGGAACTTATACAGATTAAAGAGGAGGAGGTGCTTGCTGTCTTGAGGAAAATCAGAGTAGATAAATCCCCAGGACCTGACAGGGTATTCCCTCGGACCTTGAGGGAGACTAGTGTTGAAATTGCAGGGGCCCTGGCAGAAATATTTAAAATGTTGATATCCACAGGTCAGGTGCCAGAGGATTGGAGGATAGCTCATGTAGTTCTGTTGTTTAAAAAAGGCTCAAAAAGTAAGCCGGGAAATTATAGGCTGGTAGGTTTGACATTGGTAGTAGGTAAATTATTGGAAGGAATACTAAGAGATAGGATCTACAAGTTTTTGGATAAACGGGGACTTATTAGAAAAAGTCAGCATGGCTTTGTGCGTGGTAGGTCATGTTTAACCAATCTATTAGAGTTTTTCGAGGAAGTTACCAGGAAAGCGGATGAAGGGAAGGCAGTGGATGTTGTATACATGGACTTCAGTAAGGCCTTTAACAAGGTCACACATGGGAGGTTAGTTAGGAAGATTCAGTTGCTAGGTATAAATGGAGAGGTAGTAAGTTGGATTAGACATTGGCTCGATGGAAGAAGCCAGAGAGTGGTAGTGGAGGATTGCTACTCTGAGTGGAGGCCTGTGACTAGTGGTGTGCCACAGGGATCAGTGCTGGGTCCATTGTTATTTGTCATCTATATCAATGATCTGGATGATAATGTGGCAAATTGGATCAGTAAATTTGCTGATGATACAAAGATTGGAGGTGTAGTGGACAGTGAGGAAGGTTTTCAAAGCTTGCAGAGGGATTTGGACCAGTTTTAGGAATGGGCTGAAAAATTGCAGATGGAGTTTAATGTAGACAAGTGTGAGGTATTGCACTTCGGAAGGTCAAACCAAGGTAGAACATACGAGGTAAATGGTAGGACACTGAGGAGTGCAGTAGAACAGAGGTATCTAGGAGTACAGATACATAATTCCCTAAAAGTGGCGTCACAAGTAGATAGGGATGTAAAGAGAGCTTTGGGTACATTGGCCTTTAAAAATCAAAGTATTGAGTATAAGAGTTGGAATGTAATGGTGAGGTTGTATAAGACATTGGTGAGACCAAATTTGGAGTATTGTGTTCAGTTTTGGTCACCTAGTTACAGAAAGGATATTAATAAGGTTGAAAGAGTGCACAGAAGGTTTACAAGGATGTTGCCGGGACTTGAGAAACTGAATTACAGAGAAAGGTTGAATATGTTAGGACTTTATTCCCTGCAGCGCAGGAGAATGAGGGGAGATTTGATAGAGGTATATAAAATTATGATGGGTATAGATAGAGTGAATGCAAGCAGACTTTTTCCACTGAGGCCAGTGGAGAAAAAAGCCAGAGGTCATGGGTTAAGGGTTAAGGGTGAAGGGGGAAATGTTTAAAGGGAACATTGGGGGGGCTTCTTCATGCAGAGAGTGGTGGGAGTGTGAAATGAGCTGTCAGATGAAGTGGTGAATGCGGGCTCACTTTTGACATTTAAGAAAAACTTGGCCAGGTACATGGATGAGAGGGGCTTGGAGGGATATGGCCCAGGTGCAGGTCAGTGGGACTAGGCAGAAAAATGGTTCGGCACAGCCAAGAAGGGCCAAAAGGCCTATTTATGTGCTGTAATGTTCTATGGTAGAGCCGTTAGTTTTAGGTTCAGCTCCAGTTTCAAGATATTCCATGAAAATACGTGTCAAGACTCCACATCACAGCTCCATGTCAAGATTCCTCCTGTTTGCTGTTCAACGTTCATGTCTGCGCCAGCATCCCCAACTCAGTCTCCGTGCCTGTGTCCTGCACTTGGGTTCTCTTCAGTCGCTCCGTGCAGCAGAAGAGCCTGTTTATGTGCTGTACTTTTCTATGACTCCTTGATTCCATGACAACAATCTGACATTTACAGACCTGAACTATTAAAGATAATTGGTTCGGGAAGGATGATGAATGAAAATCAGAGTCAGGTTTAATATCACTGGCATATGTCATGAAATTTGTTGTTATATGGCTGCAGTACATTGTAATACATAATAATAAAAACTGTATATATATTTACCTCAATTTACAGTTTTTATTACTATGTATTATTTAATTAAGTTAAATTAAATAAGTGGTGCAAAAAAAGAATAAAAAGGAAAAGTGGTGAGGTAGTGTTCATGGGTTCAAAGTCCGTTCAGAAATCTGACGGCAGAGGGGAAGAAGCTCGTTCTGAACTGTTGAGTGTCAGTGGGGACATAAGAAAGCTAAATATAGAATTAGTGAATAGCCTAAAATAGATTTCAATTCACCTTTCTCTTTTTGCATGTTCTGATTGAATCAATATTCCATATTTATTCCTTAGAACGCTGTCACAGATCTTTTTGAGTTTGCAGTATGTGAATATACGATATGCTCTGGGTGACTTCTGCATTTGACTAACTGTGCCTAGGTCAGTCTGTTACTTTGAGAACTTTTGATGTTAATAAAACATGTTAAAACTAATAATGTTATGTGTCAGCAAGTGGAGAATGCTCTTTGGTAAAGCTGCTGAACGTCATGTTCTGAACTGCTCTCGAGTTCATGCCAGGTCAAGACTCTAAATTCAAAATCAAACTACCATTGGTCTCAAGTGACCTCAGGATGATTAGAGCCAGGAATGTGAAAAATAGATACAGCCACTATGGTCTAAAAGAACTTGAAGAAGGTGTTGATATTGGAACCAGCATAAAATAAGTTGTAAATTAATCCTTTCAAATTTCTGGTATAGTTAACCATTTTAGTTGAACTATCTTTAAAACCATTTGTGAATTGTGATATTTATCATCTGTCTGTATCTACCACTTTTTCATTTGTTTAGCAAAAGCAGCTGTTTTACATTACAAAGTTGTCTGTAATCCTCATTTGTAATGTGTCAGCACAAAAGAATACTTAAATTGATGCAAGTACACTTGACAGAAACAGCGCACATTCTACTAAATGTAGAGGGAAGGCATTTAGCAACTGAAGAATTACCTTGGCTAGCAAGAGTGATGCGAGGTAACTTGATTTTCAGTTCTGAAATTCATTTGACATTGGTCAGCCACCTGATTTCTTTCATGTCTCTCACTGTAGGAATCAATTGATTGAATATTTAATTTCAAATTTCTGCATGTGTCAGAATTTTGATCTGATGCGTTTCCCCCACTCTTGCCAAAAACCAAATCTGTTTGAAAATAGTTTCTTCTTATTAAACTAATTAAGAAGACAAAGATCAATAATCTGCATTTCATGTCTGACAAGTCCTATAAGCCAACTGCCATGCTTCACTGAATCAGAAAAAAAATGTTATTAAATAATTGACTCATTTTAGATCAGTCACTGCTTTTGGCACTATTCGTATTTTGTATTTTTGCCTGCATTTTTGGTAGTCTTTTTAAAAACTACTGTCTGAAATGTCTTTTACAAAATCTTGTGTCTAGTTTTATTAAAAATTATTTTACAATCTTCTTTAAATGTAACTGTCCTATACTGAAAAGGCTGAGTCTTATAAAGTTCCCCACCCATGTGAATGAATACTATTTACTTAAGAGATAAACACCTTAATTCCAAACTCATTCCATTTAAAGTGTGGGCTCTGCCTGTCACAAGTTTACATTGCTCATTGTATATCTCAGTTGAACAATCTGAAGATGTTTCTTCCTACTTTGAAAGCTATTAAGAGGCATACACATGGCAGACAGCCTGAAGGACTTTTTGCAAGGGGAGAAATCTCAAATACTTGAGGATGTGCATTTAAGCTGGGGGGGGGGGGGAAGATTAAAGGGGATTTTTGCACAGAGTGGTGGGTTAAAGGGGATTTGTGGGGGGAGTGGACTTTTTTCTTATACAGTGGTGGGTGGGCATCAGCAACAGGCTGCCAAAGGTGGTAGAAAATGTAGATACAGCAGTGGCATTTAAGGGGTTCTTAAATGGACTCATGAATTATCAGGAATATGGATCAAGTGCAGATGGAAGAAATTTTATTTAATTTGACATTCTGTTTGGTACAGTAATTGAGAGCCAGAGGGCTGGTTCCGGTAGTGTGATCGCTCAAGTTGAGTAGACAGTTCTCCTAACGGCTTGTCTATTGGTGAGTCCTCAGGTAGGTGCAGAGGCTGATCCAGAATCCACTTATTCTGGTGCAGTGTGGGCAGGGATAAGATCCCTGCAGTGTGGCTTTGGCCAGTGGTTGGATCTTTTGCTTGTTCCGTGTCTCTTTTTGCAGCTACTGTGACACAGCGGGGGTCACTCTCATGTAGAGCAGCTCATCTTGAGCAGATTTTCTCCAGGTGTATCTATTGAGTGCAATGTCTTCCCAGTTTTTAGATGTAACATTGAAGTTCTTCAGGCTGATTTGAAGCATTCCCTTTGCCCACCAGAGGATCACTGATCTTCCTTCAACTGGGAGTGAAGGATCTGTTTGGCCAGATGTGAGTTAGACATCCAGATGAAGTGACCAATCTATCGGAGTTGGTTTTGGTAGAGATACTGTTCATGGAGGCCTCATGCAGTTTGCTGGTTTTAATGCATCTGTCCTTCCAGCTGATCCTGAAAATCTTTCATAAGGATCTTTGGTGGTATTGTTCCAGGCTTTCAGGTATCTTCTGTAGGTGGTCCATGATTCAGCTCCACACAGTAATGCAGGAAGGATGATTGCTCTGTACACCAAAAGTTTTGTTTGGGCCTGCAAGGTGTGGTCTTTAAAGACTCTTTTCCCTAATCTTGCATAGACTCCACTAGCACTACTCAGGCAGTGGTTGATCTCTGAGTTGATATCTGCTTTTGTGGTGTCACAGCCAGGAGTCATTTTTAAAAGAAAAAAGAATAGATTTTTTTTCAGTTAGTATGTGAAGGACATTTTCTCAGTGTCATGGGTAGGCCATGCTCCTTGTATTGTTTATCTTTTGTGTCTATTGTTTGTCTTTGGATTTAGCGAGGGCTTTTCACTTTGTGTTGCAGGTGTCTCATTTGGAATCATGGGGATTGTTAAGCTCTCTTTGTATTTTACACTTTTATTCAGGTTGGGATCATTTAATTAGCGTGGGATTTTCAATGCCTTGTGTTGTAGCTGTTGGATGTGCTCCAGGGTGTATTTCGGGGTGAAGGAGGCATGACAAGACCCTCTTTGCTCAGTCATTGTGGTTCTTTGGAAAACTCAGACTGAGTTCTTCTGTGTATCACGAGTCATTTCAGTGCTTCAAGATTCTTTATAGTTTGCCTGCGCTAGTTTTGCTGGTTACTTTCTACAATCAATCTTTAGTCTTGTTTGAGTTGCCGAAGTCTCTTTGATTCCAGAGCTTTGAGTTTACTAGTGACCTTTACATGAGGAGAGACTGCTGCCAAGGTAGGGAAAGTGGGCAGTATTTTCAAGAGCGATATTGTCAACTTTATGGCGAGCTGGAAAAAAATTGATACAGGACCTATGCCTTTTTTATATTCAAAACAAAACCCAGGCCCTAACTGCCTTGGCTAAAGCATTCAGAATGCTTTTGAGATCTTCTCCAGAGGGTGCTGTGATGGTGTTGTCATCCACATACTGAAGATCCATCATAGTGGTGGTGCTGACTGGTGCTCTACTCTTCTATACTCTAAGTTCTGCACTCGATACTTAAGAAATGGGGAGGAAAATAAACTTCACTTTTACAATTGATGTTAGTTTTAACTAATTATAACTGAAAATGAAGGTATGAGACATGAATTAGCTAAGATAGACTGGCAAATGATACTTAAAGGGTTGACGGTGGATATGCAATGGCAAGCATTTAAAGATCGCATGGATGAACTACAACAATTGTTCATCCCAGTTTGGCAAAAGAATAAACCAGGGAAGGTAGTGCACCCGTGGCTGAGAAGGGAAATTAGGGATAGTATCAAGTCCAAAGAAGAAACATATAAATTAGCAAAAAAAAGCGGCACACCTGAGGACTGGGAGAAATTCAGAGACCAGCAGAGGAGGACAAAGGGCTTAATTAGGAAAGGGAAAAAAGATTATGAGAGAAAGCTGGCAGGGAACATAAAAACTGACTGTAAAAGCTTTTATTGATACGTGAAAAGAAAAAGTTTGGTCAAGACAAATGTAGGTCCTTGACAGTCAGAAACAGGTGAATTGATCATAGGGAACAAAGACATGGCAGACCAATTGAATAACTACTTTGGTTCTGTCTTCACTAAGGAGGACATAAATAATCTTCCGGAAATAGTAAGGGACCGAGGGTCTAGTGAGATGGAGGAACTGAGGGAAATACATAGATAGATAGATAGATAGATAGATACTTTATTCATCCCCAAGGGGAAATTCAATGTTCCTCCAGTATGATATCACATAAACACAAGACAGACCAAGACTAACTGACCAAAAAAACCACATAATTATAACATACAGTTACAACAGTGCAAAGCAATACCATAATTTGATAAGAGCAGACCATGGGCACGGTAAAAAAAAAGTCTCAAAGTCCCAGATAGCCCATCATCTCACGCAGATGGCAGAAGGAAGAAACCTCCAACGTGGCAAAACTTCCCGATGCAGCCTCTGGAAGCACCCGAGCACAGCCAAATCCCCAGGGCCAGATGGTCTGCATCCCAGAGTGCTTAAGGAAGTAGCCCAAGAAATAGTGGATGCATTAGTGATAATTTTTCAAAACTCTTTAGATTCTGGATTAGTTCCTGAGGATTGGAGGGTGGCTAATGTAACCCCACTTTTTAAAAAAGGAGGGAGAGAGAAACCGGGGAATTATAGACCAGTTAGTCTGACATCGGTGGTGGGGAAAATGCTAGAGTCGGTTATCAAAGATGTGATAACAGCACATTTGGAAAGAGGTGAAATCATTGGACAAATTCAGCATGGATTTGTGAAAGGAAAATCATGTCTGACGAATCTTATAGAATTTTTTGAAGATGTTACTAGTAGAGTGGATAGGGGAGAGCCAGTGGATGTGGTATATTTAGATTTTCAAAAGGCTTTTGACAAGGTCCCACACAGGAGATTAGTGTGCAAACTTAAAGCACACGGTATTGGGGGTATGGTATTGATGTGGATAGAGAATTGGTTGGCAGACAGGAAGCAAAGAGTGGGAGTAAACAGGACCTTTTCAGAATGGCAGGCAGTGACTAGTGGGGTACGCAAGGCTCAGTGCTGGGACCCCAGTTGTTTACAATATATATTAATGATTTAAATGAGGGAATTAAATGCAGCATCTCCAAGTTTGCGGATGACACGAAGCTGGGCGACGGTGTTAGCTGTGAAGAGGATGCTAAGAGGATGCAGGGTGACTTGGATAGGTTAGGTGAGTGGGCAAATTCATGGCAGATGCAATTTAATGTGGATAAATGTGAGGTTATCCATTTTGGTTGCAAGAACAGGAAAACAGATTATTATCTGAACGGTGGCCGATTAGGAAAAGGGGAGATGCAACGAGACCTGGGCGTCATTGTACACCAGTCATTGAAGGTGGGCATGCAGGTACAGCAGGCGGTGAAAAAGGCAAATGGTATGTTGGCATTCATAGCAAAAGGATTTGAGTACAGGAGCAGGGAGGTTCTACTGCAGTTGTACAAGGCCTTGGTGAGACCGCATCTAGAATATTGTGTGCAGTTTTGGTCCCCTAATCTGAGGAAAGACATTCTTGCCATAGAGGGAGTACAGAGAAGGTTCACCAGATTGATTCCTGGGATGGCAGGACTTTCATATGAAGAAAGACTGGATCGACTAGGCTTATACTCAGTGGAATTTAGAAGATTGAGGGGGGATCTTATAGAAACGTATAAAATTCTAAAGGGATTGGACAGGCTAGATGCAGGAAGATTGTTTCCGATGTTGGGGAAGTCCAGAACGAGGGGTCACAGTTTAAGGATAAAGGGGAAGCCTTTTAGGACCGAGATGAAGAGAAACTTCTTCATACAGGGAGTGGTGAATCTGTGGAATTCTCTGCCACAGGAAACAGTTGAGGCTGGTTCATTGGCTATATTTAAGAGGAAGTTAGAAATGGCCCTTGTGGCTAAAGGGATCGGGGGTATGGAGAGAAAGCAGGTACAGGGTTCTGAGTTGGATGATCAGCCATGATCATACTGAATGGCGGTGCAGGCTCGAAGGGCCGAATGGCCTACTCCTGCACCTACTTTCTAAGTTTCTATGTTCCTTTTAATTAATCACAAATGCAAATGGAGTCATTTTTGGAATGGTCCAGCACAGGAACAGATCTTTTGGCCCATGATATTGTGCTGAGCTAGTTAAATTAGTAATCAAACTTATCTCTTCTAGCTACACAAAGTCCATATCTTTCCTTTTCCTGCATATTCATGTGCCTATCTGAGAGCCTCAGAATAGAAGGATGTCCTTTTAGGACAGATGAGGAGAAATTTCTTTGGCCAGAGGGAGGAAAATCTGTAGAATTCATTGCCACTGATGACTGTGGAGGTCAGGTCATTGGGCACAGTAATTTTAAAGTAGAGTTTGGGCAAGCTCTTGAATCCCTTGTGTTTCCCTTCTAAACTTGCCTCATCATTATCATTCTTATCCCATTTGTTCCTACTCCAAACTACCATCTTGCTCTGAGAAGCCTCAGGAGCCTGCAATATAAAGGATATAGAGAGGTGGCTTTGGAGTCCCCGCACCTCCTCTTCTCCTTTACATCTGGGCACTGACAGCTTCCTCAGCATATCCAAAGGACTTGGACTTCGCTGGACAGAAGTGGCAGTTTGAGTTCTGCTGCCACTTTTGTACTGAACCATATTCAGAAGTATTTCAACTTAGCCGTCCCCTAAAATTCACCTTTCATCTGTCTGTATTTTCCTCTAGTTCATTTATTAATTACATTTTAAGGCAGCATTTTTAAAAAGTTTTCAGTACAAGTTACACTTGCTATGAGAAGCTAAATCCTCCAAGTATGTAATCATTAATCAGCATCTGTTGGTAAATAGACAAGGAGTGAATTGCTCCTTTGAGGTAAATGTTCCTATTAACAAGGTGCCGAATTAGCTGCATTATATTGCACACAATAGCAATTTCCCAAGCTTGTCTTTCAGGTGCTAAATTACATGCAGGACAGTGCAAAGGAGGCTAATTTAGTAATTTGGATTTAGATATTAGTTATATATTGAATTACACAGTTGATGTTTTTTCAAAACCAATTTTGCATTTTATTGAATTGTGATCATAAGTCCAGCTGATAAACCATTTAGTGCCCATTAAGGAATACAGAATCATATGATGGTTGTGGAGCTGTGTGGAAGTATTCTTCATTTTACAAGGTAAAGGGTATACCTGTGGAATTGTAAACTCCAGTGTAAAAACCTCATTTGCCACACTGATCCTAATCCTGCTATGTGTCAGTGCCATTTATAGCTTTATGTTTCTTAGGAAATTGACTCATATTAATTGGGGTAACTACATACTTACTTTTAGTTTTTAGATTTAGTTTTACTGAAAACATGTACATCGAAACATACAGTGAAGTACCTCACTTGTATTAACAACCAGTGCACAGGCCGCAACAAAAGTGTCACCATGCATTCTGGTGCCAACATGACATGGCTACAGTTCTTGGTAGAACAACACAGAACACAACAAAACGGAACATACCAAGCCACAAAGCAACAAGTCCCCTCCCTTCCTCCCTCCTTCCCACCCAGCCATGCGCAAACACAGTTCGCTGACCACAGGACCGGCCTCCAGCAGACTTGTGGATAAGCAGACGCTGGAATCCAACTTCATGAGTGGACTTACAGAGATGAGCAGGACTAGGATTCGTCCATCAGGCCTCAACAGGCCTTCCAATCAGTCTCCAGCTTCGATCTGGACCTCCAATCAACCATCAGGCCTTGATGTGGATCTGATGACACCATAAAATTGTTCAATTAGTTTGTTTCCTTTTGTTAATAGTACAGCAATATGAAATTATATGATAGAGTTTCCAATGTTCTATCAGCAAATCTAGCATGCACAGGACAATTAATGCCATTTTTTCATTACTGTGCAGAATTGGAATAGGCCCTCAATGATGAGCAAGCCACTTAAAAGGAAATAAAGTTGATGTTACCTCAAGTAGACTTTAGTCGAAAGCACAGAGGCAGTGTAAATTTGGAGCTGTTTTCCTCAAAAGACTCGTGTTGATGCTCCATTTGTAGGTTTTATATCTGATCGACATATGCATGAATAGCCCATTATTAAAGGATATAGGTCTGCAGAACTAAGCATAGACAAGTCATAGAGCCATAGAAAAGTACAGCACAGAAACAGGCCCATCAGCCCATCTAGTCTATGCCAAAGTATTTAAACTGTCTATTGCCTACTCCCATTTACGAGCACCGGGACCATCGCCCTCCATATCCCTACCATCCATGTATTATCCAAACTTCTCTTAAGAATTGGAATCGAGCTCACATGTACCACTTGCACTGGCAGCACATTCCACGCTCACATGACCCTCTGAGTGAAGAAGTTTTCCCTATTATTCCTCTTAAACTTTTTACCTTTCACCCTTAACCCTTGACCTCCAGTTGTCGTCCCATCCAATCTCAGCAGAAAAAAGGCAGCTTGCATTTGCCTATATATATATATCCCTCATAATGTTGTATACCATGATCACCTGAATGGTAGACAAAGGCTTGGGGAGCTATATCATCTAATCCTGTATTCCTCCCAAAAGTAAAATGAATGATTTGTTTAATGTGAACGTTAACAGAATGGTTATATTCAGTATCTGAGCTGTTAGTTACGTACTTAACAGAATGTGAACACAATTACCTGTTAGTTGAATAAACATTATCAACAGAGCTATATCCTGAAATAACTTGATATTTTGTTCCCAATGGGCAAGATTTTATGCAAGAGGTACGAATTAACTGATTTAAAAGAAAAATAAAACTGGCTGCTGAAGTGGTTACTCTGAAAAAGAGCGTTTTCTTCAAACATGAAATGTGGAAGGAAGAAGCAATTAGCAATCGATCAGATTAGACATACACAGTATATTTGTATAGTTGTTCTTACACGAATTTAATCCACACACTGGGCAGGATAGACAAATTGGCTCCATAAATCTGTAATCAGTGCACCTCTCTCCTGCATCCATCACTGCTGTTGGAAGCATGAAAAGAGCAGAAGCAGAGAATCTGCCCGTTAGTGGAAATCTTGCAGCTCCTCGTGTCTCTGATGGAGACAAATGTTCGTGCAGAGCAAGGCCTGTGATCTGTCAAGCGCCTGGTCTGCTGGTGATTGTCTGCTGCCCGAGCTCCCACAATCTCTCCCACAGGGAAATCTCTTGTGGACTCTTTGTCATCTTAAGCACAATAATTCAAATGTTATTTTATTATCAGAGCATCAGTTTGAGATAGCTGGAAATGCCAAGCACCTATACTACTTTAATTCTTTTTTTATCTTGTCCAGCATTCATTCAGCCTCAGTAATGTTTTTGTAAATTAATGTAAAACAAATAAATGGGAACATATTTAATTTCTTAAATGAGGGCGGCATTAGAACATAATCTCCACCCGTCATCAGACCCCCCCCCCCCCCAATCACTTTCCTCTCACAATATCGTCCTTTAAACCTTCTTCAGACATTTTGGCTGAAATTAACTAATTCAACATACACAGATCAACAAATAACTGAAATTTTCTCAATACTTTTTGTCTCCATTTCAGATTTCTGGTCAAGACAGAAAATGCAGTTCATTTTCTGGTCAAGACAGCGCCTGCGTACAATTCTCCTTTGGTCAACATTTTCTGGTTCGATCATGAAACCATATATTTCACTTCTTTTCTGCCTTTTAAGTTTTTTTTTGTCTTGAATGTGATTCTGGAACCATTGGAGCCTGTGATTTGCAGTTTGGAGATCGGTAAGGTGTTTCAGCATTCTCCAGTCTCTGAGAGGATTCCAAGAGGCAGAGGCAGCGTGCGGGAACCATTTGGCGAGATGGCTGCAGGTCAGGGCACGAGGCGATGTTCGACTCCATTTTGCCGATGAAAGGCAGTCTCCCCTCTCTAGCAGCAGATCGATCCCCAGTGTTAAAAAGGTAGGCAGCTAGCACTCAGATTGAAACATCGAGGCGAATGCGGAAGCTGAGTGCTAGCTGCCTACCTTTTTAACACTGGGGATCGATCTGCTGCTAGAGAGGGGAGACTGCCTTTTTTATCACTGGAGAAATCGCTCTGCTACGGAGAGGGAAGACTGCATTTTTATTGCTGGTGGGATCGCTCGTTGCTGGAGAGGAAAAAGCCTGCCGCTGTGCTGGGAGAATGTTACTCAGGTTTTCTGTGTTCTGGGTATGGACTTGGACTTCTTTTTTTAGTCTTATAATTTTTTATATTCTGTGTTTCTCACCTGATCTCGGTTTTTTGTGCGGGAGGAGGGATTTGGAGGTCAAAGTCTTTGTTCCGTTTTTGTTAGTTTTTTTGGTGCAGGGAGGGAGGATTTTGGGGGTTGATAATCGTACTGCCATTCTTTTCTTTTTTTATTTTGTGGCTGTCTAGAGAAGAATAATTTAGGAGTTGTATACTTTGATAATAAATGAACCCTTGAACATCAGGCATGCATTAAGCAATTGGTCTGACAGCTAGAACTCAGTCTAACCAACACATGCAAAATGCTGGAGGAACTCAGCATCTATGGAAAAGAGTGCAGTCAATATTTTGGGCCGAGACCCTTCGGCAGGACTGAATAGAACTTAATCTTCTCTGGGTATTTATGCTTTGTGGATTGAGACATTTGTATATTGTGAGTAGCTTACTTTATAGTTTCCACCTCACTGGGAGAAATCTCTTCTCCACAGAGGTGTTGTGAGATATCATAAATGTTGAAAATTCATAAAATTTTAAAGCCAGAGATCTGATTTTGACAATGGCAGGGCATAAAGGAATCCTCCCCGTCATCTGTCACCCTCTGACATCTCTGCTTAAGTATTACCTCACTATGAGGCCAAAATGACACCACTGTGATAATACCCCTTAACTTAAACACAAAAGAGCACTTGGTAACTTTTACTGATTCTAAATTGGCAAAGGCAACATATGGAATGAAACAGTTTGAGGTTTGATTGCCCATCGGTTTAGCTAACTGAAGTGCACCCGTGGTCTGGTTTAATTATGCTCACCATTAGCGAAAAGCGTTCCCAGCAGTACTCACATCCATTCGGTGATTAAAAAGAAGTAGCCAGCTTTGAAAAACACATACAGTGCTTATAAAAAGTATTCAACACCCCCACCGGAAGTTTTCACGTTTTATTGTTTTACAACATTGAATCACAATGGATTTAATTTACCTTTTTTGACATTGATCAACGGAAAGACTCTTTTCTGGCAAAATGAAAACAGATCTCTACAAAGTAATCTAAATTAATTACAAATATAAAACTGAAAATAACTGATTGCATAAGTATTCACCCCCCCCCCCCCCCACCTTTAATATGTCAAAATATCACTGTTGCAGTCAATTGATTTTAGAAGTCACGTAGTTAGTTAAATTATGCCGGCTGGTGGCGTAGTGGCATCAGAACTGTACTTTGGGGCGAGAGGTCCTGAGTTCGAATCCAGCCAGCTCCCTTGCATGCTCTCCATCCGTGCCTGGTTTGAGTGTCAAGCTAGTAACTCAACTTCGTAAAAAAAAACCTGGAGAGGGATGGCCTCTGCCAGGTTTCAGATGCCCAAGACATGCCATATGATGAGCAATCACCAAAAAGATTGGTGCAAAAAGCTTGTCATGATGGCTCCCCGACGACTCTACCAGGAGTTAAGGGCACACACTCACACACACACACACACAATTAGTTAAATGGAGATCACCTGTGTGCAGTCAAGGTGTTTCAACTGGTCGTAGTAAAAATACACCTGTTTCTGGAAGGTCCAACTGTTAGTGAGTCAGTATCCTGGCAAAAACTACACTCCAAACAACTCTGCAAAAAGGTTATTGAAAAGCACAAGTCAGTAGATAAACACAATAAAATTTCCAAGTCACTGAATATCCCTTGGAGTACAGTTAAGTCAATCATCAAGAAATGGAAAGAATATGGCACAGCTGTAAATCTGTCTAGAACAGGCTATCCTCAAAAACTGAGTGACTGTGCAAGAAGGGGACTAGTGAGGGAGGCCACCAAAAGGCCTATGACAACTCTGAAGGAGTTACAAGCTTCAGTTGCTGAGGAGGGAGAGACTGCCCATACAACAACTGTTGCTGAGGTGTTTCACCAGTCACAAGTTTGTGGGAGAGTGGCAAGGAAAAAACCACTGTTGGAAAAAAAACTCACATGAAATCTCAGCTAGAGTTTGCCAGAAGTCATGTGGGAGACTCTGAAGTCAGCTGGAAGAAGGTTCAATTGTCTGATTGGCAGCTTTTTGGCCATCAGACTAAATGCTATGTTTGGCATAAGCCAAACACCGCACATCATCCAAAAAAAAAAACCATTCCTACCGTGAATCATGGTGGTGGCTACATCATGCTGTGGGGATGCTTCACTGTAGCAGGTCCTGGAAGGCTTGTGAGGTAGAGGGTAAAATGAATGCAGTAAAATTCCGGGAAATCCCAGAGGAAAACCTGATGCAGTCTGCAAGAGAACTGCGACTTGGGAGAAGATTTGTTTTCCCGCAAGACAATGACTCCAAGTATAAAGCCAAAGCTACACAGGAACGGCTTAGGTTAGTGTCCTGGAGTGGCCAAGTCAGAGTCCAGACCTCAATCCACTTGAGAATCCAATGCAATCTGACAGAGCTTGAGCAGTTTTGTAAAGGAGAATGGGGGGAAGTTGCAGTTTCCAGATGTGCAAAGCTGATAGAGACCTATCCTCACAGGCTGTAATTGCTGTCAAAGGTGCAGCTACTAAATACTGACTGGGGGGGTGGGGTAGGGTGAATACTTATGCAATCAATTGTTTTGTTTTTTTATATTTGTAATTAATTTAAACAACTTTGTAAAGATCTGTTTTCACTTTGACACAAAAGAGTATTTTTCTGTTGATCGGTGTCAAGAAAAGCCAAATTAAATCCACTGTGAATCAATGTTGTGAAATAATAAGACATGAAAACTTTCAAGGGGGTAAATGTTTTTATAGGCATTATATATAGGTGGGGACATGATTGGACACAGCTTTTAGTCTTCTTGCTGCTAAATAACTCACTGAAGACTTCTAAATGATAAAGTGACTGAGAAGCCAATGTTGTTGAGCTAAGAGTCAATGGCTTCTCTTGGTGAAAGAGCTGGGGAACAAAGAAAATTGGGTAAGAAGTTTTTGAATTCACTGTGATTTCTTTAATTTCTCCCTATTCAGTCAAACTTTGACTTTTTAACAACTTTAAAGATCTTAAAGATTAGTTTTATTTGTCACATGTACATCAAAACATACGGTGAAGTGTATCATTCAAATCTCAAAAACATGCTGGGAGGGCTGCCCACCGATGTTGCCCTGCATCCGGCATTAACGTAGCATGCCCACAACTTACTAACCCTAACCTTCCAGACATTTGAAATATCTCAGAAATGACAGCCTGACTGCTCCAAGAACATGGAATTTGAGTCACACATAAGCCAACAGCAACATTGAGAATACTTTGCATACCACAAGAACGAATCAAGCTATTAGACAAGACCAATGTGGCCTACAAAACCCAGTACAGAGACAGAAACAATTGCTATGTCAGCCAGACTGGGAGAAAATTATTCACAAGGATCCATGAACATCAACTGGCCATAAAGCTGCATAACCAACTCTCCCTAGGTTCTACCCATGAAGATCAAGAGGGGCACAAATTCAACTGGGGCATTGGTGAATGTCATGGTGCAAGCAAGAATTCCTAAAAGTGTGATTTTCTGCAAACAATTCTGTAAACAAACGCATAGACCTTGATACTACTTATGAGCTGATGTGGACAAAACTCCACACCTCAACACACGAAGTTCAGCGCACTTCGAATCAACGACGAGATTTCCTCCCCGCATCACCAATGTCTTAAGTGCTTAACTAAGCATAGTTTAACTCATATGTAACATATCTGACTTAATAGTGTGCTAATTGTCTGTACTGTACAGCTGCCTCACACCACACACGGCAATGAAATTACTGATTCCAAAAGCCAAAATAAAGATTGCAACATAAAACAGAACTCTGTGCAATAAATAAGATTGATTTTGGAAACGTTTGCTATTAATTTAATCGTGTAGTACTGCGGATTTATACTCTGCTGTTGTGAACCCATATATTAAAGGTGAATCTCTTTAGAGTTTGGCGTCTCCAAATACTGAATGCCAGGCCAAGTTAACTCATTTCTAGGTTAACATAGAACATAGTTATTATATGTGTGGATCAAAGTCTGTTTAAATTACACCTGACAATCAGATTTATTCTTGTGGAACAAGGTAAGCCATTGTAAAGGCAGCCTCAGCAAATTACAGCTGAAACGAGATTCATATAAAATAATTTCCTGATAAGCGTAGATCTGCGAATGGCACTGCACAAAGCTGGATTGGGATCTGTGTAGCAAATGAGGATTATAAACTTTACCTTAACAAATAAAGAATGCTTCCATACAGTTCCAGGACTGTCATATGATGCTGGTCAAATTAAGCAGAAATACTCCCAGTTCAATTTTACTTTGGTGTTATACTCTTTACTTTTTAATTGTGTCATAAGTGCACGTTATTGTTGATTAATTTATTTGTGGTAATCTTAATTTATGTGTTGTGTGTGAGTTATATGTATAGTATTGATCCGGAGGAAAGGTGTTTCATTTGGGAGTATACATGCATGCGGTTGAATGACAGTAAATTTGAACTTAAGACCATAAGGTATAGGAGCAGAAGTAGGCCAATTGGCCCATTGAGTCTGCTCCACCAATCAATCATGAGCTGATCCAATTCCTCAATTCATCCCCACTCCCCTGCCTTCTCCCCAGACCCTTTGATACTCTGGCTAATCAAGAACCTATCTATCTCTGAACTTGAACTTGAACTTTCTGTTACCAACTCAACATTCAATAATATTTCAAGAGGTCATAAGATCACAATCTAATAAAAAGCAAAATCGGTTTTGAAAAAAAATATCAACAGTGTAATTCAACATATAACAAATGTTTCAATCCAAGTTATCCGTTGGTTTACTCAAAGAAATTAGCAGAAGCAGAACATTGCATTTGCAACAGCCATAGGATTGACTTTCATGGCACAAAATTACTGTGTCATGCCAATGGCTTTTGGAACCACCTGGTGAAGGAAGTTATTGAAATAAAATTAAAGGAAAAGAACTTTAACAAAGACAAAGATCTCGCTCTATGTAAGAACTGGAATTCAATTGTAAATAAAGTGGGACCGCAGAATCTGAATGGATGAGGACTAACCAATCAGGAGGGACGGATGATGGGGGTATAAATACCACCAAACTAGATATGCCCTGACATCATCCCTGATGAAGATGGCAGAGTTTGTTATCGAAAAATCAGTTAAAATCAATACCTGTACCCGGCTGGAAACCTGAGAAGAGTTTATTCATCATATGTGCTGGGAAAGCACTGGATCTTTTACAAACCAAGTTATTAAATTAGACTCCTTACCACTGTTCAGCATGTAACTTAACACCCAAATAACAATTTTAGGAAATTAGTATTGTGTGTAGTATAATACAGTTAATTCGGCACCTTGTTAATGGGAACATTTATCTCAAAGGAACAATTCACTCCTTGTCCATTTACCAACAGATGCTGATTAATGATTACATACCAGGAGGATTTAGCTTCTCATAGCAAGTGTAACTTGTACAAAAAACTTAAATGGATGCTGCCTTAAAATGTAATTAATAAATAGAAAGTAGCCAGGAGAAGAAAAGAGACAAATTGAGGGTGTATCTGTCAACATTGAACATGCTCTGCAACTTTACAATGATTTTACTGGTCACTGGACTTGTACGGAAATGTAAACTAATTTGAACACGATTCAGCTCCCAGTGAGGTAGTAATGTAAAGGACTTGACAGGGACAAGAGGGATTTGCAAACTTAAGTGTCTCTGACTTTCTGTTTTACTTTCTCAAACTTGACACATCATTATGCTTCATCCCTCTGTTAATGCCAATCTTAGCATATACTTTACAGAATCTCTAAGTTTATACAAAGTTATCAATCTTCCTCCCAATTTCCCATGATCTACTTTAGTGATGTAGCTTATAAACAAATTTAAAAAGTAATGTGAACTACCTCTGGTTTTTTAAAAATCTAGTTGTGTTTCAGTTACTTACGTACAAACTTTAAAAAAACAGTGTGTAAAAATATCCCAGGTTAATGCATTAAATTAACTAACAAAACCTAAGGAAAAAGTACTGAGAATACATATGAAGTGCAGGTGATGGTTTTATGGAAAGATTTTAAGTCTCAGACAAGGTACGAGCTCAAGTGAATTCAGATTCACGTGCACACTCATGAATTCAGCTCATGTACATCAACACACACAGTGAAACGCACTGTTTGCGTTAACAACCAACACAACATAACGATGAGCTAGGGATAGCTCACAAGTGTTGCCACACATTCAAAGTGTTGCACCATCAAAGCATGTCCAGAATTGAATTGTCTTATGGACCAACTTTGTGATGGATATTCGCTGTCCAGGGCTGGGGGTCCTTTTTGCCAAGCACAGCTTTCTAATATAGCAGCTGACACTTGAAGAGGTCAAAGGGTTGTTTCTGAGTAAGTTAAACTTTCAAACTTCTATTCCTTGTTCAGTTTCTTGTTGTAAGTGGGAACTAGCCTTCGGTTCTTAATGTAAATGACACGCAGTAATCAGTCTGAGGTTAAAAGGACAGCTTTGCAAACAAACAATGCTGTCTATGGAGCAGACTGAAAGCCCACAGTGTGAGGCACACTGCTTAAGAAATGCATCGTAAGACATTGGGTTTGTGTTAATTGGCCTTGTATCAAGCTAGACAATACTGACCACACTTATTTAGTACAAGGAAGTTTGCAGACCAAATTGATACTATCAATTAGCACATCAAATAGGTGATCTATCAATAGTTGGGAGATTATTGTACTCAGAGGGTCCCGGTATTCTCAGCATTAACTTTGGGTGTTTAGGAACTCCGTCCCAGAAGCATTTTGACCATCTGTGTGAGAAAAAATAATCACAGGTGTGTGAAATTGCCCAAGTGCCAAAAAAAACAGTATAAATGTTAGAGAGCAATCAGGATTGTTAGGAATGATCAAGGAAAAACAAGAAGAATGTCAGTAAGATGAAGCAACTAGAATCCATTCCTCTGCCTTCAATTTTTATGACAGACAACTTGTTCGTCTGCAACTTGTTATTATGTCTTTGTAAGTTATAGGAATTGTACCTATGTTTTAGAAATCCTTTGTTCTAGAAATCATCTATAATTTACAAATATTTTATAAGATAGAAAGCCTCTAGGTTTTATATGTGCTTTAAGAATTTTTGTCAGGATTTAAGCATGTGTCACTAAAGATAAATGAACTGTGTTTAAACTACTTTGTTAACTGGAAGTACTGTATCTCCTCCTTTGTAGGTAGGGGGGACCCACCACTCAAATAGTGGGTATTGTCAGCTAAACTCACTGTGAAAGAGAAACAAGAAAATAATCTAGCTGTTAAAGAGTAGATGGCTACAGTATAACCTCCCTTTCATGAGAGTACCCGTGGCCATCCATGTCAGATACGGCTCAAGATCTTCATTTAAACTTAGAGATTTGCAGACAGCAAACCCATCACAACTTTAGAGCTGTTTGCTGATATGGCACAGAGACTATCCTGCACAAAGTTGGCTTAATTCCTGCAAATAAATCAGTTCTGATGATAGAATACATCTTTTTCATTATTGATAGATCTGACAATTCTGAAAATTTCTTGATTCAAGAATGGTTATAGAATCATGTTAAAGTTTCTGGGGAGCTGATGACCAGTTCCTACTTGGTACCAGTAAATTGTTGGCACAAGAAACTTGCAACATCAGCCTGGGAGATGCTTTGGGAAATACCAGCATTTAATGAAGACAAAGCCAGGGACTACCCATGTATGTTTGCACAATAGCAGCCTCAGGCTTATCAGCAAATCTGGAGTAACAAATCTGTAAATTCATTCCACCAGCAGATTCCACATGGGAGTACAGAAATAAGGTCCAACCTGCAGAAAATTCCCAGCTGCATCACACTTAGAATTGCCTCGCAGACCTTGCACAGAATCAAGACCACATTGATTTTAGAGAGTATTAGGACAACACAGTTGTCAAAGGTCCCGTTCCTTTCTGTTGTTTTTGCTTTATTTTAATGTATTTGATGATTTATTATTGGTTTAAATATTTCAGAGTCACACAGAGAGACAACATGAAAACAGGCTCTTCAGCTCATCATGACCACATCAATGTTTGTCATATACGGGGTTGGCTTATTTGCTGGTTGAAAGCCTTAATTGGCCTGTTCAAAGAATGTGGCACCTCTTTCCCATTGACTGCCTTGTGCACCACAGCATTGCTTTCCAGTTCCGGGCACCACAGTGGTAGAAGAACAGCATGTGCGAAAGACTCGATTTCTTCCATTGTCTCCAGGGGCCCGCTTAAGGCTGAAGTCACGACTAGAGCTGAGGGACCATTGGGGAAGAGTATGACAGACATAGGATCAGAATCAGGTTTATTATCAACGGCATGTGACGTGAAATTTGTTAACTTAGCAGCAGTGTTCAATGCAATACATAATGTAGCAGAAAGAGAGAAAAAATAATAATAAATAAAATAAAACATAATGATAAATAAACAAGTAAATCAATTATGTATATTGAATAGATTTTTAAAAACGTGCAAAAACAGAAAACTGTATTAAAAAAAGTGAGGTAGTGTCCAAAGCTTCAATGTCCATTTAGGAATCAGATAGCAGAGGGGAAGAAGCTGTTCCTGAATCACTGAGTGTGTGCCTTCAGGTTTCTGTACCTCCTACCTGATGGTAACAGTGAGAAAAGGGCATGCCCTGGGGGCTGGAGGTCCTTAATAATGGACGCTATCTTTCTGAGACACCGCTCCCTAAAGATGTCCTGGGTACTTTGTAGGCTAGTGCCCAAGATGGAGCAGACTAGATTTACAACCTTCTGCAGCTTCTTTCAGTCCTCATGTTTGTTTAGTGAAGTCCTTGATTGTAGCATGCTTACTTCTGCAGTTTTATAACTTGGAAAGATTTAATACAGTACCCATCAAGTTAAAAGGGTTACCAAATGTTTAGTATTGTAGTTCTGTGTAGTATAGAGTAGCTTAGCATGTGTTTAGCTAGATGCCCGGTTTAGTGTTTCACTGACTATTTATAAATACTGTAAATAGTTCATGTGCTCATTCGCAGCCTTTGCCTTCTGCTTCACTCACGGGATCCTCAAATCCGTTCCCACGTTACTTCCAGGGCACCTTCAAAAGGGTGAACTTGATGGATGCGATTAAATATTCCTGTTTCAGCCTGCTACAGCTGAGAGCCACAACTGCATCCATGCTCCGTACAGTTAATAAAGATGTCTTAATGTGATTGAACAATCTACCGCTGCTTAAAGCCGATGGGCATAATGCCGACTGTGGCCGTAATATCCGCACTAGGAGGACTCCTCGTCGGAAACTTGGCTGTTGTTCAGGGCTACAGGTGCATTTAGAACAACAAGGCTTTTGACTACCATTACCAACCATCTTGCTGGCAAACATACAGTCTCTGGTAAATAAAACTGACGATCTCAGAGCTCGGATGCTGTATCAGAGGGACGTTAGGACAGTGTGCAGCCTCTGCTTCACAGAATCCTGGTTAGCCCCCTCCATACTAGATGCAGCGATTCAGATCGACAGGCTCACTGTACACCATCAAGATAGTACTGCTGAGTCTCTCCGAAGCAGAGGTGGAGGTGTATGCCTCATGCTTAACTCCTCATGGTGTACTAATGTGTCAGTGATGTCCCATTGTGAGTATCCAAGACATCGTCAAGGAGTGGTGCCTCAGAAAGGCGGTGTCCATTATTAAGAACCCCCATCACCCTCTTCGCATTGTTACCATCAGGTAGGAGGTACAGAAGCCCGAAGGCACACACTCAGCGATTCAGGAACAGCTTCTTCACCTCTGCCATCCGATTCCTAAATGGACACTGAACCCATAAACACTACCTCACTTTTTTAATGTATTTATTTATTTTAATATATTATTTCTGGTATTTTTGCATGATTTTTAATCTATTCAATATACGTATTGTTACGTACCCGTGGGTATCTTGTACTTGTCACGTGACAGTGGTGTTAAAGTTATACTGGGCTTAAGGTAGTGGTCTTGTGATGGTGGAGTGACATCATTTTCCTGCCAGTAGAGGTCATGTGACAGGTTTTTTTTAACAGGGTATAAAAGAAGGACCCCTCTCTGTGAGGAGGGGCAGTTCGTGGCTGGATTTGCCATTTTGACTCCATGCCACTGCGTGGTCCAATATTATGATGCAGTGTGGTTGAAAGGTGGAGTTTTATTTAATGCCTAAAGTTTAAAACGTCATTGCCGGCAGTTTCTTTATAATACTGCCAGGTAAAAATCAGTGGAGAGTGAAGGTCAGAATTTGGGAGCTAAAAGATCAAGGAAAGTTGATTTCGATGGTGAAACAGGTTCGACCTTGTTTGATCCTCATTCGGAAGGAATTCGTTGGCTGTCCCTCTGGTAACCCATGTGAATAATCGCAGAAAGGGTTGGGTACAGTTTTGTAAAGGAAAGGTCAGTGTCTTTAAGCCGTTTCATTTTCATCTTCGTAAATTCTCCGGGAAAGGTATAGTTCGACTGGGAACCGCAACAACACGACGTGAAAGAGAATTTAAATTGTCTAAAAAGTCTCTCCTTTAACGGACTGTAAGCATTTTGAACTTTTTGCAGTACTACTTTGAAGAACTGTTTTTGCAACATCGCTTTAAGAACTGTTTTCGCTTTATTCCTTTAAGAACTGTTTCGGCTGCTGCACAGCAGCTGATTTCCGGTTACGTTAGTGATTTGTTTATCTTTGGGGGTTTGTGTTTCAGTGTTTAATAAATGTTTTATTTGTTATAAAAAAACCTGCCTCACATATATTTATTGTTGCTGAATCCGTAACAGTATACTGTAATTGATTTACTTATTTATTTATTGTTATTATTATTATTTTTTCCTCTTCTTCTATGTTAGGTATAGCATTGAACTGCTGCAGCTAAGTTAACAAATTTCACGTCACATGCCAGTGATAATAAACCTGATTCAGATTCTGATTCTGACATGCCCTTTTCTCCCTGTTACCATCGGGTAGGAGGTACAGAAGCCTGAAGGCACACACTCAGCGATTCAGGAACAGCTTCTACCCCTCTGTCATCCAATTCCTAAATAGACATTAAACCATGAACACTACCTCACTTTTATTATTTCTATTTTTGCACTATTTTAAATTTATAATTAATTATATTTAATATACATGCATATATATACTTACTGTGATTGACTTACTTTTTTTCTATATTATCATGTATTGCATTGTACTGCTGCCACGGAGTTAACACGACATATGCTGGTGATATTAAACCTGATTCTGGTTCTGATTCAGTGTTTATCCTTCATTGTTATTTCTCCCGGCACTAAAGACAAACATCCCTAGATTCTACTACTCACCTACACATTACAGTGGCCAATTGGGATATGGGAGGAAACTGGCACCCCTCAAGAAAATCCATGTTACAGGAAGAACCTGCTTCAATGTCTATCGTCCAGTAGCACTTCCATCCACTGTGATAAAATGCTTTGAGATGTTGCTGATGAAACATGTCAACTCCTGCCTGAAGAGCAACTTGGATCCACGCCAATTTGTCTATTGGTACAACAGATTCATACCAGATGCCATTTCATTGGCTCTTCACCAACCCTGGAACATCTGGACAGCACAGATGAATACACCAGGATGCTCCTCATGGATTACAGGTTGGCATTCAATACCATCATCCCCTCAGAATAATCAATAAGCTTCAAGACTTGTGCTCAAAACTCCTTATACAATTGGATCCTCGATTTCCTCACTTGCAGACTCCATTCAGTGCGGATTGGCAATACCATCTCCTCCACAATCTCCAACAGCACAGGTGCACCACAAGGTCATGTGCTTAGCCCCCTGCTCTACTCACTTTATACTAATGACTGTGAAGCTAAGCACAGCTCCAACGCCATATTTAAGTTTGCTGACGGCACCATCGTTATTGGCCGAATCAAAGGTGGTGTCGAATCAGCATATAGGAAGAAGACTGAACATCTGGCTGATCGGTGCCACAACAACAACTCATTATCAACGAGCTCAAAGAGCTGATCATTGATCAGGAGGAGGAAAAAAATCATTGGTGTTATCATTTCAGAGAATCTGTTCTTGGTCCAGCATGTAAGTGCCATCATGAAGAAAGCATGGCAGTGCCTCTACTTCCTTAGGAGTTTGTGAAGATTTTGCATGACAAGTAAAACTTTGACAAACTTTTTTTTTGTAATTTATTTTTTTATTGAAGTTCATCATCAAACAAATATTTCCATAAGATGTGTTTCAGACATTGTACCTATATATCATATAATCATATATATCACAAATCTCCACAAAGTATTTATCTGAGGTACACACTTAAAGAAAAGAGTGGAGAGAAAAAACAAGCAAAAGGGAAGAACTATGTACAAGTAGGGAGTGATCTTTTGTTTTTACAACAGATTCATTGATTTGGGAGAATAAAGTCAGGCCTATGAGACATTATGTAGTTAAACCATTTTTCCCAGTATGAATCAAATTGTTCCAAATTGGATAAAATTCTCTTACGTTTGATTGGATTTAATAGCCCATTGACATTAAAAGAAATGAATTTTACCTTGTCCTTAGCCATCTGTATTTATCTGTCAATGTATCATTGAAATTAGAATAAAACTTAATCGATCTACTCTCTGAACAAATACGAACCAAGAAATGCAGATAATAACAAAAATGGCAACGAACGTGTGATTCCAAGGCTGAGGTCTCTCGTAGATGACCCTGTGTTGCCTAGAGGAAATGTCTAGCTGTGGGGGATAACCCCTCCTACTTGTGAGTTGAGGGCCCCCATTGCAGTATTCATAAAAGTCAGTGAACAAATCCATTACACAGAAAAGATTTCCCTGTGTACTCCTATATATATATATGTATGTATACATACACACACACATTACATACGTGTATATATATATTCTCATTTTGGTGGGGAAAAAGGAGTAAGTGAGCGAATAAAGAATAACAACTAAGTAATATAAAATCCACATTACAATAAGTATTTCTCGAGATAGGTATATCACCGTGTACTTTTGCTTTCATTTAGCTTCTCAACATTTTTAAAGTTAGCTAAACCTTATGGCTCTTCTGAAGGGGGTGAGAACTGTCTTTGGGAAACACCCGGTCTCTTCCTGATATATTTCTCTCGGCCTCCTCCCGTCTCCTGCCTTCTCGATTCTCGCACTATTTCCCAAACGGAGCGGGACAGTTCCTCAGCCAGGCTTTCCCTCGTTTTGGTCATGTTGACGGGCAACCCTCTGGCCTTCATGTCTGTGGTCGCCTCTTCCACCATCTGGTACAACCGCGTCCCGTTGTCATAAAACACTCGAAGTTTAGCAGGGTATGGAGTTTGAAATCTAATCGTATTTTGCTTTAGTACTCGCTTTATTTCAGAGTATCCTTTGCATTTCTGCAGGACCACAGGGGGGTAATCTTGGTTGAAATATATTAATTTATCATCGAAAAACACTCTCTTCTTACCCCAGGCCCTTTGTAGAATCTGCGTTTTGGTGCTGTACCGAAGGAATTTAATTATTATAGAGCGTGGCTTTCTGTCCTGGGTAGGTTTCAGAATGAACGCGTGGTGCGTTCTCTCGATTTCCAGCTTCATAACCGAGGGAATATGAAGCATCCCACAGTAGCTTTTCGACAAACTCCGTCATAGACGAGCCCTCCACTCCTTCAGGAGCGTTGTAGATTCTGATAGTTTTCCACCGTGATCTTGCCTCCAGGTCAAGCAGTTTACCTTCTTGGTGATGTAATATTTTTATTGTCTTACTCAGTATCCGTTCCACGTTTTGAACGCGATCTTCCACCTTCTTGATTCGAGTCTCTGCCACCGCTATTTTTTGATTAACGCTAGCGAGCTCTGCCTTAATATCCCGGAGCTGCTGCTTTATTTCTTTCGGAACCTCCATTATTTCTTTCAGGATTTCGAAGATATTCGCCGCTTCGCCTGAATGAGGCCCAGCGTCCGCCTCGCTCGCAGGCGGTCGGGTCGGAGAGCCACTCGCTGCACTCCTCTCGGATGCAGGCACCGCAGTGTCGCTTTTTATATTTCCGTTCCTTTTCCCCATTCTTGCCCCTCTTTTCAGTTCAAATATTTTTCGAAAAATATTATATTTGATGGAATAACGGGGCTTAATACGCATTTTTTCCGGAGGAGCTAGTGACTTAAGCTGCCATTCTCGACGATGACGTCACCGGAACCTTGACAAACTTCTATAGGTGTGTGGAGGGGAGTGTATTCACTGGCTGAATCACAGCTTGGTAACACAAACAATGCCATTGAACAGAGATTCCTTCAAAAAGTAGTGGATACAGCCCAGTACATCATTGGGCTATCTTTGAGCACATCTGCATGGAGCGCTGTCGTAGGAAAGCAGCATCCATCACCAAGGACCCCAAACACCCGGGCCATGCTCTCTTCTTGCTGTTACCATCAGGAAGAAGGTCTCAGGACCCACAACACCAGATTCAGGAACCCTCAACCATCAGGCTCTTGAACTAGTGGGGATAATTTCACTCAACTTCACTTGGCCCATCATTGAACTGTTCACACAACCTATGAACTCATGTTCAAGGACTCTTCATCTCATATTTTGACATTTATTTTCTTTTATTTATTATTATTTCTTGTGTATTTGCACAGTTTAGTATCTTTTGCACATTGGTTGTTCATCCTGTTCAGTGAGGTTTTCATTGATTCTACTATGTTTCTTGGATTTACTGAGTATGCCCACAAGAAAATGAATCTCAGGGTTGTATGTGGTGACATATATGCACTTTAATAATAAATTTATTCTGAACTTTGAACCTGCAAACTCCTCCCTGACAGCTCTGGGCATGTGGACTGAACCTGGGTCGCTGGGTAGCTGCACCAATATTTTTGAAATATATTGATAGAATTTACTTTTAGAAATATTTGCTGCAATTGTAATGCCTCATTAAGGTCAAAAACATTTGAAAACTGCTAAGAATCGAGAAAGGATCTGGTGCTTTCCTGGCATATATGAGCTTGTCATCAAAGTGTTGGTTTTAATCGATACCTGTACCCGGTTGGAAGTCCGAGAAGAGTTTATTCTGCTAAGAATCCTTAACGTTCAGAAGCTGTAGACCATAAGACATATGAGCAGAATTAGGCCGTATAGCCTATCAATTCTGCTCCGCCATTCGATCAGGCTGGTTTATTGTCTCTCAAGCCCTTTCTCCTGCCTTTTTTGCCCTTACTGTTCAAAAACCTGTCAAGATTAGAGTTGCCACTCTGTCAACTGCCAAAGGTTTAGAGGGGTATTTGGAGGGCAGGGTTTCCTCATTTGACCCCTCAATCTGGCTTTCAATATGATCTGCCCCAGACTTCATCTTCTTTCCTGTTCAAGTTACCCATTGCCTTCTATTCCCTGACTTTTTAAAAACATATCTACTTCATCTTAATATCTCCGCACCCCTCCAGAGGTTTACCCTCATCTCTACTTGAAACTCTTAGACATCCCAGTTTAACAGTCCACCTCCAATCTTGTAGCTATCTCCCATTGTTTGAGACTCCCATACTGGTATACCCTTCACGACTTTTACCTTACCGTGACCCCAGGGGTATTATGTGTTACAGTCACACAGCAATTTTTGCGTTATGACTCCAACACTATTGTAGAAATATTCTTATGCATTTCAACGTTTCAACGCAATCCTGCCTCATTCTAAACTCTGAAGAGCATAGATCTAATTTCTTTAGCTAGTCTTTGTAGGACAATCTTTCATACAAGGACTCTCCAATGCCAGAAAATTATTTCTAAAATAACAGCATGACCAAAACTGTGCATGGCCAAGTGTAGCTTCATTTGTGTGTGCTATATTATAAAATTATAATTATAATTATTTGGGTTTTTTTTGTATTTTATCTTTACTTACAGATACAGCGCGGAAGAGTCCTTTCTGAGCTGTGTTGCCCAGCAACCCACTGATTTAACCCTAGCCTAATCTCAGGACAATTTACAATGACCATTTAACCTACTAACCGGTATGTCCTTGGACTGCGGGAGAAGACTGCAGCGCCCGAAGGAAACGCATGTGCACTCGGGAAGAATGTCAAGTCAAGTCATCACTTTTTATTGTCATTTCGACCATAACTGTTGGTACAGTACACAGTAAAAATGAGACAACATTTTTCAGGACCATGGTGCTACATGAAACAATACAAAAACTACACTGAACTACGTAAAACAACACAAAAACTACACTAGACTACAGACCTACCCAGGACACAAAACAGTGCAGGCATTAAAATAAATAATAAACAAGACAATAGGCACAGTAGAGGGCAGTAAAAGGGCAGCTGAGACTTTATTACAGAGAGTGATGAACTTGACCTCCAAACCCCAACATCCTGAGCTGTAATAGCGTCGTGCTATTAGCTATGCTACTGTGGTTCCCAAAACAAAAGACTTGTTCAATAATATGTCCCTAGTTCTAAATTAAAATTCTCTTCTAATTAAGGCAAACATTCCACTTGTCTTCCTAAGCACTTACAAAACCTGCCTCCTATCTTTTTAGTGATTCGTGTAAAAGAGGGCAGATCTTTCTGCATTTAGCTCATCTGTAACCTTTTTCCATTTAGATAATAGACCACATTAAGATTCGTCTTATCAGTGCCTGACTCATACTTTCTCACACTAAACTCCATTTGCTGTTTCGGCACACTCAACCTAATCTCTGCCCTAATGCAGTGTCTAGATAGCCACATCCTCTCACCTATTTTCTTGTCTTCAGCAAACCTGGTTAGTTTACCCTCTGGGTCACTAATACAAACAGCTAATAGCTGAGGGTCAAGAACTGATCTTCGGGGCACTCCGCTGTTACATCCATACAGCTTGAAGGAGACTGGATAAAGCCATTTATTCTGACCCTCTGGTCTTCTATGTGACAATCAGCAGGGTACCTACGGCCTCAGAGGTCAAAGAGATTAGCCGGTTGCATCTGGATCAAGTAGGTGAAGGCATTTTGTAGGGAGGGGTCTTTAAGCGACCATTTTAGGCAGGTGGACCGTGCTAGCAAGATCTGCTCTGATACTGCATCATCACATCCTTAGCGATTAATATATCATATTTCAAATGGAAACAATAAAGATCTGGAATGTAAAGATGTGAATGCCCGAGGCTACCTTTTAATGGATCTGTGAAGGGCTGCCACCAGCCTTTCCTCTCAGTTTCTTTACGGCTGTGTGGATCAACCATAGCGCTGAGCAGGAAATTTTTACATGGCCTGAAAACTGTGTGGCACTTTATATTAACTTTATATAAAGGGAAATCCCGGCTGCATGCCGACACAGGCCACGTGCGTGGGAGCATTTTCAGTGACTGTGCGGCCGTACACCCATGCACGCAGCTTAAAGGGATCAGTGGCTGTCACTCATTCTATCCCAGTCATTGTGTCGGGCATTTAACCGAGCGAGAAAACAGAGGGTGAGCAATGGGATAAATGCAGAGGCCTAGTGTTACCCCAAACCCCAAACCCATCATCTCACCCCACACCACTCGTGCAAAATAAATGAAGTTGTGCAGGCCCATACATTTGCCCCATTATTTTAAGGATACTTCAAGGAGCTTCTGATTTCTGGAAATTTCAAGTCCTGCACCCAAGAGAGGTTGGTGTCGTCCTCGCGGGCCCTGTCTGTCATTCTGATTGAACTCCTCAGCAAGCAGCCATTTCCTCTTATCTTTCAATAAACCGACTTGAAAGCTTGCTGCTTTCAGACTCACTTTGTGAGGTAATGTTATCAATCACCTTTTGGAAACCAAGCCAAAATATGCAGGCTTTCCCTCATCGCATTTGAATTGACCTTTCCTCTGGAAGGTTCAGGAGGTTGGAGAGATAGACAGGAAACGTTGCTGCATTGGGCATCTCTGTCTATGCTAACCGGGTGGAGGCTCCAAAATGTTTTTGGTGAATTGAGTTGTTTTATGACTGTGGGACTCATGTGGCCGGAGGTTTTATTTTCTGCTTGTTGGACTGAGTTTATTGACACTCTGCAGCCAAATCACCGTAAGGAAAATCACCAGGGGGGGTCTACATAAACCTTATGCAGCTCATCCTGTTGACCTTTCCAGAACATAACATCACTCGTACTCAGAAACTCTTCATGTGTTCACTCCGCAATCCTCCACAAACTAAACAAGAACCTTGTGGTGTCCGTGAAAAAAAGTGGCGAGGCTCTATTGACAGCTGATACCAATCATTAATAAAAAGCCAAGTTATTTCTGTAGATTTTATCAAGTATTTTGAGGTTTAATGAAATCTGCTTTTATTTTTTATAATTATTTGAACACGGAGGCACGTTATCAAAGGGACTCAGTTAATTACATTTTCCATTGAGCAATAGATACTTGGATTGAATTTCTACTTTATAATATTAATCGGCCATTCAGAAGAAAATATTTAGAAACAGGTTAGCTTCAAGGCAAGGAAATCAGGCCAGTGGTGAAATGACAAATGGGCAAATCAGCAGGCAATCTACACCATGTTGATATCATTTTTCACTGAAAAGTCACCGAGTGCAGTTCAAAGCAGGCTGTTTACAGAACGTTTTCCACTGCTGATTGTGACCAATTGGGATCTGCTTCTGTCTTCTTAATTTCTCTGCATGACCTTCCTTGCCAGAGGAGTAACAGTACTTCTGATACGACTTAATTATAAAAACGGGTGTAGTCGAAGGACAAATTGATGGAAGAACTCAACAGTTCAAGCAAGGTCTGTGGGGAGGGGAAACCGACGATGCTTCAGGTCGAGACCTTGTATCAGGACATCCAAAGCTTTGATTCCTTCTTCCCGCACAGATGCTGCTCGACCCCTCCTCTTGTGATTAGTTTCTTGCTCCATTTTCCGGAATTAGAATCAAGATCAGGATCAAGTTTAATATCACTGGGATATGTCGTGAAATTTGTGAACATTATGGCAGCTGGTACAATGGAATACATGATAATATAGAAAGAAAACTGTAAATTACAGGAAGTATGCATTTGGCGAGCATTCGGTCTGTTTTGACAGATGAGAAAAGCTTGTTTATCTCAACTGCTGTTTATCGCAAGCACAATATCAGACGGAGTGCCATGACTGCCGGGAACACTGGGGTGAGCTGTTGACCGTGCCCCTGGATGCCACAACGTACTAAATAGTTAAATTAAAAAGGAGTGCAAAAACCGATATAAATCAAATCTGCAATCTCTTGCAAACCCCCAACAAAGTGCCCATTTCTTGTTGAAGCTAATGGAGGAACCAAGAGCCAGCATGCCAAATACAGTTGAATTTAGAAACACAGAAAACCTACAGCACAATACAGGCCCTTCGGCCCACAAAGTTGTCCTGAACATGTCCCTACCTTAGAAATTACTAGGCTTACCCATAGCCCTCTATTTTCCTAAGCTCCATGTACCTCTCCAAAAGTCTCTTAAAAAACCCTATCGTATCTGCCTCTACTACCATTGCTGGCAGCCCATTCCACGCACTCACTACTCTCTGAGTAAAAAAACTTACCCCTGACATCTCCTCTGTACCTACTCCCCAGCATCTTAAACCTGTGTCCTCTTGTGGCAACCATTTCAGCCCTGGGAAAAAGCCTCTGACTATCCACACGATCATATAAAACAACATTCTTTTCAAAAGTCTGATGATTGATTTACTGGGAAATAAATTTCCACTGAATTAATATGTGGAATATCAGTTTCCCACCATTTTATCCACATTTATGGCCCACATTGATAGCATTGATAAGAGAAGACACCAACCCACAAGTGTCTAGCTTGTTTGTATGAGGATTTGAGTAACAAGTTAGAAAGGCCAAAACTACTGACATTGTTGTAATTTGCCTTGGGATGGGCATGGTTTGGTTTTCAACAACGCAGTGAATTGAGGGTCCGGGTCAAACCATGTTGAAGAAATGCCACCTAGTGGCAGTCTGGGTTACTTGTAGCAACACGCACAAAATGCTGGAGGAACTCAGCAGGCCGGCCAGCACCTACCTTATTAACTCCGGTTTTTCTCTTCAGAGACATTCGTGTTGTCCTGACCTCCCTTCTGCTCATTCCACTGCTTTGCTAAAAAGACAAAGCACACCCATTTCAAGCAATTAAAGTTCCCTGACTTCATTGCATCATCATCCCCGAGGCCTGACATGGTCAATCTGCCAGAAACCTCGAAGCAGGTAGAACCGACAGTTCCTTTAGAAGACTGGACTGAGGAGGTGCTTGAGCATAAGAAAGCCAAGTACCAGGAGCTGGTAGAGCAGTGCCAGAGACAGGAGTGGGGGGCACGATCTGGAGGGGTGTAGAGGGTTTTGCTGGCTGCTCGCTGGGAAGAACCTACTCTCTCCTTGGCTTTATGGGGCTGCAAAGAAAAGAGCCACCAGGAGCAGCCTCCAGATGGCTATGGAGCAAGAAGTGTGAGCCATGGATCAGTGCTGCTGGGACACAACCCTGGCTGGGTCACCTGGGTGAGAATGTCTGATGTCAAATGACCCAAAGCACCCAATGACCCCAGGTTACATCACTGATGATGTGTCCCAGTGCATCCTAGGACGAATGTCAGCAGGGTAAATGAAGAATCCCTTTTGCAGAGATTGGAAGGAGATCTATAAAAAAAAAATAACAGCTTGTGCTACTGGCAGGAGTGCGTCAAAATAAGGCAGACCCACCGTGAGAGATATAAAACACAGGAGCCGAAAGTGAAATCACTTCAATGAATTTCATTGTGTAATCACAGCAAAATGATTACTGGAAGAGACTTGAAAATAAAATTTTTTAAAAATCCCCTTTTGTAGCTTCCAAGCACAACAAATGAATAAACACTGACGCAGAACAGCAGATTTTGCATAACGTCTTTTAGCAAAAATGCAGCCAGCACAAACATCTCTTAGTGGTACTATATATCTGGACCTTGATAACTTTATCAGGCATCAATGTACTGATAAATTTCTAAGTTTTCTGATTAATTTAAAAGTGTTAGATAACAGTCCAAAATGCATTGATGAGTCAGCTGCAGTAATTTAGCCAAGGACTAGCTGTCATAAGAAATCAGTCACTTTGATTAGGATTAACTGTCTTTTCTCATACTTCAGCTCTTTCTGAGATATCACATAAAACTGCCCCAATGATTCTTGCAATCACATCAAGCCTTCATCAAAATGTTGCCTCTAAGAATAGAAAATTGAACCAAAATTATGAAAACATTACTGGAGTATTAGTTGGAATTAATAACTAATAAACACGTCTAGTCAATAATAAGTAGCATCTACCAAACTACTGAAGAAGTTTCTATTGCTTGTTTTGTTTTGGTTCCAACAAAGCTGAGAAATTTCAGTCATGATCCTTGAGAGAATTTTCCAAGTCTATGTTCTGGATGGTAGTAATTTTAAAATGTAATTATTTTATAAACATAATATAACTGGTCTAAATTCAGATATATTCATAATGTTATTTCTTGAAGCCTTTAATACTGCTTGCTAACACAGTAGCATAATGGTTAGCACAATGCCTTACAGTGCAGGTGAGTGGGGTTCAATTCCCCACTCACATATTGTAGCTATATAGGACCCTGGTCAGACTCCACTTGGAGTACTGTGTTCAGTTCTGGTCGCCTCACTACAAGAAGGATGTGGAAGCCATAGAAATGGTGCACAGGAGATTTACAAGGATATTGCCTGGATTGGGAAGCATGCCTTATGAGAATAGGTTGAGTGAACTTGGCCTTTTCTCCTTGGAGCGAAGGAGGATGAGAGGTGACCTAATAGAGGTGTATAAGATGATGAGAGGCATTTATCATGTGGATAGTCAGAAGCTTTTTCCCAGGGCTGAAATGGTTGCCACAAGAGGACACAGGTTTAAGGTGCCGGAGAATAGGTACAGAGGAGATGTCAGGGGTGAGTTTTTTACTCAGAGAGTGGTGAGTGCGTGGAATGGGCTGCCAGCAACGGTGGTGGAGGCGGATATGATAGGGTCTTTTAAGAGGCTTTTCAAAAGGTACATGGAGCTTAGTAAAACAAACGGCTATATATAAGCCTAGTAATTTCTAAGGTAGGGACATGTTCGGCACAACTTTGTGAGCCGAAGGGCGTGTATTGTGCTGTAAGTTTTCTATCTTTCTATGTTTCCCACCACAGCCTGTACAGTGTTTATACATTCTCCCCGTAACCATGTGGGTTTCCTCCAGCTTCTCTGGTTTCCTCCCAAAGTCCAAAGACCTACCAGTTGGTAGGTGAAAGTGTCATTATAGTTTGTCCCATGTTTAGGCTAGGGTTAAATCAGGGATTGTTGGATGGCACAGCACAAAGGGCCGGAAGGGCCTATTCTATGCTGTATTCCAATAAATAAATAAACTCTGCATAATCCTTTTTGCAATAACATCATCGTTTAACATGTTTATCCTAGGCAGATGTAGACAATTTAGAAAACTGAAGAGCAATTTAGTTTTTAGAAAGCCTTTCTGTCGGCCTGGCACAGTTGCTTTCCTACAGTACAAGCCTTGAGAGTTCCAATGATGTAACAAAATTCCACATTACTATGTTGTTGTGGTTCCTTTTCGTGCCTTGTAGTGCACTGAGCAACACTTTTTTGCCGCTTCCATAGCACTTGACTTTTTTTTGAGGCTGAGTTGCTAGCTCAATGCTCAGCCCAGCCAGGATGGAAAGCGTGCAAGGGGCGGGCCAGATTCGAACTTAGGACCATTCGCCTGGAAGGCTGGTACTGATGCCTCTACACCACCAGCTGGTATACTTTACTACGTGGTTCCTGTAATCATCCGAATTTCTTTTCAAAATGGTACTGTGGTGAACTACATATTCCTGTCTGGACACCCCCCCGCTGACTGCTCCTGTGGCCCCTCCCACTGACTGTGGCTCCTCCCACAGACCCCGGTATAAAGGCGATTGAGGCCTGAGCCCTGAGCCCTGCCCTCAGTCACCAGGATGTTGTGTGGTGGTCAATTGCTGCTTGTTCTTTCTTCCAGTCAATAAAAGCCGATATCCCGCCTCACGTCTCAGAGAGTTATTGATGGTGCATCAGGTACTTCAGATCGAGCGTGTTTGTTCATTGAGGAAAGATCATTAGAGACTGTTTTCTCAAAACTATGATGTGAACATTTTCAGTCCCACTGTAAACCTGAATTTTTCAACACTGTTCCATGAACATCAGGTGACAGATGTTTCCATCTCTAAAATAGACAGAATTAAAATGCCAGAAACTAAAAGCAAGAATTAACATTAACTCTGAATGGCCATTAACAGTTGAAACTTCATGGCAAGATAAAAAGGGAGGGGCAGAAGAGAATTGGGACATGGCATTTTCTTAGCTGAACCACATTAATAGTGACTTACAAAAGGGCCAGGCTGCCCTCTTTGCCTGCCTGTAATTTGATGCTTACAAGCTTGAACAGGGTGTCTATTGGCCTGATATACAATAACCCAGGAGCTCTCAGCTATGAGTATAGAGCCAAGGTATATAATAAAGAGAAGAGGAAGAAACTAGAATCAGATTGGTGGCAGTTTATAAAATGGAGGGAGAAATGTAAGAGATGAGAATACAGTTAAAAAACACGTACAGCTCTCCCAGTAGATGAGTGACATGGAAATTGCACTAGACCAACTGGCAATAAGCCTAACCCACACTGTCTCATGATGCATCTCCTGCACTGCATGAGTCCACCCAGTCCCTCCAGCAACTTCTCCATCAGCCTGTAAACGCCTTGTGTGAAGCAGACAAAAAAAGATATAAAACCTTAGGACGCTTTGGAAAACAAAACTGAGCAATTGATCTTTGGTTTATGAGCTGGATCAAAGAAGATCATAAACTGAAGGTCATACTAACCAGCATACAGGAATTGATCCCTTGAGTTGGAACATGTGTAGTGGAGTTATACACATTGTACAAAACAACATATTATTTCAGTCAACACGAGTGAATCTGCAGATGCTGGAAATAAATAAAAACACAAAATGCTGGCAGAACTCAGCAGGCCAGACAGCATCTATGGGAGGGAGATCCTGCCACTGCTAGAGGACTGCTCCCGGTGGCCACACACTTCAATTCCACAGACCACTCCCACTCCGACATGGCTGTCCATGGCCTCCTCTACCATCAAGATGAGGCCACATGCAGGTCGATGGAGCAATACTTTATCTCCCGCCTAGGTAGCTTCCTACCTGCCGGCATGAACATCCAACTCACAGACCTCCGTTGATACCACTGCCCCCCCCCCCCCACTTACCCCCATCCCTATCTATTATTTTAGTCTGGTTCTCTTTCTCTCTCTTTTTCCCCCCTCACTATAATCTCCCCCCAGCCCTACCTTTCTTTCTCTTTTATTTCCCATAATTCTCCACCTTCCCCCTAGCCCATTTCCCTCCAGTCTATCACTTCTCAGCTCTCTACTTTATCCCTCCCCCCACTTCCTATCCCCCCTCGACCATCCCATGTTACTTCACTCCTGATGAAGGGTTTCGGCCCGAAACGTCGTCACTACCTCCTCCCATAGATGCTGTCTGGCCTGCTGAGTTCTGCCAGCATTTTGTGCTTTTATTTTATATTATTTCAGTCACACACGCAAAATTCTAGAGGAACTCAGCAAGACAAACAACATCTATGGAGGGGAATAAACAGTCGACGCATAGGGTCGAGGCCGTTCTCAGCCTGAAACATTGGCTGGTTATTTCCCTTCATAGATGCTCCCTGGCCTAGCGAGTTCTTCCACCATTTTGTGTGTGTTGCTCAGGATTCCTAGCACATGCAGAATCTAGTCTGGAAGAAGAGTCTCAGCTGAATGTTGACTGTTTATTCATTTTCATAAATGCTGCCTGACCAGCAGACTCTCTTGTGTACATATTATCTCAGTGTCAACCCTCTGCAAAAAGAAAAATCTTTCAGATAACCATATAACCATATAACAATCACAGCACGGAAACAGGCCATTCCGGCCCTCCTAGTCCGTGCCGAACTCTTAATCTCACCTAGTCCCACCTACCCGCACTCAGCCCATAACCCTCCACTCCTTTCCTATCCATATACCTATCCAATTTTACCTTAAATGACACAACTGAACTGGCCTCTACTACTTCTACAGGAAGCTCATTCCACACAGCTATCACTCTCTGAGTAAAGAAATACCCCCTCGTGTTTCCCTTAAACTTTTGCCCCCTAACTCTCAAATCATGTCCTCTCGTTTGAATCTCCCCTACTCTCAATGGAAACAGCCTATTCACGTCAACTCTATCTATCCCTCTCAACATTTTAAATACCTCGATCAAATCCCCCCTCAACCTTCTACGCTCCAATGAATAGAGACCTAACTTGTTCAACCTTTCTCTGTAACTTAAGTGCTGAAACCCAGGTAACATCCTAGTAAATCGTCTCTGCACTCTCTCTAATTTATTGATATCTTTCCTATAATTCGGTGACCAGAACTGTACACAATATTCCAAATTTGGCCTTACCAATGCCTTGTACAATTTTAACATTACATCCCAACTTCTGTACTCAATGCTCTGATTTATAAAGGCCAGCGTTCCAAAAGCCTTCTTCACCACCCTATCTACATGAGACTCCACCTTCAGGGAACTATGCACTGTTATTCCTAGATCTCTCTGTTCCACTGCATTCCTCAATGCCCTACCATTTACCCTGTATGTTCTATTTGGATTATTCCTGCCAAAATGTAGAACCTCACACTTCTCAGCATTAAACTCCATCTGCCAATGTTCAGCCCATTCTTCTAACCGGCATAAATCTCCCTGCAAGCTTTGAAAACCCACCTCATTATCCACAACACCTCCTACCTTAGTATCATCAGCATACTTACTAATCCAATTTACCACCCCATCATCCAGATCATTTATGTATATTACAAACAACATTGGGCCCAAAACAGATCCCTGAGGCACCCCGCTAGTCACCGGCCTCCATCCCGATAAACAATTATCCACCACTACTCTCTGGCATCTCCCATCTAGCCACTGTTGAATCCATTTTATTACTCCAGCATTAATACCTAACGACTGAACCTTCTTAACTAACCTTCCATGTGGAACTTTGTCAAAGGCCTTGCTGAAGTCCATATAGACTACATCCACTGCCTTACCCTCGTCAACATTCCTCGTAACTACTTCAAAAAATTCAATAAGGTTTGTCAAACATGACCTTCCACGCACAAATCCATGCTGGCTACTCCTAATCAGATCCTGTCTATCCAGATAATTATAAATACTATCTCTAAGAATACTTTCCATTAATTTACCCACCACTGATGTCAAACTGACAGGTCTATAATTGCCAGGCTTACTTCTAGAACCCTTTTTAAACAATGGAACCACATGAGCAATACGCCAATCCTCCGGCACAATCCCTGTTTCTAATGACATCTGAAAGATCTCCGTCAGAGCTCCTGCTATCTCTACACAAACTTCCCTCAAGGTCCTGGGGAATATCCGGTCAGGACCCGGAGATTTATCCACTTTTAAATTTCTTAAAAGCGCCAGTACTTCCACCTCTTTAATTGTCATAGGTTCCATAACTTCCTTACTTGTTTCCCACACCTTACACCATTCAATATCCTTCTCCTTAGTTAATACCGAAGAGAAGAAATCGTTCAAAATCTCTCCCATCTCCCTCGGCTCCACACATAGCTGACCACCCTGATTCTCTAAGGGACCAATTTTATCCCTCACTATCCTCTTGCTTTTAATATAACTGTAGAAGCCTTTCGGATTTACTTCCACCTTATTTGCCAAACCAAACTCGTAACTTCTTTTAGCTTTTCTAATCTCTTTCTTAAGTTTCCTTTTACATTCTTTATATTCCTCGAGCAATTCCTTTACTCCATGCTGCCTATATCTATTGTAGACATCCCTCTTTTTTCGAACCAAGTTTCTAATATCCCTTGAAAACCATGGCGCTTTCAAACCTTTAACCTTTCCTTTCAACCGAACAGGAACATAAAGATTCTGTACCCTCATAATTTCACCCTTAAATGACCTCCATTTCTCTATTACATCCTTCCCATAAAACAACTTGACCCATTCCACTCTCTCTAAATCCCTGCGCATCTCCTCAAAGTTAGCCTTTCTCCAATCAAAAATCTCAACTCTAGGTCCAGTCCTGTCCTTCTCCATAATTATATTGAAGCTAATGCTATTGTGATCACTGGACCCGAAGTGCTCCCCAACACATACATCTGTCAGCTGACCTATCGCATTCCCTAACAGGAGATCCAACACTGCCCCATCTCTAGTCGGTACTTCTATGTATTGTTGCAAAAAGCTATCCTGCACACATTTCACAAACTCTAAACCAACCATCCCTAACGGAGATGGGAGTAGACTCTCACATGGTGGATTGGATAGTGGACTACTTGACAGATAGACCTCAGTATGTGCGGTTGGGAGACTGTAGGTCTGACACAGTGGTCAGCAGCACAGGAGCGCCACAGGGAACCGTACTCTCTCCGGTCCTGTTCACCCTGTACACATCTGACTTCCAATATAACTCGGAGTCCTGCCATGTGCAGAAGTTCGCTGATGACACGGCCATAGTGGGGTGTGTCAGGAATGGACAGGAGGAGGAGTATAGGAAACTGATACAGGACTTTGTGATATGGTGCAACTCAAACTACCTACGTCTCAATGTCACCAAGACCAAGGAGATGGTGGTGGACTTTAGGAGATCTAGGCCTCATATGGAGCCAGTGATCATTAATGGAGAATGTGTGGAGCAGGTTAAGACCTACAAGTATCTGGGAGTACAGTTGGACGAGAAGCTAGACTGGACTGCCAACACAGATGCCTTGTGCAGGAAGGCACAGAGTCGACTGTACTTCCTTAGAAGGTTGGCGTCATTCAATGTCTGCAGTGAGATGCTGAAGAAGTTCTATAGGTCAGTTGTTGAGAGCGCCCTCTTCTTTGTGGTGGCGTGTTGGGGAGGAAGCATTAAGAAGAAGGACGCCTCACGTCTTAATAAGCTGATAAGGAAGGCGGGCTCTGTCGTGGGCAAAGTACTGGAGAGTTTAACATCGGTAGCTGAGCGAAGGGCGCTGAGTAGGCTGCGGTCAATTATGGAAAACCCTGAACATCCTCTACATAGCACCATCCAGAGACAGAGAAGCAGTTTCAGCGACAGGTTACTGTCGATGCAATGCTCCTCAGACAGGATGAAGAGGTCAATACTCCCCAATGCCATTAGGCTTTACAATTCAACTGCCAGGACTTAAGAACTTTTTTTTTTAAAGCTATTATTAATGCTTTTTGAGTTAGTGATTTAGATGCATATCATATTATTACTGAGTTAAGTATTGTATGTAATGAGTTTTTGCTACAACAAGTGTATGGGACATTGGAAAAAATGTTGAATTTCCCCATGGGGATGAATAAAGTATCTATCTTTTACAGAATGAGCTTCCCAATCTATGTGTGGAAAATTAAAATCTCCCACAATCACCACCTTGTGTTTACTACAAATATCTGCTATCTCCTTACACATTTGCTCTTCCAACTCACGCTCCCCATTAGGTGGCCTATAATACACTCCTATCAGTGTTACTACACCTTTCCCATTCCTCAATTCCACCCAAATAGCCTCCCTAGAGGAGCTCTGTAATCTATCCTTCCAAAGCACCGCCATAAGATTTTCTCGGACAAGCAATGCAACACCTCCTCCTCTGGCCCCTCCTACTCTATCACACCTGAAGCAACTAAATCCAGGAATATTTAGTTGCCAATCACACCCTTCCTGCAACCATGTTTCACTAATAGCTACAACATCATAATTCCAGGTATCAATCCACACTTTAAGCTCATCCACCTTTCTTACAATGCTCCTAGCATTAAAATAGATACATTTAAGATACTCTCCACCTCCTCCTCTCTTTTCATCCCTAGCAATGCATTCAAATTTATTATCCTTTTCTTTCTTCTCCCCTACAACTTCGGGCTGAGCGCATCCCTCCTCCATCACCTGCCTGTCCTCCCTCACACACGGTCTACTTACTTGCTCTACTGGTGAACTAACCTCCTCTCCCATAGTTTCCTCAAATTGATTTCCGCCCCCCCATCTTACTAGTTTAAAGTCTGCCCCGTAGCCCTAGCAAACCTCCCCGCTAGGATATTGGTCCCCCCAGGATTCAAGTGTAACCCGTCCTTCTTGAACAGGTCACGCCTGCCCCAGAAGAGGTCCCAATGATCCAGAAACTTGAATCCCTGCCCCCTGCTCCAATCCCTCAACCACGCATTCATCCTCCACCTAATTCCATTCCTACTCTCACTGTCGCGTGGCACAGGCAGTAATCCCGAGATTACTACCTTTGCGGTCCTTCTTCTTAACTGCCTTCCTAACTCCCTATACTCTCGTTTCAGGACCTCTTCCCCTTTCCTACCTATGTCATTGGTACCTACATGTACCACGACCTCTGGCTCCTCACCCTCCCACTTCAGGATATCTTGGACGCGATCAGAAACGTCCCGGACCCTGGCACCAGGGAGGCAAACTACCATCCGGGACTCCCGATCACCTCCACAGAACCGCCTGTCTGAACCCCTGACTATCGAGTCCCCTATTACTATGGTCCTCTTTCTTCTATCCCTACCCTTCTGAGCTACAGGGCCGTCCTCTGTGCCGGAGGCCCGGCCACTGTCACTTCCTCCAGGTAGGCTGTCCCCCCCAACAGTACTCAAACATGAGTACTTATTGTCAAGGGGTACAGCCACTGGGGTACTCTCTAGTACCTGCCCCTTCCCCTTCCTGACCGTGACCCACCTATCTGCCTCCCGTGGCCCCGGAGTGACCACCTGCCTGTAACTCCTCTCTATCACCTCCTCACTCTCCCTGACCAGGCGAAGGTCATCGAGCTGCAGCTCCAGTTCCCTAATTCGGTCCCTCAGGAGCTGCAGTTCGGCGCACCTGGCGCAGATGTGGACGTCCGGGAGGCTCGGAGACTCCAGAATCTCCCACATCCGACACCGAGAACAACAAGCTGCCCTCACACTCATACTTCCCGAATAACTGAAAATAACAAGAACTAAAAGATAAGCCTACTGTGCCCTCTTCCGCCTAAGCCCTCTGAGCCCAAGCCCTACACTCTGCTCCCGACTCACTCCGCTGCCCGCAAACGAAGCTGCCCGCTGCTTAAGGCTGCGTTCTTTTTATATCTTCCCTCCTTCCCAGGCCTCCTTCACGCGCCTGCGCAGTCCCGCCTCTCAGAACTCCGATCTGAGAAGCAATTTGAAAATGGCCGCCGCCGCACTTCTTCTCAGCCTCGCTGTCCTCTTAATGATCACATCTTACATAGCATAACATCATACATAGCATGACATACACACATAGCATAACCCTTCCCTATCTATCAAACTCGGTAATTTCAATATCTTAGCCTCAATATCTCCTTGTGCAATTGGATCCTTGCAGACCCCAGTCAGTCTGGATTGGCAACAATATCTCCTCCACAATCTCCATCAACACAGGTGCACTACAAGCCCATGTGTCTACTCACTTTACATTTATGACTGTGTGACTAAACACTGCCATATTTAAGTTTGCTGATGACACCACTGTCACTGGCCGAATCAAAGGGTGGTGACAAATCAGCATATAGGAGGGAGATTGAAAATCTGGCTGAGTGGTGCCACAACAACAACATATTACTCAATGTCAACAAGACCAAGGAGCAGATTATTGACTTTGGGAGGAGAAAACTGAGGTCCATGAACATATCCTTATTGGGGTAGCAGAAATGGAGAGGGTCAGCAACTTTAACTTCCTCTGTATTATTACTTCAGAGGACCTGTCCTGGGCCTAGCAAGTAAGTGCAATTATGAAGAAAGCACGGCAGTGCCTCTACTTCCTTAGGAGCTTTGGAAGATTTGGCATGACATCTAAAACTTTGACAAACTTCTATAGTTGTTCAGTGGAGAGCATATTGACTGATTGCATCACAGCCTGGTATGGAAACACCAAAGTCCTTGATCATAAGATCCTACCAAAAGCAGTGGATATGACCCAGTTCATCACGGGTAAAGCCTTCCCCACCATTGCGCACATACGTGGAGCATTGTCACAGGAAAGCAGCATCCATCATGACAGACCCCACCATCCAGGACATGCTCTCTTCTCACTGCTGCCATCAGGAAGAAGGTACAGGCAGCTCAGGACTCACACTGCCAGGTTCAGACACAGTTATTACCCCTCAACCATCAAACTCTTGAACAAAAGGGGATAATTTCACTCAACTTCACTTGCTGTATCATTTAAACGTTCCCACAACCCAATGCGGTGTAGCGGTGATGGAAGATTCTCTTGTTGATTGGTGCAAGATGGGCCCAAGGACGTTATAGAAATGGTTCTCGTTGCAGAGTACAGATACTGTGACTTTGAGGACAGGTAGGATTCAGTGCAACATTCTTGGGAAGAGCCAGTTAGGCCTTGCATCAGTCAATGTAACAGCAAGATCTCACCTAACTTGTACTCATTTCTGCCAGCCCTGTGCCTCATTTTTTTGGTTGCTGTTTTATTTATTTTTTGCACATGGGGGAGAGGTGGGGTTTGATGTTTTGATTTTGAACGGGTTGGTGCCATGGCTCTTCTTTGTTTCGTGACTGTCTGCGAGGAAGATGAATTTCAGGGTTGAATACTGTTGCATGCATTGACAATAAGTCTGAATCCTCTTCCTACAAAGGACTTCTCCCTTGTTGGATTTCTAAAATTGCCCCTCTCTATCTCAATAATCTCCTTCAGGTTAAAATCCCTTGGGATATTTGAACTTCTCTGGTTCTACCTCCTTAAGCACATACAATTTCTATTTCTTCACAACTGCCATGATCCTAACTCAGAAGGGAACTCACTAAACCACTATATCCATTCCGGGCACGCTATGGCGGTGCCAAAACATGTAACAGACCCTTGCGGGCTGCCCCCAGCACAGCCTTCGGTGTGTTGGTTGTCAGCACAAAGGATGCATTTTACTGCATGTTTCCACGTACTTGTGATAAGTAAATCTGAAATGATTGCTCGTTAAAAGCTACCTCTCTGACTAAATTTCTGGTTACCCGCCTTGGTGTCTCCTAATGAGGAGTTATGTCAAATTTGTTTGATAGCACTTCCATAAAGAGCTTTGTGAGATTTTCCACAATGAAGTGTGTTATTTCGTCAGTGTGACTGTTTTAAAAGTTTTGCCATGATATAGGATGTGATCACTACATATACTGTCCTTCATTTCCAGTTCAGACTTCAACTGATGGTTTAAGAGTCATTTTATTTCTTCTACTTTCCCCTCCATTTTGTTTGAAATTTTCTGGCAATTTGCTTCCTCTCCCCTGTTGGATCACATGAAAATAACACTGGCAGGAACAGCAACAGGTTTAGATCCTGACATCCTTTCCTCCTTTCACAATATTCAATAAAATCATAGATTTGATCTTTGGCTGCAATTCAAACATGGACTGATCTGTTTTGCTTTATGATAATTAGATTAATCCTCCTCATTAATATCATGTTTCATTCTGCTCATTTTCCAGCTGAAACACTGTAAATTGTCATATTATAATTGGCCTTATTGATTGTACTACAATTAAAAAGATAGATAGCATTATGAAAGCTGAAGCTATTCATTGTTCAAGACTGTGAAAATCAACATCGACATTATATCATTCTAGTTGGTTGTAAATTATACTAACAAACCTGACTGCTCTATATGTTATTCTTTAATTACTAATACTGCAAGTAGTACTTCCATATAAGATGGCAGCACGTGTGAACACAATGGCTCCCTGGGCGGCAACCAAAGGTGCATTTTTCTTTGTAAAATTTGTTTTTTTACGATCCAGAGACAATTGTACACTAAGAACATCAGGTATTGCAGGGCTACTCAATCAGTGAGCCGCTTGTTGATTGGAATAGCTGGACTGGTGTTGGCAAAAAGGGTTGGCCAAGGTGTCGAAGGAGCTGGACGGGATATTAGAGGATCTTGGTTGTGTTCGGAGGAGCTGACCTGATTGCAGATCATGTTGCTGCCCACTACTCGGAAGTATCAGATTTGGGGCAAAATAAACGTGGGTGATTCTCTCGGACATTTCACTTGTAATGGCAAGACTCTGCTGGACAGTGATAGTGTAAGTTTCAGTTCTTTGATGGAGAGACAGTCAACATGGGAGCTGTGAGGCCTCAGCTGTAGCAAAAACTAGGCCTCAAGTCTTGGGCTTGCCTGCTGCTGCAGAGCTGGTGAGGGACATGGAAGCACTGCAGTGTGGTTGAGCTCAGCTGGGGCCTGTCCTCGCCCGTTGGTGCTGCCCTCCCATGTTCGAGCAGTGGAATGACAGGCTGGATTGCATGTGTCTGTACACTGACAAGGGACTGTACCATCGAATGCTGGACAATGTCACTCAGGATCTCGGACTATATATGTTGATTTTTCACTGAATATGTTCCCTTAATCAATATTTTGATTATGTTACTATTTTTAAATGTTTGCTTCCCTTTTTGAATGCTTATCACGTTGGCTCTAGAGGAACGCTGTCTCGTTCAGCTGTACCTATGTCTGGTTTGAATGATAATTAAACTAGATTTGATTTGATATAGTTGTATAATGTAGGTACTGTTACAGTTCTGGCTTTTGACCATATGCACTGTTCACTGTACATTTGAAGCTAACTATAAATTATACTATTGTATCCTATTTTAAAATTGGCCATATAACATACAATACTATTAAAGTGATGTCTCCACCCTTGCCATCTGCTAAGATATTATATCTGACTGTTAAAATTGATTGACACAGACAAAATGCTGGAAGAATTCAGGCAGCATCTATGGAGGTGAATAAACAGTTTCAGTCTGAGATCATTCATCAGGACTGGAAGATCAAAGTTCCAAGTAAATATATTATTAAAGTACGTCAGCATACACTACTTAGAGATTTATTTTCTTGCAGGTGTTTACAAGCCTATAGAGGTGGCGTGTAGAGGTTTTACTGTGCAGTACCTACTCTCTCCTTGGCATTATGGAGGCTGCAGAGGCATAGCCACCAGGACCATCACCGAGGCTGCTTTGAAAGCCTCCAGGTGGCTATGGATCAAGACATGTGCTGCTGGGACACAAGCCAGGGCCTGATTAACTCTGGCCTGGTCGCCCGGGCACGAGTGTCCGATATTGAAAGTCCCCAGGTTACATCAATGATGATGTGTCCCAGAAAATCCTAGGATGTGTCTCAGCATCAACAGGAAAAATGAAAAGATATAATAGAAAATACAAAAAACCCCGCACATAAACAAAAACTGACAATGTGCAAAAGAAGACAAGCTGTGCACATTTTAAAAATATGTAATACTGTAAATTGAAAAAGTCCTTTAAAGTAAGTCTGTAGGGCAGAGGATCGGTTCTTTGAAGTTAAGTTATCAAAATATGTGCTGTAGATGTTACCATACACTACCTTGAGATTTCTTTTCTTGCAGATATTTACAAGATGTGAGCCTATAGAAGTGGGGCACAGGAGCCTGATGGTTGGTGGATAATAGCTGTTCCTGAACCTGCTGGTGTAGGACATAAGGCAGCAACGAGAAGAAGGCAAGGCCTGGATAGTGAGGGGTTTTGACGATGGATGCTGCTTTCTTGTTAATGTAAATGTGCTCCAAGCATAATTTAACAGCAGATTCTTCAAACATCTTAGGTAACTAATGTGGGACCAGATCCTACACCATCTTGAGAGAAAGCCTTCAGTCAGTGTTCTAAACTGCTCTCCTCTCCAGCTTCACTGAGCCTCTTCAAAAGTCTCACTCATTCAATGCTGAGTTTGTATTCGTGCAAATTTCCTGCTGGAACCTTTTTATTCCTCATCTGTTCCGTGCTTCTTTAGATATTCATTCTTTCCTGTTCCATACCGTCACAGAACAAGCTCTCCCCACCTTTGAGCACAATTACAACAAACTCTGCCACAAGAAATTAGATTTGATCGTCAAAGACCACCCCCCCCCCCCCACCCCCAGAATCCAGGCGATGTTCTCTCAGGGCTACCATCAGGAGGGGATACAGAAGTTTTAGATCCTACATTACCAGGATCACCAGGTTCAGGTACAATTGTTCCATCAGGCTCCTGAACCTGCATGGATGACTCCTCCTAACTTTCAGAGACTCCTTACAATTCATGTTCTCAGTATAAACTTCTGTTTGCACAATTTGTCTTTTATGCACTCTGGTTGTCTGGCAGTCTTTGTCCATATCTTTTTTTTCGTAAATTCTTCTGCATTTCCTTATTTTCCCTATAAATGACTGCAAGAAAATGAATCTCAAGGTAGAAAATAGTAACACATGAGGCTTCGGTTAGTCCGGGTCGACCATGGATATTGCGTTCTAGCTGTATATGTGACATGCAAGCTAGGTCGCCAAGATATGGAGAGCGAGCTGTTGCCCTTGCAGCGGGCTCCCCCTCTCCCCCTCTTCCCCTCTCCTCCTCTGCAAAGGAACAGCGGATACCGATACCATTTGGCACCAGTAGCATTGTAGAAGTTGCCAGTCAGCATATACGTACTTTGATAATAAATTTACTTTGAACTTTAAACTTCTGATCTTTTTTCTTACCTCATCTCCCCTGTTGTATGCGTACATACTTTCCTGTCTCGTCTTTTTAATTTTAAAATCACTATTCCACTGTTACCATATCTGGATTGGATCATTCTCTGATGCAATGATCATACTTCTGTGCATCTTAGTGCTGAAAAATATGATAAATATTCATTGCTTCCCTCTTGAAGACATTATTTATTTGCCCCCAAGCCCTTCCAATGGTGTCACTGAAATCCATTCATTTTCCTTCCACTTTTTCAACCATTTGTTAACACCGATTATCCTGCTTGGCTTTTCATCACCGTCCATCAACACCAGAAGGAGCCCAGATATCACCACCTTTTCTCCCCACTCTCAAAAGCATATTCACCATTTCTGTACACTTCCTTTCTAGTTCCCATGCCTGTCCACATGTGACACTGCCTTCCTGCTCTGCTCTGTTTAAAATCCTATCATGTGTCCTTATTAAATGAATATGCAGGCTCTGTGCTAGACAAGTAAAGGCACGAGACAACAGATGAGTGTTTTAATCAGCTCGGGACCCCTATTCCAGGATAAAACCTCCCTGTAGCCATACTATAGTCATTAATAGATCATTCAATGTGCATTCACCACAAGAATGGGCACATCTCTTTCAACAACAAATTTTCCCTTAAATTAAAGCTCCTAGAATTTAAGTTACACATACAAAATGCTGGAGGAACACAGCAGGTCAGGCAACATCTATGAAATGAGATAAACAGTCCACTTCTTGGGCCAAGCTCCTTGATCAGGACGTTGATTTAGAGTGTTTAGAATTTCAGTTACTTTACAACTAAACAAGCTATTATTTCAAAATTCTTGATTTTGTTCAACACTTTGTTGAACTCAGCTCTTTTTTTTTTAAACACTCAATTATATAACTATCTCCAGAGCCACCAACCACAGCTTGATATATTCCCCTCAGTAGTAATTAGAAAACTATCTCATAAGTTATTAATGGAGATTCCTCACTGCTGGAGCAGCTAGATTTGCAAAGAATTCAAAGTATACCCTTTGAGCAACCGAGCAGTTAACACCAATGTAAAATATATAAAATTCTAATCTGTTGCCCAAATAACATTGCCTTGCTTCAAAATTCAAAGTTTAAGTACATATATGTCATCATGCACAGCACTATAGTAATTTAATGTATTGCACTCTACTGCTGCAAATAAAAACAAGTTTCATGAAAATGTGAGAGGTGATAAACCTGATTCTGATATGGGTCTCTATTGTGGAAGGGGGCAGGGAGAGGGGAATCATGGATGTGAAAAGGGGAAGGAAGAGGGAAGAGAGCAGGAAGCACTAGAGAGACATTCGGCAAAGATCAATGAATCAAATGTTTGGAATCAAATTACCTTGCCTGGTGCCTCAGGGCTGGGTGTGTCCGCACCAGCCCCACGCTCCCGGCCACCTGTCCAACATCTAATCCATGGCACTCCAGCATCTCCATTCCCAACATCCTTCGATCCCGACAGATTTACAAACTTCGTCTCTGCTCCATGTTGATAAATAGAGTACTGTGCACAAGCCTTAGGCATCCTAACTGTGTATGTATGCCTAGGGCTTTTGCAAAGTACTCTTCAACCCTGAGATTGCCTTTCATGTGGGCAATCACAGTGAGTGCAAGAAACACGATAGAATCAATGAAGGAGCACATCAAACAGGACAGCAAACAACCAATGTGCAAAAAAAACACAAACTGTACAAACGCAAAAAGAAAGAGAAAAAATTAGATAATACTAATATTAATAATAATAAATAAATGAAAAATAAATATCGAGAACATGAGATGAAGAGTCCATTGTTCATCCCAGTTTGGCAAAAGAATAAACCAGGGAAGGTAGTGCACCCGTGGCTGACAAGGGAAATTAGGGATAGTATCAAGTCCAAAGAAGAAACAGCAGCAGAAAAAGCCAGAAAAAGCAGCACACCTGAGGACTGGGAGAAATTCAGAGTCCAGCAGAGGAGGACAAAGTGCTTAGTTAGGAAAGGGAAAAAAGATTATGAGAGAAAGCTGGCAGGGAACATAAAAACTGACTGTAAAATCTTTTATAGATATGTGAAAAGAAAAAGATTGGACAAGACAAATGTAGGTCCCTTACAGTCAGAAACAGGTGAATTGATCATAGGGAACAAGGACATGGCAGACCAATTGAATAACTACTTTGGTTCTGTCTTCACTAAGGAAGACATAAATAATCTTCTGGAAATAGTAGGGGACCGAGGGTCTAGTGAGATGGAGGAACTGAGGGAAATACATGTTAGTAGGGAAGTGGTGTTAGGTAAATTGAAGGGATTAAATGCAGTTAAATCCCCAGGGCCAGATAGTCTGCATCCCAGAGTGCTTAAGGAAGTAGCCCAAGAAATAGTGGATGCATTAGTGATAATTTTTCAAAACTCCTTAGATTCTGGATCAGTTCCTGAGGATTGGAGAGTGGCTAATGTAACCCCACTTTTTAAAAAAGGAGGGAGAGAGAAACCGGGAAATTATAGACTTGTTAGCCTGACATCAGTGGCGTGGAAAATGTCAGTTATCAAAGATGTGATAACAGCACATTTGGAAAGTGATGAAATCATCGGACAAAGTCAGCATGGATTTGTGAAAGGAAAATCATGTCTAACGAATCTTACAGAATTTTTTGAGGATGTAACTAGTAGAGTGGATAGGGGAGAACCAGTGGATGTGGTATATTTGGATTTTCAAAAGGCTTTTGACAAGGTCCCACACAGGAGATTAGTGTGCAAACTTAAAGCACATGGTATTGGGGGTATGGTATTGATGTGGATAGAGAATTGGTTGGCAGACAGGAAGCAAAGAGTGGGAATAAACGGGACCTTTTCAGAATGGCAGGCAGTGACTAGTGGGGTACCGCAAGGCTCAGTGCTGGGACCCCAGTTGTTTACAATATATATTAATGATTTAGACAAGGGAATTAAATGCAGCATCTCCAAGTTTGCGGATGACATGAAGCTGGGCGGCAGTGTTAGCTGTGAGGAGGATGCTAAGAGGATGCAGGGTGACTTGGATAGGTTAGGTGAGTGGGCAAGTTCATGGCAGATGCAATTTAATGTGGATAAATGTGAGGTTATCCACTTTGGTTGCAAGAACAGGAAAACAGATTATTATCTGAATGGTGGCCGATTAGGAAAAGGGGATGTGCAATGAGACCTGGGTGTCGTTGTACACCAGTCATTGAAAGTGGGCATGCAGGTACAGCAGGCGGTGAAAAAGGCAAATGGTATGTTGGCATTCATAGCAAAAGGATTTGAGTACAGGAGCAGGGAGGTTCTACTGCAGTTGTACAAGGCCTTGGTGAGACCGCACCTAGAGTATTGTGTGCAGTTTTGGTCCCCTAATTTGAGGAAAGACATTCTTGCCATAGAGGGAGTACAAAGAAGGTTCACCAGATTGATTCCTGGGATGGCAGGATTTTCATATGAAGAAAGACTGGATTGACTGGGCTTATACTTGCTGGAATTTAGAAGATTGAGGGGGGATCTAATTGAAACGTATAAAATTCTAAAGGGATTGGACAGGCTAGATGCAGGAAGATTGTTCCCGATGTTGGGGAAGTCCAGAATGAGGGTCACAGTTTAAGGATAAAGGGGAAGCCTTTTAGGACCGAGATGAGGAAAAACTTCTTCACACAGAGAGTGGTGAATCTGTGGAGTTCTCTGCCACAGAAAACAGTTGAGGCCAGTTCATTGGCTATATTTAAGAGGGAGTTAGATATGGCCCTTGTGGCTAAAGGGATCAGGGGGTATGGAGAGAAAGCAGGTACGGGGTTCTGAGTTGGATGATCAGCCATGACCATACTGAATGGCGGTGCAGGTTCGAAGGGCCAAATGGCCTACTCCTGCACCTATTTTCTATGTTTCTATGATCATGGGTTCATAAGTTGTGGGAACAGTTCAGAGATAGGGTGAGTGAAGTTGAGTAAAGTTATACCCTTTGGTTCAACAGCCTGGTGGTTGAGGGGTAATAACTGTTTCTGAAGATGACGGTGAGTGCTGAGGCTCCTGTACCTTCTTCCCGATGGCAGAGCATATCCTGGAGGGTGGGGGTCCATGATGATGGATGCTGCATTCACGTTGTAGATCTGCTCAGTGATGGGAAGGGCTTTCCCCGTGATGGACTGGGCCATGTTCACTGTCTTTTTAGGCTTTTCCATAAAAGGGCATTTGTGTTTCCATGATGCCACTAGTCAATATACTCTCCACCACACATCTATAGGAGTTTGTCAAAGTGTTGGATGACATGTTGAATCTTCACACACTTTTAAGGAAGTAGAAGTGCTGTTGCATCTTGTTCATAATGGCACTTACAAGCTGGGCCCAGGACAGATATGTGAACACTGAGGAATTTAAAGTTGCTGAACCCTCTCCAGCTCTGCTACTCTGAATGAGGATGAGCTCATAGACAGCTGGTTTCCTCTTCCTGATGTCAGTAATCATAATAATGATTAATGATGATCCTGGCATCATCCCAGAGGACTGGAAGATTGCAAATACCACTCCATTCTTTAAGAAGGGTGGAAGGCAAAAGAAAAGAAATTATAGGCCAGTTAGTCTAAACTCAGTGGTTGGGAAACAGTTGTAGTCTATTATTAACATAGAAACATAGAAACATCCAATTTAGGTTCTAGAAACATAAAAAACTACAGCACAATACAGGCCCTTCGGCCCACAAAGCTGTGCCCAACATGTCCTTACCTTAGAAATTACCTAGGGTTACCCATGGCACTCTATTTTTCTAAGCTCAATGTACCTATCCAGGAGTCTCTTAAAAGACCCCATTGCATTCGCCTCCACCACCGTTGCCGGCGGCCCATTCCACACACTCACCACTCTCTGAGTAGAAAACTTACCCCTGACATCTCCTCTGTACCTGCTTCCAAGCACTTCAAAACTGTGACCTCTTGTGTTAACCAGTTCAGCTTTAGCAAAAGTCCTCTGACTATCCATACGATCAATGCCTCTCATTATCTTGTACACCTCTATCAGGTCACCTCTCATCCTTCGTTGCTCCAAGGAGAAAAGGCCAAGTTCACTCAAACTATTCTCATAAGACATGCTCCCCAATTCAGGCAACATCCTTGTGAATCTCCTCTGCACCCTTTCTATAGTTTCCTGTAGTGAGGTGACCAGAACTGAGCACAGTACTCCAAGTGGGGTCTGACCAGGATCCTATATAGCTGCAACATTACCACTCGGCTCCTAAACTCAGTTCCACGATTGATGAAGGCCAATGCACCGTATGCTTTCTTAACCACACAGTCAACCTGCGCAGCAGCTTTGAGTGTCCTATGGACTCGGACCACAAGATCCCTCTGATCCTCCACACTGCCAAGAGTCTTACCATTAATACTATATTCTGTCATCATATTTAACCTACCAAAATGAACCACCTCACACTGGGTTGAACTCCATCTGCCACTTCTCAACCCAGTTTTGCATCCTATCAATGTCCTACTGTAACTTCTGATAGCCCTCGACACTATCCACAACACCTCCAACCTTTGTGTCATCAGCAAGCTTACTAACCCATCCCTCAATTTCCACATCCAGGTTATTTATTAAACAGAACAAGTCCCTGAGGCACACAACTGGTCACCGACCTCCATGCAGAATATGACCCGTCTACAACCACTCTTTGCCTTCTGTGGGCAAGCTAGTTCTGGATCCGCAAAGCAATGTCCCCGTGGATCCCATGCCTCCTTACTTTCTCAATAAGCCTTGCATGGGGTACCTTATCAAATGTCTTGCTGAAATTCTTATACACTATAACTACTGCTCTACCTTCATCAATGTGTTTAGTCACATCCTCAAAAAATTCAATCAGGCTCGTAAGGCACAACCTGCCTTTCACAAAACCATGCTGACTATTCGTAATCATATCATGCCTCTCCGAATGTTCATAAATCCATAAATATTAAGGATGAGGTTTCAAAGTACTTGGAGACTAATGATAAAACAAGTCAACATCAGCATGGCTCTGTAAAGGGAAACCTTGCCTGACAAATCTATTAGAGTTCTTCGAGGAAGTAACAAGCAGATGGGCAAAGGAGATACAGTGGATGTCATTTACTTGGATTGTCAGAAGGCGTTTGATAAGGTGCTACATATGAGGCTGCTTAACATGATAAAATTCGTTGGCGTTACAAAAATTATATTGGCATGGATAGAGGAATGGCTGACAGGCAGGAAGCAGTGAGTGGGAATAAAGGGGGCCTTTTCTGGTTGGCTGCCGGTAACTAGTGTGGCTCCTCAGGGGTCAGTATTGGGACCACTACTTTTCACATTCTTTGTCAGTGATTTAGATAATGGAGTAGATGGCTTTGTGGCAAAAATTTGCAGACGACATGAAGTTAGGTAGATATGTGGAAGCAATGCGATTGCAGCAGGGCAAATTGGAAGAATGGGCAAAAAAGTGGCAAATGGAATACAGTGTTGGGAAATGTGTGATAATGCATTTTGGTAAAAGGAACAATAGTGCGGACAATTATCTAAATGGGGAGAAGGTTCGAACATCAGAGGTGCAAAGGGAATTAGGAGTCCTTGTGTAAGACCCCCAGAAGGTTAATGTACAGGCTGAGTCTGTGGTAAAGAAGGCAAATGTAATTATGGCATTTATTTCAAGGGGAATAGATTATAAAAGCAAGGTAATAAGACACTAGTCCGACCACACTTGGAGTATTGCCAACAGTTTTGGGCACCATATCTCTGAAAGGATGTGTTGACATTGGAGAGAGTCCAGAGGAGGTTCATGAGGATGATTCCAGAATGAAGGGGTTATCATATGAGGAGAGTTTAGCAGCTTTGGGCCTGTACCTACTGGGATTTAGAAGATTGCAGGGGGATTTCATTGAAACCTAGCGAATGTTGAAAGGACTAGAGAAGGTGGATGTGAAGAGGATGTTTCCTATGGTGGGGGTATCCAGAACTAGAGGACACAGCCTCAAAACTGAGGGATGACCCTTTAGAACAGAGGTAAGAAGGAAATTTTTTAGCCAGAGTGTAGTGAATCTGTGGAATGCTCTGCCACTGTGGTGGAGGCCAGGTCCATGTGTACATTTAAGGTGGAAGTTGATAGTTTCCTGATCGATCAGGGCATCAAAAGATATGACAAGAAGGCAGGTGTACGGGGTTGAGTGGGATCCAGCCATGATGGAATGGTGGAGCAGACTCGATGGACTGAATGGCCTAATTCTGCTCCTATGTCTTATGGTCTTATAATAATTAGAAGTCATTTTCTTATGCTGTCAATGTGGTATAGTGGGCAATGAAATAATCACCTGAATATAGATTGAAGCCAGATTACCACACAACATTCTTTTTATAACCCAAACAGCAGAGTTTGGGGTAATTACTTAGATGAGCTCACGTCTGGTCTGTATGTTCTAACATAACCGCCATGATATTTTCATGGCAATTTTGTCTAATGTGCACTGTTTACTGAAATCAGCTGAACGTTACTGCAACATGCTTTGGAACAGAGAGTAATGCAAAACAGTTGCTGAAATAACAATCATATGTTTATGAACTTCTCTGCATTCAAAGCTTGTAAGTGATCTCACAGCACCAACGGCTGCAATTCCTTGAAGTAGTTCCTTTGAATTAATTCTACCAACCTCTCAAAAAGCTTATTCAATAAGTAACAAATCTATGCAGATTAGCAAGTTCCAAAACTGATCAACACATTGTGCTGAATTAGTTCCTCTCTGCCAGTGCAGCAGAATTAATGCCATCAGAGCTGCCTTCAGTATCCCTAGATTAGGAAGAAGAAAAAGTAATTTGCATTTTTGTCCCTGATCATTATTCATTAACACCTGCTGAAAATCTGTACAGTATACATTGGCTTAGCAATGATGAGAGAAACTGTTCATTTAGTTCAATGACAGGAACTAAGTTCTGAAAAACTCAATGTTGACTAAATTCAATTTTCAGGGCCAGAAAGTTATTTTTTTAACAATAATTAAGTCCAATCATAGGTTAAAACTTTCCTTTGAACAGAATGCCTAACCTGCCCTGCCTAACATTTTGGTGCCAATAATGGCCATGTACCGTAACTTCACATTGCTTAGTGTTTCAACATTGCATTTATTTCCAAGACAATGCAGTTTGTCAAGAGCAAAGCCAATAGACATCAACTTCTAGGTCTCTACATTTAATTGTGCATATGTAATGTGAAGATATGCTTTCCAATTTACTCATTGCCAAAGTAACTTTAATATTGTTCCTTCATGAAAGTTCAGGCCAATGTTATCAAATGTGGAGGATTCTAACTGATCTATTTAATTCACAAGTTTATACCCTTAATTTTATTGAAATTTGGATTAAAATTTTAATCCTGATGCTATGGATTTTTCAGTTCCAATTGAGATTAGAGATAGAATCAGACACTCATCAAAAGCATAACTTCACAGTGAGCAAATATTTTAATTCCAATTCCCATTCCCCTTTCAACATGTTGATCCATAGCCTCCTCTTGTGCCACAGTGAGGCCACCCTCAGGGTGGAAGGGCAACAGCTTTTTATTCTGTCTAGGTAGCCTCCAACTTCATGGCAAAAAAAATTCCCCCCCCCCACTTTTTCTATTCCCCACTCTGGCCTCTTACCTCTTCTCACCTGCCTATCACTTCCCCTGGTACCCCTTCTCCTTCCCTTCCTCCTGTGGTCCACTCTCCTCTCCCCAAGGCATTCTACAAGTATGTGAAAAGCAAGAGGATAAGATCTGAGAGAACAGGACCAATCAAGTGTGACAGTGGGAAAGTGTGTATGGAACCAGAGGAGATAGCAGAGATACTTAATGAGTACTTTGCTTCAGTATTCACTATGGAAAAGGATCTTGGCGATTGTAAGGATGACTTACAGCGGACTGAAAACCTTGAGCATGTAGATATTAAGAAAGAGGATGTGCTGGAGCTTTAGGAAAGCATCAAGTTGGTTAAGTCACCGGGACCGGATGAGAAGTTCCCCAGGCTACTGTGGAAAGCAAGGGAGGAGATTGCTGAGCCTCTGGCAATGGTCTTTGTATCATCAGTGGGGACAGGAGAAGTTCTGGAGGATTGGAGGGTGCAAATGTTGTTCCCTTATTCAAGAAAGGGAGTAGGGATAGCCCAAGAAATTATAGACCAGTGAGTCTTACTTAAGTGGTTGGTAAGCTGATGGAGAAGATCCTGAGAAGCAGGATTTATGAACATTTGGAGAGGTATAATATGGTTAGGAATAGTCAGCATGGCTTTGTCAAAGGCAGGTCGTGCCTTACAAGCCTGATTGAATTTTTTGAGGATGTGACTAAACGCATTGATGAAGGTAGAGTTGTAGATGTAGTGTATATGGATTTATGAAACATAGAAACCTACAGCACAATATAGGCCCTTCGGCCCACAAAGCTGTGCCGAACATGTCCTTACTTCAGAAATTACCTAGGGTTACCCATAGCCTTATGAACCTGATTGAATTCTTTGAGGATGTAACAAAACACGTTGATGAAGGTAGAGCAGTGGGTGTAGTGTATATGGATTTCATTAAGGCATATGATAAGGTTTCCCATGCAAGGCTCCTTCAGAAAGTAAGGAGGCATGAGATCTAAGGAGACCTTTCTTTGTGGATCCAGAATTGGCTTGACCACAGAAAGTAAAGGGTGGTTGTGGATGGTTCATATTCTGAATGGAGGATGGTGACCAGTGGTTTTCTGCAGGGATCTGTTCTGGGACCCCTCCTCTTTGTTGCCATCTTTCATGGGATCAGAATCAGCCTTCCATCCAAAGAGCCCCAGCCTGACTACATCATCTTGGGAATTGGGATTGGTTCTCCTCTTGGAATCATGGACTGGGTTCTTCTTACCCACACTTCTTAACTGGAGCTAAGTTTGATCATGGGAGCTCTACATCAGATAGGATATCTATTAATTCACGAACAACAGCAGAAAAGGTGGTATTCCCCAACCATCCCTAATTTCCCCTAAGATGAGGAACCAGTTAAAAGTGAACCATCTTGGTAAGTCATGAGTTGTGCAGGCCAGACTAGAGAAGGGTGGAGAAATTTCCATTCTCTGAATGACAGTAGATAGCCAGACATGTTTTCACAATAACCCAGTAGCTTTGTGGTTACCATTATGGACCCCTGAATTCTGAACAACCTCACTTAAAAGAGCCTTGCTCCACTGTGTAAAATGTTTACAACATGAGAGGATATCTGGACTTCTGGGTTTCCCAAGCAAAACTCCTCCTTTGTAATCCATACGTCTCAAGTGCACTTGTGTCAAAGTTAGAACCTTGGTGTTTAGTTGTCCTACATTGCGGAAAATGTGGTGTCATTTACGATAACAAAGAGGCTCCATTCTGACACACGATGAAGAAGTAGGTAATGAGAAGGACCATGACATGGAACTTTGTTTCCTTCAGCTTCACAGTGACCTAGAAGCATGAATCACCAGCCTGCATGGATTTGATCATTTGATAAAATGAAAAGTGCATGATCTCTACAACAGGACAATTCATCCTGGATGACAGGGCAATGAGGAATGCTGTAGGAGAAAGGAATCTGGGGATACAGAACCATAATTCATTGAAAGTGGCATCACAGGCGGATGGAGTCGTAAAGAAACTTTTGGCACATTGGTCTTCATAAATCAAAGTATTGAGTACAGGAGATGGGATGTTATGTTGAAGTTGGATAAGACATTGCTGAGGCCTAATTTAGAGTACCATGTGCAGTTTTGGTCACCTACATACTTGAAAGATGCAAATAAGGTTGAAAGAGTACAGAGATGATTTACAAGGATGTTGCTGAGACTAGAGGACCCAAGTTATAAGGCAATATTGAATAGGGTAGGACTTTATTCCTTGGATCATAGAAGACTTAGGGGAGATTTGATAGAGGCGTACAAAATTATGAGGGCTATAGTTAGCATAAATGCAATCAGGTTTTTCCACTGAGGTTGAGCAGGACTACATCCAAAGGTCATCGGCTAAGGATGAAAGGTGAAACGTGAGGAGAAACTTCTTCACTCAGAGGGTCATCAGAGTGTGGAATGAGCTGCCAGTGCAAGTGATGCGTGCAAGCTTGATTTCAACGCTTAAGAGAAGTTTACATGGATGATAGGGGTATGCAGAGCTATGGTCCCAGTGCAGGTGGATGCAAGTAGGCATTTTCAATGATTCGGCATAGACTAGATGGGCTGAAGGGCTGAAGGGCCTGTTTCTGTGCTGTACTTTTCTATGACACTATGACTCTAACCAGCCAGTAAAGGGGAAAAATTGCATTACTATTCCATTCAAGAAATATCCTTATATGCATTAGTTATTTTTAAATAGTGTCAAGCAAGAATTATTCCATGTGTCTCATGTGAATACGTGAATTATAAAATCACAAGGATTCTCTTTACTATTGTTAAACTTCCCCTGTCTCCATTGAATCACATTGAAAAGTAGAATGCAGATAGTTCACAGATACAACAGAGTTCTGAAAAACATTGCAAGGCTTTATGGAATGTCATAAGCTAATTTCCGATCCATACAAAGCTTTCAATTACATCAAACTGCAAACTGTATCCACGTTCCAAATCAATCCTACACTACATAGTGCTGCTAAAATCTCATCACAAACATCATCATAGATTCCTTTTCTGAGTAGTTGTTTTCTGTTACAAGTTTAAAAGTTTTAATTTTTGCATTCTTCTATTTAATTAACAATTACTTGAATTATGTGTTGATGCTACGTCCAGTTCTTATAGAACTGTTTCACATGAAAAGGGCCCCACACTATTACGAAGTTCTGACAGATTTTAGTGAGAAATGTGGCTGATGTTGTTCTAAGATTGAAAACCATTTAATATTGTTTGCCTTAACCTGTTGCTGTTTTCATTTTGCATTGTGAAAGATCTTTTTTCCATAACACAGTCTATCAGATATCGGGATGTTGGTCATCTTTGAATTATAAAATAACATGCTACAACTAGTCATCTACTGAATTCATTCAGTAAGATGCAGAACTTGTGCAGTTTTTCCCACATTCCCAGCCACAGCTGAGACATTTAGGTAGAATTGAATTATAGTTTTCTTGAATTTGTTGTAATTCACTGGACAAGGAATATTTACTCAAAATAGCAATGTTTCTCCATCAAGGACTGCAATGCATTTTATCTGTATAGAAGGTGTATCTCTGATTCACATGCTACAAGCTACTTTAAAGGGAGTAATCGACAGTGGCAAAAAGCTACTTGATGCACAGCCCCCCCCCCCCCACTCCCGCCCAAACGACCACCAATATAACTGGCCAATCAATCAATTGCAATTGTATAATTTGTGGAAGGAATTCTGGCCAGAGAATTTATTTGAAAACTTTACAGGGTATTGAGCGTTACAGCATAGAAACTGGCCATTCGGCCCCTCTAGCTCATGCTGAACTCTCCTGCCTGTTCCTACCAACCTGGCATTCAGACCATCACCCTCCACACCCCTTCTATCAATGTACCTATCCAAATTTCTCTTCAATGTTGCAAAATACCCTGCAACCACCACTTCTGCGTTCCACTATTTTGCAGTAGTGCCATGGATTCTTCAAATACTCTCTCAAGAATTGATAACATACAGTGCATAATGTGCTCTACACTACAGACATATCATTTCACCATTATAACCTTCTTAAAAAATTCAATTACAGTTAATGAGAGTTTAGTTTTCCTGATAGCAAGTTGAATAAAGAGAACTAAGTAATGTATCTCCTGGGAAAAAAATTAAATATCATATCAACAGCTGTCTAAAGAATTATACCATAAACCTGCGAAACATTATGAAGTTGCAAAAAACCTAATTATTCAATAAAATAGATTAGTTGATCATAGCAAAGTGAAAGAATCCATACAAGTCCTGGTTTTTGATCCTGTAACATTGACCAAAACATGTATTTATGACTAAAGTTATCAGAGCTGGGGAAATCCAGTACAAATAGCAGAAAATCCCTTTGGTTTTGAAAGAGCAAAGGCGTTTTGATTTTGTGCGCTGCCTGTTGTGTTATAGCCCATTGACACTGGCATTCATACAGGAAAAAACAGGAAAATACAATAATGAATGGTCAATGTGAGTCCAAAGGGAAGGCCTTGTTTGAAGAGGTTATGGCTATGGAGCACAACATTTGTCCCAGCTCACATCCATCAGTTCTATCCCACACGGCTACATATGTTCCCCACAGGTAAGTTCATTGGAGTCTCCAGGGCAGAGCAAGTTCCTTAAAAGGAGCAGCATGTGATTACCTATCAAATTTTGAAAGGCCTCTATAGAGTGGATGTGGAGAGAATGGTGGGGGAGTCTAAGACCAGAGGACACATCCTCAGAATAGAGAGCCGTCCATTTAGAATGGAGATGATGAAGAATTTCTTTAGCCAGAAGGAGGTGAGTCTATGGAATCCATTGCACAGATGGCTGTGGAGGCCTAGTCATTGGATTGATTTAAGGCAGAGGTTGATAGACACTTGATTAGTCAGGGCATAAAGGGTTACAAAGAGAAGACAGGAGATTGGGGCTGAGAGCGAAAATGAATCAACCATGATAAAATGGCGAAGCAGACTCAATGAATCAAATTGCCTAATTTTGCTCCTCTATCTTATGGTCTTATCATTGGGAGACAGGTATAGGAAACCAAGGGCATTGCAGAGCCTCCAAATGAAGACCTAAGGAAGGACTCAACTCAACATAAAATCAAAATGCCTTTGCTGTCTTACAGCCGAAGGGATTTCCTGCTATTTTCTGCTACCTGCCTGGTCTCTGAGACCCCATCCAATGCTGCGGCCAGCTGGCACCTGACTGTGGTCTCTCCCTGACATGGGGTCTAGATTGTGCCTAGGATTAGGGATGAATACCAAGGACTACATAGTCAGAAACAATGTTGTGTTCAGTCCAACCTTCTGTACTCCTCCAGATCCAGGTCCGTACAGAGAGCCACGTGTACTACATCTTGATGTGTACAGGTCTGTCACTGTAAACCTGGTACAGTACAGGTGGGCACTTACTTTCACTGTGTAACACCAGAATACAATATTGCTGAGCAGAGATCTACCTGTGTATTAAACTGACGAAAAGCATTAATGGACAAGGGCTGGCTACCATATAACAGTGGGGTCCAGTACTGGGTGCACAAGCCTATCACTGCATAACTGTTCTCTACAGGCTGTATTTTATACAACAGATCAGTCTGTGTAACAATGAGGAACTCTACTAACAGGAACAGATCTATTGCAGTACAAACTGGGATTAGGATCTGTCACAGTGTAGCACTGGAATACAGTATGGGGAATGGGTCTGACCAAGTGCAAAGAGGCATTGGAGATGTGACAGGAGAAGAAAGAAGAGGACAATCACTGGAGCAGCAAGAAAAGAGAAAGGAGGCAGCAAAGTGTTTGCGAGGAGGTAATGGAGTGACGGTCAGTGGAACACCAAGAAAATGGGAGACTGTATCTTTAAACATGGCTAAAATATCAGTACCTTATTATGCACGTTAAAAATAAAACTCAATTCTTGTGAAAGATCTGGCTTGTAAATCTGATCTTTTCTGCAAGCACATTGTGTATTATTGGGTTACAGGGAGGGTACACAAGGGTAAAGGAATCAAACTAATTTTTCTGGATTTCCAAAAGGTAGCATAGAAAAGAAAAGGTTGATACCTTTCATGATCTCAGGATACCTCAAATCTTTCTTCGACCAGTTCATTGTTTTTGAATAGCAATCACCGTTATAATGTAGGAAGTATTATGAACTAATAAGATGTGAGTGTGATGCAGAATGGACAATTAGCTGCCATCTGTAAGGAGATGAGAAGGGGGTTATACTGACAATTGTTGCAAAAAAATGGCATTGATTGATTGAATAGATGATCAAACTAGTCATCTATTAAATCACCATTCATCCACTAACACTGGATACAAATTACGCAGTTATTTCACCACTCTCGTACACAGATGAGACATTCAGACAGATCATAATTACATTTCTCCAGAATGTATTGTAGTTCACTGGAAGAAGAATATTTACCGTAATATTACCCAACGTAACTCTCCTCATCTCCTTTTATTACATCCAACCTATTTATCTGCAGATAAGCAATATGAAATCTACTGCAAGGAATAAAGGATCATTTTGAAAAGACTCCCATAGTTACATAAGGCTTTAAACATTCAATAAATTTGTTCCTGTTGGTCTTTGTGGCAAATCTGTCTAACTCTAGGTAAGAGTACAGTGTTTGTTTAATTTCGGTAAAATAAAATCATCACAATATGGATGTCACAATGAAATAATGCAGCAATTTGATCCAGTAAACATTTTTAAGTATTCTGCACTTCAAATCTCTCAATTAAATCTTTACTAATCTTTCCAAGTTTTCTGTAATTGATACAAAGTCAATGGTTCAATTATGCCATTTAATATCAGAGAATACACAGGATACGACCTGAAATTCTTACTCTTTGCAGACATCCAAAAAACAGAAGAAAAACTCCAAAGAATGAATGACAGAAAAATGTTAGAACCCCAAGCACCGCCCCCCCCCCCATGCACAAGCAGCAGAAAAAACATCAACCCTCCCTGTCCCCCTACTTACTCCAGCAGAAACCATCAACTCCCCACCACCCACCGTCCTTGAGCATGAGTAAGGATCACAAAATAAAATCTGAGATTCGGTGATGAACTGCCTGGACCTGACAGGATTAATCCAAGTTAATTTCTAGCAAACAACTGCTCTCAGACAACGCTTTGCTCTGTTCCAGTAATGATGACGTTGGTAACAAAATATGTTTACATAGCACATCTGTAACTGTGAATTCTGAGAGCCAGCGAGGAAGGTTTCTCTTTAGTGCAGATGGTAACGTGTATAAATTTACCATTGCATTTATTTTTTCTAATCAAGTGTTCTGAAAATACACCCCACAAGATCAGACAAAGTGCTTCACTAACTAATATAACACCTCCTCCACATGCAATACATATTCAGCCAAAGTTCCAGTATCTATTCTCTTTTCCCTGACATGAATTTGACATCAGAATTTTGAACAGTACGCTGATAAATGGGGCCATGAAAAGTTGCCACATGTTAAGAGTCAAAGCATCTTGATGTATTAGAATATATTAAGAAACATTAATTTCAATCAGGTTGCTGAGTCAAGTGGAAGCTGATTTTGATTAATATTGTGGTGAGTGATTCAAAGAATTGATATTTTGTGGTGATTTATTTTTTTTGGCTGGCTTTAAATGAATGCATCTGGAAAGCACATGCGATGTACAGGTCGCACAGTGTCATTCAATTACGGATGCTGGGTGTTTTAATACTCGACGTACGCAGGAGAAAGCAAGCACAGTTTCAATGCCACTGATTCTACGCTGTCCTGATCTCCCGGCTGCTTCTGCAGAGGATTTGTAGAAAGAAATGGATTATCTGAAATATTGCAGAATATGTTTTAAACCAGCCAACCAGAGCACAACATCCAATCAATATCCATTGAACCCCAGAGGAGTAGGCAGCCGGCGCTCTGAAGAGCCAATGCCTGCAACTGTGCACCGATGGTGGTTTCTCAATTGGAGCCGAAATGTCTGCAACATCTTGCCAAGCTCGGCGATCAACCAAACTTCCAGATAAATGGATTATATCTGATGGATATTTAGTAGATTTGCTCAGTTATTAAATATCAATATGGCTAGGGAGCCTAAGACTTTTGCACAGTATTGTAGTAATCTCGCATATTGCACTGTTCTGCCGCAACGCAAAAAATCAAATTTCATGACATATGTGAGTGATGATAAACCTGATTCTGATATGGGTCTCTATTGTGGACTGAGATCAATGGATCTGGGGTTGAGAGGGTAAACAGCTTCAATTTTCTCAGCATCCACATCACCGAGGACCTCACGTGGTCTGTACACACCAGCTGTGTGGTGAAAAAGGCACAACAGCGCCTCTTTCACCTCAGACGGTAGAGGGTTTAGTATGGGCCCTCAAATCCTAAGAACTTTCTACAGGGGCACAATTGAGAGCATCCTGACTGGCTGCATCACTGCCTGGTATGGGAACTGTACCTCACTTAATCGCAGAACTCTGCAGAGAGTGGCACAGACAGCCCAGTGCATCTGTAGTGTGAACTTCCCATGATTCGGGACATTTACAAAGACAGGTGTAAAAAAAGGGCCCAAAGGATCACTAGGGACCCAAGTCACCCCAACCACAACCACAGCTGCTTAAAAGCCGGGACCAACAGGTGATTAGCCCACTGCTCTGCTCTCCCTACCCCTACAACCATGTAGCTAGGCACAGATCAAACAAAATCTATAAATTTGCCAATGACACAACTGTTGTTGGCAGAATATCAGATGGTAATGAGGAGGTGTACAGGAACAAGGTCGATCAGCTGGCTGAGTGGGGTCACAATAACAACCTTCCACTCAATGTCAGTAAGACCAAGGAGTTGATTGTGTACTTTGAGAAGGGGAAGTCGAATGAACGCATGCCCGTCCTCATCAACAGATCAGCAATGGAAAGGGTGAGCAGTTTCAATTTGCTGTGTGTCATCATCTCTGAAGATCTATCCTGGGCCCAACATATTGGTGCATTTACAAAGAAGACATGACAATGGCTATAATTCATTGAAAGTTGGAAGAGAATTGGTACAGTATGCTGCCAAAATCTCACAAATTTCTACTGATCTACTAGGGAGAGCACTGTAACTGGCCACATCACTGCCTGCCCTGGAGGGGCCACTGCACAGGATTGGAAAAAGCTGCAGAAAGTAGAAAATTTATTATAAATTATTGTAAATTACTATGATTGCACCTGGCACATTTAGATGGTGACGTAAGATAAAGATTTTTTACTCCTCATACATGTGAAGGATGTAAGAATTAAAGTCAATTCAATTCAGAATGCGAACAGGTAGGGAGAGGGAAATCATGTTTGGGAAAAGGGGAAGGGAGTGTAGAGGGAGCGGGAAGCACCAGAAAGACATTCTGTAAAGATCAATAAACCAGTTGTTTGGAATCAAGCGACCTTGTCTGTGTCTGCACCCATGCCACTCACTGCCTCTGGCACTCCTTCTGCCATGTGTCCCATACCCCTGCCCAGGCACTCCACCCTCACCATCCACAGCATCCATTGCTACCTCCAGATTTCCAAACTCAGTCTCTGCTCCACATTGACAAATACAGTACTGCGCAAACGTCTTAGTACCCTAGTTACATGTATGTGTGCCTTAGACTTTTGCAGAGTACTGTACATGGTGAATAAGGCCTATCCTTGGTCCTTTAAAATACATAGCTATAAGCATGCAATGCTGAGGATCAAAAGATACTCGGTGGTTGATGACAAACAGGGAATACAATGCCATTGCCTTCTACATGAATGCCTACGATTTCTCAGTAATTTTGGAGCTACTGCAAAATCTGCCAGGGGTCTTAGTTAAAGGAAATAAAATGCAGATGCCACATCTGCCTCTGTACCTGATACCACAATCTAACCATTATTTGCATTCTGTGAAACCCTAGACTCTGACAAGCTGTCCAGCTCTAGGTGAGAGCACATTGTACGTTTATTTTCTCTGAGATAAAACTACCACAGTGTGTATGTTGGAATGAGGTAATGCAGCCACTTGCTTCAGTAAACATTTTACAATCACACTTGTGAAGCATTCCTGCACTTCAAAGTTCTCCGTTACATCCTTGTTAATCATTCCAAGGTTTCTGTAATTGTTGCTTTGTCTTTGGCCATAATCAACGACTGCAAAATAAAGTCGAAGATAAGGTGATGAACTGGATTTGATGGCAGAAATAATCCAGGTTCTTTTCTAGAAAATGCTGTTTTTAGTCAGCCTTTGGTCAACTTCACTAATAATGATGTCAGTAACAAAATATATACTCGGTGGCCACTTTATGAAGTGCACCGGTTCGTTAATGCAAATATCAAATCAGAATCAGGTTTATTATCGCCAATATGTGTCATGAAATTTGTTAACTTAGCAGCAGCAGTCCAATGCAATACATAATTTTTTTTAAAACCCGAAACAAAATAGTAATAATAATAAAAAATCAATTACAGTATACACATATTGAATATATTAAAAACTGTGCAAGAAACAGAAATAATATATATTACAAAAGTGAGGTAGTGTCCAAGGGTTCAATGTCCATTTAGGAATCGGATGGCAGAGGGGAAGAAGCTGTTCCTGAATCGCTGAGTGTGTGCCTTCAGACTTCTGTACCTCCTACGTGATGATAACAATGAGAAAAGGGCATGCCCTGGGTGCTGGGGGTCATTAATAATTGACTGCCTTTCTGAGACACCGCTTCCTGAAGATGTCCTGGGTACTTTGTGGACTAGTACCCAAAATGGAGCAGACTAAATTTACAACCTTCTGCAGCTTCTTTCAGTCCTGTGTAGTAGCCCCCCACCCCCCACCACCCATACCAGACAGTGATGCAGCCTGTCAGAATGCTCTCCACAGTACAACTATAGAAGTTAGAAATCAGCCTATCATGTGGCAGCAGCTCAACATATAAAAGCATGCAGACATGGTCAAGAGGTTTAGTTGTTCAGACCAAACATCAGAATGAGGAAGAAATGGTGATCTAAGTGACTTGGACTGTGGAATGATTGTCGGTGCCATACAGGGTGCTTTGAGTAACTCAGAAACTGCTGCTCTGGGATTTTCACGCACAACAGTCTCTAGAGTTTACAGAGAATGGTGCAAAAACAAACAAAACAATCCGCTAAATTGCTGTTCTGTGGGGGGAAATGCTTTGTTAATGAGAGAGGACAGAGGAGAATGGCCAGACTGCTTCAGGATGACAGGAAGGTAGCAGTAACTCAAATAACCAGGTATTACAACATTGGCATGCAGAAGAGCATCTCTGAACACACAACACATTTGTCCTTGAAGTGAATGGGCTGTAACAGCAGAAGATCATGAAAATACACTTAGCGGCCACTTCATTAGGTACGTGAGATAACTACTCAATCGGCCACTGAGTATATTTACTTCGCACCTTGAAAGCTGCTTAATGGGCAGGACTGCTAGCTGGACCACAGGGCAACAGGGAACACAGAGGACAGAGTAAAACTTGTTAACTCTCCTGCTCCTTTGATAGACACTGAGAAGTATTACTACAATTAGAGCATGAAGGAAAAAGCAGACAGCAGAAATCAGAAATTAAAGTCACTTCTTTGCCAATATGTGAAGCATACCAGAATTAATTGTGGTTCGGTGCCAAGCACAAACCACACTAATTCAAGTTAAAACAAACAAACAGTACTGAGATGAACTCAGTTGTACATAGAACATTCCAGCACAATACTGGCCCTTCGGCCCACAATGTTGTGCTGACCTTTTCACTTACTCTACAATCTATCTAACCCTTTCCTCCTGCATAGACATCCATTTTTCAAATGTCATGTGCTGCTATTCCAAGATTATCTTCAATCTAGGCAGCTAACATTTTCTTCAGTGTTATTTTTGTTGAATTTCACCTTTCCAGCTTTCAGTCTGACTTCTTCTGAAACAAATTACTTACTACCAATGCTTATTTACCTGAACCACAGTTCAGAATGAGATGATTGCCCAAGATCTCAGAACAAGGTTTTGTATTTCACCATTATTAAAGTAGTTTCTAGCTCCATATTAATTATTTAGGCATTGTCCACTGCCAGAAGGAGTATTGAGTATGTGTACCAGAGGAGGCGCAGAGATGCTGAAAGGAAGGAAATAGCTATCAATGACCCTGTCTTTCAGAAAGCATCTGGTATAATGACAATGCATTATGAATCTCTGCCTCTCCCCGAAGCCACTCATTAAGGGAATATTTGAAAATGTAATCCCTGACAAATGTGGTAGCTCTGAAAAAAGTTCTGATTGTAGAACCTGCTGTCATCTTTCACCCAGTGAACAGACATTGGCAAGTCCACCAGTGGAAGGGTAAAGACAAGATACCAGGAGTGCATCATATTTCAGTCTCTGTTCATACCTTAAAATCGCTGTATATCTCCGACAATGGCAAGAACATTAGGCGCATGAGAGACGAATGCTTATATTGAGTTGACGGCAGTATCTGATGCTGTTGGAGTCATCACTCTGGTACTTGTCTAGCTTAGAAGCTGTCACCTGCACAGGTGGACATTTGGGCTGGAGTTGGTGGCAAATCAATGGGGTCTGAACAAGGTTAAAGCTAGACACACAGAGTGCTGGAGGAACTCAGCAGGTCAGGCAGCATCTATGGAAATCATTAAACAGTCGATATTTCCACACAAAATCCTCCTTCAGGACTGAAATAGAAGGGGGAAAATGTCAGAATAAAAAGGTGGGGGGAGGGGAAGGAGGATAGCTGGAAGGTGATAGGACGAGCCAAGTAGATGGGAAAGGTAAAGGGCTGGAGATGAAGGAACCTGATAGGAGATGGACCATAGGAGAAAGGGATCTAGAGGGAAGTGATAGGCAGGTGAGGTGAGGCCAGGGAGAGGAATAGAAGATGAGTGGAGGGGGAGGGGAAATTACCTGAAGGAGAAATTGATATTCATGCCATCATGTTGGAGGCTACCCAGATGGAATATAAGGTGTTACTCCTCCACCCTGAGCATGGCCTCATTTGGCATAAGAGACAGCCATGGGCTGACGATGTCTCATTCCATCTAAACCTAAAGCTAAGGCTTATTCCATCTTCTGCAAGTATTTGTTCTCTTGTCCACACGTACCCTGAATGAACTACAAAGAACCATATCTTTGATAATTTCATTAACGTTTTAACCAGCAGGGTCATTAGGCACAACAAGAAAGGTGTTTCTTTCTTTTCAGGTTCAGATGGAGAGTCTCAGATCCCAAGTTTCTCTTTTCAGTGATGCAGTCTAACTGATCGAATGTCTCCAGTTGTCTTTGTTTTTATTTTAGATTTGCAGGATCTGCACCTTTTTTTAAAAAGAAGATTATTCACAAGGAGCATTGTCTAGTTTTAGATTTTTCTGTAAATCATGTTATTATGTGGATAGCAAGAACATAACCCTACATTCTTCTGACATTTCTGCCATGGGGGGGGGTGGGTGCCAAATTAACTCCAGCATTTTTCCCTGGAAGGCTCCTCGCCCTGTTCTGACTGGCTCTTTACAAAGCTTTGAGTGGATATTTGATGTTTCATGATCACTCCTTCTTAAAGCAGGGGTTGTGTACAGGATGGCATCCTTGGTCCCTGCTTTACACAAGGTTCTGAAAACTCCCCCACAAGCCTGCTCTACAGGACAGTATGGTTATAATCTTTCCTCGGGCCTTGTTGTACTGTAATTCTCCCCTGGTTACCTCCAATTCTTCTGTTTTCTCTTTGGAATGTGATGCAACTGAAGTCCAGTACAGATCAGAGTTAGCAATCAGGGGAGGCCCAGGCATGGTCGAGGCAAGAGAAAACAAGAGATACTAGAAAATGCTTCATGGTTTTGTATGTTTTGTCAAGATTAGAGGTGCATCTACGAATGCCATAAACCATAATACATTTATCGTACATCGTATTTCTTCCTCCAGGTCATTAATGTATATGGTGAACAACTGGGAGGAAGATATGCAGAACATGGTGTGGTACTGAAGATGGATTGCCACGAGCTGAGGTGAGCCCGTATAGATCACGTGCAGCAGGGAGCAAATGGCAGATATAGAAAAGGATACATTAAATCAAAATTCTGCATCTGTCTTCACCATTAAGGACCCTGCAAACATCCCTCAGGTAACAAAGGGGCTCATTTCAAACTTGGAAAAGTTCCAGTGAGACAGGACAGACAAGTTGCTGGGACCAGGTCGCCTGCACTTAAGGGTCTTAAGGGAAGTGGTGGCCACAATTGCAGACTTATTGGTTAAATATTTCAGAACGCTGCTAAATTCCAGGAGGCTACCAGAAGATTGGAAAACAGCCAACATGACTTCCTAGTCAAAGACAAGGCCAGTTGGTATAACATCAATCATTGGCAAGATACAAAAGACAAAACTCAAAGAGGAAATTACGAGTCATTCGGAAAGCTGAAGTTAATCAAAACAAGACAAACCTATTTACCTTTACAGAAGGTAAATTAGTTGTGACAAATTTGCCTGTAGATATAGAGTATATAGATTTCCAACAACATTTTACAGGAAGGGCCTGTGCATAAATTAAGAGCCCAAGATGCTGGAGGAAGTGTGTCAGCATAGTTTGAAAACTGGCTATTGCTGTATATAGAAAATTAAAAGATGGAATTAATGGTTGGTTCATTTTAAGGCCCGAGAGATACAGTTAGAAGAATATACCATGGTAGCGTAAAGGTTAGTGCAATGTTATTAGAGCCCGGGGCTTTCCAGAGTTCACAGTTCAATTCCAACGTCGTTCTGTAAGGGCTCTCTGTACATCCTCCCCATGGAATGCATGGGTCTTCCCTGGGTGCTCCAGTTTCCTCCCACAGTCCAAAGATGTAGTGGGTAGGTTAATTGGCCATTGTAAAAATTGTCCTTTGATGAGGTTAGGGGTAGTCGAGGCAGTGGAGTTGTTGGGGCAGCATGGCTCAAAGAGCCAGAAGGAATACTTTGTACCATATCATTAAGTAAATAAATACCCCAGGGATTGGTACTTGGCTCTCTGTTGCTCACAGTATTAACTAATGACCTGCAGAAGGTTTACAGCAACTGTGGATGCACCCCTGATCTTAACAAATCATGCAAAAACAGTAAAACATTTTTGTCATCTCATTTTCTCTTCTGAGCACATGTCTGATGTGGACAATGTACAAGGATAGTCTTACTGAAGAGCAAAGTAAACTCTAACAGCCAAGTTGTCCACTTGGACTTCTATTGACTATGTTCTTATTTAGAAACTAGCCACGAACGTGAGCTGAGGGCATTTTCATCTCATTACAAGATCTGTTGGAGAGTTGGTCATCACAGCTGTTGTCGCATGAACAAAGTTACTGGAGAGAAGTACTGGTAGTTATGAAGCATTCTCTTTATTCGACAAAATGAGACACAGCAGGCATCATATTGAGCCCCTTTCAGAGGAAGATGTTTGCTCAACCCAAAGCTACACAACATCTTATGTGCTAAAGATCAAAGGACAATTCCATATTTACAATGCATCCACAATGCTTCCTACACTACACTCAAACTTCACAGCTCCCGCTTTACACCCATACCACAAAATGCATTTTAATCAGCATTGTCTAGTCTTCCCATTAACTCTGATTCATGGCTTTTAGAAACCCATTGTTCAGAGCTGTATTTTAAATTTAATCTACAATCTATATTCATATTTGAAGATTGGAGGCTGAAGTTATTTGCTGTATGTGCTAAGCCCAAAAACAGTGTTTCAAAAAATACTGCATGAAATAAACATTGCATTTGGAGGAGCAATTTAAGTGTAATGAATAGTATTAACTGTTCTGCAATAATAAAAAGATTAATGTGCCTCAGTTATCTATCCATCGTAAATTGTCTCAGATCATGATTCAGCTCTGCAGAACAGGCTGACATGAAGTCTTCTCCCTTGGTTGTTCTAGCAGCCCTATATTCATGGTGGAGCAATGCCAGCTCCAAATGAGGTTCTGCTCTTTATTATCCTTCTCCCTCCCCCTCCCCCTCTCAATTTGTCTTAGTCTTTCTTGTGAAGTTCCTTTCATGTTCATAAAGGGATTTCTCCCTCTGAACGAACCATTACCTTAGTGCATAGAACAAAGACCAGCTGAGTGTTTTAATAGATATTAAAAAAAAACAATGCAAATTTTGCCAAAACTGGAAATATAAATAGGTCAATCAGCATCTGCAACTGGAATGATCTCAGGACTATTCAATATTGCCTCCTCTTTCTCCTTCTTAGTTGTCCCTCGGCCAAAGTTCACTTAATGACAAACTATGGCTACTTTCAGAATCCACTCCTCCGTAATTTTTTGGCTTTCATCTTGAGTAACCCTGTCCCCTCTCCCCTTGCATTTCAGTCCTGCCAGGACATCAACAAATCCACATTTTCACAGATTTGCAGCATTTCCAGGAGAAAGGAAGCAGTCTTGTTTATATCATGGGACATAGCCAACAGAGGAAGATCAGTAGACTTGTCATCAGCTACGCGTGTGAGTTGAAAAAGCTTTGGTCAAACAAAACCCACACACTTTCAGTTTATATTGGCAGTAAAAAAATCACCATTGAGATTTTTTTAAACTGGGCTAAATACACAAAAGAATTTTTTTTGCTTTTGTCAAAATAAAATGCCCTCTAAACTTCAAGAACAGTTTGTTCAGCCAGTGTAAATTACCAACATATTGATGGCTGTGATTGCAGTAAATGGCAGTAGCCACGTTGGCAAAGACAAAAAATCCATGTGAGTTTTATTTTTGAGAAGTAAATATGAATAAACATAAAGATTCTAAATAATTGCGTCCTGCAATGTTGCTACATTATATCATTATATACATTAATGATTTAGATGAAAGGATTAAAAGTAACATTAGCAAATTTGCTGATGACACAAAGCTGGGTGGCAGTGTGAAATGTCAGGAGGAAGTTATGAGAATGCAGGGTGACTTCGACTGGTTGGGTGAGTGGGCAAATGTATGGCAGATGCAGTTTAATGTGGATAAATGTGAGGTTATCCACTTTGGTGGCAAGAACAGGAAGGCAGATTACTATCTAAAAGGAGTCAAGTTAGGAAAAGGGGAAGTACAACGAGATCTAGGTGTTCTTGTACATCAGTCAAAGAAAGCAAGCATGCAGGTACAGCAGGCAGTGAAGAAAGCTAATGGCATGATGGCCTTTATAACAAGAGGAATTGAGTATAGGAATAAAGAGGTCCTTCTGCAGCTGTACAGGGCCCTGGTGAGACCCCACCTGGAGTATTGTGTGCAGTTTTGGTCTCCAAATTTGAGGAAGGACATTCTTGCTATTGAGGGAGTGCAGCGTAGGTTCACAAGGTTAATTCCCAGAATGGCGGGACTGTCATATGTTGAAAGATTGGAGCGACTGGGCTTGTATACACTGGAATTTAGAAGGATGAGAGGGGATCTGATTGAAACATATAAGATTATTAAGGGATTGGACACGCTAGAGGCAGGAAGCATGTTCCCGCTGATGGGTGAGTCCAGAACTAGAGGCCACAGTTTAAGAATAAGGGGTAGGCCATTTAGAACAGAGATGCAGAAAAACTTTTTCACCCAGAGAGTGGTGGATATGTGGAATGCTCTGCCCCAGAAGGCAGTGGAGGCCAAGTCTCTGGATGCATTCAAGAGAGAGTTAGATAGAGCTCTTATAGATAGTGGGATCAAGGGATATGGGGAGAGGGCAAGAACAGGGTTCTGTGTATGATCAGCCATGATCACAGTGAATGGCGGTGCTGGCTAGAAGGGCCAAATGGCCTGCTCCTGCACCTACTGTCTATTGTCTATTGTCTACCAATCTTTGAAGCCGTCACTGAATTTTTCATTCAGATTCAGTACTGGTGGATGGCCAAACATTTACAACTAGAGTACACTGACATTGTAAATGGCTGACCATCCACCAGGTTCTCAGTCCAGGCAGCACAGTCTGTACTACCCTGTCGCTACTCACTGACAAAGACTATTCTCCCAAAGGGTTTAGCGCCCACTTCAAGAGAGGGTGAGTAAGTAAGGCTGCAGGCCATAGTGCACACTGTAGGCTGTTGGAGCACAAACCCCAGGTTATGTCCAAAAAGCCAAACCCCATAGCCCAGCCTTCCTCCTATGCTGCAAGCACTTACTTGTCCTCAGCTTTGCATTTTATCACAACCGATTTCTACCTCATTCCAGAAACTATCAGAAAGGCCCCAGCAGGGTTGAAATTTGCAGACTTTGGCCAGAGATGGAAGATGTATGGATGTTTTGTTTTGCCGACTAGAAGCTGTCTATCTGCTTCCCTAGGGCTGAAATGATTGAAAAAAAATGTTAAACTGCATTGCTATGTTGTCTCTCTCAGATTTAAGGGGTGGGGCCTCGAATCCTCTCCTCAGATGCCAACAGAGTATTAAAATCAGTGCCATATGATACTCTCAGTTGTCAACATTTCTATTTATTAGATCCAAAAGATTACTACATACACAGTTATGTTCAAGGATATGCATATCCTTGAACATAACTGGAGAACAACAGAAGATTATCTCATCTTCAGAAGTCACACTGCCATCTTTTTCCTAAACCTTGACATCCTATGCAAAACTTGCTTTCCGGAATTGACACAATGTCACTAAGGCTGAGGACTAAACATTGACTTATTATTTGTTGTCCCATAACTCTTCCTCCTCTTGGTAATCCATTTATAAAGATCACAGATTTTGTTATGTTACATATTTTTTAAGGTTCAGATGTGTTTGGTGATAGTTACGGTAGATGATCCCAATGGATTTTCAGGTGAAGTGTTACGTCACCTGGAAGGACTATTTGAGATCCTGAGAAGGGGAGTTAAGGCCCTACCCCTGAAATTGATATAGGCAACATAACAGTCCTGTTTATAACTTTTGATTCATTTCACCTCCTCCCTCACCTCCATTCAGGGCCCCAAATTGTCCTTCCAGTTGAGGGACAGCTTCATCTATAAATCTGTTGGGGTCATCTACTGTATCTAGAGCTCTCAGTGTGGTTTCCTCCACATTGGTGAGACACGATGTAGAATGGGGGGGGACTGCTTTGTCGAGCAACTTCACTCTGCAGTAAGCAGGAGTTCAATCCTCACTCCCATTCCAACCTGTCAATCCACGGCCTCCTGTACTGACACAGTGAGGAGACTCTCAGGTTGGTCTGGGTTGTCTCCAACCTAACGACAAGAACATTGATTTCTCTAACTTCTAGTCATTTTCCACCCTCCCACTTATCTCTTCTTCCATTTCTCCACCCTGGCCGCCCTCTTACCTCTCCTTGTCGCCTCCCCTGGTGATCCTCCTCCTTCCCTTTTTCCCATAGTCCACTCTCCTCTCCTATCAGATTCCTCTTCTTCAGCCATTTACCTTTTCCACCTATCATCGCCCAGCTTCTCACTTCATCTCTCCCTCCCTACCCACCTAGTTCCACTTATTACTTTCTAGCTGAATTCCTTCCCCACCCCTGACCATCTACTCCCTTCCTTTCCAGACGTGATAAAGGGTCTAGGTCTGAAACAACAACTGATATTCCTTTCCACAGATGCTGCCTGACCAACTCAGTACCTCAAGAGTTTTGAAAGTATTATTCTGAATTTCCAGCATCTGCACTGCAACAAAAAATCCAAATTGCCTTCCTTTCCTTTCTTAAATTCAGATTGAAGTTTGTTTTGCCCACAAATCATGATTCCCTAAAGCTGTGCAAATCATTTTTGATCCTATGTCACAAATACAATTTGCAATGCGACAGAGCCATAACACAAAAATTTCTACTCCCTCACAGTGTGGGATGGATATAAGATTTAAATAAATTCAAGTTCAAATCCAAAATTCAATTTGAAATACCTGTTATCAGAATACAGATTCTGTTCCGCTGTCTTACCTTGTTCCCAACAGCCAGTTTGAAACCAAAATAACATTATCATTAATCTCAAATCTGAATCATATCTATTAGCCTTTCCTTTGAGGGCAAGCTCACATCACCATACCAATGGCAACCACTCTAATGTCATAATTTAAAATTTTAAGTTATTTGCTCTTTGATAGCTTGCATTATTAGAATGACAATGCCTTGACTGTCAATAAAACCAACAGCAAATCTCAATCATACCAAATGCAGCCAATGGTTTTCCGTTAGTCCCAATTCACAAGGATGTCACCTGCTCAGTCGGGCATTGAGGACAGAGTGTGATCTCTTCCAGGGTACTCTGGATTAATCTAACCCAGAAACCTTGCTTTGATTCACTGAAGAAAGATTCAGAACCTCTGAGCTGAGAGCAAACAATTCTGGTTCCTTAGATGTAACTATCATCTCCAAGCTTCCTATACCACCTAGATCAGAACCATTACAAACATCTGAGAGCTCAAATGAGAGCAAAGGGAAAAGGAACAGAATATAGTCAAGTTAATCAAGCTCAACAGCAAAATGCCACAAATGTTGGAAATCTGATTTTAAAGAAAATCAGAAAAATGGCTAAAAATATTCAACAGCAGTAAAGTAACACACACAAAATGCTGGAGGGACTCAGCAAGTCAGGCAGCATCAATGGAAAAGAGTAAACTGTCGATGTTTTGGGCCGAGACCCTTCATCAGGACTGGGAAAGAAAAGATGCAAAGTTCTAGCAAGTAGGTAGGGGGAGAGGAGGAAGAAATACAAGGTGGTAGGTGAAACCAGGAGAGGGGGAGGGGTGAAATAAAGAGCTGGGTCACTGATACTTAGGTGAAAGAGATAAAGGGCATTACACCAGCCACCAACCTCATAGATCCCTTACCCCGTACCTTCCATTTCTGCCTCCTACTCAAGATCTACAAATCTGCCTGTCCAGGTAGACCCATTGTCCCTGCTTCTTCCTGCCCTACCAAACTTACATCTGTATACCATGACTCTGTTTTAGATAGATAGATAGATAGATAGATAGATAGATAGAATCCCCCTGGTTCAGTCCCTTCCTAGCTACATTCGTGACACTTCACACGCTCTAGATACTTTCAGTGACTTGAAGTTCCCTGGGCATGATTGCCTCATTTTCACCATGGATATCCAGTCCCTAAACACTTCCATCCCCCATCAAGAGGACCTTAAAGCTCTCCGCTTCTTTGTAGATAACAGGCACAACATTTTCCCTTCCACCACCACTCTCCTCCATCTGGCAGAACTGACCCTCACTCTCAATAATTTCTCCTTCAGCTCCTCCCACTTCCTCCAAAGCAAAGGTGTAGCCATGGGCACTCGCATGGCTCCAAGCTATGCCTGCCTTTTTGTTGGCTACGTGGAACAGTCTATGTTCCAAGCCTACACCAGTATGACTCCGCAGATTTTCCTACGCTACAACAAGGCCACACTCAGGTTGGAAGAGCAACACCTAATATTCTGTCTGGGTAGCCTCCAACTTGATAGCATGAACATTGGTTTCTCGAACTTCCGGTAATTGTCCATTACCCACTTCACCATTCCCTATTTTCGTTTCGTGGTCATCTACTCTTTCCTATCAGGTTCCCCCTTCTCCAACCCTATATCTCTTTCACCAATCAACTTTCCAGCTCTTTACTTCACTCCTCCCCCTCCCAGTTTCACTTATCACTTACTACATTGTATTTCTTCCTCTCCCACCTTCTTATTCTGACTTCCCATCCTTTACTCCAGTCTTGATGAAGGGTCTCAGCCCAAAATGTCAACTGTTAACTCTTCTCCATTGATGTTGCCTGGGCTACTGAGTTTCTCCAGCATTTTGTGTGTGTTGCTTGGATTTCCAGCATCTGCAGATTCTCTCGTCTTTGACCACTTGGGTGATGTGGGTCGAGAAACAAAGTCGATGTTTCAGACCGATAGTCTTCCATTAGCTTATTATCACAGCCTGCTATGGAAACACTGATGCCCATGAACCAAAAAGCCTACACAAAGTAGGGAATACAGCCCAGTCAATCACAGGAAAAGCCTTTCCCATCATTGTCCGCATCTACAAGGAGCACTCCACAAGAACCCCACCACCCAGGCCATGCTCTCTTCTCACAGCTACCATCAGGAGGGAGGTACAGGAGCCTTAGGAACCACACCATCAGGTTCAGGTACATTTCCCACCCTTCAACCATCAGGCTCCTTCACCAGTGTGAGTAACATCACTCACTGCAACACAGAACTGACTCCACAACCTTTAGACTCACTTCCAAAGATTCTTTATCTCATGTTCTCAAAATTAATTATTACTTACTTATTTATTATCATCTTCTTGCACTTTGTATTCACACAGATGGCCTCCTTTCGCACAGTGGTCACTTGTCCATCCTGATCGGTGTGGTCTTTCATTGATTCTATCGTGTTTCTTGTATTTACTGTGAAAGCTTGTAAGAAAACATATTTACTTTGATAATAAATTTACTTTGAACTTGGGACTTTCAGCTAAACAAAATGTTCCGATCAAGCAACATTTATTTATGGAATTTGTCAATTTGCTTTATAAATGAATAAAAGTCATCCTAAGCTGCAGAATGCAAACTGTCAAATACAGAAAACAAAATGAGATCTAAAGGAGCAACAATAAAAGAAAGGAATTAGTGGAAGGTCCTCAGACCTGGTCTTCCACAAATCAAATCAAATATCTTAATGATCTATCCTGGCCATGAAAGTAACTTTCAATATGTATGTAACTGTTTATGTGGAGGACTATAAAGACACACAATCCTCCAAGAGGAAATTCCTCTCCGTCATTGTCCTGTGGTTGACATCTTATAATGCATAGTTCTAGACTGCACCAGCAAGTGAAACATGCTCACAACATTTACTCTGTCAAACCAATCCAATCTAGAAGCTTATCTTCAGATTGAACACAGTGTACCAGATTTGGATCTTAGATAACCGGCTAGTGAGAACACAAACCAATCTGCAGGTAAATGAGAATTCTGTCATACTTCTGACAACGTTGACAGTGGAGTGGCAACAGTTCTAAGGAAATCCTGTGGAAGCACAGCGGTGAAGATCTCATACCCTTAAAGAGCCTGCCCCGGATTATCGCATGTTGGAATTTGAGTCTGCAGCCGAGGCTTCTCCTCAAAGAGGACCACAACCTTGTCGTACTTTGGAGTCTTGCTTGCCTCGGTGACCCAGAGATCTATGCTGGCTGGAGTGAGGGCTTTATGCTTTGGCCCTTGGTGGGGTCACCCATGCCAAACAGGCCAGACGAAGAGTGGTCCATCGGTCTTCCAGCTTCAGGGGTTCAGCTCAGGGCTAACAACCCAGACTTGTCATACAAAACTGTTGTGGAAATAGCAATGAAAACTCCTTCTACATCTGAGTGCAACGGTATTCCTGAGTCTCCACCCTGGACTTGCATGACTGACAGTAGTGAAAACTGAGAGGAAGCCATAGAGGCAGAAATAAGGACCACTAACCACACCTGGGGTACAATAGGAAAGATGTCCAAGGACAGACAGAGACGGAGGACCTTGATTACTGCCCTAAATGCCCCAGGCATAATGGACAGTAAATAAGTAACAGAGGTTATCTGGGTACAGTGCACCAACTGGCTCTGGCAAGAAAATATGATTCAATGATCTAGATCACACAGAACAGTGCAGATCCTACAGACCACCATGGTGTGCTGACCTTACAACCTACTCTAAAATCAAATTACTCCTTCCATCCTTGTACCTATCTAAGAATTTCTTAAATTTCCCTAATGTATCTTCAAGGAGTGGTGCCTCAGAAAAGCGACGTTCATTATTAAGGATCCCCATCACCCAGGACATGCCCTCTTCTCACTGTTACCATCAGGTAGGAGGTACAGAAGCCTGAAGGCACACACTCAGCGATTCAGGAACAGCTTCTTCCCTTCTGCCACACCATTCCTAAATAGACGTTGAACCCATGAACACAACCTCACATTTTAAAAAATATATATTATTTCTGTTTTGCACTATTTTTAGTCTATTCAATATACATCAATATACCTACTGGAACATTGATTGATTTCTATATTAGCATGTAACGCATTGAACTGCTGCTGCTAAGTTAACAGATTTCACAACACATGCTGGTGATAATAAACCTGATTCTGATTCATAAGACATTCTGAACTCCTGGAATAATCAATTACTGGGAATGATAGGTTATAAAGCTGTAAATTATGTTGCTGCTACTAACAGCAGAATACCTAAAGCACTTAGATAACAGACTTGTCTGCTATTTCAGCAGACCCATTAATCTGTTAATCAACGTAACTACTACATTGAATGAGGACATTGCGCAAACAGGTTTAATGTGTTTACCTTGTACACCAGCAATAACATTTAGAGATAATCTGATATTTAATTGAAGCTGTTCAAATTAATCACAAGATAGGATTTTCTTGTGGGTTTCCTGATCTGGGATGCGCACGATGGCTGAATTTTGACAGAGTTGCCGCTGATCCTGTGCCATGCTAAAGATGAGAAACTGAAAGGGCCCATTCAGGAACTGAGTGCAACTAAAAACAAGACTGGCTTAGAGATACAGATGTGCTAAATACCGCAAACAATAAAATTTCCCCAACTAGAAATGTAATGCAGTCAGACTCCAATGTGAATGGAAAGATGATAGGCTAAGTTTTCCTGACTTTTAACATGGCAGAAAACATCCATCATCAGCTCTAAGAAAGCAGTATTAGAATTCATTTTTCTCAGCTTTGAACATAATCTGTAGCGCACGTGCTAGAGAAATGATATGTACCCAGCCTCTCTTCCAGTGCTGACTTGCTCCATCCTGTGAGAACATCCGTGCCAGACTGTCTGAAATGTTGTGACTTTTTATCTTTACCCTTGTCAGGGCATTACTGAGTGATGTGAGAAGTTGTGAATGGCCTATTCTGTATAAGAAGAACTTGGTGTCAATGTCATCCTGGATTTAATGGCTTCCAACCATTCCCTGGGGATGCGGGATACTGACATCTTCATAAATGCCAATACTAACCCACCCCCACCTTCCTTTCAGCTGCTGTCTTATATCGACATTAATTCTTGTACTACTTGCATTGTCAAAATATAACAAAGCTCAAGCTATCTACTTCCTTGCCTGTTTAATAAAGTCTAACATTTACATTTAAACAACATCTAGAAGAATGGCAGCTTAATGTATTTGGTGCTAATTTGTTACCTGCAGCACTGCATAAACAATAGATGAAAATTGGTTGAGACCATTTAAAATGACCAGCATATCGAAATTCCATGGGGGATTCCTGATCTATTTTATCTGTGATGGATGATCAGTGACCCAGTGGCATAAATGAAAACATACCCTTTCGCCATTGATTCTCTTCGGTAACATTGGACAATATTGGGTTTCGATGGGTTTCGGCCCTGCACTTGACTGCACTCTTTTCCATAGTTGCTGCCTGATTTGCTGAGTTCCTCCAGCATTTTGTGTGCACTTGAGTATTGCTCCTTTCTCATTTAAAAACTGTACCAAGCGTCCACTGTACTAAGATGAATTAGGACAAGAATGATCCCAGGGCTGAAAGGATTAATGTATGAGGAGCGTTTGATTCCTCTTGGCCTGAACTCACCGGAGTTTAGAAGAACAAAGGGAGTATCAGATTGAAACCTATCAAATATTGAAAGGCCTAGATAGAGTGGATGTTTCCATTAGTGAGAGTGTCTAGATCCAGAGAACACAGCCTCAGAATGGAAGGGCAGCCCTTCAGAACAAAGATGAGAAGGAATTTCTTTAGCCGGAGAGTGGTGGATCTGTGGAATGCGTTGCCACAGGCAGCTATGGAGGCCAAGTAATTGGGTATATTTAAAGCAGAGGTTCACAGGTTCATGATTAGTAAGGAGTTCAAAGGTTACACTAAGACCATAAGATATAGGAATAGATATTAAAGGCGGGGGAATTCAGGTAGAGAGGGATAATAAATCAGCCATGCTTGAGTGGCGGGAAAGACTCAATGGACCGAATGGCCTAATTCTGCTCCTACAGTCTTAATTAGGAAAAGTTTATTTTTAGTAGATTAAGAATATAAACAGAAAACATAAATATTGTTTTAGGTTCAAGTTATTTGGAAATATCATGCTGTCTTATCATTCATATTTAAGGAAGAGAAATAATTTACCTTCACCTCTAGAGGTACGAGCACAAGGTGGCCTTTAAAGGTGAATTCAGCAAGCCTCACAGTGTTTTTTGCCCCACTAACATGATGAACTAAGATGGCTAATATGAGTAGGCTTGGGCCTACTCTGGCTGCACCAGGCAGCAGACCTAAGGATTCATTCTGGTTCAGAATGCTATCAACAACAAACACAAAATGCTGGTGGAACACAGCAGGCCAGGCAGCATCTATGGGGAGAAGCGCTGTCAAATGCTCAGAATGCTATCATTTGCTTTTATTATTTGCATGATGTGTGTTTTATTTTCTCTTTTATGGTCTTTTTTTAAAAAATTGGGTTTCTTGCTTTGTGGTGCCTGTAAGCAAACAAATCTCAAGTTGTATAATTTATACATTCTTTGATAATAAATGTACTTGAATCTTGAAACATACTTGAATCTTGAATCTTATTTCTTGCTGCAGTGGTCTTGAAACCTGATGATTTTGGTGTTATTTGATTAAAAATTGACGTTTCTGGAGTGAAACTTAACATTGATCATTTCTGAGTTGCTTCACAATTTGGGATTGTAATTTGGTAAAATTCAGCCGAACACATCCCGCAATGATTTCCCAGTGCTCATCTGTCAGACTCTTTTTGGAAACAGGCAGAGTTAAACCACAGCAGATGGAGTTCAACCTGTAAAAGTGTGAAATAATACACCTTGGAAGTTCGAACTTGAAGGCAGAACACCAGAATAATGGTAGGTTTCTTAGCAGTGTGGAGGAAGAGAGGGATGGTGGGGTCCACACCCATAGATCCCTCAAAGCTGCTGCAAAGGTTAATAGGATGATTAAGTTGACAGAAGGCTTGTGGTGTGTTTGCCTTCATTAATCATAGGATTTAGTCAAGAGATAATGTAGCAGCTCTATAAAACTCTAGCTAGACCAAAATTACAATATTGCATTCAGTTCTGATCACCGCCATAAGAATGTGGAATCTATAAAGACAATACAGAGGAAATTTATCAAGAAGCTGCCTGGATTAGAGTACATGTTTTGTGAGGAAAGTTGCACAATCTAGGGCTTTTCTCTGGAGCGAAGAAGGATGAGAGTCGACGTTATAGAGGTGTATAAGATGGTAAGAAGCACAGACAGAGTGGACAACCAGTACTTTTACCCCAAGGTTGCAAAGCTCTATACCAGAGGACATGTGGTTAAGTAGAGTGGAGGAAAGTCTGGGGAGATGTCAAAGGTTGTTTTTTTAACTCAGAGTGGTGGGTGCGTGGAACACATTGCCGGGGATGGTGATAGATGCTGATACGGTAATGACATGGATGCAAGAGAAATGGAGGGTTATGGGCTATGTAGGAGGGAAGGGTTAGATTGGTTGTGGACTTGGTTTATATAGGTTGGCTCAACATCATGGGTTGAAGGCCCTGCACTGTGCTTCATTGTTCTATGTTATGCATCTTGCGGCTCTGGGACTGTATTCACTGGAGTTCAGAAGATTGAGGGGTGACCTCATCAAATCCTATCGAATGGTGAAAGGCCTAGATAGAGTGAATGTGGAGAGGATGTTTCCTGTGGTGGGAGAGTCTAAGGCCAGAGGATGCATCCTCAGTCGAGGGGAGTCCTTTTGGAACAGAGATGAGGAGGAATTTCGATAGCCAGAGATTGATAGATTCTTGATTGGTCAGGGCATGAAGGGATATGGGGAGAAGACAGGAGATTAGGGCTGAGAGGAAAATTGGATCAGCCATGATGAAATGGCCAAGCTGACTCAATTGGCCAAAAGTCCTAATTCTGCTCCTAAAGCTTATGTTTATGTTTTACCAGGAATGATAGAGTTACTTAGTCCCACCTCTAACCCTTACACAGCATCTATCCCTACACTGCTATCCACGTTCTCACTCCCAATCAACTGATATCCACCTCACCAACCTTCCAAAATTCCAATCAACCAGAACCTCAGATTTTCTCCACATCCCAGTTCTCAACTGCTTACCCTTAGACCGACCACTGTCCAGAAGCACCCACCACAACCTCAGTTTATTTGACTTGAGGACACGAGTACTTGGGAAAGGTTGAATAGGTTAGGACTTCATTCCCATGAACATAGAAGATTGAGGGGATATTTGATAGAGAAATACAAAATTATGAAGGGTCTAAATGGGCTTTTTCTACCAAGGTTGGGTGAGACTACAACTGGAAGTCATTGGTTAAGGGTGAAAGGTGAAATTTTTAAGGGGAATATGAGGAGAAACTTTTACACTCAGACTGTGATGAGAGTGTGGAACGAGCTGCCAGCACAAATGTGATTTCAATTTTACCATTTAAGAGAAGTTTGAATGGGTACGTGGATGTCAGGGGTATGGAGGGCTATGGTCCCAGTACAGGTTGATGGGACTAGGCAGTCAAAATGATTTGGCATGTTCTAGATGGGCAGAAGGGCCTGTTTCTGTGCTGTAGCTTTCTATGACTCTATAAGATCCATTCCCACCAACCCTAACCACCTTCCCTTAACCTAAACCTTGTTATTGATAATCCAATCCCTGCATCTGATCCTCAATCTATCCCCACATACCCCCTTTCTCCCCAGCCATGCCCCATTTGGAGAAGTATAGTCAGATTAGGGTTAGTCTGCATAGATTTGTGAGGGACAGATCTAACAGTCTATCCAACAGTTTCTGAAGTGCCCCTACAGTATCCGCCTCTACCACAATTTGATGATAAGATGCATCAACTGAGTGGATAGCCAGACTTTTTCCCAGGGCAGAATGGACAATATCTGGTGCATAATTTTAAGGAAAGTATAGGGTGGATGTCAGAGTAAGTTTTATAGACAGGGTGGTGAGTGCGTTGAATGCCCTGCCAGGGGCAGTGGTTGAGTGTGGGGGGCATGGGATGTCCAGTGAGTGGTTAGCACCTCTGGAGAAGAGGCTTGTTGTGTCCATTCTGAGGCACCTCATCTGGTCCCAACTGAACACTCAGCTCTCACTGGTGGCTCCAAGTAGCTGTTTGTGTGTGACAGAGGCCACACCCCGGTACACCACTTTGACAGGTGGTCTAAACCAGGTGAGGGTAGCCAGTAGCCTCATACCCCGGTGAGACGGGGAAATGCCTGTCCTAGCATGTGAAGCCAGCTCCACTGGACTGGGCAGATAAGATGTACAGCGAGATCCGATGGCCAGGGAAGAGGTTCTGCAATGCTCCGCGGAGAGTGAAGAGCTTGGCAAGGCACAGGAGGTCATCCACTGCAACAAAGGAAGAACCCAATTCGTACCACTGGACCTGGACTTCTGAAGCCAAGAGAGTAGAACTACCGCAGTGCAATGGCTTTTCCACTTTAAAAACTCTCCTCCGCTTCCAGTCATCGTTGGACATGCTGGACAACCACCAGACAGGAACATGGATGATAGAAAAATGAAGGGTTATGTAGGACAAAAGGGTTAGATTGACCTTAAAAGGTTGGTACAACATCATAGGCCGAAGTACCTGTACTGGGCTGTAGTCTCCAATGTTCTATATAATACTTAGCCTGCTCAGCCAACCTAACTCAATCTTGATTCTCGTGAAATACTCAGCAGTCTTCTCTTCTTCACCCCACCACCCCCCTACATAACTTACCTTTCCGTTCCCCAAATTAAACATCTCTCCAGGTGTTAGGGCACTAAGGGCGTGGTAGAACACAGGGATATGGGAATATAGATCCATAATTCCGTGAAAGTAGCATCACAGGTAGAGAGGGCTGTAAAGAGAGCTCTTGATAAATCAGAGTATTGAGTACAGGGGTTGGGATGTTATCTTGAAATTCTTTCAATGTTTCAAAGTAAATTTATTATCGAAGTACATTTATGTCACTATATACATTTTCTTGCAGGTATTCACAATAAATACAAATAAAAATAATAAATGAGTGATAAATATCAAGAATATAAAATGAAGAGTCCTGGTTGTGTGAAAAGTTCAGTGTTAGGGTAAGGGAAGTTGAGTCAAGTTATCCCTTCTGGTTCAAGAGCCTGATGGTTGAGGGTAATAACTGTTCCTGAACCTGGTGGTGTGAGTCCTGAGGCTCCTGTACCTTCTTTCTGATGGCAGCAGCAAGAAGAGAGAATGGCCTGGATGGTGGTGTTTTTCTGCAACAGAGCTCCAAGTAGATATGCTCAATGGTAGGGAGGACTTTACCCATGATGGACTAGGCTGTATCCATTACTTTTTGTAGGGCTTTTCTGTTCCACAGCATTAGTGTTTTCATACCAGGCCATGATGCATGATGCATCAATATACTATCCACCACACATCTATAGAAGTTTGTCAAAGATTTAGATGACATGCCAAATCTGCGCAAACTTCAAAGAAAGAAGAGGGACTACCTCCAAAGCCAGTATATCCTTCTTCAACTGAGGAGACCAGAACTGCACGCAGTACTTCAGGTGTGGCCTCACCATGTACCTTGTATAGTTGCAGCCTAACCTCCTTGCTCTTAAATTCTCTTAAATTCAATCCCTCTAGCAATGGCCAACATTCCATTTGCCTTCTTGATAACTGCTGCACCTGCAAACCAACCTTTTGTGATTCATGCACAAGCACTCCCAAGTCCCTCTGCACAACAGCATGCTGCAATTTTTTACTACTTAAATAATAATCTGCTCTTTCATTTTTCCTTGCAAAGTGGATGACCTCACATTTACCAACATTGTACTCCATCAGCCAGATGCTTGCCCATTCACTTAACCTATCTATATCTCTCTGCAGACTCTCTGTATCTTCTGCGCAATTTGCTTTTCCACTCAATGTAGTATCATCAGCAAACTGAGGTACACTACACTCGGTCCCCTCTTCCAGATCATTAATGTATACGGTGAACAGTTGCGGGCCCAACACTGACCCCAGCAGCACACCACTCACCACTGATTGCCAACCAAAGTAACGCCCATGTATCCCAACTCTCTGCTTTCTATTAGTTAACCAATCCTCTATTCATGCAAATACATCACCCCCAACTCTATGCATCCTTATCTTACGGAGCGCGAAGCACAGAAACAAATATCACTGTGATGATTGTACGCTCTAGTATCAATTGTTTGGTGACAATAAAGTATTTGTATTGTATTTGTATTTGTCTTTTATGTAGCACCTAATCAAACGCCTTCTAGAAGTCAAAGTAATTAATGTCCATTTGTTCCCCTCTATCCACTGCACTCATTATATCCACAAAGAACTCCAGTAAGTCTGTCAAACAGAACATGCCTTTGCTGAATCCGTGCTACGTCTGCCTGATGGATCAATTTCACTGAGGAATTTAAAGTTGCTGACTCTCTCCAGCTCCGATCCCACAATGAAGACAGTCTTGTGGACCTCTAGCTTCCTCTGCCTGTGGTCAATACTCAGCTCCTCGGTCTTGCTGACATTGAGTGAGAGGTTGTGTGGCACCACTCAGCCAGATTTTCAGTCTCCCTACTATATGCTGATTCATTACTACATCTGATTCAGCCAATGACAGTGGTGTTGTCAGCAAACTTAAATATGGCAATGGAACTGTTCTTGGTCTAATGGCATATAAAATGTCACTAAGACCATTTTTAGAGTACTGTTTTCAGTTTTCACCCTTTACCTACAGAAAAGATATCAATAAGACTGAACGAGTACAGAGAAAATTTATAATGACTTTTCTGGGACTTGGGGACCTGAGTTAGGGAAAGATTGAATAGTGTAGGATTTCATTCCCTGCAGAACAGGAGAATGAGGGGAGATTTGACAGGCTAAATACAAGCAGATTTTTGAGAAGCTTATTCACTCAGAGAGTGGTGTGAGTGTGGAACTAGCTGCCTGTGAAAGTGATGGGTTTGTGTTCAATTGCAACATTTAAGAGACATTTGGATAGGTATATGGATGGGAGGGGCATGGAGGGCTAAGGTCCAGGGGCAGACTGATGGGACTGGGCAGTTTTGGACTTGATGGGCCAAAAGGCCTGTTTCTGTGCTGTAGTGCTCTCTGACTCCATGTTGTTTCAATGTCAGCCTTGTCCGTTGTTCTGTATCCACCAGACCTCTCTTCCACATTACTCTCCTGCTGGACTGCGCCGTCTAGAGATGGGGCACGGGGTCATGATCGACTCCATCTCGAAGCAGTGAGGAAGATCGAAGTATCGAGATGAAGGCGGAAGGGGTCAGCGGTCACTCCCGACGAAGGCCACTGGGGTGACCCAGCAGCCTGGTCAGCGGCATGGCATGGCGGTCACTCTTCACGGAAGGATTGAGCTTGCACGGACGCTCACCTCGTATGCTGATGGAAAGATGTTTTCGATATTCTGAGATTTATGTGATTATTGGACTGTACTTTATATTGGTCTCCTTCAGATTTTTGGTGTTTTCTTTCTTATAGCCAATTTGTTAATTTTTTGTGTGGAGGACAGATCTTGATGCTACTGTTGCTCTTCTTTTCTGCAAGTGAGGGGCTCGGAGATTGTTATTGTGTCTGTTTTTATTCTGTGGGGGAATAGTTGGGGATTTGATGCTATCGTTGCTGTTTTGTTTCTGCAGGGAAGAGGTGGGGGATTTTAGGGTTTCCGAGATTCGTTTCTTTTCATTTTTCATGCTAGCCGAGGGAAGTTGATACCTTTTCTTTCCACAAAATAGAGAGAGTACAGAGGAGCTTTACTAGAATGTTACCTGGGTTTCAGCACCTAAGTTACAGAGAAAGGTTGAACAAGTTAGGTCTTTATTCTTTGGAGCATAGAAGGTTGAGGGGGGACTTGATAGAGGTATTTAAGATTATGAGGGGGATAGATAGAATTGACGTGGATAGGCTTTTTCCATTGAGAGTAGGGGAGATCCAAACAAGAGGACATGAGTTGAGAGTTAAGGGGCAAAAGTTTAGGGGCAAAATTAACATGAGGGGGAACTTCTTTACTCAGAGAGTGGTAGCTGTGTGGAACGAGCTTCCAGTAGAAGTGGTAGAGGTAGGTTCAATATTGTCAGTTAAAGTAAAATTGGATAGGTATATGGACAGGAAAGGAATGGAGGGTTATGGGCTGAGTGCAGGTCGGTGGGACTAGGTGAGAGTAAGCACTCGGCATGGACTAGAAGGGCCAAGATGGCCTGTTTCCGTGCTGTAATTGTTATATGGTTATATGTTATGTTATTTGGCACATTTCCCACTCTGTAAAGTGCAATGCCCTCACACTAGTCATTGAATTATACAGAGTAATACAACAGAGAAACAGACCTTCCCGCCCAACTTGGTCATGAGCTGGTCACACTTGCCTGAGTTTGGCCTCTATCCCTCTATACCAGGGATTCCCAGCCTGGGCCCTACAGACTCCTTGCTTAACAGCATTGGTCCATGGCATAAAAAAGGTTGGGAACTCCTGCTCTAAACCTTTCCTATCCATGCACCTGTCTAAATGCCTTTTGAATATTGTGCTCGTACCTGCCTTTAACGTCCTGTAGTTAGTACCACATACCCATCATTCTCTCTGTGAAAAGGTTGCCCCTCTAGTCATCTTTAAGTCTTTCCTCTCTTATCTTAAACCATGTCCTCAGTCCCCCCCACTGTGGGACAAAAAATGTGGTGCTCAGGGCCTTGGGTAACCTTGAAATTTGCCCTGTCAGTCTCCTAGCTGTAATACCCATATGGATGCACAAGACCCTCCATGCCACGGTTTCTCGATGTCTAGTCCTTCTCAAGACGACAGCACTATTCTTCTGCAACCATTGGCCTTCGCAGAGGCACTATCAGGTAAACAGAATCAACATTTACCCTCAATCAATAGCACCAAAAAATAGATGCACTGGTTATTAAAAACTGCTATTTGTAAGGGCTGATTTTGGACAAATTATATATCTTCCCACCACCGTAATGGTGATAGAGTTCCTCTTGTCCTTACCTACCACCCCATTAGCCTCCATATCTAACACATCATCCTCTGCATCTTTGACCATCTTCAAAGGGATCATACCACTAAACATACCTTTACCTCCTCATTTGGCTCCACTTTCTGGATCGGTCCCTCTGCGATTCCCTTGTCCATTCATCTCTCCCCACTAATCTCCCTCCTGGCACTTATTCCTGCAAGCAACCTGCCCATTCACCTCCTCCCTCACCCCCAGTCAGGGCCCCAAACAGTCCTTCTCGATGAGGCAACACTTCACCTGCAAGTCTGCTGGGTTTGCCTATTGTGTCCAGTGCTCCCGATGTGGCCTCCTCTACATTGGTGAGACCTGTCATAAACTGGAGGACCACTTCGTCAACACTTTCACTCCATCTGCTACAAGCGGAAGCTCCTGATGACCAGGCATTTTCATTCTCATTGCCATTCTGACATGTTAGTCCACAGCCTGCTCAGGCTGGAGGAAACAACGCCTTAAAATTCAGTAGCCTCCAACTTGATAGCATAAATATCAATTTCTCCATCTGGTTCTCCATCTTTCCCCCCCCCCCTTCTATTCCCCACTTCCCCACTCTAACCTTTCACCTCTTCTCACCTACCTTTCACATCCCTCAGTCCATTTTTTCTTCTCTTTGTCATATTGTCCACTCTCCTGTCCTATCTGGGTTCTTCCTCTCCAGCCCTAAACCTTTCCCACTCACCCAGCTTCACCCAATCACCTTTCAGCTGGCCTGCTTCCCCTTCCCCCACCTTTTTATTCTGGCGTCTTCTCAGTCCTGAAGAAGGGTCTCGGCCTGAAATGTCGACTGTTTATTCATTTCCATAGAAGCTGCCTGACCTGCTGAGTTCCTCCAACATCTCCTGTGTTCACAAATTATATACCACCTTCTTACACTACAACTGTAGTGTAAATGCTGTCTTATTGGCTGTATAGCACTATAGATTATCCAGAGCTAACAAGTTGAATTATTAAAACACAAGATGCTTTCTCCAGACATAAAAGACGGAAATGAAGAAGTCTGTTCCCGTCAAATTTACAAGGTAAAGCAGAGACAATGGGCTCCTGATTTATGAAAGATCTCGACCCGAAATGTTGTCAAACAAAACAAAATACCTGATCTGCTTAAGTTCCTCCCAGCATTTGGTGTCAATGTCAGAATCAATGCAAACTGGATTGCTTCTACTTGAAGCAGTCGTTTTCTATAAATGATTCTCCTCAGATTTTAAATCCTAAATATGAGATTGAATAATGTTGTTCTGTCGGGGATCTGCACTGGGCAATGTAATAGAACATCTACACTGTATCATGTTACAAAGAAGTAAGCTTTTTTTGGAAACATTATTTTATCAACAATATTTTCAGGATGTCTTTAATATAATTCTGATAGAGGACATTGAATAAATCTTTCACTTTTTCAAGCATCACGTCAACCAAATAATCTGTCAATACTAAGTTGAGTCAGTACCACATCCATCAGTTCAATGTTGCTGCTGAAGGGCGAGTTTACACAGCTCTTCATATTATTTTCCCAACGTACACAAACAAACTTCTGAACTGCACTGAATACATTCAGAAGCTAAGATCAACAAAAGCAATGATGTAATGTTGAGGCTTTATAACGCACTGGTGGGGCTTCACTTGGAGTATTGTGAGCAGTTTTGGGCCCCTTATCTAAGAAAGGATGTGCTGATATTGAACAGGGTTCAAAGGAGGTTCACAAAAATAATTTTGGGATTGAAAGGCTTATCATATGAGGAGCAGTTCATGGGTCTGGGCCTGCACTCACTGGAATTCAGAGGAATGAAAGGGGATCTCATTGAAACCCGTCTCATTGAAAGGCCTTGATAGAATGAATGTGGGGAGAATGTTTCCTATAGTAGGGGTGTCTAACCAGAGGACACAGTCTCAGAGAGGAGGGGTGTCCATTTAGAATGGAGATGAGGAGGAATTTCTTTAGCCAGAGAGTGGTGAATCTGTGGAATTCATCGCCACAGGCTGCAATGGAGGCCAAGGCATGATGGGGAGAAGGCAGGAGACTGGGGCTGAGAGGAAAATTGGATCAAATGATGAAAATTGGATCAAATGATGAAAATTGGATCAAATGATGAAAATTGGACCAATTGATGAAATGGTAGAGCAGACTCGATGTGTCAAATGGCTCTATACTCTTCTAATCGGATGATCTTAAAACAGTGATTTTGATAAATCACCAGATAATTTCTCAATGAAATAATGCTACAATTGTTGTGATATGCCAACAATAGCCTAAAACAGTTAACAACAGATATAGGGAGTCCCACATCATACAATGAAGTGACATATTGTAGCTTGTGTCAATCCATAAAGGGATGTAACCTCATCTCACAACATAAAAGGACAATCGTAAAGCAGGCCTCCAATTTTAAAACAATATTTTCCTCATGAGATTGTATGCCAATAAGGTGGGTCCCACGTCTGATGACCAGTTTGGTCCCTGTAGAGCTCTCGGCAGCTTTCCAGCGGTCTGTGCACTAGCTTTCCATTATATGGCTTTGACTTAGGTGGGCAAAAAGTCTACACTCTAAACCAGGGGTTTCCAACTTTTTTTATGCCATGGACCCCTACCATTAACCATGTTGGGAACCCCTGCTCTGCTACCTGAGGAGACAGAGGGTCCTTTGGAGTATGCAGGCCTCTCTTTCACATGTTCTACCAGCCTGTTATTGCCAGTGGAATCTTCTGGATTATTTCTTCAGCGGTTTGACCGGGGCACTACTGCGCAGATGCGTGGATGTCAGCCATTGAGAACAGCGAGAAGAGTTTAACGGGAGACAGCCTTATGGAGCGGGCAACAGAGTAGGAAGGCTTCGGCTCAACGGGCTTCGGCGTTAACAGGTCGAAGCGAGATAGATTGCCTGAGTAAAATACAGACAGGAAGTATGTCTGTGAGGCCGGTGTTCTGTACTGGGTATCAGATGCGGGAGGACCGGGAGACTCCCAGCCTCCTGCACAGCCACATCTGCGCCAGGTGCGTCGAGCTGCAGCTCCTTAGGGACTGGGTTAGGGAACTGGAGATGCAGTTCGATGACCTTCATCTGGTCAGGGAGAGTAAGGAGGTGATAGGGAGGAGCAATAGATAGGTAGTCACACCGGGGCCTGGGGAGACAGATAAGTGGGTAGCAGTCAGCAGAGGGAAGGGCAGGAGTCAGAGGCTAGAGAGCACCCCTGTGGCTGTCCCTCTTGACAATAAGTACTCCTGCTTGAGTACTGTTGGGGGATGGGGGATGGCCTACCTGGGCAAAGCGATAGTGGCTGCACATCTGGCACAGAGTCTAACCCTGTGGCTCAGAAGGGTAAGGAAAGGTAGTTTGCCTCTTAGGTGCCAGTGTCTGGGATGTTTCTGATCCTGAAGTGGGAAGGAGAACAGCCAGAGGTCATGGTACATATTGGTACCAACAACATAGGCAGGAAAATGGAGGAGGTCCTGAAAGCAGACTACAGGTTGTTAGGAAGGAAGTTGAGAAGCAGGACCACAAAGGTAGTAATCGCGGGATTACTGCCTGTGCCACGCGACAGTGAATATAGGAATAGAGTGAGGTGGAAGATAAATGCGTGGCTGAGAGATTGGAGCAGGGGGCAGAGATTCAGATTTAGTAATGTAGAAACATAGAAAACATACAGCACAATACAGGCCCTTCGGCCCACAAAGCTGTGCTGAACATGTCCTTACCAGAGAAATTAGCTAGGGTTACCAAAGCCCTCTATTTTACTGAGCTCCATATACCTGTCCAGGAGTCTCTTAAAAGACCCTATCCACCTCCACCACCGTTGCCGGCAGCCCATTCCATGCACCCACAAACTCTCTGCGTAAAAAAACTTACCCCTGATATCTCCTCTGTGCCTACTTCCAGGCACCTTAAAACTGTGCCACTATGCCATTTCTGGATCATTGGGACCTCTTTTGGCACAGGAGTGTCCTGTACAAAAAGGACGGGTTGCACTTGAATGCCAGGGGGACCAATATCCTGGTGGGGAGATTTGCTAAGGCTACTGGGGAGAGTTTAAAATTAGAATTGCTGGCAGGGGGGAACCAAACTGAAGAGACGGAGGAAGAGACGGTTGGCTCACAAATAGAGAAAGCTTTGAGACAGTGCAAGAGGGAGGATAGGCAGGTGATAGAGAACGGATGCGCTCAGACCAATGGTTTGAGATGTGTCTATTTTAATGCAAAGTGTATTATGAATAAAGTGGATGAGCTTAGATCGTGGATCAGTACTTGGAGCTATGATGTGGTGGCCATTACAGAGACTTGAGGCAGGGGCAGGAATGGTTACTTACAGTGCCAGGCTTTAGATGTTTCAGAAAGGACAGAAAAGATGAGGCCAAATTGGTGGGAGCATGGCACTGTTGATCAGAGATAGTGTCAGGCTGATAGATATCAGGCTTGCTCTGATATAGGAGTTAATCTGGGCACACTGGACGCTGTGGTAGAACAAAAGATCCGACAGAAAACCCTGTCAATACTGGACAATGTTTCTCACCCTCTGCATGCCACCTTGGCTGAACAGAGGAGCTCTTTTAGTAACAGGCTAAGACAACTGCTCCAAACAGCATTATATAAGGTCATTCTTACTCGCTGCCATTAGGCTCTATAATGGGTCAACCTATAACCGGGGAAGTGATGACCCCCTCCTGTTAGACCGTTTGATGTAACTTTTTTTAAAATTCTTTCTTACTTCTCTTCTAATACTTGTATCTTTGCACATCTGTGTACCTGTAATGTTATAGCGACACTGTAATTTCCTTTGGAATCAGTAAAGTATCTGTCTATCTATCTAAACCCAAACCCTGACAAAGCATGCATGGCTACTATAATCTCGACTCTTACGGATGGTGAACTTCCATATTTCCTAAACCTCATTTACTCAGAGTTCATTTCTTATGTAAATTAAAATTATTACAGTACCAGAATTGGCATTGGATAGCTTGGCTTGCCACTGCTGATCTCCACTTTTTCATATTTGTAGTGATCCATTCCATTGAGTATTGTGAAACTCAAAAGATCATTAATATCTTTAACAAAGTTCAGCTAAGGAAATCTGGCTGTACACTGTCATCTATGTTTTTCCAATCTGTTAACTTTGTCAATTATTCAGAAGAAAAATTGCCCCAGCAGGGCAGATTGAGACTGCGCCAGCATTAACTTGAACATATGAGTGAGACACCAGTGAGATAGAGCCAGCACCCTTCATTGAACCAAGGTCTGCAGCTCTTCAAGTTGTGAGCTGCCAAAATTAACACAGATTTTTGGCCCTATAAAAAGCAGTGCCACAATTTTCAAATAAAATACTTACAAAGAACTTAAAGTTAAGCGAGAGTGGTCTTTTTCTATCTTTGTGATAGTTTTAAGGTCAAAGTCAACTTTTCTGCCAAAAAACAACATTCTAAATTTTAAACCATTAACTATCTCAGGAACTACAATCTGCAAAAACTAATAAACCTCTGTGTGCATTCTTTAAGTTTTCATAGGACCATAGGACATAGGAGCAGAATGAGGCCATTTGGCCCATCAGGTCTCTTCCACCATTTGATCATAGCTGATTTATTATCCTTCTCAACCCCATTTTCTTGTCATCTCCCTGTAACCTTTGTTGCTCTTACTAATCAAGAACCTATCAACCTCTACTTTAAATATACTCAATGACTTGGGTCATTGTACTAATAATGAACCAATTTCTTATTTAATGTCAGTGTGTGAGAGTGACAAAGGCATTGGGGATAGCTGAAAGGCACATGAGAGAGAATGGTGAGGGAATGGGGCTGATGGGATTACTGAAAGAATGAGCGGAAACTTGATAGGCTGAATTACATCACAAGAAGATAGGAAAAGATGCAAAACCAACAGGGGACTGAAAGAAACTCATTTAAAACATCTAAAAGTAAGCAAGAAAATTCTCCTTTTGATCTGAAGTAAACAAATGAACCCATAATCAAGATAAAAAACACAAGATGCTGGCAGAACTCAGCAGGCCAGACAGCATCCATGGGAGGAGGTAATAAAGACGTTTCGGGCCGAAACCCTTCATCAGGACGTTTCGGCCCGAAACGTCGTTATTTCCTCCTCCCATGGATGCTGTCTGGCCCGCTGAGTTCTGCCAGCATCTTGTGTTTTTTTATTTATTTCCAGCATCTGCAGATTCACTCATGTTGCCCATAATCAAGATGCACATTTTTCGCATTCTGGACAAAGTACAGAAACTGTGAATTTTTCCCATTTCTATCCAGAAAATATTGACTGAAGATCTCATTTGAGTTGCATAAACATTAACAATTGCACCTGCAGGGGATAGTGAGGTCAGCTGAGAAGATCATCGGGGTCTCTCTTCCCGCCATCACGGACATTTACACTACACGCTGCATCCGCAAAGGAAACAGCATTATGAAGGACCCCACGCACCACTCATACAAACTCTTCTCCCTCCTGCCATCTGGGAAAAGGCTCCGAAGCATTTGGGCTCTCATGACCAGACTATGTAACAGTTTCTTCCCCCAAGCTATCAGACTCCTCAATACCCAGAGCCTGGACTGACACCTTGTCCTGTTTATTATTTATTGTAATGCCTGCACTGTTCTTGTGCACTTTACACAGTCCTGTGTAGGTCTGCAGTCTAGTGTAGCTTTCTCTGTGTTGTTTTTACATAGTTCAGTCTAGGTTTTGTACTGTGTCATGTAACACCATGGTCCTGAAAAATGTTGGCTCATTTTTACTGTGTACTGTACCAGCAGTTATGGTCAAAATAACAATAAAAGTGACTTGACTTGACTAGTCAGATTTGGATTAAAACCACGTTCAGTAGGTTGTTTATTTTGTGTTCCTGGCATTAAAATTATTATAATGGTACATTATTATAATGTTATTTTATATTTCTTGGAATAAGAAGTGGCATTATTCTGAATAAAACTTTATTATTAATACTTCACACTCTGAAATGAACTACCCCATTGCCAAATGCTACTTGGGCAACAACACAATTTCAAACACGTGGCAATCTCGTATGAATGATATGTTTCTTTATAATGAGCATCAACCCCTCCTACTTCCTTACTGTGGTTAAGCTGCAAACTGATCCCTAGGCAATCAGCCCTGGTTTGAACTGCTGCTTAGATACGGGGGAGGAGTCCTCTGGATTTTAGGCTCTGGCCTGTGGAAAAGCCACTGACTAATCAATATCATGAGGGACTGGACCTTTGAGGCATTTTCTCCTGCATTTAACTTTGATGAGTTATTACAAGATGCCCCCCACTTGTTCCTCAGCTGTACTTACCCACACAAACTCCGTCATATGTCTGGATACTGAAAATACAAGGAAATACAAGGTTATTTCATTCCGTCTTTTTTGAATGTATCATCGGCGACAAATTTGACCATTTGATTATAGTTTCTGACAGGAACATGGACTGCTGACAGCCATTTCTGTAATTCAAAACAGTAGGAGGTCCCAGAGTTTAGCCCTGCAGCTCTCCAATTAGAGACATCACTCCCCCACACGAACACAACTCCTCCAACAAGTACTCCTTGCTTCCTAACCTTTGACCAGTTTCTTATCCTTATGGGCTATCTTGAAAGTCCAGAGCTTTGAATTTAATTGTTCATTTGAATCTACTTAAGTCAAGATGTACCATATTAAGGAAACTTCCAGAGTCCACTTGAGATAATACTTCTTCAAAGTCACACAGGCATCAGACATGATATTCTCTGCTGAATGCATTCTGTCAGTCACTTGGTTGCTATTGCACAGATGTCCTCAAAATTACTCTCATTGTACATTCCATTATCTCACATTTATTTTTGGACATGTTGAGAGCCAAGAGTTTTATTCTTTGATAAAAACAGGATGTTAACAGGATGGTACAATGAAGAAAAATTCTGGAATTTTGAGATTGTAGTGTGTGTGATGGAGAGAGCAGCCAGAGAACTGGAAATGAATGCCAATGAATTGATCCACTTGACCTAAAACAGGAGTGTGTGGGCCATGGCAGTCAAAGCTCAAACTGGGTACGGCACCTGATGTGTGTGTGTGTGTGTGTGTGTGTGTGTGTGTGTGTGTGTGTGTGTGTGTGTGTGTGTGTGTGTGTGTGTGTGTGTGTGTGTGTGTGTGTGTGTGTGTGTGTGTGTGTGTGTGTGAGAGAGAGAGAGAGTGTGTGTGTGTGCTCCATTAGTTAGTAGGATTCCATGGATCAAGCTAATTATGGATGTAAAGGCCCATTTAACTCAATTTAATTAATCCATTTTGATGATCATATGGTTTCCCCTATTTCAGCATTACTTACTTACCCCACCTGAAGCAGAGACCGCCGACTGCAGCTGGCCAGAGTCCTTGTCTTGGGACTGTCTTTTGAGTTGTCCCCAGATGTAGCCTAACTTCAAAGATCCTTTCTCTCTCAGGGATGAGGTCTTTGGAGCTTCTGTTGGCATTTCTGTAGCTCTGGGTTTTTTAAACGGGGTAGGGTTGCTAGTGCCAAGCCCAATCCTCCTCCTTTTGCAGCCGTGGCAGAGTTCATCATATAACTATTTTTCAAATAGTTCAGTCATTTTCACTATTACAGTTCTCTTAGGAAGTCATTCAATTCATGGCTTACTGTGTAATGCATACTTCTATATGATGTTTTAAATTGACTTATTTCTGAAACTGTATCATTTGGTCCTAGTCTCTTGATTTAATTTATTTGCCACAGGATAGCAGGACTATCTCTTGTATTATCTCAGGTTTTATAAGGCTTTGGCCATAATGCACTTGGAATATTGTGAGCAGTTTTGGGCCCTTATCTAAGAAAGGTACACTGGCCCTGGAGTCTGTCCAGAGGCAGTTCACAAGAATAATCCCAGGAATGAAAGTGTTTATGTATGAGAAGCATCTGATGGCTCTGGGCCTGTATTCACTGCTGTTTACAAAAATGAGGAGGACCTCACTGAAGTCTATTGCATACTGAAAGGACTAGATAGAGTGGATGTTTCCAGTGGGGGGAGCTGGGGCGTCTCGGACCAGAGGGCACAGCCTCAGAATACAAGGACGTCCCTTTAGAACAGAGATGATGAGGAATTTCTTTAGCCCGAGGGTGGTGAATCTGGATGGATGGATGTGGAGGCCAAGTCTTTGGGTGTATTTAAAGCAGAGTTTGATAGGTTCTTGCTTAGTAAAGGTGTCAAAGATTATGGGGAGAAGACAGGAGAATGGGGTTCAGGGGAATAATAAATCAGCCATAATAGAATGGCACAGTGGACTCAACGGACCCTTATGTTTTTGTGGTCTCTACTTCCTTAGGAGATTGGGCATGATATCAAAGACATTGAGTAACTTCTACAGATGTGCAGTGGGAGGTGGCACTGGCTTCATTACGGCCTGGTATGGGAACATACCAAAAGGGAGTGGATTTGCCCCAGCACATCAAGGGTAAAGCCCTGCCAACCATTGAGCACATGTGCGTGAAACGCAGTCGTGGGATCCTCACCACACCGACTAGGCCTTGCTGTTTCCTCACCTCTGCCGTTAGGTAGAAGGTAAAGGTGCCTCAGGACTCACACCACCAGGTTCAAAAACACTTACTACTCCTCAACCATCAGGCTCTTGAACAAAAGAAAATAACTACACACATCTGCTGAGATGTTCCCACAACCAATAATCTCACTTTAAGGGCTCTTTATCTTGTTAGTTCATGCTCTCGAAATTTATTTTTATTTATTTATAGTTACATTTGATCAATTTGTTGTCTTCTATGGTCTTGCTCTTTTATTGATCCTGTTTACAGCTACTATTCAACAGATTTGCTGAGAATGCCTGCAGAAAAATGAATATCAGGTTTGTATGTGGTGACATACATACACACTGATAATAAATTTTACTTTGAACTTTCTTTGGTCTTATGGTCTATTGTCCTTTTAGCACACGTCACTATTTTAATACATTCTACTTTCCTTTGTATCTTTCTCACATAACAGTTAAGTGTACTTAATGCCTATAAAAGGACAATTATTATTTTAGTTGATTATGCATATTCTGTTTTGTCATTTAATATTAAAATACATTTCACACTAATTACTTCCATACCTGAAATAAGAAACTATGACAATCAACTAAAAGGGATCCACATTTATTAACTTAAAAAGTCTCTTACAGATGAAAATATATTTGAGTTTCTCAGTTCTGGGTACTTCTATTCTCCTTAGAAATCTTCTTCATGACTCCACTGAAATATTTCTCACGGAATGAATTGTGGCCGACATATGGATTGTACCTTCCATCATTAAGGTGGGCATATCGATCCTTGTCCTAAGGGATGAAGAAGAGAGGTTAGCTTGAAGGAGATTGTTCATATCTAATGTAACAACAGTAGAATTCCCAATAAATTGTGGGCTGCTGTTGTTATGTAACATATGTGCTTTCAGTCACAAAATATAAATAAACACATATCTGCAAATGGACCCATTTCATGTCAGAGCCAAGTAAATGAATTCTTTTCCAATCACTCTCACTATAATATTCCCCCCTAGCTTTTCTCTTCAAAAAGCTTTCCTTGTAAGCTTGTCATCTTCCCTCTCTCCTTTTGAATGTACTTCTTTCGCAGGGCAAGGGATCACTGGGCAAGGATCTGCTCCTACCCAACCACATCTCCTCAACTCTGCTTCCCAACCTCATGCTTTTCAGTTTTCTTCAAAGACACATTTGCTTGATTTTAACAATGAATTCAACGAAAACGCTCAACATAAAATTCACAAAAAGAAATGCATGCCGTTCTTTCAAACAAAGATACTCTCTCGCAACTTCGGTGTCTCTCAATTGCCTCTGATGCTGACCTTGCCCTGGCTGACCCCAGCTCAGAGCCCCCATGATAATAATTTCTCTCCCCACTTCTCTTGCTCTCTGTTGTCCCCGGCCTTTCGTACATACATAAAAAACGGAAGGGTTGGCCATTTGGCTCCTTGAGTTTTCTTTGCCATTCAGCGTTCAATTCTAGCGCCGTTCTTTAATGAGTCCCTGTACATTGTCCCCATGGGATACACGGGTTTTCTCCAGGTTCCCTGGTTTCCTCCCACAGTCCAAAGACGTACCAGATCAGGTTAATTGTAAATTGTCCTGTAATTAGATTATAGTTAATCAGGTCTTTCGGGAGTTGCTGGGACAGCATGGCTCAAAGGGCCAGAAGGGCTGTATCGCTAAATAAAAAATAAATAATATGGGGGAGTTAAAGAACAAGTGGGATTACTGTCAGAGCACCGTAAACATGAGGTTGATGGTCAGTGGCTGAAGGGCCCGTTTGCCTGCTGTCTCTCTCAATGATTCTGTGAGCATGGGATCAACCCGCCTAACTTCTTTTCTTAAATCAACCCTTTCATCTTCGAAGTAAAGCAGTGACCCAGCTCTGAACTGACTACCAGGCACGTAAACGCCTTCCTAAACAAGGAAACCAAAATTGAACACGGGACTCTTTATTGTGAGCTTGGTAATATCCTGTGCAATTGTAGAAATGTCAACTGTTTATGCCTCTCCACAGATGCTGTCTGGCTGGCTGAGGTAATTTGTGTGTGCAACCCATCATCCTTGATTCCTGTTCATTCTGTTCACGCTAATATACTATTAGCTCTTACTTTGCTGCACTTTCTTTCAATCACTTATGATTTATTCAATATAAACAAAACACAATCTGGTAAAGCTGTGCATTCTGAACACGGTTCTTTAGTGTCTGATGTGTGCAGTTTCCTATCTTTTTATTGAAAAACATAACATGGATATAACATAGCAGTAAAATGCTATTTGTAAAATTGTTAGGCATTAAATACTAAACAGAGGAAAAACACTGATGCACCTTTGGAAACTGGATACACTGCACATTCAAATCCAGTTCAGAATTTCAACAATAGATTAAATCTCAAAGTCCTTGTCCAGCTTTTTAATGAGATGTCCTCAGCTAAAATCTAATGAAGGCACTGAACAGTGGGCAAAAAGAAGGAAGAAGCCACAGTGCTTATTCTGGAATTACCAGTAAATTTCAACCCGTAAGACCATTAGATATAGGAGTAGAATTTAGGCCACTGGCCCAACGAGTCTGCTCCATTTATGAGTCTGCTCATGGCTGATGCATTTCCCTCTCAGTTCCAATCTCCTGCCTTGTCCCCGCAATCCTTCATGCTGACTAATCGAGTACCTTAAATATACCCAACAACTTGGCCTCCACAGTCACCTGTGGCAACGGATTCCACAGATTCACCACATTCTAGCTAAAGAAATTCCTCATCTCCATTCCAGATGGACTTCCCTGTATTCTGAGGACAAAGTTCTTTATCAGGGTCCAGGCTCTCCCAACAGGTTACGCATGCCTGATTTAAGTACTGCCTGTACATATGAATGAGAGTTTGGGAGGCAGGTGGGATAAAATTGCCAGCTGATTCAGGACTGGGACTCTACTTGCAGCTGCACTTCGATCTTACAAACTGTCTGGGTCGAGAACAGAACCCTGTTGTAACTCCACTGTATTATGTAACACTTCATTTTCTTTTTAAAGTGTACTTATTGTCAACATTTCATCAGCCATTGAGTCACAGATTGAATATTGACTCACTGCAAAGTGTTAATCTTACAACAGACAAATCCAATGCTTTGAAAAATGGGGTCCATTAAAAAGTGGAGTGAAATGAAACTACCCCAAGCTCCATTAATAAGAACAGAGCAGTTTCTCCAGAAAAATGCAGGAATAGTTATAAATTATATGCATTATATTAATCATATTATTTTTCAGATGTGTGGACAACAAACTAAAGGAATGACTCATTCATCTGTTTGGATGTAGTTTCATCTATATTGCCCCTTTTTTCCCCACTAAAGCTCTTCGTAAACTATTGATCAACTTTATTTCATTAACCATGATTAACATATTGAAAATTTAACATGCTAAATAAGTTCATTAATTAGTGATCATTTCAAACAAGCACTTTAACCTCAAGCATAGTCTTAGATATGAAGATTTGTCTATCTTTTAAGAATGTGAATTTAATTTGTTCTGCTATACCTTTAAGTTAACTGGCTTTGAGAAAAATAGACATTTAATGGGGTGGCTGTGATAAAATTGAATTTAATATAACCGATGATTGTCACTATTCCTCCAATGAAGCAATTGAGAATGAGACAGTCAAACCATTTAGCTTATGTTCAACATGCCTGAGATTCATTCCAATCAAATATTCCAAACTACCAAGAAGGTGGGTGGAGGAGGATGTGTAGGCACCCAGCAGGACTGAAAACAAAACCTGTCAAAGGGCAGATGAACTCCTTGTGAGTCAACGGCCGCCTACTGTCTGTGTGAGGAGTGGCGCGCCAAAGTCTTTCATTTCGCACCTTGTAAGGCTTTGCCCGAAGCCGGCCCCCTAGGCCTGAGTCAACGTAACTAACTGGGTGGCCCAGTAGCATAGTGGTTAGCACAATGCTTTACAGTATGGGTGACCCGGATTCAATTCCCTGCGACCGCGTGGGATTCATCCGGGTGCTCCGGTTTCCTCCTACAGTCCGAAGACATACCAGTTGGTAGGTTAATTGGCCATTGTTAATTTGTCCGTGATTAGGCTAGGGTTAGATTGAGGGTTGCTGGGTGGCGTGGCTCAAAGGGCCTGAAGGGCCTGTTCCGCGCAAAATCTCAACTAATAAAAATAAAGGGGGTCAGGTTCAGATCAGAAATCAGCAGCTAAAAGCAGCCAATTTCCAAACGCTCATACTGCAGCCCATTTAATCTTCTATCCAGCAAGAACACTCACACACAAATCTTTTTCTCTTGTCAGCAGGGCGTTTTACGTGTCTTTTACCAAAGTGATTTTGTGCAAATCAATGCAGTCAGATAGCCGGCGATATTTTTGTGCTATGATCAGCATTTCTACTTAAAATGTTGCACTTGGATCAAGAATGACTACAGAATGAGATTGTCTGCCAAGTGGTTTAGTATGGTGGAAGTGTATGCTTGGATCAGAAACGCATTTAGTTAGACCTACGTTAAACCTCTAAATTTGATTTATTCCTTTCAGATGTTTGAGGGTTAAACAGTGTCATCTTTGACCTTCAGTGGTTTGTGCTACTATTATTACATTAAAACTTACAGGCCCTCTTCAAATGATAACATAATCATTGGTTGCAGTGTTAACCACAAGTCATTTAGAGGCCTTTTAAAAACCAGCTGTTTGAAGAGAGAAATGTTATCTGTAAACTTTAGAGGCAAATGGCAGTTGAAAGCATAAAATAACAAAAGAAACTTGTTAGTCACTGCATCTCACCTCCGCTCTGGAATTTCAAACTCACCCTTGATAATCTGTTTCTTTATAAAAACTGACCTAAAGCATTAGTCTGGCACTTGCAGTATCTAATCTGTTATTAACTATGCTATTGCCATATTATAAACAGGAAGAAGAGAGTACCAGGTAGTGCAGCATTTGCTTACACTTTTTAAAAATTCATATCCTACATTTACTCTGATGGGCCTCAGTTCAGCTTCGGGGTAATTGTCCATGTCTGGTTTTTGTTTAAAAATCCTGTCTTTCTTATCACAGCTTTTCACTGCTTTACATCTGCTGCTGTACAGTAGCTATAGAAACCACTTGTGCAAAAGCATACAGCTATAAACATTGTGAAGGACAACTGTTTCTGACATAAAACTGTTGACATGAAATTCAGAACACTATAAAAGGGGAACGTCAATTTGTAATTAATCCAAAGTATATCACTATTCAGCAAACTAACATTTAAATGACAACACAGTTTAAAAAAATGAGACACAAGGCATCTATTAACTAATATCAAAGATTAAATTCTCTACAGACCAGCTTGTTGACAGAAACTATTACACGAAACAAAGAGACTTGTCAACTGAAATTCTTAAGCAAAATTTCAAACTTAGCGTGGTCTACCTTGGATACGTAATCTACAAATTTCAGAATTGTGCAAAACCAAGAAATTGTTCTTTGGTAAAAGTAAAAACTGAATTTTAATATTTAATTTTTTACCTTTATCGTGTCAAAATTATAATACAAGTTAAATAAACAAATTATTAAAATATGATCATAAGCATACTTCAAGATTATTTGATCTAATTTCCAGAACACAAGTGTAAAGGAGAATGAATTAGTTGTTACTCCTCAACCATCAGGCTCTTTAACCAGATGGGATAACTTCACTCGCCCCATCACTGAACTGTTCCCACACTTCTACAGACTCACTTTCAAGGGCTCTTCATCTCATGTCATTGATATTTATTGCTTATTTAGCTAATATTATTAATATTTTGTTTCTTTCTTTATTTTTGTACTTGCTCAGATTACAGTCTTCTGCACATGAGTTGTAGGCCAAGTTGATACAGATTTTTATTGATTCTATTGTTTATTGGATGTTATGTATGCCCGCAAGATATCAAATCTCAGGATTGTATCTTGTAACATATATGCACTCTGATAATAAATTTACTTTGAACTTTACTCTGAATCCAATGCAGCATAAAAAACCAAGGTAATATAAAGAACAAAATAAATATAAATACATAAGATAACTTGTATACATAGATTTATATGAAGTGACACTAGGCACAGGAGCGTCTGTACAGAAGGTGAATCTGACAGGAAATGATAAAGTAGTGGTGGTGGTGATGGTAGTGACTTGATGGGCTGAGTGGCCTGGTACTGCTCCAATGTCTTATGGGGCTGTGGTGAGGTGGACTAGTGAGTGGTGGTATTGAGCAGCCTTACTGCTTGGGAAAACTAATTGCCTCTGAGTCTGGTGATCCTGGAGCGGATGCTACGTAGACCTTTCCCCAATGGGAGTGAGTGAACACTCTATGAGCAAGGTAGGTGGGATCTTTCTTGATATTACTGGCCACTTTCCTCAAGCACTAAGCCCCCCAGCTTTGTCTTGGCAGAATTTTTGTTGAAAATATAATCTTTCCACTCAGTAAATTAGCAGAGGTAATTCTTTAAGAACACATATTATCCTTTTTAAAAGAAAAGCATTTCATTTTTATCTTGAAATGGCAATTTCAAGTAAAGGTTAGATCTCCACAATGCCATCTAATGTATTCCCGTACTTCAGAAAAAAAACAATTCCAGTGCACTCCAGAGATGAAGATTTTCATGCCAAGACTTTTGTGGCTCCTACGAATATACAAATAAAGTTATGGATGGCATTGTGCTGCTGAACTGTTGTGGGTAAGAAATTTTAACATGGTTGGAAATTACTTTCTCCACAACAAACAGAAAGAATATGAAGTCAATTTCAAGTAGGTTTCTGCAATAGATTACTGGATGATCTTATCACCACCCCAGAGATTTGCTGAAGATAACCACATTCTCTCAGCCACCTTAATTTCTTTCTTAAGATACAAAACTGGAAGACTAGCATTCATTATTGATGCAGATGAGCCTTATTTTGCAGATGTTATTCTTAAAGCAATTTGAAACAGTTGAAATAACTACCAAGAGCACAGTCAAAGGCAGTTAATCATGGTGGTATAAGGCCAATCATGTCAGTAGTACTACCACTGCTCTCATCTCACTTAACCAGAAAGCTTAAAAAAAGGTGTTTTGAATAATAATTCTTTAATATTTAGAAACCCCTTTTCACCAGCTTATTTTTCTTTCAGACAGCAGCATAAATGCATGTATTGTTTCTGATTAAGTTCTAGAGATCTGTCTTCCAGTTTCTTTTCTACAGTTGGACTCCACAACATGACTCCAGTTAAAAATGATATTTTGCTCATTTTTTTCCTCTTTCTGTAAGCTGAAAACAAAGTTTTCCTGGACAGGCATAACAAATCTGCTTTCGTATCACCAAAGACCTGTGTGCAACAATTTTGCTAACCGGTGGGGTTACACACCAGCAGATACTGTGCCCCACTGATAAGTGTCCTTTCTTCCCTGTATTATTTTACATCTTGTCTGTGTTTTAAAGCAGCATCAAGGACACCTTTACCAAGTAGTTTTTTAAAAAAATTCTTCTGTACCAGGATGCTAGTTAATAATTTAGCACTTAGTCTTTACCACAGGTATCCAATTTCCACCATGTAATTCAACTTTGATTTAACAGTCACACCGACACAATTATCTGTCATTTGTACCTGAACACAAGATTCATTATGAAAACTGCAACACCAGTTCTGAAGAAAGTATCAATTTATGCACTCCTGATATGAACATTTTCTAAATCTGTGCATAACTGTGCATCTGTGCATGTTGGGGCAGCACGGTAGCGTAGTGCTTAGCACAATGCTTTACAGTACCAGTGACCTGGCTTCAATTCCTGCTGCTGCCTGTAAGGAGTTTGTATGTTCTCCCGTGGTTTCTTCCTTGGTTTCCCGTGGAAACGTGTGGGTTTCCCAGGGTGCTCGCGTTTCCTCCCACATTCCAAAGACCTACAAGTTGGTTGGTTAATTGGTCATTGTAAACTGTCCTGTGATTGGGCTAGGATTAAATTGGGGGAATCACTTGGCTGCACAGCTCGAAGGGTCTACTCGGAATTATATGTCAATAAACAAAATAAATAACTACAGTTTTAAGGTTGGATTACCTGCTTTTAACATGATCTTTTTAATTACCTAAACATGGTTTTGCGCCTTCTGCAATAGTTGTTCTTAATCTCACATACAGATTGTGAAGTACGGCCAGGATTTATTCTATGGGTCCATGATCACTTGAAACTGCACAATAAACTTTTTTTTAAAATGTTGAACCCTTATACAACCAGTAAATAGGAGGATTCTCACCCATCAGTAATCCCTCTGGCTTTGTCCAACATGTGGTAAAATACTGAGGTTTACTTACCACTTTAATCTCTGGATTAAATGACCTCATTCATTTTGTACAGGGGTTCCCAGCCTCTTTTATGCCATGAACCTCTACCATTAACCGAGGGGCCTGTGGAACGTCACCATGAGAACCCTTGATCTTATAGATTCAGTCTGGTGCAATTTAAATAAACAAATGCTCTCAGGCAGGCTCATGTTCACAGTATTATTTATTTATTGTTATTTGTGTCTTTTTTTGTATTTGCCTTCTTCTGCAGGTTGGTTGCTTATCATGTAATTTTTCATTGATTCGATTGCATTTCTTGGTTCTACTGTGAATGCCGACAAGAAGATGAATCTCGTAGCAATTTGGTGACATGTGTATTCTGATAATAAATTTACTTTGGACTTTGAACAAATGTGGAAACCTAATGCGACTATCTATATATTGAATTAAATTCTGCATAAAATAACAATAAAAAATGCTGAAATTACTCAACATGTGTGGCAGCTTCCGAGGAAAAAGAACTGAAGTTTCAGATCAGTAACTTTTCATCAGAGTTAGTAAAAGTTAGCAATCAAGCAAAGTTAAGATATCAGAAAGAGGAGGGATGAAGTAACCAAAGAGAATGTGTATGGCGTGATGCAGACAGAAATGAGGCAACAAACCACATCTGAAGAAACAAGAAGACATCATTGAAGTAAAGCTGAAACACACTTTCATTGATAGAGCAATAAAGCAAAATCCTACAGCCATTCACAACAACTGATTTGAACCAAGACTCAAGCAAAATGATATCCAGGTAATAGAAAGGAGCACCCTTGTTTCCAACTTTGAAAGATTATTTAAAATTCACTAGGGCTTAGAAAGAGGCTATGTCACTCACAAAGCACAAAAACCTCTGTTTTGCAAACTTGGAAACAGTAATCTGGTGTAGGTAAAAGAAACTTTTTATTACTTAGATTTGCACCTGAGTACATGTGTATTTTATTTGATCGTAAAGTTTAGGAATAACGATCTGGGAAATGGGTTGGAGAAACAGGAGTATACAAGGGGTGATTGATATGTTCGTGGCCTAAGGTAGAAGGAGTCAATTTTAGAAAACCTAGCACATTTATTTTTCAACACAGTCCCCTCCTACATTTACACACTTAGTCCAACGGTTGTGGAGCATACGGATCCTGGACCTCCAGAAAGTGTCCACAGATGGGTAATTGATATGAGGGGTGATTGATAAGTTTGTGACCTAAGGTAGAAGGAGATGAGTTATACAGCTCTCATTACATGCACAAGCAGTTCAACTCCTTGAGTGATTATGCAGAAAGTTTGAAGTTAATAACTCATCTCATTCTACCTCAGACCACAAACTTATCAATCACCCCTGCCGTGGACACTTTCTGGAGGACCAAGATCCGTATGCTCCACGACCGCTGGACTAAGTGTGTAAATGTAGGAGGGGACTATGTTGAAAAATAAATGTGCTAGGTTTTCTAAAATTGACTCCTTCTACCTTAGGCCATGAACTTATCAATCACCCCTCGTATGTGACTTGTAAAGCACCATCTTAACGTTTGAAGTAGTTTCTTTTATTTCTCGTTTACAAAAGCCTGTAAAACAAACTTTTGTACATACAATGAAGAAGAATAAGCACGTCTCAAGGCACTGGAAAAGAAGTAATGGGCAACACTAAAACGGTGGACTAATTTTAAATTATTTCACCAAAACAATTGTCCTATTTGACAAGGAAGGAAACACAGCCTTCAATAAATTTAAGTTTGGCTTGGTAGTGTAGTGGTTGGCACAACGATTTACAGTACCAGCGACCTGGGTTCAATTCCCGCCACAATCTGTAAGGACTCTGTATGTTCCTCCCGTGACCATGTGGGTCTCCTCCTCATGCTACGATTTCCTCCCATAGTCCAAAGACTACGCATCTCCAACACCATCACACTGAGTATGGGGGCTCCCCAGGGTTGCGTGCTCAGTCCACTGCTGTTCACTCTGCTGACCCACGACTGTGCTGCAACACTCAGCTCGAACCATATCATCAAGTTCGCCGATGACACGACCGTAGTGTGTCTCATCAGCATGAACGACAAGTCAGCTTACAGAGAGGAGGTGCAGCGGCTAACGGACTGGTGCAGAGCCAAGAACCTGTCTCTTAATATGAACAAAACAAAAGAGATGGTTGTTGACTTCAGGAGGGCACGGAGCAACCACTCCCCGCTGAACATCGACGGCTCCTCGGTAGAGATCGTAAAGAGCACCAAATTTCTTGGTGGTCACCTGACGGAGAATCTCACCTGGTCCCTCAACACCAGCTCCATAGCAAAGAAAGCCCAGCAGCGTCTCTACTTTTTGCGAAGGCTGAGCAAAGTCCATCTTCCACCCCCCATCCTCATCACATTCTACAGAGGTTGTATTGAGAGCATCCTGAGCAGCTGCATCACTGCCTGGTTCGGAAATTGCACCATCTCGGATCGCAAGACCCAGCAGCGGATAGTGAGGTCAGCTGAGAAGATCATCGGGGCCTCTCTTCCAGCCATCACGGACATTTACACTACACGCTGCATCCACAAAGCAAACAGCATTATGAAGGACCCCACGCACCCCTCATACAATCTCTTCCCCCTCCTGCCATCTGGGAAAAGGCTCCGAAGCATTCAGGCTCTCACGACCAGACTATGTAACAGTTTCCTCCCCCAAGCTATCAGACTCCTCAATACCCAAAGCCTGGACTGACACCTTGCCCTACTGTCCTGTTTATTATTTATTGTAAATGCCTGCACTTCTTTTGTGCACTTTATGCAGTCCTGTGTAGGTCTGTGGTCTAGTGTAGCTTTCTCTGTGTTGTTTTTTTTATTACGTAGTTCAGTCTAGTTTTTTGTACTGTGTCATGTAACACAGGTAACCATGTAACCATGGTCCTGAAAAACATTGTCTCATTTTTACTATGCACTGTACCAGCCGTTATGGTCGAAATGACAATAAAAGTGACTTGACTTGACTTGACTTGACTTGACTTGAGGACCTACTGGTTGGTAGGTTAATTGGTCATTTAAATTGTCCTGTGATTAGGCTCAGATTAAATGGGGGGAATACTAGGTGGTGTGGCTCAAAGTGCCAGAAGGGCCGTATTTCAATAAATAAATAACTAAGCCCTTGCAAAGTATGTAACAATGTTCCCAGTGTTCAAATGGCTGTGGTGCTTAGACAGAATATCTACAGGTTGAATTAACTTTATTGCTAAAAAAATTTGGTAACTGGCTCAGCAGAGAAATAAAATAGCTGATTTTGTAACAGTGGAGCGCAAATCAGATATTTTGGGGGAGTCTTCAAAATTCAAAGCTGTCACAATTATTGTGGTCATCTGAGCAGCAGATTGCACAAGACATGATCCAAAAGTCACTGTTGCTGTAGATTATTGGAGTTTAGAGGCTTTTTACAGTTTCCTTTTATCATGGTAATTGCTTTTTTTGGCCATACCTATGAAACACATGAAGACTTTGGACAAGGTACAGAAGAGATTCGTTTGATTGATCCAAATTATAGTTATGCAGATAGACTACGGACTGTCTCCTTGGGGATGGGTATAATTTATGTATGTTCAAGTTTATGTTAACTTATATTTGTCATGTACTGTACTGCTGCTGTTTTCATGGCATTTATACCCTTTATAAACATGCCGAAGACAATAAACTTGAATTCACTAAAAGAAGATTTGGTAGAGGTAGTTAAATCTAAATAAAGTAAAAATATTTCCTAATAGCTGAAGGCATAGTTTTATGATGTTTGGCAAAAGAACCAGAGGCAACAAACATTTTATGCAGAATATGATGTTTTACAATGCTTGCCCTGATGAGATGGATAGGAACAGGCCAAATAGCAATTTTCTGAAGTAAACTGAATAAACGCTTCAAAGATTCAAAGTTCCTTTATTATCTAGGTTTGCATGCAGTGCTCAACCCTGAGATTCATCCTCTCACGGCCAGCCACGAAACAAAGAATCACCACGGAACCCGTTCAAAGAAAACATCAAACACCCAACAGCCAAAAAAAAGAACAAATCACGCAAACAGTAAAACCACAAGCAACGCACAGAATATTAAACATCAAACCGCACAGTACTTGGAGAAACAAATGAAGCATTACGGGGAAAGAATGGAATGAACTCCATTTCACTACCTTGTATTTGACTGTTTGACTGGCTCTTGGGAATTTGCAGCCAGACCTGAAAAGACTACGCCAGATGCAGAAGGAAACTTCTGGAGATATTTCTGTGGATTAGAATTTTTGAGCATTTGGGAAACCATGCCTTAAATTAGGACCAGTAAGCGTGGCTTTGAACAGGGCTGGTTGTGTCCGCCAAACTTAACCGAGCTTTTTTAGGATAAAGGTACAACTGTGGATGTTGCCTAACTGGATTTTAATATAGTGTTTTTTTACAAGGTCCCCCATGGGAGACTCATCCAGAAGTTTGGATTCAGAATTAGTTTGCCCATAGAAGACAAGTAGAGATCGATGGGATTGGAGGTTCTGATTAGTAATGTTCTGCAGGGATTGATACAGGGAACACAGCTGTAGGAAACATACATAAATGATCTGGGTGAAAATGTCGATGGGTTGGTTAGTAAGTTTGCAGATGATGCAAAGGTTGACGCTGTTGTGGATAGTGTAGAAGAGTTCCAAAGGATACAGTGGGAACTAGGTCATTTGTAGATACGGGCCAGGAAATGGCAGATGGAGTTTAATCTGCTAAATATGAAGTGCTGCATTTCAGGAAATCAAATATAAAGTGATGGTCCGCTAGTAATGCCAAGACCCTTCACAGTGTTGATGCACAGAGGGACTTTGGGTTCAAATCCATAGCTTCCTAAAGTCAAGGCACTGAGTTCAAGAATTGGGAAGTTATGCTGCAGCTTTATAACACAACAGCTGGGCCACACCTGGAGTACTGCATTCAGTTCTGGTTGAGGCCTTGGATAGGGTGCAAAAGAGGTTTATCTCGATGCTGCCTGGATTTGAGAGCATTTGCTATAAGTTGATGTTGACCAAACTTGGATTCTTTTCATTAGAGTGGCACAGACTGAATGTATACCTGGTCAGGACATGTAAGATTATAAGAGGCATTGATAGAGTCATCAGATGGTATTAGAGTCAAAATACTAGAACGCACACATATAAGGTGCCAGCCAGTGGTGTGTAGTGCCGTCCACACCTGGCTTTGAGGCAAATGGTCCTGGGCTTGAATCTGGCTGCCTCCTTGCATGGTTTCCATCTGTTCTAGCTAGCAACTCGGGCTTGTAAAAAACAGACAAAATGCTAAAGAAACAGCAAGGCACAGAGTGGAACAACAACACGTACAAGATGAAAGGGTATGTCTAATTAGTTCAGCACAATATCATGAACTGAGGGATTGTTCTGTATTCTGTGACTATGGGACAACTAAATATAGTCTAATTGGGAGCTACTTCCTTCACACTATCACCAACAGCTGCAATGTGATTAAAATCTGACTATCACCTCCAGGAATATTGGACTAGGATTTGACTGACAGGAACAGTGATACAGCTCCAAATCAGAAATGATGTGCAACTTGGGTGTAAGTGAAAAGCTACTGTACAATTTATTATGGTCAAGTGTCATGGATATGAACTAGGATGAGACGTAATGTCTACCATGGCCAAGGAGGAGACTAAATGTGAGTAGCCCCCAAAGCAAGCCAACAAGAACATGGGTCCATAGCAAATCTCTTTCTCACTTCAATCATTGAACTGGCTGCTTATAAATAATGTTGGCTTCTATGACTACAGAATGTCCATTTGTTTCGCTCATTCAGTTCTTGTGGACAAGAAGCAACACTATCTATCTCATTTGTTTTTGGAAAATAAAAGGCTTTTGCTTTATAATATAAGCAAATTAGACTAACTTTATTGTTCAAAGGTAACATATTCAACGTGTTTTGTGAATGGTTCGATACAGGCACCGGAGGAGTGCCATCATAAACGGTAAACCGTGAAGAAGGCTGGAAGCCTCCACATCCTCAAATAACTCTGGAGCACCTTCATCAGTACCAGTACTCTCTTATATTAAGCTCTATGGACTTGTAGCTTCCTATTACAATTGTCTACGGTTCTGTAGCAACGTTCTAATGGAATGTGTGCAAAAACGCCATTCCTTTTCATGCCACTACTTGAGAAATTCTCAAAATGCCAACTATTTGAGCATCTACGATTCATTCATGGTTGCCTAGAAACCTTAACCAAACTACACTACTATACAAAAGTCTGAGGCGTGTATGTATATTCCACTCTACCCCCTTTCCCAACCATGATTTTCCCTCTCCCTGTCCCCTTCCCACTCTCAGTCCACAATAGAGAACCATATCAGAATCAGGTTCATTATCACTCATATATGTTATAAAATTTGTTTTTTGCAGCAGCAGCAGTATAGAGTAATACATAAAATTATTACAACACTGTGCAAAAGTCTTAGGCATTCTTGGTAAGTATATATACACAAGACTTTTGCACAGTACTATATGTTGGTAAAATATCAGGAGCTTACACCCCGAAAACCACATTAACAGCACTGGGAACATTTATGAGGTGAGGGTCATTTTGACTATGCCCAGAGCTAACCAGATCGATTTTGCATGCTTCCAATAGAGCTGAATGAAGACGCCAGTCAGAAAGTATAGGCTTGCCAGATAAGAGCCGTGTAATTGACAGTTACAGCACTGACTTCAGTGTCTGATAAACAGAATTTTTAGTGCACAGAAACAGTCCTAAAACTGAAAAAACAGATAGCTAAAACCTCAAAGTCTAGGGTAATAAATAAGAATTCCTGAGTTTACAACCATATTGTGAGGGAGAGAGGGAGAGAAGGGGTGAGGGGGTGAGGGGGAGAGAGAGATAGATAGATAGATAGAGACAGAGAGACAGACACAGAGAGAGGGAGAGAAACAGACACAGGGAGAGAGGGAGGGGAACCATAAACGGTTTCTTTTATCTGTATTTGGTGACAAAAATGCTTGTATTTTACAGGCAAGACAAGGGAATGAAAGGTCTCTTGAACCACAAATGCTTATTGGTGAAAACAAGAATTTTGTGATGCCTTCCCATTCAAATGGATACTTTTTTGAACCTTTATCATGTTCTTCACTGGGTATCAACAGAAAATATAGACATTATGATAAATATACAACACACTAACAATTCCTTGTACAAAACCAAGATCCAAATGTTAGTACAAGACATCTTCAATTATTTTTTGGCAAAATAAAAAAAAGCCTTAACCCAGTTCTTCAGTAAAACCCTTTCAACTGTGGGTTAGTAAAGGATTCTCTAATATTTCTAACAGCTGTTACATCTCTGTACTCTAGCTTCTAATATTTATTCATAATCTCCATGGTCTTTATTGTGAAATCATCCACTCTTAGCAATTGACACCAAGTTCAATACCAATTACACAATGCAATGTTGACTGCAATTCTATTTGCTGGACAATGGGATCCCCAAGATGTTGATGTTGCAGTCTTAGTGAAGGGAGTGTCTTCAAAAGTCACTGGGTCTTTCATGTCGGGCACAATTTATTCTCTACAACTAGATTTATTTATTTGGTTAGTTATTTATTTAGCGATACTGCGCGGAGTTGGCCCTTTGAGCCATGCCACTCCAGCAACCCCACAATACTGATTAACCCTAACCTAATCACGGGGCAACTTCCAATGACCATTTAATCTGCTTGGCATGTCTTTGGAAGCTGGGAGGACAGAACTAGACTGTAATAGTGCCGCACTAACCTCTACACTACCGTGACACCTGTCACAATGTCATGTGTGTTATCCACCCCTTGGTTGCCCAAGCCCAAATGCTTTTCTGGGTTTGAACCTGGGTAGTAGCTGGTGCTTTATTTTTGGATGTGTTGCAAATACAGTTAACCGCAGCATAATCAGCCAGGTACCCTGCTCCAGATCTTACAATTGTTGTTGCTCTCCGCATCCTGTGACGCATCGAGCAGCAATTGCTGTTCCGTTAACATTTGTCTTTTTTTTTTAAGAGCCAAGTTACTAGCTTGACGCTCAACCCAGCACAGACGGAAAGCATGCAAGGAGCCGGTGGGATTTGAACCCAGGACCACTCACCTCAAAGTTCAGAGCGGATGACACTACACCACTGGCCAACAAGATCTTACGATACTGGGCAGTAATTGATCCATGACGATTAGGCAGCCAAGGTTATAATGGTTAAATAGTTAACTGTTTCAGCAGCATTAAAGGATTGTCCACATCAGCTTAGGCTCATTTGTCACACTGTTCTCAGGCAGTCTCTGAGGTTCAAAGACGACTTGCTTAGCCTCCAGATTTTCCAACACTCCAGCTGTAATACTGAAGGCATGCTCCAGTATACTTACAAAACTGACATGTACACAATGTGGGAAATTGCCCAGATATATCCCATTCACAGAAAGCAAGGTAAATCCCATCCAACTATTTAACCAACTAATCAGTCTACTTTCAAACAAAGACATGGTGCAATAACCTTCGAAATTCCAACTAACAATTCTAAAGCAGTTTAATTTGCTGGCCCAGATCTTACGAAAATATGGATTTTGTGGATGTAAGGACCAGGGAGCAGTGGTTGCTATCAATAGATAGGAAAAACAAACCAATCCCGACTCATTATAAAATATCTTGAAAATATCTCACTTTGTTCAGTGAGGTCTGAATTAATTTTAGTGGTATACCAACCTATATATATCTTGCTTAGCAAAGTATAAATTCAGTTGAATAAATCTTTCAAAGTACAATGGCTTTTTAATGTATTTTTATATGTATTATTTAATCTAACTTGGTTACATTTGCATGTAACATTTTTTATAAAATATACTGTATAGAAGAAGAAGAAAGCCCTTAACTCTGAGTGGAGTCACTGGGATCCGTTGTGATGGCGTTTTTTTAGCAGGCTTTCCTGTTTTTACGAGGCCGAGTTGCTAGCTCGACGCTCAACCCAGCACGGATGGAAAACGCGCAAGGGAGCCGGCTGGATTCGAACTCGGGAGCCTTCGCTCCGAAGTCCGGTGCTGATGCCACTACACCACCAGCCGGCTAAAAATATACTGTATACTTCATAAAAATTGTCACATGCAGTCCTGTAAAATTTTTTATAAGGCTCATAAAAAGTCTGTCTGCTTTCATATGATTTGCTCTCTGTGACAACGCGCCAATCTGTTCTACAGGCAGGGATCCTTTGAAATGGTGATACCCAGCCATAGAAGGAGGAAACTGTACTTCAAGGTCTATAGGCTTTGTTAGGATGTTTAATAAGGCTATTTACTATTTCTAGAACTGACTGTGTACAAATCTGACTACCATACAACTCAGGTGGTTAGCTTTTAAAACTCATTAGATCCAGCGTGTACTGAGGTACAATACAGATGCATATTCCTTATTTTGTTGCAGCTGCACAAAGTATTTATTTTGTTTGCCATGTTGTAACTGTATTCCCAGAAATACACACTTCATAAGGCAAGCATTCTTCAATGTTTGTACCAAGACATGATATCCATTAAAAGCCTGACATTTTCCTTTTGTAAAAGGGAAAGCTTGCTATTTAGAGAAGTTGTGTAACCATTCTATAACCATGCAATGAGCCAACTCTTGGCAGGTCCATGAAAGACAGGCTTAAGTAATCAGAAACAGTGGTAGTCCACTCTAATAGTTCTATATTTCTTGCAGAGATGTAACAATAAGCAACCAAATAAAATGATTTCATATCTGGGCAACAGAACAAGTGTTAATCTGTATAGTTTTGCTCTACGCAATGCTAAGCAGAGAACTCTATTAGCATTACTGGAAAATTTCCAACATATGTTCTATATATGTATGAATTGAGGTAATAAACACAACTTCTCAAAAAAACATTGACAAAGACCTTCAGAAGACAAGAAAATACTTCAATTTTATCTCAATCAATTCATTATAACTGTTGAACTATGTCAGCCATGGGTTTGTTCCCTGATCCGGATAAGTAGAAGTGCCATAATTGTAATCAAGTAAGGAGAAGTATTTCTGCTAACAATCTAGTCTAAATTACCACTGTTCTACAGTGCACCTTCACTGTCAAAATGTAAAACAAGATTCACTATCCATGTTCCTAGACTAAGTATCACAACTTGAATTGCAACAACTGCATATGGAATATCACAGAGTATGTGATCTTTCTTTTTAAATATTCCCAATGATTTTGTGTTCAGTTTGTTAATCTTTCATGAATGTCCCTTCCTTAAAGTCATATTTCAGCGGTTCTGTTTCTTCTTCCCTATCGGGATAACTGAAGAAGTGCTAGGGGATAGACATTGGCAGTAGGTGACATTTGTTGGGGATGGGGAAGTATTAGGAAGTGGAGATCTTCAAGAAAATTAGCCTGTTTTCCCCTCACAAGGGGAAATATTTCTGAACATAGCCAGAATCGATTTCTGAACATAGCCAGAATCGCTTTGCCTTACCTCTAAACATTTTGCCTTCCTTTCATACCTTCACGCTCAACTCTTTAGCAACAGCTGATGATCAATGGTTGAGATTGTAAATGGTCCAACTCCCTGTTGTAGCCGAAGACTACTTGCCCAACAGAGGGACGAGACACTGCTCCTAAATGCTTGCAGTGTACAGCGGATCAAGTACAAGATGATCCTAATGTGAGTGAGATACAAGAGCAACTACAATGCAAGAGCTCATTTGCCAGCTGAATAGGGCATGTTCCACAAACCAATCAGCTAATTTCCACATGCAATGCGGAGAAAGTCTTACTGTTGAGAACCTATATCAGATTTCCTGGATCCATGGCTTTTTTCAAAGGATGATTTAAAGTGTTTAAAGATACTGAAACATTAAGCAATAAAACCAATATTAAACTGCAGAAATAAAATTGCTAAATGTAGCCCAGAGGATGTCTTAACTACATATTATAAGTTAGTCATAGAGATGTACAGCACAGAAAAAGGCACTTCGGCCCATCTAAACCATGCTGAAACCATTTACTTTTTTTAAAAAAAATTTAATTTATTTTTTATTGAAGTTTATCATCAAACATTTCCATAAGATGTATTTCAGATACTGTACATATATATCATACAATCCTATTTGTCATAAATCTCCACATAATAATTATCGGAGCTATACACTTATAGAAAGGAGAGGAGAGAAGGAACAATCGAAATAAGAAAACTATGTACAAAGTAGAGAGTGATCTTTTTTTTACAACATATTCATTGACTTATGAGAATAAAATCAGGCCTATGAGGTGTTATGTAGTTAAACCATCTTTCCCAGTATGAATCAAATTGTTCCAACTTATGATTAACAGATGCTGTTATCTTCTCCATTTTGTAGATGTCCATTGTAATTTCCATCCATACACTTAAAGTTGGGCTCTCCTGGGATAACCATTTCCTGGTAAGGGTCTTTTTTGTCTACTCCCATCAATCTGCACAGGGACCATAGCCATCCAAAACCCTAGCCATCATGTACCTATCCAAACTTCTCTTAAACATTGAAATCGAGCTCACATTCACCACTCAGGCAGGCAACTCATTCCACACTTCTCCAGCCTCTGAGTGAAGAAGTTTTCCCTCATGTTCCCCTTAGACTTTTCACCTTTCACCCTTAATGCATGATCTCCAGTTGTAGTCTCACCCAACTTCAGTGAAAAACCTGCTTGAATTTACCCCTCATAATTTTGCATACCTCTATCAAATCTCCTCTCACCTTTCTGGGTTCTAATGAATACAGTCCTAATCTATTCAATCTTATTACTCAGTTTCTCCAGACCCAGCAACATACTTGTAAATTTTCTCTGTACTCTTTCAACATTATTTACATCTTTCCTGACCAAAGCTGCACACTTGTACAATGGACTCAGGATGATCTCTTGACCTCACAATCTACCTAGTGAAGATCTTACACTTCTTTCTTTACTTGCACTGCACTTTCTCAGTAGCTTTTACACTCTATTCTGCATTCTTGTTTTACTTTGCTCTACCTGAATGCACTGTGTAATAATTTAATCAAAACAAGCTTTTCTCTGTATCTTCATACATGTTCAAGTTCAAGATTGTCATTCAACCATAAACATGAATGTAGCTGAATGAAACAGTGCTCCTCCAGGGCCAAGGTGCAAAACACTGTACATACAGTCACAACAGCACATACAGGCTCAAAAATATTATCAGCACAAGTCCCTGAGTGGCATGGCCTGAAGACTGACAGAACCATAGAACATTACAGCACAGAAACAGGCCCTTCGGCCCTTCTTGGCTGTGCCAAACCATTTTTCTGCCTAGTCCCACTGACCTGCTCCTGGACCATATCTCTCCATACCACTCTCATCTATATACCTGTCTAAGTTTTTCTTAAATGTGAAAAGTGAGCCTGCATTCACCACTTCATCTGGCAGCACATTCCACACTCCCACCACTCTCTGTGTGAAGAAGCCCACCCCCCAATGTTCCCTTTAATCTTTTCCCCCTTCACCCTTAACCCATGTCCTCTGGTTTTTTTCTCCCCTGGCCACAGTGGAAAAAGCCTGCTTGCATTCACTCTATCTATACCCATCATAATTTTATATACCTCTATCAAATCTCCCCTCATTCTTCTACGCTCCAGGGAATAAAGTCCTAACCTATTCAACCTTTCTCTGTAACTCAGTTTCTCAAGTCCCGGCAACATCTTTGTAAACCTTCTCTGCACTCTTTCAACCTTATTAATATCCTTCCTGTAATTCGGAGACCAAAACTGCACACAATACTCCAAATTCAGTCTCACCAATGTCTTATACAACCTCACCATTACGTTCCAACTCTTATACTCAATACTGATGGTGCATGGGATGCTGTCCTGGAGCCATGCTTCTGCAAGAACAAGTATGCAGCAGTTCCTCATTTCTCACTGGGCCAGCCGCAGACGAAGGATAATCCAGCTTGTCTCGTGCTGCATCAGTTGCAGAGGAAGGCAACACAGAGAGTGAACACTAGAGAACAGCATCAAAAGGAGAGCCAGCCTGAATATTTCAGTGCGCCCACTGTACCTCTGTCCATTCCCATATTCCCACTTCGCATCCAGCGCCTTCTCATCTGATGGCTGCAACAGGTGATGCCAGGGTATGAGGGCCTGGTCCGTGCAACAACCAAGGCGACGCAGCTTCCCTGCTGTCAATCTTTCCAATGAACTAAGCATTGGTATTTTGTATTACCAATGTCCAACAGGGTCTTGTGTTCACAAGGAAAACATTTAAGACACACATTTGCTCCATTTATTGGACCCGGAGAGGCTGCAGCGACCAAGCGCATGCCCATCTCACCGGAAGCTAATTTGACAACTATAAAACCAATACCAACAATACTCCAGTTCTCTTACACCTTTGGTTCAGTCATAAAGCGCTGGAGGCAGTCAAAAAGCCAATCTCTAATATTGGGGCTCTGAGTTATGAGAAAGGACTGACGAATATCAGGCATTTCAATCTAATAGATAAGTAATCCCACAGAAATAGGTAGGATATTGTTAAAAGGAAAGATATCAGAATGTTGCTACATGGAGAGATCTGGGTATCCATAAGCTAAAGTTTTATAAAGCATTGGTGAGGCCTCTCTTGGAGAAGTGTGGACAGTTCTGCTGACACTGGAGAGATCTCAGAGGAGGCTCACAAGAATGATTTTGGGAATGATAGGGTTATCGTATGAGGAGCATTTGATGGCTCTGGACCTGTACTCATTGAAATTCAGAAGAATGGGGGGGGGGGGGGGGGGGTGATCTCATTGGAACCTAACATGAAAGGCCTAGGTAGAGTGGATGTGGAAGAAGATGATTCCTGTAGTATAGTGGGGGAGTCTAGAACCAGAAAGCATAGCCTCGGAATAGAGGGATGTCCACTTAGAAAAGAGGAGTTTCTTTAGCCAGAGGGTGGTGAATCCATGGAATTCATTGCCACAGGTGGCAGTGGAGGCCAAGTCATTGGGTATACGTAAGGCAGTAGTTGATAGGTTCTTGATTAGTCAGGGGTTGAAAAGTTATGGGAAGAAATCAAGAGAATTGGATTGAGAGGAACAATGGATAAGCCATGATGAAATGGTGGAGCAGACTCATTTGGGCTAAATGGCCTAATTCTGCTTCCATTTCTTATGGTCCTATAGAACGTGGGAAGTAGAACCCGGCAAGCTTCGGCTCATCAAACCCTAGACTCAGGCTCCAGCTGGACATCAGTCCACGTTCTGGATCCCAGCACTGCCCGTAAGCCTAGCCCCATTCCAGACCCCAGTATTCCCATCCCAAGCACCAGCCACATAGCCAGCCTAACACAGCCAACTCTGCAAACAGGTGAATTCACAGATGGAATAAAGAGGATTCAGTGTATCAGTGTGTGAGCCAGATGCTGAAACTTAAGGGTTTCTAGAAAATTAGATACTGAATTAATGGAATTTAACTATGCTGTATTGCCAAATCTATAACACTAATACGGCCTTTACTGATGCAATAAACTGATCAATTATGTAAAATCAACAAAATGAAGAATATAATTTGTCTAACATGACATCAAATTTTAATTCATATTATTTTGTTCACACTGTGTCAGTGCAGAAAACTTTCAGATCCAATTTTCATAATCCAAATAGGACTGATTTCCAAATCTAATTTGGACAACAATCATAAACAACATAATCTTAAGTCTTGAGATTATTATTAGCTGATAAATATATTACAGTCATCTTTCTATATTTTAAAATTTTCTCAATTTTGTTCAAATAACAACATTTCAGAGTGAAAGGCCAACTAAGATTGTTTCCGATGTTGGGGAAGTCCAGAACGAGGGGTCACAGTTTAAGGATAAAGGGGAAGCCTTTTAGGACCGAGATGAGGAAAAACTTCTTCACACAGAGAGTGGTGAATCTGTGGAATTCTCTGCCACAGGAAACAGTTGAGGCCGGTTCATTGGCTATATTTAAGAGGAAGTTAGATATGGCCCTTGTGGCTAAAGGGATCAGGGGGCATGGAGAGAAAGCAGGTACAGGGTTCTGAGTTGGATGATCAGCCATGATCATACTGAATGGCGGTGCAGGCTCGAAGGGCCGAATGGCCTACTCCTGCACCTATTTTCTATGTTTTCTAAACTTTGCTTCCAACAATGTGGTAAGAGCTCGCACATATTAATGCTGAAACACATGGAATTCATACAAAAGATCAAGAACATAGTGTACTGGAATCAGTCATTACATCTGAAACAGCACTGTAGGGTAATTTATACTCTAACATAAATAAAGGCAGCACACACAAAATGCTGGTGGAACGCAGCAGGCCAGGCAGCACCTATAGCAAGAAGTACAGTCGACGTTTCAGGCCAAGACCCTACGTCAGGACTAACTGAAAGAAAAGATAGTAAGAGATTTGAAAGTGGGAGGAGGATCCGAAATGATAGAAGACAGGAGGGGGAAGGGATGAAGACAGGAGCTGGAAAGTTGATTAGCAAAAGGGATACAGAGCAGATTATTTTTCAAACAGTACCCATGAAAATGAGAAAGGTAGCCAATCTGTTCTCATCAGAGACTAGCATCATTGATAGTTTACACAAAGGTTCTGAGAGTCAATGGAGATGAGAGGGTAGATAGCAAATCGGAGCAAAGACCTGAGTCTTACCACTTGCTTGTTTAGATCACAATCATTCTAGCACCTTAACTCCATCCACAACAGGGAGGATGTCCCAGTAGCCAACCATTTTAATTCCACTCCTGCACAGCTGCTCTCAAGTTGGAGGAGCAAAATCTCATGTTGCATTTGGGTAGCCTCCAACCTGACAGCATGAACGTCAATTACTACAATTTCTGCTAATTTCTCCCCTTTCCTTTTCCATTCCCTATTTTGGCTGCCCTCTTGCCCCTTCTCTTCTCCTCAACTGCCTATCACCTCCCTCTAATGCCCCTCCTCCTCCGTTTTCTCGCATGGTCTACACTCCTCTCCTATCACATTCCTTCTTCTTCAGCCCTTTGCCTTTTCAAACTACTATCTCCCAACTTCTCACTTCATATCCCCCCACCCCCACCCACCTACCCCCTCACATGGCTTCACCTATCACCTTCCAGCTTACACTCCTTCCCCTCCCTCCACACTCTCATTTTTACTTCTTCCCCCCGCCCCCTTCTCGTCCTGGTGAAAGGAATCAGCCAACATGTCAACTCTTTAATCCTCTTCATAGATGCTGCCTGACCTGCTGAGCTCCTCCACCATTTTGTGTGTTACTCAGGATTTCCAGCATCTGCAGAATCTCTTGTGTGTCACAATCATTCAACACCAGTTTGATTAATTTGCCTTCATGCAAGTGTCAACTTGAAAACTTCTTCCCAGCTTGAGTCAGTGAATAGTTTCAAAATATGAATTTAACCAAATATGAACTAGCTCTTTCAGAGTCCATTTTCAGAAGATGTGCTTTCAAAAGAGGATGACTTCAGCTCCAATGTAGAAATAGTCCATACATGGAAACTCGGAGGACCGAGCAATGAGTAGCAATGAGCTTCCATTGGTCTCTGCCCAAGCACTGTCAGAAGGCATGGCTTCCAGCACAGTGTCATTAAAAATCAAAATATATGCAAACAGGGGACAAAAATCACCCCTTTTATTGGCGTGGGATCTTGACTGGACCTTCAGGCAGCTGCATCTTAAAACTAAGTACGGTGCACAGACTAGACATAGAGTAACTAATCTTCTCTGCTTACTGCCTACCAATCATCACAGCTTCAATATAACATAAGAAACAACTCCTACTGATAGAACACCCTTCCTAAATTCAGCTTTACCAACAGGAGTGGAAAATCGCTAACTACCAAACGGTAAAGATTAGAACATATAGCTGAAGTGTGCAGGCACAATGTCATGCTTGGATTCTGACCATACTAAGAAAGAGGAGTGTCAAGTCATTGGTATTTAAGAATTGCTACTGAATTCCACCAGAACCACAGCTTTACTTTCCAGAGAGCCAGCAGACTAGGAAAATGAAAAACAAATTGAAGCTTCTGCTTCTGATTGAACACCTATGCTCTGTCCGCCAGAGAAAGCAGGATCTCCCAGTGGCCACACACTTTAATTCCACATCCCATTCCCATTCTGATATGTCTATCCATGGCCTCCTCTACAGTCAAGATGAAGCCACATTCAAGTTAGAGGAACAACACCTTATATACCGGCTGGGTAGCCTCCAACCTGATGGCATGAACATTGACTTCTCTAACTTCCGTTAATGCCCCTCCTCCCCTTCTTACCCCATCCCTGATATATTTAGCTTTTTTCCCCCTCCTCCTTTTTTTTCTTTCTCTCTCCGCCCATCACTCTGCCTGTTCTCCATCTCTCTCTGGTGTTCCCCTCCCCCTTTCTTTCTCCTTAGGCCTCCTGTCCCATGATCCTTTCCCTTCTCTAGCTCTGTATCCCTTTTGCCCATCACCTTTCTGGCTCTCAGCTTCACCCCACACCCTCCGGTCTTCTTCTATCATTTCGCATTTTCCCCCTCTCCCCCTCCTACTTTCAAATCTCTTACTATCTTTCCTTTCAGTTAGTCCTGATGAAGGGTCTCGGCCCGAAACATTGACAGCGCTTCTCCCTATAGATGCTGCCTGGCCTGCTGCGTTCCACCAGCATTTTGTGTGTGTTGCTTGAAGCTTCTGCCTAGATGAATCCATTGACATGCCAGCAGATCACACAGTGGGATGACAAAGTGTGAGAACCAGCTCTTTTAACCACTCCGCTGACCAAACTCCACAATGAAAGCTGGGGGAGTGGCAGAATGGGGGGGGGGGGGGAGGGAGGGGTATTCGGAGGTCAAGACCAAGTTATTCAAAAAGAGAAAACTTTGGCCGTGCATTCAAGCTCTCAATTCCACAACTTATCAAACACTAAAGGTGAGATCAGATCAGCATCAGTGTTTAGAGTCAACACAGTAACAGGACCCTTAGCCTACATAGTCCACGCCAAACTATTAATCTGCCCTGTCCCATCGACCTGCAAATTGGCATAAGTTGTTTTTGACATTTCAAGGAACTGTAGGGAAAGCAATAGATGGACCATGTCCCTAGAGAAAGTGATAGAGATAAATTTCCCTATATATAATATAGATTGGGATTTGATGTTCTAGCTGTGTGGGCAATCAGTTAGATTTTGTGCGAGGGTGGGGTTAGGGTTTGATGATCCAGCTGTCATTTTTCATGTGGGTGATCTGTTAGTTTTTTTTGTGTGGGGGAGGGTGTGTGTTTGGGATTTGCAAGTTTTGTTGACATCTTTTCTTTCAACAACTGCTGTATTTCTTGGCTATCTGGAAAAGAGGGATATCAGAGTTGTAGTGTACGTGCATAAGTTGACTATGAAAATGAACCTTTGGTGTGTTGCCTATAAAATAAGCCTCTGAGCATTTTATTGGTTGACAGTTATTCTAATCTACTGTTTAGTTTGCCTTACAGAAGACAACAGGGAAGCACAGGGATATCTACAAGATAACAGAAAGGCTTCATCATCTACAGCTTGGATTGCATGGTAAAATGTTGGCATTTTCCAGCACGTTGCAGAGTCATTTTAGGATCTCTACACAAAATGTGGAAAGTCTTAAATAGTAGTCTGCGGTTCACTGTTCTTTGAAGCTGGAGTCCTCATGGAGCTCAGTAAGGAAACAAAAACACCCTGGCCCAGACTGGACAGTGCAAAGACTGCTTTATCATTCATTCACGAGGAAATTCAAGCAACACACACAAAATGCTGGTGGAACGCAGCAGGCCAGGCAGCCTCTATAGGATGCTGCACTGTGCTTCTTCCTATAGATAGATAGATAGATAGATAGATACTTTATTCATCCCCATGGGGAAATTCAACTTTTTTCCAATGTCCCATACACTTGTTGTAGCAAAACTAATTACATACAATACTTAACTCAGTAAAAAATATGATATGCATCTAAATCACTATCTCAAAAAGCATTAATAATAGCTTTTAAAAAGTTCTTAAGTCCTGGCGGTTGAATTGTAAAGCCTAATGGCATTGGGGAGTATTGACCTCTTCATGCTGCCTGGCCTGCTGCATTCCACCAGCATTTTGTGTGTGTTGTTTATCATTCACTCAATGGGTTTGGGGGGGGGGGGCGGGGGAATGGCGTCAGAGGACTAAGACAAAGGTTGGTTAATTTAGAAATTTGCAAGTACTTTCGAATGTTTCTTAAATGTTTAGAATGGTTCTTTCCAGTTATTACAGATTTTAGAAATATTCTCAATATCTTCTGAAACTTACTAGCGTCAAATACATTCAATGGTTTCACACATAAGCTAGATAAATGTGAATTTTTTCCTTCTTTTTTTCTGTACCTTCACCCCACAAATACTCTTCCTCCCCCCTCTCCAACCACCTGTGATCCTTCTCAGTCACAAAGACTCTATTTCCTAACAATAAGAAACACATGCAGACTCCATACTCCAAGCTGCCACTCTAAGGATCGGTCCTGATACAGGGTCTTGGCCCAAAATGTTGATCATCCCTCTGTCTCCACAGATGCTGCCTGACGCACTGTTTCTTTTTCAATCTAGATGGAGGGCTATGGTCCAGGTACAGGTTGGTGGAACTAGGCAGAGCAACGGTTCAGCACAGACAAGAGAGGCTGAAGGGCCTGTGTCTGTGCTGTAAAGCTCTATGACTCTATCACTATGACTAAGCCAGCACCAGTAGTCTATAGTGTCTTTTAGGGATAAACTTATTTGGTGATCTGTATTGAGCACACTGACTGCAAATCTGGGTTTAACTACCCACAAAACTTACTGTGAAGTTTGATATTTGGGTTTAATTCAAACCTCCAAATGAACGTAATCTAGGGACTGGTGAAAGGAGTGACGAGTGAGGCTGACCCAGAGACTCCTTCAACTAAAGGGGGAAAAAAAACCTCATGGGAGCTTGTGTATCCTAAAGGCGCACAACTCTCTGTCCCCTGAGCAACTTTGTAACCAAAAAAATCCACAGATCCCAGCAGAGAACCTTAGTTGCTTTGCAAGCAACAACTAAATGGTGTGGAGCACCAGGAGAATCATGAGGCAGTTGGTCCCGAATGATGATCACAGACTCATTATGATCACTGAAATGTTCCCACCACTTTAAAGTAACTTCAATCACAGCTCCTCCACTCTAACTTGCTCAGAGAAGGGGTTCCTAACCTGGGGTCCATAGACCCCCTTGCTTGACGGTATTGGTGCATGACCTTCCTTATATTGCTTCCTTATTCTTGTAAGAGCAATTGCCAAAAGCATTTAAATTAGCATAAGAACAACTTTGCTTGCAGTATGATGAAACACAATGTGGTACAGGAAAATGAAGTTGAAGTATTTAAATTGCCAAAAAAATCAAAAACAATGGTAACAGTGACTGTAAGGACTGGCTTAGCAAAAATGTCCATCATTCTCCATGTGGTAAGTCTACTTTAAATGTACCTACAGTATCAAGTTACATTTTTTAATAATGAAGCCTTATTTTCAAATTGCGAAACAGAAAAGTAGCTTGAGGCAGGGAGCTTCACAGTTAATATCTGAGTTAGCATCTCAGAATAGTACATCTCCAATTACATCTAACTGAGGACTCATCCGAATGAAATATCCATCTTATTCATGGATTTACAAAGGTCTGTTGCGCCTTACTAGATTATTAATTAATTGTGGTCGAAGCAAACAGCAGCCCTAGCCATTGTCTAGAGGAAGTACATTGGAGCATGGTGCTGTGAGCAGAGAGACAGGAAAACGACAGATAAACAACTCCTTTAAAACTATAAGCGCAATCCTTCTATCGCAGATAAGCAAGGGAAACAACTGCTAGGCAGTGCAGGCCTACAATTGAACTGTTGTTTCCAAGACAAAAAGTTGGCCCGTCAACCACTCCTTCAGCATTCACAAATCACAGTCACCTCACTTGCTCCCCTGAGGAGAATTCTTGACGTTTCCCTCTGCCCAATCATAATTAAATATTTGATCTGCACTGTGCAAAAGTCTTAGGGACATATATACGAGCGACTAGGCTGCCTAAGACTTTTGCACAGTGCTGTATTTGTCAACGTGGAACGGAGCGCGAGTTTGTAAATCTGACGGGAGCAAAGGATGTTGGGAATGGCGAGGGTGGAGTGCTGCATGAGGGGTACGAGTCAGGTGGCAGAGAAGGACAGCCCTGAAACACCAGGCGAGGTCATTTGATTCCAAACAATTGGTTTATTGATCATTACAGAATGCGCTTCTGGTACATCCCGCTCCCTCCCCTTTCATTCCCCTTTTCCCAACCATGATTCCCCTTCTCCCTGCCCTCTTTCCATTCTCAGTCCACAATAGAGACCCATTATCAGAATCAGGTTTATCATCACTCACATATGTAATGATTTTGTTTGCAACAGCAGTAGTACAGTGCAATTCAAAAAATTACTACAGTACTGTGCAAAATTCTTTGGCACCCTAGCTATATACATGTGCCTAAAGCTTTTGCACAGTACTATAAATTCCAGAATATCGCAATCAAGAAGAAAAACCTTCAAGTTCTAGAAATCTAATGTCAATTACTCACTATCTGCCTTTTACCATCTGATCTATTAACCTTTTCTCTATGCATTTTAAAGTAACTGACCTATTGTGCATCCTCAAGTGAATTTCTCAACAGTCTACATTCTTGTGTATTAACATTCTTGCAGCTTTCCATCCTGTTCCTGTCCAAATATTTTTGCAGCTCTTTTGAAAATATCTCAATCATTTCCAAATTTAAAAATTTGAAGGACAATAAGAGTGAAAGAGTATCAAAAGAGTGAACTGTTTTCCTGATCCCAAATCCACTCAATTGTTTACTCAGATCACAAAAGATCAATACTTTATGTATTTTTTCTGAAAAGAAATAAAATGTGAATAAAATCATAACAACATAATTTTCCTTTATCACCTGATAAAAGCAGCTGATTAAAATTAACCCTTTTTCATGATAACCTCTTTCCCTTTTCCAGGTAACGTAAAAGACGTAAGTTCAGCTTTCATACCTCAAATTCTTTCACCTTTTCCATTGTGATTAGTTGTCGAGATGTATGAGTTGTAAGAGGCTGTTCACAGTTACTAATAAGCTTCAGGCAAGGATGTTGAGGGATAACATCTTCAGAGTAGCTGAAATAAAGATAAAACAGGCAAATGTGAAACATAGTCTAAGGAATGACAACTCTCAAACTGACATCGTTGAGGCCCGTTTATTCCATGGCCCGTACCTTGTATTTGTATACGTTAGCAGGAAGACAACTCATGTAGGTGGGATCAAACAATGCAGCATCCAAACGGCACAGAGCAAAATCATTTCCACAAGGCCATAACTTTAAATGAGTATTCCACTGTGAAAATCCAGCTTCTCCTATTAAGGCATTAGTGCATTGAAAGCACAACCTGTGAACCCTGGTGTCATCTTATTTTCCATTTACATGCTGTAGTTAATTATACATGGTGGCGCAGTGGTTAGCCCAATGCTCTACTGTACCAACAACCTGGGTTCAATTCCCGCCGCTGTCTGTAAGGAGTTTGTACGTTCTCTCTGTGACCGTGTGGGTTTCCTCCCACAGTCCAAAGACATACCGGTTGGTAGGTTAATAGATCATTGTAAATTGTCCTATGATTAGACTAGGGCTAAATTGGGGTTTGCTAGCCGGCACAGCTCGAAGGGCCAGAAAGGCCTATTCCACACTAAACAAATAAATAATCATGCAACTCCTGATTAAATTGTGTACTAAAAGTGGCATGATAGAGAATATTACTTTTTCCTCCTCATCTGTATTTATTTCTGGTCATAAATGTGTGGTGTTTTCTAAACAAGATTACCAAGACATTTGTATTATATTGTATGCTGCACTTGTGTAAAACTTCCGTGAGGTGATATTTGGCATATTTATCTGCAGTCTGGGTCATCAAACTGTAGAAAGTGTGTAGAACAGATAATATATTGGTGATCTCAGGAAAGGGAGGACCAGCACTTCTTTGGCAGTCACTTTGACACAGTACATCCTGCATTGAGTGCTCAAGGAATTACAGGGCAGTTTTAAATCGTTTTAATTGCCAGAGATATCTGCCTGTGCTAAGTCTTACATTTTTGCCAATATAAATTTCTAACTTATGAAATGAATTTTATGAATTAGATAAACATTATTATTTGAAAGCTATATCCCCATGAAGATCATAGTCTCGTTGTAAAACCTTCCAAACCAAGTTAATGGAAAAGTTTTCTCAATTTCTTTTCATTATAGGGATGTACCATCAAATAAATTTTGCTTTGGAGTTTCCTTCCAACCGTTTTAAGTGACTGTTAGGATATATTCTGTATTTGGGCTATATAGCAAAATATTGACTTCAGCAACAAATCTTTAGGCCTGAACATGGATGGCAGATTAAATTTTAAATGCAGCTCTGGACAATGTGCTCTGAGAGCTGTGAACAGCAGATAATTGAAAAATCCAACAATGCTGATTATTTGACAATGCTGATCTAATACTGAGATGGAAACAAAAGAATAGAATACAATTATTAATGGATCAGTGTCCCAAATTTCCCAGAGGTGTGTCACACATCACTGTTGTAGATATGGAATCACACTGATCGTAACTACTGATAGTACATGGTTTGTCACCTTTGTGGTAAAAACAGCTACGTGAGAGGGATAAAGAGATGATCCTCCAACACTGTGATTTATCTGCATTGAAGACACTGTAACCTCCAGACACCAATGGCAGAAAGAACTATTGCAATCTATGAAAAATATTCTTGTTTAAGAATGAAGTGGCCGATCATATATGGCATTTACACATAATCTTTGAATCTATAGAATACATTGCAACACAAAGATTTACTCCGTGCACCATCTGCAATTAAATCATAACTACAATAACTTTTTTTTATTAAGCGCTCGCTTAGCATGCGAGAGGTAGTGAGATCAATGTTCACATTCTCCACGGACATTTTGTATTCAGAGGAACTCATCTCATCAAATCCCTGCGAAGCTTGGAATGCTCAAAAGATGTGGCTGGTTCGAATCCGGCTCGAGGGATCAGGACTTCTTCTACTGCGCCCATCAACAATTTCATACCATAGAGCTTAACTACAATAATTATAGAATTTATGGACAGTCCGTAGAGACTTTCAGCTGGGTGGACTGGAGCAATGTGTGGTTAAGTGCCTTGCTCAAGGACACAACACGCTGCCTCGGCTGGGGCTTGAACTCATGACCTTCAGTTCGCTAGTCCAGTTCTCAGCAAAATTTGAACCCAGAGCATCTTCTGTCGCACGCAGCGCAGTAGCATAGTGGTTAGCATACCACCTTACAGTACCTGCGGCCCAGGGTTCAATTCCCGCTGCTGCTTGCAAGGAGTTTGTACGTTCTCCTTGTGACTGTGTGGGTTTCCTACAGGTGCCCTGGTTTCCTCCCACTGTCTAAAGACATACCAGTTGGTAGGTTAATTGTTCATTGTAAATTAAACCATGATTAGACTAGGATTTAATTGGAGGATTGTTGGGCAGGGTGGCTTGAAGGGTCACAAGGGCCTATTTGGTGCTGTATCTCAATAAATAAATAAACCTTATAGTTCTGAGTGATTTCCCCTAACATGCCTTTTTACATGAATTACGGAACGTCGACAGCACTTCTTCTTATAGATGCTGCCTAGCCTGCTGTGTTCTACCAGCATTTTGTGTGTGTTGTTGGGTGCATAAGTCAATGCTGCTGATTTAGCTGAATTATTGGTTTGCAGCACCCCCATCTGGCATTATTTAAGAACTACACAATATCTGGAAGTTACAATGTAAAATCTATTGCCCTTGTTAAAGAATCAGAATCAGGTTTATTATCACTGACATATGTCATGGTATTTGCCATTTTGTTGCAGCAGTTCAGTGCAAGACATAAAAATGATTGCTGCAATAAAATAAATAAATATTGCAAAAGAGGAACAGAGAGGTCACTTTCATGAAATCTGAAAGCTCAGTTACTAATTACGCATAGACTACCTACCCGCCTGCATCATCAGTTCACTCTTGTCCCATTTTTATAAGACCATGAGACACAGGAGCAGAACTAGGCGAATAGAAACAGTGCGGTTCCCACATCAAGCCACAAACCTGGAGTGGAAACAAATGATCCTCAATCCTGACAGACAGCTTACAAAAGCCTCACTCAGCTCAAGCATAAAAAAAGGGAAACAAATTACTTCAATTTTCAAAGAAGAGGATGTATAAATGAAGCCCAAGTATATAAAAGCACCAATTGCTATAGACAGGAGTATGATAAAAACAACCATTTTAAAAAATTATATAAAGGAACACAAATACAAAACCAAAGAGTTGGAAGAGAATGGTTACATACAATCAGGGGTCAGTCAGAGTAATGCATCTAATTTTGCTCAAGCCAAGCAAAAGAATATTAAAGTCCTGGGAAGAGTGCCACATTGATAAGATGATATCTCTATAATAAAACAAAAGTTTTTATACACAAGAACAAAGGAGTTTAATATATACCAAACTAATTACAAAAAGAGACTGAGAAGGATAAATAGTTAAAGATCATTTTACCATTTAATGAATCAGTAACAGGGGACCTAAACTACTAGACAGGTATATGGAGGAATTTAAGGTGGGGGGTTATATGGGAGGCAGGGTTTAAGGGTCGGCACAACATTGTGGGCTGAAGGGCCTGTACTGTGCTGTACTGTTCTATGTTCCATGTAAACTTTCAGAGCGAGATTTACTCTGTCCTCTATCTAGTACACATTCAAATTTTGCTAAAATGTATGAGTTGAAATGCCTTATATTAAAATATTCAAAAAATATCCTATTAACAATTGCTATGCTGCCTGCTCAATTTCCAAACTAGTTTGCAGACAGCTACCAAATTGTGGATGAGCGTCTTTTAAAATGGAGACTTTAAGCAGAACTTTTTTTTTTAATTTGTGATCCTTCAAGCCAGTGGGAAAATGTGAGCTGCATTGGGTTATATTTTGTGTGTACGACCGCCAGGCTGATTGGTATTTCTCTGCCCATAAGCTTCAAATACTGTTTATCTCTTTGATTCTATTACTTCAGCCAGGTATTCATGATGCTCTACTCACGCAGCTCCTGGATACGCACTTCACTGCACGCAAATAATTCCAAAATAAATTCTAAACTAAATTTTATACAGAATTTTCAAATGAATATAAACAACACCCCAATAATAAGAGGACTTAAAGTTGATGGGAATTACGTACTAACATAGAGAACAGGAATTAAAGTAACGAAAGAGGATGTATTTCTGGACATTGCACATGATAAAAAGTATTGCATGAGATGAACTTACAAGTATCTCAATCCATTAGCTGTTCAATGAGATACACTAAAAAGCAAACTTATTATGGGGCATGCTTGAGCAAAGCACAATGTTACACATGAGCAAAACATGCTGCCGTTGAGCAGTATTATCTGCAGCTTAAAGGAATTTTATTAAATTAAGATTTTATGATATATTTCATTCTATGAAACCAAATCATTACTTCCAACGTTTAGTACGTGTTTGTTTTCAAAAGGAAAAGACCGTTTAAATGAGGTTCTTTTCTCAGTGCAAACAAATGTAAGAACTTTGCACACTGCGCCACATGGAACAGAAACACTAGAAGCAGATAACATCCTGAAGATTTGAATAACATTCCCATATTACAATAATATGAGCAGTTCACCTTACTTGTGAAATGCTTCTGATAACACAGTTGTTACAATACCACGTGTGAGACCATTCCTGTGAACAGCATTGCAAAAAACAGCCCACTGAGTATTTGGAATGTACCAAAATTCAACCAACCCACTCACCAGGTTCTGATTCACTTGCCCCACCTCTGACAAGATCTGCCAATACCTTGTTATATTCATCAGTCACTTTATAACCCAAAGAACCGGTGTAAAAGCAAGCCAGCCTTGAAGGCAGGGTACTGTCAATGGAGGTTAATTGGGTAGTTGTATTCCATTTTGTGCAGATTTTTTCAAGTTATGCCATACGGGTCACAAGGGAAAGGAAAAGTGCCTTGGTGTTGTAAGATTTCATCTATGATATTGAATTCATCCAAGGCTCTACTTCAATAGGGCATGAAGTGCAGATATTTCAACTGTGTAATGTTACCTCTCCTCCCAACTAGCAACCTAACAAAAATAATTCACCTTGCATTAACTTGATTTTCTATATTTAACTGAAACATAGTGTCAATATGATAAAACATCGAATCATTCCCTTTGTGGGGGAATGGTTCGATGGTATAAATTCCTAAACAGAATTTCAAAACTGTGACCACAGACCTTGGATGGCAGGATTGATTTCTCTCTCCACCAAAGGAGGTGTAAGGTGCTCCTTCCCTCCGCTAGCCTGCAGGTCACCCCCGGGCAAGGTGCAGCACCTGCTGAGCACCCCTGCACCCCCACCTTCCACCCCCCCCCCCCAAAATCAGGGTCACGTGAAGCCATGATATCAGGTCGTACGAGCAGCTGGTGCAAACCACGAGTCCTGGTTATGTGACCGCTGACATCAAGCAGACAGTCTCTGAAGGGTATTGATAATGGCTGGGGTCACCCAGCTTGTGAAGACACTGCCCAGAAGAAGTCAATGGCAAACCACTTCTGTAGAAAAATTTGCCAAGAACAACCATGCTCAAAAGACCATGATCGCCCACGTCATATGACACAGCAGGCAATGATGACGATGAATCACAGCCCGCTTCAATGTGTCTTTCTTGGATTGGACTGCTTTTCGACATGTATCTCTTCAACAAGTAGGAGTTTTTTCTATTAAAAAATCAAAGGAGAAACTTCTGACAAAACAAAAATAACAGAAGAATATATTTTACATTCTTAGTCCAAGGAAGTGTCATTTATAATTTAAAATATAGCTTGCTCCATGAGATAAATATATGTAATAAACCAATTCATAAAATATCAAATACGTGGCTAAGACCAGACTTCTTTTTACGGGTTCCTGTAAAGTTCAAATATAAGATGGTATAATTTTCATTAAGGACAAAAATAAATTGATATATACTCAAGTTTATACACAGGTAGCCAGTATACTAGCCGACCATTCATGACCAGGTTTTCTGCAGCCAAGTTGAGTAGGTCAATAAAAATATCACTCAGATGATAATTCATGGAGACTGGAACATGACTTTCAATACTGAAAGACAAAAAACAAACAATTCCAATCAATCACTTTTCAGGTGACACACCAACTTTATTAAGCAAGAAGCCCTAATTTGATTCTTTTCGTGATCTACTTTTCCTGTGTCTTAACAATGAAAGCTAGCTTTTTTCTCTCCTTTTCTCTGGTAATGCTCGGAACAACCTGAAATACGAGCACAGATTCCTCTGGCTTTTCTTCAAAACTAAGGCTTCACATACTAAGACATCCAGCACTGAATGTCTCTCTCAATGTATTAGCCAGAATAGGTACGAGACTCAGATAGTAGTTTTACCTATACACTTTTGAGTTTCTATAGTAAACACTTGACTTCAGGTCAGAGATGAGGAGGAATTTCATTACCCAGAGAGTAGTGAATCAGTGGAACTATTTGCCACAGGTGACTGTGGAGGCAAAGTCATTGGGTATATTTAAGGCTGAGGTAGATAGATTCTTGATTAGTCAGGGAATGAAGGGATATGGGAAGATAGCAGGAGATTGGGGCTGAGAGGGAAAATGGATCAGCCATAATGAAATGGTGGAGCAGACTCGATGGGCCAAATGGCCTAATTCTGCTCCTATATCTTATTTGGTTCAGAATTGTATTATTCAGTTTGTTGATGCTTGATCTTTGGTAGCCAGCAACATTGATCATCTACCCACAGATTATTTTAAAATTTAATCTTTATTACTGTCAGCATGTTTTGCCTATTTATACATGAATTACAGATCAGCTCCTCCCTCTCTTAGTGGAGTTAAAGATGCACTATCTGACACACGACTGCCACCTGGTGGATGAAGTTAATACCCTGAAATAAAACTAAGGGAAACCAAGTCAACAAGAAAAAAAAACTTTCTCATGTATAACGTTCTTTTAACATCCAGACATCCACAACTTTATTCAAAACTAGTATTTAAAGGTGGCTCAGTGCCGTTCGATGTCCTGGCAATTTAAGCTTGGCGCTGTACAACAGAGTATTACAATTAGAGAGGGAGGTTAACTCCGGACCTGAGCCCAAACTTCTTCTTGATCCTCAGAAGCACAATTTCTGCTTCTGGCCACAATAACAAATTTTAAATGGGTCATCTGTCAGGAAGAATCCTAATCTGCATATTTTCATGAAATTCCTCCCCTAATCATCAATTGTTGAAGACAACAGCAATGCCAAAACAGAGCTGTAAACAAGCAGAAAGATCACTATAAACATTTTACTTTCACAAATGGGGAGCCCATTTGCTCCCTCTCAAAAATGTATTCAAGTTACTGTGTTTTTAAAAGCAAAAAATATATTGAAAATAGTGCTGTTCGTCATTCAGCGACGTTTGCTTACTTCTATCACAATAGCATTCTCCCCTGCTTTCCCCAGTTCCTTTAGTCCTGAAATATATTTATTTATTCCATATATTTATTCAGCAACTTGGCTTATGTTCACCACTGCCCTCTGAGAGGAGAAATGCCTTTTCATCTCAGAACTGTATCTCTTAAAACCTGAGACAGTGACTACATTCTAGACACCACAGCTATGAGATACATTTCTCTTCCATCCAATTCACTTAGTCCCATCAGAATTTTGTAACCTTCAATTAGGTTCCCTCCCATTCTTCTAACTCTGGTGAATATAAATCTAGTTAACCTAATATGGCAGTTCCACCACAGTGACTCAAACTGGTGAACCTTTGTTATGCTCTATGACAAGTATCCTTACTTAGGTACTCCAAGATTGACATGTACATGAAACGCTGCTGTAGGAAAGCAGCATCCATCATCAGAGATCCCCACCACCCAGGCCATGCTCTTTTCTCGCAGGTGCCATCAGGTAGAAGGTAGAAGAGCCTCAGGACTCGCAGCACCAGTTTCAATTACAGTTACTACCCTTCAATGATCAGGCTCTTGAATAAAAGGGGATAGCTAAACTCATTTTCCCCATCCACTGAGACGTTTCCAATAACCAATGATCTCACTTTAAGGACTCTATCTCATTATCTCATGTCCTCATTATTTATTGCTATGTATTTATATTTGCATTTGCACAGTTTGTTGTCTTCTGCACTCTGGTTGATCTTCCATTGATCCTGTTATCACTACTATTCTATAGATTTGCTCACAAGGGAACAAATCCCAGGGTTGTATTATGGTGACATATGGTGATAACAAAATTTACTTTGAACTTTGAAGTGTGGTCTCACTAAAGCCTTTTTGGTCCAGTCCATAAACCCTGTCACCATGAAAGCTAAAATGCCACTTTCCTTAACTGCTTGCTGCACCAGCTTTTTTGCTTGCAGTGACCATTGTATGAGAACATTATTTGAATAATACACTGCTACGATGCTTCTGACCTTTTGAAGTGGATCACATTTGTCCTCGTTAGTCTATTAGCCACGTTTTCTGTACAGCATTTATTTATTTAGAGAAACAGGCCTTCCAGCCAACAAACTCACAATTATACCCACATGACCGATTAACCTAATAACCCAACTGTGGAATCGGGGAGGAAACTTGAGCACCCAGGGGAATCTCACATGGTTCAAACTCCTTACAGACAGCGGCGGGAATTGAACCTGAGTCACTGGCGTTGTAATAGTGCACACTAACTACTATGCTAACTGTGGCATTAAGTCACTTGAAGCCTCCTTGCATCCTCCTCAAACTGCAATCTGTTCCTTCATCTAAATTGTTCACAAATATCATACAAAGTAAGGTGAAGGGAGCTGTTTGGAGATGGGAATAGTCTCTCTTTGTAATGTATTTTACACAGTAGCTAATGAAAGAAAGATGTCAAAATGATACATCCCTCAGACTGCTAGAAGATTTTATGATGAACGCCTCATAACCTCATTCGTTTTATAAAATAATTTCAATTTCCCAAATAATTTTTTAAAACTTTGGTACATTAACAGTGGTTTATAGAGTTGAGACATAAATATCAATTGTATTTAAATATTTTTAAATATTTAAGTCAAACTGAAACTTACTATTCTTCCGCTGGTTTTATACTTCCTTTCTGTGATCCTGTTTTTCGCGTAGATTCCCTGATACCATAGGGAGCTTAAAAAGAAAGTACTTTAAGTTGTCAGAAAGGAATTCACATTTTTAACAATTAAGGAAGTTAACTCTGCTTTATTTTATGCTCATTTTGAGTCAATTTGACAACATTAAATTTAATCCAGTTGTGTTGACAAAAGAAATTTTAAAGGCTCAAGAGGAGGCTCACAGGAATGAGACAGGTCAAGCGGTTGAGTGGTGTTGCAACAGCAACCTTTGCACTTATTGTCAGCAAGACCAAGGGATTGTTTGTGGACTTCAGGAAGAGGAAATTGGGAGGACACACACCAATCCTCATTGGGTCAGTGGTGGAAAAGGTATGCAGCCTCTAGTTCCCCGGCTGTCAATACCTCAGGAGCAGAGCGACATGGGCAGCTCTGTTCGGAGTTTGGGGTGATCGAGAACATCACCAAAGACTGGTTGCGTCACCACCTGGTATGGAGGGTTAAATACACAGAATCACAAGAGGCTGCTGAGGGCTGTCGATTTAGTCAGCTCCAACCCTCCCCATCATCAAGGACATCTTCAAGAGGCAGTGCCTCAAAAAGGTGGCATCCACCATTACGGACCCTCACCACCTGCGACATTATCACCATCAGTGAAGGAGGAAGACCCATACTGATATGATTCAGGACCAGTTCCCTCCCCAAGGCCATCAGATTTCTGAACAAACTGTGAACCCATGAGACTACCACATTAATTCTCTTTTTAGCACCATTTATTTTCTGTAATGTATAGATTTTTATGTCTTTGCACAGAACTACTGCTGCAAAACAACAAACTCCACATCATAAGTTAGTGATAATAAATCTGCTCCTAACTGATCAATTTGCGGTGATTTCACAAACCATAACCTAAGATAACATCGTGTGTTTTCTTCAAAATCAACTTACGATCTGTAATGATTGCATCAAAAATATTCGCCTTCCTCCATATGTTTTTGGAAGTGTCTGAAACGAGCACATCAACATAGAATTTCTCCAGGCCATACTGCCGGAGGTTAGCCCGGATGTTTTCATCGGGTCCTCTCCATTTCTGGTTCTTCCTACTGGCCTTGCCTGTAGATTTATAGAAATAAGATAGTAATCATCCCAAAATAACAAGACCTACCTTTAGCTGAGAGCACTCTTGAAGATTAAAGATAAATATTATTTATCACTTTGAAACAACAAAATATATAATGAAGTGCATTGTTCGCATCAAATGGGTTGACACAGTAACGAAGTGGTTAGCATAAGATTTTATTGTACTGGCGACTCGGGATCAATTGCCACCGCTGTCTGTGAGGAGCTTGCATGCTCTCCCCATGATCACATGGTTCTCTTCCGGGTGCTCCCACAGTCCAAAGATCCACAGGTTGGTAGGTCATTGTAAACTGTCCCATCATTAGGCTCGGGTTAAATTGGGAGATTTGCTGGGCGGCACAGCTCAAGGGGCTGGAAGAGCCCTGTGTGTATCTCAATAAAATTTAAAAAAATCAAATTAAATTAGTGGGCAGCCAACAGGTGTCGTCACACTTCCAGCACCAGCACAGCATGCCCATGAGTCACTCATCCTAACCAAACATCTTTGGAATGTGGGAGGATATTGGATGGCCTAACTCCGCTCCTATGTCTAACGGCTTAGACTCCCCCACCATTCCATATGACAGTGGATTATCCATGCTAGCCTCAGCTCCTCCAACCAGAAGACAATAAGACATAGAAGCAGAATTAGGCCATTTGGGCCATCAAGTCTGCTCTGCCACTCAATCATGGCTGATCCTTTTTATTCCCCTCCTCAGCCCCACTCCTCAGCCTTCTGCCCAAAACCTTTGACGCCATGTCCTATCAAGAATCTATCAAGCTCCACTTTAAATACACCCAACGATCTGGCCTCCCCAGCTGCCTGTGGTAATAAATTCTGCAAGTTCAACTCTCTCTGGCTAAGAGAACTTCTTCGCATCTCTGTTTTAAATGGATGCCCCTCTACCCTGAGACTGTGCCCTCTTGTCCTAGACATCCCAATCCCCCTCCCCCCATGGGAAACATCCTTTAAACATCCACCGTGTCTCCACCTTTCAACATTCGGAAGGTTCCAATGAGATCCCCCCCATCCCTCTAAATTCCAGTGAATACAGACCCAGAGTCATCAATCGTTCCTTGTATGATAACCCTTTCATTCCCGAAATCATCCTTGTAAACCTCCTCTGAACCCACTCTAATGCCAGCACATCCTTTCTTAGATGAAGAGCCCAAATCTGTTCACAATACTCAAGGTGAGGCCTCACCAGTGCCTTATAAAACCTCAGCACCACATCCCTGCTCTTGTCCTCTAGACCTCTTGAAATCAATGCTAACATTGCATTTGCCTGCCTCATCACCGGCCCAACCTGCAAGTTAACCTTTAAGGTGTTCTGCACATTTATTTCTTCTACCAAAGTGCATGACCATGCATTTTCCAACATTACATTTTACTTGCCACTTTCTTGCCCACACACTCTGCTGTGCCAGTTCCCCATAGCCCTCCTTGGTCCTTCAAATATTTATCTGCATATTAAATATATCTAATGATCTGACCTCCACCGGCATCAGCTCCTGAAGAAGGGTCTCAGCCCAAAACATCGACTGTTTACTCTTTTCCATAGCTGCTGCTGCGCCTGCATTTTGTGTGCATTGGTTCACTGTACATTTTATTGTGATTGACTCAAATAAAGCCAACCCAAACTAATTTAAAAAATTAACTTATTTAAGTTAACAAGGAAACTTAAATGAGTTTAAGGAAACGGACCCTTTTTAAACCAAAACGCAACTTTCTCAGGTACAGCAAAGTAACTTATTATTTTTTTTTAAAAAGAGACATCAGTAAAGGTAGATTACATATGCAAGTATAATGAATGTTAGTAAAAATCTTGGTTCTTACCACGCCCATGAATAATGTTGTAGTCAATATCGGTCCCACATACGTACGCACCAAAATGAGCACAAGCAACAAGAAGACTCCCTGAAGAAAAACAAAATGTGATTATATAATATGAACGGCAAAACAGAATAATAGACTGTCCATTATAGAACACTGTATTAAAACAGCCAGAGTTTGTCCCATCTCCCACTGGAATTGTGGAATTGTGAAGGAATCCCTAAAAAAACTGTTTTCCTAAAATCAACATAAAGAGCTTCCTGGATAGTAGTTCTGAAGTTTGGAAATAGATCTTAATGACTTAGTGTGACCCTGAAAGGTAGTCAGAGTGTAGCTAATGCACTAAGCACATATGACAGAGCACAGGTTTGTTGAATTGTGCAATGCTGAATCAAAAGCTGTGAGGTTTTTAATGTTAACTCATCTATCCTTCCCTCGTTAGGATTTAATGAGCCATTCGCAGTTTCATTCACTGAGCCATGTCTGTCGAGCACCTCCGCTCCATCCACCAAAAGTGGAATTTCCTAGTGGCCAAATATTTAATTCTGATTCCCAATCCCATTCTGACCTGTCAGTCCATGGTCTCCTCTTGTGCCATGCTGAGGCCACACTCAGGGTGGAGGAGCAACACCTTATATTCCATATGTTGGTAGCCTCCAACCTGATGGCACGAATATTGATTGCTCCTTACAGTAAAAAAAAATATGCTCTTCCTCTCCTCTTCTTCTAATCCCCACTCAGGCCTCTTACCTCTTCTCACTTGCCTATCACCTCCCTGAATCCCTTCCTTCTTCCCTTTCTCCCATGATCCACATTCCTCTCTTATCAGATTCCTTCCTCTCCAGCCCTTTACCTTTCCCACCCATCTGGCTTCACCTATCATCTTCTAGCTATCCTCTTTCCCCTCACACCTTTTTATTCCAGAACCTTCCCCCTTCCTTTCTAGTACTGAAGAAGGGTCTCAGCCCAAAACACCGACTGCTCATTCCTTTCCATAGATGCTGCAGATCAGCTGAGTTCCTCCTGCACTTTGTGTAGCTCTGGATTTCCAGCATCTGCAGAATTTCTCATGTTCGTGTGTGTTATGACATGTTTGGCTTAATCTTTAAAACAAGCAATATGCCACTGGCAGGGTCAACCAGTCTTCAACTTAAAACCTTACATTTCTTTATCTTTCTCGAGACGCTTCATAACCTGCTGCGTGAATCCAGCAGTTTTGGGACTAATTTCAGTTGTTAAACACGTGCAGTTTTTTTTCCCATAAAGCTGCCTTACTTGCCAACTAAATATGAGAAAAGGATTTGTTTGTTCGTTATATGCCCTGTTGAGAAAAAGGTTATGGCACTATTATGGCACAAGTTTATGGTAAGTGAAAGGTTATGGTTAATCCCGATGATAGATCTTGGCCCAAAACGTTGATTGTTCATTGCCCTCCATAGATGCTGTCTGACCTGCTGAGTTCCTCCAGCATTTTGTGTGTGTTGCTGAGAAAAGTTATGGCTTGGCATTTCAAGAGAAAGTGAATTTTTAAACAGTGGGATAAGTCTTGGATAACCCTGAAAGAGCTTGTGAGCACAATAACACTGGAAGTGCTTGAGAGAACAGACCATCGTTCTTACTGATTTTAATTATCATTGAAGGTTATCGTGGATCTGCCAACATCCATATAGATCTGCTGACAGTTAAGTTTGTAACTGGGCTAATCCCAAGCATGGACTGCCACTCACACGAACACTGAATCTACCAGCTTTATCAGATACCCACCGCTCATGCTGGGAAATCTGTCCGCTGGCCTGTGCCATTATCTATTGAGCCAAAGAACAGGCTCCATGAAATGAATGGGAGAAATCTGCTCTGTGCAGAAAGGCAGATAAAAATTATTGTTTGAAATCAGTTTTAATCGTAATTGTGTGGGTGTACATGTTTGTATTACCTTCTGACTAACTTCATCATCTGAGTGCTTCTGAATGTTTATAAATGCCACAAAAATTCCCTAACAGTGACAGCTTTGAGACAGATTCTGTGTGTTGTGCTGTACTGGCTAAAATGCTGGGTGTTGGTGTCAGTCGTCTCCTTCTTACCTGTTCCCACAAATGGATCAAAAATCAAGCTGTTGGCTTCTGCTTTAGCGTGATTTGCCATGATAAAGGAAAGGCAGGCATCCATGCTGGTATTACCGATGAAGTGACGTTTCTTCACACTGTACAAGTTGATTAGCTCCCTCCGACCATCAGCAACCTAAAGAGGAAACAGCATCAACATTTACTTCATTACTTCTCCAGAAGATTTTAAAAGAATGTTATCTTTTGCTTTCCTGATCAAAAAAGGATCATCACAGTCTTGTAATCCAAATCTGAAGTTTCAACCAAACTGCTGAACTTACCAGCTCTCATTACAAAGAGTAATATTTATTTACAAACACAAGACATTCTTCAGTTGCTGGAAATTCAGAGCAATACATATAAAAACAAGAGAAAATCTGCAGATACTAGAAATTTGAGCAACACACACACACACACAATGCTGGAGGACAATGTCCTGCCAAAGGGTCTCGGCCCAGAAAGTCAACTGTACTCTTTTCCATAGATGCTGTCTGGCCTACTGAATTCCTCCAACATTTTGTGTGTGTTGTTTTAATACTCAGCAGGTCAGGCAACATCTATGGAAATGAATAAATAACTAACGTTTTGGGCCAACACCTTCACCAGGACTGGAAAGGAAGGGGGAAGATGCCAGAATAATAAAGTGTTGGTGGGGTGGGGGGGGGGGGGGGGGGGGGGAAGGAGTACAAGCCATAAAATGATAGGTGAAGCCAGGTGGGTGAGAGAGAGAAGATCCTTCAAGAAACATCAACTGTTTATTTATTTCCATAGATGTTGCCTGACCTGCTGAGTTCCTCCAGTATTTTGCATATCTAACACTTAGAATGTGTGTGCTGCTGAGAAGGATAACTTCTTTTTTATATCACTTTTTTGTTCTTTATAATTGTTGCATGGTGTTGCTTTCTGTTGCCTATCACACCAACACACCACAGCAAATATCTAACACATGCAAATGTGTATCCTCCAAGAAGACCACAACCCTATCATAGGGTTTGGAGGATTGCGTACCTCGACCTAGAGAGCCAGGATGGCTGGAATCTGCGCTTTACGCTTTGGCTCTTGGTAAGGTCATCCATGCCATAGAGGACAAAGGGTAGCAGACAGACTAAGAGTGGTCCACCTGTCCTCCAGGTTCGGGGGTTCAGCTCAGGGCAAACAACCTTGACTGGTCAAAAAACAATCATTACAGAAACAACTATGGAGAATCCTTCTAAATCTGAGTGTGACTGCATTCCTGAGTCTCCACCCAAGTCTTGCGCGACTGTCATAGTGAAAACCGAGAGGAAGATACTGACATGATGAAGGAAGCTCTGAACGTGGCCAGAAATGGAGGACCATCATTACTGCGCTAAACACTAGCGGCATAACGGACAGCAAGTAAGTACATAAATATATATGGCGACTTCTCCATGGGTCGTCACTTTGTCGTGGCGGAGAAGCTTGTGCGGTCCTGAGATCCCGAGAGTGATGCCGTCTGGAGCTGTGTTTCTGGTAGGATTACCCATGGCAGTAAGGTTGAGGGTGAGGTCCCTGACAAAGAACAATGCAACCAAGACCTCAACTGTGGAACAGGTGGACGAAGTTACTTTGAACTCAACGGCTGTGAAGGCAGATGAAAGCTGCAACAAATCCATCAGCTCCAATCATTGTGGTTTCCATGCCAAAGTATCATGTGCTTCTTTGAGTGCAACATGAAGTACACGTTAAACAAATACACGCACAGGCGTCTTCGCTCTGTGGAAACAGAATGAAGACCATCATCCTCGACCTCGAGGGATAGCCACGACGATATATGGCAAATAAACTGATCCCTGATCCTCCATTCTTGTTACAGCCTATCCCTGACTGCTCTTGAAATGATTCTAGGGAAGTCTGCATCCGGACTTGCTGCAGTCTTTCTGGTGAAGGTACTCTCATAATGTCTTTGGGCTGGAACTCACAGAATTTAGATCCAACAAAGGTCATGGAATGGTCGTAGGTTTCAAGTCAAGATGATGCATGACTCGAAGGGCATCCTGAAGATCATGAAGTTCCCATTCACCTGTCCTTGCTGTAGAAGATATTGCCGGCTTGGGAGATGCTGTCAGTCATCTTGGTGAGTAACTGCAGTAGGTTCAGCTGAGAGCAAACAACGCAGAGCTGGTGAAGGGAATGAATGGTTACAACAGTGGACGGGTTCCAATTAACCTAGATGATTTGCCTGGATGATATCAAGTACATAACTGCCACTGGAGTTCCACTCATTTAGACAAGTGGCGGTTGGACGACGGAAAGGCTTTGGGGAGTTACCTGCTGCGGAATATCCCGCCTCCAACCTGCTCTTACTATCACCCTGTTTATGTGGTTGGTCCAGTTGCCATGTCAATAGTAATCCTTAGATTATAAGTGGTGATATTGCTGTTGAATAATAATTAGATTCTCAAACTTAAATAATTGGCAAACTCTCAATTTTTGTGACGTTCAGTGATAAATATACATGGAAGACATTGGGGATCCCACATGCTCATACAAAGCACCATGAACTAATTCTTACATTCACCTGAGATGTTGTCAGTATTATTTGATTTTATTTAGAGATACAGACCAGAACAAGCCCTTTGGACATTGCACCACTCAGAACCACCAACCCCCACCCCCCCACCCCACCCTCCGATTTAACCCTAGCCTAAATACAGGACAATTTACATTACCTAATTAACCTACTAACCAATACGTCTTTGGACTGTGGGAGGAAACCGGAGCACCCGGATAAAATCCAGATGTTCCACAAGGAGGACGCACAAACTCCCTACAGATGATGTAGGAATTAAACCCTGATCTCCGACGCCCCAGGCTGGAATAGCATCACACAAACCGCTACGTGGCACCCGGATAAAGGTAACGTCATAGAAACACCGTACTTCAGCCAGTCTCCTAGCAAAGCTTTGGGAACGGTAACATAGCTTTTAGTGCCATCAGGAGCGGAACTTCAACCCAGAACCTTTTCACTCAGAAGAGAGCCAATTATAAATTGAACCACAACCAATACTCACATAGATTCACAAGGTTAATTAGATTCACAAGGTTAATTCCTGAATGTCCGGACTGTCTTACACAGAGAGGTTAGAGAGACTGGGCTTGTACACGCTGGAATTAAGGAGATTGAGAGGGGATCTGATTGCAACATATAAGATTATTAAGGGATTGGACAAGATAGAGGCAGGAAATATGTTCCAGATGCTGGGAGAGTCCAGTACCAGAGGGCATGGTTTGAGAATAAGGGGTAGGTCATTTAGGACAGAGTTAAGGAAAAACTTCTCCCAGAGAGTTGTGGGGGTCTGGAATGCACTGTCTCGGAAGGCAGTGGAGGCCAATTCTCTGGATGCTTTCAAGAAGGAGCTAGATAGGTATCTTATGGATAGGGGAATCAAGGGATATGGGGACAAGGCAGGAACCGGCTATTGATAGTAGATGATCAGCCATGATCTCAGAATAGCAGTGCAGGCTCGAAGGGCTGAATGGTCTACTTCTGCACCTATTGTCTATTGTCTATATACCAAGGAAAGCATACACTGAGTATTCAATATCCAGTGCACTATCTTCTCCAACAGTGAGAATCCAGACAACGTTCATTCAATTTAGACACAGAGGCCAATGAAATGATCCACTGCCAGTTTGTCTGACCAACCAATTCACCACTGATTAGGGTTAAACATCTGACATTTTCAGGTATCAATCTGTTAGTTCATTTCCACAGGATAATAGATTAAAATTATAAATTAATATTCTATTTCAATAAATCTCACCCATCTTCCAAAATAAATATGAAAGGGCTTCTCTGGGGCATTATTGGGATCTGTTCCATAGTCTTCAAGTAACCAGAACACATGTTCTGGTTCCTTTAATTTCACTGTTCCTTGAAATGGCAAGAATCCTAAATCCTGTAAATACATGAAATAAAGTCAAGACAAGAGCATATGCAACACTGGAAGAAAGTTACTGGTCAGAATAAATATTTTGTTAACTTCTTGAAAACATAGATTAATCACAAGCAAGAGAAAATCTGCAGATGCAGGAAATCCAAAGCAACACAAACAAAAAGCTGGAGGAACTCAGTAGGCCAGGCAGCATTTTGTGTGTGTAGATTAGATTAATATACACTTTCAATACTTTAAGTGTCTTAGTGCTGTTTGTAAACTTACTTTCCATAACTATTTTATAATATTTGCCTCTGTCACATCTTTCCAATTTGCAAACATTTTAACCACATCTTTATAATTGCTAGGGGGAAAAATGAAACATAGTATGTTTTTCAAAAGTTTCCACAGTGAAACTCAGGGGAGGGCATTATATCTTTTAATGTTGAAAGCAAATTATAAACAGTGTATGTTTTCCTTGTATAATTGATGCTGAACACATCAGATTAGTTCTCCCTTCCTTATCCTCCTGTATTTTTATGTGGATGTCATTAGCAATACCTTTTCCCAATGCTCTAAGTATTTTAAGAGATTCTTAAATTTTAAGAGATTTATGGTCATTGGATTTATTGAGTATGCCCACAATAAACTGAATTTCAGGGTTCTATATGTTGACATATATGAGGGTGATTGATTAAGTTCATGGCCTAAGGTAGAAGGAGTCAGTTTTAGAAAACCTAGCACATTTATTTTTCAGCATAGTCCTCTCCTACATTTACACACTTAGTCCAACAGTTGTGGAGCATACGGATCCCTTCTTTGGTAGAAGTGGCCCACAGCAGGGGTGATTGATAAGATCATGGTCTAAGGTAGAAGGAGATGAATTATTAACTTCGAACTTTCTGCATAATCACTCAAAGAGTTGAACTGCACGTGCATGTAACGAGAGCTGTATAACTCATCTCCTTCTACCTTAGGCCACAAACTTATCAATCACCCCATACTGTGGCCCACTTCTGGAGGTCCAAAACGCGACTTCTACAAAGAAGGGATCCGTGTGGTCCACGACCGCTGGACTAAGTGTGCAAATGTAGGAGAGGACTATGTTGAAAAATAAATGTGCTAGGTTTTCTACAATTGACTCCCCCTACCTTAGGCAACGAACTTATCAATCACCCCGCGTACGTACTTTGATAATCAATTTACTTTGAACTTGGAACATGAGCACTAGATCAGTGGAATTGGCAATATTGCTGAACAATAGTTACCTATTTGGGCTTCATTAACCAATCAGCCATTTGCATTGCCATTTTTGTTTTGAAGAATTATCAATAGCCTGCTCTGAGGTAATTTTCATTTGTAACATTCATGAGATTGGTAGTTCCAACTTCGAAATTATTTGCTGTACCTGACATCCACTAGGCTTTGACAATTTAACTTGTTTACGAAAGGATAAGTTACCTTTTTGCCAGACAATATTCTTTCTCTAACCACTTACCATTGTCTTACTATTATTGAAGGTGGTCCCTCTCGCATTTTTAAATGCACGAGCACTTCACCTCCAATAAACAGTTATTTTCCATCATCTTGGCATTGGGATGGCATTGTGATGGCTGCATTAATCAATAGCTAATATTAACAATTAATAATTACCCAGGGAAACTCTCTCTCAATTTCACTGCAGCCTTTGAGGTATTAAGCTTTCATAGGATATAGGTAGGAATATGATAGGGACTTACAGAATATTTAACAAGCAATAACAATACTGGAATGGGAATGCATGTCCAAATCACAGTGATGTGTAACTCTGAAGTGATAATGTTTCTACAAGACTACTATTTACCATAAGACCATAAGATACCGGAGCAGAATTAGGCCATTTGGCCCATCAAGTCTGCTCTGCCGTTTCATCATGGCTGACCCATTATTTCTCTCAGCCCCAATCTCCTGCCTTCTCCCCATATCCCTTCATGTCCTGACCAATGAAGAAACTATCAACTTCTGCCTTAAATATACACAAGGACTTGGCCTCCACTGCTTTCTGTGGCAGCGAATTCCACAGATTCACCACTCTCTGGCTGAAGAAATTCTGTCCAAAAAGGATGGCCCTCTATTCTGAGGCTATGTCCTCTGGTCCTAGACTCCCCCTCTGTAGGAAACATCCTCTCCACAACCACTCTATCAAGACCTTTCAATATTCGATAGGTTTAACATCCTCATTAGTTATATCACCAGGGGGAACTAATATTAATATGATATCAGTACATTCTCTAGGTTGTATGTACTGTAACCAGTGGAGTGGCTAAACAAAGATTAAAACATCTCTAAAGATTAGCTTTATTTACCACATGTACATTGAAACATACAGTGAAATATATCAGTTGCACTAACGACCATCACAGTCCGAGGATGTGTAGGCAGCAGCCTACACGTGTCACCATAATTCCTGTGCCAACGTAGCATGCCCACATCTTAATAACCTGAAGCACGTCTTTGGAATGTGGGAGGAAACCCGAGCACCTGGAGGAAACCCACGCAGTCACAGGGAAAACATACAAACTCCTTACAGTCAGCAGTGAGAAGTGAACCCGGGGTGCTAGCACTGTGAAGAGCTGTGCTAGCTTTTTGCCAAATTAACCCCAGCTATATAAAGCTGAGGAAATAGCCAGCTGATTCTCCTTCCCTAACGTGGTGCCCGAAATGCAAGGAGATACACAATATGAAGTTAGAGATTTATCATTCCTGAAAAGAAAGTGGACTATTAAGTTACTAAAATAGGATGAATATTAGTTAAAGAAAAATTATGCAGACTGTTTTAAGCATTTTGGAATCATTAATACTTATATTTAGAGTGGAAAATATAAAAAGGCAGTATTTCCAAGACGTAAGAAAATCAATTATCCTCAACTATTTTGTCAAGTGCATTTTGTGTCTGATATAATTTTTTTTCCAGAAATGAACCCTGTTGATTTCTGAAATGTGGTCAACAGTGCAGATGCTGTCTGAAGAAAGACCATAAGATATAGGAGCAGAAGTAGGCCATTCGGCCCATCAAGTCTGCTGCGCCATTCAATCATCCCCACTCCCCTGCTTTCACCCCATACCCTTTGATGCCCTGGCTAATCAAGAACCTGTCTATTTCTGTCTTAATTGCACCCAATGACTTGGCCTCCACAGCCACTTTTAACAACAGAGATTTACCATTCTGTGACCAAAGTAAATTCTCCACGTCTCGGTTCTAAAAGGACGTCCTTCAATCCTGAAGTCATACCTTCCTGTCCTAGAATCCCCTACCATGGGAAATAACTTTGCCATATCTACCGGGTAATCTGTTAAGGCCTTTTAACATTCGGAATATTTCTATGAGATCTCCATTCATCCTCCTGAACTGCACAGAATACAGCCCAAGACCTGTCAGATGTTCCTCATGTTTCACTCCTGGAATCATTCTTGTGAATCTTCTCGGAACCCTCTCCAATGTCAGTATATCCTTCCTAAAATAAGGAGCCCAAAACTGCACACAATACGCCAAGTGTGGTCTCACGAGTGCCTTATAGAGCCTCAACATCACATCCCTGCTCTTATATTCTATACCTCTAGAAATGAATGGCAACATTGCATTTGCCTTCTTCACAACCGACTCAACCTGGAGGTTAACCTTTAGGGTATCTTGCACAGGAACTCCCAAGTCCCTTTGCATCTCTGCATTTTGAATGCTAAATCTAAATAATAGTCTGCCCGTTTATTTCTTTCACCAAAATGCATGATCATACACTTTCCAACATTGTATTTCATTTGCCACTTCTTTGCCCTAAACTATTTAAGTCTCTCTGCAGGCTCTCTGTTTCCTCAACACCACCTCCTCTACCTATCTTTGTATCATCATCAAATTTAGCCACAAATCCATTAATACCGTAGCCCAAATCATTGACATACATCATAAAAAGCAACAGTCCCAACAATGACCCCTGTGGAACTCCACTGGTAATCGGCAGCCAGACAGAATAGGATCCCTTTATTCCCACTCTCTGTTTTCTGCTGACCAGCCAATGCTCCACCCATGCTAGTAACTCCCCTGTAATTCCATGCACTCTTATCTTGCTAAGCAGCTTCAAGTGCAGCACCTTGTCAAAGGCATTCTGAAAATCCAAGTACACCACGTCTACTGCATCTCCTTTGTCTACCCTGCTTGTAATTTCCTCGAAGAATTGCAGTAGGTTTGTCAGGCAGGATTTTCCTTTCAGGAAACCATGTTGGCTTTGGCCTATTTTGTCATGTGCTTCCAGGTACTCCATAATCTCATCCCTAACAATCGATTCCAAAAACTTCCTAACTACTGATGCCAAGTTAAAATCTTTTATTGTTATCCAGGTGTGTATTATAAGATAGTTTATCAGCTGTAATCTAAGGTGAAAACCAAATCCTGAACACATTTCCACCTGAAGTCACTAAGAATAATTATTGTGATTTAACTTCTCTTCTCTCTCCCACAATTACTAGTACTGAGATGAACTGCAGACTTAACTATCCAATCTTTTGAAAATTGGGAATAAGTCAGCTAATAGAGTAAATGTGACGTTTTACCACACAATGTTAGTTACTACCTAAAACACTGAAGAAACCTCTTTATTCCAGCACATTATTACCAGAACTCTGAACATACAAATGTCAGTACAAATGTCAAACACTAAATTAGAGACAGTAAAAAGAAAAAGTTTGATACATACATCTATCTTTTGAATTCTCTCATTATGCGACAAGGTTTTATTGAATGCATAAACTTTTATCTGATATGTTGAACCTTGCTGAAGGAATGGGACCTAAAGCAGGAAAATGAATATTGTTAGTTGAATACAGTCAAATATCTTTTACATATATAAAGTACTTTGCAAAAGTACTATGCACATATATATAGCTACAGTGCCTCAGACTTTTGCACAGTACTGTAGTAATTTTATGTATTGCACTGTAATGCGGCCACACAAAAAAATAAATTTCATGATATTTGTGAGCGATGATAAACCTGATTCTAATATGGGTTTCTATTGTGGACTGAGAATGGGAAGGGGGCAAGGAGAGGGGAGTCATGGTTGGGAAAAGGGAAGGGAGCGAGGAGGGAGCGGGAAGCACCAGAGAAACATTCTGTAATGATCTCGCCTCAGGGCTGGGTGTGTCTGCCCCCAGTGAAACCCCTGCCCCTGACACTCCTTCTCTGCCACCTGTTCCAAATCCTTCTCATGGTGATCCACCCACACCATTCCCAACTTTATTTGCTCCTGCAATATTTACAAACTCAATCTCTGCTCTACATTGACTTAAGTACCCTTACTATATGTGACTAAGACTTTTGCATAGTACTGTGTGTGTGTGTATATACAGACACACGCACACATGTACATCAGATGGTAAGGTTGATTCCTGTGCATACATACCATTTTGTCAACAGGATAATTTCTCAGTGAGTTATGCAGTTCTTCATGTGTTCTTCCTTGACCCCACAATTCAAATATTGACCTGCAAAGTGAAGAACAGATGCTATGTTGAAAACAAACTCTTCAGACAAATTATGTAGCTAAACCATGCTCAAGGTACAATACCAAAACTCATTATTCTGTAAACTGTAGAAGGTGGAAATGTAAAACAAAATACTTGGGCTATGTCCACTCTCGACCGGATAATTTTGAAAACGCCGGTTTCACGTAAAAACGATAGGCGTCCACACTATGCCTTTTTGAAAATATCTCTATCCACATTGAAACGGAGATTTCGGCGAATCTCCTCCTCCTGCATAAGCACAGGACACATCGACCGAAAACAAGCAACATGTTTGGTGTCGAACCTCGCCGTAAAAGTGCACGTTTGTGTAGTTACAGACTAGAAAAACTTAAAACGACAGACAGCTGTTGGCTTTCGCGCAGGAGAACTTAAAAGTAAAAAAAAACAAATACTGGAGCCTACGGAGGCAACCGACAGGGAGTTCACAGACAGATTGACCCGGCTGACGACAAACATTGAAAAACTGACTAACTCTGTTGCATTAACAAAGCACCTTGTTAAATGTATAAAACATGTCTGCATCAGTGTTACCTTGTATTTCCATATGAAGTTACATTAAGCTGTTAGAGAAGTACTTGCATAAATAGGTAAAACCACCTTCATATGTGCAAGGACAGAAAACAGGGCAAAGTGAGTATACTTATTTATTCAGTAAGTTATGGGTCATAGTATTTGGTGAGTACGTTTCTAACTCTTCTGGCATCAGTCTTCTTGCTGTCTGTTCTGAAATTGTTAGGTTGCGTTCAAGAAAACAATGAAATAGCGTGCTGCCATCTGACAGCGTTTTCAGAAGTCTCCGGTTACCCCGTCCACACTGATCCGGCCAATCCGGCATTTTCAAAAATATCCAGCCCGGAAAGCGTTTCTGAAAAGCTCCAGTTTCGGGGGATGAAAACACCATTTTAGTGTGGACGAAGGGTAAAAACGAAGAGAAAAAGCTTTGGTTACGGATTTATCCAGTGATAAGTTTATCTAGTGGACATATCCTTAGAAAATCAGGCACCTTTATGAAACAAGAATCAATGAAAGTGCTAAACTTTACAAAACTCATTAACAGCTTTTTTTGGGAAGTATGTTTCAAACTTTTACCCATGCTGTTTGTGAAGAAATGCTTCCTACTCCAGTTAAATTATTTTAGACTTTTCATCTCCATCTATGTCTTTTTCCTTCTGCTTCTTCTGATCACGACTAATCCTTAAAGATGTTATTTCAGTGCTAATGCAAACCTGTAGATAAACACTGGGGCAACTTCGTAATTTCCCTGTGTGAGCAGTCGACTAAAAGAGGAAATAAGAGGCACAAAGTCCAGGATAGCAGAGCAGGGGTGGGAAGGATTACACTGTTTACACAGTAAATGGTAGGGCACTGAGGAGTGCGGAGGAACAAAGGGACCTGGAGTTCAGATACATAATTCCCTGAAAGTGGCGTCACAGGTAGACAGGGTTGTAAAGAAGGCTCCTGGCATCGTGGCATTCATAAATCAAAGTATCGAGTATAGGAGTTGGGATGTTATGGTGAGGTTTATAAGACATTGGTGAGGCCAAATTTGGAGTATTGTGTGCAGTTCTGGTCACCTAACTATAGGAAGGATATCAGTAAGATTGAAAGAGTGCAGAGAAGATTTACTAGGATGTTGCCGGGTCTTCAGGAGTTGAGTTACAGGGAAAGATTGAACAGGTTAGGACTTTATTCCATGGAGCGTAGAAGACTGAGGGGAGATTTGATAGAGGTTTACAAAATCATGAGGGGTATAGACAGAGTAAATGTGAGTAGGCTCTTTCCACTTAGACTAGGAGAGATAAATACAAGAAGACATGGCTTTAGGGTGAAAGGGGAAAGGTATAGGGGAACATCTTCACTCAGAGAGTGGTGGGAGTGTGGAATGAGCTGCCATCTGACGTGGTAAATGCAGGCCCACTCTTAAGTTTTAAGAATAAATTGGATAGATACATTGATGGGGAGGTCTGGAGGGTTATGGACTGGATGCAGGTCAATGGGACTAGCGGAATAAAGTTTTGGCACAGACTAGAAGGGCCGAATGGCTTGTTTTCTGTGCTGTAGTGTTCTATGGTTCTATGATTCCATAACAGTGTATGGACAATCTTTTCAGTATATATGATAAAGCACAGTATGTTGACCCAGTGTTGCACGTGAAATGTTTGGAAAATGATCTGGAGAAGCAGACAGAGCAGCCAGAATTCACACTTCATAATGGAAGCAATTATAAACAAAAACAAACCTCTGAAACATTACAGAGGGACGTTATAAAACCCGGGAACAGAAACAGTCAGTGCTGGAAACACTGAGCTGATTTTCTGTTTTTGAATGCTGAGATTATCCCTTCTCACAATAAGAATCCTCTCTTCCATTCTACCTAGACCCAGAGCACCTGACAATACTGTTAAATTGTGTATACAGTGGCTGCAACTCATGTTAACCAGATCTGTTAAACAACCATAACTTATTGTTGGATTATAAATACTTGCATGACAGCCAAATGCCTGAAGCTGGTGCCACAGATAATATTTGACTAACGCTGTTCCTTCCTGCGACTCGGGCAGCATCTTCACTGCATTTTTGTCTGTTTCTTTATGAGGCCAAGTTGCTAGCTCGACGCTCAACCCAGCATGCAAGAAGTCGGCTGGATTCAAACCCGGGACTACTTCCCTCAAAGTCCAGTGCAGGTGCCACTACACCACCCGCCGACTTAGCATTTGACTGAATTCTGTGTTAGTTACTGTAACAAGGGCACTCACTTTGCACACACTGTCCGCCTCATGACTGCTTTTGCCACCTCCTCGGAAGGAATACGTACGATCCAGAAAGGAGACTGAAAAGCAAAATAACCTTACAATCAGCTACAATGCTGACATCAGAAAATGAGCATCTTTAAACTGATAAAGCACTAAGAATACTGAAGCAAGCTGGCAAATACGAATCAACATCAAAAAGAGCTTGGCATTAAATGGAACTCTGTTGCCAATAAACTTCTAGAACTCAGTTTGCTGCTCTAGCGAGCATGCACTAACATATTCACTGAAAGAAAATGGCAACGTTAAGAAGGCAAAAACAGATCAGTAACTTTAGTTACACCTTCTCTTTATCCAGCTTTGAGCTCCCTGCAGTTTTCTGGCCAACACTCCACAGCAGGAATTGCAGATCTCTGTTAGACCTGTCATCACTGAACACCTATCACCATTTATGTTTAAATGCACTAAGAATGAGGAGGCAAGGCATTGTGTTGTCTGACATTTTCCTTTGTCAATCATGTGGTGCGGGATTTGATGTTTATTTCTTGTACTGTAAACTACAACATTCATACACCACATTTAATAGTAAGTATACCCCACTTTCCATCATAGCCATCTCCCCTACAGATATATAGGTAGAAAAGGCAGATCATAAAAAATCTTTTTCCCACAGTGAATCTCTCTTCCCACAAGAGAGGGCGTAGATTTAAGATGAGAGTTAAGCGGTTTAGAAGAGATCTGAGGGGATTTTATCACACAGAGATTGATTGGCATCTGGACTGCACTACCTGTACACAGGATAGAGATGGATGCTCCCATGATATATAATAAACAGCTGGACAAGTACTTGACTCACAAGGCATAGAAGGCTATGAATGTAATATGGATAAATAGGATTGTAGTGTAGTATGTTCCAGTAAGATGGCAGCTCATTCAATTGCAGTGGCTTCTAAAGGGTCAGCAGAGATGTTATTGTACTTTTAAACTTTTTTTTTACAGTCGCTGGACCTTACTGGACATTAAGAACTTTAAAGAACTGTAGGTCTATCTCCTCAGCGAGTTGCTCGCTGGTGGAGAAATTGAAGGAGCTGGACTTGGGTGCAGATTGTGCTGCTGCCTGTGTCAGAGAGGCGTCGGAGGAAATGGCGTGCGAAGGAGACGCACGGTCTAACAACAAGTGGTCGTTTTAGTCACTTTTCTTGTGATTGCAAGACCCCACTGGACATTGTCAGTATGGAATAGTGCAAGTCCAATTCACAGATTTATCAGCAGACGGTAGGGGAGCTGGGCAGCCTGGGTCACAGCAAGGTCTAGGCCTCAAGCTGCAGAGTCGCCTGCTTACAGCCACCCAGGGGAGAGGCGTCAGGGTGGCACAGTGGCCAAGCTGCCCCCCACTGTTCACTCAGCAGAAGACAAACCAGATTGTGGTCAACTACAGACTGCTGCAACATTTTTCGACTCAGGGTCTTGGACTATATTTATTTTCTGATATTTTATATGTGCTATATGTGTCTTCTGCTGTGTGTGTACTGTGTTTTTCACCCTGGCCACAGAATAATGCTGTTTTGTTTGGCTATATTTTTGGGTATTCATGTATAGCTGAATAACAATTAAACTTGAACTTGAACAAGGTACACAATACATTTATGTACATGGTGATGTATGAATTTAATCAGCATATCGTTCTTCCTTTATGTAAGAAACACTCAGTAAGTGAACAAATGACAATTAAAGGTCACAAGACTTGGAACATTAACCTCTGCAGCTTCTTCAACAGTTGTATTCCAGCTTGCTTAGTGATGCTATTGCTGATTTTCAACAACAGTGGTATTTTCATTTTGTGTGCGTGTTGTTCCTTTCCGTGCCTTGTGATGCATCGGGCGGCAACCTTGCTGTTTCCTTAGCATATATTTGTCTTTTACAAAGCCGAGTTGCTAGCTCAACGCTCAACCCTGCGTGGTTAGAAAACGTATAAGGAGCCAGCCAGATTCGAACCCAGGACCACTCGTCTCAAAGTCCTGTACGGATGCCACTTTACTACCAGCTGGCTAAATATTTTTAATTTTGCCTTAATAAAATCTCTCATTTTGCAAATATTAAGTTACAAGCAATCCAGATAACAAGATATCAATCTGTGGATATGTAAAGAAGTAAATCAGTAATTATAAACCCAACCAAAATATTAAGTTGCTGCTCTGCTTACACATTATAAAATACAAAATATTACAAAATATAAAATATAAAATACAAAATATTACAAAATATAAACATAACATACCCTCTCATCAAAGTTTTCTTCACAACTGAACTGGCATTTACAAAGCGAGAACAAGGATTTAATTTCCTGCAACCAAAAAATAAATAAAAATTTAGTGCGTACTGAGAATGGTATTAATGTTGAGAAGCAGCTAAATCAAAATTTCTTTCAAATCAAAACTTACACAGTATTACCAAGCATTTATTTGGCTATAGCACAGGTCTTTCGAATCTAAGCAGCAATATTCCTCTGTCTTTTGTTCATGGCATTTTAATTGTGGCAGCAGCTACATATTTGCACTAACAAGTGAATAAAAAGTCATAAAATCTACAAAATAACGTAATTTTTAAAATCACACCGAGCAACTGAGAACTGTCAAATGAATCACCGGTAAACCACTGGGTTGAATTAAAACAATAACACTCATTCGAATTGTTTATGCCAATAGCATTAAATTGCTAAGAATACAGATTGTCCGTTGCCCATTCAATCCCTGATCTAAGCAGAGTAACACAATGAGGCAATCTCAAGCATGCGCACGCACACACAGATGAAAACTCAATGCCAGCAGGGAACTCTCCAGTGTTGTCCTTCAACAATGCAAGTCTTTGTTTGTCCATTATCACCTGCTTTATTTGTGTTGGCGATAGAGCCATTAGCTGAATTAATTAGAATGGACCCAGACATTAAGGGTTTCAGAGTTAATCAGGAAGAATACAAGATTAACTTATTTGCTGATGATGTTCTGCTTTATCTAACAAACCCATTGCACTCGTTGCGTAAATTATCCTATAGATTAGAAGAATATGGGAAAATATCAGGTTATAAAATAAATTGGGATAAAAGTGAAATTTTACCTCTTACTAAAGGAGATTATAGTCAATGTCGATTAATAACCCAATTTAGATGGCCGGCAAATGGTATAAAATATTTAGGTATAAGAGTTGATAATGCCATAAAGAATTTATATAAATTAAATTACTTACCACTATTGAAAAAAATTCAATAAGATCTTGATAAATGGATGGTATTACCAATAACATTAGTAGGTAGAGTAAATACCATAAAAATGAATATATTCCCTAGACTACAATACTTATTTCAATCACTACCAATACAACTACCCCAAAAGTTTTTTCAAGAGCTAAATAAATATGTGAGGAAGTTTCTTTGGAAAGGTAAGATGTCAAGAATATCGTTGGAAAAATTGACATGGAAATTTGATCTAGGAAGGTTACAACTTCCAAATTTTAAGAATTATTATAAAGCAAATCAACTTAGATTTATTGCATCTTTTTTTGAGAAAGATAAACCGGCATGGATTAGAATAGAACTAGATAAAATAGGAGAAAATACACCAGAAGATTTTATATATAAATGGGAATCTAAATGGATACGGGAAAAGAAAGAATCTCCTATATTAAAACATTTGATTGACTTATGGAATAAAATAAATGTTGACGATGAGACAAAGAAATCCTTATTAGCAAAGAGATCTTTAATTCAAAATAGATTTATTCCTTTTACAATGGATAATCAACTTTTATATAATTGGTTTCAAAAAGGGATTAGATATACAGGAGATTGTTTTGAAGGAGGTTTATTAATGTCATTTGATCAAATAAAGAATAAATATAAAGTATCAGACAACACTCTTTTTTGTTACTTTCAACTAAGAGCTTATTTAAGAGAAAAATTAGGTCAAACAATGTTATTGCCGAAATCTAATGAAATAGAAACTTTAATTCAAAAAGGAAAGATTAAAAAATTCATCTCTTGTATGTATAATTTGATTCAAAAACAGGCAATTAAACAAGGAGTCCATAAGTCAAGACAAAAATGGGAAAGTGACTTGAATATTAAAATTGAAGAAAAAAATTGGTCAAGACTATGTCTTGAGAGTATGGCAAATACAATAAATGTCCGGTTAAGATTAGTGCAATATAATTTTTTGCATCAATTATACATTACACCACAAAAAATAAATAAATTAAACCCAAATTTATCCGATCAGTGTTTCCGATGTAACCAAGAAATTGGTACTTTTTTACATTCTACTTGGTCTTGTTCTAAAATTCAACCTTTTTGGACAAATTTAAGAGTTTTATTGGAACAAATTATTGGAATACAACTTCCACATAATCCAATATTACTTTTACTAGGTGATATTGAAGGGATAAAACCGATACCCAAATTGAATAAATATCAGAAAGAAGTTATAAAAATTGCATTGGCAGTAGCCAAAAAGGCTATTGCAGTTACTTGGAAATCGGATACATATTTAAGTATAGATCGTTGGAAGAAAGAAATTTATGGCTGTATTCCACTTGAAAAAATTACTTATAATTTAAGAGATAAATATGAAACATTTTTGAAAATTTGGCGCCCTTATTTACAAAAGACAGGATTAAATATATAGGTGCTCCGAAGATGAAATAATTGGTTATTTGGGGAAATAAATAAATATATATACTAAAGTTATTACGAACTCCATGGAGCATGTGGGGATCTTCCAATATCCAGGCACTCTTTCTTTTTTTTTCTTTCTTTCGTTCTTTCTTCTTTTTTTTCTATAGGGATGTTAGGGGGAGGGTTTAAGGGGAGGGGGGATGGGTAATATACATTTCTTTCATATACCGGTACTTTTATTCTGTAATTACTTGAAAACACAATAAAAAAAAGTTTAATAAAAAAAATGCGTCTTTGTTTTCCCTTCAATTAACTGCATACCTTCACCAGATCTGAATTTTTCATTTCCTTCACAAATATTCATCTCACACTTCAACACACACTGAAGATGGCAGTAGTGCAGATTTAAAGACCATGAAATAAACAATATAAAGTAAGCTAATTTAAAAGCTTTATCACAGAGAGCAATCACCTGAGCACAAATAATGGTACGAGGAAGGACCAGCAATGATGTAGCTCCAGCAATCATCCTCTCAAGAACTTTACATGATGGCTATATTCACAAAATTAGCATGACAATTGCTCAAATTACTTCTATATTAAAAGAGAACAGAAAGTAATGCTGACATTTGTAGAAGGCCTACAAGATAGCTTTTGAGAGCAGCTTGTGGTTGAGCCCACTAGGGGAACTGCAATTCTGGATTGGCTGTTATGTAATGACCCAGATTTGATTAGGAAGCTTAAGGTGAAGGAAACCTTAGGAGGCAAAGATCATAGAACATAGAAAATATATAGCACATTACAGGCCCTTTGGGCCGCAATGTTGTGTTGGCCATGTAACCTATTCTTGATGCTGCCTGGAATTACCCTGCTGCATAGCCCTCTATTTTTCTAAGCCCCATGTACCTATCTAAAAGACCCTATTGTATCCGCCTCTACCACCTTCACCGGCAGTGCATTCCATGCACCCACCCCTCTCTGTGTGAAAAACTTGCCTCTGACATCCCCCTTGTACCTACTTCCAAGCACCTTAAAATTATGCCCCCTTGTGTTAGCTATTTCAGCCCTGGAAAAAAGACTCTGGCTAGCAACATGATCAATGCCTTTCATCATCTTATACACCTCTATCAGGTCACCTCTCGTCCTCCATCACTCCAAGGAGAAAAGACCAAGTTCACCCAACCTATTCTCATAAGGCATTCTCTCCAATCCAGACAACATTCTTGCGAATCTCTTCTGCACTCTCTCTATACCATCCACGTCCTTCCTGTAATGAGGTGACCAGAACTGAACACAGTACTCCAAGGGGTCTAATTAAAGTCTTATATAGTTGTAAAATTACCTCACGGCTCTTGAACTCAATCCCATGGTTGATGAAGGCCAACACACCATACGCCTTCTTAACAACATTCTCAATCTGCACAGCAGCTTTGAGTGTCCTATTGACATGGACCCCAAGATCCCGCTGATCCTCCACACTGCCAAGAATCTTACCATTAATATTATATTCTGTCTTCAAATTTGACCTACCGAAATGAACCACTTCACACTTATCTGGGTTGAAGTCCATCTGCCACTTCTCAGCCCAGTTCTGCACCCTATCGATGTCCCGCTGTAACCTCTGACAACCCTTCAGACTATCCACAACACCCCCAACTTTTGTATCATCACCAAACATACTAACCCACCCTCCTACTACCTCATCCAGGTCATTTATAAAAACCACAAATTGGAGGGGTCCCCGAACAGATCCCTGTGGAACACCTCTGGTCACCGACCTCCATGCAGAATATGAACCATCCACAACCATCCTTTGCCCTATGTGGTCAAGCCAATTCTGGATCCACAAAGCAAGGTCTCCTTGGATCCCATGCCTCATAACTTTCTGAATGAGTCTCGTGTGGGAACCTTATCAAATGCCTTACTGAAATCCATATACATTACATCCACTGTTCTACCTTCATCAATGTGTTTTGTTACATCCTCAAAGAATTCAATTAGGTTCGTAAGGCATGACCTGCCCTTGAGAAAACCATACTGACTATCCCTAATCAGATTATGCCTCTCCAAATGCTCATAAATCCTGCCTGTCGGGATCTTCTCCAACAACTTGCTCACCACTGAAGTAAGACACACCGGTCTATAATTACCTGGGTTATCTCTGCTCCCTTTCTTGAATAGGGGAACAATGTTTGCAACCTTCCAGTCCTCTGGTACTTCTCCCATCCCAATTGATGATGCAGAGATCATCACCAGAGGCTTAGCAATCTCCTCATTCACTTCCCACAATAGCCTGGGGTATATCTCGCCCGGCCCTGGTGACTTGTCTAACTTTATACCCTTCAAAAGCTCCAGCACATCCTCTTTCTTAATGTTTATAAACTCAAGCATTTCAGTCCGCTTTAAGTCATCCCCACAATTGCTAAGGTCCTTTTCACTGGTGAATACTGAAGCAAAGTATTCGTTAAGTACCTCCGCTCCCTCCTCCGACTCCATGCACGTTTCCACTATCACACCTGATTGGTCCTATTCTCACATGGCTCATCCTCTCGCTCTTCAAGTATTTGTAAATGCCTTGGGGTTTTCCTTAATCCTGCTCAACAAGGCCTTCTCATGGCCCCTTCTGGCCCTCCTAATTCCATTCTTAAGCTCCTTCCTAGCAACCTTATAATTTTCTACAGCTCCAACAGTACCCAATTTCTTGAACCTTTTGTAAGCTTTTCTTTTCTTAACTAAATTTTCTATATCCTTTGTACACCATGGTACTTTAACCCTAACATCCTTTCCTCAATGGAACATACCTGTGCAGAACTCTATGCAAATGTTCCCTGAACACTTGCCACATTTCTGCCGTGCATTTCCTGAGAGCATCTGCTCCCTATTTATGTTCCCAGATTCTTGCCTAATAGCATCATATTTCCCCCTACCCCAATTAAATGTTTTCCCAAATTTTCTGCTCCTAACCCTCTCCAGCACTATGGTAAAGGAGATAGAGTTGTGATCACTACCTCCAAAATGCTATCCCATCGTCTGACACCTGACTAGGTTCATTTCCCAATAGCAGATCAAGTACAGCCTCTCCTCTAGTTTACTCATCTACATATTGCGTCAGGAAACCTTCCTGAACATACTTAACAAACTCCACCCTATCTAAACCCCTTGCTCTAAGGAAATGCCGGTGAATATTAGGAAAGTTAAAATTACCCATTCCAGAATCTGCCTCCCTATCAAATACCTGGGGATACGAATTGACAATAAACTGGACTGGTCAAAGAACACTGAGGCTGTCTACAAGAAGGGTCAGAGCCGTCTCTATTTTCTGAAGAGACTGAGGTCCTTTAACATCTGCCGGATGATGCTGAGGATGTTCTATGAATCTGTGGTGGCCAGTGCTATCATGTTTGCTGTTGTGTGCTGGGGCAGCAGGCTGAGGGTAGCAGACACCAACAGAATCAACAAACTCATTCGTAAGGCCAGTGATGTTGTGGGGGTGGAACTGGACTCTCTGACGGTGGTGTCTGAAAAGAGGATGCTGTCCAAGTTGCATGCCATCTTGGACAATGTCTCCCATCCACTCCATAATGTACTGGTTAGGCACAAGAGTACGTTCAGCCAGAGGCTCATTCCACCGAGATGTAACACTGAGCATCATAGGAAGTCATTCTTGCCTGTGGCCATCAAACTTTACAACTCCTCCCTCAGAGTGTCAGACACCCTGAGTCAATAGGCTGGTCCTGGACTTATTTCCACTTGGAATAATTTACATATTATTATTTAATTATTTATGGTTTTATATTGCTATATTTCTACACTATTCTTGGTTGATGCGACTGTAACAAAACCCAATTTCCCTCGGGATCAATAAAGTATGTCTGTCTGTATCTGCTCCTCAATGTATCTGTTATAATATGACAGAATTCATATGAACTCAACCTATGGACTCAGTTCACCTCATGTTCTCAATATTTATTGCTTATACATTAGTTACTTAGAACTTTGAATTCACCTTGCAGTTTCAGAAGAAAATAAGATCAAATGTATCAGTATTACAGTGGAGTAAAGGGGATTACAGAGACACGAGAGAAGCTGGCTGAAGTTTATTGGAAAGGGACATTAGCAGGGATAATGGCAGAATAGCAATTGCTGGGGGCACCTATGAGAACTTACTGAAATGCCCAAATCAAAAGCCATAGATGAAGCGGGAGTTTCGTAATCTGCTGAGGGCTAGATCTGTGGCATTTAAGTCTGGCGACCCAAGTCTGTACAAGAAAACCAGGTACGATTTGTGGATGACTACTTAAAGAGTTAAGGAACAATTCTGAGTGAGGATGGAGGCAACATCAGATGCACGTCAACTCTGGCAGGGTGCCTACGAAGCGAAACCCAACATAATGAATGGTAGTGAGCACAATGCCTTTTATGCTCACTTTGAAATGGAGAATAAAACTACAGCTATGAGGATCCCTGCAGCACCCAGTGACCCTGTGATCTTTTTCTTTGAGGCCAACTTCAGGTTGTCTTTCAAGAGCGTGAAACCTTGCAAGGCAATAGGCCCAACAGAGTATCCGGTAAGGCTCCGAAAACTTGTGCCAACTACTGGCAGGACATCCGAAGACACTCTCAATCTCTCACTGGTACAGTCGGAAGTTCCCACCTGCTTCAAAAGGGCAACAATTATACCAGTGCCGAAGAAGAGCAGCGTGAGCTGCCTTAACGACTACCGTCCAGTCGCACTCACATCTATAGCGATGAAATGCTTTGAGATGTTGGTCATAGTTAGAATCAACTCCTGCCTCACTGAGGACCTGGACCCACTGCAATTTGCCTATTGCCACAATAGGTCCATGGCAGACACAATCTCATTGGCTCTCCACACAGCCTTGGATCACCTGGGCTATACAAATACCTATGTCAGAATGCTGTTTATAGTCTATAGTTCAATGTTTCTACATGATGGCAATCCTACAACTCCGATCAAAAAGCTCCAGAACCTGGGCCTCTGTACCTCCCTCTGCAACTGGGTCCTCAATTTTCTAACCATTGGCAGCTCATTCCACCTTTCACCGTTAACCCATGACCTCTGGTTGTAGCCTCACCGAACCTCAGTGGGAAAAAGCCTGCTTGTATTTACCCTATCTATGCCCCTCATAATTTTATATTCCTCTATCAAATCTCTCCTCAATCTTCTATGTTCTAGAGAATAATTTTCTAACCTATTCAATCTTTCCTCATAACTCAGGTTCTCCAAACCCGGCAACATCTTTGTAAATTTTCTATGTACCTCTTCAACCTTATTTACATCTTTCCCATAGGTAAGTGATTAAAACATCACACAATACTCCAAATTAGGCCTCATCAACGTCTTATACAACATCAACATAACATCACAACTTCTGTACTCAGTACTTTGATTTATGAAGACCAATATGCCAAAAGCTTTCTTTATGACCCTGTCTACCTGTGATGACGCTTTCAATGAATTATGGACCTGGATTCCCAGATCCCTTGTCCAACCACATTCCTCGGTGCCCTACCCAAGAAAGTTTTAAATTAAAAGCAGTAATCAAGTTGTCATATGCAATGACTGAGACTTTTTCAAAAATATACGAAGACAGATGAAGGAGGAGAAACCAGAATGAAACTAAACTGAAGGAAAACAGCTAAAAGCTTGCGCATTGTAAAGAAAAGATGGATGAAAATAAAGATGGATGCCTCGGCAGCAAAGTAAGAAATTATAACAAGAATCAACAAAATGGTGGAGGCATGAAAACAAATATTTTGTGTCTGCCTACACAGCTGAATGCAGAGGAAACATGTCAGATGATAATGCAGGAAAAGTAAGAATTGTTATTTTTTCCCATAAATTTGCAACTAAACCGAAGGAAAGTAGGAAAACAGTTAAAAGCTTGTGAATTGTAAGGAAAAGATAGATGAAAATAAATACTTTGCATGTAAGAGGCATAGAGAACTACAGCACAGAAACAAGCCCTTCAGCCCATGTAATCCAATCCAGCCTAATCTTCTGACTCATCCCATCTACCTGCATCTAGAGCAAAGCCCTTCATATCTCTTCCATCCATGTACCGATCCAAACTTCTCTTAAATGTTACAACTGAACCTCCATCTACCACTTCCACTGGCACCTCCTTTCACACTTGGCCCATCAAGGGCTCTGCCTTTCAATCACGTCTGATCCTTTTGTCCCCTCCTCAATCCCACTTCTCGGCCTTCTCCGAGATGCCGTGATGCCGTGGCCAGTCAAGAACCTATCGATCCCTGCCTTAAATACACACATCAACCTGGCCTCCACAGCCGCCTGTGGTAATAAATTCCACAAATTCACAACCTCTGGGTAGAGGAATTTCTTTGCATTTCTGTTTTAAATGGACACCCCTCTATCCTTAGGCTATGTCCAATCATCCTAGACTCCCCCACCATGGAAGACACCCTTTCCACATCTACTCTGTCTAGGCCTTTCAACATTTGAAAGATTTCAATGAGATCCCCCCCCTCATCCTTCTAAATTCCAGCAAGTACAGACCCAGAGCCATCAAACGTTCCTTGTATGATAACCCTTTCATTCTGAGAATCATCCTTGTGAACCTCCTCTGTACCCTCTCCAATGCCAGCACATCTTTTCTTAGATGAGGAACCCAGAAGTGTTTACATTACTCAAGGTGAGGCCTCACCAGTGCCTTTTAAAGCCTCAGCGTCACATCCCTGCTCTTGTATTCCAGTCCTCTTGAAATAAATGCTAGCATTGTACTTGCCTTCCTCAAGACCGACTCTATCTGCAAGTTAACCTTTATGCTGTTCTGCACAAGGACTCCCAAGTCCTTTGCATGTCAGATTTTTGGATGTTCTCCCATTTAGAAAATAGGCTGCACATTAATTTCTACTACCAATGTGCATAACCATGCATTTTCCAACGTTGTATTTCATTTGCCACTTTCTTGCCCATTCTCCAAATCTGTCTATGTCCTTCTGCAGTCTACCTCTTTCCTCAACACTACCTGCCCACGCCCCACCAATCTCCATATCATCTGCAAACTCAGCAACAAAGCCATCTGTTCCATCATCTAAATCATTTATATACAGCGTATATAAACACCACTAGTCACCGGCAGCCAACCAGAAAAGTATCCTTTTATTCCCACTCACTGCCTCCTATCAATCAGACAATGCTGCAATAATATCATGGGCTCTTAACTTTATAAGCAGTCTCATGTGTGGCACTTGTCAAAGGCCTTCTGAAAGTCAAAATATACAACATCCACTACATCCCCTTCATCTATCCTACTTATAATCTCCTCAAAGAATTCCAACAGGTTCGTCAGGGAAAATTTTCCCTTAAGGAAACCACACTGAGTTTGTACTATCTTATCCTGTGTCACAAAGTACTCCATCACCTCATGCTTAACAATTGATTCCAATGCCTTTCCGACCACTGAGGTCAGGCTTACTGGTCTATAATTTCCTTTCTGCTACCTTCCTCCTTTCTTAAAGAGTGGAGTGACATTTGCAATTTTCCAGTCCTCTGGCACCATGCCAGAGTCCAATGATTTTTGAAAGATCATTGCTAAAGCCTCCACAATCTCCAATGCTACCATCTTCAGAAACCTCGGGTGCAGTTCATCTGGTCCAGGTGACTCATGTACCCTTAGATCTTTCAGCTTTTTGAGCAACTTCTCCCTTGTAATAGTAACTTCACTCATTCTCTTCCTTCACACATCTGGCACACTGCTAGAGTCTTCCACAGTGAAGACTGATGCAAAATACTCCTTGTCCCCCATTATTATTTCTCCAGCCTAATCTTCTAGCTGTCCTATATCCACTCTCATCTCTCTATTATTTTTTTTACATACTTGAAAAAGTTTTTACTAATCACTTTGGTGTTGTTTCTTAGCTTGCTTTCATATTTCGTCTTTTCTCTTCTAATGATTATTTTAGTTGCTCTCTGTAGGTTTTTATAAAACTTCCTAATCCTCTATCTTCCCACTAATTTTTGCTTTGTTGTATGTCCTTCTCTTTTGTTTTTACTTTAGCTTTGACTTCCCTTGTCAGCCACGGGTTTGCCATTTGAGTACTTCTTCGTTTTTGGAATAAACATGCCCTACACCTTCCTCATCTTTCCCAGAAACGTGCACCATTGCTGCTCTGCTGACTTCCCTGCTAGCAGCTCCTTCCATTTTACTTTGGCCAGCTCCTCTCCCATATCACTGTAATTTCCTTTACTCCATTGAAATACCACTATGTCAGACTTTACTTTCTGTCTATCAAATTTCAAGTTGAACACAATCATACTGTGATCACTGGCTCCTAAGGGCTCTTTTATCTTAAGCTCCCTATCACCTCCAGTTCATTACATAACACCCAATCCAGTATAGCTGATCTCCTAGCAGACTCAACGACAAACTGCTCTAAAAAGCCAGCTTGTGGGTGTTCAACAAATTCGCTCTCTTGAAATCGACTACCAACCTGATTTTCCAAATTGTTCTGCATGTTGAAATCTCCCATGAATATCATGGCATTGCCCTTTCGACACACCTTTTCCATTTCCTGTTGTAATCTGTGCTCCACCTCCCAGCCACTGTTGGGAGGCCTGTATACAACTGCCAACAGGGTCCTTTTACCCTTGCAGCTTCTTAACTCAACCCACTTAACTCTTCCGATCTATGTCACATTGTGCTACTGATTTGATGCCATTCTTTACCAGCAAATCCATGCCACCTCTCTGCCAAACCTTCCTATCCCTCCGATGTAGTATGTAACCTTGAACATTCAGCTCCCAACTACAACCATCCTGTAGCCGCAATTCAGTGATGGCCACAACATCATACCCAGCAATCTGTAAAAATGCAACAAGATCATCCACCTTAATTCATATACTCCGTGCATTGACATGTAACACTTTGAGTACAGTGTTTGCTACCCTCTTTGATTTTGCATCCCTAATGCACTGATATTCACTCTGCCGGCTACAATTTCATCCTATCATCTGCCTGCCCTTCCTAACAGTCTGACTGCATCCTACCTTTGCTTTTTTACCATCCGTCCTGTCCTGAGTCCCTTCGCTCCAGTTCCCACACCCCTGCCAAATTCATTTAAACCCTCCCCAACAGTTCTAACAAACCTGCCCATAAGAATATTGGTTCCCCCTTGGGTTCAGGTGCAACCCATTCCTTTTATACATATCATATCTCCCCTAGAAGAGATCCCAATGATCCATGAACCTGAAGCCCTTGCCCCTGCACCAGCTTCTCAGCCACGCACTTATCTATCAAAACATCCTGGTTCTAACCTATCTAGCACATGACACAGGTAGCAATCCAGAAATTACTATACTGGAGGTCCTGCTTCTCAGCTTTCTGCCTTGCTCTCTAAATTCTTCTCAGCTTTCTGCCTAGCTCTCTAAATTCTTTCTTCAGGACCTCATTGCTTTTCCTTCCCATGTCATTGGTACCAATACGTACCAAGGCATCTGGCTGTTCTCCCTCCCTCTCTAAAATGCTGTGGACACAATCAAAGATGGCTCTGACTCTGGCACCTGTAATACCCCATAAATACTATGGGAATCCACTTCTCCAATCATTTTCAGAATCAAAGTTACTTGAATGAGCAATCCTGGCCTCCTTGAGGCGTTTACTTCTTTTAAATCTTAGTTTGTACATTTTAATTAGTTTTACTTTGGAACGTTATGATTTTAAAATACATCAACTAGAATATAAAAGCAAGGATGTAATGCTGAAGCTTTATAAAGCTCTGGTGAGGCCTCACTTAGAGTATTGCGAGCAGTTTTGGGCCGCTGATCTAAGAAAGGATGTGCTGACATTGCGGAGGATTCAGAGGAGGTTCAAGGGAATGATTCCGGAAATGTGTGGATTATCATGAGGAGCATTTGATGGATCTGAGCCTGCATTCGCTGGAATTTAGAAGAATGGGGAGGGATCACATTAAAAACTATTGAATGTTAAAAGACCTAGATAGAGTGGATATGGAGAGCATGTTTCCTATAGTGGGGGAGTTTAGGACCAAAGGACACAGCCTTACAATACAGGGACATCCATTTAGAATAGAGATAAGGAAGAATTTCTTTGGCCATCTGATGGAATTCATTGTCACAGGCAGCTGTGGAGGCCAGATTATTGAGTGTATTTAAGGGAGAGGCTCTTGATTAGTTAGGAATGGGGTTGAGAGGGAAAACAGATCAGCCATGATGGAATGATGGAGTAAATTCAATGGACCAAGTAGCCTAATTCTGCTCCTATGTCTGAAAGAATGCTGGAATTAGATTTTAATTTTAAAGAGGTTATTGAACAAAGGAATAAGTATGGAATGTTACAGAGAAAAAGCTAACATTTTGCTCTTTCAAAGAATTTCCAAATAATCTCTAGCTGTGCTGATTGATTTTACAGCTTCATGTTTCTTATGTGTGATAGAATGGAATGTGCTTTGTTTTACGTTGTGCTACAAAATATCTAAAATCCTACTGAATGAAAAAAAACAACAGGCATATAGATACAAGAAGTAATTTAGAAGGCTATTGGAATGTTTGCCTTTAATCCAGAGTTCAGAGAATAAAAGTAGTGAAGTTTTGATCCAATTTTATAGGGGAATGGTAAGACTACACCTGGAGTACCGTGAGTGTACTTAAGAACAAACTTGCATTGGAATCAGTGCAACAGAGGTTCAGCAAGCCGAGTCCTAGAGCAAATAGAGTTAAATTGTGGAAAGAAGTTAAGCCTATGCTGAGAGTTTACGAAAATGAGAGATGATTTCATTGGCTTAATTATTATTCTGAGGGGATGACTGTTTCAGAGATGAAGAGATACTTCCCTCAGAAAGTCATGAACTGTGGAGTTGGAATCATTAAATATATTGAGATGAAGATTCTGAGAGATTGTATACAATGGAATCAAGGGACATGGGTAGAGATTGGGAAAGTAATCTGAGGGAAAGTTTGGATTGGCCTTTATCTTACTTCAATGGCAGAACAAGATTGAGAAGACAATTGGCCTCCTTTTGCTTTGTTTTATCATGGAAATAGGAATAAATCAAAAATTACAAAATGTTGAAAGTCTGAATTAAAAATAGAAACTGCTGAAAACACTTAGAGATTGAGGGAACAACTGTGGAAGATGCTTCCTGACCTGCTATATTTTAATTTCTCCACTTTCCTAGAAATACCGTCTAACGACGTTCTTTTCCGCCCGCAGTAGCCTTGAACATTAAGAAGCTGTTGCTCGGCATCTTTATCCCAAAAACATGATATGGATCACTGGGCTGTCTTCCAGCGACGGTGGGACCTGTACAGAAGAGACAATTTGCACCTCAACAGGAAGGGGACAAATTTCCTACCAGAAAGGTTTGCTAATGCTGCACAGTGGGGTTTAAACTAGAAATCCAGGGTGTTGGGAACCAGAGTGCCAGAACAGTTAGTGGAGAGGTTGTGGAGACAGATGCTGGTAAGACCTCAGACAAATTCAGGAATCAAAAGTTTAAGCCTGGTGCGAGTAGAGTCCTGAGCTGCGTAAATTTCAATGCAAGAGCCAGTGATCACAAATGATTGAGTTCAACACATGGAATTACAATCCTGTCGCCATCAGTGAGACTTGGTTGCAGGAGGGGCAGGACAAGCAGCTCAATATTCCAGGGTTCTGCTGTATTGGATGCAACAGACCGGGGGGGGGGGGGGGCAGAATTAAGGGAGGAGGGATGGTGTTACTAGTTAGGGAAAATGTCACGACAGTGCTCAGTCAGGACAGACTGGAGAACTCGTGTGTTGAGAAGTTATGGATGGAACTGAGAAATAAGAAATGTATGACCACATTAATGGAGCTATATTACAGATCACCCAACAGTCTGAAGGACTTGGAGGAACAAATTTGTAAAGAGAACACAAGCTGCTGCAAGGTTGTTATAGTAGGCGATTTCAACTTTCCACATATTGACTGGGAGTCCCATACTGTAAAAGCACTAGATGGGGTAGAGTTTGTCAAATGTATTCAGGAAGTTTCCTTAATCAGTACGTAGAAGTCCCGATGAGAGAGTTGCGATAATTGATCTGGTATTAGGGACTGAGACAGGGCAGGTGACAGAAGTTTGTGTAGGGGAACACTTTGCATCCAGTGACCACAATGCCATAAGTTTCACTCTGCAAAAAGACAAGTCTGATCCATGGGTTGAGGTTCTAAACTGGAGAAAGGCCAATTTTGAGGGCATCAGAGATAATCTGGTAAGTGTGGATTGGGACAGGATGTTTTCTGGCAAAGGTGCACTTGGAAAGTGGGAGGCCTTGAAAAGTGACATTTTGAGAGCACAAAGCTTGTATGTACCCATCAGAATAAAAGATAAAGATAACAGGTGCAGCAAACCTTGGGTTTTAAGAGATATTGAGGCCCTGGTTAAGAGAAAAAAGAGACTCATAGCTGGTATAGGCATGTAGGAACAAATGAGTGGCTTATGAAGTATAAGAAATGCACCAGAACACTTAAGAAAGAAATCAGTAAGGCTAAACGAAGGCATAAGGTTGCCTTAGCGGACAAGGTGAAGGAGAATCCTAAGGGATTCTAAAGACATGTTAAGAACAAAAGGATTGCAAGAGACAATATTGGTCCTCTGGAAGACCAGAATGGTAATCCACATGTGGAACCAAGAGTTAGGGGAGATCTTAAATAAATATTTTGCATCTCAGGCAATGGACACAGACTCTATAGAAATGAGGCAAAGGAGCGGAAACTCCATGGACCCGAAACGGTTTACAAGGGAGGAGGTGTTTGCTGTCCTGAGGCAAATCAGTGCAGATAAATCTCCAGGGCCTGACAAGGTATTCCCTCAGGCCCTACAGGAGGCAAGTGCAGAAACTGCCAGGACCCTAGCAGAAATATTTAAATCATCCTTAGCAACAGAAGTTCCAGAGGATTGGAGGATAACCAGTGTTGTTCCACTGTTTAAAAAAAAGGCTCTAAACATAAACCAGGAAATTATTGACCACTGAGTCTGACATCAGCAGTGGGAAAGTTATTGTAAGTATTCTAAGGGACTGGATATATAAGTACTTAGATAGACATTGGCTGATTAAGGATAGTCAGCATGACTTTGTGCATGGTAGGTCACGTCGACCAGTCTTATAGAGTTTTTCAAGAAAGTTACCAGGAAAGTGGATGAAGGCGCAAGGCAGTGGATGGTGTCTACATGGACTCCAGCAAGACATTTGACAAGGTCCCACATGGAAGTTGGTCAAGAAGGTTCAGTTGTTAATAAATATAATTTATCTAAAACCCATTTTTTTAGATATCTACAAGTTAGAAATTTTTTATATAATGAATTAAAGTCTTTTTCGAAAGAATGTCCATTGGACATTACAGAAAGAATTTTAGCTCTTAATCCTTGTCAAAAGGGCTTAGTAGCTATCATTTATAATATGATTATGAATGTACAACCAGATATATCAGAAAAAATTAAGAAGGAATGGCAGGAAGAATTGCATTGCCCTATATCTATTGAGCAATGGGAAAAAATTTTATTATTGGTAAACTCATCCTCTATCTGTGCTAAACATGCTCTAATACAATTTAAGGTTGTACATAGAGCTCACATGTCTAAAGATAAACTTGCTCGATTTTATTCTTATGTTAATCCAACCTGTGATAGATGTCATTCTGATATTGCTTCGTTGACTCATATGTTTTGGTCTTGTCCTTGTTTACAAAACTATTGGAAAGATATTTTTAATATTATTTCAAGAGTCTTAAATATTAATCTCCAACCACATCCTTTTACCGCAATTTTTGGTCTACCAATGATAGATAATAAGCGTTTATCCGCTTCATCCCAACGAATGATTGCATTTGTTACACTAATGGCTAGAAGATCTATTTTACTGAATTGGAAAGAAATTAACCCTCCAACTGTATTTCAGTGGTTTTCTCAAACTATTTCCTGTTTGAGTTTAGAAAAAATTAGAAGTGTGGTTTTTGACTCTTCAGTTAAATTTGAGGAAACTTGGAGACCATTTATTCAACATTTTCATATGAATTAAATGGTCTGATCCTGAACCTTATTGTTACTATCCTGAATTGTGTGGATGGAGGTTGGGAGTCATTGGCACTGCTGTATGTATTTAACATTATGCGATTGCCCATGTTGGTTAGTTTTTTTTAAAGTTTTTTTTAGTTGTTGTTTTTTTTGGGGGGGGTCTTTTTTTTCTTAATTCCTTTACATTATACTATGAGTTTGAGAGACTCTATGTATTGATTAATACATATTTGATTGTTAATTAATCTATTATGTACTCTCAAATGTTTTGTACTAATATTTTTCTTATGTTTTTCTTAAAAAATTAATAAAAAGATTTGAAAAGAAGGTTCAGTTGCTCATCATTCAAGATGAGGTAGTAAATTAGATTTGACGTTGGTTTTGTGTGAGAAGCCAGAGAGTGGTAGTAGATGTTGCCTCTCTGACTGGAGACCTGTGACTCGTGGAGTGCCGCAGGGATCGGTGCTGGGTCTGTTGTTGTTTGCCATCTATATCAATGGTCTGAATGATAATGTGGTAAACTGGATCTGCAGGTGACAGCAAGATTGGGCATGCAGTAGACAGCGAGAAAGGCTGTCATGGCTTGCAAAGAGATCTGCGTCAGCTGGAAAAAATGGGCTGATGAATAGCAGATGGAACTTAATGCAGACAAGTGTGAAGAGTTGCACTTCGGTAGGACCAGTGAGGGTAGGTCTTACACAGTGAATAGAGGACCATAAGACCATAAAATATAGGAGCAGAATTAGGCCATTTGGCCCATGGAGTCTGGTCTGCCATTTCATCATGGCTGATCCAGTTTTCCTCTCAGCCCCAGTCTCCTGCCTCCTCCCTGTATCCCACCATGCCCTGACCAATTAAGAATCTATCAACCTCTACCATTAAATATACATATGACAAAGAATTCCAGATTCATGACTTCTGGCGAAAGAAATTCCTTCTCATCTCCATTCTAAAAGGACACCCATCTACTCTGTGGCTGTATCCTCTGGTCTTAGAGTCTCCCACTGTAGGAAACATCCTCTCCACATCCACTCTATCGTGGCCGTTCACCGAGGAGTGTGGTAGAACAAAGGGATCAGAGCCATAATTCATTGAAAGTGGTGTCACAGGTAGAAAGGGTCACAAAGAAAGCTTTTGGCATGCTGGACCTCACAAATCAATGTACTGAGTACAGGAGATGGGGTGTAATATTGATGTTGAAAAAGACATTGGTGAGATCTAATTTAGAATATTGTGTGCAGTTTTGGTCACCTACCTACAGGAAAGATGTAAATAAGGTTGAAAGAATTCAGGGAAAATATGTGTAAAGGGGATTTCTTCTTTTTCTTTGTTACTGTGTATGTAATCAAAATGGCTTCTTTGTTTTGTTAAAAGTAGGAATGCTTCTTTGTTGCGAGAGAGTGCTGGAAGCTTGTTTGGGTTAAAATTTACTGATAACGAGAATTGTATTCCTTTGTAAACCAATTGGGATTAATGTTCTTTCTTCTGAGTCTGTGAGCTATTGATGGCGGGCTTTTGGGGAGATCGGCGCAAGGGAGTGAGAGAGAGAGGACGCGATGCTGTAAACTGGGTGAGGAACGGACCCCAAGCGGGGGTCCGAGGCCAGGAGGTACCCCGAGGAGAGGAGACGAAGATAGATGTGCTTAGTTGACCACTTCGGGTGGTCCTAAGCTGCAAGTCGAGGAGTTTGGAGGGGATCGAATGGTGGCCAGAAGACTTCAGTAATTGAGCTCCAACGGTTGTGCACGAAGTGATTTGGACTTTGATAAGTTTGGCGCTTTTTCTTTATTTTTTTTTCCTTCATATATACTGTATCGTTATTAATCACTTAGTTATAGTAACCTTTATAAAGTGTAATCATTTAATCGCATATGGTGTACTGTCTGTTTTTAGATAGATAGATAGATACTTTATTCATCCCCATGGGGAAATTCAACATTTTTTTTTCCAATGTCCCATACACTTGTTGTAGCAAAAACTCATTACATACAATACTTAACTCAGTAATAATATGATATGCATCTAAATCACTAACTCAAAAAGCATTAATAATAGCTTTAAAAAAAAGTTCTTAAGTCCTGGCAGTTGAATTGTAAAGCCTAATGGCATTGGGGAGTATTGACCTCTTCATCCTGTCTGAGGAGCATTGCATCGACAGTAACCTGTCGCTGAAACTGCTTCTCTGTCTCTGGATGGTGCTATGTAGAGGATGTTCAGGGTTTTCCATAATTGACCGTAGCCTACTCAGCGCCCTTCGCTCAGCTACCGATGTTAAACTCTCCAGTACTTTGCCCACGACAGAGCCCGCCTTCCTTACCAGCTTATTAAGACGTGAGGCGTCCTTCTTCTTAATGCTTCCTCCCCAACACGCCACCACAAAGAAGAGGGCACTCTCAACAACTGACCTATAGAACATCTTCAGCATCTCACTGCAGACATTGAATGACGCCAACCTTCTAAGGAAGTACAGTTGACTCTGTGCCTTCCTGCACAAGGCATCTGTGCTGGCAGTCCAGTCTAGCTTCTCGTCTAACTGTACTCCCAGATACTTGTAGGCCCAGATACTTTGGGCGAGGCGGGGACATCACATAGCATCCACACCAGCTGATTACCCAGTTTGGCGGGGCCGAAGGCTGCTCCCCCTAGACGAGAACGAGCTGAGTGAGCCTGAGGCGACCCAGGGGGTTACAAAGGAATACAATTCTCGTTATCAGTAAATTTTAACCCAAACAAGCTTCCAGCACTCTCTCGCAACAAAGAAGCATTCCTGCTTTTAACAAAACAAAGAAGCCATTTTGATTACATACACAGTAACAAAGAAAAATAAGAAATCCCCTTTACATATAAACCAGGGCATTACATTTACAGGGATGTTGCCGGGTCGGGAGGACCTGAGTTATAAGATTGAATTAGGTTAGGACTTTACTGCTTAGAACCTAGAAGAGTGAGAGAAGATTTGACAGAGGTATACTAAATTAGGATGAGTATAGACAGGGTAAATGCAAGCAGGCTTTTTCCACAGAGGTTGGGTGGGACTACAACCAGAGTTCATGGGTAAGGGGGAAAGGTGAAAAGTTTAAGGGAAACATTAGGGAAAACTTCTTCACTCAGAGAACTTTGAAAAGTGGAATAAGCTGCCAGCACAAGTGGTGCATGCAAGCTTAATTTCAATGTGTAAGTTTGGATAGGTACTTGGATGGTAGGGGTCTGGAAGCCTATGATCCTGCTGCAGGTTGACAGGAGTAGGCCGTTTTGGCATGGTCTAGATGGGCTGAAGGGTCTGATTCTGTGCTGTGAAAGTGTAAGACCGCAGCAGGTGAGATGATAGATGGATACACACAAAGATATCATGACCCGCTGAGTTCTTCCACCACACCCTGAGATGCTCCAGATTCCAGCATCATGTCCATCTCATCCCTTTTCCGCTGCAGTCAATACGCCAAGCGCAGGAGCATCAAACAATTTTCTCGGGGAACCGATTCCACAGGCAGGGTCTCGATCCGCCGAGATTCCTCAGTAGCCAGGCTGCAGTCCCCTATCCCCGAACGCGACTTTCCGGGCTTTCCCCGCAGTCCCTGCCCACAATTAAACCGCCCCGAGACTGCGTGACCAACAGCCCCGCTCCCGACATCGGGAACTCACCGGGAGCCGGAATTCCACGTTTTCCTGGGCTAAAAGAAGCAAAAATCTCCGACCCAAGAACCCACTGGACAGCGCCATCTTCGCATCCGTCACAAACAACATCCCAGGAACAACAGGAACGCTCAACACCGAAGATCAGTTCCGGGACCGACTCACTCTCCACTATTAAACAGCAAACTCTTTTATTACAACCCACTGATCAATACTTATTGCTTAAAATTATGTCCATTCGAATTATTGTTTGAGTTCTTTAGGCACATGAACTTATATTTGTTTTGAAATGGTCTTCGGCAATTTAAAATAGGCTGACTAATTTTTAATATCATTTTTTAATAATATCTTTTTATATCATTAAAGAACTCAATTCAGACTTATGAAGTAGAAATTAGTTTCCTCCTTCTATCCAAAATTTCTTATAACGTCCGCGAAACATACACTCTTGCGATTGTCTCCCAAATCAACTTCTCGATATCATTTGCGTAGTGGGTGCTGTCCTCTAGTGTTCGCTCAGCCGAAGACAATCATTATTGTGTTAGACTGTAGACTGCTGTAACAATGCTGTCTGCCTGCCGAGTTCCTCCAACACTTTATGTCTCGCCTTTGATTTCCAACAAATTTCTCGTGTTTATGATTTATTGATACCTTATGTGTGCCTGCTTTTTATATGTGGTTTATATGCCTAGTACTGTTGGTACTACATTTTGCACCTTGGCCCCGGAGTAAAGCTGTTTCGTTCGGCTGTATTCATGTACGGTTGAATGACAATTAAACTTGAATATACAGGAACAAGTTATTTAACAGTCATTTAAATAACGTGCGCTTCTGTTTTCTGAATGAGTTTGGCCAGTAATACTTCATTTTCATATCTGTCTGTAAGTCTATTTATAAAGTTTTCATCAACCCTCCACTATTGTGACATGGAACTAAATCAGATTAGGCAGGGTGAGATGTACTGCACTTAAATACATGCTGGCTGCTCTTTCTTAATGCATGTGATAGTTAATTCTGCCTTTCAATGACCTTGAGTGATAATTCCACTATCGATGTTGCATTGGTTGTGCTGTAATTACTTGATTTGCTCTTCCTTTTTTGAACAGGGATATAATATTTCCAGTCTTCCAGATCCCCTGAATCACTCCCACGTCTAATGAAGATTAAAATATTGTTGCCAGTGTCCTTTATATTTCCATCTTATTGTCCCTGATAACCTATATATCAACTATAAGTGTATCTTATTTGGACAACGTGACATTAATTTCGAGTGATAATACAATAAATGAGAAAGCCATCATGTATAAAATGGATATTTATTATACATGTATAAAATTAGATCCGAACGTCGTAAGCAAACATGAGAAAATGTGAAGCTAACCTAGTTAACACCATTCCTTTTCATCTTATCATTTTCCTCCTTCCCCGACTCAGCATTAACATTTCCCTCCTTTCAGGAAGACATTAAAATATAGAAACAAAGAAATCTACAGATGCTGGAAATCCAAGCAACACACAACATGCTGGAGGAACTCAGCAGGCCAGGCAGCATCTATGGAAAAGATTGACCAGTCGACAACGGGACTGGTGAAGGGTCTCGGCCCGAAACGTCGACTGTACTCTTTTCCATAGATACTGCCTGACCTGCTGAGTTCATCCAGCATTTTGTGATTAAAATATAAAGTTACCTAGTATAGTTTCACAGTGCACATTTAACTTTTATGACCATGTTCACTTGGTGAAATTTATCATTGCTTGTTTATTCCTGGCCAGTCTTGGTGTCCAACCGCTCGATCGATTTGAAATGGCTTCTTCCAAGTGAGTGTTCTGATTTTCATTTATCCTGTAATATTCGACAACACTTGAAAAAAAATCTTAATTGAAAAATCAGATTTGCGCTATTTTTCACTGTATTCTAATCATCCCCCAATCATTTCTTTTTCTCGACTGGAGAAAGTAACCCCAAATCATCCTCAAATTGACCTAGAGGCGGTCGTAACAATAAAGGAGTTAAAGGCGGTAACGTGAAACATTGTCCAATAGCCAGCCGCCGTTTCCAGTTGTTCTTGCCCATTGGTGCGATGCTTGCCGAGTTATTGGTTGATTAACTTGTCGATCATGATGCCCGTTCTGATCGGCACCTGCTGATTCGGTGGTTTGTGGGCTGCGAGCTGTGTAACGGAGCGATTGTTTTTCGCGTTTCAGAAAGAATCGCTGAGACTAGCCGGAAAATGATCCGCCCAAATCAGGAAGATTATGTGCGACAAACTCAAATCCAGTTGTTAGCTACACTGAAGAAAGAATAACTCCGAAAACTTCTCCCGGAATAAAGGATTGTAATGTTTTGGAAAAGATTATGGAAGAGCGTGAAAGTGTCCACATAAACGAACTGCGGACGCCGGAGCCTTACGGAATAGCGACGCTGAGGCAAAAGTGGCAGAAATGGGCTGGTGACCACAGGGAATACCAGAGGAGTAATCCTTTCAGCGGCGCCCACGTCCCGGCTTGGGAACCGCACAGAGCGGGAGAGGAATACGGGCGGCCGAAAAAAGGATCAAAAACTGAGCAGAGGGGTAAAGATGCACAGCGCCTGGTCGATAGAGAAATCGAGGAATTGTTGTATATCATCCGAAAGAACGGAGAACCCGGTCCAGATGGGAACATTTGCGTGAGGTTTGGAAAGTTGTTTGACGCCTATGTGACAATTTCCAATAAAGTGGTGGGGCTTCTCTTACGAGCGAGGAAACACGGTCTGATTGACTTTGATGGGGAAATGCTGTGGCAAGGAAGGGACGATCAGGTTCTCATCACGCTGCTGCAGTGAGATTTTGCTAGAAATGGTGCCGGGCAGCTTGTGAAGTTCCGCTGATAACTGTTGACGAGTTTGGAGATGGAATTGTTTCTGACCTTCAAACCCGGGCTCCGCGGCTCTAGGTAGTAAATCTGCGCTTATCGTACAACAACTTGAGCTAATGTTTTTGACTCAAAGTACATATATGTCACCATATACAACCCTGAGATTCGTTTTCCTGTGTGCATACTCAGCAAATCTATAGAACAGTAACTACAACAGGATCAATGAAAGATCAACCAGAGCGCAGAAGACAACAAACTGTGCAAATGCAAATTTAAATAAACAGCAATGAGTAACGAGAACACGAGATAACGAGACACAGTCCTTCAAGTGAGATCATTGGTTGTAGAAACATTTCAATGATGGGGCAAGTGAGTGTAGTTATCCCCTTCTATTCAAGAGCCTGATGGTTGAGGGGTAGTAACTGTTCATGAAACTGGTGGTGGGAGTCATGAAGCTCTTGTACCTTCTATCTGATGGCAGCATGTCCTGGGTGGTGGGGACATGCTCAATGGTTGGGAGGGCTTTACCAGTGATGTTCTGGGCCTCATCCACTACCTTTTGCAGGGATCCACTACTGTACCCACTGCAGTTCAAAGACATTAGTGCTTCCATACCAGCCCATGATGGAGCTAGTTAATGTACTCTCTACTACACAGCTACAAAGTTTTGGATGTCATTGTCGAATCTCCGCAGACTCCTAAGGAAGTAGAGACACTGCCGTGCTTTCTTCCCAATTGCATTTAAGTGTTGGGCCGCTGAAATAGTAATACCCAGGAATTTAAAGTGGTTAACCTGCTCCATCTCTGATCCTCCGATGAGGAATGGCTCACGAACCATTCTGGTTTTCCTCTCCTGAAGTCTGTAATCAGTTCATTGGTCTTGTTGACATTGAGTCAGAGGTTGTTGTTATGACAGCACTCAGCCAATTTTCCAATCTTCCTCCTGTATGCCGTGGTGAACAAGAGAAGTCAAAGCCAACATAAAAGCTAAAGAGAGGGGATATCATAGAGCAAAAATTAGTGGAAAGCTAAAGGATTGGGAAGCTTTTTAAAAAACTAACAGAAGGCAACTAAAAAAAGTCATTGAGAAGGAAAAGACAGAATACAAAAGTAAGTTAGTCAATAATATTAAAGAGGATACCAAAAGTTTCTTCGGATACATGAAGTGTAAAAGAGAGGTGAGAGTGGATATCGGACCACTGGAAAACGATGCTGGAGAGGTAGGGATAGGGAACAAGGAAATGGTAGACAAACTGAATAAGTATTTTGTATCAGATTTTACTGTGGAAAACACCAGCGGTATGGTGGAAGTTCCAGAGTGTCGGAGGTCATGGAATGTGTGAAACTGTCATTACTAAGGAGAAGTTTTATGGGAAACTGAAAGCTTTGAAGGTAAGTCACCTAGACTAGATGGTGTACACCCCAGGGTTCTGAAAGAAGTAGCTGAAGAGATTGTGGAGGCATTAGTAATTCTTTCAAGAATCACTAGATTCTGGAATGGTTCCAGAAGACTGGAAAATTGAAAATACCCTTCTACTCTTTAAGAAGTGAGGAAGGCAGAAGAAAGAAAATTATAGGTCAGTTAGTCTGACCTCAGTGGTTGGGAAGATGTTGGAGTCAATTGCTAAGAATGTGGTTTTGGGGTTATGTAATGGCCTGGTTATGATTTTTACTGCTAATACTATAGGGTATTTCTTTTAGTAGCTTTCTGTAGAAGCAGTGCGTCCTGCTGATAGTGTTTGGGTTTCAGTTAAAGATAAGGAGTGTTCAACTTGGGAATGTTGTGTCAGCTAATCAGGATGGTGGAATTGGGAGAAGGTTCTAGAGAAAGCTGGGCAGAGAAAGATTTATGACGGACACTGGTGGGTTTCATTGTCTTTTTGGCGGGAGATGGAGAGGGGAGAAGATCAGGAGAGACAGCCATAGGATTCGATCCAACAGGAAGAGGCAGTTGCAAGGAGTGCTTCGCGATGCAAAGGAGTCCAAGATGGGAAGCTCTACCAGTGATTGTTGATGAGAATTCAGCACCATGAGTAGCGGTCATACCAGCTTATGGAAGATACAAGCTCCAACAATGTGCTGATCTAGACTGGTTTTAATTGTAATGGACCCTTTCATTTTTCCTTTTTCTTTTCCTCCTAATAACTGGTTGATAAAGCTGAAATTAGTAAATACACTTACTTTATAATTGTATGCAGTGAACAATTGTTAGTTCTTGCTGATGGATAATGTCGGTGGAAATGGGCAGTGTTTACACAGCATTTGCAGAAATCGGGCTTCTGTTAATTGAAGTATCCCAACTTTCCTGTTTGATTGGCCCCATTCTTCTTCTTCAAGTAATGAAGGGCGTGCAGTCAAGCAAAGTGATTGCTTTAAGCATTGGAATGTCTCGTAAGACATTCCCCCCATCCCTCATAAGAGCTGATCAGAGGAGGAAAACATGATGAAGAAGCGGGAGGCCTCCACCAGGAGGGCAAAGCCCTCAGGAATAGCCTTAGTTGCTGAAGTGACCCCTAATGCCACACACGTGAAGGTTTTGCGGAAAATAGTGAAAAGCCTGCAAGCCAAAGGACCTCGGTTCATGTTGGCTAGTGCTGTCACCAAGCGTGACAAGTTGGTTAGGAAATTGGACCCACTGGTAAGACATACTAAGCAGAGGACTGCTACTGACTGGGGTCCTTTAACCAGGGAAGTAACTACGGTAGTATTGTTTGATACAACTGTGGTGAGTATGGATATTTCAAGTGGGAGTATGAAGGACAGGAAAACCTTCAGAAAGTTGAAATAAGGTTGAAAGAGTGCAGAGAAGGTTTACAAGGATGTTGCCGGGACTTGAGAAACTGAGTTACAGAGAAAGGTTGAATGAGTTAGGACTTTATTCCCTGGAGCGTAGAAGAATGACGAGAGATGTGATAGAGGTATATAAAATTATGTGTATAGATAGAGTGAATGCAAGCAGGCTTTTTCCACTGAGGCTAGGAGAGAAAAAAGCCAGAGGTCATGGGTTAAGGGTGAAAAGGGAAAAGTTTAAAGGGAACATGGGGGGGGCTTCTTCACACACAGAGTGGTGGGAGTATGGAATGAGCTGCCAGATGAAGTGGTAAATGCAGGCTCACTTTTAACATGTAAGGAAAAACTTGGACAGATACATGGATGAGAGGGTTATGGAGGGATATGGTCTAGGTGCAGGTCAGTGGGACTAGGCAGAAAAATGGTTTGGCACAGCCAGGAAGGGCCAAAAGGCCTGTTTCTGTGCTGTAATGTTCTATGGTTCTAAAGTGACCCAATGGTTACTTAACCAGAATAGGAAGTTGGGAAACTTTGGAGAGACCCAGTAAGGAAATGGCCTGGCATCTTGGGGGGGTTGGGGGGGGGGGGGGAAACACATTGCAATCAGTGTTTCAAGGAAAACACCAGAGTGCAATACCCTTTACCTGGAGGCTTAGTGGGGCCAAGCTCTGGTGTATCCACGCGGATTGAGGACATTCATGCAAGAGCCATACTTGACACATGTTCTCAGGCTGCTCTACTATACAGATCCCTTTACAACCGGTATTTGATGCATTCACCATTGACGCCACTCAGTGTGTTAAAAATTTGGGGCCTTAGTGCTGATAATCTCCTGTATGATGGTTACACGTCATTGAAACAGGAGTTTTTGGAAGCAGATATTGGAGTAGCTGAGGCCTTTGATACATCAGTGTTGGTCTGGAGCCAGTTGAAAAGGGTGATGCTTCCATTATTGTGGGAACAAATACTCCCATTGTGAGAAGGCTTGTGGGAGAGGAATGGAGAGGATTTTTTGAAAACCTTGTCTATTCACCTGGTGTTCAGAGCTGCTTTGGAGAAGGTGCTCTTCCATTCAGTTGAGAAACATATTTTAACTTGTTTTTTTTAAGAGTGCATTTAAAATGTATTGCATTTCCTTATAATATAAATGTATTGTGGCTATGCATGCTGGAAACCATCACCAGCTGTTATAATGTGATTCATTATATTTATTTTATTAATAAATTAATTAATTCAGTAAGTCATACATTTGAATAATTCTTAACTCAATGACACATTGGACATTCAATTTTAACTTGCGTTTGTTTATAAATTACAAGCAGTGAAAGATTGTTTCGTGCCTGTGCAATTTTCTAAGTTGAACTGTTCAAGTGGGAATTCAATTGTCAAACTTAAATTACTAAAGTCTGGAGAGACTTCCATTCTATATATTCAGATTCAAATTAAATACTTGATGCACATTGAAACATCTACCACAAAACTTGTATTGATGCCAGTGCGATTAAATATTCAACAAAATGTAAGATAAGCTGTATAAGAACATTTGTATATGTAATAAAAGTTCTTCAATCTTTCCATTTTGGGTTACAACCAATTGCATGCTGTCAGGTTTAGTTAACTATTTATGACCTTCTATGCATTCAACTTGGAACCGAGTTAAATGGACTTGAAGCCTAGCTATAATCCGTATTGTATTAAAACATCAAGTATTCAGGAACATATTAAATGACATTTTTCAGGTAGAATTATCATCTCTTAATGCTATTTGATTAAACCAAAAGTTGGATCAGGTTAAAGAACAATTATAGTCTTCAAATAGAAAGAACTTCTGGATCTACACCCTGGTCTTCAATTGTTCAGCTTCCTTTAGAATCACCTGGGAGAGTCTTAAGCTTTTCAATCAACTGTTCAACCTTAGAGAGGAGAAAAACATTGTAGTGAGACTTTAATGTTTGTTAGCAATCCCAAGAACTAAGCAGTTACCTTAGCAACAGAAACAGAACTAGCTACTCACCAGGTTCTTTCATTTAAACTGTGTCTAATCAATACCTGAGCACTATTTATCTAATTGAAGTCTTGATTGTATTAGCTTAAACAGAGCTGAGATAATGATTAGCCAAGGATAAAGTAAACTGACAAGAGATCTTTGGACAATTTATCCTTGGCTGATCCATTCCTCACATCTATTTATCCAGATTTAAACAAAACCTCAATCTGATCATTTCTCAAATTCTGAACACTAGGAAATACAAACCAAATTTACAAAACAAGCCCTAGAGCCAGAGAAATGGTTCACCATGGGCCAACAGCTAAACCTTACTAGGAGGGTGCATGGACTGACTGTACTTTCTACAAATGGATATGAAAGTTCAAATTAATAGATGAAAGGGGCCAATCATTTTAAGAGGGAAATAGAGAAACATTTCTTAAAATAAAACTCTGGTACATATTACATGGGAAGATTATTTTGATAAAGTACTAAACGTCCTTTCAAAGGACAATATAAATCATTTTGGGTATTTTTAAAAGTTTTATATTTTGTTGCTCTATTTATTTACTTTGCAATTTATAGTAATTTTTACACCTCTGCTGCAAAACAACAAATTTCACAACCTGATCCTGAAACTTTAGTTTCTCTAAAATATTGGGACTTATGATGATTTCCATATAGTCTCTTTGCAGGGATAGAGATGTGCAGAGCCTGGCAACAAATGCCGGCATTCCTATGGACTACCTAATGTTGCCAGTTTCCTTAATTTATTGTTTCCTCATAATGTTAAGTTTGCCCTCCTCTACATTCCTAGATATGAACAAAGGTTCCACTTGATTGCCTTTTAATTAACGATGAATCACACCAGATTAAATCAAATACTTCCATAAAAAAGAATCCACTAGAGTTTAATAATTCTAATGTTTACAGTACATCAAACTAAATGCTGAATGGTTAACAGCAATATTGCTTTTCTAGTGAAGAAAACTCAATAGCTTTCATCAGCAGTTTGTAAACTAAAGAAAAGCAATTCTTTATCTGGATAGACCTGGGCAAATTGTTTTCCTGTTAACTTGCCTGAATCCACTCTACACTAACAAACAATGTTCAAAATGGCACTGAGCTGCAGCCCTTTCAGGTCATGGCTCAGTTTTAGCAGTTTTTTTTAGTGTTTTTTGGGTTTACAGGGATATTTTTGGGGTTAGGAAGTTAGGGATCAGGTTAAGATTTAGGGACAGGGATATGGGGGAATTGAGAGGCCAGGCTGGAGTCATAAGTCTTCATTCTGCGTTCGAAGATTCTGGTTTAAGATGGCGCACATGAACTTAAGCGACTTCTGGCTGGTAACAGGAAAACAACTAAATATTTTGTTCTTATTCAGGCAAATGATCATTGCAAGTAATAGTCTACAACTTCCCTTTGGGCTTGAAGGCAACCCTATGTGGCAGAACCGAGGCAAGCTGAAGCAGAAGAAATAGGAGCAGGAGTGGGCCATCTGGCCCGTCAAGCCTGCTCTGCCATTCAATAAGATCACGGCTGACCTGGCCACAGACTCATTTCCACCTACCTGCCTTTTCCCCACAACCCTTAATTTCCCCTACTATGCGAGAATCTATCCAACCTTGTCTTAAATATATTTACTGAGGTAGCCTCCACTGCTTCATTGGGCAGAGCGAGGAGGACCCAAAGTTCAATCATTTTAAATGCTATTCCAAAGGCTGAATCGAGGCAGCAAAGTTCTGGCACCAGAGCATATGGATTCAACTGAACTCGATGCCTGGATGGAGACTTTACTGCCGTGATGAATCAGAAAGGTCGGGTACAGGCCGAATTGAGGTGATGGGGCCTAGGCAGACTAGCGTGAATGAAAGGTGGTGGCAAGTTGCTGGCAGGTTCAGGAGTTGGGGTTCCGAGTTGGAGTTTTGTGCAGGCAGGAGCAACGATGATGATCCACTGGGATTGTGAATCGGTGAAGCCAGAGTTCAAGGCCTAATGTTCAGGGTCCTGTCATCAGTGAGGCCAGAGTTTGAGTCCTATGGTTGATGAGGAGGGCCAAATCAGTAGTCCAGAAGTAGTGGTCTATTGGCCAGAACCCCTTGTCCATGAATCCTCTGGGGTTATTGAAGGCTCAATGTATGTGTGTGTGAGTCTATAGTGGGTGGAGGCCAAAGAAAGCAGCCTGTCTTGGGGTGTTGGGGTTAAGGACTGTGTGTGTGCATGGGAGGGAAGAACGGGGCTTGTTTCTCTTTTTTAACCTGTCGTGTTCTGTCTCGTCGTTCTGCTGGGCATGCTATGTTGGCACCCAAATGTGTGGTGACACTTACTGCCCCCAGCACACCCATGTTAATGCAAATGGCACATTTCACTGTAGTATGGTTCGATCTGTACATGATAAATAAACATGTATCTTGAAGTGCTTAAGTATCCACACTACATGGAAAGATTTAGTTAAAATATTCTAATACAGCAATCCAAATACTGGACATTTGGACCCTAAAGAGAAGTGCAGAATCATGGGATAAACCCTGGGTATTTAGGAGTAAATTGGGCAGCTTGTTCAAAAAAGATCTGGTAGGATAGGCTCTGATGATCAAGGTGCTGTGATTATTTTCAGATGCTTACGAATTATTGAATTGAATAGCCTGCTAAACCGGGACAATCCCAAGCAATCTTCAATGTAAAACAAAATCTTCGAATAATTTAAACCCATGACATATACCTTTCATGTACCGTAACACAAAACTTTGTATCAATGTAGTCAATTAATTAAAATTAACTTTAAAACTGAACTATAACAGACCCAAAGTATACTTACAGCATGAATTATTCAATAGCAAGAGGGAACAGAGCTTGTCCAACCTATCTTCCAATCCCAGGAGTGTTAAAATGAATCTTTGTATATCAATCTTTCTTGTAACAACCAAGGATTATCTATGTTACTAACCATGTTAGTAACCAGACTAGCAGTTATGTTACTATGTTAGGAACCAGATTAGCAGTTACATTACTAACTATATTAGTAAACAACCCAGAGAGAAATGATTTACATTTTCACTTACCACATTATTGTTCATCAAATGAAAACAAAACACTCACCGTGATAAACCAGTAGGAATTTGGTCTATAAGTCATTCTTGATATAAATCCCATCTGACTAGCTGGAGCTAGTACATGCAAGTGTAGATGAGTTACTGAGCAAAATGGTGGCCAGTGAAAACCAAGCCTGCAAAAAAAATCAAAAATAAGTAACTATACCCAACCTAAGTTTCACAAAAATCACAGCAACAAAGCTTCAATAAAAAAAAATTAATTAGGTCAGTTATATGAAACCTAAATGTTAAATTTAAACAATGTTTATTTTTATTTTAACGTTTTCAAAGTACAGCAGTGAATAAAAATGATTCAATCCCAAGTTGGAGAAAATGTGCCTATGTGGTGACTCACTTTCTATGCAGGCGAATCGGCTCTCAAAATAGCGCACGCGTCAGCAGAGAGGCCAGCTCCAAAATGGCGCTGAGCCGCCTTCTTCACCAGCAAGGAGAGAAAGCCAGGGCGCGGGAAGAGACTTTTGTAATGCACCTCTGACGTCATTTCCGCCTGGAGAGGGCGGGAACGGAACTGCGTAAAAGCCAGTGCCGCGAAGTTTGAATAAACTAGTCTGGAGTGCAACTTACAGACTGCGTGCCGTTATTTCTAGCTCTGTGTGTAGCACATTGCTACATTAGTGACCCCAACGGTCCAAACGGGATTTGGATCAAAGATGATTGACTCTTCATCTGTTCACACAGTTTCGCTAAAACTGCGACCACACGTGTGGTTTGACCAAGCAGAAGCCCAGTTCCAGATTTGGCAAATATCTTCTGATTCCACGCATTACTATTACATGATGAGCTCCCTTGACCAGGATTTTATACAGTCACCTCTGGAAGAAGGCAAATATAAAGCATTCAAAGCGCTGCTCATAGGGATTTTTTGCCTCTCATGGCGTGAGCGAGGTGCCCGCTTGCTGCACCTGGACTGGACGGTTTGGGAGACAGGCCGCCGTCAGCATTAACGAATGAGATGCTGGCCCTGGCTGAAGGACACAAGCCCTGCCTCATGTTTGAGCAGGCATTCCTAGAGGAATTGCCCAAGGACATACATCTGCTGCTGGCCGACGCAGATTTCAGTGACCCCCGGAAGGTGGCCGCCTGGGCAGACATGCTGTGGAAAGCCAAGAGGGAGAGCGGGGCGTCCGTCGGACAAATTACCAAGCCACGTGCCCAACAGCAGGCCAGACCAGGCCCGGCAACGGAGCGCACACAACCCAGAGGCAGGAGTGAAGAGGCCAATGAACAGTGGTGTTTCTACCACTAGCGGTGGGGCACAGAAGCCCGCCGTTGTTGCCCGTCCTGCAAGTTATCGGGAAACGCCAGGGCCAGCTGCCGCTAATGGCTACGGCAGCTGGCCACTAGGACAGCCTCTTGTACGTCTGGGACAAACAGTCGGGACGCCGCTTCTTGGTCGACACCGGTACGGAAATTGGCGTCTTACCCCCGACGGGGTATGACACCGGTAATAGGAAGCCAGGACCCACCGAGGGCTGCAAACAGCAGCACAATACGGACCTACGGCACCCGCAAAGTGCAGCTGCAGTTCGGCGCCAGCCGGTTCACGCGGGACTTCACACTGGCCGCCGTGGCCCAACCACTCCTGGAGGCGGGCTTCTTGCGAGCTCACAGCCTGCTGGTTGACTTGCAAGGGAAAAGACTGGTACATGCCGAGACTTTCCAGACGTTCTCCCTGGGTGAAGCCAAGTTGCAGGCCCCACACCTGGACTCCGTCACGCTGTCGGACAACGAACTCACCAGAATCCTGGCGGACTTTCCATCGATTCTGGCACTGCAGTTCATGGCAGCCATGCCCAGACACAGAGTACAGCACCACATTCCGACCCAGAGACCACCCCTCCATGTGAAGGCCCCACCCCCCCACCCCCCCCTCCCGGAGAAGCTCCACCTGGCGGAGGAATTCAAGAGGATGGAGGAATTGGGGATCGTACACCGGCCCAACAGCCCATGGGCCTCCCCCCTGCACATGGTGCCCAAAGCAGCCGGGGGCTGGAGACCATGCGGTGACTACCACAGACTGAACGAGGCTACAACTCCAGACCGGTACCCCGTGCCGCTCATACAGGACTTTGCAGCAAACCTGCACGGGGCAAGCATCTTTTCCAAAGTAGACCTTGTCTGGGGATACCATCAAATCGAGGTACACCCTGAAGACATCCCCAAAACAGCACTCATCACCCTGTTCAGCCTGTTCGAATTCTTCCGAATGCCGTTCGGCCTGAAGAATGCTGCACAGACGTTCCAGCGGCTAATGGATGTGGTGGGACGCAACCTGGACTTCGCGTTCATCTACTTGGACGACATCCTCATAGCCAGCAATAGTCGTCAGGAGCATCTGGCCCACCTCTGCCAGCTCTACTCCCACCTGAGTGATTTCGGCCTCATGATCAACCAGGCCAAATGCCAGTTCAAACTCGACACCACCGACTTCATGGGCCACAGGATTACCAAAGACGGGGCAACACCTCTGCCCGCCAAGGTAGACGCAATCCATCACTTCGCCCAGCCCAACACAGTCAAAGGCCTACAGGAGTTCGTTGCTATGGTGAACTTCTACCGCCGCTTCCTCCCCTCAGCAGCCCGTATCATGCGCCCTTTGTTCACCCCCTGATGTTGGATAAAGGCAAGGACATTACTTGGGACGAAGAGGCCGCGGCCGCTTTCATTAAAGCCATGGAAGCCTTGGCAGATGCCACGGTGCTGGTGCACCCCAACCGCCCTCACAGTGGACGCATCCAACACAGCAGTCGGTGGGGTGCTGGAGCAACTCATCGAGGGGCACTGGCAACACCTGGCATTCTTCAGCAGGCACCTATGGCCACCCGAACTCAAGTACAGTGCCTTCAACCGGGAGCTGTTGGCACTATATCTGGCAATCCAGCATTTCAGGTACTTCTTAGAAGGCAGGACGTTCACCGCGTTCACGAAGGTGTCCGATCCCTGGTCGGCTCGCCAGCAGCGACATCTGTCCTACATCTCCGAGTACATGATGGACATCCAGCATGTCTCAGGAAAGGACAACGTTGTGGTGGACGCACTCTCCAGACCAACTATCCAGGCCCTGTCCCTGGGGGTGGACTATGCACCACTGGCGGTGGTGCAGCAGGCAGACGACGAAATGCCCAGCTACAGGACAGCAGTCTCGGGTTTGCAGTCGCAAGACGTCCTCGTAGGCCCAGGTGGGAGGACCCTCCTGTGTGACATGGCTACTGGCCAACCTCCCCCCATCGTCCCGGCAGCCTGGTGGCGGCGAGTTTTCGACTCCATACACGGCTTGGCGCACCCATCTATCAGGACAACCGTCCAGCTGGTCTCCAGCAAATTTTTGTGGCACGGACTTCGCAAACAGGTCAGCAAATGGACCAAAACATGCACGCAGTGCCAAACAGCCAAAGTGCAGCGGCACACCAAAGTCCTGCCACAGCAGTTCAAACCCACCCACCAGAGGTTCAACTACATTCATGTGGATATCATGGGGCCCCTGCCAGTGTCGCGAGGAGCGCGGTACCTCCTAACTATGGTAGACCGGTTCACGAGATGGTCAGAGGCAGTCCCGCTCACCGACACCACCGCTGATTCCTGCACCCGAGCGCTGATTGCAACCTGGGTAGCACGCTTCGGGATACTGGCCCACATTACCTCCGACAGAGGCGCCCAGTTCACCTCCAGCCTGTGGTTGGCTGTGGCCAGCCTGTTGGGAACACAGTTACACCACACCACTGCCTACCACCCACAGTCGAACGGACTAGTGGAATGCTTCCACCTTCACTTGAAGTTGGCTCTCATGGCCCACCTGAAAGGGCCTAACTGGGTGGACAAGCTTCCCTGGGTCCTGCTCAGGATCCACACAGCGCCCTAAGAGGATCTGCACACCTTGTCAGCTGAGCTGGTGTACGGTGTGCCCCTGTTCCTCCCAGGAGAGTTCATACCAGCCCCAAGGGGGCAAGAGGAAGAACCCGCAGCAGTCCTGGACAGACTACGCAAAAGGCTCGGCAACCTGGCCCCCATACAGACTTTACAGCACGACAGACCCCGACCCATGTACCCAAAGACCTGCAGAACTGTAAGTTTGTATTTGTACGAAGGGGTGCACACTGGGCACCGCTACAGCAGCCGTACAAGGGGCCGTTCAAGACGATCAGGAACAACGGGTCCACGTACGTTCGTACGAAGTTTGAATAAACTAGTCTGGAGTGCAACTTATAGACTGTGTGTCGTTATTTCTAGCTCTGTGTGTAGCATATCGCTACACCTAAATATTTACAGCAAAATTGAAGATGCATAAAACTAATGTGGCATCAGGATATCTTAAATTTTCTAACTTTCCATGTTTAGACATTAAGGACAGCTTTCACTAGATGTTGGCAGAATCTGTCACATTACCACAAACTAAAATAATGCCAGCCACAAATGCATATTCACAAAGTAACCTACACAGCCATTGTATGTCACCTCCCCTCAACAATGCAATGTTAAATTTAAATTCAAGCATTCTAATTTGTTTTGCAGCAATACAAAATAATGAACCATTTTAAAAGATGAACCACCGATACATTTCATAAAATCGTGATTCATTTATGTTGTATAGCGATTTGTCATTTTAATTAGTCTAAATGCTATTCATGCCTTTCTTGACAACTGCTATAAAGTTCATTGCTTATCAAAATTAACATACATATTAACCATAATTTCTTTGGAATAAAACAATTATTGGCATACAAGCAGTCAATTTCTACAATGGTGTACATACCTCACATCGGACAGATCGTCTATGCCATTTTGATGGAGTACATTTTTCCCAACAGTCACCATTGCTTCAACTGTTAATCAAAGCAGAATTTTACAACATAAAAAATTCCCCAACAAATCAAAATAAACTTATAAAATAGACACAGGTAGTTTAAAGCCATCTAAGTTTGTGGTCTTACAATCATTGACTTCTCTCATTTTACCTGCCAGCTATCACACATGGCCTTTCTCCTAACTCCTTTTACAAGGAAACTAGTAAAAGCAAGTGGCATACATGTGGTGTGCAGAAAGTGCTCAGCAGATCAGACAGAATCTGTGCAAACAGTAACAGTTAACATTTCAGGTTGTGGACTCTTCACTAGGACTGAGAAAGAGATAAATGAGTTGGTTAAGTTGCAAAGATAGGCTGCTTGATCTGTCAAATATTTCCATTTATAGTTTTGTTGTGATTGGTAAACATGCAATGTGGTTACCAGTGCTGGTACTGAGTAATCCTGGTGGTAAACAGAGAAAAACCATAAGACTGTAAGATATACGAGCAGAATTAGGCCATTTGGCCCATCGAGTCTGCTCCACCATTTCATCATGGCTGATCCATTTTCCTTCTTAGCCCCAAACTCCTGCATTCTCCCTGTACCCCTTCATGCCCTGACCAATTTGGCCTCCATGCTGCCAGATTCACCACTCTCTCTCTAAAAAAATTCCTCCTCATCTCTATTCTAAAATGACACCCCTCTATTCTGAGGCTATGTCCTCTGGTCTTAGACTCTCCCATAGGAAACTATCTCTCCACACCCACTCTATCAAGGCCTTTCACCATTTGATAGGTTTCAATGATATCACCCCTCATTTTTCTGAATTCTAGTGAATACAAGCCCAGAGCCATCAAATGCTCTTTGTATGACGAACCTTTCAATCCTGGAATCATTTTCATGTACCTTCTTTGAACTTCTCCAGTTTCAGCACATGCTTTCTAAGGGGCCCAAAACTACTCATAATCCTCCAAGTGAGGCCTCATCAGTGCTTTATATTCTAGTCCTCTTGAAATTAATGCTAACATCACATTTGCTTTCCCCACAACAGTCTCAACCTGCAAATTAACTTCTAGGGAATCCTGCACAAGGTCTCCCAACTCGCCTTGCACCTCAGTTTTTTTGCATTTTCTCTCCATTTAGGCAACAGTCAATCCTTTTCTTCTACCAAAGTGCATGACCAGACACATCCCGACACTGTATTCCATCTGCCACTTCTTTGCCCATTCTCCAAATTTTTATAAGTCCTTCTGTAGCCTCTCTACTTCCTCAAAACTACCTGCCCCTCTACCTATCTTCATATCATCTGTAAACTTTGCAACAAAGCCATCAATTCCATTGTCCAAATTATTAACACATAATGTAAAACGAATCATTCCCAACACAGACCCCTGTGGAACACCACTAATCATTGGTCACTAACCAGAAAGCAACCCCTTTATTCCCACTCTTTTTTCCTGTCATTCAGACACTGCTTTATTCATGCTAGAATCTTTCCTGTAATACCATGGGCTCTTATCTTGTGTGGCACCTTGTCAAAATCCAAGTATGTAACATCAACTTTGTCTCTCCTGGTTGTTATTTCTTCAAAGAATTCCAACAGATTTGTCAGGCAAGATTTTCCCTTGAGGAAACCATGCTGACTGCGGCCTATTTTATCATATGCCTCCAGGTACTCTGAAACCACATCCTTAACAATTGACTCCAATATCTTCCCAACCACTGAGGTCAGACTAATTGGCCCATAATTTCTTTTCTTTTCTTCTGCCTGTCTCTCTTCTTGAACAGTGCAGTGACATTTACAATTTTCCAGCCTTGTGGACCCATTCCAGAATCTAGTGATACTTGAAAGATCCATAATCACTCCAGCCACCTTTTTCAGAACCCTGTGGTATACACCATCTAACTTCAGACCTTTCAGTTTCTCAAGAGCTTTCTCTCTAGTAGTGGTAACTTCACTCACTTCATGACCCCTGACACCTGGAACTTCCACCATGCTGCTAGTGTCTTCCACAGTGAAAACTGATGCAAAATGCTTGTTCAGTTCATCTGCCAATTCCTTGCACCCCATCACTACTTCTTCAGCATTGTTTTCCAGTAGTCCGATATCCACTCTTGCTTCTCTTTTACACTTTTATGTATCTAAAGAAACTTTTGGTAATCAAAGACATTGGTAATCAATCGATGAATGGTTAAAATCAATCCCGCAAATATTGGAAATCAGAAATACAAACAGGAACTGCAGGAATACTCAGCAAGTCTAGGCAACTTGCAATACTAGGCAAACTGAAAGGTCTTAAGCTGGATAAGTCACTTAGACCAGATGGACTACATCCCAGAGTCCTGAGAGAGGTTGCTGAAGAGATAATGAATGCATTGGTCATGGTCTTTCAATAATCACATGATTCTGGCCTGATCCCGGATGACTGAAAAATTGCAAATGTCACTCCACTCTTTAAGAAGGGAGAAAGCAAAAGAGTGGAAATTATAAGCCAGTTGGCCTAACCTCAGTGGTTAGGAAAGTGTTGGAATCCATTACTAAGGATGAGGTTACAGGGTACTTGGAGACTAACGATAAAATAAGTCAAAATCAGCATGGTTTCTGTAAAGGGAAATCTTGCCTGACAAATCTGACAGGCAGGAGGCAGCAAATGGAGATAAAAGGGGCCTTTTCTGGTTGGCTGCCAGTGATTAGTGGTGTTCCTCAAGGTTCAGTATTGGGGCCGCTGCTTTCCACATGCTTTGTCAATGATTTAGGTAGTGGAATTGATGGCTCTGTGGCAAAGTTTGCGGATGATATGAAAATGGGTGGAGGAAGCAGTGCGATTGCAGCAGGACTTAGAGAAATTGGAAGAATGGGCAGAAAAGTGGCAGATGAAATACAGTGTTGGTAAATGAATGATAATGCATTTTGGTAAAGGGAACAATAGTGCAGACTATGATCTAAATGGGGAGAAGATTCAAACATCAAAAGTGCAGGGGACTTAGGACTCCTCGTGCAAGGCTCCCAGGCTAACTCACAGGTTGAGTCTGTGGCAAAGAAGACAAATGCGATGTTGGCATTTATTTCAAGGGGAATAGGATATAAAAATAAGGAGATAATGCTAAAGCTTTATGAGACAGTAGTCAGGCCGCCTTTGGAATAATGTCAACAGTTTAGGGCCCCATATCTCAGAAAGGATGAATTCTCATTGGAAAGAGTCCAGAAGAGGTTCACGAGGATGATTTTGGGAATGAAGGGCTTAACATATGAGGAGTGTTTGGCAGCTTTGGGCTTGTACTCACTGGAATTTAGAAGAATACGTGGGGATCTCATTGAAACCTACCGAATGTAGAAAGGACTAGATAAAGTGGATGTGGAGGATGTTCCTTCTGTTGGAGGTATTCAGAATTAGAGGGCGCAGCCTCAAAGTTGAGAGGCTTCTTTAGAAGTAAGGAGGATTTTTTTTTAAGAGTAGTGAATCTGTGGAATGCTTTGCCACATACTGCAGTGGAAGCCAAGTCCGTGGGTGTATTCAAAGCAGAAGTTGATAGTTTCCTGATTGGTTGGGACATCAAGGGATATGGTGAGAGGGCAGGAGTATGGAGGTGAGTGGGACCTGGGATCGCTATGATGAAATGGCAGAGTAGACTCGATGGGCTGAATGGCCTACAATTCTGCTCCTATATCTTATGGTTGGGTGAATGTATACAGGAAAAACTTCAGATCATCTCTTTAACACCTTCTTTCATCTTACTCCATTAACACTTTTGTAATTTATTCATTCATACCTTTAACACAATCATTGCCTCTTGTACTCAACCCTTCTTCCTTCCACACTTTCTCTCCTTCATAAAACATATTGAGCTGAATCCAACTGGCCAAGTTTCATCTCCTAGAATCATCATCCCTGGATGCCCTATGACCATACTAACCTGGTCCTGATGACCATACTGATCCATGCAGCCTCCAGCCTATCTAAATCTGCAGAACTGCCAATGACACATAAGAAAGCCCCTTTCCTAAAACTCCAAGAACTTCAACAGTCAGGAATTCTCTTGCCCCAACTTCATTGACCGTTAAAGCCAAAAAGATTTTCTATTAATTCATAAACATTTCTAACAATGAGGCATTCAAAAACTATTAATAGCAATAATCATATAATATGGAAATAGGCCATTCAGCCTCGCACATCCACTCCTGACCAATGGGCACCAATCCATATCAATTCCATTTGCTAGCACTTGTCCCACAGATTTCTCTGCCTAGGTCTTTCAACTGTTCATCTGAATACTTCTTAAATGCTCTTAGTAACTCTGCTTGCACCACTCTCTGAGGTGATGCATTCCAGGTATAGAGTAACACAGCATGGAAACGGGCCCTTGGGCCCAGATGGTCCATGCTGACCACAGCATCCTCTCTGCTAGTCCTAGCTGCCTGCATGTGGCCCATAATTCTCCAAGTCCCTCCCCTCCACGTATCTACCCAAACATCTCTTAAATTTTGCAGTTGTCCCTGCCTCAGCCACTTCCTTAGGCAGCTCATTCCAGTTACGCACTACTCTCTGTATAAATAAGTTACCACTCTGGTCTCTTTTAAACCTCTCCATACTTATTTTGTATCTGTTCCCTCTAGTTTTGGGCTCTCCACCTCTGGGTAAAATATGATAACTGTCCATCTTATCAATACTTTTCATGATAAACCTTCAATGTGGTCACACCTCATTCTCCTGTACTCCAAGGAATAAAATCCAGCATGGCCAGCCTCTCCCTATAACTCTGGCCCTCTAGTCCAGATAGCATTTTCGCAAACCTCCAGCTTGACAATGTCTTTCCTAATAACAGGGTGACCTAAACTGTACACTGTATTCCAAGTGTGGCCTCACCAATGATTTGTGTAAATGCAACATAATGTCCTTACTCCTAAACTCGATGCCCTGTCCAATGAAGGCTTTCGTGCTAAACACCACCTTTACTACCCTGTCTACTTATGTGGCCACTTTCAGTGAACTATGCCCTTGTACTCCCAGGTTCCAGTGCCCTGCCAATCCTTGTCTGCTTTAACTGTATCACCTCATACTTTTCTGGGTTGATATCCATTCGCCATCCCTCTGCCCATCTCCCTAACTGATCAAGATCTCTCTGTAGTTCCTCCTTCACCTATCAGCAAGACCCCATACTTGGTATCATCATGTACTTGCCGCTCTCTGGGTAAAAAAAAGATTCCCAAAAGACCCCCTAATAATTCTTACCCCTCCCCTCTCTTGTTCTATCATATCCTTCACACTATAATGAAATTATATAAAAACATTAAATGAAAAATGCTAATTTCATCACAAATAATTTAAAAAACAAAAAGGATCTTGCCTTACAATACATCCCTACAATCCAAAATGAAACATGGGGGTCTCAAATGCTGCACCGACTACCCTGCCACAGAATCCAAGAGGAGTCTGTAGTTTAAGGGATTGTATCATCAGATATAATGAAACTTGCTGTCAATCACGTCAGGCTGTCTCTATTTGTAAAACACGCATGAAAATAACAGATATTATGTCATTTCAATAGCTAAATGCCTGTTACGCCGGCATTTCAACAACTAAATGCCAGTGTTCCATCCAGAGCCAGTGAAAAGCATATTGTTTCATCCCCAACTTTATTCAGTACTGCTAAAAAATAAGACCATAAGACAAAGGAGTAGAATTAGGCAATTCAGCCCATCGAATCTGCTCCATCATTCAATCGTAGCTGATTTATTTTCCCTGCCTTCAATCTCCTGCCTTCGACTTCAACACCCTTACTAATTAAGTACATATCAACCTCTGCTTTAAATATACTCACAGCTGTCAATGGCAATAAATTCTACAGATTTACTACCCTCAGGCTAAAGAAATTCCTCTCATCTTTGTTCGAAAGATATATCCTATTCTGAAGCTGTGCCTCTGGTCCTAGACTCTCCAACTATTGGAAATATCCTCTCCACATCCACTCTTATCTAGGCTTTCAATATTTGTTGGTTTCAATGATACCCCCCCCCCCCCCATTCTTCTAAGCTCCAGTGAATACAGAGCTTCATATGTTAACCCTTTCATTCCCAGGGTAATTCTCGTAAACTTCCTCTGGACCCTCTCTGTTGCCAACACATCCTTTCTTAAACACAGGACCCAAGAGTGGTCATACACTCCAAATGCAGTCTGACCAATGACTTAAAAAGCATCCTAGCATTACACCTTTCTTTTATATTTTAGTCCTTTGGAAATGAATGCTAACATTACATTTGTCTTTTTTAAGACAAATTCGGCTAGAAGGGCCGAATGGCCTACTCCTGCACCTACTGTCTATTGTCTATTACCACTGACTCAACTTTCAAGTTAACCTTTAGGGAATTCTGCACTAGGGCTTCCAAATCCCTTTGCACCTCTCTTTCTGAAAATCGTCTACACCTTTATTCCTTTTACCAAAGTGCATGACCATACACTTCCCCACACTGAATTCCATCTGCTAAATCACTGACCTGAAATACTAAAAAAAAGTCTTTCTCCTGAGATGCTGCCTAACCCAGGTTTCTATATCTAAACTGGGTCATTGGTCTGTCCAAAGTTAAGTTATTTTTTTGAAAACTTCACAAGAAGTTTTCAACAGATGAAAGATACTGTAAAGGGTTGGAACATGATTTTAAACTAATTTCTTTAAAAAAATGTCAGTACAATCTCACCTATTGATATGTGTTCCTTTTTCAGAGATTTGCAATTTCCAATATGTTTCCTTGGCACTACAAGATAATGATGGGGTGCACCAGGATGGATGTCCCGAAAACAAGCAAACTGTTCATCCTGAACAAAATAAAATGCAATGTTTTAAATAGTCACACCTCAGCAAGTTATTTTAAAGATATAATTATTAGGAGACATTTTGTGTTATATGTGATACTAAACAGACCCGGAACCTGGTAAATACAGAATTCTAATCACAATATCTGATTTCCCAAATTCACTTTAATTTAATTTCTTTGGGTTACTGCCCCCCTTGGCTCCCAGACCACATCCCCAGTGCCTCCCCTCTCTCTTTCCAGCCATTACATTAGAACTATAAAGAACTTTGATTTATGATGCATAATGAAAGAAAATAGGAATTGCAAATTCAAAGCAGTGACAAATAACTGCAAAATCTATTTAAAGCTACAAATAAAATTATTTAATTACAGTAAAACAATTTCCATCAACAATTTTAGAGCATACATTAGCAGTCCAATTATTCACTAATTTATTGCTTTTTCACATTTCACTGAGATGGATGGGCTTGATGCAATGACAGGCAGGCTAAATGCCGCAACTCAGGAGTCTCAGATTCCCATGTTCAGTAATTTGCAGTCTGCTTTGTTGTCTTGAAAGAAGTTGGACAACTGCAATGAAACTGCACTCCACTAAATATGTTGGAAAGGTAATAAGAACATCTTGATCTTTTTCCAAGGTGCAATATAGTGTTCAGAAATTTCTTTCTGCAACCAAAAGTCTGAAATGATTTTTGAACCTCGGATTCAGCCAGGTCATTTCGTAATGAGATCAGGTCTTCCTCCATCCTTCCTGTTAATTCCTCATTACAAGTGTTCAGGAATGGATTTATTATCCAATCTGGAATTTGGATAGTGAGAAGATGTCTTATGTAGCTCACCCAGGTGTGCAGAGTATACTTGAAGATCATCTGGTATTCTTTCTTTCTCTTCCAACTCAGAGAGGCTCAGAAATTGGAAAAGGTCACTAAGGCTGATGTTGAACTTAAATAGAGTTAACTTGGACAGAAATGTGATTATGACTGATTTGACTTTGATAAGATTCACATAATTTCCTTGCAATTGAAGACTGATTTCAGTAAACTTTGCGAATAATTGTAACAGATGAGCAATGTCATGCTTAATATTCTTAAGTTGATTACTGAATGAAGCATTTGAGTTTCAAATAATTTTACCAGTTTCAAAAAGCACATTGGCGTGTTTCAAGCAGTGAGAACCATCTGACTTCTGTATGCAACAGCAAATGTTCAAAACTGTTCATCACTCGCAATACAAAGCTCTCAAAATAGTCGAGAATTGAGAGCACAGGACTTGATTTTATTTACCTCTGAGATAACAATATTTAATATCTCTGCAGCTGATCACTTACACTTTTTATGACAAGATGCTGTCTGTGAATTACACAGTGAAAGATAAACATTAGATACAGCTTTTTTCAAGAAGTAATAACCCCATGGTGGCATCCTCTCATTGATAATGCCTTATATGTTGCAAAAGCAAGAATGATGGTGAGCAGAATGTCCTTCTTTGAAAAATTGTTCAACAAACCAAAGTATTTCTGTTTCTAGTGCCCTTGAAAATAATAACTCTTCGACCATGCTTTCACCTTGTACGAAGGGAACATAACCAGGAAGCAAAGATTCATTGCCTGGCAAAGTTGACTCATGCAAATGCAGTGCAAATTCTGGTCTCCCAAATATGATACACAATGATTATTTGACATTCTCAGACATTTTATCAATTTGTCTTTGAACAGAGCTGTCACTGAGTGGAATTGGTTTAATTATTTGATCTGGTGACTTATGCAAAACCATACTCAGAACCTCCCTAACTGCTGGCAGAATCAGTTCTTCTCCAATTGTATGAGCTTTGGAGATTTAGCAATGAAATGTATGAAGCACACAAACCATCACTGTTTTGGTGTGAAGTGCTTGCAAACATGTTTTGAAGTGTATTCCATTTCAGAAAGTTTTTACAAAGTGGCTGAAAGCAAACCAAATTCTTTTTTGCTTTATGAGAGTGTATTCTCTTCAAATCCTCCAAGACCACAACCTTGTTGTTGCGTTTGGAGGCTGGTATGTCTCAATGACCCGCAGAGCTGTGTTGTGTGGAGTAAGGGCTTTATGCTTTGGCTCTTGTTAAGGGTCAAACATGGCAAAACAGGTCAAAGGGTAGAAGCCAGACTAAGAACAGTCCATTAGTCCTCCAGGTTTGGGGGTTTAGCTCAGGGCTAACAACCCTGACTAGTGAAGCAAAATTGTTATGGAAATTGCATTGAAGAATCCTTCTACATCTGAGTGTAACAACACTTCTGAGTTTCCACTCAGGACCTGTGTGTCTGACAGTAGTGAAAACTGAGAGGAAGCTGCTGACGTGATGAAGGAAGCCCTGAACACCAGCAGAGTTTGAGAACTTTCATTGCTGCTCTAAACGCCAGATGTGTAATGACAGTAAGTATTCTCTTCAAATGTTAAAGGAACTAAAAAATGCATTTTCACACAACAACCACATTAGCTGTGATTGGTTGCTTAGTACCGGTATAAATCCATTACTTTAGATACTCTACACTTCTTTTTGGTTTGGTTTGTTTCTGCCATTTTCATTATGGATTAACAACCATGGCCAATCAGCTTTGGTTTAAATCCAACCTCAAGTGTTGTGATCAATAAAGGGGAAATTTATGACAACATCATATCACAAGCAAAAACTGACTCTCTGCCTGAAAGTACATAAAGTGGGGGCAGCATTATCTCAGTTGGGCCATAGGCTAGAGAAATGCTGTCAAGACTATTTAAAATAACAGATTCTGAACTTTACCCCCTTGAACACCATACCCTAATTCATAGGAACTCTGTCATTGCATGATTAGAGAATGGGAATCGTACTAACACTGTACTACAGTAGTGAACGGCAATAATGCGTGGGCTGGGTCTGGAAATGACACAATTTCTTCAGTCCAGATTTATCATGATAAGCCACATACAAAAGTGTCACATTGTTGTTCAATAACTATAATGCACTTCGAACAAAGTCTAAGAGAACAGTGGATTAGCAAGAGATGAGGTGATTACGTTGCAATTGTAATCATTTATGAGGCATTGATGATCCAATGCTTATAAAATGTAATAAATTTCTTAAAACAAGCCTGTAATCCCTCAGCTGCTCCACTTGCTGCTGAACACCCCTTTATCTTTATCACCCATTTAGAGGCTCCCACTGCTAGCAGGGCTTGATGTTACCCACTTTGGGAATGACTGATTAACACATTGAAATAGCTACTGTGCTATGTTAAATTATGGTAGTAGTATTTTAAATCCGATGTTCTTATTGGATGTTGCATTACAAATTTGCTCGCAAAATTAGACGTCTACATATTTTTACAAAACCATCCAGCATATAACACTATGCTGTCGTTAGCTCAATTAGCAGAATGTGTGTGATATTGATATCTTAGGTGAACTACTTCAATTATATTGAGATCAGTATCACTTTCACATAGCCCAAATAGCACCTATATTTTTGTCCATTACTAAAAGTTACTTCAGAAAAAGCTTCCATTCCAACTATCTGCTTTCTTCCTTTCTCAGTTTTAATGAAGGGGCACAAGTCTGAAATGTTACCTTTCTTTCCACAGATGCTGCCTGTGACCTGCTGAGTGTTTAAAGCATTTTCTGTTCTTTTTTTCTTCGATTTGATCTCCAGTATTCACAGTTTTTATTTTAATTATCTCTTCTTTTTCTCCTCACATTTTCAAATTAGTAATACAAAGTAATGTACATTTACGTCAGTCCCACTTATCTTCATTCATTTCCCTCATACAGCAGACTGCATAATTGACCATAGTTGTAGTAGATTTAGGTGGTTTTAACTTTCAGCACATCAGATATGCTGTGGTTGGTTTGGTTAATAACTCATTCTCAAAGTTTCTTTCCACGCTATTTCAGTGTGGTTTTTAAAAGATTCAACTTTGATTCTGAGTGTGCTGCACTTGAACATAATCAGAATGGTTATTAACGATGTTCCACAATAAAGTACATCAACCACCTACCTCACCACCATCAACCCTTTCTCCCCATCTCCATGCCACCCTCCTCTCCCCAGCCCGAGTGATGAACCGGAACAGGGAGGAAGCCGCCTGACCTCCCTTCACCCCGAGGACAGCTCCGCCGTCTCACCCAATGCACCAGGTCCGCCGGCTGCTCTTTACTCCCGATTTTACAGAAGATGCAGTTTTTATCGAAGCTGCTCCCAGCCTCTGCCAGGGCCGAAGTGCGAGCGGGGGATAGGGCCGGATCCTCGGCATCTGACGGGGCAGGGGCGGGGCCCGCCACTGGTAACGGAGTACCGGATGGTGCGGGGGTCGGAGACACGACGGGTGTCAAGGCGGGTGCTGGAGTTGGGCTGACGGACTCCCTTTCGGCCACATCGAGAGCCTGGGACTCTCCCGAGGCCGCAACCTGGGTGTCAACAGCCGCCGCCATGACAACGTGATCAGCCGCACTCCGAGAGCATCGATTAGCGGTAATCGCACTCCGACGTCGTCGATTGATCTCAACCGTGCCCGGGAACTTGGATCGGCTCAAACTCAATCTTCTCAATTACTGGATCTTCCTGGCCTTCCTTGGGTGTTTAATTTTATCTTACTTGTTGCACATCAGCGCTTTAAAATTTCGGAAGACATTGAGTTATAAGCATAGAAACGTGCCCTTCGGCCCAACTGGTCCATGCTGATCAAAAATCCCAATTTAAGTTAGTTCTATTCGCCCGCTTTTGGCACAAAACCTTGCTTATCCGTGTACCTGAAATAGGATATCAACCTCGGAAAGGAAAATTATACAAAATGTACGACAGATTTTATTATTGCACAAACACTGTGATTTCATGCAACATAATCACCAAAAGATGAATGAAAGCAAATCACAACAGTTTGGCCTGGCCTGCTGTGTTCCTTCAGCACTTTGTGTGTGTTGCTCACTACAATTGATAGGATTGGGCTGGTAGGTTCATAAAGCTGAAAGGCCCGGAGGGTTATGGTGAAGAAAAGCCTGAGAGGCTCGAATGGGGTATAAACACCAGATGGACTGAATTCAGAAATAGAGCTGATGAGGTAGCCATGTAGTTATGACAAAGAGCTGAGTACCGTATATTTTGATGTCTGACATTTCAGCTTTTAAAATTTTCATTTACTGATTGAATCGAATAGTGCAACTACTTCTGCGATGTATATCATTGCTATGCTCAACATTTTCAAACTCGTTTAGCAATTAGTGTCTGGATTGTTTGTCATGCAGGACAAACCAGGTGCCTGTAGGTCTCTTCTTGCAATTGATGCGTGAATACTATTCTTACGGATGGGGATTTCTTTTCATTATTTTTGTTGAGGTCAAAGAAGAAATCCACAGCTACAGCAGAAACAGCTGGGGGATGTCTCCGAATTCTGACCAAATTTGATCTACTGGAAGGGTAAAGATAGCTGCAACAGCTTGTATTACTTGCATTGTGAAAGAAAGAAGAAATTGATGTTTAAAAAGAGAATGAAAAAGAAAACAGCAGTTTCAGCATTTATTGAATCAGAATCAGGTTTAATATCATGGCACACGTTGTGTAATTTGTTAACTTGCAGTACAATGAAATGCCTGATAAATAAATAAAAGAAAACGGAATTACAGCAAGTATTCTATGTCCGTTAAATAGTTAAGTTAAAATAGGTAGTTTTCTATGTTTCTATATCAGCACATCCTTTCTTAAATAAGAGGCTCAAAACTGCTCACAATACTCAGAGGCCTCACTAGTGCCTTTTAAAGATTTTGCATTACATCCCTACATTATATTCTAGCCCTCTCAAAATGAATGCTAGCATTACATTTGCCTTCCTCACCACTGACTCAACCTGAAAATTAACCTTTAGCAAATCCTCTATCAAGACTGCAACTCCCTTTGCACCTCGTTTAGAAAATAGCCTGCTTTATTCCTTGTACCAAAGTGCATGACCACACACTTCCAGACACTGTATTCCACAGAAACATACAAACATAGAAAACCTACAGCACAATTCAGGCCCTTCGACCCACAATGCTGTGCTAAACATGTACGAACATCTACCACTTCTTTGTCCATTCTCTTAATCTGTCCAAGTCCTTCTGCGGCCTCACTGTTTCCTCAACACTCTCTGCACCTCCACCCATCTTCGTATTGTCTGCAAACTTGGCCACAAAGCCATTAATTCCATCATCCAAATCATTGACATACAATGTAAAAAGAAGCCGAACACCACTAGTCACTGGCAGCCAATCAGAAACATCCCCCTTTATTCCTACTCTTTGCATCCTGCCAATCAGCCAATTCTCTGTCCATGCTAGTATCTCTCCTGTAGTACCTTGCTTAACACTTGCCTTGTTAAGCAACCTCATGTGCGGCACCTTGTCAAAATCCTTCTTAAAATACACTGCACAGCATCCAATGATTCTTCTTTGTCCATCCTGCTTACTATTTCTTCAAAGAGTTCTAAAATTTGTCAGACAAGATTTTCCCTTAAGGAAACCATGCTGACTTTGGCCTATTTCATCATGAGTCGCCAAGTACCCCCAAACCACATCCTTAAAAGTCGATTCCAACATCTTTCCAACCAATGAGGTCAGGCTAACTGGCCTATGATTTCCTTACTTGTGCCTTCCTCACTTCTTGAAGAGTGGAGTGACATGTGCAATATTCCAGTCCTCCAGAACCAAGTGAGTCTTTAAATATCATTACCAATCTCTCCGCAATCTCTTCAGCTACCCCTTACAGAACCCTGGGGTGCGGTCCATCTGGTCCAGTTGACTTATTAGTTTCTCAAGCTCCTTCTCCCTAGTAAGAGCTCTTCTGCCCTCTGACACTCCCAAACTTCTGGCATACTGCTAGAGCTTTCCACAGTGAAGACTGATGCAAAATGCTTATTCAGTTTGTCTGCCATTATATTATTCCAGCTGCTGCAATTTTGCTCAATTTTCTAACCACTCAATCTGGAAAAAATTGAACAGGTTGGGAATTTATTCTTTGGAATGTAGGTTAAGGGAGATTTGGTAGAGGTATACAAACTTATGAGGTTATAGGTAGAGTAAATACAGACAGGCTTTTTCCACTAAAATTGGGTGGGACAACAAGAGGTCATGGGTGAAAGGTGAAAAGTTTAAGGGGAACATGAGGGGAAACTTCTTTACTCAGAACATTGTGAGAATGTGGAACAAGCTGCCAGCGCAAGCAAAGTCGAGTTCAACTTATAAGAGAAGCTTGGATAGGTACATGTGGCAAGGGTACAGAGGGCTATGGTTCCGGGACATGTCGATGGGAATAGAAGGTTTAAATGGCTTGGTGCAGACTAGTTGCACTGAAGGGCTTGTTTCTGTGCTGTACTTCTCTATGACTTTATAACATCCTTTCACAGCATTTTTGTAATAATTTCCCAACTTCTACATTACCCGTCTCCACCTTTATCAACTACCTACATGTAACACGCTGTAAGGTTTCACTGCTAAGGCTAATGTAATGGCTTCTATGTAATATTCCACTGTTAAGGTAATGGTTTCTCTGTAGCAACAATGTTTGGATTATGACTAGAGATAACGGAAATTTGGAATTCAGTGGCTAGCCAATAAGAGATTGTTGCTGTGTCTTGAGATTCTGGAAGCAGTTGTTTTCACAGGCTTTTGCCAGAGGGTGAGAGAGAGATGAAGAGAGAAGACGCGAATGGAGACCGTCAGACGGGGTGGACTCGGAGTGGGGGTCCTAAGGTTGGCGACACTCGGAGTAGATCGATGGTGGAAGAAGAACTACTGAACTGTGTGAGCTCCAACTTTGTGTGCACATGACTGCTTAAAAAGATTTAGGCCCTTTTTCTTTTATATTTTGTTTCTCTACTAACCATATAGTTAAAGTAAGAGTTATAAAGCTTAATTGTTTAATCATATATTGTGCACTGTTTGTCATTTCGGGGTACTGATGTGTAACGGGGGACACCGCACAGCATCCACCCAAACAAGATTTCTTAAGTTTGGCCAGGCAGGGGGTTATCACACCCAATATTAAGCCGCTAGGTGAAGCGAGTGTTACATATATAGATATATGTAGTACATGTTGATATAGATTACAACTAGCCAACACACAAGAGCTGTTTCTTGTAATCCACTAATTACAACCCTGTAAATAACCTTGTTATTTTATGTGTTAACCTATCTTCAATCTATTTGGATATATTATGCTAAAGCTAATAAAATACCTTTTAGAGATAACACTTGTGTGATATTGTAACAAATGTTTTTGGAAAATCCAAATATTCTACATCCACAGATTCTTTTTTCCCCACACTTTCTGCCATTCTAGAAGTGTTCAAATTGCCTCTAACAAACTTGTCTGATTTTCCCTTACTGAAACAAACAGCAATGTGATGATTAGATAGGCTATTCTTAACAAATGGTTATTCTATGCACTGGGTTTGAACAGCAACAGGACTGTAGATATTGTCTCTGAAGTGAGATTTTCACCTACAGCCTCTGCAATCCAATAATTACAGAATACATTTATTCTCTATTTTGCTCCTTTTTGAAGACCAATGCAGACAGGCTAATTCTTCTAGTGGGTTGTGTTGCTCCAGATTCCAGCATCTGCAGTCTTGCGTTTCCAACAGCAAGATAATCTGTTTCAGTTTAAGGGTAAATATCACAGATCGTTTTATACACCTTCAGTTCAATTGAAAGGGCAAACACCACCAGTTTTTAATCACTGGGTACAGAAAAACTACTTCTTGCTATCGGCCAAGAAACAAGAGCAGGAGTATGTCAACTGGTCTCTCAAGTATGCACTAGTATTAAATTAGACCATTGCTGATCCAAATTTCCTCAAGTCTACTTTCCTACTCTCTTCCTGTAATACACAATATCTTTATTGATTAAAATATATCTCAGCTTTGAACATTTTCAAGGATTTAGCCTTCAGCCTTCAATCCCAATTCAGCAGTTTGAGAGATGAACTTTTTCCACCTCAATTTAAATGGACACTCCCATATTCTGAGACTGTGCCTGCTGGTTTTAATTTCTACCACAAGGTGGAAAATCCTCCCAATTGGCCTTAAAGATAGATTGTGTTGTGATGTTCAACAGCACGAAGGAGTGCATGTTTAGAATCAATGTTTGCAAGCAATATGAACTGAAGGCAATCTCTAATTACATAGGATTCAATTTCCTCAATAGGAATGGCTGGCAAAACAGCATCCAAAAAGTGTTTGGTGGGAAATCCACACACTAAAATGACTAAGATTCTTGCACATCCTAATGTGGAACATCTACACAGGAAGGCAAAAGTGTATTTGTGTTGTGATTTCTATAACCGACTAAAAGGAGATATAAGTCTATACGAATATTCTCTTAATGATAGCCTTTCCTCCCTGGATTTATAGCAATCTTTGTAGAAATTCCATAGCAATTGACATATTAATGATCATTAATGGAGAATGTGTGGAGCAGGTTAAGACCTACAAGTATCTGGGAGTACAGTTAGACGAGAAGCTAGACTGGACTGCCAACACAGATGCCTTGTGCAGGAAGGCACAGAGTCGACTGTACTTCCTAAGAAGGTTGGCATCATTCAATGTCTGTAGTGAGATGCTGAAGATGTTCTATAGGTCAGTTGTGGAGAGCGCCCTCTTCTTTGTGGTGGCGTGTTGGGGAGGAAGCATTAAGAAGAGGGACGCCTCACGTCTTAATAAGCTGGTAAGGATTTTTGAGATAGTGATTTAGATGTATATCATATTTTTTTTACTGAGTTAAGTATTGTATGTAATTAGTTTTGCTACAACAAGTGTATGGGACATTGGAAAAAAGTTGAATTTCCCCATGGGGATGAATAAAGTATCTATCTATCTATCTATCTATATTTGTAGTTAATAATATTTTTTGAAGAATACACAGGCTTTGAGATAATTGAAATAATTGTCACTGTTCACAATTTAAGTAGATGCATGTAGATAAGTTTGTGACATACAGGTAGATAGATAGATAGATACTTTATTCATCCCCATGGGGAAATTCAACTTTTTTTCCAATGTCCCATACACTTGTTGTAGCAAAACTAATTACATACAATACTTAACTCAGTAAAAAATATGATATGCATCTAAATCACTATCTCAAAAAGCATTAATAATAGCTTTTAAAAAGTTCTTAAGTCCTGGCGGTTGAATTGTAAAGCCTAATGGCATTGGGGAGTATTGACCTCTTCATCCTGTCTGAGGAGCATTGCATCGATAGTAACCTGTCGCTGAAACTGCCTCTCTGTCTCTGGATGGTGCTATGTAGAGGATGTTCAGAGTTTTCCATAATTGACCGTAGCCTACTCAGCGCCCTTCGCTCAGCTACCGATGTTAAACTCTCCAGTACTTTGCCCACGACAGAGCCCGCCTTCCTTACCAGCTTATTAAGACGTGAGGCGTCCCTCTTCTTAATGCTTCCTCCCCAACACGCCACCACAAAGAAGAGGGCGCTCTCCACAACTGACCTATAGAACATCTTCAGCATCTCACTACAGACATTGAATGACACCAACCTTCTAAGGAAGTACAGTCGACTCTGTGCCTTCCTGCACAAGGCATCTGTGTTGGCAGTCCAGTCTAGCTTCTCGTCTAACTGTACTCCCAGATACTTGTAGGTCTTAACCTGCTCCACACATTCTCCATTAATGATCACTGGCTCCATATGAGGCCTAGATCTCCTAAAGTCCACCACCATCTCCTTGGTCTTGGTGATATTGAGACGCAGGTAGTTTGAGTTGCACCATATCACAAAGTCCTGTATCAGTTTCCTATACTCCTCCTCCTGTCCATTCCTGACACACCCCACTAGACAGTAGGTATGGTTAAAAAGAAGCCTAATGACTACATATGAAATATTGACTGATTAAACCAGAAATGTTCTGCTGGGGTCACATATTGACCAGAGACTAGGGTCTCCGCAATAAAAAGTTGGAAAAGTGATGTCAGAAATTGCTGAATTTGTCTGGGCTTGATGAGGAACGACTGCACAGGCATGTGAATGTTAGCGAGCGAGACCAGCTGGAAGAGTATAAAAATACTTTTTATACTCTTTATAGAGCAGGAGTCTGAGTTAGAGGTAGAGGGGATTTGATGATAACGCATCAAGGCAAGTTACCTGTGAGGAATAGGAACAGGAAATATGTCTGTGAGGCCAGTGTTTAGATCTGTGTCAGATGTGGGATGTCCAGGAGACTCCCAGCCTCCTGCACAGCCACATCTGTGCTAAATGTGCCGAGCTGCATAGGGAACTGGAGTTGCAGCTCGATGACCTTCGTCTGGTCAGGGAGAGTGAGGAGATGGTAGAGAAGAGCTATAGGCAATTAGTCACACCGGGCCTCGAGAGACAGATAAGTGGGTAACAGTCAGGAGAGGGAAGGGCAAGAGTTAGATACTAAGAGTACCCCTGTGGCTGTCCCCCTTAACAATAAGTACTCCTGATTGAGTCCTGTTGGGCGGGGGGGGGGGGGGTGCCTGGGGAAAGCAACAATGCTTGTGTCTCTGGTACAGAGTCTGGCCCTGTGGCTCAGAAGGATAGGAAAAGGAAGAAGGCAGCAGTAATAGGGGACTCTGTAGTTAGGGGCTCAGACAGGTGATTCTGTGGACGCAGGAAAGAAACTCCGATGGTAGTTTGTCTCACAGGTGCGAGGGTCACGTCCACGATATCCTGAAGTGGGAAGGTGAACAGCCAGAGGTCGTGGTACATATTGGTACGAATGTCATAGGTAGGAAAAGGGAGGAGATCCTGAAAACAGACTACACGGAGTTAGGAAGGAAGTTGAGAAGTAGGACCACAAGGGTTGTAATCTCAGGATTACTGTCTGTGCCATGTGACGGTGAGTACAGGAATAGAGTGAGGTGGAGGATAAATGTGTGGATGAAGGATTGGAGCAGGGGGCAGAGATTCAGATTTCTGGATCATTGGGACCTCTTTTGGCACGGGCATGACCTGAACAAAAAAGACGGGTTGCACTTGAATCCGAGGGGGACCAATATCCTGGCAGGGAGCTTTGCTAAGGCTATTGGGGAGAGTTTAAATTAGAATTGCTGGGGGTTGGAAACCGAACTGAAGAGGGAATGGGCTGTTGGCTCACAAATAGAGAAAGCTCGGAGACAGTGCAAAGGGAGGATGGACAGGTGACAGCGAAGGGATGTGCTCAGAGCGATGGTTTGAGATGTGTCTATTTTAATGCAAGAGGCATCATGAACAAAGTGGATGAGCTTCGAGCATCAGAAGAATCTTGGGGCCCCGAGTCCATAGGACACTCAAAGCTGCAGCGCAGGTTGACTGTGGTTAAGAAGGCAAACAGTGAATTGGCCTTCAGCAACCATGGGATTGAGTTCAAGAGCCGAGAGGTAATGTTACAGCTGTATAGTTACCTGGTAAGACCCCACTCAGAGTACCGTGCTCAGTACTGGTCACCTCACTACAGGATGGATGTGGCAACTATAGAAAGGGTGCAGAGGAGATTTACAAGGATGTTGCCTGGATTGGACAGCATGGCCTACGAGAATAGGTTAAGTGAACTTGGCCTTTTCTTCTTGGAGCATTGGACAATGAGAGGTGACTTGACAAAGGTGTATAGAGGTGAGAGGTGACTTCTTCCTAGGGCTGAAATGTCTAACACAAGAGGACACAGTTTTAAGGTGCTTGGAAGTAGGTACAGAGATGTCAGTGGTAAGATTTCTTTTTTACGCAGAGTGGTGAGTGTGTGGAATGGGCTACCAGCAACCGTGGTGGAGGCAGATTTAATAGGCTCTTTTAAGAGACTGCTGGATAGGTGCATCATGCTTAGAAAAATAGAGGGCTATGGGTAACCCTAGATAATTAAAACCATAAGATATAGTAGAAGTAGGACATTCAGCCCATTGAGTCTGTTCCGCCATTCAATCATGGGCTGACCCAATTCTTTCAGTCCTCCCCACTCCCCTGCCTTCACCCCATATCCTTTGATGCCCTGGCTAACCAAGAACCTATCTATCTCTGCCTTAAACAGACCCAATGACTTGGCATCCACAGCCACTCATGGCACAAATTCCACAGATTTACCACCTTCTTACTATAAAGTAATTTCTCCGCATCTCTGTTCTAAATGGACATCCTTCAATCCCGAAGTCGTGCCCTCTTGTCCTAGAATCCACTACCATGGGAAATAACTTTGCCATATCTAGAGTACGTTCATGTTCAGCACAGCATTGTGGGCTGAAGGGCCTGTATTGTGCTGTAGGTTTTCTATGTTTCTAGTTTGTGCACCTTCTTGCTTTAGTCTGGTTGACAGATGATAACGTAACCTCTTTACTTTGGTGTGTTTGTACCTTATCTCCAAAAGGTGTATATAAAGATTAGATTCATTGGTCCCAAGTACATCAAAACATACAGTGAAATGCATTGTTTGCAACAACAATCAACACAGTCCAAGGTTGTGTTGAGAGCAGCGTGCAAGTGTTGCCATGCTTCCAGTACCAATGTAGCATACCCACAACTTCCTAGCCTTCACTAACCCATACCTCGTTGGAATGTGGGAGGAAACCAGAGTACACAGAGGAAACCCAGGTGTTCACAAGAGAATGCACAAATTCTTTACAGACAGTGGCAGAATTGAACCCTGGTTGCTGGCACTGTGCTGCTGTGCCTGCATCTGCTTTATACACTCAGGGAGAGTGTGCAGACCACACTACTTAGTAACAAGGCCTCCCGTGCTTCTTCAGGAAATCAACTGAATAAATGTGTTTCATTTTGACCTGAGAACCCACTTGTTTGAGTGATGCTATTGCTGTGAAAGAAAAATATCAGCCAGAAAAAGTTCAGTACGGGGCTCTCACTAGTTTGAAACGTCATTCATTTAGTTCTGCCTGTTCATTACTATTTTGTAATGATAAAGACAAAGATAAACACAAAAAAGTGTGCGGATGCTGGAAATCCAAAGCAACACACACAAAATGCTGGAGGAACTCAGCAGCTCAGGCAGCATCTGTGGAAAAGAACAGCTTGTCAATGTTTCAGGCAGAGACCCTTCTTCAGACAAGGATAGGAGGTTTTCACAAGATAGGATTTGAATAAAAAGTTCTAAGATTATCATCAGCAATTAGATATCATCAGTTTCTTTCCTCCCAATTTATCTTCCAAATATCTATTTCACAATGTTCTTAAGTACACAGATTTATTCAATTTACTGCAAGTCTTTTGTTCTTAACAACATTCACAGATACAGAATTCAGATACAATTTTGATTGTTCTGACAATACAGGTATAATTCATTAAATACAATATGATTTTTAAGCTATTTAACATATCAAATGCTAAACTTAAAAAAATGGTGAAACCTTTTAGTGCTCAGTTCAGATATTTTTTAAACAGCACCACAAAAACAAATATGCAGAAATATTATAGAAAATTGTAACTTTGTATATTCTTTATTTCTTCAATTTTGGTGATACAAGTAGAAATGGCACCTACAGAAACCAAAAAATGATGCTTCTTTGATATTTCAATTATCTACTCCAGGACAGGAAAGAAATCAAACTTGTTTAACATATTTAAGTGTTTTAAGCTTTCCTGAAGTATTATAATATGCTTAACGATTAATGAAAATAATCCAGAAATGAAAGTACATTTTCACATCCTTTGTTGTGCAAAATGAACTTGTAATTCAAAATGGAGAACAATGTAAAAAAAAAAGTCTATACATTCAAATTGTATTTGGTGCCATAAACTACCATTTCTTTCAAAGTGCTCTAATATTCTTCATGTGCATTTAGGTTCCCTTGGTACCCTCAAGACACTGGAATGTTCAAATGAATGCAAAAATGCATACAGAATTAAGAATATTACATAATCTTTCTGCTAACTGTAAACAAATATTCACACCATGGTGTTCAGTGCCTGCACCGATATAAAACCATCCCTAAACGAAAGGATACAACATCCATTGTAACTAAAAATAAAAGTTAATATACTGTACTATAGCATTTAAATGGTCCTGGCTTAACTGCAATTCTTTTCTTCCGTAACTATTACCTCTTCAACAATTTTTCCCCACCTACTGGGAAAACCACCAAACGCTCTTAGAGGATATTGAATATTCCAGTTGGACTTTAAGCAATGTGATAAAAACAATTTAAAAAAATCAGAAAAGCAAATGAGTATTTAAAAATGTCTTTGACATGCATTGTCACTGAAGGTTTAAATATCCTCTTAAGTTGAAAAGCACTGCCTTGCACCCTGGCTTTGGCTGTACTCAGTTTATTGCCAGCCATTCTTCGACTAGCATACAGCATTTGGAATAAGCTACGTCTGTCATAGCAAAAGTATTGTTTTGCTCTCCCTTTTCAACCAAATACAGTTCCGCTAAAAAGACTTTGCCAACTCAGCTGGTTTCCTTCAGCATGTGGTAATTCCAAGCAAGTTGACAGAACGGAAAGAAGTTGTTGCCTCTCTGGAAAGCTGTGCCCTGTGATCTCCTTTGTAATTCAGGTTGAGAAGTCTAGCTCAAGCATTCAGAAACATGCTCATTTACAGTAAATTGTGAGCACTGGACACAATATAAGGCAGCTAGCAGTGGAATCATAACATCCAATGGACTGGAAAACAGAACCAAGTGGACTACTGAATCAGGCTAACTTATACAAAAGTCCACACTTCAAGATCTTGCACAATGAAGTCTTCTTTTTTTGAAAGTGTTTCATTGTTAAACGTACTGCATGAATTGCTTCGGCCGTGATATAAGTCTGCGTCTAGCCACAAGCCAAAATGGCCACTGAAATACAGAATATTAAAATTATTGGATTATTAGAATATGAAGTACTTATCAACAAATTCATCATCATGTTTGTGTTTACTTCTCAAATTTACAGTTAAAGTTGATCCTTAGTTTCTTAATTAAAAACAATAGTTCATTAGTAATAGGAAGCATTGTTCTTATGAGGAGGTAATGCAGGTCTAAGCCTTAGGAAATGTTTTCCACTTTACCAAGTGTAACTACCTTGAGTTAGTTCAGTCTATTCAACAGAGTTCTCAGAAAAGGATAATTTTCTAGCTCTAGAATCTTTAATAGAGTATAATGCACAAGGAATTTTCCAATTCGCATTATTCATATATAGTTGAACATGAGATATTTCACAAACGTACATTGTGGGCAGCACAGTAATGCAGTGGTTAGCACAACGGTTTACAGTACAGATTGCACAGGTTCAATTCCCACCACTGCCTGTAAGGAGTTTGTAATTTTTCCCTGTGACTGTGTAAGTTTCCTCCCACAGTCCAAAGATGTACCGGTTGGTGAGTTAATTGGACATTGTAAATTATCCTGTGATTAGGCTCAGATTAAAATCAGGGAATTGCTGGGCTAAGGGCCAGAAGGGCCCATTCTGCACTATATCACAATAAATAAATATTGCTCAGTTTTAAAAAAATGTTAAACGGATATAATTGTAAGATACTTTAGCAAGGATAAAATTTATCTCAGGATACCAACTTAAGATTTTGAAAAATCAGTTCAATTTTTCTTCCTTGGAAAGACCATTTCTGCATCTACTATATTAAAATATTCCACTACATTATATGACACCATCTGACAAAATTCACTCAATAACGAACTAACACGGCTCATTCATACATTGCAGCAGCCCCCACGTGCTGTTCTCCTTCTACAACTGTCCACTGGGATATTACAATAGCCTTACTTTAATATGAAATGTACATAAGCAAGCAAATAAGCAGAAGCAAATGTACATATTTTATACTAATTTGCAGGGAAATATGCAAGAAATAACATGAAACAATAATATTATATTGTGAAAACATACCTTCCTCCACCTAGTTCTAACGAGTCTTTATCTCCTTTAATGAAATACGAATTTTCTCCACTCCACCTAAATATCTATTAAATAAAAAACTATATTATTCTTATATTCAAATTACTTCACAGATTAGAACAGGAAGATTTTCTACTATGGAACTTGCATTCTGTTTCACAAATCCATTACATATATTAATTCAATTTCTAAATGTAGGAAACATGCTTAATTTGAACACATACTGTAATTATGACATGAAGGTTGGTAGAGTTGTGAAAAGTGTAGAAGGCTGTCATACGTTACAACGGGACATTGAAAGGATGCAAAACAGGGATGAGAAGTAGCAGATGGAGTTCAACCTGGAAAAGTGTGAAGTGATTCATTTTGGAAGGTTGAAATTGAATGGCAGGATTCTTATTAGTGTGGAGGAAACAGAGGGATTTTGGGGTTCATGTCTATAGATCCCTTAAAGATAATAAGGTCGTTAAGAAAGCGTATGGTGTGTTGGCCTTCATTAGTCGGCGGGTTAAGTTCAAGAGTTGCGAAATAATGTTGCAGCTCTATAAAACCCTCATTAGAATACACTTTATAATTACTGTATCTCAATAAAAAAAAACTTGCAATTTTCCTCTAAAATGAAAAACCAAGTATCAAACCAGCCAATCTAGTATTTTAAAATATTTTTCCAACAACAGTCCCAAAACAGCTTTTGATTCAGCAATTTAACATAGCATCATATAAGCCTATATCACAAATCATAAGCATATTTCCAAGCTAAAAACAAAATTGCCTGAAATTGTACACAGAAAATGCTGGCATTTGCTCTAAAATGATTAGGGTAATTCAATGCCATTCTAGTTGTGAATAGAAACATATGACAATCTGCAATATTTCAACTGTTTCCCAGTTATTATTCTGGAAGATCTACCAGCTGAAACAGTTCTAGGTTATACATGGTGCAGATTTAGCAACTCCATTAATTTCGGAGTGCAATGATACAGTGGAAACATACAAGTGTCTGGTAAAATGCCTCAAGTTTGCATCCATCATTAAGAATGCTCACCACCCAGAACATGCTTTCTTCTCATTACTACCATCAGGGAGGAAGTACAGAAGCCTGAAGACACACTCAACATTTTAGGAACAGCTTCTTCCTTCCGCCATCAGATTTCTGAATAGTCAACGAACCCATGAACACGACCTTACTATTTTTCTCTCTTTTTGCACTACTCTTCGTAACTTCTTATTGTAACGTAAAGCAATTGTTTATATATAGCTTTATACTGGTGCCGCAAAACAAGCTTCAAATACTTGCCAGTGATAATAAACCTGATTCTGATTCAAATCTACAAATTTATTTTGTTCAGCTAATTTAAATGTATTTAATTTCCTAATTCTTTCATTTTATTTTTACTAGAAACATATGTAATCATTGAATATTTAATAGCATGTTTAATTTTTAATAGTTTTTGCATGTTTAAGAATACCAAAGACATTTGTAGACATTAAAGGTGTTTAATAATATCAGAAGAATGCTAAGAGTAGGCTAATCAGCTTGTTAAGGATGCTCTGCCATTCGCCAGGATCATGTGTGATCTTTTTCTCAAAATCTTTGTCATGCCTAAGACTCATACATTTATTATTATTATCCAGAAATGTCTCAACCTGTCAGTGTGATTGATTGAGTACATGTCCATTTTGGACAAATTCAAAAGATTCATTGTTCTCTGATATATAAAAAAAACTCCCAATTCAGTCCAACATAGCCTAGTATTTATTTTAACACTTAAAGTCCTTAATCTAGACTCTTTGAGCAGGGGAAGGATGCATCCCACATCTACACTGCGAAGTCTTCTTAGCACTTCCTCAATAAGATTACCTTTCATTCTTCTAAACTCTTTAGAACAGAGGTTTAGCCTACTTAATCTCATCTTGCATGGCAAGTCTACCATTCCGGGAACCAGTCCAGCAAACAGAGCCTGCACTCCCTCTATAACAAGTATGCTCTTGTTAAGGAATGGGGATCAACATTGAAAAACAAATTCTGTACATGGCCTTACCAAGTCTCTTTACAATTTCTCTGTTCAGGTACTCAAATTCCCTTGCAAAAAGTGCCAACATACCACTTAATTTTCTAACTGCCTGCTGCACCTCTTTTAAAGACTTGTACACGTCTTTTAGTATTTCCCAATCAATTATTATCAGAAGGTAGTAGACACTTCTGTTTTTCTACAAAAGTGAATAACGACAATTTCCCACATTGTTAAAGCCTTTCTGTGTGATTTCAAAATGGCTTACAACCAGCTTCACTGAGAACAAGGTAGGAAGGCTGCAAGTGGTGAGATGCTGTGAAGAAGTTCCAGACTAATTTTTCTTTGAGACTTTCTGGCAATTTGTCAGTTCTACCCAATTTTTTTTTTATTTAAAAAAAATCAGCATGATAATAGATACCTTGAACTGTGGATTAAATGTGTACAGAAAGGTTTCTCCTGTACCAAAACAATGGTCACTTAATCTGAAAGGGTGCGATGCCAAAGCTCCAAATATCTGCAAAAAAAAAATGATAGCTCACAAATTTACACACACCAATTCTAAAAATTATCCAGCAAATTATGCACCGTTGATTTGATGTTTAAGAATTATTTCAAGTTGTTTACCTGATTATCCATGTCTTTGACAACTAAGAGAACTGGGGAATCGATAACAGCCAAACTACGGTAAAGTGTTCTTAAACTTGTTCCATGGACAGCTGTGCTGTACATAAGGCGCCAAGCGTATCCCTGTGTTCTTGCAGGAAGATGCAGCATAAGCTATGTTGACAAAAGCATTTCATTAGCAGGTTTCTCAATCTACTAAAGATTACAACCACAAGAAAGTGTTTCATATATTTACCTTCTCAATGTGGAAACTCTCAAGCAGTTCACTGGGGTCTGTAAGTACAGGCTGAAGATCTTCTATCTCTTCTTCATAAAAACTACTAATGCTCTGGCGTCGTTTTGCTTCCTCAATAGTGATGATCTGGAAAACCAATTTCACAATCTTGAACACTTTTCAAAATTTTCATTTTTATTTTATTCAGTGATAGAGCACAAAGTAGGCCCTTCAACCCAGGCCACGCAACCCCCCTCCCCAAACAAACTTGATTAACTCTAAAACTCTAATTTAACTCTAACTTGGTCAATTTACATGACCCAGTAACTTATTCATTATTTTTTGGGACTGTGGGAAGAAACCGGAGGAGCCAGGGAAACCCATGCATTCCAAAGGGAGGACATACAGACTCCTTACAGAATGGCACCGGAATTGAACTGCAAACTCCAGAATGTCCTGAAATGTAAAAACATCACACTAACCATGACACTACCATTTCTCCAACACTCCAGTTTCCTATCGCCAATTTACTATTTAATATTTTCAACTTTTACAAGATGTATTTTGCCTTTGGAATAATGCCTCTTCACAATGAATTTGTGGCATGCTTGGGTAAGAGGCAAAAATATCCAGAATGAATCAGTGTTCTCAGAAAAGAGCAGAAATACAAAACAGAAATAGTATACCTCAAGAGGGGATTTATCATTTTTTCACCTAGTTCTGATTGAATTTATGCAAATGTTTTCTTAAAACCAATGTTCACATTGAGCCAAAAAAAACTATGCTAAAAGTTGCACATTTGCAACAGAGTTTCAAATTATATGAAAAAATCAGATATCCAATTTATTTTATTACAGCAGAACTAATATAAATTAAAAGATCCAGAAACAAAATTATGGTTACATGCTTCAATTTCTATTGACAGTTCAAAACACGTGTGGGGAAAAAGTTCAAAACTTTGTGATTTCCCGCTTTTAGCATTTCAATTTGATAAGGCAATTCAAATAACATTTTTTCTGTATTAGATTAACTAAGTTTAAAAACCAGATTTTCATGCTATTTTCTAAATCTTTATCACTTAAGGTACTGCCTCAATACACATGTACATCTAAAACTCAATAATTTTATTTTTAACATTTAAAAATGTAGAATATTTTTACAGCACATAATCATCATATTTAAAATTTCTATAGGTTCTCTTCATTATAAATATCACTTACAAGATTAGCATAATATACTACATTGAATTTAAAAACATCAACGTAAGCAAGAAAAAAAGAATTACTTCTAAGAAGCTTAAAATTCACTAGCAGAAAACAAAATAGCATATGTGGATATGAATTTTTTTTATAAACCTTATAGTACTTGTAATATTCCAAATATAATTTTTTGTGTAAAATACTGTAAATACCTACAAGTCTAAGACAATTGAAATGCTTACATAAATGACAAAGGAAAACTAGTATGTCAAATTGAAAATACATAATTGACAGTAAAATTACAAAAATGCTTTAGGTACAAACTTATTTAAAAGCCCTATAGTGAATCAATTGAGAAAATACAACTGACCTGTACAAAAGATCCATCATCTCCCTTTGCTCTGAATAAAATCTGAATATTAGCTCTTTTTTTTAAACCCCTCATTTCTCCAGCTTAGTCTGCTCAAAGTTCTGGCCCAGCAGTTGAAAATCCATGTGAAGAACTGTTAACATCCTTATCACTTATGAAAGGCTTGCTTCTTTGCTTAACTGTACTTGATTGGCTATTGCGAGCTAATTTACATTTTACATAGTAACTTTCGTTTTTTCTGAAACCAAAACTGGCACATAGCCAAGTTTCCTATTTCGCCTACTCAAAGTAATGCATGCACGCTTTAATCAAAAAAAGATCCCTCAGTTCAAACATTATTACTTTTATTGGATTTCACATAGAGGAAGCAAAATTTAAAATAATTGTTTCTTTTTAAGTTAATAATTACAAATTGAATAATTTCAGAGTTACCACAGCAGACTCAATTCTGCTTAGCTCAGGTTTAGAATAAAAAACACCCTAATACCAGGCAAAAATCAGCCATTAATTTTAACAAAATTAAAGAGTGCTTTATTCAAATCCTGATCTGATTAATGGCAGATGAAGCAGCCAAGTCATCAGAGGGAGGTCTTGTTCTTTGATTGGTTTCTCTGTAGGCAATGTTCAACCTGAAGGTGAACATGTAGTCTTCACTTTTACTGAGTGGAAGTGGTACAGGATAAAGTCAAGATGAAGGGGTAGGAGAAAGTCACTGTTAGCTGGCCTAATTTCAGTCACATAAAAAACATTTTACAAGAGTGGCAGAGTACTTAACTGCCAATATCAAACTTGGATGGTATTTCCAGGATATGCATGCCATTTTAGCTTGGGAAGCCTGCACTTAAATCAGTTGGTGAAAAATGACATCTCTCACTAAGCACCATTCAAGAGGAAATGCTTTCTTTCTCCATTCTTTTTTCGACTATTTGTTATGCAAGTGGGGGTGGGGGAGAAGTAAAGGAATGTACAGCCCAAAAAAATATTTTGTTCACCTCCTTTTGTTCATTCACAAAGACTTTTCACGATTATGCCCTTTCTGGTGTCCTACTTGCATTGCCTTCTCAATCCTTCCAAAGTTAGCATTGGTGCAAGTGAGGCCACAAAGTTAAAACTTACATTGTGAAGTCCATCCAAACTGATACACATTAGACCCGATCTGTACAGATCAAGAGAAATGCAGAAAGTAGAACCCTCCAGTATTATTTTCAACTTCACTGATGTCTTTAACTCCATCAGTTAGGAGGGACTGTCAAACAGCCTCTCAAGTTCAACTATTCAGAAGAAAATGCATCTACAATGAAATTTCAAGTCATGGTCCTTCCAAGCTAGCTTGCGTGAAGTCAAACAAGACTACATACTGCCTGTCACTTTTTATGCCTTATCACTGCAATGTATCACTCTTCCAAGCTGATCGTTAAGAACTAATGACAAGCTGTTCAACCTACAGCAACTAAATGCCAAACAAGGCCACCCCAACCATGGTAGAGCTAAAATAAGCAGATGATGCATGTGTTGGTGCACCAAGACATCACTGACACATTTATCAAAGCACACTCAAGGACTGGCCTTGTATTCAAAAAGAAATGGGTCCTGTTATCCACCTGCCACCTCTGTGCAATGCTTCTCTGACAATGAAAGTTTATAGTGAGATACAGAAAAAAACCACTAATGCTCTTATCCCCAGAGCCACCTCTCAGTAACAATAGAATTCACCATTACTTTTAAAGCACCAGTACAGCACCGGTAAGCAAGAATGTTTGAAGATCAAGATCTGAGACCTGGCACAAAACAGTGATCTCTGCCCTTTTATATATTCTAAGAACTGGAATGTGTATAGAATATATTGACAATATTCCCTACCAACATAGAAAGAGATGGAAAAGATTCACGACAGACTGAGGAAAATATTCAAGGCTGCCTTTAAAAAAATGCAACACCCAAGTGCATTCTGGAAATCTCCAGCCCATAACCTCTCATAATGGAGAAGGAGCAGTTGGAGGATATCGAAAATGGAGCCTATACGTTGGGCACACAGAGATACTGTGTAGTTGACAAGAAGCTACCACCTCCCGAAGTACAGATCTACCCTATCAGGTGCTTTTTGCCTCATCTGTAGGAATGTCTGTAATACCCACATTAGCCTCATTAGCAATTATCAGTACCCACAAATCTAGTAGAAGCAAATCATTCTTGAACTTACTGGACTACCTTAAAAGGAACCAAATACTCATTCCAAATTATAACCAGGAAGAGTACCCAATCAAGACCAAAATACATTAGTGCAATAAAATATTTTTAGTAGTATCTTAAAGGAGGTCATAGTGGTAAATATGGCAACTGGGGTGTTTTATAATCTAAAGACTGAAAAATTTGCTAAATATCAAAGCTAGTGTAAAAAAAAAACAATTATTAACTTCCATTAGTCAGTGAAAGGACTATTTTGAAGAAACTGTGTGTATTAGATCTGATGCTAGTGCTATTAATCAATTCTTATCAGTGCTATATAATTTGACTCAAGAAATTATATAAAGAAACTGCAGATAATGGAAAGCTGAAATAGAAGAAGAAAGTAGCCTCAGTACTTCAGCAAGTTAGGTAGCATCTTTAGAAAGAAAAACACAAAACATTTCAGATCTAAGACCCTGTCCCAGAACTGAGAAACAGGAAAAAAAACAAGTTAGTGTTGAGAAGGAGATAAATCTGGGTGTGTTCAGTTTGGATCTATATAGAACAACACTGAAAAACATGAATATTCTTGTCATATCTTCTCAGCTTGAATGATATGTTATTGAATCGCCAGTACTCATTGCTTTAAAAACATTCTTGCTTCTTCCATTATTATCACAAAAATCTTAAGTTTCATTTTCCAGATGGTAAATTCCTAACAGTGAGTCAGAACAGAACTGGAGCACAACCAATTCCTTCTCACCATTTCCAACACTGAAACATGCAGCATATTAGAGCCAGCAAAACCCCCAAAGTTTTCTAGTTAAAAGTCAATTAAATCAGGTAAGGTCAGTAAAATAGATAGCTGGATAAATGACAAAATTATCTTCATGACATGAAACTTTGCTTGCCATTGATTGAAACTCCAGCATCAGAAATTTGATTACCACATCCGAGTTTCAATACATTTGCTTTTGTAATGAATCCTCCATAGCTCCCTAATTAATTCTACAGAGAACATAAAAATCCTTAAGGCAACTGGGAAAAGCAATTAAATAATTAAATTTCCCTGTTAGTGTATAATTTCATTCTTCTTACAAGAGGCTATTCATCCCATAGTCCTTCAAACACTCATCAATCCCATTCCCAATTACTTCCCAAAAGCTTATTCTCTCACACATGCACAATCTCCCATTCCAAATTCTCCTGCTTCGCAGCTACACCAGGATCAACTGAATTGAATCGAATCGAATTGATTTCTTACATCCTTCACGTACGTCAGGAGTAAAAATCTTTTATGTTACGTCTCTGTCTAAATATGCAATGTGCAATTTATAGTACTTCGTAATAAATAGTATGTTCAACCAGTTAATTTAACCAAGAAATATAATTGCATCAACGTGAATTAATCAATGTGATGGCCTGGTGGAAGAAGTTGTCCTGGAACTTGCTCGTCCTGGCTTTTATGCTGCGGTACCATTTCCCGGATGGTAGCAGCTGGAACAGTTTGTTAGGGGTGACGCTCGTCCCCAATGATCCTCTGGGGCCCTTTTTATGCACCCATCTCTGTAAATATCTTGAGTACCCGCCCTGGGATGCCGTCCGGTCCTGTAGCCTTGCAACTGTCCAGTCATTGGGAACACCTGGGTATTTCAGCCTCAGAGATGACCAAGGCAGGAGTTGCTTCCGCAGCTCTCCTCAGGGACTCAGTGTTGGCAACAATGAACTGAGTGTAAAAAAGATTTAGCTCATCTGGGAGAGAGGCAGCATTTTTGGCAGCACCACTGAATTTAGCTTTGAGGTCTGCGAATGGTGTTGTTGGTAGAGAGAGTTGTGTCTGGACCTTGTCCCTGTATTGTCGTTTCACTGCTTTAATAATTTTGCATAGATTGTAGCTGCATTTCTTGAGTTCCCAATCAATTAATTAACTTAACACCAGCATGACCTTGGAATATTGATAGAAACCAGAGCAGCCAAACCAAACCACATGCACACACAGGGTGAATGTGTAAAGTCCATACAGACACCACCAAAGGCCAGGCTCATATTCATGACCCAGGAGTGTATCAACAATGCTACGTGCTGAAAATATCCTGCATCCATGATCAAAAATAAAATGCAGTTTTAAGTGGGGTATCTCTAGAATGAATGTCAGTTGGTACACTTGGACCACTCCTTCCTTTTCTTCCAAAACTGAAATGGGATCTTAAACATCCATACATGCATGGCCACCTTCAATTAAAATCATGTCCATCACAAATTAATCAACCAAGATTAAATGTTCAAGTGCAAGGAAGGTGCTTGATCAGAATCTGCCGAATTTGGGAGGTTTGGATGCTCTAAGGCAAGCCAGTAGCAATTAATGCCTTCAGGATATGATCCCACATTTACCCTGATATCTGTAAACAATTAGAGGTTTGAATAACCTCTATGAGAAGCAGTGTTTCTCCAGAAAAAGTGATTCTGAGAGTTTCTCCAGTTGCTACAGATTAACATGCTCAAAAGTGCAAAGCAGGGGAGGGTTACTGGAAATATGTAGTGAATGAAATGGCATCAGTATAGGACTGGCTGATGTACAGTACTATGCAAAAGTCTTATAATATAGTATATATATTAGTAGCTGGGGTGTCTAAGACATTTGCACAGTACTGTAGTAATTTTATGTATTGCACTGTACTGCTGCAACCAAAAAAACCTAATTTTGTGACATATATGAGTGATGATAAACCTGATTCTGATATGGGTCTCTTTTGTTGACTAAGAGGTGGAAGGGAGAGTTAGAGAAAGGGGAAAGGGGAGGGGAGAGGGAAGCACCAAAGAGACAGTCTGTAATGACCAATAACCAATTGTTTGGAATCAAAAGGCCTTGCCTGGTGTCTCAGGGCTGGGTGAGTCTGCACCCACACTAGACCCCTGCTTCGGGCACCCCTTCTCTGCCACCTGACCCACGCCTCTCCTGTGACACTCCATCCTTGCCATTTCCAACATCCTTTGCTCCTACCAATTACAGTACCCTAGCCATCTATATATCTAATCTATCTATATCAAAATATATCTATCTCTTTAAGACTTGCACAGTACTGTAAATGGATGCTTGATGAAGAATGTGGATTTAACAGAGCCTGTTTTCATGCTGAATGGCCTCATAAATAGCTCAAAATACTTCCTGAAGGGCAAACAGGATCCCATGCATTTTTAGGCCAATTATTTCTTCTCCAAGCAACATCACTGAGATTATTTTATTTAGGAAATGCTGCTTTACAGTTCAATGGAAAAATAGCTATTGCATTTCCTACATTGCACAAGTGACTATGCTTCGAAAAGGAGGTAGACTGAAGTTAAATCAGATTAATCTAGGGAAGAAAATTGAACAAGCTTGATTAATTTTCTCCAACTGAAACAACCTAGTGATATTTAGAAAAACCCTTTGTCAGCAGGAGTCTAATAACCAAAACATCAGTGGCATAGAAACAAATGAAGTAATTTCCAATGGAAACTGGCTTTTTAGATCAAACAAGGGCCTTAACCCAAAATGTCAAGTACATTTCCCTAAATATTACCTGACCTGCTGAGCTCCCACTGCATTTTATGTATGTGCCCTTTATTTCAGTAGACAATAGCCAATAGGAGTAGGCCATTTGGCCCTTCAGGCCAGCACCACCATTCACTGTGATCATGGCTGATCTTCCACAATCAGTACCCCATTCCTGCCTTCTCCCCATATCCCTTGACTCTGCTATCTTTAAGAGCTCTATCTAACTCTTTCTTGAAAGCATCCAGAGAACTGGCTTCCACTGCCTTCTGAGGCAGAGCATTCCACAGATCCACACCTTTCTGGGTGAACAAGTTTTTCCTCAACTCCATTCTAAATGGCCTACCCCTTATTCTTAAACTGTGGCCTCTGATTCTGGATTCCCCCAACATTGGGACATGTTTCCTGCCTCTAGCGTGTCCAATCCCTTAACAATCTCATATGTTTCAATCAGATCCCCTCTCATCCTTCTAACTTCCAGTGTTTACAAGCCCAGTTGCTCTAATCTTTCAACATATGATAGTCCCGCCATCCCAGGAATTAACCTCGTGAAGCTACGCTGCACTCCTTTAATAGCAAGAATATCCTTCCTCAAATTTGGAGACCAAAACTGCACACAATACTCCAGGTGTGGTCTCACCAGGGCCCTGTACAACTGCAGAAGGACCTCTTTGCTCCTATACTTAACTCCCCTTGTTATGAAGGCCAACATGCCATTAGCTTTCTTCACTGCCTGCTGTACCTGCATGCTTACTTTATTTCATGTCCTGAAATATTTATTTTCATCAGATGAACAGATTGTGTTAAATGGATGCACTACATTTAGACAGATAGTTTAAATTTACACAAGACTGCAAAAATAGAATAACTATTGATTTAATCTCCCATCCTAAAGAGAAGACAAAAAAAAATACAAGGACATACTTGTGTCTTGAATTGGTCAAAGGAAAATGAACAGGCCCAAAGTACAATATTCAAAAATAATTTTTTTTGTTTAAAAAATGCCCAATGTAACCAAAACAGCTGAATTTTGTTGATGTAGATATAATAAAGCATGAAGAGAACCAAAAGAACCCAGTTTCTTCTGTGGTTTATCAATACCGGGTACTGAGTTGGGGGAAGAACCAGGGGAACTCCAAAAAAAGCATCAGGCGGACAAAAACCAGGCCCGAAGTATAAATTGTTTATGGCAATTCTTTTCTCATGGAAAGATTTACAAGGCAAAGAGTGATTACTGAAGCTCTGTAGCTCTTTAATTATACTTCTTAGCTTCACGTTTTTGGCCTGTTTTCACAAGAATCAAAATCATTCCCCCTTCCCATTTAATTGTAATCATAAACTCTACATATGCCATAATAATAGAGTAACACACACAAAATGCTGAAGGGACTAAGCAAGTCGGACAGCACCTGCAGAGTGGAATAAGCAGTTGACATTCTGGGCTGGGACCCTTCTTCAGGATTGCCATTATAACATTCTCATTTTTGAGCCAGGTAGTCTCGTATTCAATGTTGAATTTGGGGCTTTATTACATAAACTAAGATATCCAAGGAAATTCTACAATATCAAACATGGAACTAGTTGGTCATTTGCCTCTTCTGGCCCAATTCATAACATCACTATCATGGTAGATCATCCACGCATTAAAAAACGTATCTACCTTTTTCTTGAATATACTTCATACTTTGCTTCCTGTGGTAGAGAATTCCACAAGTGCACCACTCTTTGGATGAAGAATTTTCTCCTGATCTTCCTTTATCCTGAAGCTGTAACCACAATTCTAAATTCTTCCACTGAGAACATATTCCCTTTATTTAGGCTGTCGTGTCCTGTTAGAATTAGAATCCCTCTAACACTTATGTGCTACAAAAAAAGCCCTAACTGATGCAAGGTCTCTTTGTACTTCATTCTTATCAACCAACTAGAGCCTTGTTGGGTATCCTCCACAATAAGTACCGTAGATTCCGGACTACAGAGCGCACCTGATTAAAAGCCGCTGGCTCTAATTTTAGAAATAAAATCATTTTTTTAATTGTAAAGGCCGCATCGGATTTTAGGCCGCACCGGATTTTAGGCCGCACCGGATTTTCGGCCGCAGGTGTCCCACGTTGTAATATGAGATATTTACACAGAAAGATATTACACGTGAGGATTTTTTTAACTTTTAATTAAATCCATATGGTAACAAAAACAAATACATATTGCAAATGCTTTTTTTCGAACCGTGCCCGTACGCGGCTACTTTTAAATATACGTTGCGTATACTTCTTTACTGAACAACATTCCAATATCTCCTAACGACTGGTAAAAAAAAAAATATATATTGCAGCCTACCAGGAAAAGTTATTGATACCTTTAACTTAAAAGCAGAGTTCGCTCAGATCCAAAGCCGCTCGCGTAATGCGCTCCCTCCCTCCGTCCCGTTTCATCGCAAACCGGCATTTTCCCACAAGACACCGCGAAACCGGGTGTGACGTCATAGCATCCCGCGATGTAGTACAGAAAACAAATATAGTTTAAACTAAGTAGGCAGCACAATGCTTCGAGTGTTTTCCATGTTGATGAGGGTGAGTACAAATGACTGATTTACAATAATTTAATTGTGAAAGTGCGCTTGATTTATCGTACAATTTCATTGGACCTCTGTGAACTACTCATCAATTTTATTGGTCTACTGTTACGAGGCAAAATGTTTACGAGGCGGCATGAAAAAAATCATGCATTAGCCGCTTCGGATTATTGGCCGCAAAGTTCAAAGCTGTTCAAAATGTGGGAAAAAAGTAGCGGCTTAAAATCCGGAATCTACGGTACATCTTCCTCTATATGGAGACCAGTATGCAGCCTAGAAGACCAGCATGCCTTCAGGGTTCTGGGATTTCGTAGCTCCAGAAGCTGGCGGATACGAGGTTGGCGCCTCCGCAGGAAATAGTTGTATAATGGGAGACGGAAGATCGAAAGCAGCAAACTGGCTGCTGGTTATGTACCCAGAGACCCGAGTTCTTTGGGCACAGAACAGGAAAAAGTGAGGAAACAAACTTTTAATATCGCAAATCAGCAAGTTGTTTGTTATGTTTCCCCTCTCACTGTGAAACAGGGACATCTCTTTCCCCTAACTGGGGGGGGGGGGGGGGAGGGAGAGAGAGGGAGGAGAAAGAGAAGAGAGGAGAGAGGAGAGAGGGAGAGAGGGAGAGAGGAGAGAGGGAGAGAGGAGAGAGGGAGAGAGGAGAGAGGGAGAGAGGAGAGAGGAGAGAGAGGGAGAGGAGAGAGAGGGAGAGAGGGGGAGAGGGAGAGAGAGGGGGGAGAGGGAGAGGGGGGAGAGGGAGAGAGAGGGGGGAGAGGGAGAGAGAGGGGGGAGAGGGAGAGAGAGGGGGGAGAGGGAGAGAGAGGGGGGGAGAGGGAGAGAGAGGGGGGGAGAGGGAGAGAGAGGGGGGGAGAGGGAGAGAGAGGGGGAGAGGGAGAGAGAGGGGGGAGAGGGAGAGAGAGGGGGGAGAGGGAGAGAGAGGGGGGGGGAGAGGGGGAGAGGGGGAGAGGGAGAGAGGAGAGAGGGAGAGATTGTGCGCCAGTGGTATGTTGAATTACCAGGTGAATGAGTAGTCTTTGGGGTACTGCAAGTCTGTGTCTTTATTGATGCTTTGCTGCAGCCTTCAGTGCTTGGTGAGGAGTGCCGATGCTTTTTTATTGCTAGTGGAGGACGGGGAGTTGTCACATTGCTGCTGCTTATGCATGGGGGGGAGAGAGCTGGGGGCCTTTGGGGTTCTAACATTTAACTGTCATTCATTCTTTGGGGAACTCCTCTGTTTCCTCTGACATTAAATGTACCGCTAAAAGCACAGATACTTCAAACAGCAGCCCAGCTAGGCTCTATAAAATTACATTGAATGATTGTTGGTCTTACAATCAAAACTAAGGTCCTGAACACTTGCTTTCAATGACTGATGCACGAAGAGACCCAGGTCTTAGCGCATCTTCCCATTTTGCAGTCTAATATAATTCAAATAATAATCTGTCTGTTTTTAGAACCAAAGTGGATAAGCTCATGCATCAACATTAAACTATAATGGCTATGCATTTACTGACTCACATTCTCTCTTTGTATCTGCCTCACAACATGCACTTGCCTCTAATTTGTGTCTTCTTCAAACTAAGACATTATATTTAGTTCCCATAGCCAAAGGACTGATCTCAGACACTTCATTTTCTGGCAATTCTATAAGCCTCTTCTTTTGATTTATTATTATGTTTAACTGCTTTCAAAAGCCACAGGTAGAACCCCTTTACCTGATTTAGTTTTTGTCAAGAGAGGAATGATTATTTGTAATTCATCAACAGACTCAAGTATTATTCACCATTAACCAATTTTGTAAAATTCCCTAATCAATACCACCAGTTTGTACCGTTTTCCCCACAATTTCTTTCAGGTTTAGAACCCCAATCATCAGGCAATGTCTTTTGTGGTTACTAATATACCACTATATACATGATGAATCAGCATACAGAAGGGAGATTGAAAATCTGTCTGCGTGGTGCTACAATAACAACTTCTTACTCAATGCCAACAAGACCAAGGAGCTGATTATTGACTTCAGGAGAAGAAAATCAGAGGTCCATCAGCCAGTCCTCATCAGAGAATCAAAGGCGGAGAGGGTCAGCAACTTTAAATTCCTCAGTGTTATCACTTCAGAGGACCTGTCCTGGGCCCAGTTTGTAAGAGCAATTGGGAACAAAACACTGCAGCGGCTCTACTTCCTTAGGAGTTTGTGAAGATTTGGCATGACATGCAAAACACTGACAAATCTCTATAGAAATGAGGTGGAGAGTATATTGATGGGCTGCATCACAGCCTGGTAGGGAAACACCAATGCCCTTGAATGGAAAATCCTACAGAAGGTAGAGGATACAACCCAGTCCATCACGGATAAAACCCTTCCCACTATTGAGCACATCTGCATGGAGCATTGTCACAGGAAAGTAGTATCCATCATTAGGGGACCCACCCTACCATCACCCAGGACATGCTCTCTTTGCGCTGCTGCTGCCAACAGGTAGGTGGTACAGGAGCCCCAGGGCTCACACCACCAGGTTCAGGAACAGTTATTGCCCCTCAACCATCAGGCTCTTGAACCAAAGGGAATAACTTCACTGCAATTGCCCCATCATTGAAAATGTTCCCATAACCAATGGACACACTTAAGGATTCTTCATCTCATGTTCCCGAAATTTATTGCTTATTTAAATATTATCACTATTTTTTTCTTTTGTATTTGTATTTGCACTGTTTGTTGTCTTTTGTACACTGGTTGAATACGGAAGTTGGTGCTGTCTTTCATTGATTCTATTAGTTATTATTCTATTATGGATTTGTTGAGTGTGCCCACAAGAAAATCAATCTCAGGCTGCATATGGTGGCATATATGTATTTTGATAATAAATTTACTTTGGACTTTGTTAATAATTTATTATTCATGCCTGTTACACTCTGTGGCACAATTTGGAGAACAGCTAGGATTTCCACTAGACCTCTGGCTAGCTTTTATGCAAACTATCAAACTAGATTATTCTCCCTGCTATTTCTGAAGCTCAGTGAGTAAACAGGTACAGTGAGTAAATTGCTATATCTATGTAATACTAACAACTATAGTCCAAGCTTTATAACAAGTATTTTACATTCATATACAAATTATTATGAAGTATTACAAATTCAGAACTTAATGTCAGAAACAAAAACAATGGTGTACATCTATACAACGACAAACTATCATTAATGTTAAGTAAAGTCAGTGTCATGGAACTTGCTTTAAATATATGGTAAGTCCAATGTGGCAAGCAACTTGGTGCAAAAGGTACTCCATGAATTGAAAAAGCATTTTGCTTTTAACTCCACTGGGTCTTTCACAAAGGCTTGCATCTGCATATTAAATGCCATACTTGTTTTTAAAAAAAAATAAGAGTTCTGAGTATATGTTAATTGTTGACGGTCAATCATCAATCTTTCCAGCATTGAATGTGAACAGTTAGAAATGCAAAGTTATTTTCTTTTCTTAACTTTGTTTTCTTTTTCACTTTGATTTATTTCCATATCCAACATGATAGCAAACACCCTCTCAATAATTTATCACTTTTCACAATCCACAAACCTCACTGGTTTGAAAAAGACTATTGTTCATACTTTCTGCCACTAAGAACAAATATGCTTTGGGCTAAAGGGTATTGGAAACACTCACACAGGCAAACCATGACTTGTCCTGTCTGAACCAGAAGGCTCATTCACCTTGCTCATCCAGAAATTTGAAAATGTAAATTTATTTATTGAGAAGCAAAATTATATTTAAAAAATTCTAAAGATTGCAATCTGTGTTTTCTGCATTTGCAAATAAAACTGTTTAATTTTAATTGGAATTTCACTGTAAATTTAAGGTTGAGATAGATATATAGTTGAAAGATAATGGGGACTGTGGGGAACTGGAACAGAAGAGGAAGATCTGAAGCCAGCATGGATGAACCAAATATGAAAGGTCTGCTGGCCTACTCCTGTACCTATTTTCTCACGCTCATTTGAACAACAGTCAGTATTGTTGTGACTGTGAATGAAGTCACAGGAGAGACGCTGAAGCTCTGATACAGAAGTCTTTATTTCGCATAACAAGTAGACATTATTCTGGAGACACTCTCGGTGAAGACTCACAAACCCAAAGGTATATACCCCTAAGATCAAAGGTGCCAGTAAGCAATTCAACACATTTTCAATAGTTACAAAGACATTGTTTACTTAAGTAGTTTGGGTTGACAAATGGTTCCTTTGAGATATGTAGTGGAAGCACATCATAACTGATAAGACACCTCTGAAGGTCCAAATGTCTTTAGAAAAAATGAATTAGCACGAATATTCTAAACTTCTTGACGACAGAGAGCCGGACACCCAAAATTAATATTGCCGGAGCTGTCTGAGTACGGAAATATGGTAAGTACTCAAAAGCCATTGATTGCCTATATCTGTTTGCTGATGTGGGCCAAATCCAAGGTGGTGATGAATCAGCATACAGGAGGAAGACTGAAATTTTGGCTGAGTGGTGTCATAACAACAACTTCTCATTCCCATGTCAGCAAGACTGATTGTAGACTTAAGGAGAGGGAAACCAGAGGTCCATGAGCCAGTCCTCATCAGAGGATGAGGTAGAAAGAGTTCGCAATTTTAAATTCTTGGGTGTCACTATTTCAGAGGATCTGACCTGGACGAAGTACATAAGTGCAATTGTGAAGAAAGCGCAACAGTGCCTCTACTTCCTTAGGAGTCAGCGGAGATCCGGCCTGACATCTAAAATTTTGACAAACTTCTCTAGTTGTGTAATGGAAAGTGTATTGACTGGCTGTATCATAGCCTGATTTTGAAACAGCAATGCCTTTGAATGGAAAATTCTACAAAAGGCAATGAATTCGGCCCAACGTGTAACAGGTTAAGTCCTCCCAACCTTTGAGCACATCCGCATGAAATGCTGTCATCAAAGATCCCCACTACCCAGGCCATACTCTATTCTCACGGCTACCATTAGGTAAAGGGTAGAAGAGTCTCATGACCTGCACCACCAGGTTCAAAGTCAAGTACTCCCCCTCAACCAGCAGGCTATTGAATAAAAGGGAATAACTACACTCACTTGCCCCATCATTGAGATGTTTCCCACAACCAATGATCTCACATTAAGGACTCTATCTCATTATCTCAATTCTCTTTATTTATTGCTATTTATTTATATTTGCATTTGCACACTCTGTTGTCTACTGTGCTCTGGTTGATCTTTCATTGATCCTGTTATAGTTACTATTCTGTAGATTTGCTGAGTATGCCCACAGGAAAATGAATCTCGTGGTTTTATGGTTACATATAGGTACTTTGATAATAAAATTTACTTTTAATTTTTGAACTATGACCATGTTTGACATGCTAAGTTGCGACATCTGCCTGGTCAGCCAATTTGCACTCAATTCACACAATCCCATTGACCTAATGATTGGCTCTTACATTTGCCATCTCTTCACCTATGGAGCAGCCTGGACTTTTTAAACTTCAATTTACTGTTTGTCACACAGAAAAAACTGAAGGCTAATTGCAAGTGTAAGAGGTTTCTCCTTTTATGAACTTAAGTACATTTACACTAAGAACTGAAGTCTGGTTCTTGTTTGAATTAATATCTACTATATTCACAGAACTCCAGAATACTCCCTAATATAACTATAGAAAGGTGTATGTATCATATAAAACCATTCTCCCTCTTCTCCACTTCCTTTGAGCATCTTATATCATTCGTTATACACAATTTCTATCTCACCTAAATTTCAAACATTTTATTAATGTTTTTTCAAATGCATCAATTGCCATTAGTTCAAGATTCTAACATCTGAATATCATTTATTGTAGCTACTTTTTGAAAACAAAATTCTGTGACTAAATAATTTATCCAATTAAAATGGCAGTGACTATTAAATGCGAAATTTCAACAATTTTCTCCAGAGAGTTACACAGAACTAGAAATTACATCCATTAAAGGACAAAGACTTAGCAGATCTGAACTTGCTAAATATAACTATTTGGAACAGCAGAAGTCAGTGCAGAAGCCTAATATGATAACATGAGAACAGACTTAGGTTTGTTTTAAAACTGTTCTCCCTTTTTGGATGTCCCCCACAAGCTTGATTTAACTTTCATCAAACTTTTCTTTTCCTATCAAGCACATATACTTTGTTGTAATATTAACTGCTAATTTAGATCATTCCACCCTGCTTCATATTATGAGATTGCCCATTTACCTCTAAAAGTGCTTAATTACAGCTTAAGGGAAGTTCCATCTCCTCTCTGTTTTCTGTAATCGGCATCTTAACCACACAGAAATGTGAATGAAAGGCTAGAGGCTACTATCAGTAACTTCGGAGTATGATTTGCATCCAGATCATTAAAGGTCAACAAGTAGCTAAACCACAAGGAAAGTGATAGCTTAGCCTTTATTTTGAGAGACTTTAAATACAGGAATATGGAAGTTTTAATGCAATTGTACAGTCCATTAATGAGACCACACTTGGAGTACAGGGTACAGTTTATCCTTACTTAAGAAAGGATATAAATGCCACAAAGGGAACAGAGCAAATCTTTGGTTCTGTGGATGGCTGATTTGCCATTTGAGGAGAGATTGAGTAGACTGGGATTGGATTCTTAGGCTATCAGTGAATGAGAGGAGATCTCAGCAGAACAAACAGAATCACTCAAGATTTGAACAGGCTAGATGCAGGAGGGATATTTTCCTCGGACCTGGGAATCAAACACCAGTGGTCAGTTTCAGAATGAATACTAAACCATTGAAAACTGAAAGTATGAGAAATTTCTTCACTCAGAGGGTGGTGAGTCTTTGGAGCTCTTCATCCCAAAAGCACTTGAAAGGAAAGATGTTATGTTTATTCAAAACAGATACTAAATAGATTTCTGGGAATCAAGGAAATCACGAGATATGTGGATGTGAACTACAAGATCAGTCTTGACCTTAATAAATGGTTGAACACGCTTGAAGGCTTAGACTTCCAACCCCTGCTCCCATTTCTAATATTCGTTTATTCTACAGTTTCAAATTAATTCAAAGTTGGATAACCTGGATCTAATCTTAAGTCCTCAAGATTTGCTCATATTTCCAAATGTATTTACCATACATTAACAAATAAAACTTCCAATACTTGGATGCACGAGTGTTAAAAGTAACTAACATAACTTACCTCCCAACTTTTAGGAACTGGGTCACTGAAGAAATTGTCTATCACTTCCAATTCATCCTTTTCCACCACCACAAATCCTTGGTCTTTAGCATCTTTCCCATATACTTCAGGTGACCACTGAACAAAGAATGCATACAGATGATCTACCCTGGATAGCAGAATAAAACAGGAAGAGGGGTGGAATGAAGAAGAATCTTTTAATGAAGGTTACAACAAAAATGTATACTATTGATTTTAAATGCTTTTTAGTTATATTTTTACAATAAAACAGAAAAAACCCTTGAGAAGCTGAAAACAATAAAATTAGTAATGTTTTGACGCAAATGAATTGCAACGCTGGCTACACCCACATGCACATTTAGATCTATCCTGTGAAGCAGTCAGAGCCTCAATTAGAGTGCAAAGTTTAGCACTGGAAATAAAATTCTAAGTAATTTTCACAAAAATAGAAACACCACATTTCAGCATGAATAGTTATCTATCATGCAATTTGAATATTAAAGGTAAAAGTTAACAAAACTACCAGTATTTAAATTTCAACATGCAGCCCGACGTTAGTATGAACTGTTAATACAGGTTGCCTGGACCATGCATGCTCAATTCTGTTTACTGTTTTGACAGCACGTCTTAAATTAGATACCAGTTGCATTCTTATTTCAATACTTCGGTTTCCCTTCCAAGCTGAATGCAGAAAAGTTTCAATTTTTGTTATTGCCTCCCTTCCATGTATTACACTGTAAAGGGAGAAAATCCCCTGCACAATTAAGATACACAGAACCTTACTCATGTCGTAAAATTTTTCTTCTTCACAAGGTGATTCTCATGAATAAAAATAAATTTATTTTTATCTTAAATAATATATACAAATAATATATTTAATTTCAATTTTTGTATAAAGTTTGGAACTGACACCAATATGCTACCATTATAATGAATGTGCATGCTACTGGAAGTCTGAAATTGCTGTTGTGGTAATTAATTTACAGTAAAATGGGACAATATTTTTGTACTTGGACTTTATACACAACTATTTGTGCTCATTTTTGGTATCTCAACAGCTACTGAGGCCAGTAGTTACCGTCAATCTTCAATTGCTCTTAAACTTTGGTGACATGGATTCTAGAGTTCTGTAGTCACTTTAAAATCAAGTAAGGACAGCAAGATTTCCTTTCCTGAAGGATTTTAGTGAGCCAGATGGGTTTTCGGTCACTGTCACGTTTTCAATTCCACATTATTAAAACTTTGTGTAAAAATTTGTGTAGCTGCTATATTTTTAACCCTTAAATGCAACAATTTTAAAAACTCATCCTTTCTAGGCAAAATACTTTACTTTTTTTCTTCTCCGTCCGCCATTCTGCCAATCACGTTATTTAAAAGACGTCCTTTTTGCTGACGTGTGTGTCATAGAGACAACAGAGAGATTTCAGATCTCTATTTCAGTGCTTCCTCCAGATTTGAACCAAACTTGCAGTAAATTGCTTGTTTGTGGTTTCAGCCAATTTAGAATTATTCTAATTAGAACCCAAGTTAAGCGAAAACTGATGAAGCTATTGGTATGATCACTGGTACAACATGTACACTCCCCTCTTATACTGGCTGAATTTTCCTTTTCTCTTTCATGCTTAAATAATGTGTTACTATCTTGCTTAGTATTTTTGCATTGCCAGGGCTAGCTTTTTGTCCATTTTTATTTATTCACTGATAGAAAGTGGATGCCCTGACCTGAACTAGCAATTATTGCCTTCAAATGAGGCAGTTAAAAATCAAGCAAACATTGATAGCTTCATCTACTACCGGTACTTTTCTTTCATTTTCTAGGCCCTTTTTCTCTAATGATTACTGCAAATACTGTGTCGTGATATTATGATTATACATCTCTCCATTCTTTGCCATTTGCTATTTGAGGGTGCTGCACAAAGTACTTTGCTGAATAATGGAGCACAAATACTAACTGATAAATCTCAAGAAGAATTCACAACAACATGTTGGAGGACAAGAAAATAACTTTGTTTCGTTACAGCATTATTCTAAAGACCCAGAAGAACTTAAAGAGATAATGAAGTCTGCACAAAGCTACCAAGAGATGTGGGGGAAATTAATACTAACAACAGCCATGAGGTGAATCGTCACAAAAATTTGGCAAGGAGACTAGCTTGCAACTTACTTCACAAAAGATGCTAAATCTGGAAAAGGTAATAATAAGAAAAGACATCACTGAACTATGTGAGCAGAGTTGAAGATTATATGGGATAGCAGGACTAACATAATAAAATCATTAACTACAGCTGTAATATGCTGCCACCTTTTCATGCACGAGCTGAAAAAGATGAGACTTTTGAAACATATTCAGAAATATCCTTTGTATATCCTGACACTGTATAAATTAATTTATGAAAGTCAATGAACATGAATGCTTGCTCAAAATTGTGTCAGAGGTTAACATGCTAAAGTCATCTGAGAAAATCCACCCTATTTTTCATTTTAACATGGGTAGACAGCCAACCAGTTCATGCAGAAAGGATGGTTCATTTAATTGTAATAATGAGGCAATTTTTTGCAATTTAACAGTCAGTCAGTTGTACTCCATTTAATGCAAACCGGTGGGAAGGGTTGAAACTATGACTCAAGTGTCTTAACTGCAGAATGTGAGACAGAACATTTGTGTCATGGCCAAGTATAAACAACCCTTCATCACTTACACATCCCTTTATCTCCCCAGGGTTTATCCCATCCTCTCCCCACACAAAAAAAATCATTCCCAAGTGAGCTGTCTAGCAGAAAGACCTACAACTGTCAGACCTTCTGCAAGATGGAACCTCACTTAGAAAGAGCTTCTGTAGACCACTTCACTGACAATCTCATTCCCAACGTAACAATAGCCAGCCCTCCCTCCATCCACCCATCACTAAACCCAAACACACTTACAGGTTCAAATCCAGTATAGACAATACAAATGTCACAAAATGCTTTTCCAGTGGCGCACACAATCCACAACCTAACTGCTGAACAGTTTCAAAATGTTCAAATGAGTCACAAAGACAGGTTTATAATCAAGACTCCATTTGCTTTTGAAATTCAATCATGATTTAGTATTTTTTACTTGCCAATGGCTTTCTGAACTAAAATCATTTAACCTATGTTTCAACTACCCTGAAGTCTTGATATTGAGCAACGTCACTGCATTTTTAATGCAATTCCGTAGTCAAATAACGTGCTGGCCAAATTCTGAATCAGTATTTTCCAAGTCAACATTCCACGCCACTCTTCCTACTACATTTAATTAACACATTATTAGCCAGAGCATTCAAGTGTCCATTAGTAGTTCAGAACTTTCATCCCTTTCAATAAACCTTGCTGCAGATCATAGGAGGAGAATTTCAGTTTTGGAAGTAAATTTATGGAGGAGGATATTAACCCATTCCAAGACTAAGCTGTCAGCTCCTCAGTAAAAGTTCCTGTATTCCACGATGTCACCTATTTCAGTACCTTGGGATCCATTTGCTCATAATGTGGCATTAAGGTATTTACTACTGCCTTTATGTTTAACATTTTCTAAAATAGACTACAGAGGGGAAAAGGATCACATCCTGCTGGTACATCACAGATAGGAGGAAAAAGGAGAAAAAAGATCCGAGGTTGCTCAAATACTCTTTCTCTAAGGCATTCAAATAAGTGACAGAAACACACCAACAGAGTGAAAGTGCTAATAATTCAAATTTAGCAATATCTGTTTTTTTAAAAAGTATGCTTTTTCATCTAAAGAACATTGAAATATTGTGAACAGTCAGAATTAAATTCAATTGTGCCAGTTTGCTGTTAAGTATCAGACACTTAATGAACTGACACACACAAAATACTGGAGGAACTCAGCAGGCCAGGCAGCATCTATGGAAAAGAGTACAGTCAACAGTTTGGGAAGACTCTCTTCTTTAGAACTGAAAAGGGGGAAAAGCCAGAATGTAAAGGCGTGGGGAGGGGAAGGAGGATAGCTAGAAGGTGATAGGTAAAGCCAGGTGGGTGAGAAAGGCAAAGGGCTGGAGAACTAGGAATCTGAGAGAGTACCGTAGGAGAAAGGGAAGGAGGAAGGGGACCAGGAGGAAGTGGTAGGCAGGTGAAAAGAGGTGAGATGCCAGAATGTTAGTAGAAGAAGGGGGGAGAGGGAGGGTCTCATCCTGAAACATTGACTATACTCTTTTCTATAGATGCTGCCTGGCCTGCTGAGTTCCTCCAGCATTTTGTGTGTGCTGCTTGGATTTCCAGCATCTGTAGATTTTCTCGTTTGTAATGAACTGACACCAAAGCCGCCTTAAATAGCCATAAGAAGAGTCCCCTCTATACCAACATTAAAAAAAAGCAAAGTGGAAAAGTTATCAATGGAAGACAGTTATCTGCAACAGAAGTGTTTTAGGTGCTGCATTTCATAGCAATTATTGGCAATGTGATTATTGATTTTATCAATACAAACATATCCAATCCCTTAACAATCTTTTCAATCAATAGAAAATTAAATAAAATACAAGCATTAAATATATAGAACGAACACTTTTTTGATAGAGTTAATTTTAACAAGAGAAAAAGATGGTACTTACTCTCTAACACTATAACCAAGGCCCATTTTCTGGAGTTCAAATGAATATAGAGAAGCTACTGCAATTTTAACACAGTCACAGCAAAGTACATTCAACAAAGTCCACAATGTGGCTTCACTGGTTGAACCACTTAGATAACTTCTGAACCATTGCCAGTACATTCACATTTTACGAGCCTATTAGAAGTTGCTTATTAATCAAAGTTGTCTGCCAATGTTCAGAATACCACAGAACCTTGATAAAACTGCAATGTTGGTCTGATTTCAAGCACGTACTCAACTAAGCTGCTGCTAAGTTAGTTTTGGCACATACAGTGGCATGCAAAAGTTTGGGCACCCCTGGTCAAAATTTCTGTTACTGTGAATAGTTAAGTGAGTAGAAGATGAACTGATCTCCAAAAGTCATAAAGTTAAAGATAAAACATTCTTTTCAACATTTTAAGCAAGATTAGTGTATTATTTTTGTTTTGTACAATTTTAGAGTGGGGGAAAAAAGGAAAGGAGCACCAGGCAAATGTTTGGGTACCCCAAGAGATTTGAGCTCTCAGATAACTTTTACCAAGGTCTCAGACCTTAATTAGCTTGTTAGGGCTATGGCTTGTTCACAGTCATTGTTAGGAAAGGCCAGGTGATGCAAATTTCAAAGCTTTATAAATACCCTGACTCCTCAAACCTTCTCCCAACAATCAGCAGCCATGGGCTCCTCTAAGCAGCTGCCTAGCACTCTGAAAATTAAAATAAATGATGTCCACAAAGCAAGAGAAGGCTATAAGAAGATAGCAAAGCGTTTTCAGGTAGCCGTTTCCTTAGTTCGTAATGTACTTAAGAAATGGCAGTTAACAGGAACGGTGGAGGTCAAGTTGAGGTCTGGAAGACCAAGAAAATTTTCCCGAGAGAACTGCTCGTAGGATTGCTAGAAAGGCAAATCAAAACCCCTGTTTGACTGCAGAAGGCCTTCAGGAAGATTTAGCAGACTCTGGAGTGGTGGTGCACTGTTCTACTGTGCAGCGACACCTGCACAAATATGACCTTCACAGAAGAAACATCAGAAGAAAACCTTTCCTGCGTCCTCATCACAAAATTCAGCGTCAGAAGTTTGCAAAGGAACATCTAAACAAGCCTGATGTATTGTGGAAACAAGTCCTGTGGACTGATGAAGTTAAAATAGAATTTTTGGCCACAATGAGCAAAGGTATGGTTGGAGAAAAAAGGGTGCAGAATTTCATGAAAAGAACACCTCTCCAACTGTTAAGCACAGGGGTGGATCGATCATGCTTTGGGCTTGTGTTGCAGCCAGTGATACAGGGAACATTTCACTGGTAGAGGGAAGAATGAATTCAATTAAATACCAGCAAATTCTGGAAGCAAACATCACACCGCCTGTAAAAAAAAAGCTGAAGGTGAAAAGAGGATGGCTTCTACAACAGGATAATGATCCTAAACACACCTGAAAATCCACAATGGACTACCTCAAGAGGCACAAGCTGAAGGTTTTGCAGTGGCCCTCGCAGTCCCCCGACCTAAACATCATCGAAAATCTGGATAGACCTCAAAAGAGCAGTGCATGCAAGACAGCCCAAGAATATCACAGAACTGGAAGCCTTTTGCAAGGAAGAATGAGTGAAAATCCCCCAAACAAGAATTGAAAGATTCTTAGCTGGCTACAGAAAGCAATTACAAGCTATGATACTTGCCAAAGGGGGTGTTACTAAGTACTGACCATGCAGGGTGCCCAAACTTTTACTTCGGGCCCTTCTGCTTTTTTGTTATTTTGAAACTGTAAAAGATGGAAATAAAAAAGTAATCTTGCTTAAAATATTAAAGAAATGTGTCATCTTTAACTTTATGCCTTTTGGAAATCAGATATCTTTTACTCGCTTAGCTATTCACAGTAACAGAAATTTTGACCGGGGTGCCCAAACTTTTGCATGCCACTGTATGCTGCTCAAAATGTCATGGAAGGTCAATCATTTATAATCTTTCTCCTAACTCAATACTTTATACATAGATATATTTTTACAGGCCAGGGACAGAGAAAGGAGATTAATATTTTTATAGCCCAGGGACAGAGAAAGGAGATTACAGCAACATCAGTTCTTGACCAATTATAAAAATATCATGTAGCAATTTAATTTCACTATGCAAGTGAAATCAATAGACACATCAAAAATAACACACTACTACATTTGTATTTAGTGTTTGATGCAGATACTTTACAATGCCCCACGTCCTTGAAAGAGTTGCAATATACTCCTAAAATATTTGCAGTATTTTCACACAAATGATAATCACAAATGCCTTTAACCTAAATCTTTGAGATATTAGACTTCCAATGTGAATATAAGTAACACAAACTATTCAATATATTAAAATAGAGAGTACTGAAAAAAAAACCCCAGCAGATCAGGCAGCATTGATGGAAAGAGAAGCAATTACCGTTTCATGTCTAGTTCCCAACATCAAAACCAAGAGACCAACAAGCTCGTCTTGGTAGCAGGAAAGGTGGGGGATGATTAGAACAAAGGAAATTTGTCTGATGGTGAAATAATGTGGTTATTAGGCAGTAGTTAAGTTCCTTTATCTGTGTTGTGTGCAGCTAATGTTGTAAAACCTGTGTAATGTTGTACAATAAGGCCTACTGGGATATACCCTGCAGGTCAAATAATACAACAAAATTAAGGATGGAAGACAAAAATGGCTACTCCTGATTTATACAGAAAAAAAGAGCATCTAAAATTGTGATAGAGTTCTGCAAACTCACACCAAACCAGGCAAAACCCAATGAAGTGTTTCTTCTTGAACTCATTGTAACAGTGTACAGGAGGACACTGATAGAGAGGTCAGATTCAGAGTCAAAGTTACACAGAAATATAACAGACCCATCAGTGTATGCCAAGTTCTCTACCCCAGCTAGTTCCATTTGCGTGCAATTGGCCATCTCTCTGAACACCCCCTTTTCATATATTTTTCAACACTGTCATTGTACCTGCATCGACAACTTCCTCAGGCAACTCATAACATATAGCCGCCTATCTCCGTATGGAAAATGACGCCCCTTAGGTCCTTTTTAAATCTTTCCTCTCTCCCATACCCTGGAGAGAGTAACTGTAACTGTAACCATTGCTCATCTAATTTTCATCCACCTCCACAAGGTCTCACCTCAGCCTCTCATGCTCCAGGGAAAATAGTCTCAATCTATCCAGCCTCTCATACGCTTCAAGCCCTCCAGATCCAGTAACATCCTCTAGAAACTTTTCTGCGCCCTTTTCATCTTTACAACATCCTTCCTATAGCTGGGCAACTATATATGTACACAATACTTCAAGTGTGGTGTCACCAATGACTTGTTTAGTTGCAACTTAATGTCCCAATTCGAGTATTCAATCTTTTAGATTTCTCCATCTTACAACATGCTCCAGGGCTCTGCCACTTACCATACAAGTCCTGCACTAGTTTAACTTTCCAAACTGCAAAAAAACACTTTGCCAAATTAAAGTCCATCTGCCATTCTCTGGCCTACTTTCCCAATTACTATAATCTTAGATTACTCTTCTTACTGTCCACTATACCACCAATTTTGCTGTCACCTGCAAATTTACTAATCATGCCAACTATGTTGTCATGCAAACCATTAATATAAATTTTAATCAACAGTAGACCCAGCACCACCCCTGCAGTCAAAGATCTTAAGTCTAAAAAATAAACAACCCTCTACTTCCACCCTTGACTTCATCCACCAAATCAGTGTTGTACCTAACTGGCTAGCTCACATCAAATTGTGTATAATCTAATCTTCTAGACCATCCCACTTCGTAGGCCCTTAAAGACCTTGCTAAAGTTTGTGTAGACAATCCTGCCCCTCAGAATCTCCTACAGTAACTTCAATTGTGTAGAAGATACAAAAATCTGAAATCACATATCACCAGTCTCAAGGACACCTTCTACCTAGTTGTTATAAAACTATTAAATGGTTCCCTGACATGATAAGATGAACTTGATCTCATAAGCTACTTCTTTATGATCTTGCACTTTATTGATTAACTGCACTGTACTTTCTCTGTAGCTGTTATACTTTACTCTGCATTGCTATTTTACCATATTCTACAAACTTTGTACCTTATGCAACATGTAATGATTTGATCTGTATGAACAGTAGGCAAGACAAACCTTTCACTGTATTTCAGTACATGCGACAATAATAAAACAATTCTAATTTCCACCACTAATGTTATGCTTACCAGAGTTCCTTGCCTTATTCCTGTAGAACTTACCTAAATAAATGCAAGACATGTGTCACATTCCAGTCTTCCAGTACCTCACCTGTCACTTAAAATGATGTAAATACCGTACCTTTGCAGGGCCCCTGCAATGTCTTCCCTAGCTTCTGACAATGCTTGAGGATCTACCTAGTCAGGCCCCAGAAATGGCAGTGTGAACTAAAGGTAGGAGGCAATGGGAAACTCAGGATCATGCCTGCAGACTCTTGTATAAAGTGATCACCTATTTGCATTTGGTTTCTCTAGTGTAGGAAGGTACATTGTATAGGTGAGTAGTAATTTCTGGGTGGTACTGATAAGAATGTGGGCAGAATTAAAAATAAGACTAACTTCAGATGAGTAGAACTGTGTGGTTTATGGTCAGACCAGACTTGGAGGGCCTAAGTGCCCGTTTCTGTGCTGTACTTCTCTATGACACAGTTTGACCCAATATTCACAGTTGTTCATACATATAGAACAGAATAGTACAGCACATTACAGGCCCTTCGGCCCACAATGTTGTGCCGACCCTCAAACCCTGCCTCTCATATAACCCCCAACCTTAAATTCCTCCATATACCAGTCTAGTAGTCTCTTAAACTTCACTAGTGTATCTGCCTCCACCACTGACTCAGGCAGTGCATTCCACGCACCAACCACTCTGAGAGAAAAACCTTCCTCTAATATCCCCCTTGAACTTCCCTCCACTTACCTTAAAGCCATGTCCTCTTGTCCTGAGCAGTGGTGCCCTGGGGAAGAGGTGCTGGCTATCCACTCTATCTATTCCTCTTAATATCTTGTATACCTCTATCATGTCTCCTCTTATCCTCCTTCTTTCCAAAGAGTAAAGCCCTAGCTCCCTTAATCTCTGATCATAATCCATACTCTCTAAATCAGGCAGCATCCTGGTAAATCTCCTCTGTACCCTTTCCAATACTTCTACATCCTTCCTATAGTGAGGCGACCAGAACTGGACACAGTACTCCAAGTGTGGCCTAACCAGAGTTTTATAGAGTTGCATCATTACATTGCGACTCTTAAACTCTATCCCTCGACTTATGAAAGCTACCCTATCTACCTGTGAGGCAACTTTCAGGGATCTGTGGACATGTACACCCAGATCCCTCTGCTCCTCCACACTACCAAGTATCCTGCCATTTACTTTGTACTCTGCCTTGGAGTTTGTCCTTCCAAAGTGTACCACCTCACACTTCTCGGGGTTGAACTCCATCTGCTACTTCTCAGCCCACTTCTGCATCCTATCAATGTCTCTCTGCAATCTTCGACAATCCTCTACACTATCTATAACACCACCAACCTTTGTGTCGTCTGCAAACTTGCCAACCCACCTTCTACCCCCACATCCAGGTCATTAATAAAAATCACAAAAAGTAGAGGTCCCAGAACAGATCCTTGTGGGACACCACTAGTCACAACCCTCCAATCATAATGTACTCCCTCCACCACGACCTTCTGCCTTATATAGCAGTTCTAACCATATCATTACTACCTCCAAAACAACCATATAATCTGGACAGTGTAATAAGGTAGTTTAATGTAGACAGTGGTTGTTTCAATTAACTTCAATAGAACATTCTACATCTTTATAAGAGTGCAAAGACAATTCATTAAGTTCTGCCCCAAGATCTAGATTGAATTTAATATCCATATTTCTGTATTTTAGGCATTATTGCAGATAAGCCTCTGACTGAACTATTAAAATAAGATTGAACCTGGATATTTGCACAAGTTAGTACATTGTTGAACAAGCATATTTGACTTGCGTAATGCCCTATTTCCAATCAGGCTTAAATAGTTCAAAAAGATTGGCAGTACAACTGTGTTAGTTTAGTGAAGCAACACGTTCGATAATTCAATTTTTGGCACAAAGTTTTATTGTACAATGAAAGATCTTGCCAATCCTCAAACAAAAAATGACAGGAGATATAAGATTCCTTTGCAATTGTTAATTAAATTTAAGTAAAATTAATTAAGTTCTGTAATGTTTTATAATGTCAAATAATTTAAGGGAAAAAACTGAGAAAGAACACCAAATGTCTCTGTATCCCTACCACATATCTAGAACATGTTGTGAGGGAGAAACTTACTAGAAGTAACAGGACATACAAGGCATTTTAATCTTACATAGCTGTTTTATAATTATATCAATATAATAAATTCCTGAGCTACCTGCTCAGAAAGCAAATTAATGGATATTTCTCTTGTAATAATTCCAACTTCCTTTTAGTACGGCAGAGCTATAGATAACACACATACTGAGATGTCCACTTAGTTGAGTTAATGTCATTGATGTTTGATAAAATCTCTACTATGTACTGATATACATTTTAACTGTACAGTTAACCATTTATTTAATGCAGTGATCTAAAAGTAGAAAATCCTATTTTTGTTGTTATGAAAATGAGGGCAAGTAACAGTTGGAGCAAGAACATACAGAATAACAATACGCATGAGCACGTTCCCTACCATCAACAAAATTGACTGCAGTGAAATACAATGCAGTAATAAACAACTTGCACGTATATTACACCTCATTTCCCTGGCTCCTTTCAAGAGTTCAAAATGCTTTTATAGTCAATGAAATATTAGTGAAATGTTACCATTCTTTTTACATAGGGACAAAGCAACAAGTTTCCACACAGCAATAATAATATGCTGCTCAGTTTTTGTGATGGTGGTTTAGAGAAAGATTTACCGTAGTTCTAGATGCTATGGACATCTCACCAGACTATATATTTAACTATAACTATATCTTAACTATAACTTAAGAATATATAGTAGAACACTTTGAGCCTGCTTTGCCATTCAAAATAATCATGACTGATCCTCTATCTCAATGCTATCATTCTATACCAATTCCAAATCTCTTGAATCCTATAATATCCAGATATTTAGTGAATGTATTCAAAACATAAATCAATGAGCAGACCTTCACAGCTCACTGGAATTGAAAATGATAAAAATTCTAACTCTGCAAAAATAAACTTCTTCTCATCACAACCCTAAATAATTGATCCCTTTACTGAACTATGATCGTCAGTTCTAAACACCAAACTCAGAGGAAATATCCTTCCAGCATCCAGCCCTGTAAGAATTTGTGAGTTTCAAAAAAACTCTCCTGAACTTTTGTCACTGCTTTACTCAGAACATCAATATCTGTTTTTAGGTCTCATTCAATTATCAGATAAATCAAAGAGGGTTAACTACACTATTAGACTTCACAGCAATTACACTAAACAAAAAATGAATATCTTCAGAACTGTGTTGAAATAACAAAATTTGAAAACCTACTGAATTTAATAGATTGGACAGTAAATCTATCCAATCAATATATAGTATCAAATCTAATACAATTTTGAATTTGAAATAAAACCACATAATTATGGAAAAACTCAGCAGATCAAGTAGCATGTATGAAGGTTAAAAAGGTTAATTGTTCAGGCTGATGACCTTGCATCAGAATATTGAAATACAGAGTCAAAACAGTAATCATGTAGGGGAAAGTTAAGTTATGATGCACATCAACTTTCAGCTCTATGAAGCAGAGATTTCCATTGGATTAAAGATACTGAAAAATAAAATTCTCAATGTTATCTCCATGCAAATTTGATTTCAAGTTAGTGCAAAGCTTTAAAATAAGCTGAAGTATACATTTGTTGGAAAATTCAGATACAGCAGCTTTATGAAATATTCAAGAAATTACCTTTCTTGTGGAACTGCAAACCAATATTCTGGCTGCTTCTCCCTCTTCACATTTTGGTGTATTTTTGTGATGCCATATGACACGAATGACTTTCGCATTGGTTTCCCAACTTTAATGCAAAGGAACATGGGTGGTTTTTTACTCTTCTCCTCCTTTGATGGAAGCATGTCTAAAGAATTAAAATCAACATTATAACTACAATTGGAAATGAACAATGGTATTGAAAACAAAAGCTGAGGATGTACAATTCTTAAAAGACTAAACAATAAGCATTGCTAACCAATGCAGAAATTCAAACAAAACTTGTGGGATGTGGCAAAACATAGCCAAAAGGGTAACCAAAAGAAAAGTTGTGAATGAAACTAATCAGACTAACTAACGCCATGAAAGTTGATACTGGCTTTTGGAAAATGATAAATAACAGATCTCATAACTCTGGCTTCTAATTATCCTCCTTTTCTCTAGATTCCCCTTGTAGAACAAACTTTAGAAAAAGATTTTTGTCATCCCTAATACATTCTTTGTTTAGCTTACAATAATGATAAAATTATGACGTTTAAAAAAAAAATCAGCCAAATAATGAAAATTTTCTTTCCTGATTGCTGTTCATCAGATGCAGAGTTACCAATCTGAATGAATCAGCCTGAGAGAAAAATCAAGGGCTGGGGCCATTTGTCCATTTTGAATATAGTACTGCTGAGACAGAAACTGTGACAGGACAGCTTGTGGCCATTGAAACCATAATGATACCACAAAAGTCTTAGACAAAACTCAATTCTTCGTCTGTTTCAAAATTTTATCTACGTTTTTCTTAAAATATACTGACCCTTTGTAAAGCATCCAAGCTTCAAACAATCTCTAAGTACATTTCTCCTGGACTATCAAAAAAATACAAAGAATCTGTAAAATAAATGTTTGGTACACTTTAGCAAAGGTGAAGACTTTGCATAAGAGATTTACCAAAATAATTCCAAGGTTAGAGAGACTGGGCTTGTACACGCTGGAATTAAGGAGATTGAGAGGGGATCTGATTGCAACATATAAGATTATTAAGGGATTGGACAAGATAGAGGCAGGAAATATGTTCCAGATGCTGGGAGAGTCCAGTACCAGAGGGCATGGTTTAAGAATAAGGGGTAGGTCATTTAGGACAGAGTTAAAGAAAAACTTCTCCCCGAGAGTTGTGGGGGTGTGGAATGCACTGCCTCAGAAGGCAGTGGAGGCCAATTCTCTGGATGCTTTCAAGAAGGAGCTAGATAGGTATCTTATGGATAGGGGAATCAAGGGATATGGGGACAAGGCAGGAACCAGGTATTGATAGTAGATGATCAGACATGATCTCAGAATGGCGGTGCAGGCTCGAAGGGCCGAATGGTCTACTTCTGCACCTATTGTCTATTGTCTATTGATACAAGACAAAAGTTATAGATATGCAGGAGATGACTATGTTGTTCCTGGCAAAGGGAGTTCTTACAAGGAGTTGTGGTGAAACTATTTATATCATCAAAAAGACACAAAACTATGCAGAGAGAATTGCTGCCAGTGGAGGAAAGATGATCTAGGGGCATGAAACTAAGCTAAATGTTAAAAGAATCACAAGTCTTCTTCTCTTCACCTCCCTGTCCCCCACTCCCAAGCAGTGCATCTAGGATGAAATGCCAGATTAAATAGCATCATTCAAAAAGTTGAATTGACATCTGGAAGGAAAAGCATTTGCTTGACAATGAGGAGAGAGTGGGGATGTAAAACTGCTTGGATTATTCATGTGTACAGCTGGTATGCACTCCTTCAACATTCTGTGACACAAATTCACTAGTGAAATAAAACTGACGTAAATTTCACCTGAATTACCAAACTAACAAACTGAGGACACTAATACAGATGCCCCAAGGTATGGTCAGTGGGTTAGCTTTGAAAGAGCATCTTTAAAAAGTAAAAAAAGCATTCCTGTATTTAAGGCTTTTACAGCTGAAGACATGCCATCTAACAAAACAGTGATTAAATTCATAATGGTGCAAGAGTCTGGAATTGGAGCAGTGTAAATACCTGAAGGTTCTAGTGTTGGAGGAGATTATAGATAAAGAAAGGGCAAAATTATGGAGGGAGTTGAAACAAGGACAATCTTTTTTAAACTCCGATGTGTTTAAATTAGCAATGAGACAACACAAGGAATTGAAAATCTGCAAGTAAGAACACAGAACTCTGAAGGGCATTAAGTTTATGGAGAATAAAATAGTATCAGAGTCTAAGAATACATCAGAAAAACCAACTTAATAGTAACACAGATGTGGCAAGGGTCTTGCAGAGCAGATTAAGAGAATAGGAAATTTTGGCAAGAACATGAGCTCTAAAAAAGAGAACAAGATCACAAATGTCAAGTTCAATTTCAGATTTTACTAGTAAACAGAATTCAGTCTTCCTCATATAATTGAAAGAAATTTAAACTCATCCACCCCTGGATCGAGGACAAACAATTCAACATCTAGATCACAGGGGTCAAAGATTGAATAGTGAATGTAGAAAATTATGCCAATATTTAGGATCTTTATTTTAAACAGAGGAGCACCATCTAGTAGTGGGTAACAAACAAAGATGTAGCTGTAGAGTAATAAGCAATCACTACTAATTCTCAGGCTAGGCTCAGATTACAAATAATGAAGTAGGTGAGTGTGGTACCATCCAGCTATGGAGATGTTAGAAAAGAGTAGGATAATCAACTAACCACCATCAAGTTTGCAGAAAGGTCATAGTGGAAAAGGATAGATTACCTTCATTACAATCACAAAGGATCTCACTAGAGATTAGTTGGGCCTGCTTCAGTGTTGTAACAGACTGGAAACCTGGTTGATTCAAATTAAAAACTTCAAGTAAAAGAGACATGAATTTGGGAGGCTATGTGTCTAAAAACACATACGTTCAGATGCTGTTCATGGACTTCAGTTCAGCATTCAACACAATCATCCCTCAGAAACTGACTGGAAAGCTGAGCCTACTGGGCCTGAACACCTCCCTCTGCAACTGGATCCTAGACTTCCTGACTGGAAGATCTCAGTCAGTCCGGATCAGGAGCAGCATCTCCAACACCATCACACTGAGCATGGGGGCTCCCCAAGGTTGCGTGCTCAGTCTACTGCTGTTCACTCTGCTGACCCACGACTGTGCTGCAACACACAGCTTGAAACATATCATCAAGTTCGCCGATGACATGACCGTGGTGGGTCTCATCAGCAAGAACGACGAGTCAGTTTACAGACAGGAGGTGCAGCGGCTAACAGACTGGCGCAGAGCCAAGAACCTGTCTCTTAATGTGAACAAAAGAGATGGTTGTTGACTTCAGGAGGGCACGGAGCGACCACTCCCCGCTGAATATCGACGGCTCCTCGGTAGAGATCGTAAAGAGCACCAAATTTCTTGGTGTTCACCTGACGGAGAATCTCACCTGGTCCCTCAACACCAGCTCCATAGCAAAGGAAGCCCAGCAGCGTCTCTACTTTCTGCAAAGGCTGAGGAAAGTCCATCTCCAACCCCCCATCCTCATCACATTCTACAGGGGTTATATTGAGAGCATCCTGAGCAGCTGCATCACTGCCGGGTTCAGAAATTGCACCATCTCGGATCGCAAGACTCTGCAGGGGATAGTGACGTCAGCTGAGAAGATCATCAGGGTCTCTCTTCCCGCCATCATGGACATTTACACTACACGCTGCATCCGCAAAGGAAACAGTATTATGAAGGACCCCATGCACCCCTCATACAATCTCCTCTCCCTCCTGCCGTCTGGGAAAAGGCTCTGAAGCATTCTGGCTCTCACGACCAGACTATGTAACAGTTTCTTCCCCCAAGCTATCAGACTCCTCAATACCCAAAGCCTGGACTGACACCTTGCCCTATTGTCCTGTTTATTATTTATTGTAATGCCTGCACTGTTTTTGTGCACTTTATGCAGTCCAGTATAGATCTGTAGTCTAGTGTAGCTTTCTCTGTGTTGTTTTTTTTTATTATGTAGTTCAGTCTAGTTTTTTGTACTGTGTCATGTAACACCATGATCCTGAAAAACGTTGTCTCATTTATACTATGTACTATACCAGCAGTTATGGTCGAAATAACAATAAAATGACTTGACTAAAGACTGCAGGGGGAATAGATAATGGAGATTTGGAGATGGAGCAGTAGTTTATAAGAACTTGGTGGGGGGGCTGGTGCTGTGGCTACTGAATTAGCTTTGACAGTAAATTTAAAAGGTGCAGGGAAAATCATCTGTGGGAAAATACTGATAATCAGGATGTTGCCTCGACTGAAGGACTTTAGTTATGGGGAGATATGATATAAGCTAGGGTTCTTTATCCTGGAACAAAGTAGGCAGAGGAATATAAAGGAATGCAACATTATAAGAGGCACAAATAGGTTAGCTAGTCCATGGTGCAGCTTCAGAAACAGGATAGCATAGGTTTAAGGCGAGGAAAGAATTTCAATGGGAATTTGAGGGGCAAGTTTCCCCAGCCCCTGAGAGTTGATGATACCGGGAACTCAATGTTGAAGGAGGTGGCACTTTTAAGGAATGTTTAGAAAAGTAATTTAATAGGTAAAGTTAAGAAGGATAAAGACCTAATGTGGACAAATGGGATTAATGTAGATGGGCAAAAGAAAGTCAGCATGAATGTGGTGTGAAGGGTCAGTTTCTGTATTGTACAATTCAATTATATCAAATAACTTAGAGAATAGAAAGCCAGTGGCCAGTAATGTATTGGGAACAGTATTGAGACAGCTCCGACAAACATAGCAAGTTTACTATATTCTTGTTTCTATACTTCTTATTCTATATTCTTGTTTCTATATTTGTAAACAAGAATAACAACTATAGAAAAATGAAATTTTGGAATTAGGAGAGGAACATTAGAAGGTCTATGAGTCAGTCCTTATTGGGGGTCAGAGGTTGAGAGGGTCAGCAACTTTAAATTCTTTGGTGTTACCATTTTGGAGGATTTGTCCTGGGTCCGACATGTAAGTGCCATTTACTTTTTACATTTACAAAGCACAGTAGCACATTTACTTTTTTTTTTAAAAAAGGAGTTTGCAAAGATTTGGTTAGTCACCTAAATCTTTGACAAACTTCTCTTGATGTCTGGTAGAGAGTACACTGACTGGCTACATCATGGCTTGGTATGGAAACACTAATGGCCTTGAATGGAAAAGCCTTCAAAAAAGTAGTGGGTACAGCCCAGTCTGTCATGGGTAAAGCCCTCCCCATCAACGAGCACATTTGCAAGGAGTGCTGTCCCAGGAAAGCAGCATCCATCATCAAGGACCAACACCATCCAGACCATGCTCTCTTCTCATTCCTGCCATCAGAAAAGAGGTACACGAGTCCCAAGAACCATACCAACAAGTTCATAAACATTTGTTATCCTTCAACCATCAAGTTCTTGAAGCAAAGGGGATAACTTCATTCATCTCATCTTTTTAGTTTGGTGTCTTTTACACTTTGGTTGTAGGTCTGTCTTGTTGGGTGTGGTCTTTCATTGCTATTATGTTTCTTGTGTTTACTAAGAATGCCTGCAAGAAAATTATTCTCAGGGTTGTATAAGGTGACATATATGTACTTTGATAATAAATTTACTTTGAACATTGATCTTTGGTCTTGCGAGCTGGATCGAACAATAAGTGGTAGATGCAGCAACCTAAAAAATACACTTGATCTTAATCCCAAAACCATCCATGAGCTATCTGCACAAAATTGTAAGCATGGTTAAAGCAAGAGTTAATGGACAAAGTTCAAAAGCCAGCAGTCCAGATGATCCAGTGATAGTGGAATTGTAGCAGGAAAGCAGAAATTCATTAAGGCTTTGTAACTTCATTTAAAATATGATGGTAAACAGCTAAGCAATTGCCCTTTTTACTCAATCAAAATCACACTTTGCAATGCTCATTCAGAAAAGTGAGAAGCATAATGAGACGGATTTTCTCTGTGTAAAGCTTTTCGCAATTCCGAACAAAAAAATTAAATTTCTGAATCTTACCTTCAATTGGTCCTTTAAGTTTGTCAAAGAAAGCTTGTATTTCTGATTGACAGCCAGCTTCTACATTGTCTTCAACTACCTCCTTCAAAGCTGATTTGGTAATCTTATCTGGATGCATACCAGTTGACAAAATCTGCACTGTTGGAACCTTGCTCAAGTCATTATCTTGGTGAATTCCCTCAGGTGTTATAATTGAACAGTCACTATTAAAGGTAATTTCACTGTCCACAGAAATTCCCTCATCCAAATGAACACCAGATATTAGCAATGGACTTCCAGAAGAATTAATGCATATTTTTGAAGTGCGTTCAAGTAACAATTCTTTAAGCATGGTTTGTTGGTCATTGGACTCATCAGTTTTCACAAGTAAGTCAAGTTTCGTAGAGTCCACAGGCTTAGGCATGTCTGAAGGTTTCTCTTCAGTAGCTGAGTCATTTTTGCAATATTCTTGGCTTTTCAAGACAGACAGAGCTGCAGTCATTTCTGATACATGTTCAGATATGCCTCCAGAAATACCATTTGCTGCAACACTTTTCTCTTTTTCTGGAGATGGTGCAAGTTCAGTAAAACATTCATCAGCTGCATCTTCCATACTGTTTTGGACAGGATAATGGTTTTCCAAAGAATCAGAAGTCTTCACCTGGCGATTTTTACTCATGCCCTTGAAGCGATTAAATGGATTTAGATCCCTCTCAGCAGATAGATCATCCCAATCTCCTGGCCTATACAGGGGAGAGAGATCCTTTGGTACATCACTGTCAGGATAAATGATGTAGCAAATGGGATGTTAAATCAAAAATAAAAATGAACACAAAAGTGATGAACAAAATCTGAAATCTTGAAATTAAAACAAAGGCAATGAGAAACATAACTTAGAACAAACAAAATGTAACAAAAGTTGAACCACAATGTTATTAACAAATCTCAGAATTCTTGATGTTTTGAAAAATAATTGAAATCATAGGAAAATGGTAAAGCAAATTTGAAATAGGTTATTTTATTCTTTAAGCATATAGCAAAATTAAATACTTCTAATGTACCACAGAAATGTTTTCTCAGCATTATTGGTTTCAACTGAACAATGTAATTTTCTTTGTAGAACAGACAATAATCTTAGTTCCTTTAATCCTCTTCATGCTTTATGTTTCTTGAGACAGTTTGGCCATGTTTGAATACGGTTGGTCAAAACACCTGCCTATTATAATGAAGTTTTACATTTGAAGGCATACAAAAAACACATAAAAGCAAAAGGAGAAACATTAAACATTTTTTCTCAATGCAAACCACTTACGATGGAAGGGCATCTTTAATCTTCATGTGCGAGATATCAGGGTACAAGGCAATGGATACGACTTCATCCATGGGACAAATGAGTCCGTACTCCTCACAGCCATTTTCAATGACAAGGGAATCAGACTTGTGTGGATCAAACATTATGTTATTTGGAGTGACGATCATAACACCTCCAACCACGCCCTAATGAGGGGAGAATTTTATGTGAAATTTTATTTCAGTAAAAAGGAAAATTAGAATACTTCAGTAACAGCTTTAAATGTATTAAATGAATATATGTCCTGCTAGAACTTATTACATCTGTTACTCTAAATTCTAGGAAGACTTGAATTTTATCTAGCACCTCTGCAGTTGAGTTTATCTAGCACCTCTGTAGCTGAGTTTCATAGTACTTCAGTTAAAATGTAATGGTCAGTTACAGTTATGCAAGTAAAACAAGATCCCACAATTTGCAATGACACGAATCAGAAGTAAAATGTCTTGTGTGGTAATGGCACAATATGAAGCAGCTTGAAATGAGTCAAACTGAAACTGTTCAATGATGTATTTACTGGTGTAGTGTGCCACAGGAACATGTGGGAGACGATTATTCAAAAACAGAGGTGAAAAATACTGAAGAGGACATATGATTCAAGAAAATGCAGTGAGGTTGTGAATGGTTCTGGAACATAGATGGTGAATAAAGATAGCTGAAGTGAAGATGATGGGTATCCATAGACTTAGTTTCAGCCACAGCTCAGTTGGTAGCAATCATATCTCTCAGTCAAAAAACTTCTGGGCTCAACAATCAAAATTTGGAGTACCCATGATGTTTTCCATCATCAGTGGTGCTGCTGTTCTGATCAGCTAATAAAAGCAAGACCTCTGCCTATCCTCTTGGCTGTTTATAAAAGATCCCACAGACATAATCGTAGAACAAAGAAGTTTTCCCTCTGAAACCCTCAATCAACATTGGTAAGCAAGTTACCTGGTAATGACTACGTTGCTGTTTGAGTGTTTTTTGACATGAATTATCTGCAGCATTTATTATTTTAAAAGTAGTGACTACAGTTCATTATCAATTAAATGGTTTGACATATTCTAAGATTGTGGAAAACAAATGCAAATGGTTCATTTTTCTTTCCATCTTCCACATTTGTTTCAAAACTTCCAAAATTGTTTTTGTCTTTTTATATTTTTTATGCTTACATTTGTTTCTTCAAAGTGACACCTAACTCTATCTTGAGTTGGTGCACTAGTACATCCAGTATAAAGTATCCAGACCAACTGACTTTCTCTATAAAACATTAACGAAAGAATCAACAAAATGTGAAATTCCTCTCTACCACCCCCCCTCACCAAAGTGAAAAGGTACACCTTGTTTCAATCTGTATTTTGAAGAAAAGGGATTATCAACCACCTCAAATAGTATTTTCCACTTCTGAATTTTTAAAATGATAAAATAGTCTTGCAGGCTACTGGTAAGGAATTTGTACCATGCTTAAATTTAGTGATAGCTTCAGAAATCTCATTACAATTTTGCACAAGAAATCCATGTATACATCTCATGTAGAATAGACTGACCTTCAATTGCCACGGGATTAAGACTTTGTGAAATCTGTGTAGTAATAGACAACAGACAGTAGGTGCAGGAGTAGGCCATTTGGCCTTTCTAGCCAGCACCACCATTCACTGTGATTGTGCTGCCTTTATGGCAGTTATTTAGTTTATAATATTTTCGCTTAGTAATTCGTTTGTTAGCATTTTTTAGTTAAAGTTAGGATTGTTTAAGTAAATTCATTTGTCTGTAATATATCGCGGCATGTGATCCGGTTTCGCCGTGTCTTGTGGGAAAATACCGGTTTGGGATAAACGCAAGGGTGGGGGCCAGACATGTGCCAGTTCAGCGCAAGCAGTTTTCTCTCTACGCTGTAAGTCATGAGATAATCAATATGTTGAATTAAAATGTTAACGCTGATTCTGTTAAAAGTAACGACGGTCGACAAGGTTTATGTTTTCGTTAGTTAAAGAGTTGGGATAGTTTGTGTTGAAGTGTATTTAAAGCAGTCAATGGCATAGATAGATTCTGACTGTATGCTGCACTTTAATGTAATGTAGTTATTGTAGTTTTACCTTTGCAAGTATTCACGATGTAAATGTGATATCTAGAAGGAAACAAATACTGTACCAATCTTGTATTGTTTTATCAACAGTTTTCACCATACGTTAATGTGGAAGAGTGAACAGTAAACGGTTAATCTTATTGTGATTCTGTCTTCATTGACAACGGTTTATCTCGACGTTTAACTCGGGTTCCGTTACACCCGAGCGAGAACGTTACAGTGAACATGGCTGATCATACACAATCAGTACCCTGTTCCTGCCCTCTCCCCATATCCCTTGACCCTGCTATCTATAAGAGCTCTGTCTAACTCTCTCTTGAATGCATCCAGAGACTTGGCCTCCACTGCCTTCTGGGGCAGAGCATTCCACATATCCACCACTCTCTGGGTGAAAAAGTTTTTCCGCATCTCTGTTCTAAATGGCCTACCCCTTATTCTTAAACTGTGGCCTCTAGTTCTGAACTCACCTATCAGCGGGAACATGCTTCCTGCCTCCAGTGTGTCCAATCCCTTAATAATCTTATATGTTTCAATCAGATCCCCTCTCATCCTTCTAAATTCCAGTGTATACAAGCCCAGTCGCTCCAATCTTTCAACATATGACAGTCCCGCCATTCCGGGAATTAACCTTGTGAACCTACGCTGCACTCCCTCAATAGCAAGAATGTCCTTCCTCAAATTTGGAGACCAAAACTGCACACAATACTCCAGGTGTGGTCTCACCAGGGCCCTGTACAGCTGCAGAAGGACCTCTTTACTCCTATACTCAATTCCTCTTGTTATAAAAGACAGCATGCCATTAGCTTTCTTCACTGCCTGCTGTACCTGCATGCTTGCTTTCATTGACTGATGTACAAGAACACCTTGATCTTGTTGTACTTCCCCTTTTCTTAACTTGACTCCATTTAGATAGTAATCTGCCTTCCTGTTCTTGCCACCAAAGTGGATAACCTTACATTTATCCACATTAAACTGCATCTGCCATACATTTGCCCACTCACCCAACCTGTCCGTCACCCTGCATTCTCATAACATCCTCCTGACATTTCACACTGCCACCCAGCTTTGTGTCATCAGCAAATTTGCTAATGTTACTTTTAATCCCTTCATCTAAATCATTAATGTAGATTGTAAACAGCTGCGGTCCCAGCACCGAACCTTGCGGTAACTCACTGGTCACAGCCTGCCATTCTGAAAGGGACCCGTTAATCACTGCTCTGTTTCCTGTCAGCCAGCCAATTTTCAATCCATGTCAGTACTCTGCCCCCAATACCATGTGCTCTAATTTTGCCCACTAATCTCCTATGTGGGACTTTATCAAAAGCTTTCTGGAAGTCCAGGTACACTACATCCACTGGCTCTCCCTTGTCCATTTTCATAGTTACATCCTCAAAAAACCAGAAGATTAGTCAAGCATGATTTTCCCTTCATAAATCCATGCTAACTCGGACTGATCCTTCTACTGCTATCCAAATGTGTCATAATTTCCTCTTTTATAATTGACTCCAGCATCTTTCCCACCACTGAAGTCAGGCTAACCAGTCTATAATTCCCTGTTTTCGCTCCCCCTCCTTTCTTGAAAAGTGGGACAACATTAGCCACCCTCCAATCAGCAGGAACTGTTCCTGAATCTATCGAACATTGGGAAATGATTACCAATGCGTCCACGATTTCTAGAGCCACCTCTTTAAGTACCCTGGGATGCAGACCATCAGGTCCCAGGGACTTACCAGCCTTCAGACTCAACAATTTATCCAACACCGTTTCTTGCCTAATATAAATTTCCTTCAGTTCATCCTTTACCCTAGTTCCTTTGGCCACTATTACATCTGGGAGATTGTTTGTGTCTTCCCTAGTGAAGACAGATCCAAAGTACCTGTTCAACTCATCTGCCATTTCCTTGTTCCCCATAATAAATTCACCCGTTTCTGTCTTCAATGGCCCAATTTTGGTCTTAACTATTTTTTTGCTAGTCACATACCTAAAGAAGCTTTTACTATCCTCCTTTATATTCTTGGCTAGTTTACCTTCGTACCTCATTTTTTCTTGGCATACTGCCGTTTTTGTTATCTTCTGTTGCTCTTTAAAAGCTTCCCAGTCCTCCGGTTTCCCGCTCATCTTTGCTATGTTATACTTCTCTTTTATTTTTATACTGTCCTTTACTTCCCTCGTCAGCCACAGCCGCCCCTTACTCCCCTTAGGATCTTACTTCCTCTTTGGAATGAACCGATCCTGCACCTTCTGCATTATTCCCAGAAATACCTGCCATTTTTGTTCCACTGTCTTCCCTGCTAGGGTATTGTTCCATTGAACTTTGGCCAGCTCCTCCCTCATAGCTCCATAGTTCCCTTTGTTCAACTGTAATACTGACACATCCGATTTTCCCTTCTCCTTCTCAAATTGTAGGTTAAAACATATCATATTATGGTCACTACCTCCTAATGGTTCCTTTACCTCGAGGTCCCTGATCAAATCCGGTTCATTGCACAACACTAAATCTAGAATTGCCTTCTCCCTGGTAGGCTCCAGTACAAGCTGTTCTAAGAATCCATCTTGGAGGCACTCCACAAACTCCCTTTCTTGGGGTCCAGTACCATTCTGATTCTCCCAGTCTACCTGCATGTTGAAATCCCCCATGACAACTGTATCATTACCTTTGCGACATGCCAATTTTAACTGTTCATTCAACTTACACCCTACATCCAGACTGCTGTTTGGGGGCCTGTAGATAACTCCCATTCGGGTCTTTCTACCCTTAGAATTTCTCAGTTCTATCCATACTGACTCTACATCCCCAGATTCTATGTCCCCCCTGGCAAGGGACTGAATATCATTCCTCACCAACAGAGCCACCCCCTTTGCCAGTCAGTCTGTCCTTTCGATAAGATGTATATCCTTGAATATTCATTTCCGAGGCCCTGTCCGCTTGAAGTCATGTCTCAGTTATTCCCCCAACACCGTACTTGCCAATTTCCAACTGAGCCTCAAGTTAATCTACTTTATTCCTTATACTTCGTGCATTCATATATAATACTTTTAATTCGGTACTCCCTTCTCCTTTCATATCAATTCCTATTTCACTTGGCCATACTGTATGACCTCTTCTTGAGCTTTCTACTCCATTGATTCTGTGGTCCTTTTTAACTTCTCTTATTTTCACTTTCCCTTTAACTCCATCCTTATATTTCCAGTTCATCCCCTCCCCCCCCCCCCCCCCCCCCACTACTTAGTTTAAACACATCTGTGTTGCAGTGGCAAACCTGTCTGCCAGAATGCTGGTCCCCTACCTATTAAGGTGCAACCCGTCCCTTTTGTACAATTCATCCCAACCCCAAAACAGATCACAGTGGTCGAAGAATGTACATCCTTGTTTCTTGCACCAGTTCCTCAGCCACATATTCAGATCCATTATCTCCCTGTTCCTGCCCTCTTCAGCACAAGGAACTGGAAGCAAACCAGAGATAACCACCCTGGAAGTCCTGCTTTTCAACCTTCTTCCGAGTTCTCTGAAGTCCCGCTGCAGAACGTCCTTCCTCTTCTTCCTGATGTCATTTGTGCCGACTTGCACTACCACTTCCAGCTGTTCACCTTCACCCTTGAGGATTCCCTGCAATCAGTCTGTGATGTCCTGGATCCTAGCACCAGGGAGGCAACACACCATCCTTAAATCTCGCCTGTTGCTGCAGAAACCCCTTTCCGTACCTCTTACTATGGAGTCCCCTACTACCATGGCTCTTCCTGATGTCTGACTCCTCGGCTCTGCTTCTGCACCAATTTTCGGCTCGCAGACCTGTCCACCTCTCAGACTGGCAGTATCTTCTGTCCTGACAGCTTCCAAGAAGGTGAACCTGTTTACGAGAGGTACATCCCCTGGGGTCTCCTGTACTTGAAGCATCCTTTCCTTCCTCATCGTCGCCCCCTTTCTCTCTTCCGGTATCCTCGGTGTAACGACTTCACTGTAGGTCCTGTCCAGAAAACCCTTGTTTTCACGGATAAACCTGAGGTCATCCAGTTCTTTCTTCAGTGCTGCAACATGCTCCTTCAGAAGCTGAATCTGGACCACTTTCCACAGCTGTAGCAGCCGGGGGCACCATCAGTGTCCCTGACCTCCCACATCATGCACGTAGCACACTGAATCAGCTTAGCGGTCATGTCTTCACCCTCTCCAATTGTGCCTGGCGTAGTCTCCTCCCTCAGCCTCCTCGTCGAAGACTTTCGAGCCAAAGACTGGCACTTTTCACACCAGGCACTTCCCTCCATTGTAATTGGTATACAATGGCTACCAATGTTTAAGGAATCTTACATAAGTATCTTCCACTGCACAAATAGAAAGCTTGTAATCTGGAATATCAGAACCATCATGGACAATCCCAACAACAGCACAGCCATTCTGCTTTCATAGCTCAGGAACTTGGAATTCTGACACCAGCATCACCACATACATGGCAAGAAAAAAAGGCCATTTCAAAGAACTAGGCAGTAGGCACAACACCTCCTTAGGGCCACACCAAAAGAGGTAGACTACCTGACAGCCTGCTTTTTAAGCTGCCACCTGCCCCATCTGTGGAAGAGCCTACAACTTCCACTAGCCTCTTTAGCCAAATCAGAAGCCATAAAACAGGAGGGTTTGAGGATGATACGCTTTGTCAAGGGGCTGCCGAGAGAAGACATCAAATCTATTACTGGCAAGATATGTAAAATGTTTTTAGAAAAACAAAAATAAATGCAAGATGATCTTAAAATTCATGGTGCTTTTCAAACCAAAAAAAAAAATCAACACTGAAAGGACTATTAGTACAATTGAAACAAGCATCATGAATTTAGATACACAACTTATCAATACCTCAGTTCCTACCAACAATGTAGGGTAATTTTTTGATAATGTAAGAAGTGAAAATTTGAAATGTTTAGAATTCAAATATATTAAATTGAAGTGGTTACCTCGCCATCTGTTATGTATCTGCAATTCATTTTCAAAAACTTCTCTGTCAGTGGTTCATCATCTTCCGAACCAGATGATGTTACCCTCACAACGGGCTGGGAATGCACAGGTGACGAGAGGAAATTCCTAGCTGTTACTTTTCTTGCAAGATCAGCATCCTGTAAATGTTAGATTGGTCATTTAAGTGTAAGTACAATTATGTAGATAAAACTCAACCAAAAATATTCGAATTGGTAATATTTCATGTTTTCCAGCTGACAGTTTTGTACTACATTTTAAAAATGTTGCTGCAATAATAAGATTTACAAGTAAACTACCTTCAGAACAATCTATTGGATAACAACAATACTTACTGGAAGTTTATCATACTCTGTATCTGATGAGGGTGGAGTCAGAGGGCTTCCACAGTCTGGGGAATTTGCTGCAGCAGAATATGGTGCTTCTGGAACAAACAAGATCTGAAAGCACCAAAGCCACTTTAAATATATGCAAACTCCAAATTTCAGAGTATTATTAAATTAGCACAATTTAACTTTCTGTAATTAGTGAAGCCATACCTGACCAGGAACAACAACACGACTATAAAGTTTGTTCATTTGTACAAGTTCATTTGGAGTAATGTTGAATTTCAAAGCAATGGTGTTAATTGTGTCTTGGGACCCAGCCTATAAAATATTGCAAATAAAATCATCTCTCTCATTCTAATGATCAGCATCTTACATAAGATTATTTATTCCCATTTCTTCTTGGATAGATATAACTGGGTCTAACTTGTCAGCAAAATTTAAGTGTAATTTTACCTTATAAATCAATAACTGAATTCTTACCTCATATTCTATGGTTCCTTTTGGCTTCTTAACAACCATTTTCTTTTCCTTATTCCTGATCATCTGACCATCACCTTTTTAAAAAAAGATCAGATCTCTTAATTTAAACACAAGGTAAATGTATTTTAATATTTAAAATTAATTACATAAAGACATTATGGTTATTCAGAATTTTTTAAATTCTAGAAGGAAAGCTGCACACACTAATTTGAATGATTTCTAAAATTGTTATTTTCTGACAATCAATTTCAATTAGTTTAGATTTGTTATTCCTTTATTTGGAAAATCAAAAGTGAACTTAAAACATCTAGTTACCACTTCATAACAATTGCTACAGGTCCTCCTAGCTAACACTAAACAAATCTAAGCTGGACAGTACTGCTCATAATTCAAGAAGCCTGAGAACTATGTTGGCCAACTTTCAACTCCTACTAACTACTTACAAAATGACAGAAAATAGTTCCAAATCCGGCCTATTCAGTTAAATCAATTCCAGCAGCCACTTTTTAACACATCTGCAATTATTCTCTCAGCTATCCCACTGTATTGTCGGCATGATGAAGCCCCTTCTCTTTCAGTTCATATAACATTTGTCTCCTCAATACCCAGAGTCTAGACTGACATCTACATCATTTATTATATTGATATTTGTCCTCTACTGTGTCTATTGTCTTGTTTATCACTTATTAATTAATTATTGCACTGCCCTGCACTGTTTTGGTGCACTTTATGTAGTCCTGTGTAGGTCTGCACTCTAGTGTAGTTTTTGTGTTGTTTTATGTAGTCTAATGTAGTCTTGAGTTGTCTCACAGTCTAGTGTAGTTTTGTGTTGTTTCATGTAGCACCATGGTTCTGGAGGAACGAAGTTTTGTTTTTACTGTGCACTGTACCAGCAGGTTATGGTCAAAATAACAATAAAAAACAACTTGACTTGACTTGTCTGATTTTGTGAAATTCTCAGCACATTTAAACTTTGTTTCCTAACATACAAGTTAGAAAATTTATGACATTCCACATCTAACCACTCCCTAAAAACCCTTGGTATAACAAGCCACAACATTCTTAAAAACTATTCCCCCACCCACACAATTTTATACTTTATTGATTCAAAACACTTCCCAAAACCCAACAATTCTATTAAAGCTCAACAACAGGAGCTTAACTTTGGGGCTCTCCTCTCCACAACAGTTTCCTGTTTTATCAGCTTTGCCAAAGCACTAGCGTGCATAAAACCACCAAGTTTACAGAATCAGACAATAAAATACCACACACAGTCAACATTCACATTTAAATAACTAACATCTAGAATTTGAACTCAGAAAGACTTTTTTTTACCCAAAGAGGTATGAGATATATGAGGTATATATAACTTTTATATACAAACATAATTCTGTTTACCAAGACCATATTTAAAGTTTGTGTGCCATGTCTCATGAAAGTGTGGCTTATACCTGCTTCACCTGACTGCACCATTACAATCTTAATTCACCGGATTGACTGTACAGCGTCCTCTGGCAAAGCAAGGGTCAGAGGGGTCTGCGTCCTAATCAGCTCCTCATGGTGCTCAGATATGATGCTCTTGCTGGGTTCATACTCAGGCAGCCTGGAATATAAAACGGTGAAGCACCGCCTATACTACTTGCCATGGGAGTTCACTTCAACTATACTGACAGCACTTTACACCCTACTCCAGGTGGACTTGGAACCTGTACTTAATGAGTTGTACTCTGGTCAACAGCTTAAAACGGGATACCCAGAAGACCTATTCACCCCTGCCAGTGATTTCAACCAGGCTAGCTTCAAAAGGGTATTACCAAAATACTACCTGAATGTTTGTCGTCTCACCAAGGACTCGAACACCCTTAACTAGTGCTATACTACCAAAGATGCCTTTTGAGCCATCCTCCAAACATAATTAGGTAACTCAAGCATCATGCTGTGCTCTGCCTCTCTGCATACAAACAGAAGCTGAAACATGAGGATCTAGTTCAGAAAATCCTACAGTGCTAGTCGGAAGAAATGGATGAGCTTCCACGCTACTGATCTGAGTCAGCAGACTGGTCCTTATTCAAAGATTCAGCAGCCAGCTCAGATAACAATGTCGCCATTGTCACGGACTTCATCAGTGTTGGCAAGTGTAGTGCCATACGCATACCAAAGGCAATAATCTAGGCATTCTCAAACTGAAAACTGGGAGATCTAGCTTCCTGGTGAGCTTAACACATTCTATGCATGTCCTGAACAACTGGAATATCACCACCCACACAGATAGCCTTCAATGTACTTGAACCCAAACAACTGGGCCAGATGCTTTCCACAAGTAAAGAGTGAACTCGTAGAAAGCATCTGGCCCGGATGGCATTCCTGGCTGTGTCCTCAGATCTTGTGCAGATCAACTGGCAGAGTAATTATAGACATTTTTAACATCTCTTTGCTTTAATCTGAGGTTCCCACCAACTTTAAGACCATTATCATCCGGGTACTTAAGAAAAACAAGATAAGGTGCCTTAATGACTACCATCCAGTGACTCTGAGACCCACTATCCTGAAGTGCTTCAAAAGACTGCTTATGGCACCTGTTAAATCCAGCCTTCCAGATAACCTCAATCCACTGCAGTTCGCCTAAAGCCAGAACAGGTCTGAGGCAGACACCATCTTTCTGGCCCTACACTAAGCTCTGGAGCGTCTGGGACAATAGACACACCTGTGGTTTACTGGGTGCACCTGTGCCTTCAACGCTGTAAGTCCAAGCAAACTCTTCTCTATACTCTGAGATCTGGGACTCAAAAACTCCCTTTGTAACTGGATCAATGACTTTCTGATCAACAGTCTGCAATCAAGAAGGATGGGCAGCAACCCTTTCACTGCAATTACTGTGAACACTATGGCCCCACAAAGCTGTGTCCTTAGCCTCCTACTCCCTGAATGCTCATGACTGTGTGGCCAGATTCTGTTCTTACTCCATCTACAAGTTTGCAGATGTTACCACCATTGTGGGCTGTATCTCAAATAACAATGAGATGGAGTAAAGGAAGGAAATAGTGACATGGTACAATGACAACATTTCCCTCAGTAACAGCAAAACTAAAGAGCTGGTCATGATCCTGTTTACATCAATTGTGCTGTCTCCTTTGACTCTCACCAATTTTTATTGATGTACCATTGAAAGCATCCTATCCAGATACCTCCCAGCTCTGCACTAAACCACAAGAAATTGTAGAGTTGTGGACTCAGGTCAGCACATCACGAAATGAGCCTCCCTCCTGGAACTCTGACTGTCTCAGTAAAACAGCCAAAGACACAGACACCCCAGACATTCTCTCTTCTTTCCCCCTCCACACTCCCGTCAGAAGATACAAAACCTAAAAGCATGCATCACCAGACTCAAAGGCAGATTCCATCCTGCTGTTGTAAGACAACTGAATCCTAGTACTTTTAGATACGATAGACTCCACTTCTGGAGAGGGACAGGAACAGACATGTTAGGAAATTGGAGTAAGGGGAAATATGAGGCTATCAGGCAGGAACAATATAACCATATAACAATTTCAGCACAGAAACAGGCCATCTTGGCCTTTCTAGTCTGTGCCGAACGCTTACTCTCACCTAATCACACCAACCTGCACTCAGCCCATAACCCTCCAAATCTTTCCTGTCCATATACCTATCTAATTTTACTTTAAATGACAATATCAAAACTGCCTCTACCACTTCTACTGGAAGCTCGTTCCACACAGCTACCACTCTCTGAGTAAAGAAATTCCCCCTCATGTTACCCCTAAACTTTTGCCCCCTACTCGCAACTCATGTCCTCGTTTGAATCTCCCCGACTTTCAATGGAAAAAGCCTATCCACGTCAACTCTAAATATCCCCCTCATAATTTTAAATGCCTCTATCAAGTCCCCTTTCAACTTTCTATGCTCCAAAGAATAAAGACCTAACTTGTTCAACCTTTCTCTGTAACTTAGGTGCTGAAACTCAGGTAACATTCTAGTAAATCTTCTCTGTACTCTCTCTATTTTGTTGACATCTTTCCGATAATTCAGTGACCAGAACTGTACACAATACTCCAAATTTGGCCTTACCAATGCCTTGTACAATTTTAACATTACATTCCAACTCCTATACTCAATGCTCTGATTTATAAAGGCCTGCATACCAAAAGCTTTCTTCACCACCCTATCCAGATGAGATTCCACTTTCAGGGAACTATGCACCATTATTCCTAGATCACTCTGTTCTACTGCATTCTTCAATGCCTTATCATTTACCATGCAAGTCCTATTTTGATTATTCCTACCAAAATGTAGCACCTCACACTTATCAGCATTAAACTCCATCTGCCATCTTTCAGCCCACTCTTCTAACTGGCCTAAATCTCTCTGCAAGCTTTGAAAACCTACTTCATTATCCACAGCGCCACCTATCTTAGTATCACTGCATACTTACTAATCCAATTTACCACCCCATCATCCAGATCATTAATGTATATGACAAACAACATTGGGCCCAGTACAGATCCCAGAGGCACACACTAGTCACCAGCCTCCAACCTGACAAACAGTTATCCACCACTACTCTCTGGCATCTCCCATCCAGCCACTGTTGAATCCATTTTACTACTTCAATATTAATACCTAAAGATTGAACCTTCCTAACTAACCTTCCACGTGGAACCTTGTCAAAGGCCTTACTAAAGTCCATGTCAACTTCCCTAGTAACCTCTTCAAAAAATTCAGTAAGATTTGTCAAACATGACCTTCCATGCACAAATCCATGTTGACTGTTCCTAATCAGACCCTGTCTACCCAGATAATGATATATACCATCTCTAAGAATACTTTCCATTAAGTTACCCACCACTGACGTCAAACTTACAGGCCTATAATTGCTCAGTTTACTCTTAGAACCCTTTTTAAACAATGGAACAACATGAGCAATATGCCAATCCTCCAGCACCATCCCCATTTCTAATGACATTTGAAATATTTCTGTCAGAGCCCCTGCTATTTCTACACCAACTTCCATCAAGGTCCTAGGAAATATCCTGTCAGGACCCAGAGATTTATCCACTTTTATATTCTTTAAAAGCTCCAGTACTTCCTCCTCTTTAATTGTCATTGTTTCCATAACTTCCCTTCTTGTTTCCCTTACCCTACACAGTTCAATATCCTTCTCCTTAGTGAATACCAAAGAAAAGAAATTTTTCAAAATCTCCCCCATCTCTTTTGGCTCCACACATAGCTGTCCACTCTGATTCTCTAAGGGACCAATTTTATCCCTTACTATCCTTTTGCTATTAATATAACTGTAGAAACCCTTTGAATTTATTTTCACCTTACTTGCCAAAGCAACCTCATATCTTCTTTCAGCTTGTCTAATTTCTTTAAGATTCTTTTTACATTCTTTATATTCCTTGAGCACCTTATTTACTCCATGCTGCCTATATATATTGGAGATCTCTCTCTTTTTCTGAACCAAGTTTCCAATATCCCTTGAAAACCATGGCTCTCTCAAACTTTTAACCTTTCCTTTCAACCTAACAGGAACATAAAGATTCTGTACTCTTAAAATTTCACCTTTAAATAACCCCCATTTCTCTATTACATCTTTCCCATAAAACAAATTATCCCAATCCACTCCTTCTAAATCCTTTCCCATCTCCTCAAAGTTAGCCTTTCTCCAATCAAAAATCTCAACCCTGGGTCCAGTCCTATCCTTCTCCATAATTATATTGAAACTAATGGCATTGTGATCACTGGACCCGAAGTGCTCCCCAACACATACCTCCATCACCTGACTTATCTCATTCCCTAACAGGAGATCCAACACTGCCCCTTCTCTAGTTGGTACCACTATGTATTGCTATAAAAAAACTATCCTGCACACATTCTACAAACTCCAAACCATCCATCCCTTTTACAGTATGGGCTTCCCAGTCTATGTGTGGAAAATTAAAATCTCCCACAATCACAGCCCTGGGCTTACTACAAATATCTGCTATCTCCTTATAAATTTGCTCCTCTAATTCTTGCTCCCCATTAGCCGGTCTATAATACATCCCTATAAGTGTTACTACACCTTTCCCATTCCTCAATTCCACCCAAATAGCCTCTTGGAAGCATAAATTGGAAACAGATATTCTGAGGAAAACATAGGGAAGAAATATGGCTAATGTTCAGGGGATATTTGCGTGGCATTCTGCATAGGTACACTCCAATGAGTCAGGGAAAGGATGGTAGGGTACAGGAACTGTGGTGTACAAAGGTTATTGTAAATCTAGTCAAGAAGAAGAACTGTAGAAAGGCTCATAAAACTAGGTAATGATAGAGATCAAGAGGATTATAAAGCTAGCAGGAAGGAGCTTAAGAATGAAATTAGGAGAGCCAGAAGGGGCCATGAGAAGGTTTTGGCGGACAGGATTAGGTAAAACCCAAGTCATTCAACAAGTATGTGAAGAGCAAGAGGATAAGACGTGAGAGAATAGGATCAATCAAGTGTGACGGTTAAAAAGTGTGTAGGGAACTTGAGATAGCAGAGGTACTTAATGAATACTTTACTTCAGTATTCACTACGGAAAAGGACCTTGGCCATTGTAGGGATGACTTACAGCAGACTGAAAAGCTTAAGCATGTAGATATTACAGAACAGGATGTGCTGGAGCTTTTGGAAAGCATCAAGTTGGGTAAGTCACCGGGACTGGACGGGATGTACCCCAAGCTACTGTGGGAGGCGAAAGAGGAGATTGCAGGGCCTTTGGTGATGATCTCTGCATCATCAATGGGGAAAAGAGAGGTTCTGGCAGATTGGAGGGTTGTAGAAGCTGTTGCTTTATTCAAGAAAGGGAGTAGAGATAATCCAGGAAATTATAAACCAGTGAGTCTTACTTCAGTGGTTGGTAAGCTGACAGAGAAGATCCTGACGGCAGGATTTATGAACATTTGAAGAGGCATAATATGATTAGGAATAGTCAGGATAGTTTTGTCAAAGGCAGATCGTGCCTTATGAGCCTGATTAATTTTTTGAGGATGCGACTAACCACATTAATGAAGGAAGAGCAGTAGATGTAGTGTATTGTAGCGATGTGCTACACACAGTGCTGAAATAATGACATGCAGTCGGTAAGTCATTTCAAGACTAGTTTGTTCAAACTTCACGGCACTGGCATTTAATCCCTAGCGCCCGCCCTCTCTGGGCGGAAATGACGTCAGAGGTGCATTACCAAAGTCTCCTCCCGTGCGCTGGCTATTTGTGAGCCGGTTCGCCTGCACAGAAAGTGGGTCGCCACATAACCCTCTCCCCCAGAACCGGCGATACACCCCCCAATGTCCAGAGTCTGGATCAGCCTCTGTTTGGGAGGTCTGGCGGACCTCCGTACGATCCCCAATTCCTCCATCCTCTTGAACTCCTTCGCCACGCAGAGCTTTTCTGGGGGGGAGCCTTCATGCGTGGGTGTGGAGGGGTGGTCCCTGGGTCGGGATGTGGTGCTGTACCCCGTGTCTGGGCATGGCTGCCGTAAACTGCGGTGCCAGAATCGATGGAAAGTCCGAGGATTCTGGTGAATTCGTTGTCCGACAGCATGATGGAGTCTAGGTGTGGGGCCGGCAACTTGGCTTCACCCAGGGAGAACATCTGGAAAGTCTCGGCATGTACCAGTCTTTTCCCTTGCAAGTCGACCAGCAGGCTGTGAGCTCGCAAGAAGTCCGCCCCCAGGAGTGGTAACCAGTGGCAACCAGTGTGAAGTCCCAGAAAGTGCAGTTTTAGCGAAACTGCGTGAACAGATGAAGAGTTGGTCATCTTTGGTCCAAATCTCGTTTGGACCATCGGGGTCACCAATGTAGCGATGTGCTACACACAGCGCTGAAATAACGACACACAGTCGGTAAGCCGTTTTGAGACTAGTTTATTCAAACTTCGCGGCGCTGGCATTTAATCCCTAGCGCCCGCACTCTCCGGGCGGAAATGACATCAGAGGTGCATTACCAAAGTCTCCCCCCGCGCGCTGCCTATTTGTGAGCCGGTTCGCCTGCGCAGAAAGTGGGTCGCCACAGTATATGGATTTCAGCAAGGCATTTGATAAGGTACCCCATACAAGGCTTATTGAGAAAGTAAGGAGGCATGAGATCCAAGGGGACATTTTTTTGGGGATCCAGAACTGGCCTGCCCACAGAAGGCAAAGAGTGGTTGTAGTCAGGTCATATTCTGCATGGAGGTCAGTGACCGGTATTGTGCCTCAGGGTTCTGTTCTGGGACCCCAACTCTTTGTGATTTTACTAAATGACCTGGACAAAGAAGTGGAGGGATGGGTTAGTAAATCTGCTGATGTCATAAAGGGTGGGGGTGTTGTGCATAGTGTGGAGTGCTGTCAGAGATTACAGTGGGACATTAATAGGATGCAAAACTGGGCTGAGAAGTGGCAGATGAAGTTCAACCCAGATAGTTGTTCAGTGGTTCATTTTGGTAGGTCAAATATAATGGCAGAATATAGTTTTAATAGTAAGACTCTTGGCAGTGGGATCAGAGGGACCTTGGGGTCCGAGTCCATACTACTACTGTGCAGGCTGACTGTGTGGTTAAGAAGGCATACAATGCATTGGCCTTCATCAATCGTAGGATTGCGCTTAGGAGCCGAGAGGTAATGTTGTAGCTATATAGGACCCTCGTCAGACCCCACTTGGAGTACAGTGTTCAGTTCTGGTCGCCTCACTACAGGAAGGATGTGGAAACCATAGAAAGGGTGCAGAGGAGATTTACGAGGATGTTGCCTAGACTGGGGAGCATGCCTTATGAAAATAGGTTGAGTGAACTCGGCCTTTTCTCCTTGGAGCAACAGAGGATGAGAGGTGACCTGATAGAGGTGTATAAGATGATAAAATGCATTGATTGTGTGGATAGTCAGAGGCTTTTCCCCAGGGCTGAAATGGCTAGCACAAGAGTGCACAGTTTTAAGGTGCTTGGAAGTAGGTACAGAGGAGATGTCAGGCGTATGTTTTTTTACGTAGAGAGTGGTGAGTGTGTGGAATGGACTGCCAGCAACAGTGGTGGAGGTGGATACGAAAGGGTCTTTTAAGAGACTCCTGAATAGGCACATGGAGCTTAGAAAAAAACAGGGCTGTGGGTAACCCTACGTAATTTCTAAGGTAGAGATATATTTGGCACAGCTTTGTGAGCTGAAGGACCTATATTGTGCTGTAGGTTTTCTGTTTCTATAACCTCACAATCTACCTTGAATGGCCTTATTATCTAGCTGCATTGCACTCCTGTAACTGTAACACTATTCTGTATTGTGTAGTTTTACCTTGAACTACCTTAACGAACTGCCTCAATGATCTGTACGAATTGTATTCAAGGCAAGCTTTTTGTTATACCACAGTACAGGTGATACTAATAAACCAATAAATTAATTCCACTGATAGTTTTGTTAGCACCTGTGTTTGTTTCGATAAGCAAATGAGTGCCATTTTCTTAAATTTGTTTGTATTAAATCTCTGAAGTTTTCATATTCAAGGATAAGCAGTAAGTGCACCAAGGAGTCCAACAAACTAAAAAAAACTTTCAATTTTCACCCAGAGCGTCACAATTCTACAAAAATGCTAATTTACAGAAAATGAAAATAATAGTCTGGGAGCAACAACGCTACAGCCCTAATCATTTGCTCCCATGCTGGGAATTATCTGCACGAGCATGGTTTTCAGCAGATAACGACACTTTGCAGCCTGGTGTGTATACTATCAACTGCCTCTGCAACGCATCAACAGACACTTCATGAAGAATAACGGTCAGCACAAACAGCTAAAGGCTTCCTAACTCTCAAATTGGGAAGCTCGCCTGATGATGATCCTGCACAGTGTTAAACCTGGCAAAGTCTCCATTAAAATTCGTGAGAGATATCAAGATGAAACCAAAAAGGATAAATGAGGATAGGACATTGGATGCTGTCTCTATGGACGTGAACAAGGCCTTCAACAAGATTTTGCATGGCAGCCTAGTTTGAAATGTTAGGTCCCATGGAATTCAGGGAGAGCTGGTTAGGTGGATTCAAAACTGGCTGGAAATTCAAAATAGGAAGGAAAGAATGGTAGCTAAAGGCTGTTTTGTAGAATGGAGGCCAGTGACTAGTGCTACAAGGGTTGGTGTTGCTCTTCATTATTCGTATAAATGATTTGTACGCGAATGCACAAGATCTGATCAGTAAGGATGCAGATAACAAAATTAGGAGTTCATAGTGAACAATGTTACCAAAAATTACAGGGAAGGACTTTGATTATTTAGGGAGATGGGCCAAGGAGTGGCAAATGGATTTCAAGACAAATAAGTGAGGAGATGCATTTTGGATAGTCAAACCAGTGTAGGATTTATACTATGACTGGTAGGGCACTAGAGAGTGTTATGTAACATTGGGATCTGAGAGTACATACACAACTTGTTGAAAGCAGTGTCACTGGTAGACAGGGTGGTGAAAAGTGTTTAACATGTTGGTCTTCATCAGTCAGGGAGCTGAGCATAGGAGCTAGGACATTATGTTGCAATTATATAAATGATTGGTGATAACACACTTGGAGTACAGTACTGTACAGTTTTGGGTATCCTGTGATAGAAAAAGACATGGGTAAACAGGAAATAGTGCAAAAAGATTTACAAGGATGTTGCCAGGACTAGAGGGCATCAGTTATAGACAGCAGTTGGCCAGGCTAGGTATTTATTCCTTGGGAGCACGAGGGCTGGCCTTATAGATGTTTATAAATGAAGGATAAAGATTAAATGCATGGTAGAAGTTTTATTCCCACTGATTATCCATTCAGAAGACTGTCTTCACTGTGACACTTTTAAAACTGCACTGCGATACACTGAAGTGCTACAGTCAGGCTGCCAAAGAAAGAGTAAGCCAGAGTCAAACAGCATGGCTTAGAAGCAAGCAGTTAACAATTTTATGGCAAAAGCAATCAAACCAGATACCAGTCAAAACCTCACAGCACATTGCCTTTTTCTCCACATCTAAAACTCCATTCTCCAAAAAAATGTAGAAAAGCCAGTGATAATGAGGAAACAAAATACTGCAAATCAAACATTAAAGAGGCTAGTTGTACTTTTTAAGAAGTAAAACGCAAAAACATTTAAGGGGGAATTTATAAAGCCCGAAGCTTAGATGACTAAAGCCACTTCCTCCAATAAAAAACAATGATAAATAATTGCAACAAAGTAGACCAAAACTAACAGGACCACAACATTTCTGAAGAACTTGAAAAGAAAGACAATGTTGTGGATTGATCCAAACGAAAGTGTGATTAAATTCTGGACTGAAATAATGGAATTATAAAACATGTTTCCACTCAGCATAGCACATTCTATTGCAATGCTGCCAACTAAAACAGATTCAGCCATCTACTCAGAAAGGTTTCCGTAAACTGAATTCCACAGTTGGGAAAACGTTCAATGTTAATCCTTCAGCAACATTTGCATCCTGTGAAATAATAGGTAAAGATCCATGGTACATAAAAATGATATTAATAAACAATTTCCAGATTATCTTTAATCCATTTATAACATAAATACAACATATTTTATGCATTTCTGCAACTTCAAATATTTCCACTAATTTTGCTTTAGGGGGTGCAGTATTACAGTGCACATTGGTTTCTGACTCAAACCTGCAGAGGCCAGCCATAGCTACGAATTTCTAGTTTTGTCCAACAACCTTATTGATGAGACAGACTGATAATCAAAACTATAATTTTCAGCAATCCTATACCGAACAACTACTTACCCAAAATATCTGAGCATAACTTTTCTTATTGTATGAGTGGGGCTCTGATCTCTAAAGTAACGATGTAAAATCTATCTCTCACTGCACTGAAGCTCAGCTTTAAATGAATGCAAGGGAATAGGGAGATTCCAGAAAAAGAATGGACAGGAATATGTAAGGTGCTATCTGAAACATGCTGAATAATCATGCTCTGTATTTCCCTAAAGCAATTCAAATTCATGGAAACATGAGGGCATAACCACATGTACATTAACATGAAAAAAAAATTGTAAACATACTTAAATTTCCCGCATTAGGGCATGTAATGCATTGAAAGTCGAGCTTTGATCTCCAGAAGCTAATTAATCTTGACTCAAGATTTCCAGCATCTGCAGAATCTCGTGTTTAGTCCTGTTACATCTTTGTCACTGTCTTAATTATCTATCTGATCTCAATTCAGGGGAGGAAAACAATACTGTGTTTCAATATGCACTTCAGATCTTAGTCTTTACAAGCAAATGTGTCCATGGTTCTCGGTCATTCATTTCATGCTAACCTACTATCAGCAATTTATAGAAATCAGTCAGTACTCATGCAGGACAGATCTGTTGATCTATCAGATTGTTTCATACTGATCATTTATCAAAGCTGAAATTATAAACACATAAACGTTGAAAATCATAGACACAAAAGATTCTGCAGATGCTGGAAATCTAGAGCAACACACAAAATGCTGGAGGAACTCAGCAGGTCAGGCAGCATCTATAGAAATGAACAAACAGTTGATATTTTCAGGTCAAGACCTTCCTTCAGAACTGAGAAGGAAGGGGGATGATGCCAGAATAAAAAGTTGGGGGGAGAGAAAAGAGGCTAGCAGGAAGGTGATAGATGAAGCCAGGTAGCTGGGAAAGGTTAAGGGCTGGAGAAGAAGGAATCTGATAGGAGAGGAGATTGAACCATAGGAAAAAGAGGAGGAGGAAGCAACCCAGGGGAAAGCAATAGGTAGGTGAGAAGTAGAAGGTCAGAGTGGGAACGTACAACATAGAATAGTACAACACATTACAGGCCCTTTGGCCCACAATGTTGTGCTGACCCTCAAACCCTGCCTCCCATATAGCCCCCCACCTTAAATTCCTCCATATACCAGTCTAGTAGTCTCTTAAACTTCACTAGTGTATCTGCCTCCACTACTGACTCAGGCAGTGCATTCCACACACCAACCACTCTGAGAGAAAAACCTTCCTCTAATATCCCCCTTGAACTTCCCTCCACTTACCTTAAAGCCATGTCCTCTTGTCCTGAGCAGTGGTGCCGTGGGGAAGAGGCGCTGGCTATCCACTCTATCTATTCCTCTTAATATCTTGTACACCTCTATCATGTCTCCTCTCATCCTCCTTCTCTCCAAAGAGTAAGGCCCTAGCTCCCTTAATCTCTGATCCTAATCCATACTCTCTAAACCAGGCAGCATCCTGGTAAATCTCCTCTGTACCCTTTCCAATGCTTCCACATCCTTCCTATAGTGAGGCAACCAGAACTGGACACAGTACTCCAAGTGCAACCTAACCAGAGTTTTATAGAGCTGCATCATTATATCGCGTCTCTTAAACTCTATCCCTCTACTAATGAAAGCTAACATCCCATAAGCTTTCTTAACTACCCTATCTACCTGTGAGGCAACTTGCAGGGATCTGTGGACATGTACCCCCAGATCCCTCTGCTCCTCCACACTACCAAGTATCCTGCCATTTACTTTGTACTCTGCCTTGGAGTTTGTCCTTCCAAAGTGTACCACCTCACACTTCTCCGGGTTGAACTCCATCTGCCACTTCTCTACCCACTTCTGCATCCTATCAATGTCTCTCTGCAATCCTCGACAATCCTCTACACTATCTACAACACCACCAACCTTTGTGTCGTCTGCAAATTTGCCAACCCACCCTTCTACCCCCACATCCAGGTTGTTAATAAAAATCACAAAAAGTAGAGGTCCCAGAACAGATCCTTGTGGGACACCACTAGTCACAACCCTCCAATCTGAATGTACTCCCTCCACCACGACCCTCTGCCTTTTGCAGGCAAGCCAATTCTGAATCCAAGTGGCCAAACTTCCCTGCATCCCATGCCTTCTGACTTTCTGAATAAGCCTACCGTGTGGAACCTTGTCAAATGCCTTACTAAAATCCATGTAGGTCACATCCACTGCACTACCCTCATCTATATGCCTGGTCACCTCCTCAAAGAATTCTATCAGGCTTGTTAGGCATGATCTACCCTTCACAAAGCCATGCTGACTGTCCCTGATCAGTCCATGATTCTCTAAATGCCCACAGATCCTATCTCTAAGAATTTTTTCCAACAGCTTTCCCACCACAGACGTAAGGCTCACTGGTCTATAATTACCTGGACTATCCCTACTACCTTTTTTGAACAAGGGGACAACATTCGCCTCCCTCCAATCCTCCAGTACCATTCCCGTGGACAATGAGGACATAAAGATCCTAGCCAGAGGTTCAGCAATCTCTTCCCTCACCTCTTGGAGCAGCCTGGGGAATATTCCATCAGGCCCCAGGGACTTATCCCTCCTAATGTATTTTAACAACTCCAACACCTCCTGTCCCTTAATATCACCATGCTCCAGAACATCAACCTCACTCATATTGTCCTCACCGTCATCAAGTTCCCTCTCAGTGGTGAATACCGAAGAGAAGTATTCATTGAGGATACTTCCACAGCCTCCAGGCACATCTTCCCACTTATATCTCTAGTCGGTCCTACCTTCACTCCTGTCATCCTTTTGTTCTTCACATAATTGTAGAATGCCTTGGGGTTTTCCTTTACCCTACTCGCCAAGGCCTTCTCATGCCCCCTTCTTGCTCTTCTCAGCCCCTTCTTAAGCTCCTTTCTTGCTACCCTATATTCCTCAATAGACCCATCTGACCCTTGCTTCCTAAACCTCATGTATGCTGCCTTCTTCCACCTGACTAGATTTTCCACCTCACTTGTCACCCATGGTTCCTTCACCCTACCATTCTTTATCTTCCTCACCGGGACAAATCTATCCCTAACATCCTGCAAGAGATCCTTAAACATCGACCACATGTCCATAGTACGTTTCCCTGCAAAAACATCATCCCAATTCCCACCCGCAAGTTCTAGCCTTATAGCCTCATAATTTGTTCTTCCACAATTAAAAATTTTCCTCTCCTCTCTGATTCTATCCTTTTCCATGATAATGCTAAAGGCCAGGGAACGGTGATCACTGTCCCCCAGATGCTCACCCACTGACAGATCTGTGACCTGACCCGGTTCGTTACCTAATACTAGATCTAGTATGACATTCCCCCAGTCAGCCTGTCAACATACTGTGACAGGAATCCATCCTGGACACACTTAACAAACTCTGCCCCATCTAAACCCTTGGAACTAATCAAGTGCCAATCAATATTAGGGAAGTTAAAGTCACCCATGATAACAACCCTGTTATTTTTGCACCTTTCCAAAATCTGCCTTCTAATCTGCTTCTCAGTATCTTTGCTGCTACCAGGGGGCCTATAGAATACCCCCGGTAGAGTAACTGCTCCCTTCCTGTTCCTGACTTCCACCCATACTGACTCAAAAGAGGATCCTGCTACATTACCCACCCTTTCTGCAGCTGTAATAGTATCCCTGACCAGTAATGCCACCCCTCCTCCCCTTTTCCCCCCTCTCTATCCCTTTTAAAGCACTGAAATCCAGGAATTTTGAGAATCCATTCCAGCCCTGGTGCCAGCCAAGTCTCCATAATGGCCACTACATCATAATTCCATGTATGTATATATGGAATACAATAGGGAAATAGAGGAAGGGATGGAGGGGGTGGAAGAAATTTCTGGAAGGAGAAACTGATATTCATGCCATCAGGTTGGAGGGTACCAAGATGGAATATGAGGTGCTGTTCCTCCACCATGAGAGTGGCATTATCTTGGTACAAGAGGAGGCCATGGACCGAAACGTCAGAACAGGAATGGGAATTGGAATTAAAATGTATGGGCAGTAAGAAGTCCCACTTGTGCCTAAAAAAAAGTTAAATATGGGCAAGCAAACAGTGTAAACTGCTTAAATGGAAAACAATATATGAAGTTATAATGAAACAGATGAAACAGATTAAAGACTTGGTGATTACAGTATTTCATAAAAGTAAGGAAACGAAGTGGGTGACAGGCTGGGGCTGCCACAAATTGAGGAAAAGACAACAACTTCCACAAATATTGCAACTTAAAATTAAATTATTACCATAAAGTACAGAGTCAGAGGAAGTGACCAAAATAGTGGAGGGGCCTTAAAGAAGTTTGAAAACAAAGACAGAAATTTTAAAAATGCAGCACCACTTAAATAGGAGTCAATGTGGATAACCAAGTGAGGAATTTGGGAACCAGCTTTGCAGAAACAGTTTTAAACAGTTGAACATGGAAGCTAGTAAGTTGTCATGAATTTTCAGACGCAGGGCAGACAAAGGCAAGAACTTAGGCTTTATCAACGGACACAAGACTGACTGCATCAGGTGACATCATGAAAGCAAGAATTTGCAGTGTTAGTAAAGGCAGTCTAAAAGCACATCTCGGGGTCACATTGCAAACAAAGGTTATGAACTGATCCAAATCCAGACAATGTCGGAGGAGTGCCAGAAGGTCTTTGATCTCTCTACGCATCCAATATCAACACAAGCATCTTGACACTGGAAATGGTGAAGGGCTCAAAAGAGGTGGTAATGAAGTAGACCAGGTTATCGGGCAGAAATGAACACCAGTGTTTCTGATGCTACCAGGGTGATGCACGTTGGCAGGAAATAGAAGGCCAAGAATAAATATGTATTAACGACACTGACGGAGAAGACTTTGTAACCATTTACTACATATGATTGAGCAATTACTAATGAAATAAATGGGATAATGGTGCAAAGGCGCTGAAGAATGGTGTAATCAACAGTGGCCATGCTGCAGATGGGTGACAGAGAGAAAAATTGAACTGACTTTATTTCTTACATCCTTCACACACGTGAGGAGTAAAAATCTTTACGTCTCCGTCTGAATGTGCAATGTGCGAATTATAGTAATCTGTGATAAATAGTATGTACAGTAAGATATAGAATAGAACTGTCAATATAGTTTGGAAATACAATTGTGCCAGCGTGAATGAATCATTCTGACGGCCTGGTGGAAGAAGTTGTCCCAGAGCATTATACAGGGTGTAACTAATTGTTTTAATCTGAGGTTTTTCTATACTGAAAAAAGGGCAGAAAAATATTGAAATGACTCTTAAATTTGGCATGTTCCTGTTGACCTTCACCAAATTTTTTTTTACAAATATACCACTGAAAACATCCTATCTGGTTGCATCACAGCTTAGTATGCCTATGTGGGAAATTGCAGAAAATTGCAGATACAGCACATTCCATCATGAAAACCAAACTCCCCTCCATGGGCTCTGCCTTGGAAAAGCAGCCAGCATAATCAAAGACTGTTCCCATCATGAACATTCTCTCTTCTCCCCCCCTTCCACTGATTTGAAGATAAAAGAAAGTTTGAAAATGCACACAATCAGACTCAAGAACAGCTTCTATCCCCTTGTTAAAACAGACAGACCTCTTGATCTTTAATGGTGAACTCTTGCTCTCAATCTATCTCTTAATGCTCTTGCTCTTTGTGATCTACATGCACTGTGACTGAAAGACTATAACACACACAAAATGCTGGAGGAATTCAGCAGGCCAGGCATAGAGCAAAGTCAACATTTTGGGCTGAAACCATTCAGCGGGACTCTTGTTTTTGATTATATTTGTATTCTGTTATTGTTTTTCACTTGAACTACCTCAAAGTATTTGTTTTGAAAAGAGCTGGATGGATGGCTTGCAAAATTATATATTCACTGTAGCCTGTACTTCTCAGATTAATATGTAAATGACAATTCTGGGCAAGATTGGCTCAGATTTAAGTGACTACAATATGTCAAGGAGACACAAGAGACTATAGATACTGGAATCTGGAGCAACAGACAATCTGCTGGAAGAGTTCAACAAGTCTAGCAGCATCTGTGGGAAACAACAAGCTGTCCATATTTCAGGTCAAAACCATTCGTCAGGGTAACCCTGCAAAATGAGGGGTACATAGGGCTATGGTTTGGGTGCAGGTAGATGGGACTAGGCAAAATAATAGTTCAGCAGGGACTAGATGGGCCGAAAGGCTCTTTTCTGTACTATAGTGGTCGGTGACAATGACTCCACGCCAAAGGATTTTAAAGGAAAATAAGGTTGAAGTAGGATGGCTGTTTACAAAGACAGAGGAGGCAACAGTTGTTTGAAAAGCTATGTTAAACAGAAGTTTGAAGGAGTAGGAAACGCTACTCGGGAGAGAACTGTCAAGAATGCCATCCTGAGGCTGAGAAGGGAATTGTATGGCCAACGATTTACAATAGCAATTCAGCGGTGTCTGGCGAATGATATTTATGTGTTTACAGAAAATTCACAGTGTTACTTAGAAAACTGCTACAGTAAAGTGTCACTATTTTATAATATTGGCTGGGAAAAATAGCTAAGTACGTACTAGAAGCTCATTCAATCAAGTTTTCCTTGCCACTTATTCTTTCGGCATCAGGGTTCAATGACTCTTCGCTACTGTTGACTGCCGAATAACCAGAAGAAAATAATTCTTCGACTTCGGACGGATTTTCCCAAGCAATTTGTAATTAATTGGAGTGAAAATCCTCCACATTTCAATGGGATCATGCATTAAAAAAACTCCAGCGCAAGCATTCTTAAAAGTTGTGGAGAATTCTGCGACAAATGGATTGCAAGCGCTTCAAAGTCTTTACCCGATCAGTTCGAGTGAACAAACATCCCAGAACACCAATTCCAAAAAACTACAATGCAGCTACTATCGTAGCCCCAGAACTTAAAAGCTGATAGCTGTTCTGTCGGTGCACTCCGTACATGCTTTACACAACGCTTTTTCCAGGAGGAACACAGCCATCCCACCTGGTAGGTGTAAACACATGCACACCACGTCTCCGCACAAAAGAAGGCAGACTGCTAAGGCTGTGAAGCTGAGAAGTTTGAGATATTATCCTACTTTATTGTTTACAAGAACAAGGCAGTTTATAAACTTGAAGGACTTACGGAAGCTTCTTCTCAAAATAGCTAATAACATCTTGGATTTGAAATACACTCCTAAACTAATATAAATGTACCATGGACAGCATTCTGACAGGCTGCATCACTATCTGGTATGCTGGGGGGGTGCTGCATAAGACCAAAAGAAGCTGCCAGAGGGTTGTAAATTTCGACGACTCCATCTTGGGTATTAGCCTTCAAGGAGCGGCGTCTCAGAAATGCAGCGTCCATTATTAAGGACCTCCAGCATCCAGGGCATGCCCTTTTCTCATTGTTACCATCAGGTAGGAGATACAGAAGTCTGAAGGCACACACTCAACGATTCAGGAACAGCTTCTTCCCCTCTGCCATCCGATTCCTGAATGGACATTGAATCCTTGGACCCAACCTCACTTTTTTAATATATACCATTTCTGTTTTTTGCACGATTTTTAATCTATTCAATAAACATATACTGCAATTTATTATTTTGTGTTTTTTCTCTTCTATATTATGTATTGCATTGAACTGCTGCTGCTAAGTTAACAAATCTCATGGTGATAAACCTGATTCTGATGTAGAGGAAATAGCTGAAAATTGGAGCACATAAGATTCTCTGCATACTTTTGGACATATGTACAAAAATCTTTTCAAAAAGATAGCTGATAATTAGTATGCATTAGGGGTTGACTGCGGCTAGCTATATTTACAAGGATAGTCTCTCATATATGGACAGAAGTTTTTAAACTGGAGGCACACAGAAACACAGCTCTCAACTGTCTGCCCCTGACTGGAAATCTTCCGAAATGGACGGTTGAGACTGATGAACTCAAACTGGGAAAGGCAGGCAGAGAGAATCTTTCATTCACTCACTCACACTCTCTCTCACACACACACACACACAAACAGGACAGGCGAGAAAAAAAATTGAGAATGAAGGAAGTAAAAGGGAAAAAGATGGAGGGGAGTGTTAAGTAGGAACCATATAATCTCAACATGGCCCCTTTAATTCACAAAGTCCATGCCAAGCTTCTCGCTAGTCTACACCAATCCCATCCAGATCCTCATCAGCCAGACTATTGTGTCAGAATAAATGTCTCTTGACTGTAGTAATTAACTCCATCATTAAGGATCCCCATCACTCTGGACATGCTCTCTTCACACTATTACCATGGGAAAGCAAGCACAGGAGCCTGAAGGCATACACTCAGCGATTCAGGAACAACTTCTTCCCTTCTGCATCAGATTTCTAAATGGACACAACCCATGTGTGGTAGAGCATATATTGACTGGTTGCATCAAAGCCTGGCATAGAAACACCAAAGGCTTTGTACGGAAATGCTTACAAAAAAGTAGTGGATATGGTACAGTCAATCACAAGTAAAACCCTTCCCACCATTGAGCACTTCTATATGGAACACTCTCACAGGAAAGCAGCTTTCATCAAGGACCCCCACCATCCAGGCATGCATCTTCTCACTGCTGCCATCAGAAAGGTGGTACAGGAGCCTAAGGACCTGCACCACCAGGTTCAGGAACAGCTTTTAACCCTCAACTTCAAGCTCTTGAACTAGAGGGGATAATTCTTGAACTAGAGGGGATAATTGAACTAGAGGGGATAATTGAACTAGAGGGGATAATTTCTGCCCCATCACAGAACTGTTCCCACTGAACTGGATTCACTTTCAAGGACTCTTCATCACATGTTCTCAATATGTGATCTCTGCCTCAAAGGCCGATGTTCAGCTGTCTTTAAAGAGAGTGAATTCTCACAAGGCCGAAGATCCCAATGGAGTACCTGGTAAGGCTCTAAAAACCTGTGCCAACCAACTAGCGGGACTATTCAAGGATATTTTCAACCTCTCAGAGCTACGGGAAGTTCCCATTTGCTTCAAAAAGGCAACAATTATACCAGTGCCTAAAAAGAATAATGTGAGCTGCCTTAATGACTATCGCCCGGTAACGCTCACATCTACTGTGATGAAATGCTTTGAGAGGTTGGTCATGACTAGACTGAACTCCTGCCTCAGCAAGGATCTGGACCCATTGCAATTTGCTTATCACCACAATAGGTCAACGGCAGATGCAATCTCAGTGGCTCTCCACACGGCTTTAGACCACCTGGACAACACAAACACCTATGTCAGGATGCTGTTCATCGACTATAGCTCAGCATTTAACACCATCATTCCCACAATCCTGATTGAGAAGTTGCAGAACCTAGACCTCTGTACCTCCCTCTGCAATTGGATCCTCGTCTTCCTAAGCAGAAGACCACAATCTGTACGTATTGGCGATAACATCTCCTCCTCGCTGACAATCAACACTGGTGCACTTCAGGGGTGTGCGCTTAGCCCACTGCTATACTCTCTATATACACATGTGGCTAGGCACAGCTCAAATACTATCTATAAATTTGCTGACAATACAACCATTGTTGGTAGAATCTCAAGTGGTGACGAGTGGGCATACAGGAGTAAGATATGCCAACTAGTGGAGTGGTGCTGCAGCAACAACCTGGCACTCAAGGTCAGTAAAATGAAAAAGCTGAATGTGGACTTCGGGAAAGGTAAGCCAAGGATCAGATAGAGGGATCAGAAGTGGAGAGAGTGAGCAGTTTCAAGTTCCTGAGTGTCAAGATCTCTGAGGAACTAACCTGGTCCCAACGTATCGATGCAGTTGGCAAGAAAGCAGCTATACTTCATTAGGAGTTTGAAGAGATTTGGTATGTCAACAAGTACACTCAAAAACTTCTATAGATATACTGTGGAGAGCATTCTGACAGGCTGCATCACTGCCTGGTACCGAAAAGAAGCTGCAGAAGGTTGTAAATTTAGTTGGCTCCATCTTGGGTACTAGCCTACAAAGTACCCAGGACATCTACAAGGAGTGGTGTGTCAAAAAGGCAGCGTCCATTATTAAGGACCTCCAGCATCCAGGACATGCCCTTTTCTCACTGTTACCATCAGGTAGGAGGTACAGAAGCCCGAAGGCACACACTCAGTGATTCAGGAACAGCTTCTTCCCCTTTGTCATCCAATTCCTAAATGGGCATTGAACCCTTGGGCACTACCTCATTTTTTTTTAATATATACTACTTGTTTTTTTGCACAATTTTTAATCTATTCAATATATGTACACAGGTTTCCCCTGCTATCCGAAAGTAGAGCATTCCTATGAAACCTTTTATAAGCCGAAATGGCGTAAAGCGAAGAAGCAATTACCATTAATTTATATGGGAAAAATTTTTGAGCATTCTCAGACCCGAAAAATAACCTACCAAATAGCACATAAAACACCTGCCCACGCAAGGCTTCACTATCATGGTATTCTCGGGGTAAACACAAGTTTATGGTGGGCGCTTTTCTTCGTAAAAGTGAAAATCCTCTTCAGATTTCTTTTGGTTAGTGAAAACAGGTACTAATGTAGGTCTTTTGTAAAAGCAAAGCGGCGTAAAGCGAACTTTCATAAAGCGGGGGGACACCTGAACTGTAATTTATTTATTATATTATTATTATATTTTGTGTTTTTCTCTTCCATATTATGTATTGTATTGAACTGCTGTTAAGTTAACAAATTTCTCATTGCATGCTGGTGATAATAAACACAATTCTGATTCTGATTTTCACAATTGCTTATTTTTTCATCATTATTACTTTTTCTTTTTGTATTTGTAGAGTTTGTTGTTTTTTACATGTTGGTGATTGTCTGTCCTGTAGGATGTGGTCTTCCATTGATTTTACTGTGTTTCTCGTATTTACTGTGATTGCCCACAAGAAAATTAATCTCCAGCTTGTATATGGTGACATTATATAGTTTGATAATAAATTTGCTTTCATTTTTGACTGACAGATTAGTCTTAATCATCCTTCCTCAGATGACTAAACACTTTACCAGAGGAAATTGGTGGTTAATACTGTTACTACTGTTGACAAGTGGCACCAAGATAAGGAAAGTGGATCACAGTTCCCAGAGATTTATTGTGGATCTTTACCATTTGAAGATAAAAGTTTGGTAAAATCTTTGTTTTGTAAAATTTGGCCACACTTCAGTGAACTTGGCCATCAGCTTCTGAATGTACACAAATGTAAATACTATCCACATAATGCAACATGGAAGTAGAGGCAGTTTTAATTTTGGAGTGGTCTAGTTTCCCATTGGTCCTGTAAATTTAATGCTGATGAATGAGGTGATGCATTTGTGAAGCCAAATAATGATTTGAATGCTAAAATGATACGATCCAAGAGAGTATTGAGAGAAACCTTAATGCACATGTTCAAGGATCCCTGAAAGCAGATGCACAAGTAGATAAATTGAAGAAGAAAGCAAAGCTCAAAATAAATTTATTACCAAAGTACATAGATGTCACTAAACACACTACACACAACTCTCATTTTCTTGTGGGCACACTCAATAAAACTATAATAGAAGAATAACTATGAAAAATGAAATGAAAGACCACACCAACCAGTGTGCAAAAGACAACAAGCTACAAAGAACAAATCCAAAAAAAAAGGAACAAATGTTGAGAACATGAGATGAAGAGGCCTTGAAAGTGAATCTAGAGGTTTTTGGAACATTTCAATGATGGGGCAAGTGAAGTTGAGTGAAGTGATCTCCTTTGGTTCAATAGCCTGACAGTTGAAGGGTAATAACTGTTCCTGAAACTGACCGTGTGAGTCCCAAGGCTCCTGTCCCTTCTTCCTAATGGCAGCAGTCAAAAGAGAGCATGTCCTGGGTGATAGGGTCCCTGGTGATGGATGCTGCTTTCCTGCGACAACACTCCGTGTACATGTGCTTAAAAGTGGGGAGGGCTTTATCCGTGATGGACTGGGCTATATCCACTACATTTTGCAGGATGTTCCATTCAAGAGCATTGTTATTTCCGTACCAGGTTGTGATGCAGCCAGTCGTTACACTAGACATCTTTAGAAGTTTGTCAAAGTTTTAGGCGTCATGCCAAATCTTTGCAAACTCCTAAGGAAGCAGAGGTGCTTCAGTACCTTCTTCATAATGGCACTTACATGCTGGGCCCAGGACAGGTTTCTTCCTCCTGAAGTCTTAACCAGCTCCTTGGTTTCGCTGATATTGAGTAAGAAGTTGTTGTTATGGCACCACTCAGCCAGATTTTCAATCTCCCTCCTATATGCTGATTTGTCACCACCTTCAATTTGGCCTATGATAGTGGCATTGTCAGCAAACTTGTATATGGCATTGGTGCTGTGCTCAGCCACACAGTCATTAGTGTAAAGCGAGTAGAGCAGGGGCCTAAGCACACAGTCTTGTGATGCACCTGTGCTGATGGAGATTGTGGAGATATTGTTGCCAGTCCAAATTGATTGGGATATGCAAGTGAGGAAATTGAGCAATTGCACAAGGAGGCATCGAGGCCAAAGTCTAGAAGCTTATTAATTTCGAGGGGATGATGTTATTAAATCCTGAGCAGTAATACATAAAGAGTATCCTAATGTATGCATCTTTGCAGTCCAGAGATACTTGCCTTTATTAACTGGAGTACAGAACATAAGAGCAGGGAAGACATAGGTCATAAAGGAGAAGGATCAGTGACAATTTTATAAAACATTGGTTAGGCTACAAGTGGTGTACTGTGGAGAAGATCAAGGTGGCTAAAGAGGAATACAGGAGAGAGCTGGAGAACAAGCTTAGGCAGAGTGGCACATGGGAGGTGTGGAGAGGCATGAAGAACATCACTGGCTTCAATCAGACTAGCTGCAGGACCTTGGAATGCAGTCGTGAATGGGCTAATGAGTTAAACCAATTCTCAATTCTTCAATAGGTTTGACAATTGCCCTCCTGTTCACAGCCCCCTCAGAACACCAGTTCAAGTGCCGAGGCACCCATTGTTCCCTCAGCACCAATGCCTCCCCTCCTCTCTCCAATTTAACACATAGATGAACAACTGTCTACATTCCCTCCTTGCCCTGAACCTACCATCCACACACGAACTGGTATCATCCCAATCTTCACCTCCCCCACCCCTTACCTTCCACCAACTCCCCAGTCATCATGGAATCACCTTCACGACTGAGCAGATGAGAAGGGCTCTGGGGAAACTCAGGCACGGCAAAGCATTAAGACCGGATGGTGTGGACCCCAAGGTCCTGAGGGAGTGCTGAGCAGCTGTGTAGAGTTCTCCTACTCATTTTCAATCTGAGTCTCAGCCTGGGAATGGTCCCAACTGTGTGGAAAACATCATGTGTGGTCCCAGTACCCAACAAGGACCAATGACTACCCTCCAGTGGCCCTGACCTCACACATCATGAAGACCCTAGAGAGGCTGATCCTGGCTTACCTCTGACCCCTGGTCAGATCAGCCCTTGATCCCCTGCAGTTTGTCTACCAGGAGCACATTGGAATCGGCGATCCTGTCATCTACCTGCAGAACAGAGATTAATCCTATTTCGATAAACAGGACAGCACAGATCATGATTTTTGATTTCTCAAGTGCCTTCAATACTGGGGAGAAAGCTCCGTTCAATGCAGGTTGGCACTTCCATTGTATCCTGGATAATGGACTAACTGACTGGCAAACCACAGTTTGTACAGCTACAAAGCTGTGTGTTAGACATGGCTATAAGCAGCACTGGGGCGCCACATGGGATTGTATTGGCTCCTTTCCTGTTTATCCTATATACCTCAGACTTTAAATACAGCATCGAGTCATGTTATCTACAGAAATTCTCTGATGACTCAGCAATAGTTGGGTGTATAAAGGGAGAACAGGAGGATGAATACAGGGCACCAGTGGAAGACATTGTCAAATGGTGTAAGCTGAATCATCTGCAGCTCTACATTAGTATGACAAAGGAGATGGAGATGAACTTTAGGAAGACTAAGCTAGCACTGCTCCCTGTTACTACTGATGGTGAGGATGTGGATGTGGTGAGGATCTACAAGTACCTGGGGGGGCAACTGGATGACAGACTTGAGTGGAGCACCAACACAGAGGCTGTATACAAGAAGGGCCAGAGTTGCCTCTATTTCCTGCGGAGACCGAGTTCCTTTGGAGTATGCAGGCCTCTCCTTCACATATTCTACTAGTCTGTTGTCGCCAGTACAATCTTTTATGCAGAAGTGTGCTGGGGCAATGGCATCAACACGGGTGATGCCAACAGCCTCAATAAACTGATTAGAAAGGCTGGCTCTGTTATAGGAGCCAAACAGAACATACTGGAGGCTGTGGTAGAACAAAGGACCCTATGGTAAATCCGGGCAATTCCAGACAATGTTTCTCACCCTCTGCATGCCATCTTGGCTGAACTGAGGAGAACTTTTAGTAATAAACTAAGACAAACTGCGCTGCTTCAAAGAGCGCTATATGAGGTCATTCTTACCCTCGGCCATTATGCTCTATAATGAGTCAACCTATAGCCGGAGAAGTGATTACCCCTCCTGTTAGACTGTTTGAGGTAACTTATTTTTATTCTTTCTTCTAATATCTGTATATCTATGTATTTGTAATGCTACTGTGACAATGTAATTTCCTTTGGGATCAATAAAGTATCTATCTATAGTTCTGGTCACACCATACAGGAAGGATGCAACTGCACTGAAGGGGGTGCAGAGGAGAATCACCAGGATGTTGCTTGGGATGGCGTATTTTAGTCTGAGAATAAACTGGATTTGTTATCCTTTGAATAGAGGACCTGATGGAGATATACCAAATTATGAGAGGCACAGGCAATTCATTTCACAGGGATATCTTAAAACTAGAGGGTTTAGATTTAGATGAAGGGTTAAGTGGTTAGGTAGGTTCTGAGAAAGAACTTATTTACCTGAAGCATTTGGAATCTAGAATCCAACGCTTATATGGTGCCTTAACATTCAAGCACTTGAAATTTAACATATATAGAAGGCCAAGTTCTGGTAAATGGGTTTAGTATAGATAAATTACTTGATAGTGAGCCACGAGACCTGCCTGTGTTGTACAACTCTATAAGGGAAGGGATAACAGTGAATACAACATTTTCATATGAGTTAAATTGTCTTTTCCTAAACCTCACTTTTATTATCCTTAATTATTTGGATGGAGGTTCAGAGTTATTGGCACTACTGTATATATTTGACATTATGCAATGGCCCATGTTGGTTAGTGTTTTTTCCCCCTTTTTTTGGGTTTTTAAAAAAATATTTCTTTTGTTCATAAATACTATGAGTTTGGGAGGTTATTATATATTGATTATCATATATTTGAATGCCTACTTAAACTATTAACTATGTACCCTCAAACTCTCTGTATTCATGTTTCATTTATGTTTGCTTAAAAATTAATAAAAAGATTTAAAAAGAAAGAAAGAACAGTGAATAGTGTCCATGATCCTAAATCCACACTGGCATAGGGGTAGGGTCAATGGCAGTCTGCAAACTGCCTTAACAGAAATTCGTGGTGTGATGTCAGAAGGCAGATATGTGATTGATAGCAACTGTCTGTTAAGTTAGTTTACTATAATAAACTAAATGAGGTAATATTGTAATTTATAAGTTTTTTAAATTATTTCAATATGTATTACACTGTACTGCTGCCACAAAACAACAGATTTCATAACGTAACACGCACAAAATGCTGGTGGAACGCGGCAGGCCAGGCAGCATCTATAGGGAGAAGCACTGTCAACGTTTCGGGCCGAGACCCTTCATCAGGACTAGCTGAAAGGAAAGATAGTAAGAGATTTGAAAGTAGGAGGGGGAGGGGAAAATGCAAAATGATAGGAAAAGACCGGAGGGGGTGGGGTGAAGCTGAGAGCCAGAAAGGTGATTGGCAAAAGGGATACAGAGCTGGAGAAGGGAAAGGATCATGGGATGGGAGGCCTAGGGAGAAAGAAAGGGGGAGGGGAGCACCAGAGGGAGATGGAGAACAGGCAGAGTGATGGGCAGAAGGGGAGAGAGAAAAGGAGGGGGTAAAATCTAAATATATCAGGGATGGGGTAAGAAGGGGAGGAGGGGCATTAACAGAAGTTAGAGAAGTCAATGTTCATGCCATCAGGTTGGAGGCTACCCAGCCGGTATATAAGGTGTTGTTCCTCCAACCTGAGTGCGGCTTCATCTTGACAGTAGAGGAGACCATGGATAGACATATCAGAATGGGAATGGGACGTGGAATTAAAATGTGTGGCCACTAGGAGATTCTGCTTCCTCTGGCAGACGGAGCGTAGGTGTTCAGCGAAACGGTTTCCCAGTCTGCGTCGGGTCTCACCAATAAATAAAAGGCCACACCGGGAGCACCGGACGCAGTATACCACACCAGCCGACTTACAGGTGAAGTGTCGCCTCACCTGGAAAGACATTCTGGGGCCCTGAATGGTGGTGAGGGGGGAAGTGTAAGGGCAGGTGTAGCACTTGTTCCGCTTGCAAGGATAAGTGCCAGGAGGGAGATTGGTGGGAGGGGATTGGGGGGGGGGGGGGCAAATGGACAAGGGAGTCGCGTAGGGAGCAATCCCTGCGGAAAGCAGAAAGAGTGGGGGGGGGGGGGAGGGAAAGATGTGCTTGGTAGTGGGATTCCGTTGGAGGTGGTAAATATTGGTACCAATGTCATAGGTAGGAAAAAGGAAGAGGTCCTGAAAACAGACTACAGGAAGTTAGGAAGTAAGTTGAGAAGCAGGACCTCAAAGGTAGTAATCTCAGGATTACTGCCTGTGCCACGTGACAGTGAGTATAGGAATAGAATTAGGTGGAGGATAAACACGTGGCTGAGGGATTGGAGCAGGTGACAGGGATTCAGATTTCTGGATCATTGGGACCTCTTTCGGGGCAGGTGAGACCTGTACAATAGGTTGCACTTGAATCCCAGGGGGACCAACATCCTGGCCGGGAGGTTTGCAAAGGCTGCTGGGGAGAGTTTAAACTAGAATTGTTGGGGGGTGGGAACCGAACTCAAGAGACTGGGGAAGAGGCAGTTGGCTCACCAATGGAGAAAGCTTGGAGACAGTGTGTGAGAGAGGATAGGCAGGTGATAGAGAAGGGACGCGCTCAGACCAACAGTTTGAGATGAGTCTATTTTAACCAAAGGAGTGTTGTGAACAAACCGGATCAGCTTAGAGCGTGGATTAGTACCAGAAGCTATAATGTGGTGGCCATTACAGAGACTTGGACAGCTCAGGGACAGGAATGGTTACTTCAAGTGTCGGGTTTTAGATGTTTCAGAAAGGACAGGGAGGGAGGCAAAAGAGGTGGGGGCATGGCACTGTTGATCAGAGATAGTGTCACGGCTGCAGAAAAGGTGGATGTCATGGAGGGATTGTCTACGGAGTTTCCATGGGTGGATGTTAGGAACAGGAAAGGGCCAATAACTCTATTGGGTGTTTTTTATAGGCCGCTCAATAGTAACAGGGATATCGAAGAGCAGATAGGGAAAGAGATCCTGGAAAGGTGTAACAAAAAGAGTTGTCGTGGTGGGAGATTTTAATTTCCCAAATATCGACTGGCATCTCCTTAGAGCAAGGGGTTCAGATGGGGTGGAGTTTGTTAGATGTGTTCAGGAAGGTTTCTTTACACAATATGTAGATAAGCCTACAAGAGTAGAGACTGTATTTGATTTGGTATTGGGAATTGAACCTGGTCAGGTGTCAGATCTCTCAGTGGGAGAGCATGTTGGAGATAGTGATCATAATTCTCTCTCCTTTACAATAGCATTGGAGAGAGATAGGAACAGACAAGTTAGAAAAGTGTTTAATTGGAGTAAGGGGAATTATGAGGCTAACAGGCAGGAACTTGGAAGCTTAAATTGGAAACAGATATTCTCAGGGAAAGGTACAGAAGAAATGTGGCAAATCTTCAGGGGATATTTGTGTGGAGTTCTGCACAGGTACGCTCCAGTGAGACAGGGAGGTTATGGGAGGGTAGAGGAACCATGGTGTACAAAGGCTGCAGTAAATCTAGTCAAGAAGAATAGAGCAGTTTACAAAAGGTTCAGAGAGTTAGGTAATGTTAGAGATCTAGAAGATTATCAGGCTAACAGCTGAAGAAGGAAATTAGGTGAGCAAGAAGGGGCCAAGAGAAGGCCTTGGCAGGCAGAATTAAGGAAAACCCCAAGGCATTCTACAAGTATGTGAAGAGCAAGAGGATAAAACGTGAAAGAATAGGACCTATCAAGTGTGACAGTGGGAAAGTGTGTATGGAACCGGAGGAAACAGCAGAGCTACTTAATGAATACTTTACTTCAGTATTCACTATGGAAAAGGATCTTGGTGATTGTAGTGATGACTTGCAGCGGACTGCAAAGCTTGAGCATGTAGATATTAAGAAAGAGGATGTGCTGGAGGTTTTGAAAATCATCAAGTTGGATAAGTCAGTGGGACCGGATGAGACGTACCCCAGGCTACTGTGGGAGGCAAGGGAGGAGATTGCTGAGCCTCTGGTAATGATCTTTGCATCATCAATGGGGACGGGAGAGGTTCCGGAGGACTGGAGGGTTGCGGATATTGTTCCCTTATTCAAGAAAGGGAGTAGAGATAGCCCAGGAAATTATAGACCAGTGAGTCTTACTTCAGTGGTTGGTAAGTTGATGGAGAAGATCCTGAGAGGCAGGATTTATGAACATTTGGGGAGGTATAATATGATTAGGAATAGTCAGCATGGCTTTGTAAAGGGCAGGTCTTGCCTTACGAGCCTGATTGAATTTTTTGAGGATATGACTAAACACACTGATGAAGGAAGAGCGGTAGATGTAGTGTATATGGATTTCAGCAAAGCATTTGATAAGGTACCCCATGCAAGACTTACTGAGAAAGTAAGGAGACATGGGATCCAAGGGGACATTGCTTTGTGGATCCAGAACTGGCTTGCCCACAGAAGACAAAGAGTGGTTGTAGACAGGTCATATTCTGCATGGAGGTCGGTCACCAGTGGTGTGCCTCAGGGATCTGTTCTGATTTTTATAAATTACCTGGATCAGGAAGTGGACGAATAGGTTAGTAAGTCTGCTGATGACATAAAGGGTGGGTGCGTTGTGGATAGTGTGGAGGGCTGTCAGAGGTTACAGTGGGACATTGATAGGATGCAAAACTGGGCTGAGAAGTGGCAGATGGAGCTCAACCCAGGCAAGTCTGAAGTGGTTCATTTTGGTAGGTCAAATATGATGGCAGAATATTGTATTAATGGTAAGACTCTTGGCAGTGTGGAATATCAGAGGGATCTTGGGGTACAAGTCCATAGGACACTCAAAGCAGTTGTGCAGGTCGACTCTGTGGTTAAGAAGGTGTATTAGCCTTCATCAATCATAGAATTGAATTTAGGAGCCAAGAGGTAATGCTGCAGCTACATAGGACCTTGGTCAGACCCCACTTGGAGTAGTGTGCTCAGTTCTGGTCGCCTTACTACAGGAAGGATTTGGAAACCATAGAAAGGGTGCAGAGGAGGTTTACAAGGATGTTGCTTGGATTGGGGAGCATGCCATGAAAAAAGGTTGAGTGAACTCTGCCTTTTCTCCTTGGAGCAACGGAGGATGAGAGGTGTCCTGATAGAGGTGTATAAGATGATGAGAGGCATTGATTATGTGGATAGTCAGAGGCTGTTTCCCAGGGCTGAAATGGTTGCCACAAGAGGGTACAGGTTTAGCTGCTTGGGAGTGGGTACAGAGGAGTTGTCAGGGGTAAGTTTTTAATGCAGAGAGTGGTGAGTGCCTGGAATGGGCTGCCAGCAGCGGTGTTGGAGGTGGATATGATAGGGTCTTTTAAGAGACTTATGGATAGGTACATGGAGCTTAGAAAAATAGAGGGCTATGGGTAACCCTAGTAATTTCTAAGGTCAGGACATGTTCGGCACATCTTTGTAGGCCGAAGAGCCTGTTTTGTGCTGTATGTTTTCTATGTTTCTATGATAGCAAACCTGATTCTGAGGTAATTTGTTTAATACATCTCTTGTAATTGGAGGATAGCAGATATGCTACTGCCTCCATAAATGGAAACTTCGGGATACTTAAAGTGACTAGACCTGCGGTAAATGTCGAAGGTTCACAAAAATTTCAGGAGAGTTTGGGAGCTGGAGTACAAGCCACAAGCACTTGGAGGCATCTGGGAGGGAGGAAATTACATGGACCTTTTGCTCTCGGATACTGTTGATTAAATACTTTAGAATTCACAGTTGGCAAGGAAACAGACAGCAGGGTGGAAAAAACAATTCTAATGAATCAGTCCTGTAGGTCTGAGGATTTTAATGGCACAGTAATTTAATGTTGTTGATTCACAACCACAGGGAGTGGGTTTTAACCACGTTCCCAAGTGATTTGTGCAGTCTACGTTCTCCTTGTGACCATGAATTTCTGCTAGGTGCACCAGTTTCCTCTCACTTCCCAAGGATATCCCATTAGGTTATATGGCTACTGTAAATTGTCCTAAGTATAGTTCAGAGGCAAAAAAAATTAACAATATGAATTGACAGCATATTATGTGAGTTTTGTTGTTGCAGGATAACCAGGAAATGAGGGTGAATGGGATTACAGAGGGCAATGGTCACGGTGTGGGTCAATGGGAGTCAGCAGTTTAAATAGTTTTGGCATGGACTAAATGGACTGAAGGGTCTGTTTCTGTGCTGTACTCCTCTGACTCTCTGACTACAAGTCAGGTAGCATTTATGGAGGATATAAACAGTCAACATTTCAGGCCAAAAACCTTCATTGAGACAGAGGAACAAAGTAAGAGCTGCAAAATGCATGACATGTAAAGCACGTTAGGCTGTGGCGATGGACAGAGAGAAACTGGGCTAATGGATGACTTGACCCGATACAGAGAAAATACGTAGATTTTGAGTGACTTTGATACTGAGTGCAGAAAGTTGCAAGTGACAAAATGTATTGTTCCTCATGCCTGCATCTGGCTTTGTTATAAGAACAGACCACAGACAGATTTCTCAGAATGAAAGCTAGATGGAGAATTTAAGTGGCAGGAAATAGAAAGCTCTTAAGTCACTCCTGCAGACTGAATGCAGGTGCTCTGCAAGGTAGTCACACAATGTACACATTGTGAATACTAAACAAGAGAATTGCTGTGGAACATCTCTGGAACCAGACCATAATATTCAAAGTCTTTGGTTGATCTAGTCTTATTTTTTAACTGTTTCTCATGTAAACTGAAGGCAGCATAATTAAATCTATACGACCACGAATGCCTTCACAAAATCAGCGTAGGTTTTACGATGAACAAGAAATAAGTTAAACAACAGGACCATCAAGAAATAAAAGCAAGAGTGGCCCATTAAGATACCGTAGATGTCGGATTATAAGCCGCTACTTTTTTCCCACATTTTGAACAGCTTTGAACACTGCGGCCTTTACTACGGTGCGGCTAATGCATGATTTTTTTTCATGCCGCCAAAAACATTTTGCCTCGTAACAGTAGACCAATAAAATTGATGAGTAGTTCACAGAGGTCCAATGAAATTGTACGATAAATCAAGCGCACTTTCACAATTAAATTATTGTAAATCAGTCATTTGTACTCACCCTCATCAACATGGAAAACACTCGAAGAAAAGCATTGTGCTGCCTTTATGGCAGTTATTTAGTTTATAATATTTTCGCTTAGTAATTCATTTGTTAGTATTTTCTAGTTAAAGTTAGAAGTACTACATCCCGGGATACTATGACGTCACATCCGGTTTCGCCGCGTCTTGTGGGAAATACCGGTTTGCGATAAACGGGAAGGTGGGGGGGAGCGGCATTAGACCCGATCGAAAACGCTGCTTTTAAGTTAAAGGCGATCAATAACTTTTCCTGGTAGGCTGCAGTATATATTTTTTTTTACCAGTCCTAAGGAGATATTGGAATGTTGTTCGTGCACTGTTCAGTAAAAAAGTATACGCAACGTAATTTGTGTGTTACCGATACGTATGTATATTTAAAAGTAGCCGTGTTAGAGGCACGGTTCGAAAAAAAGCATTTGCAATATGTATTTGTTTATGTTACCATATGGATTTAATTAAAAGTTAAAAAATCCTCACGTGTAGTATCTTTCTGTGTAAATATCTCATATTACAACGTGGGACACCTGCGGCCTAAAATCCGGTGCGGCTTGTACAAGTACAAAATTGATTTTCTTTCTAAAATTAGAGCCAGCGGCTTTTAATCAGGTGCGCTCTGTAGTGCGAAATCTACGGTTCTTTACTAGTGCTCTACCAATCAGTAAATTCAAGCCTGCACAGTGTCTTACCCACCTTCCTATTACAACTCCAAGTTCTTTGATTTTTGAATGCTATGGAAATCAATCTCAACCTGAGCAACTGAGCTCCCATAACCTCCGGAAACAAATATGCAAAAAATTACCACCCTGTTCATAAATACTTTTCATCTGAATATCCTGAATGGCTAAGCCTTCATCCTGAAATTACAAGCCCTAACAGCAGAAACTCCAGCTCAAGAAACAATTTCTCACATTTATTCTCCCAGAATTTTGTACTTATAAGAACATCTTTAACATTTCTAAACAATATTCTTCCTCACTCTCTGAAAAGGGTAGCCCCTTCATTTATGAAATCAATCCAGTGATGTCATCACCTTTAGTGCCAGCCACCAACTTCTCATTCTGAACATCAATTTGCATGCCAAATCAACTGGGCCATGTTTCAAACCTATTCGTTCTACGTAACCCAGAATGAAATTCTGCTCACTTCCTCTCCACCACAAAATCTGACTGCTTGCATCTCTGCTATAGTGCATCAGTTACCATTTCAGCCTGTTACTGAAACTTGCTTTAAGAAGTAAACTCCTTTCAAACAAGATGTTTAAAAAATGTTAAGGAGATGCAGCATGGAAATAGGTTATTTGGGCTAGAGTCTGTGTGAAACACCAAGCACCCATTTCTACTGATTCTACACTAATGCCATTTAATTTACCCTACATTGCTACCAACTCCCATTATATTCCTCCACTCACCCACACACTAAGATCAAGTTAGAGTGGCAAATTTACCTAACATCTGGCCCTCAACCTCCCCTGGACTTTTCGGTAATTTAAACCCATCACCTCCCACAGAACAGATAAATTCTTATAATCTGTCTAGTACAAGTTCACATTGCCTTGTCTCCCAATCTCATATTTTTATCCTTAACTCCATCCTGTTAAGCCATTAGCTTTAATATGTCACAACACCTTGTAGTACAGGAACAGATCCACCAGCCTGATCATAGCCCCAAATTTGCAACTTTTGAATCCTGCATAGTGTTGTTTAAATGCGGAGAGAGTCTCTGCATGAGAGCTAGTCCCAGGTCATCAACTCTCCAGTGAAACAATTTCACTCATCTCCCCTCTAATCCTTCTTCCAGTTACTATAAATCCATGCCCCAGGTCTTTGCCTTTCTACTCAGGGAAACAGATTCTTCCTATTTGCTCTGTCCATTTGCTTTAGACATTTGATGAGGATGTTAGGAGAATTCAGGGTGACTTGGATAGGCTGGGTGAGTGGGCAGATACTTGGCAGATGCCGTTTAATGTGAATAAGTGTGAGGTTATCCACTTTGGGAGTAAGAACAGGAAGGCAGATTATTATCTGAACGGTATAGAGTTGGGTAAGGGAGTAATACAAAGAGATCTCGGAGTCCTTGTTCATCAGTCACTGAAGGTGAATGAGCAAGTGCAGCAGGCAGTGAAGAAGGCTAATGGAATGTTGGCCTTTATTACAAAGGGAATTGAGTACAAGAGCAAGGAAATCCTCTTGCATTTGTACAGAGCCCTGGTGAGACCACACCTGGAGTATTGTGTACAGTTTTGGTCTCCAGGGTTAAGGAAGGACATCCTGGCTGTAGAGGAAGTGCAGCGTAGATTCACGAGGTTAATTCCTGGGATGTCTGGACTGTCTTACGCAGAGAGGTTAGAGAGACTGGGCTTGTACACGCTGGAATTAAGGAGATTGAGAGGGGATCTGATTGCAACATATAAGATTATTAAGGGATTGGACAAGATAGAGGCAGGAAATATGTTCCAGATGCTGGGAGAGTCCAGTACCAGAGGGCATGGTTTGAGAATAAGGGGTAGGTCATTTAGGACAGAGTTAAGGAAAAACTTCTTCTCCCAGAGTTGTGGGGGTCTGGAATGCACTGCCTCAGGAGGTAGTGGAGGCCAATTCTCTGGATGCTTTCAAGAAGGAGCTAGATAGGTATCTTATGGATAGGGGAATCAAGGGATATGGGGACAAGGCAGGAACTGGGTATTGACAGGAATTGATCAGCCATGATCTCAAAATGGCGGTGCAGGCTCGAAGGGCCAAATGGTCTACTTCTGCACCTATTGTCTATTGTCTATTATCTTTGTTCTAGGGATACAGCCCTAATCTCTCCAATCTTTCTATATGCAATATTAGTCTTTCTTAGTTCTACTTTCAGGACAACTTGTGCATCACAATAAATTGAATGTATATGCATCCATTGTGGAGTTCCTGTTCCAAAAAGTAAAAATTTTGCTTGTATTTTTTCACTTTGTAACACCATTAACACTTTTCCATCATGCATTTTCATTTTACATAACTGAAAAAATCTTCAGCTATAAAATCTGTGTATGATGATTTACAATTACCTACCAGACGAGTAAAAATTCTTAAGCTCTGCACGTCGGATTTCTTTCCTTTGAACAGATTTTCTTTTGTCATCTGCAGGATTATCCCTTTTTTTCAACGAATTTTCTGAATTATCCATCAATTTTTCATTGTCAATCATATGTCGTGAAGACACACGGAGATTTTCTTTAGTGTCATCTTCACCAGTTTGTATTTCTATTATAGGCAATGGATTTTCAGTATTGCAGCTTGTAGATTCCGCTTCCTTTTGTTTTAGTTGCTTTGTTCTTTTCAACCTTAAAATAAAACAATGTGCACGTAAATACAACTTGCATCTAGAGAAATTATAGTAGAAATGTAATTTTCACTGAAGTACTCTGCAATGCACGATGATGATGAGGAGGAAGAGGCGGCCAGGGATGATTTTATGAAATATAATTCATTTTACTTCTCATCTTATGACTGGATACATTTCAAATAAGAAAGTGCCATTATCTGAGCACATTACAAAACATACTCTTATTGCCAAAATCACTCATTTCAGTTTTGGATTTTCAACTGCTTTAGCTTCAGCAAGTTTGAGGAAGTTCCAAATTTCAAATATCATTTGTGCAAAGAACATTCTATTGCTATCACCTGGAACAGTTCCTCTCTAAATTTAAGATTATGACATCAATTTTGAACTCCTTTGACCTAAAGAAAATGCTTCAAAATAGATTTTAAGTATTATATAAATAATTAAAAGCCTGGAACTATGAAGGAGCAATGTGATTAAGGGATTCATGAACAGCAATCATTCATATTGGAAAAAGGTCATTAAAGTAAACGGCTGCAATAAGGAATCACAAAACAAGGGGGTAAATGATTATGTTAAGCTCTGCTTAAATTGCATCTGGAATAGTTTAATTATTTTTGGCAACATTTTCACATTAGAGGATTAAAATTAGTATGTACAATGGTTAAAAGCATTGAAGAACAAGAGGGTGAACAGGACACTCTCAATTCTTCTTTTTAAATTATTAATAAAATGTTGTGAAAGTAGCAAAGGTCTGCTACATCATAGTGAAGTATTCTACATGGTCCATCTTTGAATTAGTGTGCAACTATTATCTCTTTTTTTGTTTTCCTAACTTCTAACTAGGATACAAGGAGAACCCACTGTTTCTCTTGATTGTGTACTTTAAAAGTAAACTGGAAAAACTGGCTTAAAAGAACAAACTGCACATTCAGATGCTTTTCTAGCTATTGCCTACTGTACTTCTTTTACAATGATCCAATTAAACTCAACTTTGAGTTGAGCCTGGATGGTCTGCTAAAACAATCAGTCATTTCAAATTGACCTACTGCAATTGACCTTTTATTCTGCAGCATTCTCCTTCAAAATCAGTTTTATTAATCATGATGCATAGATTTCACCTTATTAATGTTCATTTTTCCACTGTAAATTAATATATCAATTCAATATATTCATGTACACCAAGAGAAGGAATTGGAAATATTTGAACTCAGTTGTAATTCTAGGTTATTGGCATGCTTTAAAAATCTAGAGCAACAATTGCAATGAATGGTAATACATGCTTCCATAAAAACAGCAGAGCCATTCAAACGTTGTTTCTTAATGCCTCATAAAGCGCATGCCTCTACATACATATGTACATGTACATACATGTATACATATGTGTATGTGTGTGTATATATATAAGCAATAGAAAATGAGCCTCAACGGCTGGCACCAGGCATCAATTCATGGAATGACTTAACAGTAGCATATGATAACCCAAAGATTTAATTTCTGCTGCCCTCTGACCTTCTCCTTTTGTGTTTTCATCTTCAGGCCTTCTTCATTATATTTCCTTTATTCCATCTTTTGCCCAATACAGATAACAAATTATGGGTCTGAGATATTAAGTGTTGCCTTCTCTATAAACACTGCCTGATTTGCTGAGCATTTCTAATATATTATATTTTTGAATGCGAAGACTCCATTTCAAGAGGCATTTTGGGCATGTGGTTTTCCTATGTCCAATTAGAGAGTTTCAGATGAGAGGAATCGAAAAACAGAGGGAGTATCCTATCAGCTATTAGTAGCTTTATGTTTGTCAATATATTGTAGAGTTACTCAGTATTAGGTAAAAATAATGTTGACTGGTGAAAATTAAATAAATCCAAAAACTTACAAAACAAACAGGATGATGTTAACATAGTGTCTAATTGATTTTTTAAGCTACTAGTTTCCTCTATAGTAACTGTGACACAGTTGTGGTTTCCAAGAAAAAAAAGAATTCAAATCTTTGCCATACACCTTTGCAACCAAAGGCATAACTGCCTACTCCTACATATGACATTACCAGCCAACAGAAAACATGACATCAACCCAACCAAGATATTGTTTCAGCATTACTCATGAGATGACATCACTGTAGCGGTGTGCTACGCGCAGCGCTGAAATTACGACACGGAGTCGGTAAACTGCAACCACGGAATGTTTATTTCAAAAACACAGTCTTGCTTTAAAGCCTGTCTCCCCCCACTCGATACTTCGAGAGGCACGTAACTGAAACTCCTTGAGGCTATGTATCTTTGTCTCTGGCTCTGGCTAATTGTCAGCCGGTTCGAGTGTGCTAGTAATTGGGTCGCCACATAACCCCCCCCCAGAACCGGCGGTACACCCCCCAATGTCCACAGTCTGGGCCGGGCCCTGTTTGGGAGGTCGGCCTCTGCGCCGCGGTGCCGGAAACTCGACCGGTTGCGCCAAGTCCACGTGGGCCGGTTTGAGTCGGTCCACCGTGAAAACCTCCTCTCTCCCCCCAACGTCCAGCACGAACGTGGACCCGTCGTTTCTGATCACCGTAAACGGCCCCTCGTAGGGCCGTTGCAGCGGTGGCCGATGCCCGCCCCGGCGTACAAACACAAACTTACAGTTCTGCAGATCTTTGGGTACGCAGGTCGGGTGCTGCCCATGCTGCGAAGTGGGCATGGGGGCCAGGGCACCGAGTCTCTCGTGTAGTCTGCCCAGGACCGCTGCGGGTTCTTCCTCTCGCCCCCTTGGGGCTGGTATGAACTCCCCGGGAACGACCAGGGGCGCGCCGTACACCAACTCGGCCGACGAAGCGTGCAGATCGTCTTTGGGCGCCGTGCGGACGCCGAGCAGGACCCAGGGAAGCTCGTCCGCCCAGTTAGCTCCTCGCAGGCGGGCCATGAGAGCCGACTTCAGGTGGCGGTGGAAACGCTCCACCAGTCCGTTCGACTGTGGGTGGTAGGCAGTGGTGTGATGCAGCTGAGTCCCCAACAGGTTGGCCATCGCTGACCAGAGGCTGGAGGTGAACTGGGCACCTCTGTCGGAGGTAATGTGGGCCGGGACACCAAAGCGGGACACCCAGGTGGCGATCAGCGCCCGGGCGCAAGATTCGGAGGTGGTGTCGGTGAGCGGGACCGCCTCTGGCCATCTTGTGAACCTGTCCACGATAGTCAGGAGGTGCCGCGCCCCGCGTGACACTGGCAGGGGGCCCACGATATCCACATGAATGTGGTCGAAACGCCGGTGGGTGGGGTGGAATTGCTGCGGCGGGGCCTTGGTGTGTCGCTGCACCTTGGCCGTCTGGCAGTGCAGGCACGTTCTGGCCCAGTCACGGACCTGCTTGCGGAGTCCGTGCCAAACGAACCTGCTGGAGACCATCCGGACGGTAGTGCGGATGGAGGGGTGGGCCAAGTTATGAATGGAGTCGAACACACGTCGTCGCCAAGGTGCCGGGACGACGGGACGGGGCTGGCCGGTGGCGACGTCACAGAGTAGGGTCCTCTCACCTGGGCCTACGGGGAGGTCCTGGAGCTGCAAACCGGAGACTGCGGTTCTGTAACACGGGATCTCCTCATCTGCCAACTGTGCCTCAGCCAGTGCCTCAAAGTCTACCCCTTGGGAAAGGGCGTGAATGTTAGGGCGAGAGAGCGCATCCACCACGACATTGTCCTTACCCGAGACGTGCCGGACGTCCGTCGTGTATTCAGAGATGTAGGACAGATGGCGTTGCTGGCGGGACGACCAGGGATCGGACACCTTTGTGAATGTAAAGGTAAGCGGTTTGTGGTCCGTGAACGCGGTGAAGGGCCTACCTTCTAAGAAGTATCTGAAATGCCGGATTGCCAGGTATAGCGCCAACAGCTCCCGGTCGAAAGCACTGTACTTGAGCTCGGGTGGCCGCAGGTGTTTGCTGAAAAGCGCCAGGGGTTGCCAGCGGCCCGCGATGAGCTGCTCCAGTACCCCACCGACTGCCGTGTTAGAGGCATCCACCGTGAGGGCGGTAGGGACGTCCATTCTGGGGTGCACTAGCATCGTGGCATTCGCCAAGGCATCCTTCGTTTGAATGAAAGCGGCGGCGGACACCTCGTCCCAGGTAATGTCCTTGCCCGGACCGGACAGCAAGGCGAACAGGGGGCGCATGATCCGGGCAGCTGAAGGGAGGAAACGGTGGTAGAAATTGACCATACCTACGAATTCCTGGAGGCCTTTGACCGTGGTGGGTCGGGGGAAATGACGGACCGCATCTACCTTAGCGGGCAGAGGGGTTGCCCCGTCTGTGGTAATCCTGTGGCCCAGGAAGTCAATGGTGTCGAGCCCGAACTGGCATTTGGCCAGGTTGATCGTTAGACCGTAGTCACTCAGCCGGGCAAAGAGCTGTCGGAGGTGGGACAGTTGCTCCTGACGACTGCTGCTGGCTATGAGGATGTCGTCCAAATAGATGAATGCGAAGTCCAGGTCGCGTCCCACCGCGTCCATCAACCGCTGGAACGTCTGTGCGGCATTCTTCAGGCCGAACGGCATGCGGAGGAACTCGAAAAGGCCGAACGGGGTGATGAGAGCCGTTTTGGGGATGTCATCCGGATGCATCGGGATTTGATGGTATCCGTGGATTAGGTCTACCTTGGAGAAGATCTGCGCGCCGTGCAGGTTGGCTGCAAAGTCCTGAATGTGCGGCACAGGGTAGCGGTCCGGTGTTGTAGCCTCGTTCAGCCTGCGGTAGTCGCCGCATGGTCTCCAGCCCCCTGTCGCCTTGGGCACCATGTGCAGGGGGGAGGCCCATGGGCTGTCGGACCGCCGAATTATCCCCAATTCCTCCATCCGCGTGAACTCCTCCTTCGCCAGTCGGAGCTTGTCCGGGGGAAGCCGCCGAGCGCGGGCATGGAGGGGTGGTCCCTGGGTCAGGATGTGGTGCTGTACACCGTGTCGGGGCATGGCTGCCGTGAACTGTGATGCCAGAACCGATGGGAAATCCACCAGGACCCTGGTGAAGCCGTTGCCGGACAGCGTGATGGAGCCGAGGTGAGGGGCTGGCAACTGGGCTGCACCCAGGGGGAATGTCTGAAAGGTCTCGGCGTGAACCAGTCTCTTCCTGGGCAGGTCCACCAGTAGGCTGTGAGCCCGCAAGAAATCCGCACCCAGAAGCGGTTGGGCTACGGCGGCCAGTGTAAAGTCCCACGTAAACTTGCTGGAGTCGAGCCGTAGCTGCACCGGACGGGTGCCATAAGTCCTTATGGTGCTGCCGTTCGCGGCCCGTAGGGGGGGACCCGGCGCCCTGCTGCGGGTGTCGTAACTCGTCGGAGGTATGACGCTGATCTCGGCACCGGTGTCGACCAAAAACCAGCGTCCCGACTGTTTGTCCCAGACATACAGGAGGCTATCCCGATGGCCAGCCGTCGTAGCCATCAGCGACGGCTGGCCCTGGCGTTTCCCGTGGAACTGGCAGGGCGGGCGACAATGACGGGCATCTGCGCCCCACCGCTGGTGGTAGAAACACCAGTGTTCGTTGGGCTCCGCACCCCGGCCTCTGGGTTTAGCAGGCTCTGCGGCCGGGCCTGGACTGGTTTGCCGCTGGGAGCGTGGCCGGGTGATCTGTGCGATGGACGCCCCACTCACCTTCTTGGCGTTCCACAGCGCGTCCGCCCGGGCTGCCACCTTCCGGGGGTCGCTGAAATCCGCGTCGGACAGCGGCAGGCGTATGTCCTCGGGCAGCTGCTCCAGGAAAGCCTGCTCAAACATGAGGCAGGGTGTGTGTCCGTCGGCCAGAGACAACATCTCATTCATTAAAGCCGATGGAGGTCTGTCTCCCAAACCATCCAGGTGCAGTAAACGGGCAGCTCGCTCGCGGCGGGAGAGCCCGAAAGTCCTTATGAGCAGGGCTTTGAATTCCGTGTACTTGCCGTCCGCCGGGGGAGACTGTACGAACTCCGCGACCTGGGCCGCTGTGTCCTGGTCGAGGGAGCTCACCACGTAGTAGTAACGGGTGTCCTCTGAGGTTATTTGCCGAACATGGAATTGGGCTTCTGCTTGCTGAAACCATAGGTGAGGTCGTAGCGTCCAGAAGCTTGGCAGCTTCAAGGAAACCGCGTTAACAAACGCAGCGTCTGCCATCTCCGGTCCAAAAAAACGGTTGGACCGTCGGGGTCACCAATGTAGCGGTGTGCTACGCGCAGCGCTGAAATTACGACACGGAGTCGGTAAACTGCAACCACGGAATAAGTTTATTTCAAAAACACAGTCTTGCTTTAAAGCCTGTCTCCCCCCACTCGATACTTCGAGAGGCACGTCACTGAAACTCCTTGAGGCTATGTATCTTTGTCTCTGGCTCTGGCTAATTGTCAGCCGGTTCGAGTGTGCTAGTAATTGGGTCACCACATCACCATAATTTAGTACCTGAGAAACACTGGTTAGGAAATCCAGCAAACCTGACACAATATGGTACTTGTGAACAAAGACAAATCATCTATAATTAAAGTACAATAATCCAACATCTGAAAGTTCATGTTTTGATGGTTCGGCATCTGACTCATTCATTGGTCTGGTTTGAGATGAAGGTTCCCAGTTGCAAGTAGGGTGTGTAAACAGAATGGGGTTGTGTTTCAAAAGCCAGAAGTCAGGAACACCCATGCTTGTAGCTGGAGCTAAGGACCAGAGTACTTATCCATTTCCTCTTCTGCTTAAACTTGTAAGGTTAGGTGGAAAATTTATTATTGAATAGGTAGTAGGAAAAAGTTCAAATAATTTGAGTCTTAATAGTAGTGACATCTAATTGTCAGGAAGGAAAACAAAAATACTAGTCTGGCAATAGTAATTGTGCAGGATTCCCTAAAGGTTAATCTGCAAGCCGAGTCTGTGGTGAGGAAGGCAGATGCAATGTTAGCATCCATTTCATGAGGACTACAATATAAAAGCAAAGATGTAATGCTGAGACTTTATAAAGCAATGGTGAAGCTTCACTTGGAGTATTATGAGCAATTTTGGGACTCTATCTTAGAAAGGATGTGCTGAAACTGGAGAAGGGTTCAAAGGAGGTTCACGAAAATGATTCAAAGATTGAATGGCTTGTCATATGAAGAGTGTTTGATGGCTCTGGACCTGTATTCACTGGAATCGAATGGTAATATGCCTTGATAGAGGATGTTTCCTATGGTGGAAGTGTCTAAGATCAGAGGACACAGCCTCGGAATAGAGGGGCATCCTTTTAAAATGGAGATGAAGATGAATTTCTTTAGACAGAAAGTAGTGAATCTGTGGAATTCTTTGCCACAGGCAGCAGGGGGAGCCAAGGCTTTCTGTATATATAAGGCAGAAGATTCTTGATTCTTATGGGCAGCAGGCAGGATATTGAGGCTGAGAGGAAAATTGGATCAGCCATTATGAAATAGCTGACCAGACTCGATGGATTAAATGGCTTAATTCTGCTCCTATATCTTATGATCTAATGTCCAAAGCTGCCACATTATGGGAGTTTTATTGCCTTTAACACTGATGCACCAAGTTCCTTTTGTATCATACCTCAAATACCGGCATATTGTTGGTCATTTTCCACCCCTCCCCCGACATATTGCAATCACTCTGGATACATATGATATTCCAACTCATTTCAACAAGAGACAGAATTGTTTGCATAGTCACACAACCAAAGGAAGTGAAGGTCACATTCACATAATTATTAAAAATAGCATTCAATATATAAGTGATGACTTATTTCCCCAAATAGAAAAGCAAACAGCAGTGTAGAAAACTTATAGATAAAATAATTATTCAAACCTTTAATATTATCAGAATTACTGAAAACTAAAAATACTTCCAATCTTTTGTGCTTTGATTGCAAACTCCTATATTAATCACAGCCAACATGCAGTAAGCAAAAAAGCAAACTGTAAAGAAAATTTTCCTTGCAGGGAATGCAGAGTTCACTGGAATAATTCCTGCAATTTAAGGGATTTCCAACAGAAAGAGGTTCAAAAGACTTAAGTGCAATAAATATATAAGGATGAGATTTTACACAACTAACAGGTGATCCTCAGAAGCACCAATTATTTTTAAGTGATTATATGCACTAGATGCTGGAAAGCTGCTCCCATGAATGCAGAGTCTAGATCCATGGGAAAAGCTTCATAATCAGGGACACACTCTTCAGACATCTATGAGAAATTTCTTCTCTTGCACAATTGTCAAATTTTGAAACTCTGTTCAAGAGATTATGGATATTTAGGGGTTGAATATAATACAGATCGAGATCAACAAGTTTTTGGACACAAAGAAAATTGAAGGAATTGGAAAGGATGAAGTTGAAGCAGGTCTTAATCTTATCAAATAGTTAAACAGGCTTGATTGGTCAAACCCATATCTTATTTCACATACTTGGAGACTATTTAACCACGGTCAATTATCTAACTACACTGCATAAATACAATACTGAATTCCATTTTCCCCAGTTCACAAATTATACCAAACTTTAAGATTTTGGCTACATCTTAAATACTTAGTTTCTCACTGAATTATGGATTGTTCAGCGTTACATTAAAATGCAAGAACAACAGAATGGGAAGTGGTGTAAATAAGCAATGTAACTTTTCAAAACTATTAAAATGTGGTTGAGTGGAAAGTAGTCTATAACTCTTCCTAGAATATGAAACTGTGCCATCATCTACTATCTCCTAGAGCAAGACAGTGACCTTTTTCAACCTCCATCTGCACAAAACCTGAGAGGCAATGAAAATGTTCAGTATTAAACTCGTTAACAAAATGTGTAGATATATGATTAGTAGAGTGCTTTTTGCTCAAGGCCGATTCTGTAAACTTTCCAACAACTAGCAATGGACCATGTCAAACAATAGTTCCTTCCATGGTAGAAATCCATTTTTAAGAAAGGAAGTATCAAGGTTTTATTCAGGAGAATGATGATCCCAGGTGATTAGCAAAGGAGGCAGCAATAGAGTATGAACAATTAACAGTTTAACAAATAACTATTAACTAATGAACTATTATCAGGTTCTAAGAGGAAAGCTGAGCATTCACTAATACTGGAATTAAGGCTGTGGGAATGATAGACAAAAGCAGGTGAATTAAGAGAGAAAAGTAGGGAGTTCAGAATAATGAGGGGGGTGGGTAAAACTTCAGGAGAAACAATTCAAGAAGCTTTTGACTTAATTCCTTCAGTATGGCCATATATACCATGAAATTTTCCAGATAATTACTGAAATATTTTTTTACTAGTTCCAGTAATGTTTTATAATATGTACTTAATGATGAATATATATTTTCCCATTGATTGCCCACAGGTGATTTCAGAGTCAGAAAGAGTCAACTAAATCAACATTGTATGGAGTCATAGTTGACTGGAAAAAATGGCAGATTTCATTCACCAAAACCATGGTATCATAATAGTTAGCTCAACGCTATTACAGAGCCATGCTCTCCTCGTAACTGCATGGGTTTGCTCCAGGTGCTCCATTTTCCTCCCACATTCCAAAGATGTACAGATGGGTTAGTAGTTTAATTAGTCACATGGGTGTAAATGGGCAGCATGGGCATGTTACTTCCATCCTGTATTTCTAAATAAAAGTTTTAAAAATTAGAGTTCTCTCCTGGTGCTCAGTTTTCTTCCCACAGTCCACAGCTGGTAAATTAATTGGCCATTGTAAATAGTCCCATGATTAAGCTAGGGTTAAATTAGGGGTTGCTGGGCAGCACGGCTGGAACGGCCTGACAGACCTGTTTTGTGCTTTATTTCAATAAATAAACAAGCAACAAACAAACAATGAGCTTTTATAACAATCTGGTAATTCATTGGCACCAATACTGATCCAAATTTTTAATCTCTGATTAATAGAATTGAAATTCAAGTAACTGCTTTATGTCTCTGATTAACAGCCTGCACATCTGGATACTAGACTGGCAAATTAATCATTATGATACTAATAACCACTGAAGTGATAATTACAAAGTTAAATAATTATTGAGTCTTTAAATACTGTAGAAAAGGTAGTACAAGGAATTTACAAACATATTTAACAGGGAATTCTGGGCTTACCAAAATTTGACTGCACAGAGTTAAATGTGCTATTCTTTGCTAGGTATTACAGAGCATTTACTACTTTAAGTGTCCAGAAGTATGAATTGTTAGCGTATATCAGTCTCTTTAATTCTAATTGTAAACATTTAGACATACTGTATATCTCATAACTGCAGAAATCTTTCCAGTAATGCCTTTTATAGCAGTAACCTATTGGATCAAATGATCCAATATTTTAGATACAAACTTAGAAATTATGCACACATGCAACTGAAAATAAGTGCTCATAAAGTTGCTGAAATTAAAATGGATGGACTATGATCTCCAAGTTAAATTCATGTTATGTCAGCGCTTGCAGAAAATAAAGCCTATAGCAATGGCAGCTAAACGTACCATAAATCACCAGTGGTACAAAGTACTTGCTAATTGTCTACACATACAACATTTCCTCCCGAGGTCTTCCACCAATTTCTAACAAACTTACCAGTGCAGATTTAGTGAGAGGCTACAGAGAGAGACGTATGGGGACGTCATGTGAAGCAGCCTGAAAATAGTCAAAAAGTGATAAAAAATTTTAACTAAAATTTCTTCAACAGCGAATTGGATATACAACATGAGAAGCAACAGACACAAAATGCTGGACAAACTCAGCAAGTCAGGCAGCATCTGTGGAACTGAATAAACAGTAGTCAATGTTTTGGGCCAAGACCCTTCTTCAGAACTGGACGGAAGGAGGAAGACACTAGAATAAAAAGATGGGGGGAGAGTTGCTTAAAGGTAATAGGGGAAGCCAGCTGGATGTAAAGATAACGGGCTAGAGAGAAAGAAATCTGATTAGAGTGGGCCACAGGAGAAAGGATAAGGAGACCTGGGGGAAGTGATAGGCAGGTGAGAAGATGTAAGAGGCCAGAGTGGCTAATAGAAGAAGAAGGGAGAGGGAAGAAATTTTCTTTTTGAACAGAAGGAGAAATTGATATTAATGCCACCAGGTTGAAGGCTACCCAGATGGAATATAAGGTAACACATACAACAAGCTGGAGGAACTCAGCAGGTCAGACAGGTCCGACCCGCTGAGTTCCTCCAGCTTGATGTACGTGTTGCTTTGACCACAGCATCTGCAGTGCACTTTGTGGAATATAAAGTGTTGCTCCTCCACCCTGAGGATGGCCTCATCTTGACACAAGAGGAGGCCATGAACCAACATACAATAAGAATATGTCCTAAAAAAAAAGTCATGTTTGGTCATTTTATTGAATATTCCTGTGATGGCTGAAGGTACATTAGTAATTACAAAAAAGATTTTACTGGCACACCAGGAACTTTAATACAGAAAACATTTCCAAATCTCAATAGGATAAAGCCACATTACTACAACAATAAAGCAAAAAAAAATGCAATGACATGGCATTTTGGAGGACAGACACCAACTTTCCTTCCCACAGAATTTGAAAACTATCAAAAACAAAGGAATAGTGTTAAATTATTTTAAAGTGTTATGAAATATAAATATAAATTAATGAGGGAAGATTTAATAATCACTTCTCAATCAACAGTTCTACTCCATGTTAAGCTCGAGTACATAAACCTGGGAGTCTCATTTTGGGCAATCCAGACTTCACAATGAGGATAGTAAAAAATATTCTCCCCAGGTAAGTCATAAGGCATCTCCAATAAGGAGTAAATATTTATTAGCAAGCTGTGGCAAAAACCCAGCTATCAGCCTGACAGGTCTGTACAGCAATGGCCACAAAACTTGCATGATTGGTTTCCTTCATCCTAGCAATGAAGGTCTCCACTTTTCCCTATAACACACAGCTGTAAAATAGAGCCAGAAAAACCAACTTGGTGAGGAGGAGGAGGAGGAGGAGGAGGAGGAGAAAGAAAAGGACAATTTAAAAATATTTGAATATAGAACATAGAAGAGCACAGCACAGGAACAAGCCCTACAGCCCACAATATTGCACCAAACCAGCTAAAAACACTCAAACACTAATCCCTCTTACCTAAACAATGTCCATAACCCTCCATCTTCCATATATCATCGTGCTTATCCAAACATCTCTTAAAAGCTTTTAATATATTTTCTTCTAACACCACACCAGGCAGTGCATTCCAGGCATCCACTACTCTCTGAATAAAAAAATTGCCCCTGACATCCCCTTTGAACCTATCACAATAGTCATTTGTTACATTATTTTCACATAGAAGCAAAGGCTATGCATGGTAGACATTGACATCAAATACTATGCAGATGCTGAAAGTCAAGATGAATAAAAACAATGTCGTCAGGAGTTCTGTACCATTTGATTCCAAATCCAAACTCTCTGCCAGGTGGAAAGAGGATAAATTAACAAATTGTGGTATCATGTGAAGAGACAACACAGCAAGAAACAGCCTGGTTTAATATTTTAATCAGGAGGTGCAGCCAGCACTCTGTGGTCTGGAATATTTTAATATGACACAGATTAAATCATTGAGAACTATAAACGTTTATCAACACAATAAAAAACTCTTATTCTCCAACACATATTACTGTGAATGACAGAAAGCAAACTATCCTGGGACAGGCATGGGAGGTGGAAATCAATGTAGATTTTCTTTGCTGGCTAATGTCCCCTAAATAACATTGAAGGAGTCAGAATTTAGCTGGGATACTAATAGTCCTTGACAATATTTACTTTAAGTTCAGATATTCACTATCTAATGTCAGACATGAAGGGTTTCTATTCAGTTCCAAAGCATGGGGAGAAATCAATCACTGTGGATCTGCATCTCAAGATTACAGTAGGCACTGCTGTAACAAATGAAACAAAAAAAGTGATAGGAAGAGATGGATAGGAATTGGATTATTTGCAGGAGGATGACAACTGTGAATTTTCTTTTTAGCATATATTTAAAATTCTGCAAGACTGAATTCTACTGCATTTCTGAAGCCAAAGTAAGAGGAATAAAGTATTGGACTGCCAGAAGCTAATCAAAAGCATTAATGATCTGCAGATCTTCTGTCTTTAAATCCTCAATTCATCCTCACTGGGTTTTGAATGCCAGAATATGCACATTCCATGAAGTACCGTGGTAAACCAAGAGGGGAGAGATTGTGACAGTGACACATGCAGTGATATCTCCCCTTCCCCCAACCCAGAGACCTCTTTGGTTACTCTGACTGTAATATTCTGAATGCAGGACAAACCATTCTAGTATGCTAGAGGCACTTGCTCTATCAGTCAGGTTGTGTACTATGCATTTGGATTACATATGCTCAGTGAAAGAGTAAGCAGGTGTTGTTATTTTAATTGGATTCTTTATTAAGGACCTGGGGACTGACAAAACAAAGCATAATATTGTGTTAAAATCTAAGTCTAGAAAACTAGCAGATTAAAGAAACCAGTTATTAATGAAGAAATTAAGTATTAGAGGAGAATATATACACAAAAATCTGTTTGCTTTTCTGTCAAAAAGTAAATAGGCAGAATTATTTTAGCAGTACAAACCTGAGCTTAAAGGCACATAAGCAGAACCCAGTTGTTTTGAATATGCATCCAAATATGTGGAAGTACTGCAGGGCAATTTTGTGCATTCAGCCCTAATCCATATAAGGCAGGGGTTCCAAACACTGGGGTCCATAGACTCCTCGGTTAATGACATAAAGAAGGTCAGGAAGCCCTGTCCTTCTATGTATCTATACAGGTGTTTCTAGTACAATATTGTTGTACCTGTCTCAACCACTCTGGCAGTTCATTCCATACACTCACTATGCTTTGAATTCTAAAGTTGCCCGTCATGTTCATTTCAACCTATCTCCCCTCATCCCAAATCTACGCTCCTTAGGTTTGGACCCCCCTACTCCCAGAAAAGAATGCTACCATCCACCTTATCTTTCCCCCTCATGATTTTATAAACCTTTTTAAGGTCACCTCTCATTTATTCCTTGGGAGTGTAAGAAAAGAATAAATACCTAGCCTGGCCAACTGCTCCCTATAACTCAGGCCCTCTAGTCCTAGCAACATTCTTGTCACTCTTTTCTACACTCTTTCTAGTTTAACCATGTCTTTCCTATAAAGACAACCAAATCTGTACACAGTACTCTAAATGCAGCCAATTAACTTGTAAAACTTGAACATAATGTCCCAACTCCTATGCTCAGTGCCTTGACTGATGGCAGTCAATATGCTAAACACCTTTTCACCAACTATCTGTGATATTGCTTTCAACAAGTTATGCACTCGCACTCCTGGGTCCTTCCATTCTGTTACGCCCCCTAGTGCCCTGCCATTCATAATATAAGTCTTATGCTGGTTTAACTTTCCAAAATGCATCGCTTAACACTTATCTGTACTGAAATCTATTTGTCACTTCTCAGCCCACTTCCCCAAGATCCTTCTCAGTATTCTATGATAATCTTCTTTACCATCAACAATACTTCCTAATTTTGACACCTGTATTCTTATTGATCAAGTCTTGAGCATGTGTCCAAATGATTTATATAATGAATGAACAACAAGGATCCCAACAACAACCACTGCGGCACACAACTAGTCATAGGCCTCCAATCCAACAATCTTCAACCACCACACCCTTATTATGAATCCTCTCCCAGGATTCCATGGGACCTTCCAAACCAGCCAACCATGTGGGACATTGTTGAAGGCCTTGCTGAAATCCAAATAAGACAGCATCTGCTGCTTAAACTTTGGTTATCTCTTCAAAAAATTCCAAAAGGTTCATCGAGCATGCATAAAGCCAAGATGACTCCTAATCATATTCTGTCTATTCAAATGCTGGTAGATCCTGTCGGTCAGAATTTCTTCCTGTAACTTCCCCATTACTGATCTTAGGCTGACCATCCTGTAGCTCCCTGCCTTGTCCTTGATAATTTTCTTAAATAATGGAATATTAGCCACTTTTCAGTCTTTGGGAACTTCACCAATGGCTAACGATGAAGCAAAAATCTCTGTAAGGTCCTCTGCAATTTCTCCCACAAAGTCCAAAGATACATACAGTCAGACCCTGGGACTTATCCACTTTAATGAACTGTAAGGCAGCATGCACCTTGTCCCTGGTAGTATGAATGCCTTCAAAAACATCTCCACCTGTTTCCCTTGAGCAATCATAATTTTCCCCTCAACAAACATCAAAGAGAAATACTCATTAAAAATCCCACCCATCTCTGACAGCTCAAGATATCAGCAAGCCCTGCTGATTTCTAAGGGGACTTACTCTCTCCCTAGCTGCCTGTTGTTATTTATAGCTAAAGAACCTCGTGGGATTTTCCTTAACCTTCCCTGCCCAATTCATCACACATTCCCACTTTGCCTTCCTTATTTCCCTCTTCAGTGTATTCTTAATCTTTTTTATAGTCATCAATGGATTCACTTGTCCCCAACCTCCTGAACCCGTGTACGGTTCCTTCCTTTTTACAACCAGAGCCTCACTCATCAGCCAAAGTTGCCCTTTCACCCTGGAACATGCTCATTTCTATTCACTCCTACTCCTTCAAACAGGCTCATGTGAGAATTTAGCTAATTCCCCCAAAATTAACCCTGCTCCAGCTTAGTACCCTGATTTGTGGACCTGTCCTATCCTTTTCCATCACAATCTTAAATCAAATAGAATTATGGTCACTAGATCCAAAGTGCTCCTTAACTGCCACTTCAGTTACTTCCCCTGCCTTTTTCCCTACTAGAAGTTCAGTATTATAACCTCCAGAATATATTGACTCAGGAAGCTATCCTGGACACATTTTACAAACTACCGTATATCTGTGCAGGCCCTTAACAGTCTGGGTTGTCCAGCTAATACCAGGGAAATTAAAATCTCCTACTAACACAACTCATTTGTTCTTACAACTATGAGCAATTTCTTTACACACCTTTTCAAGTTCCCACTTTCTACTGATGGGTGTATAATAAAGCCCCACTCCCCTTTTCATTTCAAAATTCTACTCATAATGATCTCACTGGATGATCTTACAAGTATGTAGCATGCCAAGGAAGACCGTCATATACAGCAGCCATCATCAGAGTGGACTGAGTCAGAGTGGGATGGCTTTGGCTCAATCAGGCTTCGGCGAGAAACAGGCAGAGGCGAGGGTAGGTTCCGGTAAGTTTCTGTTTTTCTTTTTTTTTGTTCAGACTAGAGAATATGCCAGGCAGGATGTTGGAAAGCTCCTCTTGCAGGATGTGGGAAGTCAGGAAGACCTCCGGTGTCCCTGACAACGATATCTGCAAGAAGTACATCCAGCTGCAGCTCCTAACAGACCGCGTTAGGGAACTGGAGCAGGAGCTGGATGACCTCCGGATCATTCGGGAGACTGAGCAGTTCATAGATATGTAACACTTACCCAAAAGGCTGGTATATGTCTAGGGGAAAAAGAGATCCAGCCACACACCAACCCACCTCCCGTACACGCAGGTGCTGTGAGAATCGAGTTTATGCCTCGCGCCCCGCCGGCAGTATCAAACTCACAACAAATACCGTTATGAAATACACTTTAAAGAGTTTACTAAAATTAAAAGAGTATTAGGCAGTACAATATATATATATATATATATATACAAGAAAAAAACAAAAGGCGCCAACTTATCAAAGTTCAGTCAGTTTAGTGCACATCGGTGGAGCTCATCCAGCGAACCATTCGACTCCTCGGTGGTCGTCCTCCCGAAACTCCCACTTCGGACTCCCCGGTGGTCTCCCGAGCGCACGTCCTCCTTCCTCGGCGTCTCCCTCCGGACTCCCCAAGCCCGCGCAACCCCTCCCCCAAGTTCCCAGCCTCACAAAACACAATAACATTCCCCATTGATTAACAAATGAATACAATTACCATATCAGCCATTCTAAAGCGAAACAACGGCAAGAGAAACTTTTAACAGACAAAGAAGCATTCCTACTCGTAACAAACCAAAGAAGCCCTTTTTAGTAACATACACAGGACATTGTACAGATAGTAGCTTCCAGGAGGTAGTTACACCTAAGGAACAGGGCACAGGTAATTGAGTTACCGTCAGGCAAGGGAAGAGGAAAAGGCAGGTAGTGCAGGGTTCCCCTGTGGCCATTCCCCTCCAAAACAGGTATACTGATTTGGATACTGTTGGGGGTGATGGCTTACCTGGGACAAGCTGCAGCAGCCGTATCTCTGGCACTGAGTCTGATTCTGCAGTGCAGAAAGGAGGGAGGAAGAAGAGGAGAGTGGTAGTGATAGGGGACTCCATAGTCAGGGGTACAGACAGGAGATTCTGTGGTCGTGACAGAGACTCCCGGATGGTTTGTTGCCTCCCAGGTGCCAGGGTCAGGGATGTCTCTGATCGTGTGCACAGCATTCTGAGGTGGGAGGGTGATCAGCCAGATGTCGTGATACACATCAGTACCAATGACATAGGTAGAAAGAGTCAGGAGGTCCTGAAGAGTGAGTACAGAGAGTTTGGTAGGAAGTTGAAAAACAGGACCTCGAGGGTAGTAATCTCCGGATTGCTGCCTGTGCCACGTGCCAGTGAGGATAAGAGTAGGATGCTCTGGCAGATGAACACGTGGCTGAGAAACTGGTGTAGGGGGCAGGGTTTCACATTTCTAGATCATTGGGACCTCTTTGGGGCAGGTGGAACCTGTACAAGAGAGACAGGTTACACCTGAACTACAAGGGGACCAATATACTTGCAGGGAGGCTTGCTAGTGTTATTGGGGAGGGTTTAAACTAGATTTGCAGGGGGATGGGAACCAGAGTGCCAGAGTAGATAGTGGAACGGGGGTAAAAATAAATGATGTTAGTAGTTCATGCAAAGTCACAAATAGTAAGGTTGTGTGTGGTGATAATGATCTTCTGAGGTGTGTGTATTTCAATGCAAGGAGTATTGTGGGAAAGGCAGAAGAGCTGAGGGCCTGGATTGACACATGGAATTATAACATCATAACCATTACTGAAACTTGGCTACAGGAGGGGCAGGATTGGCAGCTCAATGGTCCAGGGTTCCGATGTTTCAGACCTGATAGAGGCAGAGGGATGAAGGGCGGGGGGGGGGGGGGGGGTGACTTTGTTAGTCAGGGAAAATATTACAGCAGTGCTTCGGCAGGACAGATTAGAGGGCTTGTCTACTGAGGCCATATGAGTGGAGCTGAGAAACAGGGAAGGTATGACCACATTAATAGGGTTGTATTATAGACCACCCAATAGTCAGCAAGAATTGGAGGAGCAAATCTGCAGAGAGATAACAGACAACTGCAGGAGACAGAAAGTTGTAATAGTAGGGGATTTTAATTTTCCACACATTGATTGGGACTCCCATACTGTTAAAGGTCTAGATGGGTTAGAGTTTGTAAAATGGGTTCAGGAAAGTTTTCTAAATCAATATATAGATGTACCAACTAGGGAGGATGCAATATTAGATCTTCTATTAGGAAATGAGTTAGGGCAGGTGACGGAAGTGAGTGTAGGGGAACGCTTTGGTTCCAGTGATCATAACGTCATTAATTTCAACTTGATCACGGATAAAGATAGACCTGGTCCTCGGGTTGAAGTTCTAAACTGGAAAAAGGCCAAATTTGAAGAAATGCAAAAGGATCTAAAAAGCATAGATTGGGACAGGTTGTTTTCTCTGGCAAGGATGTGATTGGTAAGTGGGAGGCCTTCAAAGGAGAAATTTTGAGAGTGCAGAGTTTGTATGTTCCTGTCAGGGTTAAAGGCAAAATGAATAAGAATAATGAACCTTGGTTCTCGAGGGATATCGGTACTCTGATAAAGAAGAAGAGAGAAATGTCTAACATGTATAGGCAACAGGGAGGAAATAAGTTGCTTGAGGAGTATAAAAAGAGTAAGAAAATACTTAAGAAAGAAATCAGGAGGGCTAATTGGTCCTCTTGAAGATCAGAGTGGTCTGCTATGTATGGAACCAAAGGAAATGGGAGAGATATTAAATGGGATTTTTGCATCTGTATTTACTAAGGAAACTGGAATGGAGACTATGGAAACAAGGCAAACAAGTAGGGAGGTCATGGAACTTATACAGATTAAAGAGGAGGAGGTGCTTGCTGTCGAGGCAAGTCAGAGTAGATAAATCCCCGGGACCTGACAGGGTATTCCCTCGGACCTTGAAGTATTCCCTAGTGTTGAAATTGCAGGGGCCCTGGCAGAAATATTTAAAATGTCGATATCCATGGGTCAGGTGCTGGAGGATTGGAGGATAGCTCATGTAGTTCCATTGTTTAAAAAAAGCTCAAAAAGTAAGCCGGGAAATTATAGGCTGGTAAATTTGACATCGGTAGTAGGTAAATTATTCGAAGGAATACTAAGAGATAGGATCTACAAGTATTTGGATAGACAGCGACTTATTAGAAAAAGTCAGCATGGCTTTGTGTGTGGTAGGTCATGTTTAACCAATCTATTAAGAGTTTTTCGAGGAAGTTAGCAGGAAAGTGGATGAAAATGTTGTATACATGGACTTCAGTAAAGCCTTTGACAAGGTCCCGGATGGGAGGTTAGTTAGAAAGATTCAGTCGCTAGGTATACATGGAGAGGTAGTAAATTGGATTAGACATTGGCTCAATGGAAGAAGCCAGAGAGTGGTAGTGGGGATTGCTTCTCTGAGTGGAGGCCTGTGACTAGTGGTATGCCACAGGGATCAGTGCTGGGTTCATTGTTATTCGTCATCTATATCAATGATCTGGATGATAATGTGGCAAATTGGATCAGCAAATTTGCTGATGATACAAAGATTGGAGGTGTAGTGGACAATGAGGAAGGTTTTCAAAGCTTGCAGAGGGATTTGGACCAGTTGGAGGAATGGGCTGAAAAATGGCAGATGGGAGTTTAATGCGGACAAGTGTGAGGTATTGCACTTCGGAAGGTCAAGCCAAGGTAGAACATACGAGGTAAATGGTAGGACATTGAGGAGTGCAATAGAACAGAGGGATCTGGGAGTACAGATACATAATTCCCTAAAAGTGACGTCACAAATAGATAGGGTCGTAAAGAGAGCTTTTGGTACATTGGCCTTTATAAATCAAAGTATTGAGTATAAGAGTTGGAATGTAACGGTGAGGTTGTATAAGACATTGGTGAGACCGAATTTGGAGTATTGTGTGCAGTTTTGGTCACCTAATTACAGGAAGGATATTAATAAGGTTGAAGGTTTACAAGGATGTTGCCGGGACTTGAGAAACTGAGTTACAGAGAAAGGTTGAATAGGTTAGGACTTTATTCCCTGGAGCGTAGGAGAATGAGGGGTGATTTGATAGAGGTGTATAAAATTATGATGGGTATAGATAAAGTGAGTGCAAGCAGGCTTTTTCCACTGAGGCTAGGGGAGAAAAAACTAGAGGTCATGGGTTAAGGGTGAAAGGGGAAAAGGTTAAAGGGAACATTGGGGGGGGCTTCTTCACACAGAGAGTGGTGAGAGTGTGGAATGAGCTGCCAGATGAAGTGGTGAATGCGGGCTCACTTTTGAAATTTAAGAAAAACTTGGACAGATATATGGATGAGAGGGGCTTGGAGGGATATGGGCCAGGTGCAAATCAGTGGGACTAGGCAGAAAAATGGTTCGACACAGCCAAGAAGGGCCAAAAGGCCTGTTTCTGTGCTGTAATGTTCTATGTCATCCCTAAGCACTCTTTTATGTCCTCCTTAGATAGGCAATACCACCTCCTCGTTTACACCTGTACCTCTGTCACACATAGAATATACTGGAATACGGTCCTGCCAGCCCTGCCCTTTTCTCAGCCACGTTTCTGTTATGGCTATATAAAATCCCATTCTCCAGACCCAATCCACACTTTGAATTTATCCACACACACACACACAGAGCAAAAGAGCAGCTCACAGAATACTTCCAAATCCAAAATCTCAATACCTTTTAGTAATTATCCTACACCACATGTCAATTCTTCCCCAATCTTTTCCCGCAAATTCAATTGCTCAGATTGATCTAGGCAAAAATGTTGCAAGAACAGAAAGATTAGGTGATAGATAATTCTGTTTTGCTCATGAGTCAAACTCCTCAATAACTTAAATCTGAATTCACATTGCACACTAGATTTTTAAAAAACTCCACATTTATACTCTTCACATTCCACCAAACAGTAGCAAATTAATCAAATTAAATGATTTCAGATGGTTATAATTGAGAATGATATATTCAAAACTCAGAAAAATCTGATAAACTGCAGATTCAAGAAATATTAAAATATTGACTGAAGGTTAAAAAAAAATCTTAATTATATTATTTAATGACAAACTTAAGTGGGATGAACAACATGGCCTTTCAAATAACTGAATGCAGACAATACGGTCAAATGTAAACACAAAATAAAAAGCATGCCATATAAAATGCAAAATTGTTTAAAAACTGAAACTTGCTCAGTTTAAACTCTGCCGCATAATTTAAAACGGTGAAATCCACAATTACTGTTCTTGGTCGTAATTAGATATTGTAACTGCTCTGAGAAATGCACAAATGAAGCTCAAGGGTATATATGTTGTTATATTATGATTTTATTTAATACTCAAACCTGTACATAAATACTTAGGAAAGGGCCCAAAGGGCAACTGGAAACAATGATACAATTGTCCAGGTTAATGATTGATACATTAGGGCATAAGCAAAACACAGAGGAAACAGGTTAACTTTAAAACTAACATAAATTACAAGGAATTACTGTGCTAAACTACACAAACTAAAGGAAAAAAACGAACCTAGTTAGCAATCCTAATAAAATCAGTAGAACAAGCAAATTTGCATATGTTTTTTAAATGGGCAAACTAGAGCAATCTTTGTAATTTGATGACAGTACAGTTACAGCCAGATCTGGGATCCACACACACAAAAAGCTGCAGAAACTAAGCATGTCAGGCAACATCAATGAAAATGAATAGACAATTGATGTTTCAGGCCGAGACCCTTCATCAGAAAAGGGGGAAGATGCCAGAATAAAAAGATTGGGGGGGGCGGGGGAAAGGAGAAGGAGGACAAGTTGGAAGGTGATTGTTGAAGCCAGGTGGGTGGGGAAGGTAAAGGGCTGGAGAAGGAGGAATCTGATAGGAGAGGAGAGTGGACCATGGGAGAAAGAGAAGAAGGAGGGGCACCAATGGGAGGTGATGGTCAGGTGAGGAGAAGAGGTAGGAGGCCAAGTGGGGAATGAAAGAAGGAAGAGGGGAAAAGCAAAATAAAGAAAAAAATTAGTGAAAGGAGAAATCGAGATTCATGCCACAAAATTGGAGGTTACTTAAACAGAATACAATGTGTTTCTCCTTCACCTTGAGAGTGGCCTCATCGTGGCAAAAGAGTAGGCCATGGACTGACATTCAGAATGGGTATGGGATATGAATTTAAATGGTTAGCCATTGGGAAATAACACTTATGCCAGAGGGAATTGATGCACCATCAATAACTCTTGGAGACGGGAGGCGAACGATAGGCTTTTATTAGCAGCAAGAGACCACCACACAACATCCTGGAGACTGAGGGAGGAGCAGTGCCTCCAATCGCCTTTATACAGGGGTCTGTGGGAGGAGCCACAGGAGCAGTCAGCAGAGGGGCGTGTCCAGACAGGTCTATGTCGTTTACCACAGGAGTGAAGGTGCTCGATTATGTCCAATCTCACTAATGTAGAGGAGGCTGAATTGAGAGCACCAGATACAATATACAACCCCAACAAATCTGATGGGTTGCCTCACCTAGAAGTACTGTTTGGGGCCCCGAAAGGAGGTGATTGGGCATGCCGAGCATCCCTGCCACTTGCAGGGATGGAGATTAGTGCGGAGGGACGAATCGACAAGGGAGTCGCAGAGGGAGTGATCCCTGCGGAGAGTGGGGGGGGGGGAGAGTAAAGATGTGTTTGGCAGTATAATCATGATGAAGATGGCAGAAGTTGCTGAGAATGATGGGTTGGATGTGGAAGGTGAAGGAGGAGGGTATCTCTTCACCTCCAAAGAAAAGGGTTTCCCCTCCTCCACCATTGACACTGCTCTCACCCACATCTCCTCCATTTCCCAGATGTCTGCACTCACCCCATCTTCCTGCAGCCTTAACAGCGACAGAGTCCCTTCCATATCCAACACATCACACTCTGCAACTTCCACCATCTTCAACAGTATCCAACCATCAAATACATATTTACAGCCACCCCCACTCCACTTTTATTGGAGTATAAAAGTATAAATTTTAAACTTGCTATTTGCTATGCATGTACCCAATTTAGTAGGACAATGAAATCCTAAAAATGTAGAAGACAATGGTGTGTTAATGAGTGGTAGCTAAGAGATGTAGATTAGAACATGATTAAGTCACGAAATCTTAAGAATGTAGAAGACAATGGTGTGTTAATGAGAGGTAGCTAAGAGATGTAGATTAGAACATGATTAAGTCAATTGGTAGAAACAATGGTGGCAAGATGTACATGTGGTACGTGTGATACGCAACTATAGACCAATTACATATGCTAATGCAACTGGACCAGGAGATTGCTATAAAAAATGCTGTGTCCGAGGATCGGGGGGGGGGGGGGGGGGGGGGGCAATCAGCGGCTAGCTCAATGACTGTCTCAGCTTTGATTTGCAAATTAAAGTTTAACCCTTCTCGAAGAATCTTCTGCGTCTCTTGGTCATTTGTGAGGCACGAGAAACCACGACAAAAAAAAACCGGAAAGAGACCCGCGGAATGGAAACGACAGATTGGGGACGCTTCCCAGTCCTCTAGGGACGCCCATAAGGCTAACAGAATTAAGGCTGCACCCAAACAAAAGGTAAGCGCTTTTTGCGACAATTTGGACTAAGAATTCTGTTGGCTTTGGGGAGGCCTTGGAGTCTCAGAAGTGTGGAACCACTGCCGAAGGGTCTCTCCGGTCCAAAGAATCTGGCAGAATTGGGGGTTAACAGAGGAGGCTCAGAGGATTGATCAAGAACACTGCAGTGCAAGTACAAATAAGTTAATAAGAAGTTAAGAAAAATTCCAAGTGGTGTTGGTAAATCCCTGTGGGTACCGCTTCGTATGAAACGAAGGGCTGAACGGGCAGGGAAAAGAAAAGAAAATAGAATAGAATTAGAGTAGAAAATCCTTGTGGATACCGCCTTAAGAGATAAGGGTCTGAACAGGCGAGGTGCAAAGAGCAAGTTCTGTGGGTACCGCTCTGAATAGAGGTCTGCACAGGCAGAACAGAATAGACTAGGCATAGAATTAGAGTAAGTTAAGTTAAGAAAAAGTCCACGTCGTGTTGGTAAATCCCTGTGGGTACCGCTTTGTATGAAACGAAGGGCTGAACGGGCAGGGAAAAGAAAATAGAATAGAATTAGAGTAGAAAATCCTCATGGATACCGCCTTAAGAGATAAGGGTCTGAACAGGCGAGGTGCAAGGCAGAACAGAATAGGAAACAAGGACAGTCCAATATATAGTTTAAAGCGCTGGTAGATAGACGATAGACTAGGCATAGAATTAGAGTAAAAAAATTATCCAGTAAACGAACTGTGAATCTCTGAAATACCTTAAAAGAGAGAATAACATGACAGGTAAAGGAACGGCAGTAGAGATTCTGAGCAAAAAATTCCTGATAAATAAATATGAGATCACAAAAACTTCAGAAAAATGGGAAAAAAGAACCAAAAACCTGGTCACAAAGTGGCCAAGAGAAGGAACGTTTGATGTAAGTTTGTGCGAAGAAATGGAGGGACTAATTAAAAATTACAAACCAAAAGATAAATCTAAGAAAAGAGGGCAAAAAAGAGAACGAGAAATGGAAATGCTAAAACTCTTCAGAATGGAGGGAGAAAGGCTGAGGAGGACAGGTAGAATATTGATTACAAGCGAGGAAAACACTAAGGTGCTGGAGAAACTGCCTGTTAGAGGAAGGTACAGTGAGAAGCTGGCTTCAGATCCGTACCCGGATGTGAAAGAAGCAGAAAGACCCCCTCCCTATAATGAGGAAGGAACCCCTAAGCAGTGCCCCCTGCTGACGGGAACAGTAAACATGCAGGGAGAAGTCCAAGTTTGGGATAATGAGGGGGGAAAAAAACAATACGAGAAGGAAAAAGCGGCAATATGGAAGGAGATACAGGCAGAAAGGATAAAGGTGGAACAGGCACAGAGAGAAATGGAAGAAGGGATTGAACGGATGAAATACTTAAGAGAGGAAAAGGAGTATGAGGAGTATCGGTTATACTATAGAAATAAACAGACTAGAGAAGAAAGTGGCTCATCAGGGCAGGAAGAGATGAGGCATTCAAGAAGAGGTGGAAAAAAGATAGAAGATGAGAGTCTTGGAGAAACACAGGAGAGAAGGGAATCAAGCACGAGTAAGGGTCATGAGGAGTCCCTGCCACAGGTGTACAGACACGGACAGAAAGAAAGAGAAGGTGACTCATTGGAAGAGCAAGAGTTAAGTGGAAAGAGAGAGGATGCGAGAATTTGTGGGGAAGAGGTAGGAGGCAGAAGCCTAGAAGGACAGAAGGAGGCGGGAGAGGAGCAACTTGCGGAAGTAGAGAGAGAGCTAGATAAGTTACTGAGAGGGGATTGCCAGAAGAGATGCGAAAAATACTCCAGGGGCCAACCAAGTATTGAATCAAGACAGAAAGGAAGGACTCCACAGGGAGACCGAGGGAAGAAGAGGACCCTGGAGACATTTGTGTGGGAGGCAGTAAAGGCACACCCTGAGACAGACGGGGAGTCAGGTGAGGAGGAGAGCCAGGGCAGGTGGGAAGAAGGAGGAAGAATGATGCCGTTGTTAGTAAAAGGATCAGGACAAATGCAGTATATCCCTTGGGGATCCCAGGACCTAGAAGGGCTGAAAAACACTCTGCACAATCTACATGAAGCAGCAGGGAAATGGATTAGAGCCTTTGAAGAAGAAACAGCGGGACGATTATTGGCTATGGGAGATTTGAAGGCACTGTTGATAAGGTTAATGGGAACCTCCAAATTTAACAAACTAATGGAAATGGCTGGCATAATAAACTCGAACGACCCAAGAACTGATGGAGATGGGTTTGACAGAGTGAGGCAGAGGGTATGGCAGGCCCTCAGAAAGCTTTATCCACCCAAAGTGTACCCCAAAGCCTTAAAAGGGGATCCACTGGGAGACACTGAAAACCCAGCAGCCTACGTAGAAAACCAGTTGAAAAGGTGGAGACTGGAGACTGAGCAAGAGGTGGAGAATAGCTTATTTATGACCTCACTGTTCCGACATAGCATTTTGGATGCAATGCCTCCACAAGTAAAATCCAAACTGGAGGAAGTGGTTGGGCTGACGTCAATGACCCCACAAGAATTTAGCGACCATGTAGTCCATGCGGTTGAAAAATACCGGAAAGACAAATGAAGGTTGGCTGAGCAGCAGGAAGAGGTGCAAAGAAAGTTAATACAAATGCAGCTCGAAGAACTCAAAAAGAAAGAAAAAGAGAAAAACAAAAAGATGCTGCCAGCAACCACCAGTTCGAGTACAGCCATCGAACTGGACAAAGCACTGCTATATGGAGGGACCGATCATACTGTAAGACAAGGGCTGGAAAACCCCATGCCAATAATTATCTTTGGGGGAACATTCCCACAAATGCCCTATCAGGAACAGACTAAATTCAAACAGCCCAGACAGGACTGGAAGTCCCAAGGAGGGGGACAGAGGAGCTATGGGCAGAGGGGACCAGTGAGGAAACAGGGGGGAAGAGAGGTAGAGAGATTGTGCTGGGAATGTAATCAGCCAGGTCACATGAGAAGATATTGTCCGTTTACACTATGGCCTGTCACACACCAGCAGGAACCAATAAGAAGGGAACCAAAGTTTAGCCAAGGACCAGCCCCCACAGGCCCAAGTGGACCTGTGAACCCCTATGCGAGGTATTAGGGGTGCCCTGAGAACTTGAGTGGGAAGGGACATTACCCAATGATAACAAGGGAGGCAGATGAGGAACCCATTGTTCAGGTTATGTTAGAAGGGCAACTGACACCAATGATGATAGATACTGGAGCCATGTACACTTGTGTACAGCCACAGTATGCCCTTCACCTTCCCATGTCAGGAAAGTTTATTAAGACGGTAGGGTTCTCGGGGAAAACACAGTTGACACAGTGCACGGCTCCAGTGCGGTTGAGAATGGGAAATAAAGAAATTGTTTTGCCGGTGCTAGTATTTAAAGGAACTCCGATTAATTTGTTAGGCAGAGATGCCTTATTGAAATTGGAATTAAAATTAGAATGCACCAGAAATGGGCTGAGTGTGGAAAGAGCAGGGGCTCAATTGATAGTACAAGAAGACAAGAAGGCTAATGTCTTTTGGATAGGAGACATCGCAGATCAGATTCAGGAAACCTGGGAAAAATGGAAAAAGGGTGTGCAGGTTATATCACCCAGGGCTGTAATGCCCAAATCTGAGCTACATTGTACAGTGATTTTTGACGAGACTCAGAACAGGGAGTTAGAGGAGAAATGGCACCTGGAGGTATGTATCCAACAGCACCTGGAAGGGGAGGCTGTGATAATTGGAAAGCAAGGGACAGCTTTACAAGTTAAGTGGAACACCTTTTTAGAAAAATGGTACAGGATACCAGAGGCTGCGCCCCACGTAATGTTGTTGGTAAATAAGGGATATCAGTCTAAAGACTTAGGACCTTTAGTTAAGAGTGCTGAAACCGTAACAGTGTGGAGGAAAATCACGCCAGAGGTGTGGATATCAGAAGACAACAATTGCATTAAAATAATGGTAAGTGTAGATATGGTAGGGACAGTGAGAGAGGTCGAAATAACTCCCCAACCACACATGCCCTTGCTGGGAAAGGAAAGAGGCCAGCAGAAAGATAAAATGTTAGATGAGTTGCTGTCTATTCTGTGGTCACAGCATGACACGGACGTAGGGAAAATAAAAACAGCTAGTCCAGTGGAAATAAAGCTGAAAAGGGGAGCAATTCCACCCAGGAGACCACAATACCCTCTAAGACCAGAAGCAGAAGAGGGAATAGCATCGACAGTGCAGGGGTTGCTTGAAATAGGAGTGCTTAAAAGAACAATCAGTCCATGCAATACCCCATTGCTGCCGGTCTTAAAAGCAGATAAATCTAAGTGGAGATTGGTGCATGATTTGCAAGCGGTAAATAATGTGGTAGAGGACTGGCCAGCGGTAGTCCCCAACCGACACACGCTTTTGACTAATGTTCCACCAGAAGCAAGTTACTTTTCAGTGATTGATTTGTGTTCGGCTTTCTTCAGCATTCCTCTAGCCGATCAGTGTCAGTATTTGTTCGCATTTACTTACAGAGGTGCTCAGTGTACCTATACCAGAATGGCGCAAGGATTTAAACATTCACCACAAATTTTTAATCAGGTATTGAAGGCAGACCTAGAGGGCATGCCATTGGAAAGTACATTGTTACAGTATGTGGATGACCTGTTGATTTGCTCCCACAGCAAGGAACAGTGTGAGCAGGACACTATAACTCTGTTAGAGAAGCTAGCGCACGGAGGACATAAAGTATCCAAAAAGAAACTGCAATTTTGCACGCAGCAAGTGGAATACTTAGGCAGGGTAATATCCAAGGGAGTGAAGGCGATAGCACCAGATCAGATTGAGGCAATAACTAAGGCCTCCAAACCCCAGACTGTAGGGCAGATGATGACGTTTTTGGGAATGGCAGGGTACAGCTCAGATTGGATAGGAGAATATGCTGAGATTGTGGCACCTTTGAGAAAGATAATGAAAGAAGCAGGACATACAAATTTGAAGAACGGCTTACAGTGGAATGGAGAGGCGGAGATAGTTTTCAATACTATTAAGCAGGAATTGCAGTCAGCACCAGCATTAGCTTTGCCTGACTACGAGAAGGTTTTTTATTTGTATGTATCCAACCGACAGGAGGGTTATGTCACAGCGGTTCTAACACAAGAGACAGGCACAGGAAAAGCAAAGCAGCCGATAGCATACTACAGTACGAGACTAGATGAGGTGGCTCAGGGGTATCCACCCTGTTATCAGGGATTGGCGGCGCTGTACTATGCATATGAAAAGGCATCATCTGTAACCCTGGGCTATCCTGTGACTCCGTACACACACCACAAAGTAGCAGAATTGCTGGAAAGAGGGAAATTTGTGCTGACGCCAGCCAGGATAGCAGCGTTATCAGATGCTATTGACATTTCCAGACATAACTATACAGAGATGCACTACCAGTAATATAGCCGATTTTGTCCCTTTAGACTATGAAGGAGAACCCCATGATTGTGTAGGGAAGACGATGGCATTTGCCAAATTGAGAGCAGATTTACGGTCAGAACCACTAGAGGATGCAGATAAAAAGGTTCTGTTCGTAGATGGCTCTTGTTATAGGGACGATGATGGAAATCATGCAGGGTTCTCAGTAGTGCAGCAGGATCAGTCGAGCTATAAGATTATTAGGATGGAGTCCTGTCCCCAACCGTGTTCAGCCCAACTAGCAGAAATCAAAGCCCTGACAGCTGCGTGTGAAATGATGGAAGGTGAGAAAGTAGACATCTATACTGATTCGGCATATGCTCATGGAGTATGCCATTTGTTTGGGGCAGTGTGGAAGCAGAGAGGTTTTTAAAAAAGTAGCGGAGATCCCATACAACATTGTCAGCAAATTCTAGACTTAATAAAAGCCATAATGAAACCTAAAGCATTGGCTATAGTAAAATGCCAGGCACATAAAAAGGGAAATGATGTAATAACAAAGGGAAATCAAGCTGCGGACGAGGCAGCCAGAAAAGCGTCTGGATGTACATCAGCTGTCATTGCCCCCCAGGTAAGCCTAACTCCAGAACCTGAGGTAGAGGACCTAATTGAAATACAAGGTAAGGCAACTTTGGCAGAACAGACAATGTGGAGAAAAAGGGGGGCCAAGCAGAACCCGGAAGGCTTGTGGAGCACGGAAGACGGTTTGTTAGTAGCACCCACCCCTCTACTGACGATTCTGATTTCAGAAGCGCATGGGATGGACCATTGTGCAAGGGGGGAAGTGATAAAGAAAATAAAGAAGGATGGTTTTTGGTCACTTTATTTACAGGCTTCAGTGGACTTTGTCTTGTCACAGTGCAAGGTATGCGCACAGAATAATGTTCGGAAGGGAATTACAACCCCAATAGGTCACATTCCTGTACCTGAAGGACCATTTAAACATCTAGTGATCGATTACGTAGACATGATAAAGACAGTGAGAGGGAAAAGATGCATGCTGGTAGTAATTGATCGATTTAGCAGATGGGTGGAAGCGGTACCTTCAAGAGATCAAGGGGCAAAGACAGTGGTAATATTTCTGACAAATGAAGTGATCCCAAGGTTTGGAATACCTACAGAAGTTAGCTCAGACAATGGTTCAGCTTTTATCCAGAAAGTGGTCAAACTGGTACTACAGGCGCTGAGGATAAAGCAAAGATTTGGATGTGTATACCACCCTCAGTCGCAGGGTATGGTAGAGAGAATTAATGGAACCCTGAAAGCCAAACTAAACAAAATTTGTGCAGACACTAAACTTAATTGGGTCGATGCTTTACCGTTAGCATTGATGAGTTACCGCATGCAAACTAATCGAGTGATATGCCTGACACCGCATGAGATGCTCACTGGGAAGCTATCATACCTGTGATAGGGGTAAGCAAAAATGTTGAATGGATATACTACAATCAACAGAGGTTCATCAACTACACCGATGATGCACTGGAGGCCTTAGGGCAACAACTAGATGCAACTAGCAGGGTGGTGTGGCAAAACAGACAGGCACTGGATTGGCTTTTGGCAGAAAAAGGGGGTGTGTGTGTAATGTTTGGAGAACAATGCTGCACTTTCATACAGAACAATACTAGCCCAGAAGGGTCTTTCACCAGAGCAATGAATAAATTAAAGAATCTGCGGACAGAGGTCAAACAGAATGCAGGGTTCGGACATCAGTTTTTTGATTGGTTAGAAAGTAGACTCGGAGGATGGGGAGCATGGCTGACTAAAATAGCAATAACTGTCAGCATTATATTGCTGAGCTGTGCGCTTGTGCTGTGCTGTTTTCTTCCTTGTCTCAAATCTCTTGCAGTGCATGCTGCAACCAAACAATTTCCAATGCTCGTGGCAATTGCTGAAGCAAGCTTAGTGAAGAAAGAAACACCGAAAATGTATCATTACAGCCTACAACACCTGCAGGATGAACAAGAGCAAAACGACAGTGTGGGAGTGGATTGTAAGGGCTGCCGAGTCTTTTTCCCTGTCTCAGATACAGAGGGACAGGTTTTTGGATCAGCGGCCCAGGGTAACAGGGAGAGAATACTTTGAGGTCTTGGCGCAGAAAATTATAGTTTAACCCGAGATTTGGGAATAAGTGCTTGAGTTTATTGGGGCTTTTGTGCGCAGACTCTTAAGTCTTTTCTCTGTGTGAGACCCTCTGGGTCTCAAAGGGGGGATATATTGGAGTATAAAAGTATAAATTTTAAACTTGCTATTGCTATGCATGTACCCAATTTAGTAGGACAATGAAATCCTAAAAATGTAGAAGACAATGGTGTGTTAATGAGAGGTAGCTAAGAGATGTAGATTAGAACATAATTAAGTCACGAAATCTTAAGAATGTAGAAGACAATGGTATGTTAATGAGAGGTAGCTAAGCGATGTAGATTAGAACATGATTAAGTCAATTGGTAGAAACAATGGTGGCAAGATGTACATGTGGTACGTGTGATACACAACTATAGACCAATTACATATGCTAATACAACTGGACCAGGAGATTGCTATAAAAAATGCTGTGTCCGAGGATCGGGGGGGGGGGGGGGGGCAATCAGCAACTAGCTCAATGACTGTCTCAGTTTTGATTTGCAAATTAAAGTTTAACCCTTCTTGAAGAATCTTCTCCGTCTCTTGGTCATTTGTGAGGCACGAGAAACCACGACACTTTCTGCAGGGATCACTCCCTCCACGATTCCCTTGTCCATTCATTCCTCCCCACTAATCTCCCTCCTAGCACATACCTCCACCCCTACCTCCACTCATGGCCTCAAACAGTCCTTCCAGGTGAGACAACACTTCAGCTGCAAATCTGTTGGGGTCATCTATTGGATCCAGTGCTCCCAATGCTGCCTCCCCTACATTGGTGAGACCCGGCATAAATTGGGAAAGGGTTTTTTTTTATAGACTTTCACTCCATTCAGCAAAAGCCAAATTTTCCAGTGGCCAACTTTTTAAATTCCTTTCCCATTGTCATTCCGACATGTCAGTTTATGTTCTCTTCTGCCACGCTGAGGCCACTCTCAGGGTGAAGGAGAGACCTTATACTCTTCTAAGCTGAAGCATGAACATTGATTTCTCTTTCTAGTAATTTTTTTCTTTCCCCCTCTCCCTCCCCTCTTCTTCTACTCCCCATCCTGGCCTCATCTCTCTTCTCCTCACCAGCCTATCAGCTCCCCCAGGGTCCCCTCCTCCTTCCCTTTCCCCCATGTGTCACTCTCCTCTCCTATCAGACTCCTTCTTCTCCAGCCTTTACCTTTCCCACCCACCTGGCTTTTCCCCATCAGCTTCCGGCTTTCCCTCCCTTCCTCTTTCCACACATTTTATTCTGGTGTCTTCTGCCTTCCTTTCCAGTCCTGAAGAAGGTCTGAGCCTGAAACGTTGACTGTTTGTTCATGTTCATAACACTGTCTGAGCTTGTAAGTTCTGCCAGCTTCTTGTGGGTGCTGGTCTGGATTTCTGGCATCTGCAGATATCTTGTGTTCTGAATATGGGATGATGTTTTGCCTGACTGCAGTGTCTATGGCAAGAAGTTAGTGTCTCAGGTTATCAGATAAGAGATTAAGGACTGAGACAACAAAAGATTTTTTTAAAATTCAGAGACTGATGAATCTTTCTATCACAGAGATCTGTAGAGGTCGTAGGCTTTGCATTGATCAGGGCCAAATATGGATGTTGCATAGTAGCTGTATAGGTGAGCCAGGGCCCATGCAGTAGGCATCCCTGCGCATGCAGCTGATGAATCCAAAGGAACAGCAGACACCGTTAGTTTAGCACCAGCGACATTGCAGGATTTGCCAGTCAGCACTGAACTCAACTTAGGGTCTCCAGCTGTGGATTTGCCTCAGGATTTACTCCTGAAGCCTTCGCCATTACTGGGTATAGCTGCAAAGCAGCAGAGGTTTAATACCAGAGATTTTCTTCTCCTAGATGAGCTACCAACCACGGCTGATGAGCCCATCTGCCCAAAGCAACTGGTTTTAAAGTGCCAGTAGCCTTTACCCCTTCTCCTGTCAGTAGAAACTGTTCCGCCAAGCTTGGTCACCAAACTATTGGGAGCTTTAACCCACTGTCTCTTGTGGCTATGACAATCGTAGGAACCTCTGTAGAGGTAAGACACTGAATATTCTTTAAGGAGACAGATAAATTTCTTAGCTATAAAGGCTTTAAGAGAAATTAAGAAAAAGCTGAAATGTGTATACAGTAATCATACTGGACAGTAGAGCAAGACTGAAAGTTCAAATGATCTACTTCTACTATTTTCTATTTATAATATTTTACTAATATCCAACCAAGACCTCAATGGTGGAACAGGTGGACCAAGTTACTTCAAATTCAACTGCTGTGAAGGTGGATGATAGATAGATAGATAGATAGATACTTTATTCATCCCCATGGGGAAATTCAACATTTTTTCCAATGTCCCATACACTTGTTGTAGCAAAACTAATTACATACAATACTTAACTCAGTAAAAATATGATATGCATCTAAATCACTCTCTCAAAAAGCATTAATAATAGCTTTTAAAAAGTTCTTAAGTAGTTTACTTAAATACATTAAATACAATCAACCCCGGCACTTTAACATATCTTACTCCTGGCGGTTGAATTGTAAAGCCTAATGGCATTGGGGAGTATTGACCTCTTCATCCTGTCTGAGGAGCATTGCATCGATAGTAACCTGTCGCTGAAACTGCTTCTCTGTCTCTGGATGGTGCTATGTAGAGGATGTTCAGGGTTTTCCATAATTGACCGTAGCCTACTCAGCGCCCTTCGCTCAGCTACCGATGTTATACTCTCCAGTACTTTGCCCACAACAGAGCCCGCCTTCCTTACCAGCTTATTAAGACGTGAGGCGTCCCTCTTCTTAATGCTGCCTCCCCAACACGCCACCACAAAGAAGAGGGCGCTCTCCACAACTGACCTATAGAACATCTTCAGCATCTCACTGCAGACATTGAATGACACCAACCTTCTAAGGAAGTACAGTCAACTCTGTGTCTTCCTGCACAAGGCATCTGTGTTGGCAGTCCAGTCTAGCTTCTCGTCTAACTGTACTCCCAGATACTTGTAGGTCTTAACCTGCTCCACACATTCTCCATTAATGATCACTGGCTCCATATGAGGCCTAGAACTCCTAAAGTCCACCACCATCTCCTTGGTCTTGGTGATATTGAGACGCAGGTAGTTTGAGTTGCACCATATCACAAAGTCCTGTATCAGTTTCCTATACTCCTCCTCCTGTCCATTCCTGACACACCCCACTATGGCCGTGTCGTCAGCGAACTTCTGCACATGGCAGGACTCCGAGTTATATTGGAAGTCTGATGTGTACAGGCTGCAACAAATCCATTAGCTCCAATCGTCATGGTTTCCATGCCAGCGGAATCAGTTGGTTGATTTGTGAAGTATTGTGTGCTTCTTGGAGTGCAACATCAAGTACACGTTAAAACAAATACACGCACAGGTGTCTTCGCTCTGTGGGCCTGATTGGACTCATAGGCCATAATTATAAAAATTGAATGCTTTACAAAATAACCCTACCTATACAAAAGCTCAAAGTTGGAACCCAATACAGGTAAGTAGATACAATGTTCTCCTAATCTATATGAAATCTTCATTCTTCAGAAGTTACGCTGTCCAATTGCACATTATTTAGAAGTAAAGGTTTCATTTTGCTCTGGCATTGACTACAAGCTGACACCAGTTCACAGCACTATGCATCAGACTGCTGACACATTATCTCATTCAAGCAGAAGGAAAAATACTTTTACTAAATGACAAAAATCTGCATCATAAATATTGATAAACATGTCCATGTTCACATTCACTCCAATGAGAGTACATTATGTTATTGGCTCTTGACTAATGACAGTGATAAGCAATGGCTCATTTTAAAGTTGATTCAATTCACACTCTCATTCCAGGTATCTGAGAGAGAGGTAGGTGCCAGAACAGAGTTCATGCAAGATCAATTGATGAAGATTTTATTACCCATTGAATACACAAAATATAAATGGTAAGGAACTCTGCAGCATGCCACTATAATGCAAAATAAACTTAGTTAAAAAACGTAGAGCCACTATTCATCATCATCTTCCTTCAATACCCATTTGACACTAAATCTTGTGAACCAAATTCCTATATGGCTATGGTAAAAGATAACTATTTTTTTAAACCCCCGGGGTTTCCCCAGGTGCTCCGGTTTCCTCCCACAGTCCAAAGATGTATCAGTTAGTAGGTAAATTGGTCATTATAAATTGTCCTGTGATTAGGCTTGTATCAACTAGGTGGGTTGCTGGGTGCTCATTGGGGTGGAAGGGCCTGTTCCGTGCTGTATCTCTAAATAAAAAATAAACAAATCCAGATATTAAACCACTAGATTTGAAATGAATTTATGACTGCACTTTTTACTGAAACTTACTTAATCATCCCTTCTGTTATTGTTATCAATTTAATACTTCAGTTTAAATTAATCATAACAATCTAACCCCATGTGGCTGGGTTGCTTAAAACAGATTCAGAAATGCTACTAAACACATGTGACACGACCAACTCAAAGCAAAGTCTGAATCAGTACTTCGGCAGCATAATTTTCTTCCAGAGTCCAAATGAATGCTCAAAATTCTTCAAAGGCAACTATTCAAAGAAGAAAAAACCCTAATATTACGATACACAGCAAAATGATGTACCACTACAAAATGAAAATATTAATGTAGCATTTATTTCTGATTAAGGGTCTAGGCTTGAAACATCAACTCTTTATTCCTTACCATAGTTGCTGTCTGACCTGCTGAGTTTCTCCAGCATTTTGTGTGTAACTCTGGATTTCCTAAATCTGCAAAATCTATTTCTATTTACTCTCATCACATTTCAAATTTTCTATACATCCATTCATTACATCCAATATTTCCTTTCTCACTTCTTTCACCTTGTGTGTTTACCTGCGAATGAAAAGCAAGACTCAATGCTACTAGTGCAAAAAGGCTGACCACCACTTGCACTCCTAAGTATTTGTTTTCCTGTGAATTTGGCTCTGACAACACAAAATGATGAGACTGAAACATTGCAATTGTCCAAACCATGTTGCTTCACCAAGTTATTTAAGCAGTTCAGCTAAATAAAGATTTTCAAATTTTGATGAATGCTGAAGAGAATATTTATAAACCACTAAACTAGTAAGTGATTAATTCAATTATCACACAATGATTTCTTCCCTTTTTTTGCTCTTAAGCAATAAAATGCTTTGGCAGAGGGTTACTTAGAGAAAGTATGGTCTAATATTAAGTTACTTAGAAAAATTCTTAAATATTTAGCAGTTTTATCTTTGTGTTTCAAGGAGCATTGAAATGAACAAGAGAATAAAATTCATGGCTCTGGTCAACTAGAATATGCAACTTTGGAACAGTATAATCAATTATTTAAAAATGGAGAGCTTCAAAGCAAACCTTATCCAATAAACGCCTCGGGCAGTTTGGACTTTGGCATGCAAACACACATCAGGGCATATATGACAACAGCCATCTTGACCTCACGACCATCTCACTCGCTTCCTTGCCATCTAATATAAACTATACCATTTCTCCAACATCTTGGATTTGAGAAAGTCTGAATCAGTAGTTGAGAAAGGCACTTTCTTTATTTTCTGTCACAACCCCCATTCCCCAGCAGCTTTCTACCCCTCTTCATGGCTGCAGAGATCTGTCACACTGTCAATTATATTAAGCATAGGCTGGTTTAAAAAAAGATTAGTCTTAAAATTTAGGATGGGGGCAATATGGCATATTCCAGATGCTTTTACTTTCATGCCTAAACCAGACCCACTGCTGCTACAATATTGTACAAGGTCTCAGGATTAGTTTCTATTCTATTCAGTTCTTCAAATACATGATGCATCAACATCAATATTAGATTCCAGAGCTCAAACCTAATTCCTCATGGACAAGAATGAAATGAAATGAATGTGTAGAATCAGACAACAGACAAACAACTGTACCCAAAGATGTTATATTAGCAGGGGGGAAATTCAAAACAAAATAAAATGTACCTATCATGTATACAGATTTTAAATTTGTGGCTAAGGCACATTTAGTAGGACAGATGAATGAACATGTAAATTTCTATAAATTCTTGCAATCTCCAACACTATGTTCAGCCTAAGATATTAGAAACTATAAAGTAGGAAACTTATTTTCTCCACTAATTGACGTACGACACATTTGTCCCTAAATATTATTTTCCTTTCTCAAAATAAACTTCTTATTGCATCCAAACAGTCTGGTTTGTAAATGCTTATTCCAGAGTCTAGGCAATAATCAACAAATATTTCCAGTTTCCAGTCTGTGCTCCAGTCATATCTAAGCATGCTTGATCTGTAGGTATTCATTCACATTTTAAATCCTTTGCAACAATAATAAATGGTATTGTGAAAGCAGATGACCCAGTGTACAAGTAGATAAGAAATATTTCACCTGGCAAAGTAACCTGGTCTTCTCTCTTTTCTCAACTCTTTAGTCTCCATGGCAGGATATTCAAATGCTGATGTTTGTTTTCTTCCGGTGCTCTGCAGCTAAGCTGTGCGAGTTTCAAGGTTCCTTGTCATCCACGTGGAAAATTCCTGTAATGACAAGATCTTGTGATTCAATTCACAAACAAAATAATTAGTTATTGTTTACCTGTAGAAAAATTTAACCCAGAATTTCAGTTAAGCGCTTTTATATTATGCAAAAGCTCTGACTGCCAATTTTTAAATGGATTGTGCACAAAAAATGTATCAAGTGCTTACTGAAATATTGTGGGGCTCTTCAGTGATGAATGCTGCCTTCTTGAGGCAGTGACTCTTGTAGGTACCATCAATGCCCGAAAAGGATGTATTGGACAGAACTGTAGTCTTAACAGGAAACACAGAAGCAGGAGTAGCAACAGACATACAACCCTTCAGGTTTGTTGCATCATTCATCAAGACCATGGTCTTTCACCCAAGTACCATTTTCAAACATCAAGCCCATGTCTTTATTTCATAAGTGCCCAGTAATCTCAGTTTTAAATAAAAATGACTGAGATTCCAGAGTCAACTAGAGTAAAGAATTCAAAAGGTTTATCACCATCTTTATAGCTTTACTTGCACAGTACCCTTGACCTTGACTCCTCAGCCAGGGGAAATAATCTCCTTGTGTTAAACCCTTGAAAAATTTTCTAAGTTTTGAGTAAATATCCTCTCATCTTTCTAGATAGGAAGAATAATTACCAGTCTATTCAATCTCCCCCTATGTGGCAAATCTGAAATCTCTGGAATGAGTCCAATGGAACTTCACTGCAGTCTCTCAATGGAAGTACATCCTTTCTTCCGTAAGACCACCATACTTTCTATACAACCAGTTATGGTTTTTATCAAGCCCCTTACAATTGCGCAAATGTTTCCCTACTCCTTAAAGCTACTCAAAATAAAGGCTAACTTACCAAATCTCTTCCTAATTGCTTGCCACACCTTAATATTAGATGATTTAAAATGGCACTGGTGAAACTCAACAACTGCTTGCTGGCAAGAAACAAAATAAAGAAAAATACTGATTATTGTATTAATCATTTTTTTCTGGTAAATGATCACTGCAATCAATAGCCTGTAACTTCCCTTTTGAAGTGCCTTTATGAGCTGGCATTTTTGTGGCGTGAACTAAAGTCTCAAAGGGTTAGAGTGAAGCGTGTATGGGCTGAATCAAGGTGGCAGGGGCAGGGCTTGGGCCTCAGAGTGAGGAATGGCCCAAATTCAGAATGACTTAAGAGCCTGGCTAGATTGAAAAGATCCAGGTGTCAGGGCCAAAGGTGAGGGAAGGGCCAGTTTAGCTCACTGCTTTGCGAGGTTTACTCATCTCCGTGCTGAATTAAGACTACATTGATGGCTGACTTTGTGGCTATGGATTCACTTTCGTGAATTTCAGTTGTTTTCACGATTTGTCTTTTTTTCTGCACTTTGGGTGTTTAACAGTCTTTTTAAAATGGGTTCTATTGGGTTTCTTTGTTTTGTGGCTGCCTGTAAGGAGCTGAATCTCAAGGTTATATGTAGTATGCATACTTTGACAATAAATGTAGTTTGACTTTGGTGATTTATTTACAGACACGTGTCACTTTGAACACTACCCATGTATTTGACAAATACTCTACTATTTGCTTTGTGCACCAAACTGAATGATATTACATTATATTCCCACACAATTAGATTGTCCATATGTTCTTGGAATCTCTCACTTGTTTGTCTGCACTCACAATCCTACTTCTGCTTTATTATCAGTAAACTTGGAAATATGACATTGCTTGGGATCCGGCTACTTTATAATCAAGGATGTGCTCGAAGAGACAAAATGCCATATTTCCAACTTAAATGATAATAGTAAATGATTATCCTTTGTGCTACCCACTCGTCTTAAAACTGCCAATCCAAGCCAAGACCCATTTACTCCTTTGTTTTCTGTCCAAAAATAACTTCAGTCCATATCAGTATGTTTACCCATGATGCCAGTACTCTAACCTTCTTAGCAAACTTCCTGCACAGACCTCAGCAGCCTGATGAAAATTAATTCTACTGCTCCCACTTATCCTGCCAGTCAAGATTCTCAAAATACTCCAATAGGTTAGTCAAACTAGATTTACATGTAACAGTGTAAATTGACACTGGTCAATCCTATTTTTTTTTCCAAGGTGATCTACTTTTACATTCTTCACTATGGTTCCACCATTAGCCCTACTGCTATCATTAGGCTAACAGATCAGGAGTTCCTGTTTTCTACCTTCCTACTTTCAGATTCAGAATCAGGTTTATTATCACTGGCATATGTTATGAAATGTATTAATTTAGCAGCGGCAATTCAATGCAATATCTAATATAGAACAGAAAAAATATATAAATAAGTAAATCAATTACAGTATATTGTGTGTGTGTGTGTGTGTGTGTGTGTGTGTGTATAGATAGATAGATAGATAGATAGATAGAACAGATTAAAAATCATGCAAAAAATCAGAAACAGTATATATTATAAAAGTGAAGTAGTGTCCAAGGGTTCAATGTCCATTTAGGAATGAGATGGCAGAAGGGAAGAAGCTGTTCCTGAATCGCTGAGTGTGTGCCTTCAGGCTTCTGCACCTCCTTCCCAATGGTAACAATGAGAAAAGGGCATGCCCTGGGTGCTGGAGGTCCTTAATAATGGATGCTGCCTTTTTGAGACACCACTCCTTGAAGATGTCCTGGGTACTTTGTAGGCTATTACCCAAGACGGAGCTGACTAGATTTACAACCCTCTGCAGCATCCTTCAGTCCAGTGCAGTAGCCCCCTCTCCCCATACCAGACAGTGATGTAGCCTGTCAGAATGCTCTCCATGGTACATCTATAGAAGTTTCTGAGTGTATTTGTTGACAAATGCATCCCCACTTTCTTAAATAGTGGGAATGCATTTACAACATTCCATTCCAAATGAACAAATCCAGAATCCATAGCACACAGGAAGATGATATTCAGAGCATCCACTACCCCCAAAGTTGCAGACCATCAGGTCCTCATGATGTATCAGCTTTCATGCTCAGGAACTTCTCTAGTACTATTTTTTGATCACCACCTAGTTTCTTATCCGCATTAAACCTTTGATTCTGTAAATGTGTCTGGGAATTCTTCCGTGAAAGTAGATGTAAAGTATTTGTTTAATTTCTATGTCACTTTAAAAAATGGACCCAGAATTGCTTGCATTAATCAATTTTTTCTACATTTTTGCTAGTCTTTTTAAAAAATTTCTCACCAGTGGACACTAATATTCCACTTTGCTCTTCTTCGTCAGTATCTTGGCACTCCTCTGCTGAATTCAAAATTACTCCCAATTCTCAGGTCTACTGCTGTTTCAGAAGGCTTCATGAGCCTCATCTTTTCCTTTTGGAGTTTTGTGTCTTAAAATATACTATTCTTTTACACTTTATTTAAAAATAATAATCTGCTTTTCTCAAACTCTTCATTTTGAGGTGCACCACCTCATCTTTTGCAATATTGTACTCTATTTGCCACTCTTGTCCACACCATCAAAACAAGCCTACGGCAAACACCATCTCCCTGACCCTACACTCATCTTTAGATCAGGACAGTAAAGACACCTATGTCAGATTATTGCATACTAACCTCTACCTTGCTGAGGCACAGCGACAACTCGCTGATACCTCCTTTTATTTACCCCTCAATCATGACCCCACTAGGGAGCACCAGGCCATTGTCTCCCACACCATCACTAACCTTATCAGCTCTGGGGATCTCCCATCCACTTTCACCAACCTCAGTTCCCACACTCTGCACTTCCCATTTCTACCTCCTACCCAAGATCCACAAACCTGTCTGTCCAGGTAGACCCATTGTCTCAGCTTGCTCCTGCCCCACCCACCCATTTCTGCATACCTCGACACCGTTTTATCCCCCCTTGTTCAATCCCTTCTCACCTAAGTTCGTGACACTTCACACACTGATTTTTTTCTCAATTATTTTAAATTCCATGGCCCCCACCGCCCTATTTTCACCATGGATGTCCAGTCCCTATATACCTCCATCCACCACCAGGAAGGTCTCAAAGCTCTCTGCTTCTTTTTGAATTCCAGACTTAACCAGTTCCCCTCTACCACACCCTCCTCCAGCTAGCAGAATTAGTCCTTACTCTTAATAATTTTTCCTTGGCTCCTCCCACTTCCTCCAAATTAAAGGTGTAGCCGTGGGCTCCCAAATGGGTCCCAGCTACACCTGCCTTTTTGTTGGCTTTGTGGAGCAGTCTATGATCCAAGCCTATACTGGTATCCGTTCCTCACTTTTCCTTCGCTACATCGATGATGGCATTGGTGCTGCTTCCTGCATGCATGCTGAGCTCGTTGGCTTCATTAACTTTGCCTCCAACTTTCACCCTGTCCTCAAATTTACCTGGTCGGTGCCGAGTACCGTCCTAGCGGCCGAGGGGTTGTGCTCGCACCCGGGTGCGGGGGGGCAAGAAAAATTAAAGAAGAAAAGAAAAAGAAAAAAAAATAAAAAAAAATTACCTGGTCCATTTCAGACACCTCCTTCCCCTTTCTTGATCTTTCTCTCTATCTCTTAGCTTATCTACTGATGTCTACTATAAGCTTATGGACTCTCACAGCTACCTTGACTATTCCTCTTCTCACCGTCTCTTGCAAAAATGCCATCCCCTTCTCGCAATTCCTCCGTCTCCGCTGCATCTGCTCCCAGGATGAGGCTTTTCATTCCGGGACAAAGGAGATGTCTTCCTTTTTTAAAGAAAGGGCTTCCCTTCCTCTACCATCAACTCTGCTCTCAAACACATCTCTCCCATTTCATGCACATCTCCTCCTACCCCACTGGGGATAGGGTTCCCCTTGTCCTCACCTACCACCCCACCAGCCTCTGGGTCCAACGTATAATTCTCCATAACTTCATCCACCTCCAACGGGATCCCACCACCAAGCACATCTCCCTCCGCCCCTTTCTGCTTTCCGCAGGGATCGCTCCCCACGCGACTCCCTTATCCATTCGTCCCCTTCATCCCTTCCCATTGATCTCCCTCCCAGCACTTATCCTTATAAGCTGAACAAGTGCTACACCTGCCCTTACACTTCCTCCCTCACCACCATTCAGGGCCCCAGAATGTCCTTCCAGGTGAGGCGACACTTCACCTGTGAGTCGACTGGTGTGGTATACTGCGTCCGGTGCTCCTGGTGCGGGCTTCTATATATTGGTGAGATCTGAAGCAGACTGGGAGACCGTTTTGCTGAACACCTACGCTCTGTCCACCAGAGGAAGCAGGATCTCCCAGTGGCCACACATTTTAATTCCACGTCCCATTCCCATTCTGATATGTCAATCCATGGCCTCTTCTACTGTCAAGATGAAGCCACACTCAAGTTGGAGGAACAACACTTTATATTCTGTTTGGGTAGCCTCCAACCTGATGGCAGAACATTGATTTCTCTAACTTCCATTAATGACCCTCCTCCCCTTCTTACCCCACCCCTTATTTATTTATTTATCCTCCTTTCTCCCCCCCCCCCCCCCTTCCTCTCTCGGTCCCTCTCACAATCACTCTTTGCCTGCTCCCCACCTCCCTCTGGTGCTCCCCTCCCTCTATCTTTCTCTCTAGGCCTCCCATCCCATGATCCTCTCCCTTCTCCAGCTGTGTATCCCTTTTGCCAATCAACTTTCCAGCTCTTAGCTTCATCCCTCCTCCCCTTCCTCTCCTATCATTTTGGATCTCCCCCTCCCACTTTCAAATCACTTACCATCTCTTCTTTCAGTTAGTCTTGATGAAGGGTCTCGGCCTGAAACGTTGACTGTATTTCTTCCTATAGATGCTGTCTGGCCTGCTGCGTTCCACCAGCATTTTGTGTGTGTTATTGCATATTGACTACAGTTTTGCCTTCAAAACTATTCCAAGCAAACTCATCACTGAACTCCAGACCCTGGGAAGTAATGGCTCCCTCTGCAATGGATGCTGGACTTTCTGACTAAAAGAGTGCAATCAGTAAATATAGGTGGCAACACCACCTCCACCACAATTATTCTAAACACTGGTGCTCAACAAGGTTGCGTCCTCAGCTCTCTACTCCCTGTAGTGTTGGTTCTGCATGGCCAAATCTGCTTTGTTTCCATCTACAAGTCTGCAAATAATACCACTATTGTGGGCCACATCTCAAATAACAATGAGTCGGAGTACAGGAAGGAGATAGTGAGCTTAATGACAGCGTCATGACAACATTTCCCTCAATGTCAACAAAAGAGCAGGTCATTGACTTCAGAAATTAGTGCGCTGCTCATGTTCCTGTCTGTACCAATTGTACTGAAGTTGAGAGCTTCAACTTCTAAGTGTGAACATCATTAATAGCCCATCCTGGTCCATCCATGTTGATGTCATAGCCAAGAAAGCTCACCAATGACTCTACTGCCTCAGGAGGCTACAAAAATTTGGCATGTCCACATCCACTCTTGCTGATTTTTATTGATGCACCATAATGGATGCATCACAAACATGAGAATTTATGCAGATGCTGGAAATCCAAGGCAAAACACACTATATGTTGGAGGAATACAGCAGGTCAGGCAGCATCTATGGAAATGAATAAACAGATGACGTTCCGGGTACGACACTTCATCAGTCCTGATAAAGGGTCTTCACACAAAACATTGACTGTTCATTCATTGAGTGTTTTGCTCTGTCTGGAGTTTGGTATGGCAGTCGGCAGAATCAAAGACCCACCCATACTAGGCATTCTCTCTCCTCTCTTCCCTCTCCCATTGAGCAGAAAATACAAAAGCCTGAAAGCAGATACCACCGGACTCAAGAACAACATCTATCCACACAAACAAGTGAAAATCTGCAGATACTGGAGATCCAAGCAACACACACAAAATGTTGGAGGAACTCAGCAGGCCAGGCAGCATCTATGGAAAAAAGTGTAGTCAACATTTCGGACCAAAATCCTTTGGCAGGACTAGAGGAAAAAAAATGAGTAGAAGATTTGGAATGTAGGGGGAGGGGAGATCTATCCCACTGTTAGCAGACACTTGAATGGATTCCTTGTATGATAAAATGGACTCTTTGCCTTACAATATGCCTCATTAAAGTCCATAAGACATAGGAGCAGAATTTGGCCCATCGAGTCTTCACTATTCGAAAATGGCTGTTCCCTTTTTCCCCTACTGAGCCCCACTCCCTGGCCTTCTCCTCGTAACCTTTGATGACATGTCCAATCAAGAACCTATCAAGCTCTGCTTTAAACACAACCAATGACCTGTCCTCCATAGTTGCCTGTTGAAATTAATGCTAACATTGCATTTGCCTTCCTCACCACTGACTCAACCTGCAAGTTAACATTCAGCGTGTTCTGCACAAGGACTCACAAGTCCGTTTGCTTGTCAGATTTTTGGATTTTCTCCCCATTTAGAAGATAGCATACCCGAAGTGCATGACCATGTATTTTCCAACATTTACCATTCTCTTGCCCATTCTCCTAATTTGACTTAGTCCTTCTGCAGCCTACCTGTTTCCTCAACACTACCAGCCCATTAACCAATCTTCATATCATCAGCACACCTGGCAACAAAGCCATCCAAGTCATTGATATACAGCATAAAAAGATGTGGTCCCAACACTGACCCCTGCAGAACACCACTAGTAACTGACAGCCAACCAGAAAAGGATCCTTTGTGCCTCCTACCAATCAGCTAATGCTCTAACCATGCCAGTAACTTTCCTGTAATACCATGGGCTCCTAACTTGTTAAGCAGCCTCATGTGTGGCACCTTGTGGCCTGCTGAAAGTCCAAATATACAATAGCCCCTGAATCCCGGTTATCTACCCTACATGTAAACTCAAAGAGTGCCAAAAGGTTCACCAGGCAAGATTTTCCCTTAAAGAAACCTTGCTGACTTTGTCCTATGTCACTAACTACTCCATAACCTCATTGTTAACAATTGATTCCAACACCTTCCCATCTACTGAGGTCAGGCTAACTGATCTATAATTTCCTTTCTGCTGCCTTCCTTCTTTCTTAAAGAGTGAAGTGACATTTGCAATTTTCTAGTCCTCTGGCATCTTGCCAGAGTCCAATGATTTTGAAAGATCATTATTAATGCCTCCACGATCTCTACCACTACTTCTTTCAGAACCCTAGTGTGCAGTTCATCTGGCCCGGGTGACTTATGTACACTTGGGTCTTTCAGCTTCTTGTGCATCTTCTCCCTTGTAATAGTAACCGCAATAGTAACTGGCAGGAGTATTCAAGGACATTTTCAACCTGTCTCTGCTATGGACAGAAGTTCCCACGTTTCAAAAAGGCAACAATAACACCAGTGCTCAAGAAGAATAAAGTGAGCTGCCTTAATGACTATCACCCAGTAGCACTCACATCTATGGTGATAAAATGCTTTAAGAGGTTGGTCATGACTAGACTGAACTCCTGCCTCAGAAAAGACCCGGACCCACTGCAATTTGCCTATCGTTACGATAGGTCAACGGCAGACGCAATCTCAGTGGCTCTTCACACGGCCTTAGACAACCTGGACAATACAAATACCTATGTCAGGATGTTGCTTATCAATTATAGCTCAGTATTTAATACCATCATTCCCACAATTCTGATTGAGAATTTACAGAACCTGGGCCTCTGTACCTCCCTCTGCAATTGGATCCTTGACTTCCTAACCGGAATACCACAACCTGTGCGGATTGGTGATAATATCTCCTTCTTGCTAACGATCAACACTGATGCACCTCAGGGGTGTGTGCTTAGCCCACTGCTCTACTCTCTCTATACCCATGACTATGTGGCTAGGCATAGCTCAAACACCACTATAAATTTGCTGATGATACAACCATTGTTGGTAGAATGTCAGATGGAGACAAGAGGGTGTACAGGAGTGAGATATGCCAACTAATGGTGTGGCAGCAACAACCTGGCACTCAACGTCAGTAAGACAGAAGAGCTAATTGTGGACTTCAATTATTGTGGAAGGGTAAGGCGAGGGAACACACACCAATCCTCATAGAGAGATCAGAAGGGGAGGGAGTGAGGAGTTTCAAGTTCCTGGGTGTCAAGATCTGTGTGGACCTAACCTGGTCCCAACATATTGATTCAGCTATAAAAAGACAAGACAGCGACTATACTTCATTAGGAGTTTGAAGAGATTTGTTTTGTTAACAAATACACTCAAAAACTTCTATAGATTTACCAGGGAGAGCATTCTCACAAGCTGCATCACTGTCTGGTATGGGGGTTGGGGGGGCGGAGTCGACTGCTCAGGACCGAAAGAAGCTGCAGAGGGTCATAAATTTAGTCGTCTCAGTCTTGGGTACTAGCCTACTAAGTACCCAGGATTTCAAGGATCAGTGTCTCAGAAAGGCTGTGTCCATTATTAAGGATCCCTAGCACCCAGAGCATGCCCTTTTCTCATTGTTACTATCAGGAAGGAGGTACAGAAGCCTGAAGGCACACATTCAGTGATTCAGGAACAGTTTCTTCCCCTCTGTCATTCGATTCCTAAATGGACATTGAACCCTTGGGCACTACCTCACTTTTTTAAATATATTTTATATATATAAAATACACCTGACTTTTTTATATATATTATTTGTTTTTGCACCATTTTTTAATCTATTCAACACACATATACTGTAATTGATTCACTTACTTATTGATTATTATTATTTTCACTCTGTCTATATTATGTATTGCATTGAACTGCTGTTGGTAAGTTAACAAATTTCACGATATATGCCAGTGATAATTTAACAACTAACTTTCACTTCCTTTGTCAAGCCACAGGTGGACTATTTTGCCATGAGTATTTCTTCATTTTTGGAATACATCCATCCTGCACCTTCCTCATTGTTTCCAGAATCTCACGCGACTGCTGCTCTGATGTCATCCCTGCCAGCATCTCCTTCCGATTTACATTGGTCAACTCCTCTCTCATACCACTATAATTTCCTTTACTCCACTGAAATACTGCAACATCAGACTTTACTTTCTCCCCATCAGTTTTCAAGCTGAACTCAATCATATTGTGATCACTGACTTCCAATGGTTCTTTTTGCTTCAGCTCCCTAATCACCTCCAGTTCATTACATAACATCTAATTCAGTACAGATGAACCCCTAGTAGGCTCAACCACAAACTGCTCTAAAAAACCATCTCATAAGCATTCAACAAACTCACTCTTGAGATCCAATTCCAACCTGATTTTCCCAATCGACCTGCATGTTGAAATCTCCTGTGCCTGCTCAGAATACCCCAAGTGAGGCCTCACCAATGCCTTATAAAGCCTCAACATTACATCCTTGCTTTTAATTCACAGGCTCTCAAAATGAATGCTCACACTGCATTTGTCTTCCTCCAGCACTGATTCAAAGTGCAAATTAACCTTTAAGGAATCCTGCGCAAGAACTCCCAAGTTTCTTTGCACCTCTGATTTCTAAATTTTCTCCGTTTAGTAAAGTCTATGCTTTAATTCAGTATAACTTTGTGGGCTGAAGGGCCTGTATTGTGCTGTAGGTTTTTTGTGTTTCTATGTTTATTCTTTCTACCTAAGTGCATGGCCATACATTTCCTGGCACTGTATTCCATCTGCCACTTCTTTGTCCATTCTCCTAATCTGTTTTAAGTCCTTCTGCAGCCTCCCTGCTTCTTCAACACTATCTGCCCCTCCACCTATCTTCGTGTCATATGCAAACTAGGCCACAAAGCCATCAATTCCATCATCCAAATCATTGACATACATTTTGAAAGAAGCAGACACAATACCGACCCCTGCAGAACACCACTAGTTGTGGGAGCCAATCAGAAAATTGTCCTTTTGTCCTACCGAAGGGCCTCAGCCCGAAATGTTGACTGTACATTTTTTCATAGATGCTGCCTGGCCTGCTGAGTTCCCCCAGCATTTTGTGTGCGTTGCCTGGATTTCCAGCATTGGCAGATTTTCTCTTGTTTGTAAGGCTCCCTTTATTCCCACTGTCTCCTGCCAACTGGCCAATGCTTTATCCATGCTTGTATCTTTCCTGAAATACAATGGGCTCTTTTCTTGTTGAGCAGCCTCATGTGCAGCAGTTTGTCAAAGGCCTTCTGGAAATCCAAGTACACAACACCCACTGATTCTTCTTGCTGTTGGCTCAAACAATTCCAATATTTTCAGGCAAGTGTTTCCCTTAAGGAAATAATGCTGTCTTTGGCCTATTTTATCATGTGCTTCCAAATATCCCGAAACCACGTCCTTAACAATCGACTTCAACATCTTCCCAACCACTGAGGTCAGGCTAATTGGCCTATAATTTCCTCTCTTCTGACTCCCACTCTTTTTGAACAGCGGAGTGACATTTGCAATTTTCCAGTGCTCCAGAACCATGCCAGAATCTGTTGATTCTTGAAAGATTACTAATGACTCCACAATCTTTTCAGCTACCTCTTACAGAAGCTGAGGCATAGACCATCTGGTCCAGGAGACTTACCTGTCTTCAGAACTTTCAACTTCCCAAGTACCTTCTCCCTAGTAATAGCAACTGCACTCATTTCTGCCCCTTGACATTCTTGAACTTCTGGCATACTGTTAGTGCCTTCACAGGGAAGACTGATGCAACATACTTTTTCAGTTCACCTGCTATTTCTTTATCCCCGTTGCTAACTCTCCAGCATTAGTTCCCAGCGATCCAATATTTACTCTTGCCTCGCTTTTACCCTTTCATGTATCTGAAAAAAACCTTTAGTATCCACTTTGATATTATTGGCCAGCTTACTTTAATATTTCATCTCCGTCCCCCCCCCCCCCCATGGAATTTTTAGTTCCCTTTTAGAAGTTTCCTAATCCTCTAACTTTCCATCAACCTTTGCTCTATTATATGCCCTCTCTTTTGTTTTTTGTTGGCTTTGACTTATTTTTGGCTTATCAGCCACGGTTGCATCATTCTGCCTTTGGAATACTAGTACTTCTTTGGGATGTATCTACTCCATGCCTTCGGAATTGCTCTCAGAAACTGCAGCCATTGCTGCTCCACCATCATCCAAGCGGGTGTCACCTTCCAATCAACTTTGGCCAGGTCATCTCTCATGTGTCTGTAATTCTCTTTATTTTACTGTAGTGTCTGAATCACCCTACTGGGTACTGATTGGCAATGTTTAAAATGATCTATGTGTCCTAACTTTGTTTGCTGCTAATTGGCCATACAACAAAACATAAGCACTCTTATTTTTCACAGGAACTTGTTATAATGAATCTTATAGAAGTCCTTCTGGAAATCCAAATAGTTTGGATCCAAATCCAAAAATCTAATAGTTCCCCTTTTCCAGGCAATTTGGTAAAAACCATAAAAGCAATTGGAAAAAGGTTAGCAAACATTACCAAGAGGATCACTGGGGGAGGGGGGTCACCCTCCGCTCTCTTTGTGACATTTACTGATAGTGTTGTATACAAAGAATCCATGGCATTGTTGAGGATCCCTACCACACATCCCATAATCTTTTTGACCTGCTACCTTTTTGGAAGGAGGTACAGGAGCATCAGGATGGACTGCCAGACTGGGTTACAGCTTCTTCCCTCAGACTGTGAGACTAATGAATACCATGCCACCATTGAAGTCTTGTCACTAGAACAGCTGTTTACTATTTATTGTACTGTTTACCTGTGCTGTGCACTACATGCACTTTGATTTATATCTTATTAACTTATTTGTGACAATATTTTGCTTTATGTACTATGTGTGATATATGTCTTACGGGTCTGGAGGAACATTGTTTCATTTAGTTGTATATATGTATAGTCTGATGACAATAAACTTGAACTCCTCAAAAAGCTAGAAAATTTATCAAATGTGACTGCCATTAAAAGTTATTCTGCTAGATTACTCTTATGATTTTCCAAATATCTTATTTCTCCATAAATACAGATTGCAGCATTTTCCTAAGGGTTGGACAAACTAGCCTAATGTTTCCCACTTTCTGACTCTACATGCCCTCCAAACCCCTTATTAAATTGTGGCAGTATTGTTTTCCTATCCTCCAGGACCTCCCCAGAATCCAGAGGATGGTTGGTAGATAATCAAAATTAGATCTCCAGTGAGAGAGATCATTTTAAATTTCAGACACTGATCAATCTGATCTCACTGTACAACACCAGATCTAAAACAGCTTTGTCATTCAGGATGGAAAAGGAGAACTATTATTTACTCCAAGAAACCACACTGAATCAACTCAATGAATCTCTCAATTTAATCTGTCTAATTTGCATAGTGATTACAATGACCCATAGATACTACAGTGCCTTTCTTAAAAATCCACATTATTTTTATAGCACAGGAGTCAGCCAGAGCTCCATCATGTTCATGATAGCCCAGTCCTCTAACTTCCCATCTTTCAGTCTATAACAACACACTGAATGCTCAGTCACATCCTTTTGTAAATGCACAGGGCATTTACCCTCATGATTCTTTCACATGAAGAGTCCTAGATGCTCTGTGCTCAGGGTACAAAAAATTCCTCAACTTTCTAATCTTTCCAACTACTTTTATCATGACCCTAGCATTAATGTTCCTGCAAAGACAAACATTTTCTATTGATCCTGCCTAGGCCTGTCAATTGTAAATATCTCCATTAAATCATTTTATAGCCTCCATTACTCCAAAGAAAAACAAGACAGAACATTTAGTCACATAAATTCACTTGACAGGACAACATCCTTGTAAATTTCCTCTGCAGCACTATCACATCCTGTAATCTGCTCTCCCTTCTAACCCAATTGCAAACTATAAATGTATTTCACGTTATATATCTTTGACTCCATCAATAATGGCAGGTATTATAGATCACTTCTTAACCAGTTGACATACATTCCAGGTCTCCCTGCATCTATCATATTTTACAATATTTTTCTATTGACTGCTGTCATTGTATATAACTTTTAATTTCCTTTTATAAGCACACATTTGAAGATAACACAAATGTTTTGTCATATCAGATACAGATAATTTGCAGTGCTCAGTAGAGGACGAGGATTTTTTTCCTCAACAGCAGAGAGTCTGGATCTATAAAACTAGCACCTGCTGGGTGGGCCTTGTGATTTCACTCGAGTATTTTCCTCAGTGTGTAACAGAGTTTTGTCAATTGCCAAAAAATTAGCACACTAAATTTAATGGATTGGGATTATCTTTCTGATGAATGGACAAACACTGAAGCAAAATCCAAAGTCACATACATTATTGCAATTATATTCTGCAAAGTGACGTCGGTCTTTTGAGGAGATGGAGAGAAATGCATCAGAGTACTCTGATTCTGAAAAGCAATTGAATACATATGGAAATAAACAAAAACCTAGAGGCTTCTTTCCCAGTTCTGACAAAATGTCTTGAGCCTGAAACAGTTTCTCTTCCCACAGATGCTACTGAACCAGCTGCGCATTTCCAGAATTTTCTGTTATTTTTTAATTTCTGATCTTCAGCATCTGCAGTTTTTTTTATATAATATTTAGTTCAGATCATGTCAGAGTCTGGCAGCACACTGAATGCATCTTTTCAAACATGAACTGAGACTTTTCACTCAAAATGTCACTTCTCAATTTAGTGGCATTGTGTGGAAAGGCATGATGAGAGAATGCTTTAAATGAACAATACAACTCAGAAAAACAAGAAGCAATCCTTATACGGAGCAATAGCTCAAGTACAAGTACAGCCATGGTGTATAATTATTAATTATTGATGTTGCTACAATTAACAGAGGTTTTCCTCTTTGAGTGTTCTGAAATTGGATCACTCGTTTCATTTATGTGATGTTTTAAGTTTCAAGGTGCTGACACCAATTTTACTTCACCTACCCCCAAATTCCTTCACCTTTTCTGTTATACTTTGTCATGTCACAATCCTCGATCGACTCCAGCTCGTGCCCTCATTCCTTCCCATTCATGTTTGTCCTTTTCCTTGTATTCTTCCCACCCACAGAACTTTTCCCCATTTCCCTCATCTTAACCCTTCATACCCCACATCACCACCCATCCCCTTCACATAGCCATGTACCCCAGCACCTCACTGCAGACCATCCCTACCCACACACATTCTTCATCCCCCTCTCGCAACTCCCTTCTCATACCCCAATCTCCTCTTGCTTGTTCAACCCCTGACCTCTTGAACACCCAGTCCCCCATCTAAATCATATAGCCCCCATACTAAACTTGTTTCACCCCCCATCTCCATCATGAATACATCCTGTTACACCTCCCTTTCCCTCACCCCATCTTGCATAGACTCCACCATCTCTCTCAAGCAGCTCTTTACCCTGTTCCCTATTCACACCACCATCTCACCACGTTACCTCCCAGCCCTCTCCACTGCAACTCACAGCCTCCTTCCCCAGAACCCCTACATTCACCCTCACACACCCATTTCTCCTTCTTCCCAAATCCCATGTTTTTCCCCTCTCTTTCGTTCACCCCCGACTTCTGGCAGCGCTCCCGCCCCCTTCCTCCTTGCTGAGCAAGAAGCGGCAGGTCTTCGGGGAGGGAGCGCTGCAAGGAGGCTCCCTCACTCCACTCCCGCCTCCTTGCAGCGTTCCTTCCCTCCCCGTCTCCTACTGCTCCGTGGTCGGCCACCTCCCACCCTTCCTGGTCTTGCTTCCTCGTCCGCCTCCCACGCTCGTTCACTTACCAGGCTCGTCACCGAGTCGGGCCTGGCCTGCGAGCGTGAGCCGCGGACGGCGGCACTCACATGCCTGCGCCTCAGACTGGCGCTGCTCCGATGGCCGGCACCTGCGGACCGTTATCGGCGACCAGCCGCAGTGCCGCCGCTCCCCGCCTGTTTACTCTCCTCTGCGCCTGCGCGTTAGCGACGCAACAATGACAGTGAACGCCTGGGCAAAGGTTCCAGTCCTGTGGTAACGAGGAGCTGCCTCACCTCACATGCCGTTCTGCCAAACTCAGCACTCTGTGCTTAAAAGGATTACAAGTTTTCAAAATTGTAAATGATCCTGCAGTGGAAATCTATACAGTAACTGAACATTAAACTAACAAAGTAGCCTGCGCCCTCCATGACCCTCAATACCTACGGCCACCAGCACACCATGGTAGCTTTTTTGCAATTACTCTTCCCAACCAGAAAGAAGCACCGAGAAAGACAAAAGGTCAACAGGTTCATAAGAATAGCACCACACGCAGGTTCCCTGAAAGGTATCACAGGCGCTCAGGGCGCTCTTAGGTAAGCACATGACGGTATGGAGTGCTACTGATCATACGCAGACACGTTGCTAGGCACAGACTGTGGGCCGAAGGGTCTGTTCCTGCGCTGTGGTGTTCTATGTTCTAAGTCTCACACCAACCTGAATTGGAAATATATTGCTGATTCTTCAGTGCTACCTGTTTTAAATTCACTGTGGGTATACCTTCAATAAATCAAATGTGTTTAAACACTGGTTGGTGCCCTCTGAACAACAAGGTCCTACCACAACAACTTTGTTACATGATATATTTTCCTGGCAGTTTGTTAGATTTTATCTACGTAGCCCTAATCCCCTAGAAAAACTTCAAATAATTCCAAATTTATTCAGTAATGTATTTTTTGTTTATGATATCTTAGCTTTTGCCTTAATTTATTTGCATGTCCCAATCTGTTAAGTCATTGCATTTTCTGGTTTACTGTAGGTGAGGCCACAGATAGTCTATAATGGCTCTGGATTCTATGGCACATGAAAATAAAGGAAATTGATGTTCTACTATTTAACTAGTCCTTTTCTCTAAGTAACTGAACCAGATAAATTTGTTGATTGTAGCATTAAGTCAACTTGAAAATAGACAATTATGTTAAGGTATATAATTACAGAGACATGGCTAAGAGGCTTCTCAGGTTAGTGGCATTCGCCATCTCTTCATCAGTGCAACACTTTACTTTGTTGAGATAGAGCGTGGAACAGGCCTTCTGGCCCTTCGAGCTACACTGCCAGCAATCCCCTGATTTCACCCTTGGGTGAGAGGTGGCGGAGCAAGGAGTGGCAGGAGGCGGGGAGGGAGGGAACCCTTTAAGGGGGTGGGAGTGGAGTGAGGGAGTGCTGCAAGCAGGTGGGAATGGAGAAAGAAAGAGGATCTGGAAGGATTGGGGGGGGGGCGGAAGGTACAATTTACAATGACCAACCAGTTGCTTTTGGACTGTGGGCACCTGGAGGAAGCCCACATTGTCACTCGAAGAACATACTGAGACAAGCAAAACGTACAACATGCCGGAGGAACTCAGTAGGTCGGGCAGCATCCGTGGAAACGAGCAGTCAGCATTTCGGGCCAAGACCCTTCATCAGGACTGAAGAGGGAGGGGGCAAGGGCCCTATAAAGAAGGTGGGGGAGGGTGAGAAGGAGAAGGCTGGTAGGTGCCAGGTGAAAAACCAATAAAGTAAGGGGAAAGATCAAGGGGTGAGGGAGGGGAAGCAGGGAGGGGATAGGCAGGAAAGGTGAAGAAGAAATGTAAGGGGAAAGCACTATGGGTAGTCGAAGAAGGCGGAATCATGAGAGAGATGATAGGCAGCTGGAGGAGGAGGCAGAGTGAAACTGGGATGGGGCAAGGGAGGGAGAGGAAGTCAACTTATAGGCAGTGACAGGAATTGAACCCAATTTTCCTGTAAAGAGTTGTGCTAGCCACTATGCTACCATGCCTCCATCACTCATGTTCCTCTGTTTGATTTATTTTTGTCTGTTAAGGTGCCACCTTCTACAGTATAACTGGCAATGTAGTGTCACTCACCTTAAAATTCTCTAGATGATCCTCCAAGAACTTTCAATATTTCTTGAAGTTCTATATACATTTCAAGAACTATAACTATATAAATATCTATACTTAAATATTATAAAGGAACTACTCTTTAAATATTTCCTTCTTTACCAGCATAACTCACTGAACAACAGAACATACCGTTCATACCTTTCTACTAAATCATAATGAAGTTAATGGTGCATGACATACTGCAACCTTTAAACAGATCTCTGTGACTGTATGCCTTCCCGTAATAGAACCATATTGTCTATCTCCTTAAATTGACTTGGTTCCAAAGTCAAAAATGTATGTTTCACTTATTCTGAGAAAGTAAGCACACAGTTGGAATTTTGAGTAATATGCTTTTTTTCACTTTAGACTGTGTTCCAAGTAATTCATTTGAAATTTGTGTTGCCTTATCTTTAACAATACTTCTTGTGCTGTGCAATGATTTCAACAGTTTTATTTATTTATTTATCGTGAAATGGAATGGAATAGGCCCTTCTGCCCCTTCAAGCCTTGCCTAGCCTAATCACTAGACAATTTACAATGACTGATTAACGTACCAACTGGTACCTCCTTGTACTGTGGGAGGAAACCAGAGCATCTGGATGAAACCCACATGGTAACATGGAGAACGTACAAACTCCTTACAGGCAGCGGTGAGAAATAAACCTGCATCGCTGGTACTGTAAAGCGTTGTGCTAACCACTACGCTACCATGCCTCCTGTACTTTGCAGTTGGAGTGAATCACAGCAAAGAATGCAAACTTCACAAACTAGTTGTTCCCAGTATATTGTCATATTCATCATTTCCCTTGATAAAAAACAAATCCAGCGGTCCATGAGCCAGTAGTCGTTGGAGAATCAGAGGTGGAGAGAGTCAGTAACTTTAAATTCCTGGATGTCACTGTCTCAGAGGACCTGTCCTGGACCCATCATATAAATATAATTGGGAGGAAAGCACGATAGCTCCTCAATTTCCTCAGGAGATTTGGCATATAATCAAAAACCTTGGCAAACTTCTATAGCTATGCTGTGGAATATATGCTGACTGGCTGCAGTACAGCCTGGTATGAGAACACCAATGCCTTTGAGTGTAAAATCCTACAAAAGGTAGTGAATTCAGCCCAATGCATCATGGGTAAAACCCTCCCAACCATTGAGCACACCTACATGAAACATTGCCATAGAAAAGCAGCATCTATCAGCAAAGACCTCCACTGCTCAAGCCATGCTCTTTTTTCACTATTGGCATCAGGAAGAAGGTACAAGTGCCTCAGGTCTCACATCACCTGGTTCAAGAACAGTTACTAGCCCTCAACCATTAGGCTGTTGAACAAAAGGGGATACCTACACTCATTTAAGGACTCTTTTATCTTATTGTTTCAAGCTCGTTATTTATTGCTCTTTATTTATATCTGCATTCGCACAGTTTGTTTTCCATTGATCCTGTTTACAGTTACTGTTCTATAGCTTTGCTAAATATGCCTGCAGAAAAAGAATCTCAGGGTTGTATGTGGTGACATGTATGTAGTCTGATAATACATTTTGCTTTGAACTTTGAAGTTGTACTCTGAAGGCTTTGAAGTTGTTGTCAATGAGTTGTTACCTATTTTTCCATAATAATAACCATGTATGCTTATAAATACCATATTGTAGGTGCACTCCAGGTGGCACATTCACAATCACTTAGTTTATTTATTTTTAAATATAATCATTAACTAACAGACCTTTTGACTAATTGTGAAAAATACATGCAGGTTCTCCTTAAATTATGAACACCTCCTTATGGACACCCTATACATAAGATTGAGCATTTGGGAGATTGCAGGATGGATAGAGATGATTTGGTGAACTTCACACACCTTCTGCTGGATGGGAATGGGGCATTTCCATGTGCCTTCGCTTCTCCACCCCATGCCACAACAATCGGAGACCGATGTTAAGCAGAACTGAGAGTCCAGAAAAGACAAGTTCACTCACTAACTCAGTCAGTGACCCAGCTATGAGCACCTCATTCCATTCCTGCTTGCTCTTCTGTCACATCTGCTTCTGCGATCCTCTCCCGCACACTGTCTTTGTTCATTTGCAACGTACAAACCGTTAGGATTACAAACAGTTCTTAGGAACAGAACTGCAGATTGCCTGTACGTAGGTGCATTTAGGAGAGAAGTCTCAAGAAAAGTATGGTTCAGACATTGCAACCAACAATCTGCTGGAAGTATTCAGTGGGTCAAGCAGCATCTGTGAGAGAAAAGGAATTGTCGACATTTTGAACTGAGGTCATTTCAAGCCCTGATGCCAGCTTTCAACCCAAGTCATCTGCAGCATGTGACTAGGGGAGTACCACAGGTATCAGTGCTTGACAATTTGGTTGAAGTGACCATTTGTCGTATTTCCAAGTTTGTTGATGGTCAAACCTAGCTGTCCTTGCCCACAGATCACAGAACGCTAATATACAAGTAGAGGAAGGCAAATGATATATTGGTTCTTAAACCATTCAGTTTGAATCCAGGGGGAAAGACAAATCAATCACCTCTTTCGCATTCCCTTCCCAATGGTGCTGCCACATCACTGGACTCTTAATTCTTCCTCCCTTGGTTATTGTCACTTCAGCATTTCTTTTTGCAAGACTTCGGATTGCAGTTCTATTTTTTTTACGCGATCCAGTTGTTTTGAGCTCATTGTTGTATTCACAGTCGTATTTATTATTACCATGTATACTGCTTATTCTGTGAGCTTCAAGTGAGCAAGGAATTTCATAGTCCTTTGCTGCACACGATAATAAATTAAACTGATCTGAATCTAATGCTTGTCAAAAGAACAAATATTTGCAAGTTTCCTACTGCTCTTCAAAGTGCTGGGTTGAAGGCTATGTCTCATCTAAAAGCATTTCAAGACAACAATCTGCAGCGGGTGCAATAAGGCAAACAGTACAACTCTGAATATCCCAGTGTAGCACAACTGCTCTCAAAAAAAAGGAGTACAGATTTGTGATGAGCTAAAGGTTTAAGACAAATTGTATCTTGATTAATCTGATAGAGTTCTTTGAAACAACAGGAAGTTATAACAGTGGCTCCCCAAGCATGAGATAACTTGTGAATTTTTGTAGCAATAACATTAGGCATAAAATATACACACAGTAGCCACTTTGCTAGGAGCACTTCTACACCTGATCATTAAGGCAAATATCTAATCAGCCAATCATGTGGCAGCAGCTCAATGCATACAAGCATGCAGACATGGTCAAGAGGTTCAGTTTTTGTTCAGACCAAGCATCAGAATGAGGTAGAAATGTGTAATGATTGTGATGACAGATGGAGTGGTTTGAGTATCTTAGAAACTGTTGAGTTCAGAGTTCAATTCCAGCACCATCTGTAAAGAATACGTACACAATGCTGGAAGAACTCAGCAGGCCAGGCAGCATCCGTGAGAAAAGAGTAGCCAATGTTTCGGGCCAAGACCCTTCATCAGGTATGGGGGGGAAGAGAGTGCCGAAGCCCAGTAATAGAGATAGGGGAGGGGGTAGGGCCTAGAGGCGCCAGGTGGAAAACCAATCAGAGGAAAGATAAAGGGGGAAGGGGGAGGGGTGGGGATAAGCATGAAAGAACTGTAGAGATAAAGAAGCAGGAAGTTGAAAGGGGAGAGAGGCAGAGAGGGACATGGGATAGGGGAAGGGGGAAAGGGAGGGAAATACCGGAAATTGGAGAATTCAATGTTCATACCACCAGGCTGGAGGCTACCCAGACAGTAGATGAGGTGTTGCTCCTCCAACCTGAGTTTGGCCTCATCATGGCAGCAGAGGAGGCCATGTATGGACATATCTAGATGGGAATGAGAGGCAGAGTTGAAGTGGGTGGCAACCGGGAGGTCCTGTCTATTGTGACGGACGGAGCGTAGGTGCTTGACGAAGCGGTCCCCCAATCTACGTTGGGTCTCGCCGATGTAGAGGAGGCCGCACCGGGAGCACTGGATGCAATAGATGACTCCAACAGACTCACAGGTGAAGTGTTGCCTCACCTGGAAGGACTGTCTGGGGCCCGGAATGGTGGTAAGGGGGGAGGTGTGGGGACGGGTGTAGCATTTGCGCTTGCAGGGATGTGCCAGGTGGGAGTTCTGTGGGGAGGGACGTGTGGACCAGGTAGTCGCAGAGGGAACGATCCCTGCGCAAAGCTGAGAGGGGTAGGGAGGGAAAGATGTGCTTGGTGGTGGGGTCCTGTTGAAGGTGGCGGAAGTTGCGGAGGATAATATGCTGGATCTGGAGGCTGGTGGGGTGGTAGGTGAGGACCAGAGGAACCCTGTCCCTGTTGTGGTGACGGGAGGATGGGTTAAGGGCTGAAGTGCGGGAAGTGGAGGAGATGCGGGTGAGCCCATCTGTAGAGAGCTTTGCATCCTCATGAACCGGGTGCTGCAGTTTCCTCTCAGAGTCTAAAGATATACCGGTTAGTAGGTTAATTGGTCAATGTAAATTGTCCTGTGATTAGGCGAGGGTTAACTCAGTGAAATGCTGGGCAATGCAATTTGTCGGGCTAGAAGGGCCTTTTCTGCTCTGGATCACTATTAAATAAATAATTATTTACCTAATTTTAATCAGAAAGGTCTCCTCTCCAAACTTCATTATGGGCTATGTTAGCTGGTGATTGACATATTGGCAGTATGGGCATTATCCTGCAGCAGTTTTCCTGACAATGAAATATGTCTTTGGACTGGAAAGATTTCTTGATAAATTGAAACAAATCTTGGTTTCAATAATGCTGAGCCAGTTCCCTAAGCGGTCTTGGAGCTTTCATTATGGTCTGTTTCTACTGGTCTAAAACTCATTGTGCCCCAAGCAAAGAATACAGTAGTTTTACAATTCAATACTTTATTTCTTGTTCAGTGAAAAAAGCAAGAAAATATTTTAGATGTATCCATCTCAACAAGCAAAGTGAAAACTTTCCTTGAAATCTACATTTTTCAATTTAATATTTTTATTTTAGCTGATAGTTTTAAAGGATGGTCTTACATTTAATTAACATACACAAAACCCTTCAGTCCTGATAAAGGGTCTTGGTCTGAAACATTGACTGTATTCTTTACCATGGATGCTGCCTGGCCTGCTGAGTTCCTCCAGCATTTTGTGTGTGTTGCTTGGATTTAGACCAGAAGACCATGAGATATAGAAGCAGAAGTAGGCCATTTGGCCAATCAAGTCTGCACCGCCATTCAATCATGGGCTGATCCAATTCTTTCAGTGTTACGAAAACCCCGTAACCAGGTAACTTACCAGCAAAGATAGATGGATCAGCTGAGTCGGATGCTACTATTTTCAAACGTTTTATTCAACAAGGGCACAAACATATGGTTAATACAAAACATTCAGATCGTCAAAACTCAATCTAAAACACCGGTGTAACCATAATCAATCAGAAATAAGCTCTACAGTTGTCTAGGGGGTAATACTGAGTCCAACGGAAGTCTAAAGAGTCACTCAGAAGTTTGCAGGCTTTTTCCTTTATAATTTAGAAAAGATGCACACTTGCCCGTCGTCTTGGCAGAGCAAATCCTTGGAATCAGGGGAGCAGACTTCCCCGTTGTTATTTAAAAGCAGTCTTTCGTTGGTTTTAGCCACAGATTCAAATTCGGAATCTAGCGCACGTGGCTTCCTTCAAAATGGCGTCCCGCTCCCACGGGAATCGATCTCGTGTCTCCTTGGTGCGTCTGCTGGGTGCATCTGAGGGTCCTCCCCTCAGACCCGCCTTTATACTTCTTCACGGGATCGCAGGTATCAATCAAGTTGCAGGTAATGCGATCTTTCTCTCAACCAGCCCACTTTGCCCGAGGGCTTTTCACGTGGTCTCCATGAGACAATAGTCAAAGTCACCTTTATTCTGCTTCTTGGGAGAACGTGGTCTTCCGCACGTCTCTCTCTTTTGGGTCAGCTGACCCCCCTTAACTAGAGTTCTTGCGATTTTCACAAAGGAGGGGGCCAACGGCATAACATCAGTCATTCCCACTCCCCTGCCTTCTCCCCATATCCTTTGATGCCCTGGCTAATCAAGAACCTATCCATCTCTTGCCTTAGATGCACCCAATGACTTGGCCCCCACAGCCTCTTGTGGCAACAAATTCCACAGATTTACCACCATTTGACTAAAGTAATTTCTCTGCATCTCTGTTCTAAATGGATGCCGTTCAATCCTAAAATCATGCCTTCTTGTCCTAGACTCCCCTACGGTAGGAAAAACCATTACCATATTTAATCTGTTCAGGCCTTTTAACATTCGGAATATTTCTATGAGATCCCCCCCTCATTCTCCTGAACTCCAGGGAATACAGCCCAAGAGCTGCCAGATGTTCCTCATACAGTAACCCTTTCATTCCTGGAATCATTCTCGTGAATCTTCTCTGAACCCACTCCAATGTCAGTATATCCTTTCTAAAATAAGGAGCCCAAAACTGCACTCAATACTCCAAGTGTGGTCTCATGAAGTGCCTTATAGAGCTTCAACATCACATCCCTGCTCTTATATTCTATACCTCTAGAAATGAATGCCAACATTGCATTTGTCTTCTTTACCACCAATTCAACCTGGAGGTTAACCTTTAGGGTATCCTGCACAAGGACTCCCAAGTCTCTTTGCAGCTCTGCATTTTGAATTCTCATCCCATCTAAATAATAGTTGGCCTGTTTATTTCTTCCACCAAAGTGCATTTCAGACATCTACACATTTTCTCCAGTTTGTGAAACCTTGTCAAAGAACACAGTCAGGTTAATCAAGGTACAATTTGTCTATTGTGAACATTTGTACTCCTTTCTCCTTCTCACATCTTCTTATTTTGCCCCCTTCCTTTCCAGTCCTGAAGTGTTTAAATTTGAAAGTAAATTTATTATCGAAGTGCATATATTGCACCATATACAACCCTGAGATTCATTTTCTTGTGGGCATACACAGTAAATCCAAGAAACACAAAAGAATCAATGAAAGACCACACCCAGCATGACAAACATCCTATCTGAAAAGCTCAACAAACTGTGCAAATGCAAAAGAGATAAAAATAATAATAAATAAATATCAAGGACATGAGATGAAGAGTCCTTGAAAGTGTCCACAGTTCAACAAACAGTCCAGGGATGGGGCGGGTGAAGTTAAGTGAAATTATCCCCTCTGGCTCAGGAGCTTGATGGGGATAACTGTTCCTGAACCTGGTGGTATGAGTCCTGAGGCACCTGTACCTTCTTCCCAATGGAAGCAGCGAGAAGAGAGCATGACCTGGATGGTGGGGTCCCTGATGATGGATGCTGCTTTCCTACAATGGCACTCTGTGTAGATGTGCTCAATGGTGAGGAGGACTTTACCCGTGGTGACTGTTTATTTCCTTCCATAGATACTGCATGACTTGCTGAGATCCTCCAGCAATTTGTGTGTGTTATAATTTGTCCTTAGCTCCTAGGTTTTAGCAGAAGTCCCATGAGTCATTTTGGATCCCGTGACCCACCATTGTGAGCAATCAGCTGCCCATATTGACAGCTGCCCCCCAACCCCCCCCCCCCCCCCGTACAGTGGCATCTTCTTCCCTGTAGGCCATCTGTTACGCACTGTGGATTTTAGTGGAGCAGATGGGATTTCTTTAATGTACGACTACATTTGCAATGAGACTCTGTAAACCCAAGAGTGTGAAACCTTATGACACTGGGTGAAGTAATGTGATAACGGTAAGGAAGAAGGAAACTATATCCTGAAGGGCCAACACCAATTACATTTTCCCAAATGAATAAGTGAGTTTTATCTGCAACTTAACTTTTCATATGAATATTTGGTAATTGAAAGAATGTTTGCTTTAAAAGATAATCATTTGATTAAATTTATTGAATGTAGAATAGTTTGACAGCTAGTTTGACCTCGTTCGCTTATCCATTTTTAAAACCATCAAAAGACTTCGCATCTCCTTGAATTTCTATGACGTTCACAAACATGGAAGAGTACTTAAAAGACTACTAAAAATAAAAACACAATTTCTAAAAATTGAAATAAGTTAAAACATTCTAACATTAGAAAGCATCTAAAACACAAAATACATATTGATTTAACAATTAAGCACTTTAAAATTTATTTTATTAAATTTTAAAAAGTAAATTACTTGAAACTCACACAGAGCCATTCCTCTCCATTGAACTGAAAGGAGCTGGATGATCTGTGCTGGGTCTAACCCAACGTTAGGCATATAGAAGGAGGTTGATTATTCTCTGAGGAGAAACCACGAGTGTGGTTAGAATGAAAGAACTGGGAAAATTCAGACTCAAAAGATTCAAAATACATTTATTATCATAGTATGTATGCAGTGTACAACTCTGAGATTCATCTTCCCACAGACAGCCATGAAACAAAAAAACCACAGAGCCCATTCAAAAAACACAGAGCCCAGAAACCAGAAACACATCATAACATGAACTACAGAGTCCAGTCCACAAACTGCATCAATTAAAGCTTGCCCAGACCCAAGACTCCGGCACCGTCCTCCGACAGCATCAAGGGAGAGAGAGAGACCATTGGAATGCACAGAACTTCCTCCAGGAAAAGTGAGCAAGAGCAAGGGAGAGAGATTCTCGGAGCCAGTAAGGTGCCAGATCACTTAATTGGCCTGAAAACACACCACCAAAATGTAGATCACAGGCTCTAATGGTAGCAGAACCACATTTGAAAGAAAAAGAGGATGTAAAAAAAGTGAAAGAGGCAGTTTCGTAAACAATCTGATGGATGTTCCCTTGGTCGGTTGTTTGCTAGCACCATCTTCTTCCGGACTGACTTCCACTTTCATGTCGGTGGCCTTCAGAGGCAATTGTCCATCTGACGACCCTTCAAAATCAAGATATACACTGCTGCTTAACCAATCCACGTTGGCTGTCGCTAATTATCCAGAGCTTCTCTGACTGAAAATTAAATGGTCGCAAGAAGTTTTCTCATTATGAGCCTAAAGTAATAAAATATATTTTTCTTCCCTGTGACCAGAAGAAGTTTTGAACAGGGGTGTAATATTCTGGGGAGTGGGAGACTACTAAACAAATTGGCAACTCATTTTAAACTTATTCTTTTCAAATTATCAAAGAAAGAAACTTACATTTCCACCCACACTACATTACTCTCCAAGCAATGTAATTATTTTGGCAAGCTTTATATCTTTCAGGAGACCTAAATAAGTAAGAAGGGCAAACTTCAGTCCCAATAAAAGAAAAGCTGATATTTCATACCAAACACAGCAGCTGTTACATTGGCTGAAATGTTTGCCATTGACATCAAAATACCCACTAGGAATGGCCAGGAAACAGGAAATAAATCATGTTCTGCAAGTTCATTAGCAAAACATATCAATCACATCATGTACCAATGTTATTATAGGCAGAATGACCAAACTGCTGATAGCACTTGTCAGCAGCCAACGCCTTGCTTTTGTATACTTGGGAAAGTCCAAGTTAGGACCGTTTTGAGTTGGACTGGATTTCTAAGCAGAGAAGTACTATTTTGCTCCTGTGCTACTTCAAAGTCTAACTCTTTCCTTTCACTCATACTCTTAATATTGTTCATCAAACAGTTTGTAGAGAGTTTTTGAATATTGAAAGCGTGTTTAATTAACATATTCTTTAAAATAAATAAAGTATTAAATTTACATAATGGAATCTGAAACAACACACAAAAAGATGGAGGAACTCAGCAGATCAAGCAACATCTATGAAGGGAAATGCACAGTCAACATTTTGGGTTGAGACCCGTCATCTGGAATGATTCAGTTGACTCAACAAGTCAGGCAACATCTATGAAGGGAATTGGAGAGTTGACCCTTTATCTGGACTCAGTTGCTGTTTGACACAATATATATTGGGGGAAGAACAAATTTCATGACATGTGCCAGTGATATTAAACCTGATTCTGATTCTGAAATGTAAACATAAATATGACACTTACATCATGTTTTCTCCACTAAGGTGTCAGAAAATTGGTGGTTGTAACTCGGATATCTATTGAGCAATTTGCCTACAGTTTTTCATTTAATCCAGAATTGACACCATGAATGAGAGAAGTTCATGTCTCATGACCCAAACTGAAAAGGTGGCAGATAGCACCAGATCAGTCCAATATTTTTTGTTTCATGGCAGTGGAATGCTCAAAGGAATGGAAAGAGAATATTTAGAACAAAAAGTGAATTTCAAGAAACTTTCAAGGTGCTGTTTATATATTACATAACATGTGTGATGGATTCTGCAGAAAGTTATTTCTATTCTAGACCTTTTTCTTTACAAAGTAATTCAGCTTCTGATTTTGCAAGGATTAACTGGCCTCTTGAAAGCAGGGGATGAGCCTGGGGTAGACTTTGAGGCGATTTTATGAGGCAGAATCAAAATGAGGTGAGTGGAGGTGAGGCAGAGCTGAGACGGCGGGGCCCATGCCCAAGTACAAGGAAATGGCCAATGTCTGACCGATTTAAGCATTGAGCCAGAATGGAAAGGCTGAGTATGAGCCAAATCAAGGTGGCGGATCCTAGACCTGAGAGGGTATTTTGATAGGGCCTGGATCTAGAGCGAGGAGCAACTCACTGTTCGGCCAATCTAAGCACCGGGCCAAATTGTAAAGGTCAGGGTATCAGGGTCAGTATTCAGCTTGTATTCAGGGTTTTTTGTCTCTGTGCTGATCTGAGGCTGTGACCTGCAACTAACAGGCTCCTGGACAGGCTGTGACTGACTTTGTAGCTGTGGACTCACCTTTGTGAACTTCTGTTCAGAATGTTATTTGCTTACTTTTATTGTTTGCACAATTTGTTTTTTTCTCCGCAAATTGGGTGTTTGATGGTCTTCTTTTTCAAAGGTTTCTGTTGGGTTTCTTTCTTTTGTGGCTGCCTGTAAGGAGATGAATCTCAATGTTGTATATGGTACACATATTTTAAGAACAAATATACTTTGGATTTTGTAATAAGATTGGCAAAATCTGACAGAGGTGTTTAAAATAAAGAATGTTCTGATATTGTAATGTTGTACACAACTGTTAACATTGTACCTCATGTTTTCAGGGTCGTGGTTCAGTCCTGAACTTGGCTGCTGTCTGTGTTGAGTTTACCTAGAAAAGCTTCTACTGTGCCCTCTGGTTTCCTCCTACATCTCAAAGATGTTCTGGTAGGTTAAATTTCCCCATACTGCAAGTATGTGGCAGAAGGACTGAAAGGAGAATTGAGGGACATGAGAGAGAATAAATTGCAGGGAAATAAGGAAAGGTGTAATGAGACTGATTGGGTTGCTCTGTTGGGAGTTGACATGGACACAATGGGTTGAAAGCCCTTCGTCTGTGTCATAATAATGTCAAAAAGTTTATTCAACAGAACAGACACAGGATATTTCAAATGCTGGAATATGGAACATTAATTAGCTGGAAAATCTCAGCAGGTCGCGCAGTATCTGTGGATGAAAGGAATTGTTGAAGTTTTGAGTTGAAACCTTGTATCAAGACCAGAAACCTCGACAATTTGTTTTCCACCGATGCCTTTCAATCTGCTGAGTACTTTCAAGAGATTGCTTGTTACTCCAGTAAACAGAGAACTCAGACTTAAGGTCATTGATAAGAGAACCAGAGATGATGTCAAGGAAAAAATATACCACAAGTTATTATGAAATGAATGCACTGTCTGAAATGGTGATGGAAGCAGATTTGATAGTAATAAAAAGGAATTGAATAAATACTTCAAGGGCTAGGGGGTGGGGAATCTGTGGAATTCATTGCCACAAATAGCTGTGGAGGCCAAGGCATTGAGTATATTTAAAGTGAAGGTTCACACAAAATGCTGGAGGATCTCTGCAGGCCAGGCAGCATCTATGGGAAAAAGTACAGTCGATGTTTCGGGCAGAAACCCTTCAGCAGGTCTTGTACTTCTCGACTTTGACTGTCCTTTTTTCCATAGATGCTGCCTGGCCAGCTGAGTTCCTCCAGCGTTTTGTGTATGTGGCTCAGCTTTCCAGCATCTGCAGGTTTTCTGTTGTTTGTGAGTTAAAGCGGAGGTTGATAGGTTCTTGATTAGTAAGAGCGTCAAAGGTTATGGAGAGAAAGCAGGAGAATGGGATTGAGAGGGATAATAAATCAGCCATAATGGAATGGCAGAGTGGACTCAATGGCTTAATTCTGCTCCTGTGTGTTATGGTCTTATGGGAAAATGTTACAGGGCTATGGGGAAAGAGTAGAACAGTTGAGTAACTGAATAGCACTTTGAATCAATTGCCTTAGGTGCAATGGGTCACAGAACATCTTTTTTTTATTTAGAGAAATAGCACAGTAACAGGCCCTTCTGGCCCAATGAGCTTGCACCACCCAATTACTCCCACATGACCAATTAACTTACTGACCTGTACATCTTGGGCACGTGGAAGGAAATTGGAGCACCCAGAGAAACCAGAGCAGTTATGGGGAGAACGTACAAATCTTTACAGGACTGCAGCAGGAATTGAACTCGGGTCGCTGGTGCTCTAATAGCGTTATGCTAACTGCTACTCTGACATGCCACCTCACAGTACCAGTTTAATACCATTCTTTGATTCTAAATTTTGTTCAGCTTGTAATAAAGTAGGAAGTTCAATGACTCAAGCACAATATGTATGTACATTATTCAGGCTGGCACACTTGTACGGCAGAGAGGATGCAGTATTTACAGAGGCAGCCTTGTAGTTTAAGTATATATTTTGAGATCCAATGGCAGCACACAAAAGAGAGCAGAGTGTTCTTCATCCACAATCACTGTACTTAAAAAAAACAACACAAGTAAAAATAATTCGCTGTCCTTTTGCTTATCAGAGTTTATTGTTGAATGGCCTCGTAACACTGCAGTCTAAAAGCTAATTTAGAAATAAAACAATATAAAAGGCACTATTGAATGGAAGGTTTATTGATAATTGTAATGGAAGTAAACAGACATTAAGATACAGGACCATAAAAAGCCACAGAACCAGAACCGGGCAGGCTCTGAGGCAAAGGAGGGATGGATGAAGTCAGACAGAGTTATAGTGATAGGGGACTCAATATAAAGGGGTGAAGACAATATCGCATAGTTGGTACAAGACATTCTGAGAGAGGATGGTGAGCAGCCAGAGGTCATAGTCCACCAGTGGGACCATGCCTGAGGTCCTGCAAAGGGATTTTAGGGAGCTAGGTAAAATTTTAAAAAACTGGTCTTCCAGAGCTACAATTTCAGGTTTAGTAGTGCTACTGAGGTGAGAAACTGATACATAGTGCAGTTTAATATGTGGCTAAGGAGCTGGCGTAGGAGTTAAGACTTCAAGTTTATGGATCATTAGGCTCTCTTCCAGGGCAGATGGGACCTGTGCAATCAAGGCAGTTTGCATCGGAAATGGAGAGGAACCGATAACCTCACCAGGAGGCTTGCTAGAGCTGCTCAAGAAGGTTTAAACTAGAATGGCAGGGCATACGAGCCACAAGGTGATATGACAGGCAAGACTGAAAAGAAGGCCAGCAAAGGGCAGGATAATAGACATGGTGGGACTGATGGGCAGAAATATGGTTATTTCAATACTGAGAATGAAGTAAGGAGGATGAACTTAGAGCCTGGGTCAATGCATGGAATTGTGACATTTTGGGCATTACAGAGATCTGGCTATGCGAGGGACAGGTCTGGCAGCTCAGCATCCCTGGTTTTCATTGTTTTAGGAATAAGGATGAGAAAGGTAAAGTAAGGGAACCTTGGATGACCCAAGACATCCTAAATTTTGTCAGGAAGGAAAAGGAAGCATACCTAAGGTTTAAGAAGCTAAAATCATACTAATCCAGAGGTTCCCAGCCTGTGGTCCACAGACCCCTTGGTTAACGGCAGGGTCCGTGGCATAAAAAAAGTTGGGAACCCCTGTACTAAGCCAATACAGAATATAAAGATAGCAGGAAAGTGCTCAAACAAGCATTAAGAAGGATGAATATTAAAAAAGTGAGGTAGTATTCACGGGTTCAATGTCCATTTAGGAATTGGATAGCAGAAGAGAAGAAGCTGTCAATGAATCACTAAGTTTGTAACTTCAGGCTTCTGTACCTCCTACCTGATGGTAACAGTGAGAAAAGGGCATGCCTTGGATGCTGGAGGTCCTTAATAATGGACGCTGCCTTTTGGAGACACCGCTCCTTGAAGATGTCCTGTGTACCTTGTAGGCTAGTACTCAAAATGGAACGGATTAAATTTGTAAACCTCTGCAGCTTCTTTTGGTCCTGTGCAGTAGCCACCTCCCCCCTCCCCCAGCACCCCCAACATACCAGACAGTGAAGCAGCTTGTCAGAATGCTCTCCACAGTACATCTATAGAAGTTTTTGAGTGTATTTTTTGACATACCAAATCTCTTCAAACTCCTAATGAAGTATAGCCACTATCTTGCCTTCTTTTTAGCTGCATTAATATGTTGGGACCAGGTTAGGTCCTCAGAGATCTTGACACCCAGGATCTTGATACTGCTCACTTTCTCCACTTCTGATCCCTGTATGAGGATTGCTATGTGTTCTTTGTCTTACCCTTCATGAAGACCACAGTCAGCTCTTTCAGCTTACTGACATTGAGTGCCAGGTTGTTGCTGCGGCACCACTCAAGTAGTTGGCATATCTCACTCCTGTATGCCCTCTCATCTCCATCTGAGATTCCACCAACAATGGTTGTATCATCAGCAAACTAACAGATGGTATTTGAGCTATGCCTAGCCACACAGTCATGTGTATAGACGAGTAGAGCAGTGGGCTAAGCACACACCCCTGAGGTGCGCCAGAGTTGATCGTCAGCGAGGAGTATATGTTATCACCAATCCGCACAGATTGTGGTCTTCCATTTAGGAAGCCGAGGATCCAATTGCCGAGGGAGGTACAGAGGCCCGGGTTTTGTAACTTCTCAATCAGGATCATGGGAATGATGGTGTTAAATGCTGAGCTATAGTCGATGAACAACATCCTGACATAGGTGCTTGTATTGTCCAGGTGGTCTATGGCTGTGTGAAGAGCCTATTGTGGCAATAGGCAAATTGCAATGGATGCAGGTCCTTGCTGAGGCAGGAGTTCAGCCTAGTCATGACCAACCTCTCAAAGGATTTCATCACTGTAGATGCGAGTGCTACCGGGCGATAGTCATTAAGGAAGCTCACATTATTCTTCTTAGGCACTGGTATAATTGTTGACTTTTTGAAGCAAGTGCAAACTTCCACCTGTAGCAGTGAAAGGTTGAAAATGTCCTTGAAAACTCCCACTAGTTGGCTGGCACAGGTTTTCAGAGCCTTATCAGGTACTTCATTGGGACTTTTCACCTTGCAAGGGTTCACCCTCTTTAAAGACAGCCTAACATCAGCCAGCCTCTGAGATGGAGTTCACAGGGTCACCATGTGCAGCAGGGATCTTCACAGCTGCAGTTATCTTCTCCCTTTCAAAGCGGGCATAGAAGGTGTTGAGTTCATCTGGTAGTGAAGCATCGCTTCCATTCATGTTTCGCTTTGTAGGAAGTAATGTCCTGCAAACCCTGCCAGAGTTGTCGTACATCCAATGTCGCCTCCAACCTCATTCAAAATTGTTTCTTTGCCCTTGAAATAGCCCTCTGCAGATCATACCTAGTTTTCTGGTACAGACCTGGGTCACCAGACTTAAATGCCACAGATCTAGCCTTCAGCAGACGATGTACCTCCTGGTTCATCCATGGCTTGTGGTTTGGGAATGTACAGTAACACTGTGTAGGCACACACTCATCCGCACAGGTTTTAATGAAGTCATTAACAACTGCAGCATACTCATTCAGATTTGAAGATGAATCCTTGAATACAGTCTAGTCCACCGATTCAAAGTAGTCCTGTAAGTGCTCCTGTGCTTCCCTTGTCCAAACCTTCTTGATCCTCATTACTGGTGCTGCAGTTTTCAGTCTCTGCCTGTACTCATGGAGTAGAAGTACAGCTAGGTGATCAGACTTCCCAAAGTGAGGGCATGGAATAGCACAGAGGCATTCTTGATGGTGGTGTAACAGGGATCCAGTGTGTTGTTTCCTCTGGTATTGCAAGTGTGGTGAACTAGATATACCTGTCTGACTGCTCCTGTGGCTCCTCCCACAGACCCTGCTGACTGCTCCTGTGGCTCCTCCCACAGACCCCTGTATAAAGGCGACTGTGGTCTGCTGCTCTCCCTCATTTTCCCCAGGATGTAGTGTTGTTTGTTCTTCCAGTCAATAAAAGCCGATATCTCACTTCCTAAGTCTCAGCGTGAGTTATTGATGGTGCATCAGCAAGTGATCTGTTGATAGTAATTGCTTAGTGACTTTTTCAGACCAGCCTGGTTAAAATCCCCCCAAAATGATGGTGAAGATGTTAGGGTGTGCTGTTTCATGCATGTTGATCCTATTGCTCAGATCATCTAAAGCCTGATTGACATTGGCCTGTGGTGGAATGTATACCACTACCAAAATGATCCTGGAAATCTCCCGTGGTAGGTAAAATGGATGGCACTTAACTGCTAGATATTCCAGGTCTGGTGAGCAGAATTGGAACATCATTGATATATTTGTGCACCAAGAAGAGTTGATCATGAGGCATACTCCTCCACCTCTGCTTCTCAGAGACTCTATATCCTGATGGTGTATAGTAAACCCGTTGATCTGAATTGCTGCATCTGGTACAGAATGGGTTAACCAGGATTCCCTGAAACAAAGGACTCACACAGTCCTAATGTCCCTCTGATTCGCCACCCTAGCACATCCTTTCTAAGATGAGGGGCCTAAAACTGCTCACAATACTCCAACTGAGGCCTCATTAGTGCTTTATGAAGTCTCACATTACATCCTTGCTTTTATATTCTAGTTCTCTTGAAACAAGTGCTAGCATTGCATTTGCCTTCCTCACCACAGACTCACCCATGCAAATTAGCCCATGGGAAATCCTGCATAAGGGCTCCCAAGTGTCTTTGCGCCTCAGATTTTTGTATTTTCGCTGCATTTAGAAAACAGTTAACCTTTTCATTTCTTCTGCCAAAGTGCATGACCATACACTTCCCAACATTGCATTCTATTTGTCACTTCTTTGCCAATTCTCCAAATCTGTCTAGGTCTTTCTGTAGCCTATTTCCTCAAAACTAAATGCCCCTCCACCTATCTTCATATCGTCTATAAACTTTGCAACAAAACCATCTAATCTCTCATATAAATTATTGACATATAATGTAAAAAGAAGTGGTCCCAACACAGACTCCTGTGGAATATCACTAGTCACCGGCAGCCAATCAGAAAAGGCTCCCTTTATTTCCACTCTTTGCCTCCTGCCAATCAACCACTGCTTTATCCATATTAGAATATTTCCTGTAATACCATTGGCTCGTAGCTTGTTAAATAGCCTCATGTGTGGCTCCTTGTCAAAGGCCATCTCATTTGTCTATCCTGCTTGTTATTTCTTCAAAGAATTCCAACAGATTTGTCAGGCAAGATTTTCCCTTGAGGAAACTATACTGATTATGGGCTATTTTATCATGTGTCTCCAAGTACCCTGAGACCTCATTCTTAATTATCGACTGCAACATCTTCACAACCACTGAGGTTAGACTAACTGGCCTATAGTTTCCTTTCATCTGCTTCTCTCCCTTCTTAAAGAGTGGAGTGACATTTGCAATTTTCCAGTCTTCCAGAACCATTCCAGAATCAAGTGATTCTTGAAAGATCGTTACTAATGCCTCCACATCTCTTCAGCCACCTCTTTCAGAACTCTGGGGTGTACACCATCTGATCCAGGTGACTTATCTGTCTTCAGACTTTTCAGTTTCCCAAGAACCCTCTCTCAAGTTATGGTAGCTTTACACACTTCATGACCCCTGATTCTCTAGAACTTCCACCATAGTGCTAGTGTCTTACACCATGGAGACTGATGCAAAATACTTATTCAGTTCGTCCATCATTTCATTGTTCCCCTTTGCTATCTCTCCACCATCATTTTCCAGCAGTCCGCTCGATCCACTCTCGCTCTCTCTTTTACACTTTATGTATCTGAAGAAACTTTTGGTATCCTCTTTAATATTGTTAGCTAGCTTACTTTAGTATTCCATTTTTACATTCTTGGTCACTTTGTACTTGCCTTCTTTTGGTTTTTAAAAGCTTCCCAATCCTCTAAGTTCCCACCAATATTTGCTCTATTATGTGCCCTCTCTTTGGCTTTTATGTTGGCTTTGACTTCCCTTGTTAGCCACAGTTGTGTCCTCTTTCCTTCCCAATACTTCTTCCTCTTTGGGATGTATATATTTTGTGCCTTCTGAATTGCTTCCAGAAATTTCAGCCATTGCTGCTCTGCTGTCAACCCTGCCAGTGTTCTTTTCCAATTAATTCTGGCCATCTCCTCTGCCAGGCCCCTGTAATTCCCTTTACTCCACTGTAATACTGAAACAGAATCAGAATCAGGTTTATTATCATTGGCATGTGACCTGAAATTTGTAAACATAGCAGCAGCAGTTCAATGCAATACATAACCTAGCAGAGAGAGAGAGAAAAAAATAAATCATAACAATAAATAAACAAATAAATCAATTATGTATATTGAATAGATTATTAAAAATGTGAAAAACAGAAATACTGTATATTAAAAAAGTGAGGTAGTGTCCAAAGCTTCAAAGTCCATTTAGGAATCGGATGGTAGAAGGAAAGAAGCTGTTCCTGAATCACTGACTATGTGCTTTCAGGCTTTTGTACCTCCTACCTGATGGTAACAGTGAGAAACGGGCAAGCCCTGGGTGCTAGAGGTCTTTAATAATGGACGCTGCCTTTCTGAGACACCACTTCCTAAAGATGTCCTGGGTACTTTGTAGGCTAGTGCCCAAGATGGAACTGACTAGATTTACAATCTTGTGAAGATTCTTTCAGACAGTGATGCAGCCTGTCAGAATGCTCTCCGTCTGACTTTAGCTTCTGTTTTGCAAATTTCAGAGTGAATTCGGTCATATTGTGATCACTTTCCCCTAAGAGTCCTTTTACCTTAAGTTTTCTAATCAGTTCTGGTTCATTGCACTATATTCAATCAAGAACAGCTGATCCTCTAGTGGGCTCAGTCAAGAGGTGCTCTAAAATGCCATCTCATAGGCACTCTAGAAAATCCCCCTCCTGGAATCCAGCACCAATCAAATTTTCCCAATCTACCTGCATATTGAAATTCCCCACGGCTATTGTAACATCCATACAATGCTGGAGGAACTCAGCAGATCAGGCAGCATCTATGGAAGAGTACAGTCAACATTTCAGGCTAAGACCCTTCATCAGGTCCTGATGAATTGTCTCAGTCCAAAACGTCGACTGTATTCTTTTCCATAGATACTGCTTGACCAGCTGAGTGTCACCTCTTTCTGAGGATTTGTTTTCAAAGTTGCCTCCTCTGCCTTCCTACCTATCTTTTCAATACAGTGTATATCCTTGGATATTAAGCTCCCAGCTGTAATCTTCTTTCAACTATGATTCTGTGATGCCTACAACATCATGCATGCCAATCTGCAACCTGTACTGCAAGTTCATCTATCTTATTCCGTACACTGTGCACATGCAAATTTAGTCCTGTATTCACCCCTTTTGATTTTCTCTACTTTTCATGTTGCAGCTTATCCTGTTGACTGCAATTTTATGCTTTAAACAGCCTCTCCTCACTACACATTGCCTCCGTTTTAAACCAGCTAGCTTATCTTCAGCACTATTATCAGCCTTTCCTATGATATTTCTTGCATCAAAATATATGCAGCTCAGGAAACCAGATGCACCATGCTCAACCTTTTGATTCCTAACTTTGTCTGAGGACTTACCAACATCTGCCTCCACAACCTCTCCATTGATTGTTCTGGCACTCTGGTTCCAATCCCCCTGCGACTCTAGTTTAAACCTCATTGAGAAACCTTCCCACCAGGATATTAGCCGTCCCTTCTGTACAGGTCCCACGTTACCTGGAAGAGAGTCCAATGATCCAAAAATCTTATGCCTTCCCTCCTACATCAACTCTTTAGCCATGTATTAAAATGTATAATTTTCCTAGTTCTGGCCTCACTAGCATGAGGCACTGGTAAAACTCCTGAGATCACACCACTGGAGGTCCTGACCTTTAACTTGGCACCTAACTCCCTGAACTCCCTAGGCAGAACCTCATCACTCATCCTACCCATGTCATTGGGTATTAATATGGACCACAACTTCTAGTTGTTCATCCTCCCACTTAAGAATGCTGAGAACTTGATCTGAGATATCCTGGGCACCCAGGAGGCAACATATCATCTGGAAATCTATTTTCGTCCACAGAACCTCCTGTTCAATTCCCTAACTAATGAGTCCCCTATCACCACAGCTCGCCTCTTCTCCCCATTCCCTTCTGAGTCACAGAGGCAAACTCAGTGCCAGAGACTCACACACTGCACCTTCATTCTGTTAGGACATCTGCCCCAGACTATCCAAAGTGATATATGTGCTGTTGAGGGGGATTAACTTAGGGGTACTCTGCAATAGCTCCTTAACCCCTTTCCCCTTCCTGACTGTCACCCGGTTTCCTGTGTCCTGTAACTTGTGTGTAACTACCTCTCTCTATATTTCCTATCTATTATCCCCTCAGCCTCTTGAATGATCTGGAGTTCATCCAGTTCCAGCTCCAACTTCTTAATACAGATCGTTAGAAGCTGGACCTTCATGCATTTAGAAACATAGAAACATGGAAAACCTACAGCACAATATAAGCCCTTCGGCCTACAAAGATGTGCCGAACATGTCCTTATCTTAGAAACTACCTAGGGTTACCAATATCCCTCTATTTTTCTGAGCTCCATGTACCTGTCCAGGAGTCTCTTAAAAGACCCTGTTATGAGTGATGAACAGACCTGATGGACAATGGGGTGAAGGGTTAACCATTCCCAACCCCCCCCTTCCTGAGAACCACGAACTATTACTGTTGCTATGCTGACCATGAGAGAGAGACGAAAAACAAGCAAGAACATCTGCAACAGATAAGAGAGAGGGGGAAATTGCTGATTAACTGTATTGTGACTCCTTTTTTTTTGAATTATTTACTGTTTCGCTGCAAGGACAATAGTTTGTTCATAAACATTCCTCAGTGGACTGAAGGAGTGGCCTTATTTGATGGACACAGTCATTCAGGAGTGATGGATAGCTGAGTCCCCGTTAGTAGGGATAAAAGACAGGTCTGGAGAGACACCCTCCAGACACGCCAGTGGACACTGTTTGAGTGTTGGAACCCACAAGAAAGGTGGGGGCTTTGAAGACCGAACCAGGAGGTCAGTCATTAAGGCTATCAGTGTTAACGCAGGCCCGGTGGGGACTTGTGTGTGTGTCCACTCATGCCAGAGTGACGAGTCCACCACAGAAGAACGGTCTAGCAGAAGGACGGAGAGGTCATAACTGAATGACCACACCGATACGACGGATTAAGAAAGCAAAGGAAGGTTTGGCTGCTATAGCTGTTACATCTCGCTCTCTCTCTCTCTCTCCAACGATTACAATACAACAACCATAACTACATCAGCACTTATGAACTGAACTTTATATTCTATGACAATTTATCTATCCCTAGACATTGATAGAGCTTGTTTATTATTGCTTATTATTATTATTCCTACACTTTTAGGTTTATTACTGCTAACTTGTTTTATATGTATATTTGCATTATTGATATGGTTTTTGCTTATTTTTATTAATAAACACCTTTAGTTTGGTACCACCAGACTCCAACAGATTCTTCTTTCTCTGCTGGTTAGACACCCAGTTACGGGGTACGTAACAACCCCATTGTATCTGTTTTCACCATAGTCACCGGCAGCCCATTCCACGCACTCACCACTCTCTGCATAAAAAATCTTACCCCTGACATCTCCTCTGTACCTACTTTCAAGCACCTTAAAACTGTGCCCTCTTGTGCTAGCCATTTCAGCCCTGGGAAAAAGCCTCTGACTATCCACATGATCAATGCCTGTCATCATCTTATACACCTCTATCAGGTCGCCTCTCATCCTCCGTTGCCCAAGGAAAAGAAGCCGAGTTCACTCAACCTATTCTCATAAGGCATGCTCCCCAATCCAGGCAACATCCTCGTAAATCTCCTCTGCACCCTTTCTATGGTTTCCACATCCTTCCTGTAGTGAGGCGACCAGAACTGAGCACAGTACTCCAAGTGGAGTCTGACCAGGGTCCTATATAGCTGCAACTTTACTTCTTGACTCCTAAACTCATTCCCACGATTGATGAAGGCCAATGCACCGTATGCCTTCTTACCCACAGAGTCAACCTGTGCAGCAGCTTTGAGTGTCCTATGGACTCAGACCCCAAGATCCCCCTGATCCTCCACACTGCCAAGTGCTTACCATTCTGCCATTATATTTGACCTACCAAAATGAACCACCTCACACTTATCTGGGTTGAACTTCATCTGCCACTTCCCAGCCCAGTTTTGCGTCCTATCAACATCCCGCTGTAACCTCTGACATCACTCCACACTATCTATAACACCTCCAACCCTTGTGTCATCAGCAAATTTACTAACCCATCTCTCCACTTCCTCATCCAGGTCATTTATAAAAATCACAAAGAGTAGGGGTCCCAGAACAGATTCCTGAGGCACACCACTGGTGACCGACCTCCAGGCAGAATATGACCCGTCTACAACCGCTCTTTGCCTTCTGTTGGCAAACCTGTTCTGGATCCACAAAGAAATGTCCCCTTGGATCCCATGCCTCCTTACTTTCTTAATAAGCCTTGCATGGAGTACCTTGTCAAATGCCTTCCTGAAATTCATTTACACTACATCTACTGCTCTACCTTCATCAAAGTGCTTACACATCCCCAAAAAATTCAATCAGGCTCATAAGGCACAACCTGCATTTCACAAAGCCATGCTGACTATTCCTAAACATATCATGCCTCTCCACATGTTCATAAATCCTGCGTCTCAGGATCTTCTCCATCAACTTACCAACCACTGAGGTAAGACTCATTGGTCTATAATTTCCTGGGCTATCTCTACCCACTTTCTTGAATAAGGGAACAACATCTGCAACCCTCCAATCCTCCAGAACCTCTGCTGTCCCCATTGATGATGCAAAGAGCATCGCCAGAGGCTCAACAATCTCCTCCCTTGCCTCCCACAGTAGCCTGGGGTACATCTTGTCTGGTCCCGGTGACTTATCCAACTTGATGCTTTCCAAAAGCTCCAGCAAATCCTCTTTCTTAATATCTACATGCTCAAGTTTTTCAGTCCACTGCAAGTCATCAGTACAATTGCCAAAATCCTTTTCCGTGGTGAATACTGAAGCAAAGTATTCATTAAGTACCTCTGCTATCTCCTCTGGTTCCATACACACTTTTCTTCTGTCACACTTGATTGGTCTTATTCTCTCATGTCTTATCCTCTTGCTCTTCACATACTTGTAGAATGCCTTGGGGTTTTCCTTAATCCTGTCTGCCAAGGCCTTCTCATGGCCTCTTCTGGCTCTTGTAATTTCTTTCTTAAGCTCCTTCCTGTTAGCCTTATTATCTTCTAGATCTCTATCATTACCTCATTTTTGAACCTTTTATAAGCTCTTCTTTTCTTCTTGTCTAGATTTACAATAGTCTTTGTACACCATGGTTCCTGTACCCTACCATCCTCTCCCTGTCTCATTGGAATGTACCTATGCAGAACTCCTTGCAAATATGCCCTGAAGATTTGCCTAATTTCTTCCGTACATTTCCCTGCAAACATCTGTTCCTAATTTATGCTTCCAAGTTCTTGCCTGATAGCTTCATATTTCCCCTTATTTCAATTAAACACTTTCCTAACTTGTCTGTTCCTATCCCTCTCCAAATAAAGGAGATAGAGTTGTGATTACTATCTCCAAAATGCTCTCCCACTGTGAGATCTGACACCTGACCTGGTTCATTTCCCAATACCAGATCAAGTACAGCCTCTCCTCTCGTAGGCTTATCTTCATATTGTGTCAAGAACCTTTCTTGAACCCACCTAACAAACTCCACCACATCTAAACCCCTCGCTCTAGGGACATACCAATCAATATTTGGGAAGTTAAAATCTCCCATCACGACAACCCTGTTATTATTACACCTTTCAAGAATCTATCTCTGTATCTGCTCCTCGATGTCCCTGTTACTATTGGTTGGACTATAAAAAACACCCAGTGGAGTTATTGACCCTTTCCTCTTCCTAACTTCCACGCACAGAGACTCAGTAGATAATCCCTCCATGTCTTCCTCCTTTTCTGCAGCCATGACACTATCTCTGATCAACAGTGCCACGTCCCCACCTCTTTTGCCTTTCTCCCTGTCCTTTCTGAAACATCTAAAGCCTGGCACTCGAAGTAACCTTTCCAAGTCTCAGTAATGGCCACAACATCACAACTTCTCACAGTCGTAGTTGTCGGGGACACTGGAGGTCTCCCTGTCTTCCCACATCCCGCAAGAGGAGCATTCCACTATTCTGCCTATCATCCCTACTGTCCCTAGCTGATGAAGCCTCTCTTCGTTGAAGCTTCCAGGCCACCACTCTGTGTCCACTCAGATGATAGCTGTTAGGATAATGGCGTCTGTGTTTGTCTCTGCCTTCCTTAATTTGGTAATCACTTCCAAACACCGACTGGTCACTGGTCAATGCTCTTTGTCACTGTACTGACCCACTGCTGCCTTTATTCTTGGGCAGTGGACATCCTCTCAAAATTGGCCGCTGGTCAAAGCTCCTGAATGGTCTTGAACTATATTGAATGGTTTGAAAGGTCTCGTGACTCTTGCTCCTATTGACTTGTCCTCTTGTATGCTCTGACAGCTGGGCTAGTCACAGAAGACACCACAAGGCAATTAAAATATGAAACCAATGTATTTGCAAAGTCTTCCAAATTCACAGGAATTCAATAATATCAGTATTTCTACTCAGAACAATATCCCCAGACATAATTACATTCAAACATGAATACTGGTTTGCTTAGTGTTCCTAGGACCAAGCATGTAAGATCAGGTGATGCTGCCTTTTGCTCTTGCGCACCAAAGATCTGAAATACTCTACCAACTGAGATACACCATCTTAACACTGCGAAACATTTCGAAACACTTCTAAAACCCTATTTCTTTAATTTGACCAACTTACAGGATTTCTTAATGTCGGTTGATGTTGTTTATGTTTATATAATGTGGTACATTTGATTACGTTTTATTCTGTATGACATTTGTCTTATAATTTTTAATTCTGTCTCCTTTTTATGACTATATTGATTTTTCTTTACATTCTATGTCAAGCATTTTGAGCCTGCATCTTAATGTATGAAATGTGCTTTATAAATAGAGTTATTATTCTTATTATTTATATTTTCTCAGCTCAAGCTGGTAAAACCTGATGGTACGGGCACAGCCAAGCACACACATTTCTCAATTGCTAGGAACTTTCAGACTATTCTAGTGGTGCTTAGTACTGTGGCTTTGTTTATAGAGGTACAGTACCACTGTGTAGCGCTAGTTGTTAAATGCTATTTTGTAGTGCCTTTGGGATGACTCCAGTTGTAGATATTATTATCAGGACAAAGTACATCTTGTTCATTTTCCCAAGTCTTTCAATTTCCTCTTTTAATTCAGCATATTTTTGGTATTTTTGACATTGATTTCTATAAGTTACATGTGTTTGGAATAGATATATCTATTAAATAAGTTGTTCTTGCTTGTTTATACTGTATTATTACATCCAGATGGTTATTATGGATTATCCTATCTGTAATAACTGATCAGCCATTTGTGGTATTCTGACTCCAAAACTGGATCAGGCGTGTATTGATAGTAAGGTGTGATTTTATTTATGAATTTGTATTTTAAAGCAAGATTTTAATGAATGATGTTTGCCACGTGATTGTACCTGTGTAAGTCATCAGTTGAGTTAAACTGGCACAGGATACAGTAATGTGTTGGATTGTTTCTGGTTCTTCTTGGAATTTTCTACTTTTATCTTCTGGAATTTGTTGGTCTTTTATTCTGTATTTTTGACAAATTTTTGCATTAACCACTTGGCCCTGTATTACCACAAAGAACACTTCTGTTTCTGGGAAGAGGTCTCCAACTCTGAGCCAGGTGTTTGACGCTTCCTTGTCGACATCTAGTCTGGTCAGATCGTGGAGATGTCTTAATATTATTATAATTATTAACCAGCAACTTTGAACACATGGACTTGAGAAGATATGATAATGGTGTATCTGGCCCATGCCTCAACTGCTCTTCTGTGTCGGCTTCTCACAGCCATCAATTCCATAATCAGTTGAAAATTGATCCATCTCCTCTTCAAATATATTGTCTTCACAACCCCTTATAGTGGAGAATTCCCGACAGATGGGAATTTGTTTCAGTCTCCGGATTGAATGCTTGCTTTAAACAATAATATGTCTGTTCACATAAGCAGATTTTGAAAGATTTCTTTTATGCCTCAGCTTTTCAAATCCTTATGAAGCCCACTTAATATGTTTTTCTCATATCCTTTCTGAAGCAGGATGTTATCTGAGTACCTGAAAATAAACTTGAAATTATATGGTGTGGCAAAATCCACATTAACACAGTTCTTTGTGTAGTACCTGCACTGATTTTGCTCCAGAGAAACAGCATGGCTTTCTCCGGCATATGGTACAAGGATTTTTGTGCAAGGTGGTGCAATTGCTGAAGCTAGAGAACAGATATATGTAGTGACCATAAGTAATTCTACATGCTGTGTTAGCATTCTTACGTTACGAGCGTGATTCTCAACCATGAGCTTTTAAGGTGAGGGTTCTCCACAGGAGTGGTTGCTTCATGCATGAATTATAACATCCCAGCCAGGAGTGTGAGGTCAGGGTCAGAGACTGTAACAGAAATAGTAATTGCAGTAAGAATCATAGAAACTGTATGGTACCACAAAAAGGCCATCTATTTTTTCATGTCCATTCAGTTCTGTCCATAATCTTACAGGCCATGGCTCTTCAGAAGGCTCTGTTGTAAACTTGGAGGTATCAATGAAAGTCCAATACCAAGCTTCTGTAGCAGATTCCTTGACAGCAGCACAAGTCCGGCCATTAAACTTAAGTTTGAATAGGCCTTCATTATCTGATCAAAGTGTGGTTTGGATGGTTCGGAGCTGTACCTGGGGATTTCAGCAAATTTCTTCAGTCCAAATTAGCAACAACAGACATATGTGGCATCTGATGGATGCCACAGGTATATGCGCAACGACTTTTGTACATTGGCACATTATGGGAGCAGAAGGCAACAGTTCATATCAGAGAGCACACTTGTAGAGACGTGATAACTGCACTTTGTGATAGACTTTGCATTTGAAATCAGTGGTGTAAGCACACAAAACGAAGGCAATATATGAATTGAATTTCTACAGTAGTTGAGGCCTTCCATTGCAAGCTAGGGCAGTACGATATGGAGAGCAAGCTGTTGCCCAAGCAGCAGACGTCCGCTCTTCACACAACTGATGAATCCAAAGGTGTTGCAGGAGTTGCCAGTCAGCATTGAACTCAACGTAGGACTGCCTTAGGGACTCCAGCTCCAGATTTTTCCTCAGGGTTTATGCCCTAATCCTTGTCCATGAGTGGGTATAGCTGCAAGGCAGTGGAGGATTGAGATTAGAGCTTTACACATATTAAAAATGAGCAACACATTGGTGATAACTGGATTTTAAGAAAGCCAACTGGAGGAATTTCAGGGGATATATTGACAGGGAATCCTCCTGGAACAAGCTGTTAAAAGAAAGCAATTTTTAATTCTAAGCAAATAAAAAGAAAACTGTTGAAAGAATTCAGTGGGTCAAGCAGCACCTGTGGAGGCAAAGGAATCAGAATCAGAATCAAGTTTATTATCACCGGCATGTGATGTGAAATTTGTTAACTTAGCAGCAGCAGTTCAATGCAATACATAATCTAGCAGAGAGAGAAAAAAATAAATAAAATAAACATAATAATAAATAAACGAGTAAATCAGTTATGTATATTGAATAGATTAAAAAACACGTGCAATAACAGAAATACTGTATATATATATTTTTTAAATTAGGTAGTGTCCAAAGCTTCAATGTCCATTTAGGAATCAGATGGCAGAGGGAAAGAAGCTGTTCCTGAATCGCTGAGTGTGTGCCTTCCTACCTGATAGTAACAGTGAGAAAAGGGCATGCCCTGAGTGCTGGAGATCCTTAATAATGGACACTGCCTTTCTGAGACACCGCTCCCTGAAGATATCCTGGGTACTTTGTAGACTAGTGCCCAAGATGGAGCTGACTAGATTTATAAACTTCTGCAGCTTCTTTTGGTCCTGTGCAGTAGCCCCTCCATACCAGACAGTGATGCAGCCTGTCAAAATGCTCTCCACGGTACAACTATAGAAGTTTTTGAGTGTATTTGTTGACATGCCAAATCTATTCAAACTCCTAATAAAGTATAGCCGTTGCCTTGCCTTCTTTTATAAATACATCGATATGTTGAAATCAGGTTAGGTCCTCAGAGATCTTAACACCCAGGAACTTGAAGCTGCTCACTCTCTCCACTTCTGATCCCTCTATGAGGATTGGTATATGTACTTTTGTCTTACCCTTCCTGAGTCCACAATCAGCTCTTTCGTCTTACTAATGTTGAGTGCCAGGTTGTTGCTGCAGCACCATTCCACTAGTTGGCATATCTTACTCCTGTATGTCCTCTCATCACCACCTGAGATTCTACCAACAATGGCTGTATTGTCAGCAAATTTACAGATGGTATTTGAGCTGTGCCTAGCCACACAGTCATGTGTATATAGAGAGTAGAGTAGTGGGCTAATCACACACTCCTGAGGTGCACCAGTGTTGATCATCAGCAAGGAGGATATGTTATCACCAATCCGAACAGACTGTGGTCTTCTGGTTAAGAAGTCATGGATCCAATTACAGAGGAAGGTACAGAGGCCCAGGTTCTGCAACTTCTCAATCAGGATTGTGGGAATGATGGTATTAAATACTGAGCTGTAGTTGATGAACAGCATCCTGACGTGGGTGCCTGTGTTGTCCAGGTGGTTTAAAGCCATGTGGAGAGTCATTGAATTTGCGTCTGCCATTGACAAATTGCAATGGGTCAAGGCCCTTGCTGAGGCAGGAGTTCAGTCTAGTCATAACCAACCTCTCAAAGCATTTCATCACTGTCGTTGTGAGTGCTACCGAGTGATAGTCATTAAGGCAGCCCACATTATTCTTCTTAGGCACTGGTATAATTGTTGCCTATTTGAAGCAAATGGGAACTTCTGCCTGTAGCAGTGAGAGGTTGAAAATGTCCTTGAAAACTCCAGCTAGTTGGTTGGCACAGGTTTTCAGAGCCTTACCAGTTACTCCATCGGGAACTTTTGCCTTGCAAGGGTTCACTCTTTTTAAAGACAGTCTAACATTGGCCTCTGAGATGGAGATCACAGGATCATCAGGTGCAGCAGGGATCTTCACAGCTGTAGTTGTGTTTTCCCTTTCAAAGCGTGCATAGAAGACATTGAGTTCATCTGGTAGTGAAGCATTGCTGCCATTCATACTATTGGGTTTCGCTTTTGTAGGAAGTAATCTCTTACAGACCCTGCCAGAGTTGCCGTGCATCTGATAACGCCTCCAACCTCATTTGAAATCATCTCTGCACCCTTGAAAGAGCCCTCTGCAAATCATACCTGTGTTGTTTGTACAGTTTTGAGTTGAGACTGTTACGTATCCCGTAACTGGATCACTTACCAGCAAAGATAGAGAGGTCCGCTGAAGTCTGATGGTACCATTTTTAAACGTTTTTATTGATAAAGGGGCACAAAGGTAAGATTAATACAAACATTCAGATAACATACGTCGTCAATACTCAATCTAAAGCGCAGGTATAGTAATAATCAATCAGAAATAGCTCTATCGTTGTCTAGGGGATAATATATTGTCCATTTGGAAATATAAAAGTCATTCACAAGTCTGCAGGCTTCAGCCTCTTGGGAACCGCTGGGTTTCCCGTGTTGGAGAGAGAGAGAGAGAGAGAGATTGGTGAGAAAAGGAACACTTGCCCGGGTCCTTACGAAGCAAAGCCATGGAATCAGGGGAGCAGGCTTCCCTGTTGTTAGTTGAAAGCGGTTTTCTGTGATTCCAGCCACAGACTCCCGATTCGGAATCTAACGCACGTGGCTTCCTTCAAAAATGGCTTCCCGCTACGACGGGATCGCTATCGTGTCTCCTTGGTGCGTCTGAAGGGGTCCCCCCTCCCAGACCCTCCTTTATACTTCCTCATGGGATCGCAGGTGTCAATCTCTCTCTCAACCAGCCCACTTTGCCCGAGGGCTTTACACGTGGTCTTCATGAGACAATAGTCAAGGTCGCCTTATTCTGCATCCCGGTGGAACGCGGGATTCAGCACGTCTCTCTCTCTCTCCCATTTCCTGTGTCTATTCAGCACGTCTCTCTCTTCTCTTGGGTCATTGACCCCCCCACTTCACTAGGGCTCTTGCGATTCTCACAAAGGAGGGGGCTGGTATCATAACACCTCCCCTCTTAAACATTTTTTACCAGCGGTTAAAAACAGTGGTACAGAGTCTTACAGGATTTTTGAATCTACCACAATACACAAGCTTTTCTTTTCACAGAGTACTACTGTTATACATTCAAGTCAGTATCTAAACAGTTAACGATTACAGTGTCCCTTTCTTTAATATCTTAACATCGTGTACCGTACTAAAATCTTGTAGCATCAGACTTCAATTCAATAACCACCTATTTATTTATTTTTTTCCTTCAGCAACAAAACTAAGGAGGTGTGATCTTAGCTTAGGTGCATCTACAAAAGTTTATGCGAATACTAATCGTTTCGGTCGTTTCACTTCACCGGCAGGTCTCCAAAGGGGCTGTCTTTATTATTCACAGGCTTTGGCGCAAACCCTTACAGCCTGCTTTGCTGTTTAAAAATGGCATCCCCATTAACCGTCGCCTCTTTTTTGGTGAGTCCCCCCGTGGGGAACTTGAGTAATTTGGCGTGGTGAACTCCCGCCCGTCTCGTTCATTGGGGTCATTGTATCAACACCCCTTAGACCACTTCCACCCAATTCTTTAATTTTTCCCAGGTGGCTAACCCTTTTGTCAAGACCATGCAGGCTGATGGGTTTCAGTTCGAACCTTTCCCTCAGGCCGCATTTAAATTTCGGCTTTTTCACAGCGCTCTCTTGAATAACAACAGCGTGTGGGGCACCTTTACATTCCAAATCAACCTGTAATCGATGCGCAGGCACCGCGTTACCAAGCCCTCGTTTCTGTAGCTTGGTTGCTTCTTCTGACACCAATCTAAACTTTAAATTTTCTTCATTCGATTTGGGAACTACAAACTTCCCGTTCCCTTCAATAATAATGTTTATCCCCCCATGGTCGAGTTCCACTTTAAGGTTCACCACCCCTTCGTGTACCAACACCTGGGAACCCTCCCTTCCCCCAATTACCAGGGTTAACCCTGTCTTCACTGAGCCCAGTCCATCTGACCCACAGGGACTGCATTCCTTTTCAACTGAATCAAATACCTCAGACGTTTTCTGAGCTCCATTACTAGGTTCAGTACCACGTGCATCCACATCTTGGACACACTCAAACGGGACATCTGCCTCTTCCAGGCTTTCAATACCCGTACCCTTTTCAAATTCTAAGTTCCCCTGATCCTCCCAGTCCCTCTCTGGGCAACTCCCTTCCGGAATAAACTCAACCCCGCGGACTGAAATAACCTCGTCTGCCAACCCAGCAGACCTCTCCAAGGTAATGGCATCCTTTTCATCTAGGACTGCCTTCATCTCATTATCGGGAACACCTTGACAACTCTCAACTTCTTCAAACAGGGCTGCCACCCCCGACAGATCATCCATGTCCAACTCTGGACCTTTTAACAGCTTTTTCCGTTTCTCATCTTTATTTCCTACCTCTAGGACCTTTCTCTTCACTAAGGGAAGATCTAGCTCCTCTTCCTTAACCCCTTTCACTTTACTACTCTTCGGTTTACCACCCTCAGAACCCTCGTGGTACAGGGTCGGTAGGACCGTCTCGGCCAAATTAATACTGGCCAGATTTAAACTGCTCGCTTTCTCAGCTGCCTTTCTCGACAGGCTGCGAATGCTCGCGCCTGTGGTACAGACTGGAGATGCGAGGGGCGGGGCTGCAATCCTCACAGGCTGTTTGAGCCGTGTCACCCTTGTCTAAACCTGCCCCCCGGCTAAATCATTTCCGAGGAGGATGTTCGCGTCAGTTCTCGGGAATTCTGATGGCACCCCTATTTCGACTGGTCCAGCTACCAGCTCACAATCCATAATTACCTGATGTAGGGGCACCATTTCTATTCTTGTACCTATCCCCTTCACGGCGACCATTCCCCTTCTCCGACCGAAATCTAGTATCTCACGGCGGATCAACGACAGCTCTGCCCCAGTGTCTCGCCAGATTCGGACGGGAATGGGTGGGTCTCCCCCCTTCATGGACACGGTTCCGGGTGACAGCCAAGTCTCTGACCCTTCTCGTACTCTGTCTACCCGGGGCTCTCTCGTCAATTTACTGATTACCACGGCACACCCGATAGGGACCGCTGCTTTCCCTTTTTCTGGCTCCTTTCTCAGAGCAAAGCACCTAGAGGCAATATGTCCTCCCTTCCCACAATTAAAACAGGTCAAGCCCGGAAATCTCGGGCTGCCTGGCCTTTCCCCCTCAATCTTACCACTAGCTCCCAGCGGGACCTCTGTCTCAGCCGGCGGACTTTCCCTACCGTTCTGACGGTCTCTCGGGTAACCTTTTGGCGAGGAAAACTTTATCCCGTGGGTTAGGGCATATTCATCTGCGAACCTAGCAATTTCTGAGATGGGCTTATTCGCCTTCTCATTCAAATACATCCGGATCTCCTCCGGAACACACCCTTTTAATTCCTCAATCAGAAATAACTCCCTGATACGCCCATAATCCCCATCCACCTGTTCCGCGGTGCACCAATGGTCCAAGAGCACACCCTTTTCATAGGCTAGCTCGGTATACGTTTGATTCCACCCTTTCTGTAAATTTCTGAACCTTTGTCGATAAGCTTCAGGTACTAGCTCGTAACTCTGGAGAATGGCCTCCTTTACTTTGGCATAATTCTCCGCGTCCCCTTCCTCGACGGCTAATGCCGCATATGCTCGTTGTGCGTTCCCTTTTAACACACTTTGTAACAACGCCACCCACTGCTCTTTGGGCCACTTTTGATTTACTGCCACCTTTTCAAAAAGCAAGAAATAACTATCAACATCCGACTCTTCGAATGGAGGTACTACCCTCAACTCCCAACTAACATTAAACCTCTCGTCTCGATCTAACCCTAGATCTCTTCGCTCTTTCTTTAACTTCTCCATCTCCAAGTCATGTTTCCTCTGTTCTCGTTTCTCCTCATACTCTCTTTGCTTTTCAGCTCGTTCCCTCTCGTTCTCGGCTCGTTCCTTATCTTTCTCGGCTACTTCTAGCTCTTTTAGCTGAATTTCATGCTGTCTTTGCTTTTCAGCTTGTTCCTGCTCTTTTAGCTGAATTTCATGCTGTCTTTGCTTTTCAGCTTGGTCCTGCTCTTTTTTCATCTCTAACCCCTTTAGTTGGAGCTCCTGGTCCCGTTATCTCTCTCTCTCAGCCGCTTCCAGCTGCTTTATTTTAAATTCATGTTCCAACCTTAATTTCTCCAACTCTAGCTGATCCATCTCACTAACTGGTACTTTTTCAGGGATATTTTCCAATACCTCTGCTTCGAACACCTCCTTCCCAATGTAATACCGAGTTATGGCCCCTCGCACCTCCCGCTTTTTCATGGACGACCTCACTTCTGTGAGGTCCAATCCCTTCGCCAAATTTAACAAGTCTGATTTGGTGGCCGCCTCTAGCGCCTCCACAGTCGGGTTTTTCATAAATTCATCCACATCCATCTTTGCTGGTTTCCAGTCTGGCTACCCGCGTACCAGATCCAAATTTTTTTTTTTGACTTACAAACCCAATTCACTGCCCTCCCAATTTGGTTTCAAATCTCAAGACGAGGCTCCACGTTGTTACGTATCCCGTAACTGGATCACTTACCAGCAAAGATAGAGCGGTCCGCTGAAGTCTGATGGTACCATTTTTAAACGTTTTTATTTATAAAGGGGCACAAAGGTAAGGTTAATACAAACATTCAGATAACATACATCATCAATACTCAATCTAAAGCGCAGGTATAGTAATAATCAATCAGAAATAGCTCTATCGTTGTCTAGGGGATAATATATTGTCCATTTGGAAATATAAAAGTCATTCACAAGTCTGCAGGCTTCAGCCTCTTGGGAACCGCTGAGTTTCCCGTGTTGGAGAGAGAGAGAGAGAGAGATTGGTGAGAAAAGGAACATTTGCCCGGGTCCTTACGAAGCAAAGCCGTGGAATCAGGGGAGCAGGCTTCCCTGTTGTTAGTTGAAAGCGGTTTTCTGTGATTCCAGCCACAGACTCCCGATTCGGAATCTAACGCACGTGGCTTCCTTCAAAAATGGCTTCCCGCTACGACGGGATCGCTATCGTGTCTCCTTGGTGCGTCTGAAGGGGTCGTCCCCCCCCCAGACCCTCCTTTATACTTCCTCACGGGATCGCAGGTGTCAATCTCTCTCTCAACCAGCCCACTTTGCCCGAGGGCTTTACACGTGGTCTTCATGAGACAATAGTCAAGGTCGCCTTATTCTGCATCCCGGTGGAACGTGGTATTCAGCACGTCTCTCTCTCTCCCATTTCCTGTGTCTATTCAGCACGTCTCTCTCTTCTCTTGGGTCATTGACCCCCCCCACTTCACTAGGGCTCTTGCGATTCTCACAAAGGAGGGGGCTGGTATCATAACAAGACACTGCATCTTTCACTTCTCTACTGCATATACATACACTGAGCTCTTCCAGTTTTACTCCAGATTTCAACATCTATTGTCACCTTTGTCTCCAATTCTTAATGTTAATATAGGGATACTAGAGATTGCAGCTGCTGGAATCTGGAGCAATGCCCAACAGCCATTAAGAAAATTGCTGTTTAAATAAAATAACATAAAGTTTCTCTTTCCAACAAATTGATACATAGATTTTAACACTCAAAACCACGTGAGGCAAAAGAATTTATTCTAACTAGCCATCCTGTTGCGAATTTAGTTCAGTGTCTTTACGACTGTAAAGACAGTAAATCATCTACTGTTTACATTATGGACGCTACTTGAAATGGCTGTGGGTTTGGAAGAAATATGGCCTGGAGTCTCCAAGCAGGGTAACTGCAAGAAGATAGAAAACACATGCAGTTTACATTCAGTGGCTGTTTTAGTAGTTACCTTCTGTACCTAACAAAGTGGCCACTGAGTGAATGTTCATGATCTTCTGCTGTTGTAGTTCACCCACTTCAAGGTTTGACGTGTTGTGGGTTCTGAGATGCTCTTCTACACAGCACTTTTTTAATGTGTGATTATCTGGGTTGCTGTCAGCTTGAACCAGTCTGGCCCTTCTCCTCTGACCTCGCTCATTAACAAGGTGTTGTCACCCATAGAACTGCTGCTCATTACCATTTACCATTCTCTGTAAACTTTAGAGAATGTTGTGTGTAAAAATCCCAGGAGATCAGCAGTTTCTTAAATTCAAGTTCAAGTTCTGACTGTACTTATATATAACCAAATGAGGCAATGTTCTTCCGGACCACAGTGCAGCTATAAAACATATCACACACAGCACATAAAACAAAATATTACCACAAATAAGCTAATAGAATATAATTCAAAGTGCATGTAATGTGCAACACAGGTAAGCAGTAAACTGTACCGTCTCAGTAAACAAGTTGGTGTCCTATTTACAAGACATGTATGGTGGCATGTATTCATTAGTCTCATACCTGAGGGAAGAAGCTGTTACCCAGTCTTGCAAATCTAATTTTGTACCTCTTTTCTGATGGTAGTGGGTCAAAGAGATAGTGAGATGGGTGGTGGGGAACCTCAGCAATGCTCTGGGCTCTTCATAGACAATGCCCCCAGTAGCTGTCACAAATAGGACTGAGGGAGACCCCGGTGAACCTCTCGGCAGTTTTTACTACTCAATATAGGATCTTGTGGTCCGATGCCTTTCAACTTCTGTACTGCACAATGGAGCCAGACAGGCTGTGGGTTGTAAGAATGGGGGTGGGGAGTCTTGCATGCCTCAATTTTCTCAGAAAGTGTAGACGCTGCTATGCCTTCTTGACTAACGAGGAGGTGTTGTCAGTCCAGGTTAGATCATCCATTATACACACACCAAGGAACTTTGTGCTCTTTACTCTCTCCACGGTAGAGCCATTGTTGTGAAATGGAGAATGGTCATGCTGCACCTTCCTGAAATCCACAATCATCTCTTTTGTCTTGTCCACGTTGAACATCAGGTCATTGTTCTCACGCCAACTCGTCATTGTTGCTGATGAAACCAACCACTGTTGTATCATCAGTGAACTTGCTGGTGCGGTTTGAGCTGGATCTGGCAGTGCAATCATGAGTTGGCAACATGAAGAGCAGTGGGGTCAGCACACAGCCCTGGGGGGCACAAGTGCTCAGTGTGATGGAGCTTGAGATGTTGCTGCCAACTCAAACTGACTGGAGTCTTTCCAATAAGTCCAGGATTCAGTTACAGAGAGATATGTTGAGTCCTAACAAGGACAGAGATGAGGGATGTTAAACGCTGAACTGAAGTCAATGAACACAACCTTGCATAGGAGCCATCATTTTCTGAGTGGGACAGGATGGAGTGGAGGGCCAAGCCTATGGCATCATCAGTGCTCTGGTTTGAGCATTAAGTGAACTGGAAAGGATCCAATGTAGCTGGAAGGTAGGATTTTATACGATCCATTACCATCCACTTCATGATTGTTGGGGTCAGTGCAATTATGTGTAATCATTTAGGCCAGTTACTGTTGCTCTCTTGGGCTCTGGAATGATGGTGGCTGCCTTGAAGCCTGCATGGACAGTGGACTGTTGTACAGAGATATTAAAGATGTCCATTGAGACCTCTGATAACTGGCCGCATAATCCATCAGCATGCGATGAAGTATGTTTCTGAGATACTTTAACCACATTGTTTGGCACCAACAATCATTCCATAGTCAAGGGCACTTAGGTCATATTTTTCACCATTCTGATGTTTGGTCTGAACAACAGCTGAACCTTTTGACCATGTTTGCTTGCTTTTATGCATTGATTTACTGCCACATGATTGGCTGATTAGATATTTGCAGAATAGAGCAGGTGTGCAGGTATATCTAATAAAGGCGCTACTGAATGTATGTTTGCACTGGTTCTTTCATAGGGTTTGTATTGCGAAAGCACATTTTCTATAACTAGTCTGGTCAGTGAGCATTTCGTGGGTGAGATGACATAACAAGTTGATAAAAAACAAGGGGTACAAGTCTTCTGTGAAGGAAGGAGTTTTTCTGCACTTAAGATCATAAGACCCTAAGACATAGGAGCAAATTTAGGCCATTCAGCCCATTGAGTCTGCTCTGCCATTCCATCATGGCTGATCCTGGATCCCACTCAGCGACATACATCTGCCTTTTCACCATATCATTTAATGCCCTGACCGATCAGGAAACGATCAACTTCCGCCTTAAATACACGCATGGACTTGGCCTCCACCGCAGTCTGTGGCAGAGCATTCCACAGCTTTACTGCTCTTTGGCTAAAAAAAATCCTCCTTACCTCTGTTCTACAGGGTCACCTCTCAATTTTGAGGCTGTGCCCTCTAGTTCTGGATACCCCCACGATAGGAAACATCCTCTCAACATCCGGGCTACCTAGTCCTTTCAACATTCAGTAGGTTTCAATGAGATCCACCCCCCCCCCCCCCACACACACATTCTTCTAAATTCCAGTGAGTACAAGGCCAGGGCTGCCAAATGCCCCTCATATGTTAACCCCTTCATACCAAGAATCATCCTTGTGTACCTCTTCTGGACTCTCTCCAATGACAACACATCCTTTCTGAGATACAGGGCCCAAAACTGTTGAGAATACTCTAAGTGTGGCCTGACTAGAATCTTATAAAGACTCAGCATTATCTCCTTGCTTTTATATTCTATCCCACTTGAAATAAATGCCAACATTGCATTTGCTTTCTTTACCACAGACTCAACCTGTAAATTAACCTTCTGGAAGTCTTACATGAGGACTCCCAAGTCCTTCTGCACCTCTGATGTTTGAAACTTCTCCCCATTTAAATAATAGTTTGCACTATTGTTCCTTTTAGCAAAATGCATTATCATACATTTCCCAACACTGTATTCCATCTGCCCCCTTTTTTGCCCATTCTTCCAATTTGTCTAAGTCCTGCTGCAATCGCATTACTTCCGCCGTACTACCTACCCCTCCACCTATCTTTGTATCATCTTCAAATTTTGCCACAAAGCCATCAATTACACTATCTAAATCATTGACAAACAATGTGAAAAGCAGTGGTCCCAATACTGATCCCTGAGGAACACCATTGGTCTCTGGCAGCCAACCAGAAAAAGCCCCCTTAAATTCTCACTCGCTGCCTCCTGCCTGTCAGCCATTCTGCTATCCATGCCAGTACCTTTCCTGTAACACCTTATCTTGTTAAGCAGCCTCATGTGTGGCACCTTATCAAATGCCTTCTGAAAATCCAAGTAATTGACATCCACTGCCTCTTCTTTGTCCACCCTGCTTGTTACTTCCTCGAAGGAATCTAACAGATTTATCAGGCAAAATTTCCCTTTACAGAAACCATGCTGACTTTGATTTATTTTATCATTGGTCTCCAAGTACCTTGAAACCTCATTCTTAATAATAGACTCTAACACTTTCCCAAACACTGAAGTTAGGCTAACTAGCCTATAATTTCTGTTCTTTTGCCTTCCTCCTTTCATGAAGAGTGAAGTGACATTTGCAATCTTCTAGTAATCCAGGACCATGCCAGAATCAAGTGATACTTGAAAGATCATGACCAATGCATCTGTTATCTTTTCAGCAACCTCTCTCAGAACTCTAGAATGTAGTCCACCTGGCCCAGGTGACTTATCCACCTTAAGATCTTTGAGTTTTCCTACTACGTTTTCCTTTGTAATAGCAATGGCACTCACTCCTGCTCCCTGACACTCACGAACCTCTGGCACACTGCTAGTGTCTTCCACAGTGGAGCTAGATGCAAAGTACACATTAAGTTCATCTGCCATTTCTTTGTCCCCCATTCCTATCCCCCCAGCATCATTTTCCAGTGGTCCAATATCAACTCTCACCTCCCTTTTACTCTTTATATAACTGGAAAAAAACCTTTTGGTATCCTGCTTTTATATTATTGACTAGTCAGCCCTCATATTTCATCTTTTCCCTTCTTATGATTTTTTCTTAGTTGCCCTTTGCTGGATTTTGAAAGCTTCTCAATCATCCAACTTCCCACTCACTTTTGTTACCTTATATGTCCTTTCCTTGGCTTTTATGCTGTCCTTACTTCCCTTGTCGGCCATGGTTGCCTATTCCTGCTATTTGAGAACTTCTTCCTCTGTGGGACATATCTATCCTGTGCCTTCTGAACTATTCGCAGAAACTTCAGGCATCTCTGCTCTACCATCATCCCCACCAGTATCCTCCTCGAATCCACCTGGGCAAGCTCCTCTCTCATTCCTCTGTAATTCCCATTGTGATGCTGGTACATGTGACTTATGCTTCTCCCTCTCAGATTGCAGTAAGAATTCAATTATATTATAATCACTGCCTCCAGGGCTCCTTTACGTTAAGCTCTTAATAAGATCTGGGTTATTACACAACACCCAATCTAAGATAGCCTTTCCCCAAGTAGGCTCAAGCACAGGCTGTCCTACAAAGCCATCTTGTAAGCATTCAACAAATTCCCTCTTTTGCGATGTGACACCAACCTGATTTTCCCAATCCCCTTGCATATTGAAGTTCCCCCATTACAATTGTGTCATTATCCTCATTACAAGCCTTTTCCAGCTCTCTTTGCAATGTCAACCCTATTTCTTGGCTATTATTTGAAGGCCTATACATGATTCACATAATGTTTTTTTTTACCCTTGCAATTTCTTAACTTCACTCAAAAAGATTCAACATTCTCTGATCCTGTATCCACCTCTTTTTAAAGATATAATTCCATCTCTTACCAACAGAGTCACACCACCGCCTATGCTTTCCTGCCTGTCTTTTTGGTACAAAGTATATCCTTTGATATTAAACTCCCAACTACGTCTTTTGCGAACAATTAGTATTTTTAATATGAAAGGACAGCATTTATACTGTGAGATCAAATTAACATGCAGTATATTAATACCTGGTTTTAAAACCTGGTAGAGCCTGTAACCACACAAATGAATTCATCACCTTTCCAGCTCTTAGCTTCACCCCACCCCCTCCGGTCTTCTCCTATCATTTTGCATTTTCCCCTCCCCCTCCTACTTTCAAATCTCTTACTATCTTTCCTTTCAGTTAGTCCTGACGAAGGGTCTCGGCCCGAAACGTCGACAGTGCTTCTCCCTATAGATGCTACCTGGCCTGCTGTGTTCCACCAGCATTTTGTGTGTGTTGCTTGAATCAGAAAGGGGCGGGATTTAGAATTTGACAAGTCAAATACGTTGCATCGCATCTGAAACAACAGTGGAGAGGAGAGCAGGAAAAACAAATAAAACGGCAATTGAAAACAAAAAGTTACTATTGTTCACATTCTGGTTCTATGTTAAGTAACAGGGGTTTCATCGGTTTTCAGGAATCTTGTATCAAAGCTTCAAGTTCAGAGTTTATTAGAGAAGTGGGCGAGAAAGCCGAAATGGAGTTAGAGTCCTGGAAATTCACGGAACGATGCCACATAAAAGCGTGTCTGCAGATTCTGAAGCTGATTTAAGAATTACCCCTAGTTTGCATACTACAAAAAAATTTGCCGTGTTGTTCTAATTAATTCTGGACTGTACATTGAAATAAACTCAAAGAAACGATCTCTGAGCCATGGCTCTGTCGCCTGGGTGTGTCCCCACTGACTGTACAAGATCGTTAAAAAGCTGCTGAAAGTGTAAAATGGACTAGTTACATCGTAGGCAGTAGCCTCCCCAGCACCGAGAACACCTTAAAAAAACGATGCCTCAAAACGGCGGTATCCATCCATCAAAGTCTGCGATCACCAGAATGTGCCCTCCACTCAATTCTGCCGTCAAGGAGGAGGTACGAAAGCCTGAAGACTCAATGTTTCAGGAACAGCTTCTTCACCTCCGCCATCATATTTCTGAATGGACAATGAACACTACCTCATTATTTGTCTTTTCTGAACTACTTATTTAATTATTATACATACTTCTTATTGAAGCATAGTTTTTATTACGTACTGCAATGGACTGCTGCTGCAAAATAACAAATCTCACGACATGCCAGTAATCTTAAATCTTATTCTGTTCTGACTCTCCCGCGAAACCATTGTCAAATCATTCTTCAATGCATTTGGAACTAAATACAAACATATTAATATAGTCAGTCACAGACGCTGCTTTCAACTTCATATAATTTCTGAACGGCAGCGTTATCAACTTCCCTGGTGGTCTAGTGGTTAGGATTCGGCGCTCTCACCGCCGCGGCCCGGGTTCGATTCCCGGTCAGGGAAATGCGCTTTTGCTGTGCCCTGTGCTCATTTCTTTAGTATTGAGTCGGTCACGTAAATTACTTTCAGGCTAACCTAATCAGTTGAAGATTTTAAATGCTTTCAATGATTGGTTTCTCATATAATTACCAGGAAAATCTTCACCACACAAAACGTTCTACTGTATTAAGCTACTTTTAATAATATGCTGAAAAGGCAGAAACTAAAATGCAAATGATATCGAACGAGCAATTATTCACTTGGTAAGCTCTTCTGAAGCTTGGACGTCCGTTTTATTTCCAATTCACAATTTCTCTTCTGCTCACATTATCACTTTTGATTGTAATTTGTAAAGCTATGCACTCACAAAATAATAATATGTTGAAATCAGAATGTATTGGAGGAGATATTTTGATTTTTTTAAAAATAAGAAGTGATTCATTTACTGAGATCCAGTGAACTAGCCAATAACGGATCAGGGTCATTTGAAGATCCAAGCAAACTTGCGACCTGAACTCCTTAATATTTGTTTCTTATTCAATCTTAATGTTTATAAAGAGAGTCATAAAGGATAGCTATACTTTGCTCTTGAAGATGCTCCACACAGTCTCGTCACTGTCCGCAATGGGTCAACTGTTTGATCTTGCTGCAGTGGCACGGGTATAATTACAGCCGCAGTGTTGAGGTTGTGATTGATTCAACATCAGCATATTGATATTGATATTTGTCCAACATCAGTGTCTGCTCTCAGGCCAAAACCTCCGGTGAAGCACAACAGGCCTGCCCGTTTGTGAAGGAAATGAGTGTTCCAAGTACGATTACATAGGTTGCTCTCATTATCTACGAGTAGTTGCAGTCCTGATTATGAAAATTCAAATGGGGCAACAATTTGGATTGGCAACAACATTTCCTCCACGATATCCTTCAGCACAGGTGCACCACAAGGCTGTGTGCTTAACTCCCTGCTCTACTCACTTTAGACTTATGACTGTGTAACTAAGCACATCTCCAATGCCATACTGAAGTTTGCTGATGACTCCACCGTCCTAGGCCAAATGAAGGGTAGTGACAAAGTGACAAATCAGAATGTAGGAGCGAGATTGAAAATCTGGCTGAGTGGAGCCATAACAACAACCTCTCACTCAATGCCAGCAAGATGAAGGGGCTGATTAATGGCTTCAGGAGGAAGAAGCCAGAGGTCCATGAGCCAGTCCTCATCAAAGGATCAGAGGTAAAGATGGTTACCTTCACCTGGTGGTCCCAAAGGCCATTGGCGCAACACAATAGTTTTATGCCATCAAAGTCAATCCTCTGGCCATTCCACTACTGCCAATTTCTCCACGTAACCCAAACGGATTCACCTCCAGTGTTCCTTGATGAGGGTTTCCACAGTGTGCCCCAACTACTGTGCTTCTCCAAAGGCTTTTGGGACTGCATGTTGAAGGAAGCCATTGAGATAAAACTAGAGAAAAAGAATTTTAACAAAGAAGTTGGTCTCGCTCTAGGTATGAACTGGAATTCAATTGTAAACAAGGTGGGACAGCGGAAACCTGATTGGATGAGGACTAACCAATCAGGAGGGATGGACAATGGGGACATATATACCACCAGACTAGACATCATCCCTGATGAAGATGGCAAAGGTTGTCATCAAAATGTTGGTTAAAATTGATATCTGTACCTGTCCGGAAACCAAAGAAGAATTTATTTGTCGATCAATACTACATTAACTCTGATGGATGGGTCCTGTTGTTTCTGTGGTAACAGCAGACCTCTGAGAAAGACACTACTCCACATTCTGTCACTGCAGTAGCTTACCTGATGGACAAAGGAAATAACTGAATGATCCTTGAAATACAATTGCATTTCCATTGACTTGTAGTCTCCCTGGAGCATGACTAAGCAGAATGGAGTTAAGGACTGTCACTAAAAATTAACTGGACTCTGAAAACTCACACTCATTCCTCAATCATACTTTATTTCACTTGTGCATAAGGAGAACAGCATGGCCCCTGTCACCACACTGTTCTGAATTCTGAACAGAGAAATACCACTTTTTTACAGAATTACAGGTATTGCCCATTTGGTAAACTGTGCATGTTTGAATTCCTTACTTGCAGGATCAATCACCATTCACAATACAGAAACTACAAGCTAACAACTGATGACACTTTGAAGTTAGCAAAGTGATTGTCCCTTAGCTTGTGTGTGTGTTACAGCATCCTCAGTTACAATATATTCTTAACTTGTCTACAGTAAATAAGACAAAATGGCTCCTGAATCTGCTGTGCAAAGGGAAATGCTGCTCTTCAAAGACCTTTCCTGCCTGGGCTGTCCACAATCTATCTGCAATCTATCCTTAGCTGGACATTGTATTAAGCCTTGCTTCACTACAACTTTCACAGACCTCTTGGGATGATATTGAGAACCTACTTCAAGCATCCTCTGTCCCAGCTGCAGTAGGTTCTCTGGGTTCTCATTCATCACCCACATTAAAACCAGAAGTGGAGGTTCAAAAAAATCATCCCAAGTCCTAGGGACTGCTGTCAGGTGGACCACAGTCATTGTACTGAATGTATGTTGATGCCAATATACTGTAAATGAGATTTAAACATCACATAGAATCTGCTGTAAAGAATGTGAATACTTTTATTAGACAGTGCAATGTGGTGTTTCATGATTTCATTAATTGCTTATCATTTTAAAACACATTGTTTATGGATATGACACTAGAAGGGAGAAATTTTAAGTTGTGGATGAAAATTCCATATGACATTTTGATATAAATTATTGTTTCAAAAATGAAAGTGTTTACTTTTTATTTGAATAAAATCATGCTTATGGCAGATGTCAACAATATAAATAATGTTACACATTTTTCTGTTTTGATTTCACATAATTTGGCTGATTGCCCCTTAAGTACTTTAAATATTGCAGTATTTCTATCATTATCCTGGAGGTCTACTTTGAGAGCAGAGGGCATCCAATGCATTGAAATTTAGTAACAGGTAATTTAATTCCCATTGAGCAAGCAGTACATTCCTTGCCAGTTAAGAACAAAAGTGGTTCCATTCATTAGAACATAGAACAGTACAGCATAGGAACAGGCCTTTGGCCCATAATGTTGTGCCAGTAATCACATGGCCAACTAAACTAATCTCTTCTGTCTACACCATATATGTCAAACTCAAGGCCCGCGGGCCAAATCCGGCCCGTGGTGAAATTATCTTTGGCCCGCGAGATAATATCTAATTACTATTAAAGCTGGCCCCAGTAATCGAAGCGCCTATGGTGTATGATATGGCTAATGCTGAGTTTATTCAGGTACCAGGTTTTCAGGGTTTTTAGTGTTTATTCGGCAGTCTTCTTCATAAGAAACGGAATTTGTAAAGTGAAACACTTTGTAGTTATAGCAGAGACTGAGACACATGAGAGCAGGCTGAAAAAACGGAGGCAACGAAAGCTGCGTTTGCACGCGTCCGACTGATCCGGCCCACATGAAGCTGCATTTTCCTTAATCCGGCCCGTGACCTAAAATGAGTTTGACACCCCTGGTCTACACAATGTCCATATCTTTCCAGTTTCCACACATTCATATGCCCATCTAAACATCTCTTAAAAGTACCAGATGTTTCTGGTTCTAGCACCACCCCTGGCACTGCATTCCATGCATCCACCTCAAAAAACTTCTCCCTCACATCTCCTTTGAAATTAACCCCTCTCACCTTAAATGCATGCCCTCTGGTATTAGACATTTTAATCCTGGGAAAAAGATATTGTCTGTCTACTCTATCCATGCCTCTCATAATCTTATAAACCTCTATCAGAGTACCAGTCAGGTTCTGCTCCAGAGAAAACAACCCAAGTTTGTCCGACCTATTGTTGTAGCACGTGCCCTCAAATCCATGCAGAATCCTGGTAAACCTATTCTGCACTCTCTCCAAAGCTTCAACATCCTTCCAATAATGGGGCGACCAGAACTGCATGGAATACCCCAGGTGTGGCCTAAGAAGAGTTTTATAAAGCTGCAGCATAACTTTCTGAGCACCCCATTGTTGCTATAACTTGCAAGAGGTATTCCTGTGTTGTTTATAATCCCATTTTCATTATTCAAGGACCTGAATCAGCTGGAGACTACAGAAAACCAAGGTTAAACTCTAATGCTTTGAAAACTAACTCTGCACATGGAAATGAAAGAAAAAAACAGACAAGTATTCAGGAACCAGGTAACAAGCTATGGGCTAATCACCAAGCCTTATGTCAACAAGCAGCTAAATTGTATCTGCAGCCAAGAAGTTAAGAGTATGACTCTAGAATAACCTTGGCAGCCACCTTGGAGGCACTCAGATTTAGCATTTGTTCTAAGGGCTGCTCTGTGGGCATCTTAGACCATAAGACTAGAAGAGATAGGAGCAGAATTAGACCATCTGGCCCATCGAGTCTGCTCCATCATTCAATCATGGCTGATCCTTTTTTTTCCTCCTCCTCAACCCCAGTTCCTGGCCTTCTCCCCATAACCTTTGATGCCATGTACAATCAAGAACCCATCAATATCTGTCTTATATACACCCAACAACCTGGCCTCCGCAGCTGCACGTGGCAACAAATTCCACAAATTCACCACCCTTTGGCTAAAGAAATTTCTCTGCATCTCTGTTTTGAATGGCGCCCCTCTATCCTGAGGTGGCGCCCTCTTGTCCAACACTCTCCCAGCATGGGGAAACTTTTTTTTTCACATCTACTCTGTCTAGGCCTTTCAACATTCGAAAGGTTTCAATAAGATCCCCCCCTCATCCTTCTGAATTCCAGCGAGTACAGACCCAGAGCCATCAAATGTTCCTCGCATGATAACCCTTTCATTCCTGGAATCATCCTTGTGAACCTCCTCTGGACCTCACCAATGCCAGCACATCTTTTTTAAGATGAGGGGTCCAAAACTGTTCACAATACTCAAGGTGAGGCCTCCCCAGTGCCTTCTAAAGCCTCAGGATCACATCCTTGCTCTTGTATTCTAGACCTCTTGAAATCAATGCTAATATGGCATTTGCCTTCTTCACCACCGACTCAACCTGTAAGTTAACCTTTAGGGTGTTCTGCACAAGGACTCCCAAGTCCCTCTGCATCTCAGATTCCTGGATTTTCTCCCTGTTTAGAAAACTATTCGCACATTTATTTCTACTACCAAAGTAAATGACCGTGCATTTTCCAACATCGTATTTCATTTGCCACTTTCTTGCCCATTCTCCTAATCTAAGTCCTTCTGCATCCCACCCATTTCCTCAACACTACCTGCCCCTCTTGACTTTAATATAATGTGTTATTTTGGTGTTTGTAGAACTTGTTTAGATTCTTGAATATTAGGGAGCACCTTGGAAAATCTAATTTTGTAAGACAAAGGGAATTTGGTTTTGTTTAAAATACTTACAGAAGATATACATTTTCTTATTTTTATGCAATGCTAGCCTGGCTTGGCTCTTTTGTTTAAACTGGAAAATCAGTCATAATTTATTGACAAGCAAAATCACATCAAAGCATACATACCCACAGTGGTTGTTACCCTGTTCACTTTTCATTCTGCTACTTTTCATACTAAGATCTAATAATTGATAAGCATCTTTGAGATAAACTAATATATCTACCCAGAATATACATACAGTGCATTTGTGGTCTGCTGCTGTTGTAGTCCATCCACTTCCAGTTTTGACATGTTGTGCTTCCAGAGATGCTGTTCAGCACATCACTGTTGTAACACGTGGTTATTTGAGTTGCTATCGTCTTCTTGTCACCTTGAACCAGTCTGGCCATTCTCATCTGAACTCTCTCATGAACAGCTCATTTTCACCCACAGAACTGTCACTCACCAGATTTTCTTTTATTATTTTTCACACCATTCTCTATAAACTGTAGAGGTTGTTGTGTGTGAAAAACCCAGGAGATCAGCAGTTTCTGAGATACTCAAACCACCCCATCTGGCACCAACAATCATTCCAGGGTCAAAGTCACTGACGGCGCATTTCTTCCCCATTCTGATGTTTGGTTTGAAGAACAACTGAACCACTTGAACGTGTCCATATCCTTTTATGCATTGAGGTGATGCCACATGATTGGGTGATTAGATATTTGCATTATGAATAGGTGTACAGATGTACCTAAAAAGGTGGATGCTGAGTGTATATAGATCTAAATCTAAAATTCCTACCTTGTGTCTTACTGCAATGTTCTGTTGACAATCTCAAAGTACCACAACAATGAGTAAAAAACAATTGAAAATAATAAGAGCAATGGAAAACCCTGGAAAATCACATATTAGAAGCTCTTAATGATTTATCAAAATAACCAGCGACCATTCAGTAAATGGAGCCTTTATGGAAGAATTGGAAATGAATCACATTATTCAAAATATGGCTTGAAAATTAAATCCTACTTGTACTACCAGATGATAGCAATTGGGACACAAATGCTTCGACCTATGCCCATGCCTCCAATCAGAGAATGGTAACAGAAAATACTATAGGTAACCTTAAGTCTTATTTTTAACTTTGAAGGAAGTCAATCAATATTCCCTCTTTTCCGTTGTTAGAATTTGGGATTTGGGAATATTTGCTATCACAGATAAATAGAATAACCACCCAGCATGTCTACTCACTTGGCAATCTGGCAATTAAAGATAGTGACTCATAACACTGGGTCTCTTTTTCATGGAATGGAACAGCATTTGAGGATGAAGTGTGGAGGCAGGGGTAGCTGCTATTTAATGCATGTAACTTCATTCAAGATCTCATGTAAATTGGATGAGAGGGAAAAGGTTAGAGCATGACTTGACTTTATTCCAATTTGCTATGGTGAACTTGCAGGATAAAAGGAAGTTATTTCTGATATTTTATTACAGCACACTGCTGGAGGAACTCAATGGGTCAAATAGAGTCTGTGCAAAACCCTTCAACCCTCCTCAATCCATGAATCACCTGTTGGCCTCTGTCCCCCTCCACCCCTCCACTACTTTATACTGGCTGTCTTCCTTCTTGCTCTCAGTCCTACTTTGAATTTTATTTCCACTTTCTCTATTCAGAAATATAACGCAGTAACAGGACCTTCTGGCCCAACGAGCCCGCGCCACCCGATTACACCCACGTAACCTATTAGCCTACTAACCCATACATCTTTTGAATGTGGGAGGAAACAGGAAGAACACAAGGTCATGGGGAGTAGAAACTCCTTAAAGACAGTGAGTGACAGGAGGTCCTGATGCAAAGTCGCAATCCAAAATTGTATCAATCCCTCCCCACTCCCACACAGATGCTGTTTGAGTCACCAAGTTTGTCCAGCAGATGGTTTATTGCCCAGATTCCAGCATCCACAATCTCTCTGGGTCCACTCCTCTATTTTGGCAGTCTAATCTTATGACATTTTGGTAGTCTGGATTTAAGGCGTAGTTTAAAAATTAAAACAATCTGCAAACATTAAGAAGCTGTTCTGCAGTTTTGGAACTCATTTTCACAAATGGGATTGATTTTAAATATTCTGTGATTCAAAGGTTTTTATTAACCCAAGGCTGTTTTAAGGAATATGATGGTTACTACACAAACCAGCTATAATCCCACTAAAAAGGTTAAATGTTCCAATATTTCTATGTTCCTAAATAATGCTGGAATGAGATAGCTATCTAATTTACACAGAAATACAGAATTTATTGCACAAAAGGCCAAAAGTATAAATATTCTATGCAGGTGATTTTTACTCTTGTCACCTTTTATCTAATGTTATTATCATGTCTTTATTTTCTTTCTCATCTTCTTCTCCAGCTTCCTCCTAAGTGCATCTTAAGCTCATATCATTTGGTAGGCCCAACTTCCAATCAGCCTTGGAGCAGGGAATGGGTGACATCTGTGAAGTCAAACAAGTACACTGCAAGTTCAGGAAGGACAGAGTGAGGCTAGCTTCCCCTCAAACTGCAGAAGAGTATGCATTTCCACTCGTTTCCCACTTCCATCTCCTGACAAATGGAAGCCCTGGACTTTAGAAACAATGAGATCTGAATACGAAAATCTGGCAAGATTAGGGAAGGCTCCTATCTAAATGTGTTTTAGACGATATCTCAGAGAGATTTATCAGATAGTAACTATCAATAGGGTAAATCTAGAGAACTACCTTAAAATGAGATACTACTGGGGATTCTAATTAATATTCCATGTGTCTTAAACTCAGTGCGAAGATTAGATGTAAGGTGACAAGTGTAAAAATTACCTGCAGAAAATAACTAAGCAAGTGGCCTTTTTGTGCAATAAATTCTGTGATTCTGGTAAATTAGATAGTCACTTCATTCCAACCTTATTTAAAAACTAGAGAGATGGGAACTTTTAAACCTTTTAATGGGATCATATCTGATTTGTGTTGTAATTCATTGTATTCCTTAAAATGCCTTTGGCTGGTAATTTGCAATATAGAACCAGCCTTTTACATTTAATAATTTGCAATTAGCAAAAAATAATTTGCAATATATTTAATTTTCCTCCTATAACTCTTTAGCATCTTTAAAAAGTTTTGCTTACAGACCCTTTGGCTCACAATGTTGAGCCGACCATTTAACCTACTCTAGAAACTGCCTGGAATTTCCCTACTGCATAGCCCTTTAATACTATTTTGAATATCCTAGTGGCATCTCAACTTAAGGTAGCTTTCTAGATTTACCCTATCAATATTTATTATTTGATAAATCTCTATGAAGATTTCCTCTAATTGATATTCTCTGTGTTCTAATCTCAGTTTAGAGCATTCAAACTCAAGAAATAACTTACACTCAGAATGCTCTTAGCATAATTTTTGTTCAGAAAAAAAAGTGGATCTCAGTCTTGGCTGTCCACTTTCTATTAATATTCCACCTCTCATTTTAGTTAGGGTTACATGGTGGGTATCTGGGGGTCTCACCTGAACTAGACATTAACCATTTTGTCAAATTGCTCTTCCATGATTATAGGATGTATCATATAGCTTCTGGTTCACTACTGCTGGTATTGTGGACTGAAACCTGATTATTAAGTTAAATGGTTATTATTTCTTTCTTTTCCTACTTGCTCAGTTTGTTGCATTTTGCACATTGGTTGTGCAATCAGTTGGTGTGGTCTTTCATTGATTCTGTTATGGTCGCAGGATTTATTGCGTATGCCCACAAGAAAATGAAACATGTACTTTGATAACAAATTTACTTCAAACTTTGTAACAGCAATGTCTTCCCAGCTTTTACTTAAAATCACGTTATGTTCCCTATTGCCTCTTTCTCTTCCAAGAATCCCCTGATGCCCATGGCCAATATCCATCCAATTTTGATGCAGTCGAAACTCCATCGTATGCTCCCTTCAAATCCTGAAATCATTGCATTGTCTCCAGGGTTCCAATTAGTAACTACAGCAAATGAGGTCAGTGCATCAATTTTCAATGGTTCATTTTTTATGACCTTGTCAAACACCTATTAAACTTCATAAACAAGAGAAAATCTGCAGATGCTGGAAATCCGAGCAACACATTCAAGATGCTGGAGGAACTCAGCAGGTCAGGCATCATCAATGGAAGAGTACAGTCGATGTTTCGGAGTCTGGCCGAAAGGTTTCGGTTCGAAACTTTGACTGTACTCTTTTCCATAGATGCTGCCTGGCTTGCTGAGTTCCTCCAGTATTATATGAAACTTCTTCAGTTAATTGATTTTTTTGGTTTTGCACTTTCACTCTGTTCATAAGTTCTCAATGTTATGAACTGCTGAAATAAGATATATTTCCTCCCATTTTAAAGTTAATTCTTTGTCGTGATCAGTAAGTGCATCAGAGGTTACTGGGGGGCGGTGGGGGTGGAAAGACAGAAGAATGGGGTTGAGAGGGAAAGCAAATCTGCCATGAACCTAGTGTCTCATTGACCTGTTGTCTTATTGATTCCTTTATCAACGGCAGTCAAACTGTTCATGATCTTTGTCAGTGCTATTATTGAAGCAGTCATTCGGAGGTGCACAAAAGTCACTGATGACTGGCGCCTTTTTAAATCAGGAAATGGCTCCCTCTGTTGGCACAGCAAAATGCTGAGAACTCAAAGTTATGCTGGTGGAAAGGAACAATGAATCAAACTATCATATTGTGAATGCATTGCAACAGATATCATTAATGAAGCTCTTCAGAATAATGTTTATATTACCAGAGGCACCTGTGAGCTTCAGAGTACCATTTTTTTTCACTGGTGCTGCAAGCTGCCAAGGGTTGCCCATACCATTAATTGCACAATATCACAATCTGGTTACCCTTGTGCAATGGGAAGTGTGTCTCCAACCTCCAGACAGCTCTGAATGAAGCAACAGGATGTACAACAACCAAAAGGGAACAGTGGACCAAGAATATACAGTAGATGTCATAGATCTCCTGATCCTGCCCAAAATTAGACCAGAGTAATATTGCAATTGTGTATATACTGTAGGAAACCATGTGCCTGATCTGAAAAGTTGCCCCAGGCTACAGAGTTAAACTTGGGAAATGTATTGACTATCTAATTTGTTTTGCAACAAGTCCATGTAGCTTCTCAATATTATCAAATGCTGAAATAAGATGACGGCGGTGTTAGCTGTGAGGAGGATGCTAAGAGGATGCAGGGTGAGTTGGTTAGGTTCGGTGAGTGGGAAAATTCATGGTAGATGCAATTTAATGTGGATAAATGTGAGGTTATCCACTTTGGTTGCAAGAACAGGAAAAGAGATTATTATCTGAATGGTGGCTGATTAGGAAAAGGGGAGGTGCAACGAGACCTGGGTGTCATTGTACACCAGTCATTGAAGGTGGGCATGCAGGTACAGCAGGCGGTGAAAAAGGCAAATGGTATGTTGGCATTCATAGCAAAAGGATTTGAGTACAGGAGCAGGGAGGTTCTACTGCAGTTGTACAAGGCCTTGGTGAGACCACACCTAGAATATTGTGTGCAGTTTTGGTCCCCTAATCTGAGGAAAGACATTCTTGCCATAGAGGGAGTACAGAGAAGGTTCACCAGATTGATTCCTGTGATGGCAGGACTTTCTTATGAAGAAAGACTGGATCGACTAGGCTTATACTCACTGGAATTTAGAAGATTGAGGGGGGATCTTATTGAAACGTATAAAATTCTAAAGGGATTGGACAGGCTAGATGCAGGAAGATTGTTCCCGATGTTGGGGAAGTCCAGAATGAGGGGTCGCAGTTTAAGCATAAAGGGGAAGCCTTTTAGAACCGAGATGAGGAAGAACTTCTTCACACAGAGAGTGGTGAATCTGTGGAATTCTCTGCCACAGGAAACAGTTGAGGCCGGTTCATTGGCTATATTTAAGAGGAAGTTAGATATGGCCCTTGTGGCTAAAGGGATCAGGGGGTATGGAAAGAAAGCAGGTACAGGGTTCTGAGTTGGATGATCAGCCATGATCATACTGAATGGCGGTGCAGGCTCAAAGGGCCGAATGGACTACTCCTGCACCTATTTTCTATGTTTCTATTTTCCCCCATTATACTCCCCATTAGGAGTAGCCAGTTAGTTACAGTATAGTCAATTTTGATTTTGTAAGAGAGGCATATAAGAGACTACAGATGCACGGACTGAAGTGAAAATGACTAGCTGGAGGAACTCAGCAGCTCAAGTAACGTCTATGGATTTGAAGAGGTAGTCAACATTTTGCGTCGTGAACTTGCATGAATCCAGATGCAGGATCTGAACTCAAAATGTGGACTACCCCTTTGCCTCCATAGCTGCTGTTTGACCTGCTGAGTTCTTCCAGCAGTTCATCTTCAGATTTTCCTTATCTCAAGCAACACACACGTCACTGGAGGAGTTTAGCAGGTCAGGCAGAGTCTATGGAAGAGTCAACATTTTTGGCTGGTATCTTTCTTCAGGACTGAGAAGGAAGAGGGAAGATACCAGAATAAAAAGGTGGAGGGAGGGGGAAGAGGCTAGCTGGTAGGTGATAGATGAAGCCAAGTGGGTGGGTGAAAGATCAAGGGCTGGAAAAGGAAGAATCTGATTGGAGGGGAGAGTGGACCGTAGGTGAGAGGGAAGAAGGGGACCCAGGCAGGTGAGAAGGATTGAAAGGTCAGAGTGGGGAATAAAGAAAGTGGGAGGGAGAAATTTGTTTGCTAGAAGGAGAAATTGATATTCATGCCATCAGGTTGGAGGGTACCCAGATGTAATATAAAGCGTTGCTCCTCCACCCTGAGGGTGGCCTCATCTTGTCGTAAGAGGAGGCCATGGAACAACATGTTGTAATAGGAACAGGAATGGGAATTTAAATATTCCCACCAGGAAGTCCCACTTGTGAAGGTGCTCAATGAAGTAGTCCCCAATTTATGACGGGTCTCTCCAACGTAGAGAAGGCCACATTGGGAGCGCCCACGAAATAGACAACCCCAGCAGATTTGCAGGTGAAATATTGCCTCAACTGGAAGAACTGTTCGGGGCCCTTAATGGAGGTGAGGGAGGAGGTGAATGGGGAGGTGTAGCACTTTGACTGCTTGCAGGGATAAGCCCATCTTGCTTTACTTTTGATGATTAAAGATTGAAACATAATAAAAGGTCACTTAAATTCTTCCAAATACCAATTAGATATAATATCCAATGACCAGTACTTTTTTTTTGTAAAACCAGCGTATATTTATAAACATTTAATGTATAACAGGTTATAGAATGCAGGTAAATAAGCAAAAGTGTCATTTGTATTTTATCATTTCCTGCATACAGTAAACTTATTTTTTTTATCACTGTCTTCTCCACACAGCAGAGATTTCAAGTGCAACATATTATCTACAGTGCTATATTTGTACACAAATCCTAATCTTTGACTTTACGTACAAACATATTCTTTTGTTGTATTTTACATCTTAATAAAAAAAAACAAGTTGCATTTTGGACAGGGTTCAAACTAAAAGTAATTTGCATAACCTTAGGCCATTATATTTAGCAGCAGATTAGTGAAGGTGGGAACGTGGCTGGGTAAAAGACCCAACAAGTACAATTTGATGATGATATAACATTGCTCTTGTACACATAGGAAGCTTCTTCTACAAACTGTTCTTTGTCCCATTGCATATTGTCTTCCATTGGCATATCTAAAAGGCATATAGGTGTATTGTCTTCCATAGGCATATCTAAAAGGTTGAATATGTTTTAAAAAAAAACAAAAATTTACTGACCACAGGTTTCAACTGCACAATTAAGTGTTGTTGGTATCTTGCCTGGTCCCCAACCCCAAGTATGAACAATTGATTATTTGCCACAGATAATTTGCCAGTGCCATCAGCAAAGGAAAATGCTTAATCCAAACAAAGTGCCCAAAGCAGAACTTTGGCCCATCAGTTCCAAATAAGTTTAACAGAACAAATTATTTCATCATCACTTTTGCATAGTTAATATATCAAACTGATGCTATGTCATAGTCCAATGCAGTGCATTAATTAATTTATTATTGTCTGGAAACATTTAATGTGGCAAGATCTAGCATCTTAATGACTTCCACTTTCATTTTAAAAATAGTTAAGCAGAATCCTCTTCCAAAATATTTAATCTGCAACAATAGAGAAATTGTATCCCTTTAACCTAACTTCAATAAAAGTATCCTAAGCACAAAGACATGGAAGGTGAGACTAAAATGCAACAAAAGTAAATTTATTTGTAGAATTCTATTTTAGTATGCCAACAGCCTTTGGGGAAAAATACCATTTCACTGGTATTTGTTTTGCTGTTTTTCATGTTTAATTGACTAATTTCTATCCATTTCAATGCACATTTGCATTAGTATGATTTAATTTTCAAGAGACAATGGCAAGAATGATTTCAAGTGCTTCATTAATATGAGTTAATTAAGGTATAACTGTCCTGGGAACAAAATAAAGTCCAAAGAGGAGCATGGAGAGATTCTCTGTTCTTTTGTTTTGAACTTAAAACTTATGGATTGGAATATTTAAGATGATCTATTTTGGGTATCCTGAGAGAATCACAATGACGTGGGGTAAAGTTACCCTTGCTCCCCTATTCACTGTGCACCAGCTGTCTCGGGATAAAAGAAGGGCACAGTGCTGTCAATTACAAGTAAATGTTAGGATTTATATTTGTACTAGACAAGGTTGTCGAGTTTATAAATTTATGTTAAGATAGGACTATGTGCTTATTTTCAGAAAAAAAAAGTTAATATATGTCCCCATTTGCTCTTTCCACTGCCTGGTGGTGGACCTGAAAATACGCAAATTTTAGTTTAGTTAATATTTAATTAATAAAGGCTATAACTTTAGAATTTGAGCAATCGATTTTAGATTTGGATAAGTGAAACTTGCGCGATGGATGAATGATTAAAGAAGTTAACATGAACTACTGTAAATGTTGTTTTGCCCCTTGGTTTTTAACCTCAATTTGACCCATAGAATGATAAGTCGATCCTTTGAACTTCAATGTGTCCAGATCAGCTCAGACTTTGTAACACCAAGCCACTTCCAATCCAATGCGAAACTGCAGTTCCGATGACACAGCCGTAACCTGATATTCGCGCATAAATGTACCTCCCATAAATAAGGGACAGGTTAATTACTACTGCTGCTGCCACTATATTCGGCAATTTCAGAAAGAGGCACAGCGGTGTGAGAGTGCTGTCTTGGCATTATTGCTATTGATGCTGCAGGTGCTGCGGAGAGAACTCCGCTCAGTTCCTAAGATCCTGCTCGTCTGTGGTGGGCGCTGTCTCACAGCGTTTCTGGCGGCCACCGAAAGCATCCAGTCTCACTGGGAAACTATCGAGCATCCCAGCGGCGAAAATAAAACCGAAAGACGGCCAAAGCCTTTCGATTCAACTGAAATGAATTAATCCATTGTTCCACTGCTGTCGTTCTACATGAGACCGGTCGCTCTTGTAGGGGGACGCTTCAAATGGGGAAGCCAAGAACTCTGCTCCATAAAGATACCCTGTATATTGCGATCGGAAGGAACTAGCATCCAAAATCAGCCAGGTTTGATTCATTCCGTTATTCTCAGGTGGATAATGGCATAAGGATTTCTTTTCTCTCCGGTGGCAAGTTGTCGTGTCAGTTAGAACAAGGCTCCTTTGGGAGACACAGCGGAATGGTTATAATTTGCGTACACAAAATAGTCCACATTAGGATACTTGAAAGCAGAAAGCTCGCGTGTAAAATTGCTGTCGATTTGCTCGTAACAGTACTGGTGCCTCTTGCAGTGGGTTACAAGCCACGGCCCTGCAGAGAGCAAGTTTTTCAATCAATTACATTGCTTTCGTGAACGCTTCCTTTCAGTTGACGAGCCAGCAGTCAGATAGACGTGTACGCCGGGAGGTGGACAACAGGCGTGCCAGCAGCAGTCGTACACAGTAGAGAGGAAGGCCCTTCGCTGTTTCCCTGCAGCGAATGCCAGCACCGTTGACTGTGACCCACCCATCCAGCGCAGGGCGTGGGTGAGGACTGTGGATAAGGACGGGAGAAGTGGGATGGGGGTGGTGATGAGTGCTGGATCCGAGACGTTTGCCAGGAAGTGGGGTTGGGAAGAGAGTTGGAGTATGACAGAGGGGAGAGGTAGTTTGTGAGGATTGGGTGTGTGACAGGGAAGAGGAATGGCGAATGGGGGGGGGGTGGAATTTATCAGAAGAGAATGTCAGGTGAAGGGTGGGATTGAAGAGCAGAATGTGCCCCAGTGTTCCGCACTCACTCCGCTTCAGAAAGCCCCTATCTCCGTTCCCCATGGTCTGTAGTGTTTCCCCCCGCCGCCGCTGCCTCTGTTGCCGGCATGAGGGACGGCGCCGAAGCCGGCTGGGCTGAGCACTGCACCGCCCGGGGGAAACACGGAGGGCAAGGCCCCGAGCGGGAGCGGGAAGGTGTGGGCGTGGGCGGCGGCGTGTACCGTAGCGGAGAGGGAGAGGAGAGAGGTGGAGAGCGGAGCCACAAGGCCAGCGCCGCCAGCAGGGGCCGCCCCTGGAGACGTATCGCCTTGAGCCGCGGCCGCGGCCGCCGCAGCTGCCGCCGCCGCCAGGGTAGCAGTAAGCAAAGCCGAGCCTTGCCGGGGCTGTGGGATGGCGGTACCTGGGTGCAGTTCAGAAGAGGCGGTGGCCAGCAGCCGGTCACTGGCAAGGCCGTGGTGCTGCAACAAAGCGGAGGGCAGCTGATGGAAGGCGGCGGCCCAGTGCTGGTGCTGTTGGTGCTGCTGGAGCCGCTGCTGGTGCCGCTGATGTTGCTGCTGGTGGTGGTGGTGGTGAGCAGCCACCGACGAGCTCATCACTGCCGCTTCTCGCTGCGAGGCGTACGTGTTGAGGTGAGAGACCAGACGGAGACGCAGCGGGTCCGAGGTGTCCAGACCTTCAACCGAGCTCAAATAACGAGCCACCTCGGCCAAGCACTCCCGGAAACCGATGCTCATAAAGTCCATGGCGAGAGCGTGAGCGTCAAAAAACCCTGTGAAACAGAAAGAGACGCATTGAGCTACGTGCAGGTCAAACCGTCAGACTGACTGTAGCGACTATGCTGCCACTTTTTTCCCTTGTTAGGCACGGCTGATTTAAATGAATCACTTCGTATCTAATCGTGTATAACTATCTGAACAGTTGTTAGCACTGGTTGGCTTTTTGTGTATTGCCCGCACCTGTAAATAGTTTCCAGTGGGGGAAAAGTGGATTTTTTTTCCTCTCTGGCCAGAGATACAATTCAAGTTAAACGACTGACTGAAAGCTATCTACGATAACCCGACCAGATCTCGCTGCGTGACAGTTAGCTCTGCCTCTCGGTGTTGTCGTTAGGTGGCGGTATGGAGATGCTGCCGAGACCCCCTGTTTATGTGTTTGTGTTTGTTTTGTCTTTCTCCGCAGGTCTGGCTGCTCCAAGCGAAAAAAAAAGCCCAAACAATCTCTGCATGCGACTCCCCGGTTTCACAAAGCACTCACTCCCGCAGTGTTAGGAAAGCAAACAGAAGCCGGGGTCAAGTGCCGCTTTTGTCTCGCCGGCTCTTTCCCACGAGCTCAGTGATACTATTAGCATTTCCACTGAACTTCGCCGGGCCGCCCACAATTGCCAGTGCGCTGTTTCCTTAGGTTACCTCTTCCAAGTAGCCTTTGAAGAGGCACTCAATTAACTTCTTACCTTTACCTCCGGTCGCCCGAAGCATCTTTAAATGGTCCACCGTCATCTGAAGTATTTCCGCTTTCTCTAGCTTTGCTGATCCCTTGAAAGTAGAAAAGTGCCGCAATTATTTTGCCCAATTCTCACTCAGATTCAGTGGTGATGTGTCGTATTTCACTCAAGTGTCGATCAATACCAGTATGCACGGGTTTACAAATATGTTAAATAATATTCTGTAAGATACTAGAAAGACTGAGTATAAAAATCGAATGTAAAAACGGAATGGATCGCCGTCATCTACCTGTTTCTCAAAAGCAGTGGGGACCAGACGACGAAGCTCTGACAAACTGTTGTTAATGCGATCCCGGCGTCTTTTCTCAATGATCTAAAAGAGCGTAAGTTGTTTCCATTAGGACAGTTTAAATATTATGGGAAGCATTCCAAATTTGTTCCACAAGTTACCAAAAAAAAATCACCCTCACCCCTCTTCTTTTCTTTCTAGCCATGATTTGGGAAGTTGTTGACGGAGACCCAGCTCTCATGAGTACATTATTGTCTTGTCTGTAGAAACAGAAAAAAAACGCCGACAGTCAGCCCTATTGCTATTCTCTACGAAAACAGGAATAAAAACATCGAGTTAATAAGTGTCAGTTAAAGTGTACACGATGCTCAGCTGGTAAAGAGCGTGTAACTCACCCTGCGTAGATATTTTCGCTCCCTACGTCTATGGTTTCATCAATATCACTATCTGAAGAACTTTCTTCACAGGGACGTTTCATTGTGGCTGGAGAAAATTATTTCGTGATCTGTTTTTTAGAAGCTCGCCGTTTAGCTCAAGCCACCCAGATCATGCGCCCTGTTGGCAGCCTGAAGCCAGTCTGACGCTCTTTCCCACGGTATAAGCTATATCAATGTTGCAATGTCTAGCTGAGCTCACTCTGTCCCACAACCCGCAACAAGCTTTGATTGACAGTACATTGCTCCCGGTTTGAAGTTGACTCTTTTCCCATTGGTGCAAGGTGATGACGTCTGCTCTGTACGTCAAACGCGCGGGTCGGGGAAAGCGTGGGAAAGCTCAGTATCGAGCTCACTTAAAAGGGATCGGCTGTTAGAAGAGCTTAAAGAAACTTTTTAAAGTTGGTTGAAAAAAACATTTGGGCACTTTTAAGAGACATTACTTCATCTACATTAAAGTTCCAGTGTTGCTTTAACAATTTTATATTCATCAAATATAAAGTTATAAATTCCCGTATTCGATTGGCCTTTGTTCTTCTCTTAAACTAGTATTGACGATATGATTTTTGATCGGCATGACTTGCTCAGTTCCAGAAATCTGAAGTATTGAACCCTATTTATTTATTTAGTTTTACATAGAGAAACTCCTGTGTTGTGCGAGTTGCATTCTACCTATAGATAAGAACAGAGTCGATGTGTACGAAGTCTGCAGTGAAAGATTATTTTCTCTCAATTCTGTTAAGGTTATTTGTGTAGGAGGCGTACCAGTTTAAAGCAGGGACGTAATGTCGATTGTAAGTAGGTATGCATTGCATTCAAAAACAGCGCAAGTTAAGGAATCAGATCTCAGACACGATTATAAACGCACACGTATGTACTATGTAAGTTCAAGCTTGTCTGTTTAAAGTGTCTATAGACAGTGCAAGACAGAAGCATCCATTGATTTTTTTAATCAAAGAACCGCTTTTGTACTCGGTGCATGGCTAAGCTGTGGTATAACCGTGTGAACTGAAACTGGACACTATTCTTCGGCACTTCCCCTGTAATTTGAACTTTCTGAATTACACGCTGCCCGCAAGTGAGGTGGTTGGAAGAATATTAGAGCACCCTGCGCGCATAACTCCCTTCTTGTCGAGGAGTTCGGGTAAAACTAATAAAAACGCGGCAGATAAAAGAGAAGGAATATCGTTGCTGGATTTAAAGATAGCTATACTATTGTCAGAAGCATATCGATCATTTCACTTATATGCTTATTTACACTGATATTTTATTAAACAATTTTTATAAAAGGCAGATATCATTCAGAAGACAAATAATTGGTATGTTCCAGTATGTCCAAGCATGCGATATATTTATTATCTGTATATCCTTTCCTTTGTTTTTGTAAGTGTTTAGTTTTATTAAAACATCATAACTTTATTAACTTCCACGTAAATAAGACCGAGATAAAACAATAATTGATCCAAATGGAAATATCTTCGGTACTTAAGCGCGTTGTTTCTTTTAGCAAGGGTCTTGCTCGGGGACGGGGTATTTCTGTGTGATTTCGGTTTGCAAGCAGTTATCTCGACCTCTCGGATTATTCTCAGCCGACATGTATTTGATGTTTAATTAATTATATTTCCACGGTCCGGGAAGACTTTGGGCGGCTGGGTCAGTAACTAAAGGTAATGAGAACCTTAAAGCAAAAAGAATGACTGGATTATTGCTTCCATGAAAAATGTCACCAGCGACATTAATCTGTCGAAGAATTGCAGGACCTGGTTTTGTGAAGTGATAAATAGTCATACATACTGATGGGCTGTTCAGAGTTAATTTATATAGGCTGTATATAGTATTAACTGCTTCGGAAGTCATTACTCTAGCTGCAATTATACAGAACAATGTAAATCGATACTTCAAGAGCAAATAGAACAAATGAGCAAGAATTTGAAAAATATCACTTTTTAATTAAATGAACTGTGCGCCACAATGCATTAAAAGTTAAGCATTAACTAAGTTTTAGATAGTGTTTTAAAAACATATAAGCAAAAATATTTTACTGATTCCAAGTTAATTCTGAACGGTTAAGATATAAATTAGATTTCCATCTTTATGACCTTGAGTACGGAGAGACTATTGGCTTTTAAGATGTTCCCGTGTTAAAATGCCAGGAGATGAGTCATTTCAACACTCAATGAAGTCAAGATCAAGGAACATGTAATTGTTTTGACAATAACCTGTCGATTTGCTGTTTCGATAGATTCTTAACGCAGTAAAATGCGCGTGACTGTTCCCAAAGATGTACAAAGAGGCACTTCTCTTCCCGATGCTGAAATATTGAATGCGTTGTACTTTCGTGTGTTTTAATGCTGATGCATCTGATGAGGGGGGGCTTGTATTATTTCACACCTCATTACTCATTACTCTGCCCGCTCCTTCGTGCAAAGTTTACCCAATATTTGCAGATAGCAGGAAAGCAGGTACTAAGGCGGGTTGTTTACCCAACACTTGTGTTTGTTGTTTTTGTTCACTCAGGGCCGCGCGTGCAAATGTTACACTCACTGCAGCTACGTTACATGATAATTTTGATTAACAGATTACTAATGCTACATGTTTAGTACTCTTTCAATAAATAACGACAAATTTCACCAACACTTGGAAAGAACTGATTGTGGAGATAGGATCAAGTCGATCTTCCCGATCTAAGCTAGAACAGGAAGTGAAAGCGGAACACAGCAACGAAGCAACACACACAAAATGCTGGAGGAGCTCAGTAGGTCAGGCAGCATCTATGGAAATGAATAAACAGTCGACGTTTCTTGCCGAGACCCTTCTTCAGGAACGAAGCTATTTCGGATTGATCTACTAGCACTTAATACGCTATATACTGCTAAATAAAACCTTCTAGGTAACTGAAACGAAAACAATATTTGAAGAACTTTGAGGACAAAGGACGAATGCTAATTAGTTACAGCTTTGAAAAATTAACACGGTAATCATTAAAATATTAAGGTTACATATTTAGCAACTGTGTTTTGAAAAATAATTTAGATTCTTATGTTGCACTTTCTCTGACTGAGGTGTACAATTTTTAAATTATTTATATTAAGACAGTTTACAAAAAAAAACAGCCGTCCGTTATACAGACAGGAGATTCTGCAAATGCTGGAAGGCTCTCGGCCCGAAACGTCAACTGTTTATTTCTCTTTATGGATGCTGCCTGACCTGCAGAGTTACGCAGCATTTTGTGTGTCTTCCATCCGTTATGCAGACAGGTTGGTTCATTAATGACGTCGGTGCTGCCTTGCTCTTCAACAGAACTCGAACGTTTCACCAGCTTTTCCACCCCGCTCTCACTTCCACACAATCCTTCCCTGATATCCCCATTTCCTTTCTTAATCTTTATCTCTGGGGCTCGGTTAGCTCCACTGCTTCTTCTCCCTCCTTGCCTCCTGTCAGGATTTAATTCCGTATTCCCATTTCGTTGCCTCCATTCTATTCGATCCGAGCTTCTAAGAATTGTCGTTTGCTCTAACATTATAAGACTCGTAAGGTGGATATTATAATAGAAGTCTCCCATCCTCCATATTTGAAAGGGCTCTTAAGCATATCTATTCCATTTCATACCCTTCTTATAGCCCCTTTCTTCCCATCCAGATCAAGGTCAGGGTTTCCATTCCATGGATCATTCTCTGTGATTCTCTAACATCTGACACATGGGGCTACCGTCAGATATACCCTCGGTGGCCACTTTATTTGGTACTCCCGCACATCTCCTCCTCAATGCAAATATCCAATCAGCCAATCACGCGGCAGCAACGCAGTGCAGATATGGTCAAGATGTGTTTATTTGTTGTAAAGATCAAACGCCAGAATGGGGAAGAAATGTGACCTTGGCCTTATAATAATTGTCGGTGCCAGACGAGATGGTTTGAGTATCTCTGAAACTGCTGATCTCCTGGGATTTTTACGCACAACAGTCTCCAGAGTCTACAAAGAATTGTTCGAAAAGCAAAAAAAAAGATCCAGTGAGCTGGAAATCCTGAGCAACGGCACAACAAAAAAATATGGAGGAACTCAGCATGTCAGTTCTGTAGCTGCTCAATCTGAGAGGAAGGTGACAGTAACTCAAATAACCGCGCATTACAACAGTGGCGTGCAGAAGGACAAGTCTAAACACACACTTTGAACCTTGAAGCGAATGGGCTACTGCAGGAGACCAAACCGGGTTCTACTCCTGTACCTAATAAAGAGGCCAATGAGCGTATCTTCATCGCCCCTGCCGACTATCCTCATCGGTCTGCTTTGAATCTCGGGTTTCACTGATTTGTTTCTCCCCTGATTTGGATCTCACTGTTTCAATATTTTCTTCTTTCACTTCTGTTTTCCTGTATATCCTTCATGTGTCAATCGGTCTCCACACCACTCCGGTTCTTTTCCGCCTCCCTCCCACCTCCCTGCAACATCTTCTTTTCATTTCTAACGTTTAGTCCCGAGGAAAGGTCATTGACCTGAAATGCTGACGATTTCCATAATTTCGTTTTTTTTTCCCATATATAACACGGCTCTTGCATTCGTTACAACGCAGCCCAGCTACGTTTCAAGGCTTACACAGTATAGACGTCGCTTAAAATTAGCGGCAAAAGTTGTAAGATCTTTGTGGAAAATTAAGCAACCATACCACAACATTTCAGTAATACTTTCATAAATAAATGTAACAATATATTTTTGAAGAAGTTTTTTTTTGTTCTTATTTAGTCTGAAATGCTGGCCCAAATCTTCAAAGCTAATGGCGATGAATGATTATGAAACACAACCTTTTACTAATCAAGCTTGTTGAAGATTGTCCGATACTAACTGTGAATACATGGGCTGTGATAAGTGAGGGCGGGGTCGCAAGGTTTTGCGCCAGTTTATTGTCCACTAAAATGTATCGTTTCATACTGAAAAAACGAGGGAAATATATCATTATCTATGAACCTCGGGAATTACATTTTTGACGGATATACATGTCACTGCGGACATACCAATCGTGTAGCAATGTCTAATTTAAATGTAATCGTTAAACCCCAAAATAACCCCAAATAGTTCTTAAATCATTAAGTGTACTGTATATAACGTGATTAAAACAAAGTTTTAACAGCAATACATTGGAATGTTTTAAAGAATGACGTTACTTAAATCTAAAAACTAAGACAATTTGCCGCTTGGCTCTGATAGCCATTGAAGGGCCCTTTAAATGGGTTAAGCATTTTTATACTCGACTGCATTGGAACAAGAGTGTTTGGAAACGGTCGCCGCTAATGACCGTGGATTAGATATAAAATCTGAGTCAAGGGTCGGGCAATCGTCTCCGGTCAGAAAGACACGTGTTGCTGTTGACTGGTCACTGGTTCTACAAAAGCCGCCTGTACCCAGAATAACTGTAACAATGACAGAAATCCCAGCGCAGCTCGGGAATAAACGTAACCTCCCACCAGATACGACGCCAGCTCCAAAACCCATTGCAATATCCTGACCTTCCAATAACTTGACCCATTAGGGTTTATATCTTGTGTACATGCTCGTGCCATATTTCCAATTTGAATTTGATTTATTGTGAACAATCAAATCCGCAATAAAATCAGTAGCACCCTCTGGTTATAATTATACAGTACCAGAGTGAACAGCGGATCACAGTTTTCAGACTCATAGAGCCATGCCACGGGACAGTTTTAAACTTTCCACGTTCAACGGTATTTTGAAGAATTCGTAACTGGAGGCGAGAGCACATCTAATAAATGGATGGAATGAAATAGGGACAAGAGCAGATTCATTAAAAAAATAAAGTTTTGACACGAAATATGCCGAAGATAAACAGTAAGATGATTATTTAATTTGTTTTCCGTAGCAATTCCTCCTTTTTAAACAAATTTATGATGTGTTTACAGCTGCTTTGATTACGACCATAATCCCATTAAATTGACAATTATTTTTTATAATCAAATACTTTCAAATCACTGCATGGGTCAAAGTCTATCTTCGCTATACTTAATGAGGAATGAAATCTTACATGTTATATGTCTACAGAAACTGCAGGCATTGTTTTGTTGCTGGAGTTCTGATGGGGAGTTTTGCAGGGCTGGGATCTGTGCCAAGTTCTTTGCTCTTTCCCACAGCTCCCCCCTGACTGCAATGTAACTCTATCGCCGTGTGAGCGCCGTGCAGAGCGTGCGCGTCACTCAGCGGGACCCGCCCAGCGAGGCCTTGGGTCAATCACACAGCGCCGCACATGCTTCGCCGAGCCATCAAAGGGCCGCTTCACAACAAGCACGCACACCGCATCTGCAGTTCCCCAGTGCACACGCACACAACAACTCGAAGAATTGCCGCATTCCCTTGGACACGCACGCAGCAACATATCAGGCTACCGCCTCACAATATAAAAGCGCCCGGCAACGATTAGGTTACCGTCGTAAAATGCAAATTCAGTGAATACAGTCCAAAGCATTTGTAATACAATGGAAAGTACTGTAGTTTACCACAACGTAGTACAAAGTCTATCGTAATGTGGTCACACAATACCCTTGAAAGCGTTGATTCATTAAAATGTCACAAAACGTTTATATGTAGTAGTTTCACGACCTCAGAACACTCAATCGTACTTTACAATGGTAAAAGTCTCGCCGCACGTTTTCAGACGATGAAGATAACGTAACTTCTACCTCTGGAAATTATGGGCACATCTGTGCTTATCCATCCATTGACTGAAATCTCACTTGCGATCCTGCAACATGCAGGTGAACTATCCTGGAAATATGTGTGGATCAAATACATTACTTATTTCAAATACATAAACTACAGCACAGAGATAATATAGTATATCTAAACTATATACCAACTAGTAAGACAGAATGATCTATATAAAGAACATCTGTCACAAAACAGATGTTGCTTTTATGAAGAAATTAGCAACCAACTTTTATGAGAGGCATAGATAGGGTGGATAGTCAGTACCCGTTTCCCAGGGCACCAATAACAAACACCAGAGGGCATATGAACAAAATTAAGGGAGGGAAGTTTAGGGGAGACATCAGGGGTAAGTTTTTTTACACAGAGGGTTGTGAGTGCCTGGAATGACTTGCGAGGGATGGTGGTGGAGGCTAAAACATTAGGGGTATTTAAGAGCCTCTTGGACAGGCACATAGATGAAAGAAAAATGGAGGGTTATTGGGTAGTGTGGGTTTAGTACGTTTTTTTAAGGATTATATGGGTTGGCACAACATGGAGGGCTGAAGGGCCTGTACTGTGCTGTAGTGTTCTATGGTTCTAACTCAAACCCATTGGTCATTGGACACGAGGTGACAATTGAGGTGAGAGGCTCCTTCCATCCATGTATCTGTCCAATTTTTTTGAAATTGAAGTGGTCATCTACCACTTGACCTGGAAGCTTGTTAAATACTCTCACGACCTACTGAGTGAAGAACTTCCCTCTAATTTTCCCTTAAACATTTCACCTTTCCCTCTTAACCCATGACTTCTAGTTGCAGTTTCACCCAATCCAAGTGGAAAAAGCCTGCTTGCATTTACCCTATCTATACTCCTCATGACTTTGTATACCCCAGTCAAATCTCCCTTCAATCTTCTACATTCTAATGAATAAAATCCTAACCTATTTAACCTTTCCCTGTAACTTGTGATGCCACTTTCAACGAATTTTGGGTCTGTATTCCCAGAGTTCTGCACTCCTCAGCCCACGCCACCCAATTACACTCCTATGACTGATTAATCTACTAAACCGTATGTCTTTGGAATGTGGGAAGTAACCTGAGAACTCACAGGAAACTCACACTGTCTCATTGGGAATGTACAAACTCCTTAAAGACCTACCCTGGCTGGTCCTCCCAAAGTGCAACACCTCTGTCTGCAACACTTGTCTGCATTACATTCCATCTGCCATTTTTTAGCTGGTCCAGATGCCACTGCAAGTTCTGATATTCTTCCTTGCTGTCCACTACACCCCAAGTCTTGGTGTCATCTGCAAATTTGCTGATCCAGTTTACCACATTATCACCCAGATCATTGATATAGATCACAAACAACAATGGACGCAGCACCAGTTCCTGAGGCACTCCACTAGTCAGAGGCCTCCAGTCTGGGAACCATCTACTACCATTCTCTGTCTTCTCCCATAAAGCCAATGTCTAATCCAATTGACTATTGTGTTGAATACCAAGTGGTTAAATCTTCATGACCAACCTCCTTGTGATGGCCTTGTCAAATGCCTTGGCAAAGTCCATGTAGACAACATCCACTGCCTTGCCTTCATCAACCTTCTTGGTAACTTTCACAAAAAACTCTATAAGATTGGTTAGACATGACCTACCACACACAAAGCCAGTCCCTATCTATCCAATAATTATATATCCAGTCCCTCAGAATACCATCCAATAATTTTCCTACAACTGGTGTCAGGCTCACTGGCCTATAATTGTCTGGCTTATCTTTAGAGCCTTTTTAAAACAATGGAACAAAATTAGCTATCCTCTAATCCTCTGGCACCTCACCTGTGGCTAAAGATGTTTTAAATATCTGTGCTAGGACCTCTGCAATTTCTGCACTAGCCTCCCACAGGGTCCAAGGGAACACCTTGTTATGCCCTGGGGATTTATCCACCCTAATTTGCCTGAATACAGCACACACCTACTCCTCTGTAATCTGTATAGGGTCCATGACCTCACTGCTGCTTTGCTTCACTTCTACAGACTTGGTGTCTATCTCCCGAGTAAATACTGATGCAAAAATCTAGTTAAGATCTCCCCCATCTCTTTAGGTTGCACATATAGACTACCACCCTGATCTTCCAGAGGATAAATTTTGTCCCTTGATATCCTTTTGCTCATATTTGTAGAAGCCCTTAGGATCCTCCTTCACCTTGACTGCTAGAGCAACTCATGCCTCTTTTAGTCCTCCTGATATTCTTCTTAAGTGTTCTCTTGCATTTCTTACACTCTGTAAGTACTTCATATGTTCCTACTTGCCTACATCCGCTATGCAACTTCTTTTCCTTTACCGGGGCCTCAATATCTCTTGAAAACCAACATTCCCTAAACCTATTGTCCTTTCCTTTTATTCTGACAGGAAGATACAAACCCTGTACTCTCAAAATTTCACTTTTGAAGGCTTCCCACTTACCAAGTACACCTTTGTCAGAAGACAACCTGGCCTAATCCACACTTGTCAGATCCTTCCTGATACAATCAAAATTGCCCTTTCTCCAATTTAGAATTTCAACCCAAGGATCAGACCTATCCTTTTCCATAATTACCTCAAAATTAATGACATTATTAACACTAGAAGAAAAGCGATTCCCCTGATCAAACTTTTGTCACCTGCCCTGTCTCATTTCTTAATAGCAGATACAGTATCACATTCTCTCCAGTTAGGACTTCTATGTACTGATTAAAAAGACTTTCATGAAAATATTTGACTAACTCTTTCCCATCCATTCTTTTCACAATATGGGAGTCCCAGTTAACATGTGGAAAGTTAAAATCACCTACTATCACATCCTTCTGTTTCTTGCAACAGTCTGCGATCTCTACAAATTTGCTTCTCTAAATCCCATGGACTGTTGGGTACCTATAAAATAATCACATTAACATGGCCAAACCTTTCTTATTCCTCAGTTCCACCCATAAATCCTCACTAGATGAGCCCTCAACTCTGTTCAGAGCACTGCTGTGATATTTTCCCTGACTAGTGGTGTTACCTATCCCCTTTCGATCCCACTCTCTCTATCATGTCTAAAGCTATGGAACCCCAGAATATTGAGCCAGCAGTCCTGCCCCTCCTGCAACCAAGTCTCACCATTGCTCCAGTGTCATAATTCCACATGCTGATCCATGCCCTACGCTCATCTGCCTTTTCTATAATACTCCTTGCGCTGAAATACAAGCATTTCAGAACATTAGCCCCCTCATGCTCAACCTTCAAATTCTTGACCTTGCATGTATGTAAACTTAAAAATATCTTTCTCCACAACCACTCCTTTATCAGTTGTGGTGCTGTGGTTCCCATCCCCCTGCAACTCTAGTTTAATCCCACTGGTCAGCGCTAGTAAACCCTCCTATTATACCCCCTCCAGTTCTTTCTGTACAAGTCCTACCTTCCTTGGATAGGGCCCAATGATCCAAAAATTGGAAGCCCTCCCTCTTGCACCATTTCCTTAGCCAAGAGTTAAAGTGTATGATCTTCCTATTTCTAGCTCCTCTAGCACATTGCACGGGTAGTAATCCTGAGATCACAACCCAGGAGGTTATGCCCTTTAATTTAGCACCTAGCTCACTGAACTCACTTTGCATGACCTCGTCACCCCTCCTACCCACGTCATTGGTATCAATGTGGACCACAACCGCTGGCTGCTCACCCTCTCACTTAAGAATGTTATGAACTCAATCTGAGATATCCCTGACTCTGGCACCCAGGAGGCAACATACTATCCTGGAATCTTGTTCTCATACACAGAACCTCTTTTCTTTTTCCCTGACCAATGAACCCCCTATCACCATACAACTCTTCTCCGCATCCCCCTTCCTTTCTGAACCACAGAGATAGACAGTGCCAGAGACCTGACCAATGTGGCTTTCCTCTGCAAGGTCATCCCGCAACAGTATCCAAAGCAATATACCTGTTGCTGAGTGGAATGGCCACAGGAGTACTCTGCACTGACTGCCTATCCCCTATCCTCCTGCTGACAGTCACCCTGTCCTGCAAGCAGCATCTGTGTCCTGCATCTTGAGTGTAACTACCTCTGTGTATCTCCTGTTTGTCAACCCTTCAGCCACCTGAATACTCCCAAGTTCATCTACTTCCAGCTCCAACTCTTTAACACGGTTTGTTAAACTACCTATGGACTATGCCTCTCCTCCCTGAAGCCTCAGTGATTCAAAGCCTCAACTCCGCACTCTAACTCTGACCCACTCATACAATGGCCACTCCGGTTAAACCTATCTTCTTTTTATTGGATCCAGCCAAGTGCCTAATTATACACGGTTCAATGTCTCCTCAGGAACTGTGATGCGTAAAATATGACAGAAGTGGATTATTGTTGTAATTAATTAACTAATGTATTAGTAAACTGTCACATGTAGGCAGTTTGAAATTTTTAAAAACGTAGTCCGTTTGAATTAATGAGCAGGTCAGGGGGTATCAGATGAAAGGCCATCGACCAGAAATGTTAATTCTGTTTCTCCCTCCGCAGATGTTGCCAGACGTACTGAACATTTCCACTAAAGTAATATACTCTAGTAAAGTGTAGTGGCAGGTGGAGATAGGTCCCACCAAAGGAGGTGTAAGGCACTCCTTCCTTCTGCTAGCCTGCAGGTCACCCTGGCACAAGGTGTAGCACCTGCTTGGTATCCCCCTCCCCCCAACCCCCTCCACCCCCCATCAGTGTCATGTGAAGCCATGGGAGAAGGTGGTGGATGGTCATATGAGCAGCTGGTGCATATCACAAGTCCTGGTTATGTGACCACTGTCACCAGGCAGACAATTCTGAAGAGTACTGATAATGGCTGGGGCCATCTGTCTTGTAAAGATGCTGCCCGGAAGAAGACAATAGCAAACCACTTCTGTAGAAAATTTTCCAATAACAATCATGGTCATGGAAAGACAATGATCACCCACATCATTCAACACGGCACTTAATGACAGAGTGATGCATTCACATCTGGCCCACAAGTCACCCACTCATGAAGCTCTCAGTTATATTTTGGTCACTTTTGTGCTTCACTGCTTTTTAGAATTGATGAATTAAGGGTTTTAAGAGAATCTAAAGGTATGGGGTTTGTATGCCATGGTAAAAGTCCAGCCATGATCTTTTTGAATAGCAAACACATGTGATGGGTCAAATGATCAATTCACCTCTTTTCATGTGCCTACTCCAATGTTCTACTTTGTGTAAACTTAAATTAATCTAAAACTGTTATTCATCTCCTGAATTATGGAAAGTTCTGTTCGCCCATCACTTCAGTTCTCCCTAAATAAACAGTACTTTGATTTAAAAATGTCTGTCATTGCTTCCAAATTTATCTCATAAAAATATCATCCTTCCTTAACTCTGTCACCTCTTTTAGCCTTTAATTCAAAGGATACAGTACTATGCAAAAGTCTGCACGTATATATAAAAACGCAAACACGAGGAAATCTGCAGATGCTGGAAATTCAAGCAACACACATAAAATGCTGGTGGAACACAGCAGGCCAGGCAGCATCTATAGGAAGAAGTACTGTCGACGTTTCGGGCTGAGACCCTTCATCAGGACTAACTGAATGGAAAGATAGTAAGAGATTTGGAAGTAGGAGGGGGAAGGGGAAACCCGAAATGAAATGAGAAGACAGGAGGGGGTGGGGTGAAGCTAAGAGCTGGAAAGGTTTTGGGCAAAAGGGATACAGAGCTGGAGAAAGGAAAGGATCATGGGAAGGGAGGCCTAGGGAGAAAGAAAGGGGGAGGGGAGCACCAGAGGGAGATGGAGAACAGGCAAAGAGTGATGGGCAGAGAAAGCGTAAAAAAAGAGGAGGCGGGGAAATAAATAAATCAGGGATGGGGTAAGAAGGGAGGAGGGGCATTAACGGAAGTTAGAGATATCAATGTTTATGCCATCAGGTTGGAGGCTACACAGATGGAATATAAGGTGTTGTTGCTCCAACCTGAGTGTGGCTTCATCTTGACAGTAGAGGAGGCCATGGATAGACATATCACTCAGTATATGGGGATCTTCTCCTGTACAAGTTAGTGCTCCTTCAGTAAGGGGATTTTTGTTTATAACAGTGGGATTTGATTTTGGCATCAGAATGTGTTGCGATATTTGCCGGCTGACCCCAGCACATCATTAGGTTGTGTTGGTTGTTCATGCAAATAAATACATTTCACAGTGTATTTCAATGCACATGTGATAAATAACTGCATCTGAATCAAAGACAAGACTTGCAGTCCACAGTAATCACTGTCGCCTATAAGCTGCGTGCGTGTATGGCCGTGCAGTAATTGAAATGTTCCCGTGCACATCACCTTTGTTGCAGCTCTTTAATAAAACATTATATAAAACAAAGGAGCCACACAGTTTTCAGGCCATATAAAAATTTCTTGCTCGGAGCAGTGGTTGCAGTGTGCAGCTATAAAAATAAATAGAGGGAACATTGATTGTAATATGAATCCTTATCTGATTTTCTGATATCAAAGTCCATTAATGCATATTAATGAAATATTAAGGAAAATTTTGCAATACAGATGGTGTTCAAAATCAAACATTAGCTTACAGTAGCTGAGCTCTGATGAAAGATCATTGACCTAAAAAGCTAACGCCTCACTCTCCTTAGATGCTGCCTGATCTGCATTTCCAATATTCTCTGTTGTAATATTAGCCGTTTTGTATCAAATGAAATTCCCATCAGGTTGGGAGGTCTTACTGCACATATTCCTTTCAGCCAGTTACAATCCAAATCCAAAAACCTCAAAGGGTAATTGTTTGCAAGGCTGCAATTCTAAAGCAGTTTATGCCTGTCTGGCCAAGAGCTCCTACAAAAATAGACACAATATAAGAGTTTTGCAGCTATCAAAACAAATCACAGCAGGTTTGATTTCAGATTGTGGCCATCCTGGAGGATTCTTCACATACAAAACTGAAGTCACTGGTATATCATTTATTGCAAAATAATTAGCCATTAAAATTAGAAACAGGAGCAGAACCCTACTGGAAAATCTGACATCTTTAAACACGGTTAAGGAAAATGCCACTTGGTGCTCTTTCCCAAAGGATGCACAACTGATCTTTAATTTTGCCAATGTATGATCACATCCACCGATACCTTCATCCCCAGCAACTCATTCCCTCATTCAAGGGAGTATAGGCCATCACAATGTAATGAACAGGTACTGTATGTTTTTACTCAGTCCAGAAGTTGATTTTATCCATTAGGCAGAAAATACATATGATTCACTTGCTATGGTAACCATACCTTCCCGACATTGTAATGAATGTCATCAAAAGTACATAAGATATAGGAGCAGAATTGGACAATTCAGCCCATCAAATCTGCTCTTCTATTCCATCGCAGCTGATATATTATTCCTCTCAACCCCATTCACCTGCCTTCTTCCTGTAACCTTTAATGTCTTCACTAATTAAGAACCTATCAACCTCTGCTTTATGTATACCCAATAACTGGCCACCTCAGCCATCTGTGGCAATGAATTCCACAGATTCATCACCTTCTGTTTAAATAAATTCCTCCTCACTCCTGTTCTAAGGGATGTCCTTCTCTTCTGAACTGTGCCCTCTGGTCCGAGACTCCTCCACTATAAGAAACATCATCTCCATGTGCACTCTATCTAGGCCTGTCAATATCAGATAGGTTTCAATAAGATCTCCTGTCATTCTTCTAAACTCCAGCGTGTACAGGTCCAGAGCAACCTAACATTCCTCATACAATAACCCTTTCATTCTCGGGATCATTTTTATAAACCTCCTCTAGATCATCTCCAAAGCCAGCACATCCTTTCTTCAATACGGGGCCCAAACCTGCTCATAATCCTCCAAGTGCATTCTGACCAATGCCCTATAAAACCTCAGCATTATATCCTTAATGTCTAATAAGAATGATAAGAAACAACAATTACTAAAACAGAGCGAGAGAGAGAGAGAGAGAGAGAGAGAGAGAGAGAGAGAATTAATTTTGCCACTTGAAGGAATGAACGGACAGTGTGTTAAACTTCTGACTTTAATAATATTATGGAGATCATTCATATCTGTGAATGACCATTAGTCATGTGTTTTTAACCCAGGGATGGTTTGTAAATGCTCAATACATGAAAATAATTAACTGAGAATGGGGAATCCTAACTACAGGAAGGACTATAGAGAGAGTGCAGAAGAGATTTACAAGGATGTTGCCTGGATTAAAGAGTGTACCTTATGAGAATAGGCTGAGTGTACTTGGCCTTTTCTCCTTGGAGCGATGGAGGATAAGAGGTGACCTGATAGAGGTGTATAAGATGATGAGAGGCATTGATTGTGTGGATATCCAGAGGCTTTTTCCCAGTGCTGAAATTGTTAACATGAGGGGGCATAGTTTTAAGGTGCTTGGAAGAAGGTACAGAGGGGACGTTAGGAGTAAGTTTTTCACACAGAGAGTGGTGGGTACATGCAATGCACTGCCGGCAATGGTGGTTGAGGCAGATACAATAGGAATTTTTAGGAGACTCTTTGATAGGTACACAGAGCTTAGAAAAATAGAGGGCTATGCGGTAGGGTAATTCTAGGCAGTTTTTAGAGTAGGTTACATGGTCAGCACAACATTGTGGGACGAAGGGCCTGTAATGTGCTGTAGATTTCTATGTTCTATGTTTTATGTCGATACTCATCCATCTCTGCCTTTCAATTTCACTATGAAGCTCGGTTGCATCCAATATCATAGCAAATGTTACGTCTTGGATGTGTATGGCTTTATTCCTAGTAAACTTTTCTCGAAGTTGCAGGAGGCGAGTAGCTGAGTGACTGACAGGAGAAATGTAAATAGGCAGTTAGAACAGAGCACCCCTGTGGCCATTCCCCTCAAAAACAAGTATATCGCTTTGGATACTTCTGTGGGGGATGACCTCCCGGGAGAATGCCATGGCGACCGGGTTACAGGCACTGTCCAAGGTGCAGAAGGGAAAGAGAGAGAAGAAGGGAGTGGTAGTGATAGGGGACTCAATAGTGAGGGGAACAGACAGGAGATTCTGTGGACGTGAACAGGACACTCGGGAGGTTATGTTGCCTCCCAGGTGCCAGGGTCAGGGATATCTCAACATATTGTAGAGGGAGGGGGAGCAGCCAGATGTCTTGGTACATATTGGTACCAATGACATAGGAAGGAAATGCAATGAGGTTCTGAAAAAGAATTTAGAGAGCTAGGTAGAAAGCTGAGAAGCAGGACCTCCACAGTAGTAATTTCTGAATTGCTGCCTGTGGCACACGCCAGTAGAAACAGGATGATCTGGCAGATAAATGCATGGCTCAGAAACTGGTGCAGTGGGCAGGGCTTCAGGTTCTTGGATCATTGGGATCTCTTCTGGGGGAGGTATGACCTGTTCAAAAGTGACGGGTTGCACCTGATCCCGAGGGGGACCCATATTCTCGTGGGCAGGTTTGTTAGAGCTGTTGGGGAGGGTTTAAACTAACTTGGCAGGGGGTTGGGAACTGGAGTGAAGGGACTCAGGATAGGACAGATGGTAAAAAAGTAAAGATAGCGTGCAGTCAGACTGTCAGGAAGAACAGGCAGGTGATGGGACTTAGTTGCAGCCAACAGGCTGAGTATCAAATCATTAGGAATGCAGAATCAGAAAGGATAACAAATACAGTACTCAAGGTGTTGTATCTAAATGTGCGTAGTATAAGAAATAAGGTGGATGATCTTGTTGCAATATTACAGATTGTCAGGTATGATGTTGTGGCCATCACTGAATCGTGGCTGAAGGATGGTTGTAGTTGGGAGCTGAATGTCCAAGGTTACACGTTGTATTGGAGGGATAGGAAGGTGGACAGAGGTGGTGTGGCTCTTCTGGTAAAGAATGGCATCAAATCAGTAGAAAGATGTGACATAGGATCTGAAGATGTTGAATCCCTGTGGGTTGAGTTAAGAAACTGCAAGGGTAAAAGGACATTGATGGCAGTTATATACAGGCCTCCCAACGGTGGATGGGAGGTGGATCTCAGGTTACAACAATAAATAGAAAATGCAAGTCAAAAGGGCAATGTTACAGTAGTCATGGGAGATTTTAACATGCAGGTCGATTGGGAAAATCAGGTTGGTAATGGATCTCAAGCGAGTGAGTTTGTTGAATACCTGAAATGGCTTTTTAGAGTAGTTTGTCATTGTCATTGATCAGCTATACTGGATTGGTGTTATGTAATGAACTGGAGGTGATTAGTGAGCTTAGGATAAAAGAACCCCTAGGAACCAATGATCACAATATGATTGAGTTCAACTTGAAATTTGATAGGGAGAAAGCGAAGTCTGATGTAACAGTATTTCAGTGGAGTAAGGAAAATTACAGTGGTATGAGACAGGAATTGGCCAAAGTAATTTGGAAGGAGTTGCTGGCAGGGATGTCAGCAGAGCAGCAATGGTGTGTGTTTCTGGGAAAAATGAGGAAGGTGCAGAACATGTGTATTCCAAAAATGAAGAAATACTCAAATAGTAAAATAGTACAACCATGACTGTCAATGGAAGTCAAAGCTATTGTAAAAGCAAAAGAAAGGGCATACAATGAAGCAGAAATTAGTGCGAAAATAGAGGACTGGGAAGTTTTTAAAAACCTACAGAAAGCAACTAAAAAAATCATTAGAAGAGAAAAGGTGAAATATGAAAGCAAGTTTTCAAATAATATCAAAGTGGATAGTAAAAGTTTTTTCAAGTATGTTAAAAATAAAAGAGAAACAAGAGTGGATATAGGACCAATAGAAAATGAGGCAGAAGAAATAATAACTGGGCACAAGGAGATGGCTGATGAAGCAAATGAGTATTTTGTATCAGTCTTTACCGTGGAAGACTCTAGCAGTATGCCTGATGTTGTAGTGTGTGAAGGAAGAGAAGTGAGTGCAGTTACTATTACAAGAGAGAAGATGCTCAAAAAGCTGAAAGACCTAAAAGTACATCAGTCACCCGGACCAGAGGAACTGCACCCTGGGGTTCTGAAAGAGGTAGCATTAGAAATTGTGGTGGCAATAGAAATGATTTTTCAGAAATCATTGGACTCTGGCATGGTGCCAGAGGACTGGAAAATTGCAAATGTCAATCCACTCTTTAAGAAAAGAGGAAGGCAGCAGAAAGGAAATTATAGACCAGTTGGCCTGACCTCAGTGGTTGGGAAGATGTTAAGAGTCAATTGTTAAGGATGAGGTGATGGAGTACTTGGTGACACAAGACAAAATAGTACAAAGTCAGCATGGTTTCCTTCAGGGAAAATCCTGCCTGATGAACCTGTTGGAATTCTTTGAGGAGATTACAAGTATGATTCCAGGATAAAGGAGATGCAGTGGATGCTGTATATTTGGACTTTCAGAAGGCCTTTGACAAGGTGCAAGTTAAGAGTCTATGGTGTTACATGAACGTTACTAACATGGTTAGAGCATTGACTGATTAGTCGGAGGCAGCGAGTGGGAGTAAAAGGTTCCTTTTCTGGTTGGCTGCCAGGACTAGTGCTGTTTTGCAGTGGTCAGTGTTTGGACTACTTCTTTTTAGCTGTATATAAGTGATTTAGATGATGGAATAGATGGCTTTGTTGCCAAGTTTGCAGATGATACGAAGATTGGTGGAGGGGCAGATAAAGTTGAGTAAACAGTTAGGATACAGAAGGACTTGGACAGATTAGGAGAATGGGCAAGAAAATGGCAAAGGAAATACAGTGTTGGAAAATGCATGGTCATGCATTGGTAGTAGAAATAAACATGTGGATTCTAAATGGGGAAAAACAACCAGGAATCTGAGATGCAGAGGGACTTGGGAATCCTTGTGCAGAACACCCTAAAGGTTAACTTACAGGTTGGGTTGGTGGTGAGGAAGGCAAATGCCATGTTAGCATTCATTTCAAGAGGTCTAGAATAAAAAAGCAAGGATGTGATGCTGAGGCTTTATAAGGCACTGGTGAGGCCTCACTTTGCATATTGTGAACTGTTTTGGGTCCCTCATCTTAGAAAAGATGTGCTGGCATTGGAGAGGGTTCAGAGGACATTCACAAGGATGATTCCAGGAATGAAAGGATGAACATTTGAGGAAAGTTTGATGGCTCTGTGTCTGTACTCATTAGAATTCAGAAAGATGAAGGGGGGATCTCATTGAAACCTTTCGAATGTTGAAAGGCCTAGACAGAGTAGATGTGGGAAGGGTGTTTCCCATGGTGGGGGAGTCTAGGACAAGAGGGCACAGCCTCAGGATAGAGGGTCACCCTTTCAAAACAGAGATGCAGAGAAAGTTCTTTAGCCAACGGGTGGTGAATTTGTGGAATTTGTTGCCACGTGCAGCTGTGGAGGCCAGGTCGTTGGGTGTATTTAAAGCAGAGATTGATAGGTTCTTGATTGGACATGGCATCAAAGTTTGTGGGGAGAAGAAGATAAAAGTATCAGCCATGACTGAATGGTGGAGCAGACTTGATGGGCCAGATGGCCTAATTCTGCTCCTATGTCCTATGTCTTTCAGCAGGGTATTAGTATCGATTTTAACCAATGTTTCAATGACCAACTCTGCCATCTTCATCAGGCAGAGTTTGTCATCAAAAAATCGGTTAAAGTCGATACCTGTACCTGTCTAGAAGCCCAAGAAGAGTTTATTCATCGTATACACCAGGAAAGCACTCAATCCTTTATGGCTCAAACAGCTAGTTACATTATTTCTCCAACAACAAAATATAAAAGGAGCAATAGCTGTTCTTACAGGAAGTTTGTTCTGTGAAAGGCGGAATGCTGCTTCTGACTTGTTGACTTTGCATAAAGCAGAGCCAGCCGTGATGATCATTTCCAGCAGTTACATTTCAAAATGAAATCAAACACTTGATTTTATAATTAAATCTTGTTAAACCTGATCAGAATGTTTTAGACCCATTGAGGGGGGATTGTGCTCAAATGGAGACAAATAAAAAACCTGAATAAATATTCTGATTTCTTGATGGTATACACAATTTATGTGAATCTTAAACACATTATTATACACCGTAGCCTGAGACTTCCTTCTAGGTAGCACAATGGTTCAAATTATACTTGACAGGTGGAGGTGGATATCGGACTATTAAATTTCAACAACTATGTTAACATAATGTGTACCAGATGTTTGTCACATTAGTCAAACACTCCTAAACAGGATGAAGATTTATCCTTCTCAAACTTCATGCTGTGCTCACTTTAAGCATTACATAGATATAAAAACTATTATATAGAGAGTGCAAGCCTCTAATCTAAGCATTGCTATAAATTATGAGATGCAAAATTCTCCATAATTTGGTGGAAGTAATAAGGTTGATTTTACAAATGTTTTGCCCCAACCCAAAGTCTTTCCTACTGAGATGGTGTACTTAAGACTTATGCTTGACTATCCAATGTAATTTTTAACCTTTTAATTCTTCCACAGTGGTGCTTTTTATGTATCGATTTAACATGAATTGCACTGTTGATTATTTTTACACAATGACTCCCCTACTTCCTTGTGTTTTCACAGTTACTATGTTTATAATTATTGCATTTTATCTTGCAAGGCTGCAAAATTATGTTTTTAAACACTTTCTACAAAAATATGTTAGCAACAATCACTTGTATCTGTAATATTCTCTCTGTTTGGATTCTGGAATGTTCTGTGAAAAGTGCAACATTGCTCATTTGGGTAAGATTGTGTATCTGCATAAATAAAATCTGGAAATAGCATACACACGTTTTCAAGGCTGAACAATGCACCAAGGAAAGAAATATTTTGATATAATAGCTCCTTATCTGATCTAGATAATATCACACTTTGTTGTAATACTACTTTAGGCAAATATTAAGTATGTCCACTAACTATTCTTCACTACTGCCAAAGCCACAAATTTTATTTACATGTGGTTAGAAATCTGTAATTACCATGTCAACATTCTGAGACAGTGCATCACTTGGGGACAGCCAAACTCCCAGAGCTGCCAACAGATGAAACTTTTGTCGCTTGGGAATAGTTCTGGCAGCAAGACAGTTTTTTTTTTTGCGCAGTGTTCTTATTCCCTTAGCTCTAAAATAACAAAAGTTGAAGATATCTTTTAAGTCCACCTGAAGTTAAATAGGGTGGAGTGTTGGTAGTATTGTTTTACTGGTTTTCATTTGTGACTCAGTGCATGATACTGGTTGTGTTTTGCAATGCAATGGGATCCTATCCAAGATGGCAATGTGGTGTGGATCCCACAATTGTTGTGGGCATGTGGAATTTAAATTGGTTGGAAGCACTTAAAATCAAAAACCTGGATTTTTAAAAAAATTACTTATTTTTAACTGCCATTTTGACTCAGGCCAAACCATGTGCCCTAAAGAATGACAGTAATGTTTTCTATTACAGTTTTCTTAAATGTAAAATTAGTTTTAAATAAATTGGAGTCCTCCTATCACTTCAGAGAAGAAAAAGCAAATGCGATAATTAAACACAAGTAAATGGAAGTAATATGGGTTTCTACTCAGATCACTGAAGTGCAGAGAGTTACAATAATGGAAGAGGTTATGGATAGGGAGAGATTTGATAGTGGTATTCAAAATTATGAGTGGTATAGGTAGGGTAAATGCAAGTAGGCTTTTTCCACTGAGGTTAGGTGAAATTAGAACTAGAGGCCGTGAATTAAAGGTTAAAGGTGAAATGTTTAAACGGAACATGAGACGGACCTTCTCCATTCAGAGGGAATAAGCTGCTAGCAAAAGTGGTAGATATGAGTTAGTTTTCAACATTTAAGAGAAATTTGGATGGGTACATGGATAGGGAGGGTATGGTGGAATATGGTCCAGATTCAAGTCAATGGGACTGGGCAGATAAATAGTTCTGCATGGACTAGATGAGTTAAGGGCCCATTTCTTTGCAGTAGTGTTCTATGACTCTAAGTGAGTCTTCAAATTAACATGGTGTAAGAATCATCATGAAATAAAAAATATCCTTAATACTTTTAAGCTGCTTTAAAGATTCATTATCAGAAAACAATGATACTGGGCTAGCTGAGGACTCATTGTGAGAAGTGACCAGAAGCTTTTTGATAGTAGCAGGTTTCAAGAATGTTATAACAGGAAAGAGTGTTTTGTTTTGGAGAGAATTCTAGAGATCTGAGCACTTAGCTACTAACAACAGAGTGAAAAAAAATGGGTTTGTACAAGAAACCAGATGGGGAGCTCTTATAGAATCATAGAAAAGATTCCTGTTCACACTCAACAAAAAATGGGCTTTAGATTTTGGTTTATGCGTTTGGTCTGTGGTAGTGTTGGTTATGACATTTCCATTGTTCACCTATGCATTTTTAAAAAATATGATGAGGGTTTCCGTCACTGCCAATCACAATAAAATTATCTAGCCCTGGCAACATACTTGTAAATATGCTCCATCCTGCTCTGGTGCTATCACACCTTCTTGTTGTGTGATGGCAGGAATTAATCTATGTGCCTGGAGGAGGCTACAGAGAAAAAGAGGGGAACAGGTGGATTTGAACTCTAGGGGTATAAGCTGGTGGACCAGGGGGTCAATCATAGAGCACCATGATGATAGTGAACTGGACTTGGTGTCCATCTTTTGATGTTAGCCAAGCAGTGAGACAATTAGAAGCACGAGATAGAGATCAAGAAATGTTGAGCTGAATGTAATTGAAGAGCTAAGGACTATAGATATTGGATCTCTGGACCATCAGATATTTTCCCAAACAAGAGAATACTTCCTATTGGTTGAGATAGCATCAAGATTTAGAACTCTAGTGAAAATATTTGGAAGGATGAATTGAGTTACTTTAGATTTTTTTAAATATTTCATGGAATGCCACATTTTTTGTTTGGTAAGTGCATTTTTTTAACCCAGATATCTGCTGAAAACTAGTTATTAAAGGCTTCTCCCAGGTGTTATCTTTGTTCCATGTATGCATAATTTGCCTGGTAAAACAAACGTTTTGCCATGTAATATGTTGCTTGATTGAACTGATTTTGGGAATGGGTTTCCAATTATGCAAGTAGTCCACTAGCTTCAGGGAAAATAAAGCGATATTGGAAAGCAGCAAGTGTTGCAGACAGTATATTTAAACAATAGGCATTATTTCCATCCATTGCAAACTTTCAAATAAGCTAACTTATAACGTGCCTGGGTGAACCTTACCTGCTACATTTTGCATTTTGAAAATTAATATTTTTGAGATATGGAAATAGGCAGAAATACGATTGGTAAATTATCCTCAATTCCAGAGTCATTCTAACAATTATTTTGTTCTTAATTTTTAAATTTGCCAGTTATCTCACATCTCTGAAACATACCCGATGTTTTAATGAAAAATGTTCAGCTATGTAATCAACTTTGATCGCTCTGCAACTATTGATTGCGCTAAGCACGTCAAGAGGAGTAACCATATCTTTGAATGGTATAGTGCAAAGCTCAACTTTCTCCTAGTCAACTTCATGCGTGGGACTACAAGCGGTATTGTGTGTGTGTATGGTGGGGGGTGGATTAGGGAGGGAGGGGGTCGATCACACTTAGCTGAACTACACTGTGAGAGAGTCTATGATTTAATCTGGTAGTTATCTGTGAAGAATGCATCGGTCCTTATCGTCGCACGGTCGGAAACACAGCTGAAGTCCTCCATCACACACAAGAGAAGACCTGCAGAAGCTGTAAGCCCAAGCAAGGCACGCAGAATGCTGGAGGAAGTCAGAAGGCCAGGCAGCATACATGGAAACGAGTAAGCAGTCGACGTTTCGGGCAGAGACTCTTCATCGAGACTTTCTGTGTTTTGCCAGTTTCCCAGTTAAGTCCCAAGTAGACAAGATTCTCCCTTGTTGATTGTTCCCGGGTTGCTCTGAAACCTGCATTGCATCTTTTCTCTTCAACTCTTATAGAATTGATTAGTATTTCATATATTTTTATTCGAGACCTGTTACCGCAGTCGTAACCAACTTCCAATAGCAGATCTCCATAGCTTCCATCTTGGAAATACATACTCTAACATGAGTGGCAAGGCAGCTTCTTTTTCTCCACGAATCGACAAAATGCGGGGCTAGAGAAATGTTTAACTTACACCGGAAAAAAATAGCTGTACAGCGCTTCAAAACGTGACCCTCTGTGTATCATTTTTAATGACAGGAAACATCAAAACGCTGAAAGAGATTTTCAAGCCGAATACAGATTTCTCTCTCTCTATTGGGTATTCATCTTGGAAACAATCTTTCATGCCCACACATATTAAAAAAGAAAAGGGGGGAAAATAGAGGTCGACTCACGTCTTCGGCTGAGCGAGTAAAGGCTGTGCCCCTTGCGCGCCACTCAATCAGCAGTTCCCAAGGCTGGTTGCATGGGAAAAGCTGGATGGAAGTGGTCCAAAATCAGCATTACATGCATTTATTGTTCTCCCGCACTGATTAGAGAGCACACAATGAAAACAGCGGCTCTATTTTCTAACGGTTCTCCCAACCTCACGCTGCCATTAGTGACTGCAGCTTCATGCCAACTTTCTCAGTGACTCCCGGGCCATATCTGAGCGATATTATGACTTGTTAATTGATGCTTAAGGTCACCGAGAGACACGCAAGTGCATCCTATATCAGGAAATGTAGACTGTCTCAGGAGTGAAATATTTGGCTTTAAGGACAAGTCTGGCTGTGACTCGGAAATCATGGGAAGTTAGTTTAGAGCAGACAGTCTCCAGGCGCCACACTGCCTAGTGTCATATATAATGTAAGAGAATAATAGACTTTCCTGCCATTCACAATAATATATAGCCCTTACATAAATCCTCCCGCCAGGGGCTCAAAATTGAGATTTTAAAACTGAAGTGTTTATGCTTCACTTCTCGGTGTCCTTATAGTGGTTAGATCAGATTTTACCAATGATTTGTCCATCACTTCCGCACGTGAGCTGGTTTAGAAGTGGGGCCAATTGTCATCCACTGAGTTGATCACTGAAGTGAAGTATAAGTAACTTGTGAACATAAAATCGGCGTGAAACAACGCAACACTTTGAAACCAACTCTTTTGATTCAACAGACCAAAGTACAGCGACTGAACCAATGAAAATGAAACCCCGTATGCCCTGTGGACATATAATAATATAACCGGACCTATCAGGTGCATTTATTGGGGTTCAGTTATATGTATGTCGGCTGCAGTTGTGTTTCCACATACGTGTGTGTATGTATGGGGGTGTGGGGCTCGGTGAAATGTGTCATTGTGTGTGCGTACCTGTGTGTTCGTTTGAGTAATATTGCTGTCAATCAGACAAGAAGTCAAACCACACTATCTTTTGATCAAGATTACGTCCCACTGCCGGCCGATAGTGATTTTTGGGTCGAAATTCATTCATATAAACCATAATTGCTTCATAGATGAAAACATTGTAAAATATGTTCAAATCTTTCGTCATCTGAGCCCTATCAAGGTGCTTTAAAAACCCTGCGGCTGATGTCTTCTCCAGCGGACGCCGTAAGGAGCTACACAGTAGATTTGTAGTAGGTTGTCTTTTTCTGGCATTTGTTGAAGCGGGACAATGTTGGCCAGGACAGAGGAGCTTTCTGGTTTGTGTGTGTGTGTGTGTGTGTGTGTGTGTGTGTGTGTGTGTGTGTGTGTGTGTGTGTGTGTGTGTGTGTGTGTGTGTGTGTGTGTGTGTGTGTGTGTGTGTGTGTGTTAATCTTGTAGATTGGGGCCCATCCTCTCCTCCACTCTGCGCGTCCGCTCCCGGATAACCTCCTTGATCTGGCCTTGCACTGTTCTCCTTCCTAATGTATCCGCAACACAGGGCCCTCTCGCATGTGCCGCACTGGAAACATAATCGCTGTTTCAAAGGGAATTCCCACCTGTGTACAGGAGACCTGCTTTAACTCAAGTAAATGCTTGAGGGATCTTTGGGACTGACAACGAACGTGGAAAGAAATAGGGGGAATAGGAAATTAGTGTTCCCGTGCCGATTTTCACCTGTAGTCTACAGGGGCATCTGTTGTGTCAACGGTCCTTTTGATGTGACTCTTTAACATTGTAGTTGGTAATTCATTAATAGAATTCATTCATGCGCACAGACTAATGTTGAAACATGGTGCAAAACAGATTTAAAAAATTACACAAGGCTATTCATGACAAAGATAAGACCATAAGACATAGGAGCAGAGTTAGGCCATTCAGCCCATCGAGTATGCTCCTCCATTCCATCATGGCTGATCCCGGATCCCACTCAACCCCATACACCTGCCTTTTCGCCATATCCTTTGATGCCCTGACCGAAGCGATCAACTTCTGCCTTAAATATACCCGTGGACTTGGCCTCCTCCGCAGTTTGTGGCAGAGCATTCCACAGATTCACTGCCCTCTGGCTAAAAAATTCCTAGCTACCTCTTTTCTAAAAGGTCTCCCCTCAGTTTTGAGGCTGTTCCCGCAAGTTCTGGATACCCTCACCATAGGAAATATCTTCTCCAAATCCACTCTATCTAGTCTTTTCAACATTAGGTAGGTTTCAATGAGATCCCCACCGCCCACATTGTTCTAAATTCCAATGAGTACAAGGCCAAAGTTGCCAAACGCTTCTCATATGTTAACCCCTTCATTCCCGGAATCATCCTCGTGAGCCTCCTCTGGACTCTCTCCAATGACAACACATCCTTTCTGAGATATGGGGCCCAAAACTGTTGATAATATTCCAAGTGCAGCCTGACTAGTGTCTTATGAAGGCTCAGCATTATCTCCTTGCTTTTATATTCTAATCCCCTTGAAATAAATGCCAACATTGCATTTGCCTCCTATACCACAGACTCAACCTGTAAATTAACTTTCTCGGAGTCTTGCATGAGTCTAAGTCTCTCTGCACCTCTGATATTTGAACCTTCTCCCCATTTAAACAATAGTCTGCATTATTGTTCCTTTAACCAAAATGAATTATCATACATTTTCCAACATTCCTTTCCATCTGTCACTTTTTTTGCCCATTCTTCCAATTTGTCTAAGTTCTGCTGCAATCACATTGCTTCCTCAGCACTAGCTACCCCTCCATCTATCTTTGTATCATCTGCAGACTTTGCCACAAAGCCATCAATTCCGTTATCCAAATTATTGACTAACAATGTGAAAAGTAGCGGTTCCAATACTGACCCCTGAGGAACACCACTAGTCACCAGCAGCCAACCAGAAAAGGCCCCTTTTATTCCCACTCACTGCCTGCTGTCTCTCTAATTGTGCCACGAGTTCATCCACCTTATTCTGAATGCTACGCACATTTAAACACAGCACCTTCAGTCGTGCATTCTTTGTCCTTTTGAATTTTGCCTATGTGGTACAATTTAACTCTGTCTGCATTTTTACCCAGTCATTGGCTTGTCCTTCTTACATTCATGTTACACCCATCATTTACCATGTAAACCTGCTGGCTTATCCTCTGTTCTACCATACTGGTTCCCATCTCTCTGCCACAGTAGTTTAAATCACTCCCAACAGCTTGAATTAATCTGCCTGCAAGAATATTGGTCCCCCTCGGATTCAAGTGTAACCCGTCCCTTTTGTGAATCATGAATACTAACCAGCAGAACTAGAATTTCACATCCTGAAGAAGGATCTCGGCCTGAAATATTGACTTTTTAATTCCTCATCATGGTTATATTAGGTACCCAAAAATATATAAAGCACAAAGGAATAGGAAAGTAAGGTTCACCCAGAGGATACTGGAAGAACTCAGCAAGTCAGGCAGCACCTATGGAGGGAAATAAACAATTTATATTTCAGGTCCAGATCCTTCATCAGGACCCATGAAAGGTCTTTGCAAGAAACATCAACTATTTATTCCTCTTCATAGATGCTGTTTGACCTGCTGAGTTCCTCCAGCATTTTGTGTGTGTGCCACGCTGGATTTCTAGCATGTGCAGAATCTCTTGTGTTTAGAATCATGGGGGTTGATGATTGTACTGCCGTTCCTTTCTTTATTGGCTTCCTGGCTATGGAGAGAAGACGAATTTCAGAGTTGTATACTTTGATAATAAATGATCCTTTAAAAGGAACCTTTGAGAATTTCAAGAAAAGGGAAACAGGACCATGATTTGACAGCCCATCTGAAGCATACAAATTAGATAGTCAAGCCTGTACATTATTGTTCGGCTAAAAACATTTCACTCAGAGGTACAGGCAGACTCCTACCGATGTCATAAACCAAAGTGAAGGCTGGATTATCATCAATGTGTTTGCTAACCGAACCACTAAATTGTATTTCTTGATTTCTCTACAAATTGAATTGTAGTTGAATTTAATTTAAATAATTAAATTGTATTTATTGACTTCTTGATAGCTACTTGTCTTTGCAATACTGTAAATATTAAATAATGAAGGAAACAAGGCAGTAGTTGGTTGAATATTTTGTGCAGCAGTTGTCAGCTTCCCCCCGTTTGAAAAGATCTTAAAACAATTCTGCTTAAAACTTCTTGTTTCTCTTGTGTTTTTAATTTCCCTATTTAGTATCAAGCCCAAAATTAGTTTTCCTTTCATTTTCAGTGGTTAAGCACAGGATTTGATTGTGGCACTTTTGAAATAACAATTGCACCCTTCATAATCACTTCTGAAACATCAATGAGCAATGACAATTAGAAATACTGTCAACATAATGCTGATTAGAAAGTCTCATAAGCCTGTTATATTGATTTTTGTCTCAATTTAACAGCATTTTCTCATCAAAAATGTTGTAGAAACTCTTTCTGATGCAGTTTGAAGCAATAGATCCCAGTGCAGATTGGTTTAATAGAAGCTGTCTGAGAACTCCATGACTGATGACTCACTTACTAACTTAGATATGCAATCTCACTGAAGCTTAATAAGCTTTCAACACAGATCTTGCCAGATCCCAACTAACATTAAATCTTTCATTAACAGCTAGACTCCAGTTAGCAGAGGCTTGTACATGCTGTTAAATATGTATGGGCAGCGTTTCATTTTTGGCAGAGCATAGGCAATAATAAAAATAATTTTCCTGTTTCAAAGTTGCCACACAGATTACTTCAATAATATGGAGTGTGTGCTCTTTCCGCAGAAATGCACTCTTCGCTGATGTAGGCCTAGAGAATTCAAGTGGAGCTTGGGGAAGTCAAATCTCAATGAGTCAGAAACCTGCAGAGAGGAACTCCCAGAATTTAATTATCTAATATTAGAATATCTAATCTATTATCTAGTTATCTGGTATGTTCTCTATTATCAAGCTGCATTGGCAAACTTTCTGACGATATGATGCATTGCAGATTCTAGAATCTGGAGCAGGTCACAAAGTACTAGAGTAATTCAGCAGGTCAGGGAGCATCTGTGGAGGGAGATGGACAATCAATGTTGTAAGTTGAGACCCTTCATCTGGACTGAAGGGCCTTGACCCAAAACCTTGATTGTTCATTGCCCTCTACAGATAACGCCTGACCTGCTGGGTTCCTCCAGTACTTTGTATATTGGAGAAACTTTCTCTTGTTTATCACCCCAGTAATCAGCTTATTGTTAAGTGCTGATTGGTAGGTTATGCAGAGCTAGGTTATATCTGTCCCAGCTGTACTGAAAGATCTCTCTTTATTATCGGTTCTGTTAGTAAGCTAGATTGACTTTGAAATCATCAAGCGTGCTTAATGTAATGGTTTGGTTCACTGGACTGGATTATTGATTGTCATGTGGGTTGCTGCTGTAACATTTCCATTGCTAATCCTAATCTTTTTAAAAAGACCCCCTGGTTTGAGGCTGACCTAATTCCCTTCTAGTTCTGAGGTGTCAGAGAGCCACTGACTGCCACAGGTGGGTCTGGTGACACTCAATGGGGTGAATGGCTAGGCTATTCTTGTGCTCAGCTTCCACGTTTTCTTGTCATGAGCAGTCAAGACACTTGAGCCATTTTGAGCAGCAGTCAGGGATCAATAGATGAAGATATTGCAGTTTTCAAATAGAATGAGAATGCTCTTGAAGCAGTTTCACTTTCTTCCTGGAAACCTCCTTTCTATGAGGGGATACTGACCTTGGTTCAATTATACTGTCAAAGGATTTGATGATTTTGCTGGGTCAGTGTAAGTGGTATCATGCTTGAAGCTGCCTGTTATCTCTTATAAAATAAAACTCTCTTTACCATTTGTATGAAAATGCAGTGTCTGGTATGGTGACAGAAGAAACATTAGGTAATATAATGGGGGGGGGTAGAATATTGTGAAAGTACAGCACTAGAAATGAAAGGTTATTGAAAAGCAGCTCTGTATTCACCCACAGAAGTAGCATTGTCTGTACTTAGAGTCAACCAGACAACCAGAGACTCTGAAAATAAAATGCTAATTTCATTCACCATCACAGGGCACTGATTAAACTATGAAAGCATAAGGCATAGGAGCAGAATTAGGCCATTCAGCCCTTGAGTCTGCTCCACCATTCAATCATGGGCTGATTTATTATCCCTCTCAGCCCCATTCTCCGCTTTTTGCCTGTAATCTTTGCAACCCTTACTAATAAAGAACCTATCAAATTCTGCTTTAACTGTATCCAATGACTTAACCTCTACAGCTGTCTTTGACAATGAATCCCACAGATTCACCATCCTCTGGCAAAACAATTCCTCATCAATTTTCTAAAGGGACATCCTTGTACTCTGAGGCTGTGCCCGCCAGTCCTAGAATCCTCCACTATAGAAACGTTCTCTCAATGTTCACTCTACCTAACTTTTTAATTTTTTGATAGGTTTCAGTGCGATTTCTCCCACATTTTTCTAAACTCCAGTGTACAGGCCCAGAGCCATCAAACACTTATCATATGTTAACCCTTTCTTTCCCAGGATAATCCTTGTGAAACTCCTCAGGACTCACTCCAATGCCAGCACATCCTTTCTTAGATAAAGGGCCCAAAACAGCTCACAATACTCCAAGCACAGTCTGACTAATGCCTTATAAAGCCTCAGCGTTAGAGAGAAATTCAGACCTTTGGCAACTGATACCAATGTGTGTACACCATCACTGGTCACTGAAGCATTCATTGAGATACTTACATTAGAAAATAATTTGGATATTTGTTACTTTATATTATTATTATTATTAAAGTATAATGGTTTTAAGATGCTTCATGGCATAATCATGAGTATGCTTCCATAAATTAACCCTTTTTACTATTAAGATTTACCGTTATTGTTCTATTTTACGCACCATTAAGTTTCCCCTAATTTTGCATTTCAGTTATGTTGACCTAAAAAGACCACTAATCAGGGTTCTTTGACAGGAAAATAAATATGACAAAAATGATTGTTGATTTAAGTCTCATTGAAAGAGATAGTGGGTGTAGAGAAGGGTTTACAGAAGTTCAGAAAAAATGGGAGAGAACTGCGCCCAAAGTGGCCCACAGTTCGATAATACCTTTCTGTGTGGCTGCACCAGGCTGTGTATAAATTCTCTATACACAACACAGTGTGCTGAGAGTCTACCTGTCTGGGGCTTTTGAAGAATGGGTTTGGCCATGAGGCTGCAAAATGTTCCACTTAGTTGCCCCCTGCTGTGCCAACTATTCCCTGTGGGAAAGTTTGTGTAGAAGAAGAACACCTTTGACTTATCAACTAGGCAGAGGTCTGCAGGAATGTCTTGTGGAAAATGAGGTTGTGGATATCGTTGGATGATTCCCAAGCAGACTGCCAAGGTATTTGGTAGAATGCTTTATTGAAGTCAAATCAAAGTAAATTCATTATCAAATAACAGCTATGTTCTACCTTGACATTCATTTTCTTCTAGGCATTTACAGGAAATTAAAGAAATACAAAATATTTCTACAAGTGTAATATAATAGAAAAGCATTGTCAATGATCCCTTCCATCCATCCAACAATCTCTTTGACTCCCTTATTATCAGGCAGGGGTACAATAGCATTACGACAAGGATGGGATACAGTTTCTCGCCAAGCATGAGACTACCTAACTCTCTGCCACTACCCAGGACTCATTGCATATGAAATGCCAGCAGCATCGTACTGTTGACTTTTTAACTGTGTCATTCAGTATATACCCCTTATTATTTGTTAATTTATGCGTGGTGATATTATTTTATGTGCTATATGTGAGTTGTATATACTGTGTTGTGTACCTTGGTCTGGAGGAACGTTGTTTTGTTTGGCAGCATACATGTATATGGTTGAATGACAGTAAACTTGAATTAACTCAGCTTGAATTTATGAAAAAAACTATACATAAACAAAGACTGACAAACAACCAATGTTGTTAGTGTTTTTGAAAACCACCAGGACTTTGATTTGATGGTTGTGAGAAGGGCCCTTTTCATTAGACCTTTAGTCGCAGCAGCACATTACACTTCTCAAGGTGACTGCAATGGGAATAAGGCCATCATCCACCTCCTTCTGGAATTATGCATCTACCAAGAAAGTCTGGGAAGAGATGCAGTTGAGTTCAGCAATGTTCATTTCCAGTAGATGCAAATCCAAGCTCTTCCATTTGTTCCCAGGGACACAGCCCAAGGCAAACAATAACTGACGGTGAAATGTTGCCTCAGCCTGCTTGACGCTTGTTGCTCTTCCAGTACATGGAGTTGTAAGTGATCAAATGATGAAGACTGGTATGATCAAATGCCCTGGACCACATGCTGAGAGATAAATGGGTTTGTTGCAGAAACATGAAAGGCTTGATTGGCAAAGGCAGCAGTTCAAGATCCTGCCTCCATTGCACAGATGGGGCTGGAACCCATGTAAAACTCCATTCCGATTGTTGCTCAAGCAAAAATTGATGTTATGTTGATATAAGATAAATGGAAGAAAGGTCTCTAACTGGGAATAGCAGCATTAAGATGTCCTGATGAAGGGTCTTGGCCTGAAGTGTCAACTCTTTCTTCCTTTCCATAGATGCTGCCTGAGCTGCTGAGTTCCTCCAGCATTTTGTACGTGTTGCTTGGAATTTCCAGCATCTGCAAATTCTCTTGTGTTTAACATATGGAGTGTGTTACAAATATTCAGAATGATCAACATTTTTAATCACCATTGGTGTTTTAAGCATTCCATAAAACAGTCTTTCAACAACATTTGTCTTGTGATTCTGCTGCATCTGCATTCTTTAATTCAGTAATTAGTTTTGTTTACAATTGGATGTTTGAAGCCTCACTCCAGAATCTTGAACATGCAACTTAGGCTGAGTTGCAGGCATGCCGTCTTGTAACTTGGAACTGACTATTCTGAATGTAAAACAGTGATCCTGTCCACCCTTTCAGTTGGATTTCAAAACTTCCACAGCATTATTTGAAGAGAGAGTAGAAATACTTCTCCTGTTCCTTGACCAGAATCAAATCCTAAACTAGTACCATTAGTAAGGGATTAGTTTAGTTCAAAGTAAATTTATTATCAAAGTACCATATGCAACCCCGAGATTCATTTTCTTGCAGGCATGCTCGTTAAATCCAATAACCATAATAGAATCATTGAAAGATTCCACCAATGGGGAGGACAGCCAGTGTGCAAAAGATAACAAACTGTGCAAATACAAAATGAAAAAAGAAGAAATAATAATAATAAATAAATAAGCAATAAATATCAAGGACATGAGATGAAGAATCCTTGAAAGCGAATCTATAGGCTGCTGGAAGAGTTTAGTGATGGACAGGTAAAGTTGTGTGAAGTTATCCTCTCTGGTTCAAGAGCCTGATGGTTGAGGGATAATAACTGTTCCTGAACTTGGTGGTGTGAGTCCTGAGGCTCTTGTAGCTTCTTCCTGATGGCAGCAGACAGAAAAGAGCATGAGCTGGGTGGTGGGGGTCCCTTGCGATGGATGCTGCTTTCCTCTGATAATGCTCCCTTTGGATGTGCTCGATTGTGGGGATGGCTTTACCCATGAAGGACTGAGCCGTATTCACTATTTTTGTAGGATTTTCCCTTCAAGGGGATTGGAGTTTCCATACCAGGCTGGGATGCAGCATGTCAATATACTCTCCACACACAGTGTGGGCCAAAAGGCCTTTTCCTGTGCTGTTCTATGTTCTACGTTCTAAGTGTGTGTTCATTTTGACTATCAATTTATTATGTTATAAAAGCGCTTCATCTTCAAATATAGTTCTACTGTAACGCATTTGGGGTATTCTATGGTGGTGGCATCCGTCGGTCTCGAGAGACCATGGATCTGCGCCTGGAGTTTCCAGGGCGCAGGCCTGGGCAGGGTTGTATGGGAGACTGGCAGTTGCCCAAGCTGCAAGCCTTCCCCTCTCCACGCCACCGATGTTGTCCAAGGGAAGGGCACTAGGACCCATACAGCTTGGCACCAGTGATGTCGCAGAGCAATGTGTTGTTAAGTGCCTTGCTCAAGGACACAAACACGCTGCTTCAGCTGAGCCTCGAACCAGTGACCTTCAGGTTACTAGTCTGATGCTTTGCCCACTAGGCCACGGAATTATAGAAATTAAAGTTCTTTCTATATTTTTTTTCTGTATTTTTCTTCCACTCAAAATTTGTTACCACTCAGCATCACTACTTATAAATCAATTGCCTGGATAATTTGCTTATACAGTATGCCTCTTATAACTGAAGCATGTAAATCAACTCAATACTAATTTTCATTAGGATGTAAACACCTGTTTTTGCTGAAAGGTGTCACTTTCGACAAATGTAATTAATTGAGGTGTGTGATTCTACTGATGAGAATTCGTTTGCAATATTGATGACACGTATTATAAACACAAGAAATTCTGCTGTTCTGAAAATCCAAAGCAACATGCACAAAGTGCTGGAGAAACTCAGCAGGACAGGCAACGTCCATGGAAATGAGTAAACAGTCAACATTTTGGGCTGAGACTCTGCTTCAGGACTGGAAAGGAAGTGGGAAGATGCTGGAATAAAAAGGAGGGGGGAGAAAAAAGAAGTGGGAGGGAAAGGAGGATAGCAAGAAGGTGATAGGTGAAGACAGGTGGGTAGCAGAGGTCAAGGGCTGAAGAGGAAGGAGTCTGTTAGGAGAGGAAGAGTGGGCCATAGGAGAAAGGGAAGAAGGGGCACCGGGGGACATGATAGGCAGGTGAGAAGAGGTAAGAGGCCTGAGTGAGGAAGAGAGGGTGGAAGAGTAACACCTTATATTCTGCCTGATAGCCTCCTCAATGGCATGAAAATCGATTTCTCCTTTTGGTAAAAAGAAATTTTCCTTCCCCTCCTCTCCTCTTCTATACCCCACTCTGGCCCTTTCTCTCAGGATGTTATGTTTTAAATAAGACCCAAACTCCAGATTTGGTCTTATTTAAAACTCTAGTCTTATTGTTATGTATAAATCCATAAACTAAAATACTCCCCACAAAAGACAAAAACCATGCTGTCACTTTGTTGTGCCTCCATGAACGCTACTGACAGTAAAAAGAATTTCTTTTTAGTATTTTTTTCAGCTCAGTGTGAATGTTCTTTCTTGTAGACAGAAACCACAGGAGTACATGTGGCTCAAATAGATTTCCATTCACCAGTCCCAAAAGAGGAAGACCGGAGGGTGATACCTGGGACTGCTTTAAATCAATGTCATTTCCTTCTCATTTGTAGCAACAGTCAAACTCTTAATGGTTGACAGGTATGCTGCCTCAAGCACAGGCCTATTCTACTCAATATCTCCTCACAGGATGAGACCCTTATTCCTGAAACTCATCTGGTGAATCCACAGCACTCCTTCCTCGGATACGCGGACAAAAACTGCTCAGAGTCCATCCAGTCTTGTCTCACAAAAATCACGTCTGATTACTTTCTTAATCTGTTATTCTAGCCTCCTTACAAAGGGCCCAGCATATCAGTTATCTTGATAAATGTTTGCAGAAGTGACCGATTGATTGTATGTGCTTTGCGTAACAAGACAATTCCTCTTATCACCAACATTAAGTACTTCCTCATTAGTCTGTATATATTTTATTGATTCCCTTTTCAAAATGATAATCTCATATATGTTGATATCATAGTCTAATGTCTTGTCCATTCATTTAACCTGCTTCCATTTCTTGCTTGTTAAACTTTACTGCCAGCAGAGAGTGCTGATTTGTTTAAAATTTCACTGATGAATCTATAAACCGTGCATTACCAGTGTGAATTGCATTACTTGGAAAACTGGATAAACCATAGGAACATAAAGTACAGGAGCAGAATTTGGCCATTTGGCTCATCGAGTCTGCTCTGCCATTTCATAATGACTTGTCCATTTTCCTCTTAGCCCCAACCTCCTGCCTTCTTTCCGTATCCCTTTATACCCTGACTAATCAAGAATCTATTAACCTTTGTCTTAATTATACCCAATGACTTGGCCTACACAGCTGCCTGTGGCAACAAATTCCACAGATTCACCACCCGTTGGCTAACGAACTTCCTCCTCATCTCCAATGTAAATGGATGTCCCTCTATTCTGAGACTGTGTCCTCTGGTCTTAGACCCCCCCCCCCCCCCACCCACCACCACAGGAAACATCCTCTCCACGTCCACTCTGTCGAGCGCTTTCAACATTCGATAAGTGCAACTTTGAGTGCTTTTGGAGGCCTGAGTTTTTGGCAAGAAGAGAACATCTTTTGACAATAGACAATATTTTCTAAGTGGACACACAAGAATCTGCATCTGATGGAATCTGAAGTAAAAACAAACATCTTGAAGAACTCATAAATATCAGAAATTCTGCAGATGTTGGAAATCCAGAATAACACACAATATGCTGGACAAACTCCAACATTCCCGGAACACAAGAATGATACTAGGAATGAAAGGGTTAATGCATGAGGACTGTTTGATGGCTCTGGGCCTGTATTTGCTAAGGATTTGAAGAATGAGGGGGGGATCTCATTGAAACCTATCAAATATTCATCCTTGCTGTGGTCCAAGTGGAAGAATCGGGCCCAGAACACTGTGGTGCGGGGTGGGTGGTGTGGGGAGATGTCTCTATGGTCTCCTACTAAGAGCAGGTTTCCCCCTCCTCCTCCTTGCAGCCTGTGATGTATTGGGCTAAGTCCACTACTCTCTGCAGCTTCGTGCCTTTTTGTGCATTTGAGATGCCATACCAGACCATGATAACCAGTCAGGATTCTTTCAACAGTACATCTGTAGAAGTTTGTTAGAGTGTTCGATGCCAAGCAAGACCTCTGAAGAAAGTGTTTTCCTTTTATGTGTGTTTCTGTTATAGGCCTAAGATATATTGGTCCTCCAATCTGTTAACATCCAGGAGTTTAAAGCTGCTGACTCTCGCTCTAATGTACCTTTCCTCAAAGCAGAATAGTTATTAATCTCGTTGATGGTTCACCATTTGTCTTTTGATTAGGTCAGAGAAACGTTCTCAAATGTGCAAATGATTTTGAAATTAAAGATTAAAAAATCATGCATGCCCAACCAGTTGTGGTCTTTGTACTGGCTCTTGAACTGACTGGAACAATAATAATTTAAAATAACAAACAGTCTCATTTTAAACTCAAGGAATATTTATGTTTCAATGGAAAATAAATTGCACAGTGCCTTAAAATGGACAATGGGTGTTGATGTGGGATTAATTCACAGCCTGGTATAGAAACACCAATGCCCTTAAATGGAAAGTCCTACAAAAAGTAATGGATGCAGGCCAGTCCTTCATGGGTAAAGCCCTCCCCATCAAAGATCAGATCTTCGCGGAGCATTGTTGCAGAAAAGCAGCAACCATCATCTGGGAACCTCACCACCCAGCTTTCTTCTTTATGCTGCCAGTAGGAAGAAGGTACAGGAGCCTCAAGACTCACACCACCAGGTTCAGGAACAGTTACTGCTCCTCGACTATCAGGCTCTTGAACCAGTGGGGATAACATCATTCAACTTCACTTGCCCCATCACAGAACTGTTCCCATAACCTCTGGACTCCCTTTCAAGGACTCATCATCTCATGTTCTCAATATTTATTTGTCTTTATTTTCTTTTTGTATTATAACGGTTTGTTGTCTTTTGCAGACTGGTTGTCTGGCCTGTTGGTGTGGTCTTTCATTGATTCTATTATAGTTATTGGATTTATTTAGTACGCACGCAAGAAAATGAATCTCAGGGCTGTGTATGATGACATAACTGTTTGTGCTTTGATAATAAATTTACTTTGAACTTAGATGCTCGTACTAAAATCCAGTTTGAGTTTCATAAAGAGCAAGTTCTCCATGGCTGGAGTAGACAACAGTCTAGTGTTCTGTATATTTAAGATTCAGATGTTCATGTTCCCTGAGCACCGCAGACACATGGGCCCTAGCCCAAGTGCTGGGAGCCCTTCTCATCATTGGGCCTTCTTTTCTCCTACCCCTCCCATTCTCTTCCCCTTACTCCTTCTCCTCCTCATACTCCCCCTTAACCTCCTTTTATCTTCCTGTTCTCACTTCCCATTCTCCTCCCCATACCCTTCCTCTTTTCCTCATAGAACCATAGAACCATAGAACACTACAGCACAGTACAGGCCCTTCAGCCCTCCATGTTGTACCGACCCATATAATCCTTAAAAAAATGTACTAAACACACACTACCCCATAACCCTCCATTTTTCTTTCATCCATGTGCCTGTCCAAGAGGCTCTCAAATACCCCTAATGTTTTACCCTCCACCACCATCTCTGGCAAGTCATTCCAGGCACTCACAACCATCTGTGTAAAAAACTTACCCCTGATGTCTCCCCTAAACTTCCCTCCCTTAATTTTGTACCTATGCCCTCTAGTGTTTGCTATTGGTGCCCTGGGAAACAGGTACTGACTATCCACCCTATCTATGCCTCTCATAATCTTGTAGACCTCTATCAAGTCCCCTCTCATTCTTCTACGCTCCAAAGAGAAAAGTCCCAGCTCTGCTAACCTTGCTTCATATGACTTGTTCTCCAATCCAGGCAACATTCTGGTCAATCTCCTCTGCACCCTCTCCATAGCTTCCACATCCTTCCTATAATGAGGTGACCAGAAATGAACACAATACTCTAAGTGCGGTCTCACCAGAGATTTGTAGAGTTGCAACATGACCTTTCTACTCTTGAACTCAATTCCCCCGTTAATGAAGCCTAGCATCCCATAGGCCTTCTTAACTACCCTATCAACCTGTGCAGCGACCTTGAGGGATGTATGGATTTGAACCCCAAAGTCCCTTTGTTCATCCACACTCTTAAGTAACTGACCATTAATTCTGTACTCAGTCTTCTGGTTTGTCCTTCCAAAATGCATCACCTCACACTTGTCCAGATTGAACTCCATCTGCCATCTATATCCTCTTGTAACCTTCGACTACCTACAGCTCCATGCACATCTCCTCCAATCTTCATGTCATCCACAAACTTACTCACCCATCCTTCTGCCTCTACATCTAGGTCATTTATAAAAATCACAAATAGCAGGAATCCCAGGACAGATCCCTGCGGCACTCCACTAGTCACCGACCTCCAGGCAGAATGCTTTCCTTCCACAACTACCCTCTGCTTTCTTCCTTTAAGCCAATTTTTTATCTGAACAGCCAATGTTCCACTTATCCCATGCCTCACGACTTTCTGGATGAGTCTCTCATGAGGGACCTTGTCAAATACTTTGCTAAAGTCCATGTAGACCACACTCACTGCCCTACCCTCATCAATTTCTTTAGTTACCTCTTCAAAAAACTCAATCAGGCTCATGAGGCACGATCTTCCCTTCACAAAGCCATGTTGACTATCCATGAGTAGACGATACTTCTCCAAATGCTCGTAGATCCTATCCTTAAGAATCCTTTCCATTAGTTTGCATACCACCGACGTAAGACTCACTGGTCTATAGTTCCCAGGTTTCTCCCTATTACCTTTTTTAAACAAGGAAACTACATTTGCCATTCTCCAGTCCTCTGGCACTTCTCCTGCAGCCAAAGAAGATTCATAGAAACATAGAAAATAGGTGCAGGAGTAGGCCATTCAGCCCTTCGAGCCTGCAATGCCATTCAGTATGATCATGGTTGATCATCCAACTCAGAACCCTGTACCTGCTTTCTCTCCATACCCCCTGATCCCTTTAGTCACAAGGGCCATATCTAACTTCCTCTTAAATATAGCCAATGAACTGGCCTCAACTGTTTCCTGTGGCAGAGAATTCCACAGATTCACCACTCTCTGTATGAAGAAGTTTTTCCTCATCTCGGTCCTAAAAGGCTTCTCCTTTATCCTTAAACTGTGACCCCTCGTTCTGGACTTCCCCAACATCGGAATCAATCTTCCTGCATCTAGCCTGTCCAATCCCTTTAGAATTTTATACGTTTCAATAAGATTCCCCCTCAATCTTCTAAATTCCAGTGAGTATAAGCCTAGTCGATCCAGTCTTTCTTCATATGAAAGTCCTGCCATCCCAGGAATCAATCTGGTGAACCTTCTCTGTACTCCCTCAATGGCAAGAATGTCTTTCCTCAGATTAGGGGACCAAAATTGCACACAATATTCTAGGTGCGGTCTCACCAAGGCCTTGTACAACAGCAGTAGAACCTCCCTGCTCCTGTACTCAAATCCTTTTGCTATGAATGCCAACATACCATTTGCCTTTTTCACCGCCTGCTGTACCTGCATGCCCACCTTCAATGACTGGTGTACAATGACACCCAGGTCTCGTTGCATCTCCCCTTTTCCTAATTGGCCACCGTTCAGATAATAATCTGTTTTCCTGTTCTTGCAACCAAAGTGGATAACCTCACATTTATCCACATTAAATTGCATCTGCCATGAATTTTCCCACTCACCTAACCTATCCAAGTCACCCTGCATCCTCTTATGATCCTCAAAGATCATAGCTAATGGTCCTGCAATCTTTTCTCTCAATTCCCACAACAACCTGGGGTGTATCATATCCGGCCCTGGGGATTTATCCATCTTAATGTTTTTAAGAAGATCCAGCACTTCTTCTTCCTTAATCTCCACATTGTCCAGCACACAGGCCCGCTCTACTTCGACCTCATCCTGATCAAGATCCTTTTCACTTGTGAATACTGAAGCAAAGTATTCATATAGGACCTCCCCAGCCTCCTCCGTCTCCATTCACATGTTGCCCTCTTTATCCTTTAGCGGTCCCACCTTTGTTCTCGTCATCCTCCTATTCTTCACATACGCATTGAACACCTTGGGGTTCTCCTTAATTCTACATGCCAAGGCCTTCTCATGCCCCCTTTGAGCTCTCGTAAGTCCTTTCTTTAGCTCCTTCCTGGCTACCCTATATTTCTCATAAGCCCCTCCTACTTCCTGCTTCTTATATCTAACATATGCTTCCTTTTTCCTCTTGACGAGTTGCCTGACCTGTTTCGCCAGCTACGATTCCCTTTAACTACAATTTTTTCCTTGCCTCAGTGGGACAAACCTATCCTGAACTCAGCTCAAGTGGTCCCTAAACTTCTCCCACATTACTTCTGGGCTTTCCCCTTTGAACATCTGTTTCCAATTTACTCTCGCTAGTTCCTGCCTCATCCCTTCAAAGTTAGCCTTTCCCCAGTTAAGCACTTTAACATTTCGTCTGATTTTATCCCTTTCCATAGCTATGCTGAAGCTAAGGGAGTTGTGGTCACTCTTACCAAAATGCTCCCCCACCAGGAGGTCTGTCACTTGACCAGGTTCATTACCCAGAACTAGATGCAGTATAGCCTCTCCTCTCGTCGGTCGGTCCACATACTGTGTCAGGAATCCCTCTTGAACACACCTGACAAATTCAGCCCCATCTATCCCCCTTGCACTCAGGAGGTGCCAGTCAATATGAGGGAAATTGAAATCTCCCATAAGTACTACCCTGTATTTCCTGCACCATACTAAAATCTGCCTGCTTATCTGCTCCTCGGTATCCCGAGGGCTATTTGGGGGCCTATAGGCTACTCCCAGCCCAGTGATTGATCCCTTCCTATTTCTGACTTCTACCCAGACCGACTCAGTGGACACTCTTTCTGGAGCGTCCTTCCTTTCTATAGCTGTGATACTATCCTGGACTAGCAATGCCACTCCCCCCCTTTTTTACCCCCCATCCTATTCCTTTTAAAACACCTGAACCCCGGGATCTGCATCATCCAATCCTGCGCTTCGTCCAACTATGTTTCAGTAACGGCCACAATATCATAATTCCATGTACTAATCCATGCTCTAAGTTCATCTTCCTTGTTCCTAATACTCCTAGCATTGAAATAGACACATTTCAACCCCTTTAACTAGCTACAATTATGTTCTGTCCCCTGCCTGTCCTTCCTCATCAACTCAAACTCTTAGCATCATGCCCTTGTCCTTCTACCTTAATCCCTGCACTCACATTCTGATTCCCACCCCCCTGCCAAACTAGTTTAAACCCTCCCCAACAGCTCTATCAAACCTGCCCCCCAGGATATTGGTCCCCCTGGGATTCAAGTGCAACCCGTCCTTTTTGTACAGGTCACACCCACCCCAAAAGAGGTCCCAATGATCCAGAAATCTGAATCCCTGCCCCCTGCTCCAATCCCTCAGCCAAGCATTTATCCTCCACCTCATTCTATTCCTATTCTCACTGTTGCGTGGCACAGGCAGTAATCCCGAGACTACTACCTTTGAGGTCCTGCATTTCAACTTCCTTCCTAACTCTCTGGAGTTTTCTTTCAGGACCTCTTCCCTTTTCCTACCTATGTCATTGGTACCAATATGTACCACAACCTCTGGCTGTTCTTCCTCCCACCGCAGGATATCTTGGACGCGATCAGAAACATCCCAAACCCTGGCACCTGGGAGGCAAACTACCATCCGAGTTTCTTTCCTGCGTCCACAGAATCACCTGTCTGACCCCCTGACTATAGAGTCCCCTATCACTACTGCCTTCTTCTTCCTTTCCCTCCCCTTCTGAGCCACAGGGCCAGACTCCATGCCAGAGACACGGCCACTGTCACTTCCCCCAGGTAGGCTGTCCCCCCGCAACAGTACTCAAACAGGAGTACTTATTGTCAAGGGGTACAGCCACAGGGGTACTCTCTAGTACCTGACTCTTCCCCTTCCATCTCCTGACTGTGACCCACTTGTCTGTCTCCTGTGGCCCCGGAGTGACCACCTGCCTATAACTCCTCTCTGTCACCTCCTCACTCTCACTGACCAGACGAAAGTCATCGAGCTGCAGCTCCAGTTCCCTAACACGGTCCCTTAGGAGCTGCATCTCGATGCACCATCTTACCCTCTCATTCTCCTTATCATCAGCCCTGCCCATTGCCCTCCTCTTACCTCTCCCCTTCTCCTCATGGGTCTTCCCCTTTATCTTCCCTTCCCCTTAACACTTAAATTTCAATAATTCTAACAGATGCCTCTAGAACTATGGATGGGTGCATCAGGAACATATAGCTTAACAGAAAATCGTGTTGAACGGTGCAAGTCACCTTCTCTACTTAAACCATTGGTTCTGACTGAAAATTCAAAATCCTGCTGGGTCCTTTTAAAACACACAGATTCATAGCTGGCCATAACTTACAGGCTTTCATCTTAATGCTGTCTGTTTTATGGTATTACTGTACTAGAAGGCCGAGAGATTATCTCAGATCATTAGAGTCCTGATGAAGAGCCTCAGCCTGACTCTTTATTGTCTTCCATAGATGCTGTCTGACCTGCTGAGTTCGTCCACCATTTTGTGTGTGTTACTCTGGATTTCTAGCATCTGTAGAATCTCTTGTGTTTATAACAACACTGGTTCCTTAAGGTTTTCATAGCTGGGGGTGGTAGTGGGAACAACCTATTAAATGCTCCCAATGATGTCTGACAACCAAGTCCAGCTCCTGGCCTTCACGTGTGGCTTAGCTACAAAGCCTGGTGGAACTGTTTCTACTGACAGGAGAAGGGGCAAAGGCAGGTTACTGGCACCTTAAAATCACTCGCTTCAGGGAGAAGGGGCTCATCAGCCATGGTTGGCTGCTCATTTAGGCGAGGAAAAACACTGATCTAAACACTGGAGAGGGGGAGCCTACTGCATGGGCAACAGCTTGCTCTCCATTTCCTGCAGTCCTGACTTGTGTACTGGCTTGTGCATCATGTAGACAGCTAAGGTGTAATATTCATGGTCAACCCCAACCAACGGAGAGCCTCATGACAGCATTGATGGTTACATACATCTATGGAAGACAATAAAGAGTCGGGCTGAGGCTCTTCATCAGGACTCTAATGATCTGAGATAATCTCTCGGCCTTCTAGTACAGTAATACCATAAAACAAAGGTTACATACAGTTTGTATCGTTCATGCAAAGAAAACTCATCAGGAGTGATTGATAAATTCGTGGCCTAAGGTAGAAGGAGATGAGTTATCAACTTCAAAATTTCTGCATAATCACTCAAAGAGTTGACTTACATGTGCTTGTAACGAGAGCTGTATAACTCAACTCCTTCTACCTTAGGCCACAAACTTATCAATCACCCATCTGTGGACACTTTCTGGAGGTCCAAGATCTGTATGCTCCATGACCGCTGGACTAAATGTGTAAGTGTAGGAGGGGACTATATTGAAACATTCTGATGTTAGGTTTGAACAATAGCTGAACCTCTTGACCATGGCTTCATACAGTCATGCATTGAGTTGCTGCCACATGAGTGGTTGAATAGATATTTGCATTAATGAGCAGGTGTACTGGCGTATCTAATGGTCACTGAGTATAAGTTCTGCTAATATATGACAGAACCTAATTGATTGCAGTTCCAAATGAGCAAAGATTGAATCTGTTGGAACTATTTCAATACAGCTGAATTCTTCACCCATGCTACTTCTAATATCAATCTAAAATTGATGATTATTTCAATGATTCCTTTAACTTGTGCTGATTCCAGTAAAACGTGAGGCTTTGGGTGGACAAATGACAGTGAGTAATGAGTTTTCAAGTCCGTGCAGGGGGAGACCTTCAAATAACAGTTCAGCATTGTCTGTGCTCCCAATACAGTCGCACAGCTTCAGCTGGCTTGGCTGTAGAACGTTACTATTCCTGGAAGGCCTTAGAGTAACAAAGAGGTTTATTTTAATCAACAGAATGTCCCAGACCAGCCGTCATACTCCTGATGTTTGGAGATAAGTAGGGTGAAGGGGAGGTATGTTACAAACTTATCATATCATGAGGTGAAATAAAATAGGGTCCACAAAATGCACCAAACCCTTATCCAAAATATGTGTGTCACATTCTCTTGCGTAACAAAGCTCCTTGTCACCTTGTGAAATTTTTCCTGAAATGAATGCCACTTAACTGAGACCTGTTTTGAGTCACTCTTGTCATTTTGCCAGTCTTGAATGTTTTGTGTAACCATATTAGCTTGGAAATGTCTTGCCCAATGTCTGGAACCTTTTAATGAACCTCTGTTGGCTTAACTCCATGAACTTTGTGAAACTGCTGTTATTATAACACAATAAAAATAAAATGGATTAAAGGGAAAAAAAACAAACAAGTCAATGCACTGTATTCTTAAAGAGAAATAGTCATTGTCAACACTATTCTTCAGCAGATAAAGATATAAAAAATTCCTTACGAGAACTGATTTAGATCTTTCTCTTGACGTACCCAAATATCCTTGAGAAATTATTTGGTTCATTTTAGGTTTGTGATAACCCATTGAAGTGAGATTCCTGAATTTATTTGTTGCTCTTTGCAGCAATTTACTGTCTGTAATTTGTCACCGGGCATGTGCTTTCTAGCAAAAGAACTTGAACGTGCAGCAAATTTTGAACTTGTAGGTTGAGAAAATGTCTGCTGAATGTACATCAGGTTAAAGCTGCTACAGAGAAAGTGAGTCTATTTTTACGGGAAGAAAATTTGAGAGGCAGATTGGTAAAGAATAGCTAATTTACATTTTTTTTGCAATTCATGTTAGTTAAATGATTTTTAATAGATTGCGTTCCTAATTGTTTCCAATTTATTATTTTTAAATGTTCATAACATTTAACATTCTGTAATTATTTAATTGATTTTTATCTGATTTTGAGTAGTTTTGAAAGTCAACATTTCAGGTTTGGATGCGTTTAACAGTTGGCTAAGCCCATGTATTTTTTCAGCTGTTTTTGAGTGGGATTTGCTCTGCCAACTCCAGATTGTGGCCTTACATTAAACAAGCCGTTTGCGATCAGGATGGCTTCGGAGAGCAATGCCACCATCATGAATCCATAAGAAATAAGTTTTACTTGCTAGGCAATGTCTGTTGGGCAGGTCATGCCATTTGCTTGCCCAACAGCAGGTTCCTGATTTAGATGTTCTATCTGAACTCTATGATGGGAAGGGATTTGGAATCCATGTTATTGTTAGCTGAAGAACCTTCTACACCCTGCCTCCATTAGCCTCCATCAATTAAGGACAATAATGACACCCTGGAAAATATAGGCTGCCTCACATATCTCAGAGGCCTTATCTCAGCCAAGGCAAACATCGAAAATCAAATCAAATCAAGTTTAATTATCATTCAAACAATACATAGACACAGCTGAATGAGACAGTGTTCCTCTGAGGCCGAAGAGCAAAACATTCAAAAAGAGCAAGCAAACATTCAAAAATAGTGAGTATAATGAAATTCCTCATTGCCTTCATTGCACCCGATAGACTTTCGCCAAAGGAGGAAAAGAGTCTTTGAAAATCATCCTCTAACCTGGTTAAGAAGCTTATAGTCTACCAGACAGCAGTGAAGCATGTTTCTGAAGCATGCTCTATGCTTCTGAAACTTGGACTACTGAGCATAGGTACCAGAAAGTGCTGGCGAGATAGCAGACCAATATTGTTTCTGCTGAAGATGTCCACATCTATTATCAAATGTCCACATCTATTGTCTATTGTCTATTTTAGCTTCTTGTTTGCAACATTTCTGTTGGGACACTTATTAAATTCACTTGACTTTGAATCAGAATCAGGTTTAATCTCACTGGCATATGTTGTGGAATTTCAAACAAGAGAAAATCTGTGGATGCTGGAAATTCAAGCAACACACACACACAATATTGGAGGATCTCAGCAGGCCAGGGTGCATCTATGGAAACGAGTACAGTGATGTTTTGGGCCGAGGCCCTTCATCAGGACTGGAGAAAAAAGATGAGGAGTCAGAGTAAGGAAGTGGAGGAAGGGGAGGAAGAACCACAAAGTGATAGGTGAAACTGGGAGAGGGGGGGAGGAATGAAGTAAAGAGCTGGGAAGTTGATTGGTGAAGGACATACAGGGCTGAAGAAGGAGGAATCTGAGAGGAAAGGAGAGGAGGCCATGGAGGAAAGAAAAGGGGGAGGGACCCTAGAAGGAGGTGACAGGCAGGTAAGGAGATAAGATGAGCGAAGGAAATGGGAATGGGAAATGGTGAAGGAGAGGGGCATTACCAGAAGTTTGAGAAACCAATCTTTATGCCATCAGGTTGGAGGCTACGGAGACGGAATATAAGGTATTGCCCCTCCAACCTGAGTGTGGCCTCATCGTGAGAGTAGAGGAGACCGTGGACTGACAATTTGGAATGGAAATGGAAATTGGATTTAAAATGGGTGGCCACTGGGATTAGTCCTTTCCTACCTACATCCATGACACTTCATGCTCCCTTGATTTTTTTCAATGATTTCAAGTTCCCTGGCCCCGATCATCTTATTTTCACTATGGATGTTCAGTCCCTATACACCTCCATTCCCCATGAGGAAGGCCTCAAAACTCTCTGTTTCCTTCTGGCCACCAGACCCAACCAGTTCCCCTCCACCACCACTCTTCTCTGTCTGGTGGAACTTGTCCTCACTCTCAATAATTTCTCCTTTGGCTCCTCCCTCTTCCTTCAAACAAAAGATGAAGCTATGGGTACTCACATGGGTCTACAGCTATGCCTGCCTGTTTGTTGGCTATGTGAAACAGTCTACGTTTCAAGCTTACAGTGGTATTACTCCTCAGTTTTTCCTATGCTACTTCAACAGCTGCATTGGTGCTGCCTCCTGCACCCATGTGGAGCTTGTCGACTGCATCGTTGACTTTGCCTCCAACTTCCACCCTGCCCTCAAATTTACCTGGTCCATTTCCAATACCTCCCACCCCTTTCTCCACCTCTCTGTCTTTATCTCTGAAAATAGCTTATCTATTGATGTTTATTATAAACCCATAGACACTCACAGCTACCTGGTCTATTCTTCTTCTCACCCTGTTGCTTGTAAAAATGCCATACCCTTCTCTCAAGTCCTCCATCTCCACCGCATCTGTTCCCAGGATGAGGTTTTTCATTCCAGAACTAAGGAGATGTTCTCCTTCTTCAAAGAAAAGGGCTTCAACTGCATCTCTTGCATTTTGCACATGTCTGCCCTCACCACATCCTTCTGTCATCCCACCAGGGACAGGGTTCCTCTTACCCTCACCTACCACTCCACCAGCCTCCACGTCCAGCACATAATTCTGTGTAACCTCTGCCATCTCCAACAAGATCCCACCACCAATTACATCTTTCCCTCCCCCCCTCACTTTCTGCTTCCCGCAGGGATCTCTCCCTATGCAACTCCCTTATCCATTTGTCCCTCCCCACTGATCTCCCTCCTGGCTCTTATCCTTGCAAGTGGAACAAGTGCTACGCCTGCCCCTATACTTCCTCTCTCATGACCATTCAGGGCCTCAAAGAGTTCTTCCAGGTGAGGCGACACTTTACCTGTGAGTCTGTTGGGGTCTGTTGGTATCCGATGCTCCCGGTGTGGTCTCCTGTGTATCGATGAGACCCAATGCAGATTGAGAGGCCGCCTCACTGAGCACTTATGCTCCGTCCACCAGTGGCCACTCATTTTAATTCCACTTCTCATTCCCATTCCAACGCGTCAGTCCATGGCCTCATCTACTGTCGTGATGAGGCCACACTCAGTTTGGAGGAGCAACACCTTATATTCTTTCTGGGTAGCCTTCAACCTGGTGGCATGAATATCAATTTCTCAATCTTCCGACAATGCCCTTTCACCATTTCCCATTCCCATTTCCCTCTCTCATCTTAGCTCCTTACCTGCCCTTCACCTCCCTCTGGTGCTCCTCCTCTTTTTCTTTCTTCCATGGCCTTCTGTCCTCTCCTATCAGATTCCCCCTTCTCCAGTCCTGTATGTCTTTCACCCATCAACTTCCCAGCTCTTTACTTCATCCTTCCCCCTCTCCCAGATTCACCTGTCATCTTGAGGTTCTTCCTACAACTCCCCCATTTTCTTACTTAGAAGCCTCATCTTTTTTCCCAGTCCAGATGAAGGGTCTCAGAATGAAACATCAACTGTTTACTCTTTTCCATAGATGCTGCCTGGCCTGCTGAATTCCTCCAGCATTTTGAGTATGGTGGAATTTGTTATTATGCAGTGGCAGTATATTGCAATATATAATAATAAGAACTGCAAATTACAATTAGAAGTATATATATACATTTAAAATAAATAAGTAGTGCAAAAAGAGAAAAAAAACAGTGAGGTAGTGTTCATGGGTTCAATGTCCATTCAGAAATCTGATGGCAAAGAGGAAGAAGCTATTACTTAATTATTCAGTGTGTACCTTCAGACGCCTGTACCTCCTCCCTGATGGTAGCAATGAGAAGAGGGCATGTCCTGGTTGACGGTGATCCTTGATGGATGCTGCCTTTTTGAGGCATCGCGCCTTGACGATGTTTTGGAAGCCGGGATGACACTGACTAAATTTACAACTCTTTGCAGCTTATTTTGATCTTGTGCAGTGTCCCCCCCTCTCATACCAGTTAATGATGCAGTCTAGAATAATCATAAGACCATAAAGATATCAGAGCAGTAGTAAGCCATTCAGCCCATCGAGTCTGCTCCACCATTCAGTCATGGACTGATCCAATTCTTCCGGTCAAAGGTACATTGAACCCTTGGACACTACCTCACTTTTTTAATATATAGATTTTTTTTGCACAATTTTAAATCTATTCAATATACATATACTGTAATTGATTTAGTTATTTATTATTATTATTATTATTTTATTTTGTTTTTTCCCTTCTATATTATGTATTGCATTGTATTGCTGCTGCTAAGTTAACAAATTACGTGTCACATGCTGGTGATAATAAACCTGATTCTGATTCTGGTTCTGAGATCTCCACAGTACATATGTAGAAATTTGCGAGTGGTCTGCAACTCCACATTACCTGCATACACCAAACACTATCTGTCATGGCAAGGTGAATGGAGGAAAAGATTCAGCGATGCTCTCAAAGAATTTTTTTGAATATCTGTAATATTCCCAAAAACATCTGGCTCAAATTCCTGGCTCGTGACCACACCAAATGAAGAAGATCTGAGGTGGAATTGAGAACTTGACATCAGGAGGACATAGATGGGTGGCATAAATGATGGATTAGTATTCCACTTCACAAACTGCCCACTCACTGTTCACTTGGGCTGACTCCTTTAACAGTCTGTGGGTCCCAGTACAGGCTCATTAGCCACCTCAGAAAACACACGGACCGAGGGATTGCCTAAGAAGCAGATCATCTGCAGCAAGTTGAGGCAGCTCATCTCTGTCAACGGTTTCTGGCCCATTAATCTTGATAATACACCAACAAATGTCAATTCTTGTTGAGATCAGCATCACAAGTTAGTACAGCCAAATCAAAAATGTTGTTCACAAAATGGAATGGGATAGCAGCGTTCCAGAATTAATGTTCACTAAAAGAGTTGAGCCCTGAAATCACACTTACAATATCAGTAAGTAAATGATTTCAGTGATTGCCTGAAAATCCTTTCTGCTAGTTTAATTTAAGTGAGCATATATATTAAAGCAACAGGGAAGCTTCCGTTAGCACCTTGAAGATTTATCCATACTCACTCTAAGGAAGGATGGAAGGTCATAGAAGTGTTCAGTATGGATTTGGTTGCCATCTTGCAAACGCACAACATGAAAAGGAAATACAGACAGAGAAAAATCAACTTGTCCATCATGTCTCCCACATTTTGTAAAATCTCCAAAATTCCCCATTCCACAAAGAAGTTTATAAAAAGCCGAAGCTAATTCAATTGGATAATAAATTCAAGAAACTCCTTGCCAATTCTGAAAGATGATCCAGAAGATAACAACCCCGTCTTGAAAATCATCCAACTTTTGTGTGCACTGATGTTAGACTCTTCTGGAAAGATCCAGTTCCAAACTGCATCAAAACTGTAACCAACAACCTATGTCAATATTTTCCTTATAAAAATTCTCCAAGCACCTAACAGAGTATTATGCTTATTACTTCTGTGGTTTGTACGCACGGCCTTTTGATCTTCTAAATGAATTTATAACAATGACTAAAATTTTCTGTGAACAAGATAGTAATCTAGTGGACTTCCTCAGGACCTTTTCTACCCTCTTTACATCTCCCATCATATGACAGGAGCATAACTGTGCTTAGTACTCTAGTTGAGGCCTAACCAAAGTTTTGTACAGTAATAACTTGATGCTGTTTGCTTTATATTTTATCGTTGTAACTATGCATCCTAAGATTCTGATTGCTTTCACAATGGCCTTTGCACTGGTAAAGGACTGAGAAAGAGCAATTCCTCCCAGCACTCCCCCCCTCACTAGACTTCTAATTCAGAGTCCAGCCTGTTACTCAGTTACTTCTTTACCTGCACTTGTATACTTCCCAGCTTTTGACGGTAAGGGAGTCGAGGACTAAAGGGCACAGCTTCAAAATAGAACAGAGATGAGGAGGATATTGTGAATTTAATAATGGAAGTATATTACTTGAGTAAGCATTCTTGTTTTTAAAATAAGTCATTAAGGGTTACACGTATAAATTGGGTAATTGTATATATTATCACACTACCAGATGATGTGTGTGTGCTTCAATTAAAGTATACACAAAGTTAGACTCATATTTTGGATTTTTATCTCTTCTTTTGAATTAGTTTAATATTTTGAAGTGACAAAGCATAACAGTGGTGATGAGGTATTTTAAAAATGAACCTGAGAAGAGTACCTCACACAAAATGCTGGTGGAACACAGCAGGCCAGGCAGTAGTACAGTTGACGTTTCGGGCCATCATAATGCATCTGTACATGTAACTGTTGAGATCACATTTGGAGCTTTTTTTTGCCACCAGCTATAGCAAGGATATTATGAAACTGGAAAGGGTGATTCACAAGCATGTTACCAGGACCGAAGAACTTGAGTTATACAGAGAGGCTGCATGGGCTAAAACATGTTTCCCTGGAGCAAAGGAAGAGAATAGCTAAGGTAGACAGGCACAGGTTTTTATTTCAGGGCAGTCGAAAACAAGAAGACGTAGATTTAAGGTGAGAGAAGAAAGATTTAAAAGGAACTTGAGAGGAAAAGTATTTCACTATTTTGTTAAGTATATAGAATGATCTACTAGATGAAACAGTTAGAATGTTTAAAAGACATTTAGGCATGTACAAACAAGTACACGAGCCTCAGAACTCGCACTGCCAGGGTCAAGAACAGATCCTATCCCTTAAACATCAGGCTTTTGAATAAAAGGGGATAACTACACTCACTTGCCCCATCATTGAAATGTTCCCACAACCAATGATTTCTCTTTAAGGGCTCTTTATCTTGCTATCTCATGTTCTTGTTATTTACCGCTATTTATTTATCCATCTATCTATCTATCTATCTATCTATCTATCTATCTATCTATCTATCTATCTATTTATTTATTTATTTATTTATTTATTTATTTATTTATTTATGCATTTGCACAGTTTGTTGTCTTCTGCACTCTCATTGATCCTGTTATAGTCACTACTCTATAGATTTGCTGAATATAGCCACAAGAAAATGAATCTCAGGGTTGTATATGGTGACATATATGTATTTTGATAATAACATTTACTTTGAACTTTGAAGAGATTCTGCAGATGTTGGAAATCCAGAGCAAGGTATAGATTGCTGGAGGAACTCAGCAGGTCAGGCAGCATCGTTGGAGGGGAATAAACAGTCATGTTTCAGGCTGAGACCACTTATCAGGACTGGAAAAGAAGGTGGAAGAATCTAGATTAAGAATGTGGTATAAGGGAAGGAGTACTAGCTGGCAGGTGATAGGCAAAGCCAGGTGAAGGGTGTGGTGAACTACATATACCTGTCTGGACACGCCCCCCTGCTGACTGCTCCTGTGGCTCCTCCCACAGACCCCGGTATAAAGGCGATTGAGGCCTGAGTCCTGCCCTCAGTCTCCAGGATGTAGTATGGTGGTCAGTTACTGCTTGTTCTTTCTTCCAGTCAATAAAAGCCAATATCTCGCCTCACGTCTCGGAGAGTTATTGATGGTGCATCAAAGGGTAAGAAGAGGGGTGAAGCTAGAAGCAGGGAGGTGTGAGGTAAAAGAGGTAAAGGACTGAAGAAGAAGGAATCTGATAGGAGAGGCGAGTAGATCAGGGGAGAAAGGGAAGGAAGAGGGGCACCAGAAGGAGGTGATAGGCAGGTGAGGAGAGGGAAGGGTTAAGAGGGGAGTCAGAACAGGGAATTGAAAAAGAGAGAGGCAGGGGGTAGAAGTTACCAGAGGTTAGAGAAATCAATGTTCATGCAGTCAAATTGGAGGCTACCCAGACAAATTATGAGGTGTTGCTAGTCAGGTTATTAGATTGGTCAGGTATATGTGCAGGAAAGGTATAGAGGGATATGGGCCAAACAAAAGAAAATGGACTGACCTGGGAAAGATACATCAATTGGTGTACAGGGACACCCAGTTCCCTACTGACCACCAGCATTTTTCAATTGTTCACTCTTTACAACATACTTCATTGTTCTATGTTTTTTACCATAGAGGATACATGCATTTTTCTCCATCATTTTCCTTCTGCCATGTCCTGTCTAGACAACCAAGTATCATAGTCACATTTCTGAACTGGTGTAATACACATGGTGGAGCTGATTTCAGAGTGTTGAAAGGGAGGGAGTTCAACAATTTTGTACCCTGGGACTCATACTTCCAAATCAGAATGGGTGTGAATTGGAGGCAAATTTGTCACCAGTGCTGTTTCCATCGCATTTTAGGTGATGGCCCAGTTTGCTAGCTGCAGTGAAAATGATTTATTTATTGAGAGGTAGCATGGAACAGGCCCTCCCAGACTTCTAAGCCTGGTCGTGGGACAATTTACAATGACCAATTAACCTACCAACCAGTAGGTCTTCGGACTGTGGGAAGAAACCGGAGCACCTGGAGGGAACCCACATGGTCATGGGCAGAATGGACAAACTCCTTATAGTCAGTGGTGGGAAATGAACCCAGGTCACTGGTACAGTAAACCGTCGTGCTAACCGTGCCACCCTTTCTAGCAATGGTAAAGCTTTGGAGAAGTAATTATGTTGTCAGCTGTCCAAAGTCATTCCTTGAATCATGTTCAGAATGAACATTATTTGCCACTTATCAGCCCAAAAGTTGCTGTGTACGTTTGTTGCACAGTAACTCCCTCATATTCAGGGCTTTGTGACTCAGCTTTGGCTCTTTGCTGAAGCTAAGAATGATGAGCCAGACCCTCAACACAGTAATAGATTGATCTTGTTCTGGCCTGCTCCCTTTCTTCCCCTACCCGTGGTGCAGTTAATGGCCTGGACTGTGCCCATTTGTAAGCCAAGCTGTAGAGGAGGTAACCAGCCACCAGTAAGCAAGAGACCTCCTCTGCACTGCATTGGCCGCAAGCCTCCTGAACAGTCAACAACTCTCTGGTGGTCCCTGCTGTGTTCTTTATGGACACATAGCTCTCTTTGTAAGAGTGTTATACTCTCCAGCTCGCTGTGCTGACTAGAATAGGAACCGAGGTATAAAGTACTTGAGGCTGACCGGGACTGTCTGTTATGGTGACTGGAATTTGGCAGGGACAGCTAAATGCCACAGCAGAAATGAACTCTGAAGGAGCTTGGTTGTTCTACATGAGAACATAAGAAACAGGAGCAGGAGTAGGCCTCCAAACCTGTTCCGCCTTTTGTTAAGTCCATGCATGATCCTCTGCCTCAGCACCATTTTCCAGCACTCTCTCCATATCCCTCAATTCACTAAACATACAAAATTCCATCAGTCTGTGTTCAGAACAGAGTGACCCGTCCTTCTCAACACTGGGTCATTTTGTATTCACCACTGAATGTGATCATGCTCAGCTTGCAGGCTTCAGGAATGAAAGCCCTTTGCAGTATTGGTATTGGTTTAACTATGGCCACATAATTAAGGTAAAAAAACTGTCTTGCATACTGTTCATACAGACCAAGTTATTACACTGTGTATTGAGCTACAATGAACTAAAGCAACAACAATGCAGAATAGAGTGTAAAAGCTACTAGCAGGCAAACAATAAAGCGCAAGGTCATAATGAGATTGTGAGGCCAAGAGAAGATCTTATCATACAAGAGATATGATAAAGTAAAGTATGATAAAGATAAATCAAGTTACACAATGCCCTTGATGTGATGTGGAGGCAACCTATGACCTTCTGCACCACGAGGGAGCCCACCATGTTAGTCAGCCGTGCACCCTTCCTGTCCACTGCACTCCAGCCAGGAGGTGAAATTATCCTCTGAATGGAGAGCCACTGTGAGCAGGACAGCTGGAGAACTTGCCCCCAAGATGCAGAAAGAGTGATGCAGACACAGGACTGTCTGCTGCAAGAGGCCAATCTCTGTTACCACCTCTCTGGGGGTCCTGGGTGTGTAATCAGCTAACAGTGTTTACCACTGACATAATGAAGAACTCCCCACCATAATCCAATGGTTTCTGTGGTAAGAGCGCACTCTCTAGTGCCCTTTGTTGTCTGAAAAAGTAATCTCATTAAGGAATTCTCACTTGGCACCAGTTTGTAATTAATTTTATTTAATGCCCTGTCTAATGTTTAAAAAGACACACTCAGAGCTAAAGGGCTGGAATGTCATAAATAAACCTAACTTAAAATCCCTTATCTTTTGAAATATTCATGTAAGGAAATTAGGAATGCATATCGGCAAATTTAATTTATTTTCAAACTAGATAGTTCTGAAGGCAGTAATTATGTCTCGGAACTCTAAATGATGTTTATCTACATGCTTACATATTATCTGTTACGTCTGCTAGTGTTTAGGACAGCAATGAAGGTCCTCCATCTCTGTCTATCCTTGGCCATCTTCTCCATTGTGCAGCCATGCAAGTCAAAGTTCAAAGTACATTTATGGTCAAAGTATGCATGCTATATACAACCCTGAGATTCGTCTCCTTAGAGGCAGCTGCAAAACAAGAAACCCTAGAGAGACCATTAAAAAAAAGACCGTCAAACACCCAATGTGAAGAAAAAAATAAACAATTTGTGCAAACAACAAAAGTAAGCAATCAACATTCAGATCTGTAGTTCACGAAGGTGAGTCCACAGCCATGAAGCCAGTCGTAGCCAGTCCAGGAGCCCGTCAGTTGTAGGCCACAGCCTCAGATCAGTGCAGAGCTGAGTAAACCTCATGGAGCAGCGAGTTGAACACAGACCTGTCCTCGCCTCAGGTTGTTCCTTGCTCTTGGACCCAGGCCCTGCCACTTCGATACTCTCTCGGGACCAGAACTCGTCACCTCGATTCAGCCCATACCTGACCTTTAAAGGTTGTCCCAGGTGCTTAAACTGATCAAACTCTGGTTTGTTCCTTGCTCTTGGGCCCAGGCCCTGCCACCTTGACTCTGCCTCACCTCAGATCTGTCGCTTTGACTTGGCTCCAAGCCAGGTCCAGCAATAGCTAAACGTTGGCTCATTCCCTGCTCTTGGGCCCAGGCCCTCCTCGTCAATTCACCTGCACGCCACGACTGTCCTGTACCTTCAGTCTTGAGTTCACACTGCACAAATGCCAGGTCAGACAGGTGGTTCACAAGCTCAACTCCAATCGGGAAGTTACAGGCTATTGATTGCATTGATCGTTGTTGAGAAAAAGTGTGATTAATAAAGTAGTTAATGCTTGTGTTTGCTGCCAGCAATTGATCGCTTTGCTTTACCAGCTCTATCTTAAACAGATACCCAAGTCTGAAGGCACACACACAGCGGTTCAGGAACAGCTTCTTCCCCTCTGCCATCCGATTCCTAAATGGACATTGAAGCTTTGGACACTACCTCAATTTTTAAAAAATATACAGTATTCCTGTTTTTGGACATTTAAAAAAATCTATTCAATATACGTAATTCATTTACTTGTTTATTTATTATTATGTTTTATTTTATTTATTGTATTTTTCTCTCTCTGCTAGATTATGGGTTGCATTGAACTGCTGCTGTTAAGTTAACAAATTTCACATCACATGCCGGTGATAAAGAATCTGATTCTGATTCTGAGGTGGAGACTCAGGAATACCACTGCACACAGATGTAGAAGGATTCTTCATTACTGTTTCCATGTCAGTTTTGTTTGACCGGCCAGAGTTGTTAGCCCTGAGCTGATTCTCGAACCTAGAGGGCCGGTGGAACACTCTTAGTCTGGCCTCTACCCTTTGACCCGTTTGGCATGGGTGACCCTACCAAGAGACAAAGCGCAAGGCCCTGACTCCAGCCAGCATAGCTTTCTGGGTTATTGAGGCACACCAGCCTCCAAACCACAAGAGAAGGTTGTAGTCCTCCTGGAGGTTATTTACATAAGGCCTGGCATTATTGTCAACATAAATTTGTTCAATTCAAGTGAATTCCTTTGAGTTCTTTCAAGCAAACTCCAAATAGTACAACATTAAAGCCTGCTTGAAATATAGATACCATTTCCACACTAAATTTACAAACTCTTGGCTGATAGTCACTGAAGTAAGGATGAGTATAATTACTTCATGTTGCTGAACACAATGTACTCAAAAAGGGAAATCTAATTCTGAGCTATTCAGTGCTTTCATTAATTTTATGACGTGTGGATATTGCTAGAGAGATAAGCTTTTATTGCCATCTTTAATCAAAACTATCTTCTTGAACTGCTGGTGAAGGTCAAAGATAAAGTCATAAAAGGGTACAGCACAGAAACAGGCCCTTTGACCCATCTAGTCCATGTCAACATTTTTAAAATGTCTATTCCCATTGACCCACACTGGGACCATAGACCTCCGTACCCCTACCATATCAGGCATATCAAGACCCTGCTGCCCCCTCACTGGACCCCCTGCAGTTCGCGTACTGTCCCAACCGTTCAACAGATGACCCCATTGCCACCACCCTCCACCTGGCCCTCACCCACCTGGACAAAAAAGGCACATACGTTCGGATGCTGTTCATAGACTTCAGTTCAACATTCAACACAATCATCCCTCAGAAACTGATTGGAAAGCTGAGCCTACTGGGCCTGAACACCTCCCTCTGCAACTGGATCCTAGACTTCTTGACTGGGAGACCTCAGTCAGTCTGGATCGGAGGCAGCATCTCTAACACCATCACACTGAGCACGGGGGCCCCCCAGGGCTGTGTGCTCAGTCCACTGCTGTTCACTCTGCTGGCCTGATGCACCATCAATAACTCACTCTGAGACGTAAGAAGCGAGATATCAGCTTTTATTGACTGGAAGAATGAACAACACTACATCCTGGAGAATGAGGCCGGGCTCAGGCCTCAATCGCCTTTATACAGGGGTCTGTGGGAGGAGCCACAGGAGCAGTCCAGACAGGTATATGTAGTTCACCACATTCACCCCCCCTTTGTTTTAAAAACAGTCCCCAGGTGGCGAAGTTTCTTACAAGTATTTACAGGTTAAGTCTAACCATATAATAACCATATAACAATCACAGCACGGAAACAGGCCATTCCGGCCCTCCTAGTCTGTGCCGAACTCTTAATCTCACCTAGTCCCACCTACCCGCACTCAGCCCATAACCCTCCACTCCTTTCCTGTCCATATACCTATCCAATTTTACCTTAAATGACACAACTGAACTGGCCTCTACTACTTCTACAGGAAGCTCATTCCACACAGCTATCACTCTCTGAGTAAAGAAATACCCCCTCGTGTTTCCCTTAAACTTTTGCCCCCTAACTCTCAAATCATGTCCTCTCGTTTGAATCTCCCCTACTCTCAATGGAAACAGCCTATTCACGTCAACTCTATCTATCCCTCTCAACATTTTAAATACCTCGATCAAATCCCCCCTCAACCTTCTACGCTCCAATGAATAGAGACCTAACTTGTTCAACCTTTCTCTGTAACTTAAGTGCTGAAACCCAGGTAACATCCTAGTAAATCGTCTCTGCACTCTCTCTAATTTATTGATATCTTTCCTATAATTCGGTGACCAGAACTGTACACAATATTCCAAATTTGGCCTTACCAATGCCTTGTACAATTTTAACAGGTCTATCTTGTACAAGTCTATCAGGTGGTCGAATCTGTCGCTGCGATCTACGTAGCTCCGGCTGCGATTGCACAGGTGCCGGAGGTGGTGATTGCACAGGTGCCGGAGGTTGTGCTGGTTCTGGCCTAACTGGAGGTGTCAGGGATCCCTCACGTGTGTGCGAGGCGCCCGGAACATACACGTACGAGATGCCTGGTACATGAGCGTCATGAGGAGTCTGTGTGGGGCACGGTGTGCGCGGTGTCACCTCGGGTACAGGGTTCATAGTTACTGTGGAGTGTTCGGGGTAGTGGTCTGCTGCTCCTGCGGGTGCCAGGTCGCGGACAGAGACCGTGTCCTCCCGCCCATCAGGCAAGACCACGTAGGCATACTGGGGGTTAGCATGCAAAAGGTGAACCCTCTCGACCAGTGGGGAGTATTTATTACTCCTCACATGTTTTCGTAGCAGCACTGGCCCCGGGGACATCAGCCAAACTGGTAGGGTGGTCCCAGTGACAGACTTCCTGGGAAAAGAGAATAGGCGTTCGTGAGGGGTGGCATTGGTGGACGTACATAACAGGGAGCAGATAGAGTGGAGTGCCTCAGGGAGGACCTCCTGCCATCGAGAGACCGGGAACCCTTTTGACTTAAGGGCTAAAAGTGTGGCCTTCCACACTGTGGCATTCTCCCTCTCCACCTGTCCATTCCCCCGGGGATTGTAACTCATGGTTCGACTAGTAGCAATGCCCCTAGCTAGCAGGTACCGGCACAGCTCGTCACTCATAAAGGAGGACCCTCTATCACTGTGGATATAGCAGGGATATCCGAACAGAGTAAAGAGCTGGCGCAGGGCTTTTATGACGGACGTGGTAGTGGTGTCGGGGCAGGGAATGGCAAAGGGGAATCGCGAGTACTCATCAATAATATTGAGAAAATAGACATTGCGGTCGGTGGAGGGAAGGGGGCCCTTAAAGTCAACACTCAGTCGCTCAAAAGGGCGGGTGGCCTTGACAAGTTGCGCCGTGTCAGGACGGTAGAAGTGCGGTTTGCACTCAGCGCAGATTTGGCAGTCCCTGGTCATCGTCCTGATGTCCTCCAGGGAGTACGGCAGGTTCCGGGCTTTAACGAAATGGTAAAATCGGGTGACCCCCGGATGGCAAAGATGTGCATGAAGGGCATACAGCTGGTTGAGCTGTGCGCTGGCACACGTTCCCCGGGATAGGGCATCAGGGGGCTTATTGAGTCTGCCAGGCCGGTACAGGATATCATAATTGTAGGTGGAGAGTTCTATTCTCCACCGCAAAATTTTATCATTTTTGATTTTGCCCCGCTGTTGGTTGCTGAACATGAACGCAACCGAGCGCTGGTCGGTCAGCAAGGTGAACCTTTTGCCGGCGAGATAGTGCCTCCAGCGCCTAATAGCTTCCACTATGGCCTGGGCTTCTTTCTCCACCGTGGAGTGCCGAAGTTCAGAGCCTTGAAGGGTACGAGAAAAGAATGCTACTGGCCTGCCTTCCTGATTGAGGGTAGCGGCAAGTGCGAAATCGGAGGCGTCACTCTCTACTTGGAAGGGAATGGTCTCGTCCACCGCATGCATCGTTGCTTTGGCAATGTCCCCTTTAATGCAGCTGAAGGCCGCGCAGGCCTCAGCAGAGAGGGGAAAAGTGGTAGACTTAACCAGGGGGTGGGCCTTGTCTGCGTAATGGGAGACCCATTGGGCGTAATAGGAAAAAAAACCCAGGCACCGTCTGAGGGCTCTGAGGGTGGTGGGAAGAGGGAGTTCTAACAGGGGGCGCATGCGGTCGGGGTCAGGGCCAATGACCCCGTTTTCCACGAGATACCCAAGGATAGCGAGTCGGGTGGTTCTCAACACACACTTGTCCCTGTTATAAGTAAGGTTCAAAGCTTCGGCCACTTGGAAAAATCGTTGGAGGTTGGCGTCGTGATCCGACCAGTCGCGACCACAGATGGTGATGTTATCCAGATAGGGAAATGTGGCCTTCAGGTTGTACTGGTCCACCATCCGGTCCATTTCCCTCTGGAAGACTGAGACACCATTGGTGACACCAAATGGGACGCGCAGGAAGTGATAGAGCCTGCCGCCCGCCTCGAAGGCGGTGTAGGGGCGGTCCTCCAGGCGGATGGGGAGCTGGTGGTAAGCGGATTTCAGGTCTATGGTCGAGTACACCTTGTACTGAGCTATCTGGTTGACCATATCCGCGATGCGGGGTAGGGGGTACGCGTCAAGCTGCGTGAACCTATTGATGGTCTGACTATAGTCCACAACCATCCTATTTTTCTGCCCAGTCCGAACAACAACCACCTGGGACCGCCAAGGGCTTGTGCTTGGCTCGATGATCCCCTCCCCGAGCAGCTGCTGCACCTCTGACTGAATGAAGGCCCTGTCCCCTGCGCTGTACCTCCTGCTTTTAGTCGGGGTCTGAGGCGTCCACGGAACCGGCGGGGAATCGTGTGGCTGGACAGCGTCCGCGTTGTGCAGAGCAGCCTCCAGCGTGTCGGCCGTCTCGATCGCCAAGCGTAAGGTAAGATCAGCATTTTCCAGCAGCCGCTGGCACACATACACTGACCTAATTCCGGTCACAAAGGCGTCTCGTACCAAGAGTTCCGCATGCTGTTCCACTGTGAGCGTTTTGCAGTCACAAGTCCGCACGAGTGCCTGTAGAGCTCGGAGAAATTCGGCGGACGACTCCGCAGGGCGCTGTCTGCGCGTGGCCAAGCGATGTCTGGTGTAGACGGCGTTCACCGGCCGCAGGTACTGTCTTTTGAGGGCGTCAGGCGCCCCTTCGTAGGTCGAGAGGTCCCTGATGAATGAATAAACTTTTGGGGTGACCCTCGAGAGGAGAATTCTGTGCTTAACAGCGGGGTCAGTTGCACGAACCTCCTCCAAGTATGATTGGAAGCATGCAAGCCAGAGTTCAAAGGCAAGAGCTGCTTCGGGGACTTGGGGGTCCAAATCCAATCTTCCCGGACGTAAAACGGTTTCCATGTTTTAACTTCCAGTCAATAAAATTGATGCACCATCAATAACTCACTCTGAGACGTAAGAAGCGAGATATCGGCTTTTATTGACTGGAAGAATGAACAACACTACATCCTGGAGAATGAGGCCAGGCTCAGGCCTCAATCGCCTTTATACAGGGGTCTGTGGGAGGAGCCACAGGAGCAGTCCAGACAGGTATATGTAGTTCACCACATGACCCATGACTGTGCTGCAACACACAGCTCGAACCACATCATCAAGTTCGCCGATGACATGACCGTGGTGGGTCTCGTCAGCAAGAACAACGAGTCAGCTTACAGAGAGGAGGTGCAGTGGCTAATGGACTGGTGCAGAGCCAACAACCTGTCTCTGAATGTGAACAAAACAAAAGAAATGGTTGTTGACTTCAGGAGGGCACGGAGTGACCACTCCCCGCTGAACATCAACGGCTCCTCAGTGGAGATCGTTAAGAGCACCAAATTTCTTGGTGTTCACCTGGTGGAGAATCTCACCTGGTCCCTCAACACCAGCTCCATAGCAAAGAAAGCCCAGAAGTGTCTCTACTTTCTGCAAAGGCTGAGGAAAGTCCATTTCCCACCTCCCAGCCTCATCACATTCTACAGAGGTTGTAATGAGAGCATCCTGAGCAGCTGCATCACTGCCTAATTCAGAAATTTCACCATCTCGGATTGCAAGACCCTGCAGCGGATAGTGAGGTCAGCTGAGAAGATCATCGGGGCCTCTCTTCCCGCCATTATGGACATTTACACTACATACTGCATCCGCAAAGCAAACAGCATTATGAAGGACCCCATGCACCCCTCATATAAACTCTTCTCCCTCCTGCCATCTGGGAAAAGGCATCGAAGCATTTGGTCTCTCACGAACAGACTATGTAACAGTTTCTTCCCCCAAGCCATCAGACTCCTCAATACCCAGAGTCTGGACTGACACTAACTTACTGCCCTCTACTGTGCCTATTGTCTTGTTTATTATTTATTGTAATGCCTGCACTGTTTTGTGCACTTTATGCAGTCCTGGGTAGGTCTGTAGTCTAGTGTAATTTTTTTCTGTGTTGTTTTTATGTAGTTCAGTGTAGTTTTTGTGCTGTTTCAAGCAGCACCATGGTCCTGAAAAATGTCTCATTTTTATTGTGTACTGTACCGGCAGTTATGGTTGAAATGACAATAAAAAATGACGACTTTACTTGACTTGACTAGACTAAGGACTACACAAGGAGCAGGTTTAATGGGCCAAATGGCCCAATTCTGCTCTTACATGTTACGGTCTAGATCCCATCTTGTTGGACATAGTCATTTCATGGCACTAACACGGCGCAAATGTTAATTGCAGTTTATCAGCCTATTCATGAAAGTCTTTTAGATTTGTTGAATGCAGGTAATGGCTTCTTCAACAAGTGAGGTATTGTGAATGGAAATGAACAGTCACTCCATGTAAATTGATTACATGTAACTTTTCTTCAAGATTGGTTCTATTTGAATTTAATAATATTTATGGGAGGTCCTCATGTATGTATGCATGCATGGGGTGCCCCACACATATTCGTAACTCGAGGAGTGGATTTGGTTCATGTCACATTGTCAGAGAATGAGAGTGAAAAACCATGTAAATGGGCCCAAAGACAATGAATCTAGGAAATAATGTTACCCACTGTTTCTTTCTTCAGAATTGAAAGAAGTTCAACATGAAGCAAGTTTTAAATTGCAAGGAAAGGGGGAAGGGAAAAGGGAAGACAAAGAAAGGTCTGTGATAGGTGATAGAAGAAAGGAGACCAAGAGAGATTGAATGATACAGGTGGTGATTGGGCTAGATGAGAGAGGGTGGTAAGGACATGAATCTTGTTCTTCAGCCCATTACCCCTACTGAGGCATAGGCTGCCAGTGGCAACTCACCAGAGTCCTCTGTCCAGAGCCAGCCTTTCTGATGCAGCCCATATATGTCTGTCTCCAAGGCAAAGATCCTTTGTGTCCCAGAGAGGAGATCTTTGGAGCATCAGTTGGCATTTCTGTAGCTCTGGGTTTTTATGAGATGGGTTTGCTAGCCCATGCCACCTCCTTTTTGCAGCCGGGCTTGGGACCGTTCATGGCAAAGTTAAGGGCATGAATGGCTGAGGTGTAAGAAGGAGAAGGGTAAAGCAATCTTAAATCCCCAAAGTGCCCAATGGGGAAAAAAAAGCCCTGAATGCAGAGTAACACACACAAAATTAGTGGAGGAACTCAGTAGGTCAAGCAACATTTACAGAGATGAATAAAGAGCTGACATTTTGGGCTGAGGATTCCTCTCCTTTGATGCTGCCTGAATGCTAGAAAAAGGGGACACAAGACCACATCAGCTGTTTATCTGAAATTCTAGAATAAAGTGTAAAAGCTAAAGGAACCAAAAACATTGTGAATGTAGAAACCAAATGACACTACAAACATAAACAGAACCATGCTCTGTATTTTGCACTTAGAAAAGCCAAAGTTGTTACACAAGCATGGCGATGGACAAACCCAAGTGCAGAACACGGGCACGGAGGCAGAGTCAGGAAGCATTATAACATAGCAAGAGTGGAGTCAGTATCCAGGAGCAATGTTAAACTTAGAACTGACAGTCCTAAGAACCATGAAACAAGGTTACTCACACCAGAGTCAACCAACAAACTGGCAGCTCTTTTTTGTGCTTACAGGGTTTTTATACTGCATTTGCTGATGAAAAGCAGGTGTTTGTAGTTGGTGGAGCCTGGGAATGATTGGAAACTAAACGAGGTGATTGAGGCCCAATTCCTGAGGTAAATAGCCAGGTGGGCGATTGCCAGAAGGGACCGTGACAGAAGTGGAATTTACTGTAGTCTGCACTGAAAAACTTGTTTGTAGCTGCATTTGAGGCTTCATGAGCACAAGAGATACTGCAGATGCTGGAAGTCCAGAGCAACACACACTGGAGGAACTCAGCAGGTCAGGCAACATCTATGGAAGTAAACAATTGATGTTTTGGGCCGAGACCCTTTTTCAGGACTGAAAAGGAAAGGGAAGACATCAGAATAAAAGGTGGTTGAAGGGGAAGGAGCCGAGCTAGACAGTGAAAGATGAAGCCAGATGCGTGGGAAAGGTTAAGGGCTGGAGAAGAAGGAACCTAATAGGAGAGGAGAGTGGACCATGGGAGAAAGGGCTGGAGAAACAGCAACAGGGAGGACTGATAGGCAGGTGAGAAGAGGTATGTCAGAGGCCAGAGTGGGAAATAGAAGGAGAAGAGGAGGGAAGAATTTTATTACCTAAAGGAGAAATTGATATTCATGCCATCAGGTTGGAGGATATTCAGACAGAATATAAGGTGTTGTTCCTGCACCCTGTAGGTGGCCTCATCATGGCACAAGAGCAGGCCATGAACTGACATGGTGGAATGGGAATGGGAATTAAGTTGTTTGTCCACTAGGAAGTTCCACTTTTATCAGATGGAGTGGAGGCACTCGACGAAATAGTTCCCCAATTTACGATGAGTCTCACCAATTAGATGTAAGCACCAGATACAATAGATGTCACCAGCAGATTTGCAGGTGAAATGTTGTCTCACCTGATTGTTTTGGGTCCTGAATGGAGGTGAGGAAGGAGTTGAATGGGCAAGTGTAGCATCTTGACTGCTTGTAGGGACAAGTACTGGGAGGAAGATTAGTGGAGAAGGTTGAATAGACAAGGGAATCACAGAGAGAGTGATCCCTGTGGAAAGTGGACAGTTGGGGGGTGAGGTAAAGAAGTGATTGGTGGTAGGAACTCTTTGGAGATGTTGGAAGTTGTGGAGAATGATGTGTTAAATGTAGAACCTCATGGGTTGATAGGTAAGGATAAGAGGAGCTCTATCACTGTTAAGGTGGTAGGAAGATGAGGTTAGCATTGATATCCAGGAAATGGAGGAGATGTGGGTCAATGGTGGAGGCAGGGAAACACTATTCTTTGGAGAAGGAGGAATTCTCTGATGTCCTGGAAAGGAAAGCCTGATCCTGGGAACAGATGCAGCAGAGGTGAAGGAACTGAGGAAAGGGAATACTTTTTTTTTAACAGGGGACAGGGAGGGAAGAGGTATAGTGAAGATAGCCATGGGAACTGGCAGGTTTATAAAAGATATCAGTCGACAGTTTGTCTCCAGAGAACTATGTGAGCATTGACGATCAATGTCTGAGCACTCATGTGAAGTACCTTTGGGTGGTTTGTCACATTGATGATATTGACAGACGTTCTGTACACTTGGTGGCCATTTTATTAGGCATTCCTGTACAGCCACATGTAAACACCAATATCAGATCAGCCAATCATGTAGCTGCAACTCAGTGCAGAAAAGCACGCAGACATGGTCAAGAGGTTCAGCTATCATTCAGGCTAAACATCAAAATGGAGAAGAAATGTGAACTAAGAGATTTTGACCGTTGAATGATTGTTGGTGCCAGAAGGGGTGGTTTGAGTAACTGCCAATACCTTGGGATTTTCACGCTCAGTGGTCTCTAGAGAAAATAGTGCAAAAAACAAAAAAAAAAATCCAGTGAGCAGCAATTCTGTGAATGGCCAGACTGGTTCAAGCTGACAGGAAGTTGACAGTAACTCAAGTAACCATGTGTTACAATAGTGATGTGTGTGCAGAGGAGCATCTCTGAATGGACAAGACATTAACCCTTGAAGTGGATGGGCCAAGGCAGCAGAAGACCACAAACATACAGAAATACACTCAATGGCCACTTCATTAGATACAGGAGGTCCCTAATAAAGTGACCACTGAGTGTAAGCCTTTGCTGCAATTTTAGTGAATTATTAAGAAAATTCCATCTGTGTCAGAGGACAATATCCCCCTGAGTTTGTTAAATGAATCAAAGGACTGAGATTTGGAGCATAGACTTAGAGAGAGAAACTTAGAGAACCATAGAGAGAGAAATAAAAGGGAAGAGCTTTGAGGGAAAGAAACAAATAAAAATAAATGAGTACACAAAGGAAGTTTAATTAAAAGAGATTGTAATGACAGAGGTTGAAATAGGAATGAAAACATCACAAAGGAGCAGGGTATCTTCGGCTGATCAGCTCCATGGATGTAATATTGAATGTTGGTGTGATCCCCCTGTTCGTTGATGCTGACTTGCTCTTGGTGATTCACTTGTTGCCTGTGATACGCTTGTTGACAACAGAATCGATGGTGTCGGCAGCCACACGGAGAGCTCCAACTGTGTTGGAGAGTTTCCCGTGGAACCACCCCCACACCCCATCCCCCACCCCATCAGCATTTGGCAAACTCCCCGTGGCAAGCCCGGTCCTGCCCAAACTGACACAGTGAATATAAAATCAGACTGACCCAAGATGATTTGGTGAATGCAATGATCTTAACTCAAGACTGAACAAGCCCACAATGTTCCAGATGAAGCACTTTGGGACCGGGATCATCAGACGCACCCATGCATTTTAATAGTGCATACTACCAATAGAAATGTTACTCATTCTACATTTTAAAATGTATTCTGAAATGTCGATAAGAAAGTGGTGTTTAAAAAGCTATTGGAGAGACACATAAAGGTGCCAGTATCACTACAGTGCCTTACATAAACATGTCCCTCACACTTTATGTCAACCAGTCAAAGTAAATTTATTATCAAAGTTCAAAGTAAATTTATTATCAAAGTACATGTATGTCACCCCATACAACCCTGAGATTCATTTTCTTGCAGGCATACTCAATAAATCCAATAACCATAATCGAGTCAATGGAAATAAGGGAAGATAACCAGTGTGCAAAAGACAGCAAACTGTGAAAATACAAAAAAATAATTAAAATAACAAACAAATAAATAAGCAATGAATATTGAGAATATGAGATGAAGAGTCCTTGAAAGTGAGAGCATAGGTTGCGGGAACAGTTCAGTGATGGGGCAAGTGAAATTGAGTGAAGTTACTCCTCTGGTTCAGGAACCTGATGGTTGAGGGGTACTAATTGTTCCTGAACCTGATGGTGTGAGTCCTGAGGCTGCTGTACTTTTTACCTGATGGCATCAGCAAGGAGAGAGCACAAGCTGGGTGGCGGGGGTCCCTGACGATGGATGCTGCTTCCCTGCGACAGCGCTCCATGAAGATGTGCTCAGTGGTGGGGACGGCTTAGGGAACTGTGCTAATATTATTTCGTGAATGTATATTCTGGCTCGTAACCGCATGTTCTAAGCGTGTACTGTATTTTGCACCTTGGCCTGAGAGGAACAATGTTTCATTTAGCTATGTGTATAGTTGAGTGACAATAAACTCGAATTTGAACTTGAATGTGTGGGGGATGGAGGGTTATGGATTACGAACAAGCAGAAAAGAATTAGGTTGGCACAGACACTGTGGGATGAAGGGGCTGTTCCTGTGCTACACCATGTTCCAAGTTTTATGTTCCATGTAATATCATTTTGGCCCTCCCAGCTTATTCTTTCACTGATTGAGGTGAAGGGTCCTGATGAAGGTTCTCAGCTGAAATGGCTACTGTTTATTCCCCTCAATAGATGCTGCCTGACCTGCTGAGTTCCTCCAGCATTTTGCAGGTGTTGTTCTGGATTTCCAGCACCTGCAGAATTGCTTGTGCTGAGGACTTATTCACAAAATATTTCGGGAAGTTTATAACACTTGGTCCTACTGTGACTAATTATCCTGATCTGTACACAAATAATCAAGCTGCTTATCAGCAAATTTAACAAAATGCTAATCTCCAGCTCTTGAATCTAAGGCAGAAAAGAAGACCAGGATGATACTTCATAAACAAGAGAAAATCTGCAGATTCTGGAAATTCATGCAACACACACACAAAATGCTGGAGGAGCTCAGCAGGCCAGGGAGCCTCTATGGAAAAGAGTACAGTCGACATTTTGGGCCAAGACCCTTCTGCAGGACCCAAAGGGTCTCAGCCCGAAATGTCGACTGTATTCTTTTCCACAGATGCTGCCTGGCCTGCTGAGTTCCTCCAGTATTTTGTGTGTGTTACCAGGATGATACTTTATGTAAACAATAATTTCAAAAGCTTTTGGACAGAAGCTAGTTGTGGATGAATTGTCTTGGTTGAACTCGCATCAGATGTTTGAATCTTGGTTTCCATGGCTAAATCACGTGGGGGGGGGTCAATGTCAAAGTGAGGTACATCTGTTGGGATGGGTGGTTGGGGCTAGAGATCTGGAACATGAGGGATAAGGTGGGTGGTAGGTCTGGGCTGGGGAGATAGGTTTGTTGAACAAATCGAGTTTCTGCCAATTGAAATTTCAGACTGGCTTCTACTTGAAATGAATAACTTTAACAAGTCGCTTTGATTTTATTTATAATCTAAGGAAACAATTTTGAGATGCTATTTTATCAAAGTGCTGACATTCCGCAAGCTATATGTAATAACACTGAATGCCTTATCCAGTTTAAACCCAATCGTTGTAGGCTTGTTTACATAACAGGCAGTCCAACCATTCCAATAATTGAGTTCTTATCAAATTCACTGATAATTTTACATCCACTTTTTTGATTTATTGCCACTTCTCTCTTTCATTCCGACAAGTTCCTCTCATGTTTCTCTTGTTGAGGGTTTCTGCCTTTTGTTCTCATTGATCTTGTGTTTGGTCCCCTTCACGGAACTGTTCCCACAACCCATGGACTCACTTTCAAAGACTCTTCATCTACTGTTCTTGATATTTATTGCTTATTTATTATTATTATCATCATCATTATTACAATTTCATCTTGTATTTGAACAGATTGTTGTCTTTTGCACACTGGTTGTTTGCTCTGTTGGTGCGGTCTTACATTGATTCTATTATGATGATTGGGTTTATTGAGTATGCCTGCAAGAAAATGTATCTCAGGATTGTGTATGGTGATATATATATGGTGTGTGTGTGTGTGTGTGTGTGTGTGTGTGTGTGTGTGTGTGTGTGTGTGTGTGTGTGTGTGTGTGTGTGTGTGTGTGTGTGTGTGTGTGTGTGTGTGTGTGTGTGTGTGTGTGTGTGTGTGTATCTCTCTAACTTCAAAAATAAATTTACTTTGAACTGTTTTCTTATTTTATGTATTCTCCTTCCAAATATTTGTAAAGCATGTTTAACTTGATGCCTTTGTAAATGAATTGTCATTGAATTCTATGCAGTAATCCAACTAAAACACAGACATTTTTCTTTTCTGCTCCTTGCCTGCTCTGCAGAATTAAAAAAAAGTTATTTTTCTTTATATTTAGAGATGCAGCACCTTCCCCTTCTGACCTTCTCATCAATGAGCCTCTGCTGTCCAATTACACCTATGAGGCTGATGAACCGATTAACCTACAAAACCACACGTCTTTGGAATTTGGGAGGAAATCGGAGCACTAGGAGGGAATGCGCGAGGTCACGGGGAGAATGTACTATATAAACTCCTTACACATTGCAGCAGGAATTGAACCCCATGTCACTGGTGCTGTAAACCTTATGCTAGCTGTTATGCTACTGAGCCGCCCCAAATCAATTCAGATCAGAATGATGCCAAGTTATTTCTAACTTGTTGCCAAACATAAGGGGCATCTGATCACACTCCATTGTAAAATTTAGCATAAATTTTATCAGAGTTATTATGAAGTTTGAGCTTCTTTCTGAACCATTAATTTGGCAAATATTTTATTAAAGAATGTAGTTGTAAGCTATAGTTTTAAATAAGATACAGCTAATTGCAAGTGAAGATTGTAAGTAAATACTTTACTTTGGGCTTCTGTTACTCTTCCTCACCGTGCCCTCCTGTTTGGCATGGGTAGGAGACATAAGTAAAGATCCCATGGTAAGGCACTGGAAAGTCTCCAGACATATCAGTCAAAGGGCACTGCAGGCTGACATGGTTGTTAGTGATCAGCTAGTGACCCTTCGCCTGTTTCACTGTTAAACCACTGTCTCCACAACACCAAACCACAATCTACACAGAGGGAGATTTTCTTTTATTTTGCAAATGATGCTTGACTAGAAAGCACAATGCTGCAGACAGGTCGGTGAATGTGCGTAAACTGTTGGTAGCATGATGCCTCTAATTATGCTGCGGTAGTTATTGTAAATGAGCTCCGGGTCTTTTTTTAAACATATGAGAGCGAGCACGAATTTCAGCTGCATGCAAGTATGTGGAACCCATACAATCGATTTTATTTGTTCTTACTTCAGAGCACTCACTCACTGGATGTTCTGCTGATTTAATAAAAAACAGCTTTAGAGTGAGTCACACTTTAAACACACCATTCTGTGAACTCGATGCGAAGTATTAAAGCGATCTTCATTTTGCTGAATTGGCAAAGTTCGGCATTCTGTTTGATTATCGAATTCAATGCAAATTCAGTTTGCCTCATGTTAATTTTAAAGTTGTTCTTTAAAAGTTTGGAGGTGTATTTCAGCCATGCAACCACAAGCATAGCTTCTGTTGTGATTCTGCTGGACACAAGCCTTTGGACAATACAGACATAAGATATAGACCGTAGAACATGGAACAAACAGAACAGCACAGGGCAGGGCCTTCGTCCCACAATGTTGTGCTGAACTCATTAAACCAATGTCTCCTAATTAATCTAATCCCTCATCCCCACACATTGACCAGATTTCTCCCTTCTCTACATATTCATGTAGTGAGTGTAGTCTAAGAGTGTCTTCAACACTTTGACATTATCTACCTCTACCACCAACCCTGGCAATGCGTTCCAGGTCGTAGGAGCAGAAGAAGGTCACTTGACCCCTCAGTTCCAGGATCCAATGTGAACTTCTCGTACTGGTCATCTGTCTTTTGTTCTTAAGTCCAAATAAAGCTTTTGACTGAAAATGACAGCCATCCATTACCCTCCTTAGACACTGCTTGCTTGATCTGCTAAGTCCTCAAGCTCTTTGTATCTTGCATCAGATCCCAGCATCTGCAGTCTCTTGTATCTCCAATTATTGAGCTCCCACTTCAGAACTCTCTTCCTCCCTTCTCCCTCTTCCGTTGATCCCTTTGGCAGTAGGAAATATATCTACCCCCTCCTTGAATAAATTTAATGACTTGGTTTCCACTTGCTTCAGTGGTAGACAACCCCACAGGTTCTCCATCCTCTGGGTGAAGAGATTTCATCCAGTCTCTGTTCTAAATGGCTGAGTCGGTACCTGCCTGTACACCTATATACTCATTTTGAAATGTACTTTGCTTAAGTGCTTCCTGGAGTACTGTCATTCTTATGACTGAAGATCTAGATAACTTGAAGGGGCATGAAACTCAGTGAGTAGTTATTTGTCTTGCAAGATTACACGCTTAACCAGAAGAACTAGACTTGATCATTTATGCAAGCTTCTCTTATTTGTTTCCTGTGTTCTTTTTTAGCGAATGGCTTTCTTCTGCATCTCAGCTATCAAGGGAATTTCTGCCTCTCTCAGGAGGAAGGAGATTGTCATAGCAGAGAATACAAAATGATCTGAAGGGGCTTCGTCACCAGGTAACCAACAGAGGACAAAATTGCCAGAAATCAGGAGAGTCTGTTCCCATTTTGTGAGGTTGTCAACCACTGATCTTAGAGTCTCAGGATTCAGTTCTCTAATGAGAGCAGTATGAATGTGGTTACTTGGCCCTCCCACTTTCTCCTCCTTCCAAGATGTACCAAGACTCAACCCTACTGATACTCCCTTGATCTATCTGGCTGCTCTTGTGCTCTTTATCGTTAGCTTCTTGGATGCTTTCCTATGTAAGGTTAAAGATGCTGGCTTCCCAGGAAAATGGAGTGGCCCTAACTCCCTGGGGTTTTGAAGTCCTAAGATCCAGGACACCTCTATGTTCAGAGGCTGATCATTTCAATGCTCAGCCCTACACCAGTGGCCCTTGAGTAGCAATGTAGACAAAATTCCACTATAGCACTGAGGAGGGGTCAGAGGAAGGGAAAAATAATAATAAGGTAAGTATTTATTGCAAATTTTAAGGATCTAGTTTTAAGGGGTGCATTTTGGTTATATGGTCTAGTACTCGGAAACATATTCTATCAATCTATGGTGAGAGAGTGTTTTGGAGGCTTATTTCGAACAGATCACTGTTCCTTCAGTAACCTCTGCCACTATTTAATTATTTTGCCCTAGATGGCTGTGCAGGCCAAGTCTTTAGGGGAGATTGATAGATTCTTGATTAGTGAGTCAAAGGTTACGGGGAGAAAGCATGAGAACTGGATGAGAAAGAAAATAAATCAGACTTGATGGACTGAATGGCCTAATTTTGCTTCTATGTCTTATGGTCTTATGGTGTCACTCTTTAACCGGAGCTTTTCTCATACTTCCACAAGGGTGAGGCTTTGCCTGCAAACCATTTTGGGATGGATGATGGACATTTCTGATACTACCTTTCCCTGTGTACCTTAATTTCATTGTCATCCTCAGAGGGACACATGTGGGAAAGGCCAAAAAGAGCTTCGTAACAACTAGTCGGGATAAGTAGATTTCCATGACTCAATTTCTTTGCCAACCATGGTGCACAGAAAAAGTAATCCATGAGCTAAAATAGCAAACAAACTTTGTGGCCATTGTTCCCTCTTTTGCTACTAGTACACAAAGGAATTTAAACTGTGCACAAAAAGTTGTCACCCTCTACCTTTTTGGCATGTCAAGTATATTTCACAATGGTACACAATCACATTTCCTTCCCCTGTTTCTGATGCGGACGGTGTTGACAACGTGGAGTTTGCGATGATTTGTCTGCAGATTTTAGAACTGGCTTATTTATACTGTTTTTATTGAAGAAATTATTGATTCGCTTGGTCAACTTCCAAAGAAGCAAAAGTCATGAAGAGCAAAAGAACTGCTAGTTCATTTAAAACAGAATGGCTTACACCGAAAGCTTTCTGTTACACCGAAAGCTCTTGAGGTCGGGAATGTGCAGCTACGAGAAATATTTATGTACAATACAGAAACTGATGTTACCTGTGTGTATTGACATGATTCAAAAGTTGCTGGAGAATTTGCAAGTGGGAAGAAGTTGTTTGACCATTTCAAACAACTTTAATAACATGTGAAAAGATTGGTATTATAACTTGCTGTTGTATAGTATTTGATAAATAAGACTAATTGATGTGTATTATTTTATTTGTTTTAACAATGAACAACAAACTGGGTTGATAGTTTATTATCCTTAGAATAGTTTCAGGTTTGCTTCCACTTAAAAATTCAGTGCAATGCGCACATGCTGTTGCCACTACACAAAAAGTTGCACAGCACAAGATTTTTCCACACTGGTCATTACAAATTAGAGGGAACATTTTTTTGTGGCCAATCAGAGATTGTGAATCATCGCTCAAAACAGTTTGGGAAGCTTTGCAGGTTATCCATATTGGTGTTTCCAGTACAGTATTCACTTGACTAAAAATGTTTGTGAAAAAGTAAGCACAAGAGATTCTGCAGATACGGGAAATCTTGAACAACACACCTAAAATATTAGAGGAACACTACAAGTCAGGCAATATTTATGGAGGTGAAAAAACAGTTGAAGGTTCTGGCAAAGAAATATTGTCTGTTCACTCTCCTCCAATTATCCTGCCTGACTTGCTGAGTTCCTCCATCATTTTGTGTGTGTTGTGGAAAAAAAAGCAAGCTTTGTCTTCTGCATCCAATCGTTTGTATAGTTCATGTCCTTGGGGCACTTCCGTGGTGTTCCAGGTTTGGCTCCAAATCCTGCACACACTATCTCTAATCTTTTGGAAAAAAGATCATATTTTCCCAAAACAATTCTCAACTCAGTAATGATACATGAACAATGTCAAATTCAAAAATGGACAGAAAGCCACAATAACATGTTACTGAAGAAGATGGCACCAGCGATCAACGTGGCAATGGCGACACCCTCCAGACAGTTCACAAAACTAATTATTTTACATTTTCTTCTTTCAAATATGATTCTGCTACTAAGCTGTGATGGTGTGTTTTCAGGCCGATTGAATGATCTGGCGCTTTGCTGTTTCTGAGGGAGTTTGTTGAGGTTTTGTATGGAGTGTGTGGCCTGGAGGCCAAGGATCCTGGAGACTGTGGAGTGAACCCATGATCGACCCCATTTCTTGCAGATTAAAGCTTCAAGCATGACTAAAAACAATGGGGACAAGAGTTGAAGGCAAGCTGGTGTTCAGCACCATCTGCCTGCATTTGACTAGTCTCTCTCTCCCACTCGCTCAATGTTGCCAGAGTCTCAGGCCTTGGGCAAGGTTTAATTGATATGGTTTGTGGATTAGACTCTGCAGTTGATGTTACACGTGTTTTTGCTCACTCCTTTTTCTATTGCTATTTTGTGCGATTTTGATCAGGGCGGACTGGCTCTGCAGTCTACAGTCAATGAACAACACACTGAATTGAACGGAACTGAACTAAACTGAACATCCCAAGACCGTTTCAATGACTCTGTGGTTTGTTGTTTTATATTCTGTGTCTTTTGCTGTTTGCGCAATTTGTTCTTTATTCTGCACGTGTTGGGTGTTTGATGTTTTTCTTTGAACAGGCTCCTTGGTCTTACTTTGTTTTGTGGCTGTCTGTGGGAAGAAGAATCTCAGCTTTATATACTGCATAAATTTCAGTGATTTTTTTGAAACAAATATGTGAATGATGCACAGGAAGTGTTAACCCTCATTAAATGAATCAGGAAAAAAAATCCACTGATATTGGCTCTGTTTTCCCACCTTGTCATGAGTTTATTCAATAATGATTTAATTATGAAATGAATATTTTTTTGACAATAAACTTAAAGTTTTGAATGAATGCTGAAAGAAACTGGATTGAATCTGGAGCATTTTAAAAAAGTAATAAAGTTTGTAATTTATGGTTTGACATTAGGTCGACACCTTGTTCCTTTTTCTTTGAGTTAAATTATTTAGGAGAGTTAGGCATTTTACATGATGTATTTTTTCTCCATATTGACACTTGATGAAATTCAAATGGATCCACAGAATGTTTAAATATGGTTACTTAATTAGAAAGCATTCAGAGGTCTCTAAGTGCTTTGTCCATTGCTTTTCAGCCCAAACAAACTCACTACATTATGACGGTATTTGCATGAATATCTCAGACAAGGGCATCTAATCTTTGTTGGGATGTGACAACAGCTTTGGACTTTTCGCTGCTCAGCATCAGCTCTGTTTGACAGGCCAGCCGCTGCGCTCTGGGGATCTTTGACACTTTGGCCACTCCTGCAAGTGCTTCACGTGGGAAGCCCCTCAGCCCTCTGGAAAATAGCTGTCAGCAAGACCTCTGCTTCACTCTAAAGAACATTGTTGCACTTAGGATGTTTCTCATCTCACAGGAAGGTGAAACATTCCCCTCGACCTTTTTGTGAAGATGAAGTATTTCAATATTTAAGGGGTTACAGTGATTTCAAAATTTGCCATTTTCTCATCAACTCTCTCCCTTTTATCCTCCAGCACATTCTGGACATACTGTGCTGGCACTGGAATGTGTTGTAATACAGTCGGCCCTCCTTATCCGCGGGGGGGGGTTGGTTCTGGGACCCCCCCCCCCCCCCCGCGGATCCCAAAAAACGTGGCTGCTCAAGTCCCTCAAATAAAATGGCATAGTATTTGCATATAATCTACGCACATCCTCCCATATACTTTAAATCATCTCTAGATTACTTATAATACCTAATACAACGTAAATGCTATGTAAATAGTTGTTTTACTATATTGTTTAGGGAATAATGACAAGAAAAAAAAGTCTGTACATGTTCAGTACAGAGGCAACCATCGTAGTTCTTCTGGGAACGCTGATTCTCCCGTGATCTTTAAGTTTTTGAGGCTGTAGCGCTTTACATAGCTAGCCAGCCATCCCTTACTAGCTTTAAACTCCTTCCTCTCGCTCACAACACAAGTAGCGAATGAATGAGACGCGAGGCGAACAATACTTAACTTCCGGGCTTTCCCGATCCACGGTTTGTTGAATCCGTGCGTGCGGAACCCGCGGATAAGGAGGGCCGACTGTACTTGCAGGCTAACACAAAGTACACTGCAGATGCTGTGGTCAAATCAACACGTACAAACAAGCTGGATGAACTCAGCAGGTCGGGCAGCATCCGTTGAAACGTTGACTGCCTGTTTCAACAGATGCTGCCCAACCTGCTGAGTTCCTGTACTTGCAGGCTGCCTCCAGCTCATACTTGAATGTGCTAGTTCTTAATACTGTACAAACTACTGTATGTTTATATGTTTTCAGTAAGATTTGACAAATACACCTGAATCTAAATCTGAATCAACACTTAACTGTACCAGCAACCTGGGTTCAATTCCTGCTGCAGTCTGTAAGGAGTTTGTACGTTCTCCCCATTACCACATGGGTTTCCTCCAGGTGCTCCGGTTTCTTCCCACAGTCCAAAGACATACAGGTTAGTAGATTAATTGGTCATTGTAAATTGTCCGGAGATTAGGCTAGGATTAAATTGGAGGATTGCAGGAAGGTGGGGCTCAAAGGGCCACACTGTATCTCAATCAATAAATTAGTAACATTTTAGTCTCTGCTTCATGTACAGGGACAGACAGTGATTAATTCAGGGTGAATTAACCTTGATAATGATGTAGGGACAAATGTATACACTTTTACTATCCCTCTCTTACACACACACACACACACACACACACACACACACACACACACACACACACACACACACACACACACACACACACACACACACACACACACACACACACACACACACACACACACACACACACACACACACACACACTCTCCTACAATACATGTCAGATTCCCCCACACAACAAACACCACTTACAGAAACCAACGACTAGCAATTAAAGCCTGCAAATGCTTGAGATGTAAAATAAAACAGAAAATCCTTGACCTGAAAAGCTGACACTGGTTTTCTTCCCACGCATGTGATATAACCTGCTGAATATTTCCTGCACTTTCTGGTTTTTTTGTAATGCCAGCAATTAGTGGGGGAAAATCAGGTTAGCTTCTACTCTTTCTAACTCGGATATTGCAACCAAATTTTACTTTCTCACTGTAGCCTTTACTGAACAACAACCAGCTCACCACAAACTAGATGCTCACGGGCTATCTTTTTAATCAGAATCAGAATCAGGTTTATCATCACCAGCATGTGTCGTGAAATTTTTTAACTTAGCAGCAGCAATAGAATGCAATACATGATAATATAGAAACAAGAAAAAAATATGTAAATCAATTACTGTAAGTATATATATGTATATTGAATAGATTAAAAATAGTGCAAAATTAAAATAATATATTTAAAAAAAAGTGAAGTAGTGTTCTTGGGTTCAATGTCCATTTAGATGGCAGAGGGGAAGAAGTTTTTCCTGAATCATTGAGCGTTTGTCTTCAGACTCCTGTACCTTCTTCCTGACAGTAACAAGCCACTTTCAGTAAATATGTCGAAAAACTGTTTCCTTTTCTGTGAAATCTCTAAAACAAATAATCAGCAGTGGATTAGATACTGGACTTTCACATTTCAGACCTGGTTTCAAATACAATCCAAACTAATGAGGTGAAAGATTTCTCTTTTTTATGAGAAAGGTGTTTGGTGAGTGCCAATCCAATGTCTGTTCAGTTTGGAGGTGAACTTAAAGTTTGAATTAGATGGAAGATTTTTCAGAAAGACTTACAGAAGAAACAGGAAAAATTATGGCATGCATAATGGTGAGAGTGGAGCTGAGGCCTGTAGCCAGGAGAGTAAATGTGACCAGAGAGAAGTATATAAGATTATGAGAGCTCTTGGTAAGATAGATAAAATCTTTTACCCATGACACCAGTATTTAAATCAAGGTAGCATAGGTTTAAGGTGAGAGGAAGCAGGTTTTGAAGGGGATCTGGGAGGTAAAATGAGAGCACACTAAGTGGTAGATATCGGGAACGCATTGCCAGAAAAGGTTCTGTGGGGAAGGTCCACATTTAGGTTCCTTCCACTACCGCACCTGGAGTGCCTGAGGAAGGTGGGGGAAACCCTCGAAGAATCATTGAGTAACTCACCTCAGGCAGCCACGTGAGTTGCATTGGCGATATTTGGTTTTTTTTCTTTGTTTATATTTTACACCATGGAACGTACTGGCCATAAACATAAAGATTTTTTGCTTTGTGTTGTTTCTTCATTTTGTATCGTGAATAAAGTCTGTTTATGGAAAAGAAAAGGAGAGGTGGTGGAATCAGATACAATTGCGACGGCTTTCCGATAGACACATATAGAGGGGTATGGTGCTAATACAGGCAAATAGAATTAGTGTAGATGAGCAGAATGGTTAGCCTGGACATGATGGGCCGAAGGGCTTGTTTCTGTACTCTGTGGCTCCGGCTTTAAATATCAAAGTGTATTTTGCCCCACGTCCAGCTGATCTGTGAGTGCCTGATACTGTCACTTCCTGGTGGCCAAAGATTTTAATTCCTATTTCCATTCCTGATCCGACATGTCGATCCATGGTCTCCTTTTATGCTCTCCTTGATGGAGGAGCAGTAGCTTATACTCTGTCTCAGTGCTCTCCAACCTGATGGCATGAATATCGATCTTTCATTCTGGTGTACCATTTCCTCTGCCCCTTCCTCTATTCCTCATTCCGACCTTTCGCTTCTTCTCACCTGCCTATTACTTTCCCCTAGGTTCCTTCCTCCTTCCCTTTCTCCTACTGTCTACTCTCCTTTCCTATCAGATTCTTCCTTCTCCAGCCCTTGACCCACTTGGCTTTGCCTATCACCTTCCAGCCATCCTCTTTTCTCCTTCCCCCACCTTTTTATCCTGTCAGCTTCCCCCTTCCTTCCTAGTCCTGAAGAAGGATTTTGGCCCAAAACGTCAACTGTTTATTCTTTTCCATGGATACTGCCTGACCTGCTGAGTTCCTCCAGCATTTTGTGTGTATTGCTTTGGATCTCCAGCATCTGCAGATTTACTCATGTCTGTGAGTAAATTCTGTTTACTTCTGTTCCTCAGCCCTAACATTTCCTCCTTAATTATAAATCAGCCTTAAATTTAGGATGGCTTTTATTCAACAGAGCTCACTAAACTGAAAAGATCAAGATTCATTGCCATCCCATACACCTTCACCTAATAGCTGCAGAGCTATTTGAAATAACATTCAAACGTTGTGCAAATATACAAAGATCTTCAAGTACGAAAGAATTCAAACTATTTTCCTTGAAGTGTTGACAGTAGGATTGTTGTGGAGAAGAAAATGTTAAGCTTGTACAGAAGTTTTGAGACAAAAAAGAACAAGGTCCATCTTGTCTGTCTTCTATCATCCTGATAGTCAGAAAATAATGGAGCCGTTGACTACATATCATCATCAGTGTGTAGACTAAACTAAACATTGCAATCTCTTCAGACTTTGATTCAATGGATGGGACCTTATCAGTTCTGAGCATACACAGGTTCTTACTGTTTTCTACCTAAAATGGAAGAAGATTTGTCATTGACAATCATTCCAAATCTTGGCAATCTTGAGAAAAGTACTATTAGGCCATTCGTAAATGCCTCCCAGTCTGGTCTATTCAAGACACATTTTAGGAAATGTAGTGAGCAAAAAAAAATTAAGGAGCAATTCAAAGAACTATGTGTTTAATCTGCATTTTTTTTGTTTCAAAACTTCAAAATTAACATTTATAATCAAGACCATTTACTTTCAATGGCTGATAAGTCAAATTCTATTTTTATCACAAAGTCTAGATTTTTAAAAAGTATTGTTTTAAAGTATTCAGATTCTCAATTCTCTTTTTCTTTGAATAACACAGCTATTCCTGCTTGCTTCTAGTCCTCATTTATTTGAGGGGAAATTGGAAGCTCTGAGGTGTGAGCTGAACGCCAGGAAGCACGGGTTGGAAATCCAGCCATGATGGAGCATCACAGCCAAAGTTCAAAGTTCCATACTAGACTGGTTGTGAAAACAGCTCTGGAGAAGAAACAAAGAAACTGTGAAGGAATGCAAACAGTTAAGTGAACAAGAAAATGGCAAATTATAATGAGCCCACCTTGAAAAAAAGATCAAAGTATATTGTAAAAAAATAATCATAAACACAAGAGGTTATGCAGATGTTGAAAACCTTGAACAAACACACAAAACGCTGGAGGAACTCCGCAGGTCAGGCTGCATCTGTGGCAGAAAATAAAAATTCGATGTTTTGGGCCGAGACTCTCCATGTTGATTGTTCAGTTTCCTCCATAGCTGCCGCCTGACCTATTGAGTTCCTTCAGCACATGGTATGTTTTTAAAACATGAGACTCAGAGGGATTTATGAATTACGTAAATTGGAAAAATGATCAAAAGCTATCTTATTATTCATTGCAGGCATGTTGTAAGATCACAGAAAAGAGCTTTTCTACCATTATAGAAGGCAGATCTATGCTCTGGCCATTGCAGCTAAAGGTGAATATATTTGCCTTAGATATAGTGCTACAAAATGCCATCGAATTAATTCACAGGAAAGAGGGATTGAATGTGTAGAGAAACTAAGTAGAATGGCCTGCATTCACTGAAATTTAGAAGGATGCAGAAAATTCAGAGAGAACTTCTTTGGGCACTGATGCACTATTTTCCAATTTTGTGGTTTTAATGTGGGAGTGAACAAAGGAATTTTTTTCATACATTTGAGACAGGGACAACAGGACATTTCTTGATCTAGAAGATAGGTGATTGCTGGGAATACTGACCAGGAATGAGAATGTGCAAATGATGAGCAAAACCCAAGGTTTATGTATTTATTTACAGTATCTATTGAGATACAGCGTGGTTTTGGCCCTTCCGGCTCTCTGAGTTGTGCCACCCAGTAACGCCAGATTTAACTCTGCCCTAATCCCGGGACAATTTGCAATGACTAATCAACCTACTAACCAGAATGTCTTTGGACTGTGGGAGGAAACCGGAGCACCCAGAGGAAACCCATGCAATCACGGGGAGAACGTACAAACTCCTTAAAGACAGCGGCAGAAGATTCTTGAAGACTAAATTGATCTACAGATAATGAGATTGTTTGGGGTAGAATTTATGCAGAATTTCTGCCACTGTTTTTTTGAACAGCAGAGCAAGCTTTTGCTCTGATTCTTTTTCCTGTTGTTTTCCTTGTCTGTGGACATACATTTCCCCTACTAAGTATGCAGGATTGTAGAAACATCTGTCCATCACCAAGGAACAATATTTCAGAGCTGGAATGATAGATTATATTTGAGGGTTATGTGAGAATTTAATTATCTCCAGTTACATGTGCACACAGGGAAGTGAGATTTGGATTTTTGCACATCTGTGTCTACTCAAGAAATGAGTAATAACACCAACTCTCTGCAAATCTGTGGGCCAAAATCTGCTAAGTCTGTGGCATAAAGAGTGGTATTTTGGCTTTCGAATGAAGAATAACAGAATGAGTTTGTTCATGCAGTGATGATCACTTAATGGGATGAAAGGTTCTTTCCAGTTGAACTTCCTGAATTTATTGTTAGAAGTGAGGCAGAGTCCCATTAGATTGTAATCGATCACATTAATTCCCAACATGTGTTATGACACACACCCGATGGCACCAGCCTCCAGGGTTTGGATGCTCTAACTCTCCAGAATATGAATAGCTGGCAAGGCCCCTGTGAGGATTCAGGACCGTCTTGTTAATTGGCAGCCATGTTTTGATGCCAGAATTCAATACTTCGGAGGTTCAGTGCTCAATAATCAGCTCTACCTGGATTACCATCTAGTTTAGTATTCCGTTCTCATTTCAGTCTCACATCGTGTCTTGATTCCAGCATCAGATACTCCAGCACTTGGGTCCAGTCATCCTCATGTAGGTCACAACATGTGGAAGAAGCAAGGGGTTTCAGTTGTTGATTGTAGGAAAGCTGAGGGAATTCAGGCTCATAATATTGGAATATCCCACTCGGTTCCAGGTATTGAAAAAAATGAAGCCACAGAAAACATTAATTTTCTTTTGGTATTGGCGCACATTAGCATCATAATGTACCATTGCAGTTACTTCCAACAGCAGTTCACAATCACATAGAGCTTCCCACTAAGAAGGAAACTGGCAGCAGTTACACTGGAACATTGCTACCTGCAAATTCCCCTTCAAAGTTGCACATCATCCTGACTCAGAAATATAACACCATTCCTTCATCACCAGCTTCTTCCTCTACCACAAGGACAACAATGGTTCAGTGATGTGGTTCACCGCCACTGTCTAAGAAAGTCAAAGCCACATTAAATTTATTTTCAAAGTACATATATGCCATTATATACCACCTTGAGATTCATTTTCTTGCAGATATTTATGGTAAAATAAAGAAATACAATAGAACTTATGAAAAAAAACTATACATAAGCAAAAGACTGACAAACCACCAATGTGCAAAAGAATACACATTGTACAAATAAATAGTATATAAATAATACTTAGAACATGAGTTGCTGAGTCCTTGAGAGTTAGTCTATAGGTCATGGAATCAGATCAGGGTTGAGATGAGTAAAGTTCACCTCACTGGTTCAGGTGTCTCATGGTTATAGGTTAATAACTGTTTACCCTAAAGTGAGAAATAAATGCTAGTTTTGTGACTGACTATATTGTAAAAATAATATAAAATGTGGGGTTAATTTGAGCTTACGGTCATCTGTAGTGGCATAAGTTCAAAGTAAGCTTATTATCAAAATATGTATGCTGTATGTTACATATACTACCTTGAGATCATTTCCTTGCAAGCATTTACAAGAAAAAAGAAAAAAAAGAATGTAATGAAAAACTATATATCAACAAAGACTGACAAACAACCAGTGTGCAAAAGACAAACTGCACAATAAAAATAATGCTCAGAATGTGAGTTGTAAAGAATCTTTAAAAGTGAGTCCGTAGGTCATAGAATCAGTTCAGAGTTGTATTAAGTGAAGTTATCCAAACTGGTCCAGGAGCCTGATAGTTGTAAGGTAATAACTATTCCTGACCATGGCGGTGTGGGTCCTGAGGCTTCTGTACCTTGTGCCTGATGGTAGAAGCGAGAAGAGGGCATGACCTGGATGCTGGGGATCTTTGATGATGGTTGCTGCTAGTTTGTGGTAGCTCTCCATGTAAGTGTACTCAATGGCGGGGAGGCCTTTGCCTGTAACGTACTAGGCTATATCCGACACTTTCTGTAACCTCTTCTATTTCTGATATTTCTATAGCAGGCCATAATGCAGAATACTCTCCATTGTGTACCGAATTGGCGACTTGCCGAATCTACGCAAACTTATAAGAAAGCAGAGGCACTGGCATGGCACTAATGTGCTGATCCCAGGCTGACTCTTCTGATATGCTAACATGAAGAGACTTAATGCTACTGACCCTCTCCACCTCCATTTCCCTAATGAGAACCGGTTCATCGACTTCTGGCTTCTTCCTCCTGTAGTTGATAATCAGCTCTTTGATTTTGCGGACGTTGCATAAGAGGTTGTTGTTGAGGCAGCACTCAGCCAGATTTTTAACTTCCCTCCTATATGCTGATTCATCGCCACTTCTGATTTGGCCCACAACAGTCGTGTTGCCAGCTCTATCTGTCTTCAGTCACAATATATCCAAATACTGATAAATAATCTTTCAACCGCAATTAATAAAGTTCAAAGTAAATTTTATTATCAAAGTCCATATATGTCGCCATATACAACATTGAGATTCATCTTCTTGTCAGCATGCTCAGCAAACCTATAGAATAGTGAATATGACAGGATCAATGAAAGATCAAGTGGAGTACAGAAGACAACAAACAATGCAAATGCAAATATAAATAAATAGCAATGTATCACAAGCATATGAGTCCCTAAAGTGAGATCAGTGGTTCTAGGAGCATTTCAACGCTGGGTCAAGTGAGTGCAGTTATCCCCTTTTATTCAAAAGCCTATAGCTGAGGGGTAGTAACTGTTCTTGAACCTGGTGGTGTGAGTCCTGAGGCGCTTATACCTTCTACCTGATGGCAGCAGCGAGAAGATGCTCTTTCAGAATTTTTCAGTTTCCTTCTTCCACTTTTTAAAATAATTGAGCAGTTTCTGTAAAGTTCACATCTGAGGGAATAAATCCCTTTTGGAGAGAACGTTGGACGATTATTCTTGGGGCGTCTACAATACATGTAGCTACTTATTTTAAACCCATGGATGAAACCACCTGGCCCTGGGGTTTTGTCACTGTTTAATGCTATTATTTTCTTCTTCAACTGTTATTTTGCCTATATACATTATGCCATCCTTGTCCTTGATCCAGTATTACTTTCCTTGATGTTCTGTATTGTCACTTCTTCCTCTACTATAAACCCTGACGTGGCTTGTTCAATCTGTGTGATATTTCCTTTATTCCATAAATAGATGGAATGTTGATTCCCTGTCCCAAAGTGGAACTTATGGGGAATTCTTGGCCTTGTAGTGAATACTTCCATTCTGTTCAGCTCATTATTTGGTTTTGTCAACTCTCAGCCCTACTTGCACAAGGTTTTCTGTTTTTGCCACTAAATATTTCCCACATCCTGCTTTTCAAATCATTCGTGCCCAGCCATGAAGCAACTAGTAATTTTAAAGCTACTGTAATCAGTGCTCTGCCAATGGGCTTTAGGAACAGAGCTAAGCAGACCTTAGCTGCCAGGTAACCATAGCAGCCTGCTGTCCAGACATTAGGGTTCCCACAAAGAGGATGAAACTGTTATTTGTTTCAAATGCCAGCAAAGAGCAGATGGATTCTGCAATATACCAGCTCAACCACTTGATGTATCACTCTTTTGTTATGATTTTTTTTACCTCAGAATTGCCAGGAACACAAATGTTCCAACAGCAGTCTGAATTCTGTCTTTGTCTGATGGAGTAAACTGCGGAAAGCAATCTCGATGCCCATTTAACAACCATTCTGTTTATTATTTGTGCTGACTACATAAGAGGTATCAAATGGGCTGCTGAGTGGCTGGGGGCTGATGAACCCATTCGAGTAAAATCAAATTACCCTGTGCTTTTTTTTGTTTGCTGTAGCTAATTCATACTCATCATCAAATGTATGAAAGGAAGCTGAAATTGTTTTATCAGTTTTCTGGCAAATATGATATATTCTCTGGTGATTATTCTCCAGCGAATATTGAAAATATCCACAAAGCTTCCACCCTCCATAATTGAATTAAACTACTGGAAGATCAGTTTGCCTCTATCAACCAGGCTCTACCTCTGATTGTTGTTCCTTTGCTCAAGGCATTGAAAATGTCTTCCTGAAATTTTAAGCTGCTGTCTAATGCTCTAAATATGAACCAATGTTGAGGTAAATCTTTTGGAATATAAAATATAAACAGTTCTAAAATAAACTGTTATTTTAAGAGTGTTTTAATGATTAATGGTCTTAAATTTGCCAGTTTTTAGATGGATAATGTGTCATTTGTTATGCAGTCTTGAGCTAAGCTTAAAGTGAATGGTGCGGCTTGAAGGACTTTATATATAGCACTATAAGAGCTTTGATAGCCTGTAATTAATTCAAGAGTTCCTCTAGAGATTGATGTAGCTGTGAGTCCATGTAAGGTACAAGTACAATCCTCCACATTATCAAGGATGTCTTCAAGAGGTGGTGCTTCAAGAAGACAGCACTCATCATGCTGGGCCCTCACCATTCACAACATGCCCTCATTACTACCATTTATCATCATTGTTATGTGCCCTGTCGTATGATGTAGACAATGATGGCAGATATCCCACCTCTCCCGGAAGTTCTGGGAGTCTTCCACATATTGATAGCGGCTTCCTGACGCCCGCAAATTATATACAATATCCTGGAAATTGATTTTTTTGAGAGGGAGAGGAAGAGGAAGAGTGAGAGGGAGCATCCTGATTGGTCTCTCTTTGTGCTAAGTAGACCTATCAGCTTTCTCTGTGGGCGGGCTTTACAGTCGACCTCTCTCTCTCTCTCTCTTTCATTATCCATCAGTTCAGTTTACTGTCCTGCTGCGCCATGGCAGAGTGTTCCAAAAAAAGAAAATATAAAACATACTTCACCCCAGACTACACTAAAGTGTACCCCTGCCTAACAGGGGTCAAAAATAATGACAGTGTTGTTCGCTGCACTGTTTGCAACAGTGACTTTTCTATTGCCCGTGGTGGGTTAAATGGCTGTAAAAGACACGTTGAGGTGAGTTTAACCGGTGTCATTCGTTCATTAGCATAGCTAACATTATTTAAACTATCTGGCTAGCTGCTAAGGAGCTACTCTATTGATGTCCAATGTGATGTGGCCAAACTCCCTGTAGACTTGCTTAAAATTGTAATAGAATAAAAAAAAACTCCATGATAATATAATATAAGTACATATTTTAATGTCACATTTTCTGCATATATCCAACTTGGTTTACAGTTTAGACAAAATCACTAAACAAAGTATTACATACACCCTTAGAGGTTGACCGGTTTAGGTGGGGGATATAGGGTTGTGGGGGGTGGGGGTGCTACCTCCCTGAAATGAGATTTTGCAGGGTGGGATGTCTGTGATGGTACCATGACCATGATTGTTCTTGGCAAATTTTTCTACAGAAACAGTTTGCCATTACCTTCTTCTGGCAGTGTCTTTACAAGATGGGCAACCCCGGCCATGATATATATTCTTCAGAGATTGTCTGCCTGGCATCGTGGTCTCATAAACAGGGCTTCTGATATACAGTACACCAGCTGCTCATATGACCATCCACCACCTGCTCCCACGGCTTCATGTGGCCCTGATCGGGGGGGCTAATCAGATGCTACACCTTGCCCAAGATGACCTGCAGGCTAATGGAGGGAAGGAGCGCCTTACACCTCCTTTGGTAGAAATGCATCTCCATCCCACCACCCATATGAGTACCACTGGGGAGGAAATACAGGCGCGTGAAAACTCACTCTCAACAAATCAGAAACAGCTTCTTCACCTCCACCATCAGATATTGAACAGTCCATAAACTCATGAACACTGTCTCTTTATTCATTTCTTTTTGCATTATTTATTTATTTGTGTAATTAATAATAATTATATGTCTTTACATTATACCGCCGCCACAAAACATTAAATTTCACCTCTAATGATGAGATGATGATGCCTCCATCAGTCAGCATTTGCCTGGATGGTGCAACCCAGTTGTCTAGATACACAAGGCTGGGCAGTACAAAATGGAAAGGAAGCTGTTGTCCATGTAGCAAGCTGCCCCTCTCCACGTATCTGATGAACCCTAAGGAACAGCAGAGACTGATATGCTTTGGCACCAATTGCATCCCAGGAGTTGCCAGTCAGCACTGAACTCAACATTGGACTGCCTTAGGGACTCCAGCTCTGGAGTTTTCCCTTGGGGTTTACTCCCAAAGCCTTCCCCATGAGCGGGTATAGCCACAATGCAGTGGAGGTTTGAGATCAAAGATTTCCATCTCTTACGTGAGCTGTCAACCATGGCTGACAAGCCCCATCTGCCCAAAACAATTGGTTTTAAGGTGCCAATAGCCAACCTTTGCCACTTCTCTTGTTAGTAGAAATGGTTCCACCAGACTTAGTAACTAAGCCACATGCGAAGGCCAGGAGCTGGACCTGGTTGTCAGAGGCTAATTGAGTGGCAAGCCATTGGGAGCATTTAATAGGTAGTGGGAGCTTGTTCCCACTACCACTCCTGGCTATAACAACCTTAAAGAACTCACCTCATATAAATCAGTAATAATAAATCTGTTTCTGGCATCTCAGCAACTCTCCCTGTGGGATAAATGAATGATTCATGACATCAGCTTATTCTTCAGGACCCATCCCCTAACCCTAACAACCATGGAGGTGCCCCAGGAGGGCTTATATCTGACTTTGAAAAAAACCCTGGCCTGCATTCTACAGGGAGTCATACTGATTCTCCTGGACAACTGCATTGTCAAGATTGGGAAAGCTCCTAGGAAGCAATGATTGGGAAGGAAGGTGAAGGAAATCAGCAAATCCTACCCTTACAAAATGTCTGAGTGTGGTCTTGTTATAACCAGTGTTCTCTTCCAAGAGGGGGCAGTCACAAGACCTCAGAATTAGAATCAGGTTTAATATCACAGGCATATGTCATGAAACTTGTTATTTTGTGGCAGCAGTACAATAGAATACATTATAAAAACATCATAAATTACAATTATCTCTCTCTCTTGTGGATTTTGAGGTGTTGTGGATGCTGGAGAAGCTAATGCCCTTGAAGGAGCTGGCTAAGTTAACAATTGTCTTTTACCAGCAGCTTTTTCCAGTCCTGTGCAGTGGCTCCTCCACACCAGACAGTGATGCAACCAGTTAGAATGCTCTCCACAGTACATCTGTAGAAATTTGTGAGAGTATTTGGTGTCTTCAAATGCTATCATCCCGTTCCAGAGGAGTCAAATAGGCCAGGTCCCCATCGAAGGAAGACCCGGCCTGAGGAGCATGTCATATCACTGATGAAAGTCTAAAACATGTTGGTGAGGACAAATTCAGATTCTCCCAAATCTGAGAAGGATGAAATGTTGGCGAACCTCAGGGCTGCTGTGATCGTGAATAACTCCCAAAAAGGAGACAAGTCCATTTGTGTTAACTGTAAAAGGGTCGCAGGGAAAGTTTTACTCATGTTCTCCTCAGCTGCTTCATCCTAATGGCTGAAGACTGAGTCCCCAAGTTACAATATGGATTCTGTCCATCTTGAACGATGGTGGACATGACCTTCACGGGACACGAGAGCATCAGGTAACAGTTTCAACCACTATACATGATTTTTAGACCTCATAAAAGCTTTGGATTCCATCAGTTGAAAGGGATTATGGAGTTGCCTCCTCAAATCTGATTCCCAGAGATATTCATCTCCATCTTACGTCTGCTGTGTACTGACATTTACCAATGTATCCACAGCAGATCCAATGTCAATGCAGACAGCCATCGAACAAAACTGAGTCATTGCCCAAGCATTTTTCAAAACTCTGCACTTCTGCTACAGCAAGTTCCTTACCTGTGTTGAACTAACCTACAGGAAATTAGGATCTCATCTCCCATTAGGTCAATCCAAGTTATAGTAAACTTTTTCTTTTAAATAACAAAGAATTTAATAATGCCAAAACAAAGAACTCATCTGATCTACCCCATTGTCTCTGAAGTAAAGGTCCATGATGACATCCTGGTAAATGTGGGCCACTTCTTTATCTTGAGAGCCAACTCTCAAAAGATAGACCTTGATGAACTTCATTGATTTGATGCAGTCTCACTTGACGGTGCTGAGGAAAAGTATTTGAAAGTCTAAGCCTTAACCCCAGTACTGTACCAAGTACTGGGCAGCTGTGATCCCTGTCCCCCTGTAGGGTTCTGCTTCACAGGCTATCCAAAGCGAGCGACTCAAAGCTGGAGAGGTACATCAATACTACCCCTGCAAAATATATTTTTACAAGCCCCGGCAGAATAAACAAACCCAAGTTAGATTCCCCTCTTAGGTCAACATCCAGAGCATCGAGGCTCTGATTACACCCAGCCAGCCCTAATGGGCATGCCAAGTCATTCACATGAAGTGAATGGAGGAGACAATTCAGGGATATTCTCAAGCATCTGTCCTGTGCCCAACGTACTGATGCATTTACAAAGGAGGCTATATTTCATTAAGAGTCTGGGGAATTTGTTATGTCACCAAAGACTCTAGCAATTTTTTACAGGTGTACTGTGGAGAACGTTTTGATTGGTTGCATTGCTGGTATAGAGGCTCCATGGCACAGAATTGAAATAGCTCCAGAAGTTTGTAGACTTAGCCTGTTCCACCATGGGCACTAGCCTCCCCACCATCGAGGACATACACTCAGTGTTTTAGGAACAGGCTCTTCTGCTCCACCATCATATTTCTGAATGGTCCACAATCCCATGAACTCTATTTTATTGTTTTTCTATCTCTTTGCACTAGTTATTTATTATATATTTCTTGTTGGAACTTATAGTAATGTTTTATGTACCATTGCAGCAAAACATCAAATCTCACAATATTTAATACATTGGTGACAAGAAGCCTGATTCTGATTCTTTAGTCTCTGCCTTCGAGTTCAGGTTATGCAAGTTATTTTCAAATACTGCTCTCTTTATCTTCCAACCTTCTTGGTAAGCTGCGATGGGAAATACAACTGGGAATGCTGGATATGTAGAGAGGGCTCCTTCAGTACTTGAATAAAAGTGATGAATTAGGTTTCAGGAAGACATTGTTCATTACAGCCATGTCAAGACTCATGCCCTGGACTTGCTTTGATAACAGGTCCTTTGCATTGCTGAAGCTGATAATGTCATGACTTGATGGTGTTGAATAAAGCTGACAAGACCTGTAGTATTTTACTACCTGTTTTACATTAACGACAGGCACGCATTCATTTGACTTGGTAAGAGCTATCCACTTATTGGCGATGACGTGCAAACTAAAACAAACCATGCTTTGAATGTGACCGTAATTACTCATGTAAAAGGCTATGAGTAAACTGTTGGAAAACTGCATGAATCAGCTGCATCTCCACAGGCATGCTGACACTTCTACACTTGAGACATGGGAAAGTGGGAGGAGGGAGTGGTGGGGGTGACTGGAATGCATGTGATGATGAGACAGCCAACTTTCCAAGTCTCTTTCCAGTGGGAGTGGAGCTTTCTTTAATTTATTACTTTGAACTGCTGTTTATTTTGAATTTGAAAACCTGTCAACTTTTTAATTGCAAAAGGAGTAGTGCTGTTTGACTGTCTGGAAACCTAATGTTGCTTTGAATGCTGCTGAGCGAAGGCAGGACAGGGAGGAAGGAAGGTTGAAGAGGGGAGGTGGGGTTGCATGGGGAACAGGCCAGCCTTACACTGTACAACGGCTTACAAGGTAACCTTTAAGTTCATTAGATCCAAAACATAAGCAGTTCATGCTGTGCTTTTTCACTGTAAAGTGGAAGAAGCTGCAGCCTTTGGCAAAGATAGCCAGATTAAACGAGGAGTGTGCTGGAAATAGGGTGACTTCCTTTCTGCACTGTCCAAGCAAACACTCTCCCTTGATGAAGGGTCTTGACTCAAAATGATGAGTTTCAAAGTTCAAGGTAATTTTATTATCAACGTACGTAACTGTTACCGCATACTACCGTGAGATTCATTTTCTTGCAGCCATTTACAGAGAAAAAAATAGAATTTACAATCTGTTGCGCTCTGACATATGGGTGAGATTATTTACAAAAATATACATAAACAGACAAAGACTGATAAACAGCCAATGTGCAGAAGAAGACAAACTGTGCAAATAAAAGAAAATACTGAGAACGTGAGTTGAGAGTCTTTGAAAGTGTGTCTGTAGTTTGTAGAATCAGTTTAGATTTGTGATGACTGAAGTTATGTATGCCAGTTCAGGAACTTGATGGCTGTAGGGTAATTGTTCCTGAATCTGGTGTGTAACTCCTGCCTGATGATAGTAGTGAGAAAGAGCATGGCCTAGATGCTGGAGGTCTTTGATGATGGATATTGTTTTCTTATGGCAACTCTTCATGTAAATGTACTCAGTGGTAGAGAGGATTTTGTCTTTAATGGACTGGCTTGAATCCACCGCTTTGTGTAGCCTGTTCTGTTTTTGGGCATTGGTGTTTCCAGTTAGGATACTCTCCGCTGTGCACCTGTAGAAGTTTGTCAAGGTGTTTGGTGACATGCCAAGATCTATGCAAATTTCTACAACAGTCAGATGCTGCCTGACTTGCTGAGTTTCGGTAGCAGATTTGAACAGAGCATTCTGCAGCACATTACAGGCCCTTCGGCCCACAGCGTTGTGCCAACCATGTAACTTACTCTAGAAGCTGCCTAGAATTTCCCTGCCATGTAGCCCTCTATTTTTCTAAGCTCCATGTACCTACCTAAATGTCTCTTAAAAGACCTTATTGTAGCCACCTCTACCATGTCACTGGCAGTGCATTCCACACACTCACCACTCTGTGAGAAAAACTTACCTCTGACATCCCCCTTGTACCTATTTCCGAACACTTTAAACCTATGCCCCTCGCGTTAGCCATTTCAGCCCTGGGAAAAAGCCTCTGACTATCCACATGATCAATGCCTCTCACCATCTTATACACCTCTATCACATCTCTTCTCATTCTCCATTACACTAAGGAGAAAAAGCCAAGTTCACTCAACCTATTCTCATAAGGCCTGTTCTTCAATCTTTGTAAATCTCCTCTGCACTCTCTCTATAGTATCCATTGTATTCTAATGAGGAACCAATCTGAAATACAGAAAAGTGCTGATCAGTTAGAACTTTCCAAAAAGAAGTAAAAAAGGTTTAAATTTCAAAGTAAATGGTCAAGATTAATTAACTTCCTAGTCTGGCTACTAACAGAGTGTTTGAGGCATCTATCTTCTTTCAGGTGCTGGCCATCATTAATTTCTCATGGCTAACGAATGCCCTGTCTTTTTGCTGAGTGCCTACTATACTACACCAGCCCCTCAATCAACCACTTTTTCAAATAGGCTGTATTAAATTTGTCAAACTGACTTTCTTTTAACATCCCAAGTGGCTGCTGTTAATCAGACCCCCACAAAATGCTGGTGGAACGCAGCAGGTCAGGCAGCATCTATAGGAAGAAGCACAGTCAATGTTTTGTGCCGTCAGGACTAACTGAAAGGAAAGATAGTAAGAAATTTCTTACTATCATCAGATGGAAGCTGCTTTCCACAACAACATTTCATGTAGATGTGCTCAGTGGTTTGGAGGGCTTTACCCGTGACATACTGGGCCAAATCCACTACCTTTTCTAGGATTTTTTTGTTCAAAGGCTCTGGTGTTCCTATTGAAGTTTGTCAACGTTTTTGATGTCATGCTAAATCCCTGCAGACTCCTGAGGAAGTAGAGGCACTGTTGCGCTTTCTTTGCTATTACATTTATATGATGGTCCAGGATAGGCCCTCTGAGATAGTGACACCCTGGAATTTAAAGTCTGAGCCCCTTCATCAGAACCCACCATCATTACTGAGTTCTGATAAAGGATCTCAGGCCTCAGTCATACTTCATTAATGGTATCACAATCCCATGTGCTCGTCCATGCTCTGAATAGAGTAAGGCTTCTTTCATTAAAGTTATCAGGGTTTAGCCTATCAGGCCTTCCTGCCCTGCCCTTGCTGCCCTGACTACTGAACTTCTTGCTCTATAATTAATTCAACTTTCTTAACTGTTGGATTACATTTTGAGTCCCATTCTCCCTCCCTCAATGCCAGACTAATTTAAATGAACCAGACTAACACTAGCAAATCTCCTGCAAGGGCATGGGTTCCCTCTCTAGTTCAGCTGCGACTTGGACAGCTCTCCTTTGCCTCAGACGAGGTCCCAAAGGTCCATGTAGCTGAAGCCCTCCCACCTGCACCTGCTCTTCACCCATACATACATTTGCTCTGCTCCCTTGCTAGCACGCAGCACAGGGAGTAGTCCTGAGATTACTGCACTGGAGGTTCTGCTTTCTAACCTTCTGCTAGCTCCTATTATGTCCTAATATTGGTATAAATATGCCCAGATTCACCAGTGGGACTGTATTTTGCCTCTGTCTATGGTTAATACTGTCAAATACTTCATACATTAACTTCCAAAAGCAGATAGGTTTGGACTGGATAGGAAGAAAAAATGGAAACTGTCACAGACTTTAAAATTCCAATTTAATTATCATCCCCAACCAACTTGTCTCTCCCTTTCATCATTCCTTTTCCTTCATCTCTCCACCTGAAGCCCTCTCAACTTCCCCACTATCCATCCAATTTCTGCCTGAGCTTGCCATCATTTCTCCCAATATCTGTTCTCCAGAGCTTTCCTCTGCTATCTATAACTCGCTTGAAAAATCTCTTCCTTGGAGAGCTGGAAGACTGCCTACTGCTGAGCTGCGGCCAGTCTGTGCTGGACAGAGAGCCAAGATGGCCCCAGGCTCAGAGCTGTTTGCCCAACCCAGCTGCCCTCTGCCCCTCTCTCCCAGGCATCTGTGGGACGATACCATGACGTTTCTCCAGTTTGCAATGGATAGGCCAACATGTAAACATCAGAGAAATTTTTCATTGCTTTTGTTAAAAGAAGTGAATAAAGGACACAATAACTTTAAGATAGTTAACATAGAAATGGGGAACATTTTAAATAATCTTTGAAATCACTGCATATTGTATTTGGTTTGTCTGTGAGGATGAAAGTAGACTTCACGATCTTCTCTCATCTGCAGTTGTCTCATCCCTCTCACAATACATTCCATTCCACAATTTACAGCAGAGTATCCTACAACAGCTAAATTTATTTCAAAGTGTATAAACAGTATTCAGTGATCTCTTATAGAGTTGTACAACACCAAATAGGCCCTTCAGCCCATCGAACATTCATTTGCAGTCCCTTCTATTCTTCTCACATTCTTTTAGCATCCCCAGATTCTACAACTCTCCTACATACCAGAGGCAATTAAAATGGCTAACTAACTTAGTAACCTAAAACACATTCTCGGGATGCGGAAGGAAACCACAGCCTCCTTGGGGAAGCCCACGTGGTAATGAAGGGAACATGCGGACCTCACCCAGACAGCATCAAAGGTCAGCATTAACTCTGTCTGCAGAAGCCATGAGGCAGCACTGTGTGATAATTCTACCAATACTTCATAAATAAAAGTGCACAGCATTAAATTGACTGAAATAATAAATTATTATTTACCGCAAGTGTGCAGAAGCTTTCAGACGTTCTTTGTTTAGTACCATGCTGTGACCTAGTTTAGATGATAGATTGATAAACTCCAACATTGTACACCAAAGTTCCTGTGACAGGCCTGTCCATAAATCCACTTGTTTAAGACAGAATATACAATAACTCTTAGGTTCTCAAGTTAAATGCTTCATTCACAGCCTCACATCGTGCATTGCTGGCTGTACCGACACCTCCTTCTGGTAAAAAAATAAACAAGACTTGACTAAGTGGAATTAACTTCCCTTAGAAAGCCCCACCTAATAATTTGAATCACACAGCTTGGAGCGCATTTCCGGGAATTAATACTACTTGAAGTTTCGGTGACATTGATGCATTGCTCACCCTATTAATAATACAGTCAAATATAGTGCTCTTTCCAATAGCACCAGCAATACCATCATCAGTCTAAGCAGAATCCAGACGGCTTTTCACTTAAATAGTCAATGTCTTAATTGGAAATTATTTCCACATGATTCCTTCAGATGACCTTATCTGTCCTCCTTTATCTCCCATTAATATAAATGGCTGACCCAAGATTCTCTTGGGAATTCTGCCAGACGCGCACTTTAAATGCAAGAGCAATGCAGTGGAATGCACCAAAAGAAAAAATGGCAATTGTTCCAGATTCCAGCTATTTCTGTGATTTTTGTTTTGTCTGGTTTTGTGAAGGACTGAACTGACATTTTTCCAGCAGAGAGGTCTTCACACATTCTGCAGTGATAACAGATTTTACAATTTCTGTATCTTTTTACTTTCATCGCCTTTGTGTGAGTTTTGTGCTTGTGAGATGTAATCGAAGCGGGAGTCAGACGACTGGCTCAATGCGCTTAGTGGCCAGTTTATAAGGTACCTCCTGTACTTAATACAGTATTTTCTGAGTGTATGTTCATGGTTCCCTGCTGCTGTAGCCATCTATTTCAAGGTTTAATGTGTTATGTGTTCGGAGTTGCTCTTCTAAGCAACACCGTTGTAACGTGTGGTTATTTGAGTTATGTGTTATCTTTCTGTCAACTTGTACCAGTCTAGCCATTCTCCTCTGACCTTCCTCAATAGTAAAGCATTTTCCTCCCCAGAATTGCCAAATACTGGATTTTTTTGTTTATCTCAGCATTCTCTGTATATTTTAGAGATTGTTGTGCATGAAAATCCCAGTAGATTAGCAGTTCCTGAGATACTCAAACCACCCCATCTGGCACCAATAATACTTCCATGGTCATAACACTTAGATCACAATTCTTCCCCATTCTGATGTATGGTCTAAACAACAACTGAACCTCTTGACCATGCTTTTATGCAGTGTGTTGCTGTCACATAATTGGCTGATTAGATATTTGCATTAATGTACAGGTGTACCTAATAATAGGTGTACCTATCACCCTTAGGCTTTGAATTCAGCCTGAGTGGAATCTTTCTGTCTACATGGTGCAAAGATTCAGGATGTAAAGGTCTAGGTGGACTTTCACAAAATATAACATTATCATACTGCTCCATCAATTACTATTAAAATCTAAAATTCTATTTGGTCAATTGGGAGAAAGTCTTCATTTGAACTCCTTGTTGTACCCCGTCACACTGTGGTATGCAATAAGGGAGGTGGTGAAGAAGGTGGGCAGAGGTGGAGATAGTTAAATATAAAATACTGTTTTTATTTTGTTAGCAAAATTAAGGAGAGATCCTATTGATATAATGAAATAAATTATTATTTCTCTGGAGCAGCTTCGAGAAGAATAACTATCTTCCATTCCCATTGCACTCTCATTGATACATTTTAAAATCCCAAATCAAGTCACCGAACTTCAAAAGTATTCAATGCTTCCACTGAAAAATGCTCATCTCTTTATTAGGTGACTACTCAAATAGTCTCCTCTCCTTTCCACCAAATAAATTCTCCTTGCCTCCAAAACAACATTTTCTGATTCCCATTCCTGTTTTGTAAGTGAGTGAAGAGCTCCTTTGGTCTTCAACTCTTTGGAAAAGTTTTTCTAAAGGTTCAGAACAGACTAGATGGGCTGAAGGGCCTATTTCTGTGCTGTAGTAGTCTAATACTCCAGGACTCTAGATAAAGCCTTCCACACTATTGAGCACTTCTACAAGGAGCACTGTTGCAGGAAAGCAGAATCCATTATTAGGGACTACCGCCATCCAGGCTATGCTCTCTTCTCCTTGCTGCCGTCGGGAAGGAAGTATAAGAGCACCACAACCCACCAGGATCAGGAACAGTTATTACCCCTTAACTGCCAGGCTCTTGAACCAGATGGGATAACTTCACTCAACTTCACTCACCCAACACTGAACTTTTCCCACAACCTATGGACTCACTTTCAAGGACTCTACAACTCGTGTGTTGATATTTATTGCTTACTTATTTATTATATTTTTGTTTTTTCTTTTAGTATTTGCATAGTTTGTTGTCTTTTGCACATTGGTTGTTTGTCCATCTTTGATGTGTGCAGTTTTTCATTGTGTTTCTTTGTATCTACTGTGTGGCCAAGTGGTTAAAGTGTCGGTCAAGTGATCTGAAGGTCACTGGTTCGAGCCTCAGCTGAGGCAGCATGTTTGTGTCCTTGAACAAGGCACTTAACCACACATTGCTGTGTGACGACACTGGTGCCAAGCTGTATGGGTCCTAATGCCCTTCCCTCGGACAACATCGGTGGCGTGGAGAGGGGAGACTTGCAGCATGGGCAACTGCAGGTCTTCCATACAACCCTGCCCAGGCCTCACTCATCATTGAAAATCAATGGACAGCCAAAGAAGGAATGCCCACAAGAAAATGAGTCTCAGGGTTGTATACAGTGACATTTATCAACTTCAATAATAAATTTACTTTGAGGTTTACCCAAGAAGTAAAGCCAAGAGAATTTTTTAAGAGCCACATGAACTGCATGATACTTGGTGATGAAACATAAATTGGTTTAGGAAGTGCTTCTTCGTGCTTTCTTCTGAGAGAATACCAATGGCTGCAAGAACACAGCACGAATGACAGAACGTTGGGAAAATAATAACCCCAGAGTCAGATGTTATAAACAGGAAGGGCATCAATAGGGTTTAATGCAACTGCTCTGTAAAGTAGCAATGCTGCTTTACACTCTTTGATCTGTAAGTACTAAGAGTTCTGCTCTGTAAGATAAGTGTCCCATGACTGCCAAGTGTTTGCGTTATGCTAGATTTCTTAATGAGGTGTTTTGTAAACAATGAGCATGTAATCCATAAAGCCTGTACAAAAACAGCAATATTACTTTTAAAAAAAATTTACTTGCCTGCTCAATTCCACATACTTTATCTTTTATAGACTCAGTGGCCAATTTATTAGGTACACCTGTATACCTGCTCATTAGTGCAATTATTGCAGGTAGATGGAGATCATCAACCTGGGAAAGCAGTCCATCAAAGAGTGGGAAAGCTCTGATTTCAAACCTCCATTGCCTTGTGACCATACCCTTTCACGGGAAAGGTTTCAGGAGTAATCCCTGAGGACAAATCCAGAGCTGGAGTCCCTAAGGCAGTCCGATGTTGTCTTCAACCTTGTTCTGGCAACTCCTGCGACGACACCGGTGCCAAGCTGTATCGGTTCTTGCCCTTCCCTTGGACAACATCAGTGGCGTGGAGAGGGGAGACTTGCTGCTTGGGCAACTGTTGGTCTTCCATACAACCTTGCCCAGGCCTGCACCCTGGAGAGGTGACTTTCCAGGTGCAGATCCATGGTCTTGCGAGACTAACGGATGTCATACATACAGTGCCAATATCTATTCAGCTAATCATGTAGCAGCATCTCAATACATAAAAGCATGCAGACATGGTCAAGAGGCTCAGTTGTTGTTCAGACCAAACATCATAACGGGGAAGAAATGTGACCTACAGTAAGTGACAATGACTGAGGAATGATTGTTGGTGTCAGACGGGGTGGCTTGTTTATCTAGGAAACTGGGAATTTCATGCACAACAGTTTCTAAAGTTTAGAGAGAATGGTGCGAAAAACGGCAAATAGAAACATTCAGTGAGCTGCAGTTCTGTGGGTGAAAATGGCTTGTTAATGAGAGAGGTCAGAGGAGAATGGCTAGACTGGTTCAAGCTGATGGGAAGGTGACAGTGACTTAATTAACCATGCATTGCAACAGCGGTGTGCAGAAGAGTATCTCTGAATGCACATCATGTCAACTATTGAAGTGGATGGGCTACAGCAGCAGAAGACCACGGACATATACTCAATAGCTCCTTTATTAGATACAGGAGGTGCACAACAAAATGGCAACTGAGTGTATAAGTATCATTGTTCCAGCAGAGTTTATTTTAGTTATACATGTTGCATCATTAAGGATCAGAGAAAACAGTGTGTTATTAGTGATTTGGCTCAGATATTGAAGAATTTATTCCAAAAGGGAATTTGGGATCTGTTTGTAAACTGGTGAAGATCACTGTATTAGTTGGTCCTGGTGATGTTATAGTCCAAATTATTTTCTATGTTAAATATAACAACAAATTCACATTTCACCCACTGCCGCAATAGGTCGTAATCTCACTGCCCCTCCCGACCATTCTGGAGCCCCTAAACAACTGTAAGAAGTATCTCAGGCTACTGTTTATTGATTACAGCTCAGTTTCACAAAAAGATTACATCTCAGCACCATCATCCCATCAGTACTAATAACCAAGCTTCAACACCAGGTCTTATGTACCTCCCTCTGCAACTGGGTCCTCAACTTCCTTGAAGGGAAACCATTGTAACAGCATCTCTTCCTTCTATTAATGCAAGGTCACCTCAAGGATATGTGCTTAGCCCACTGTTCTACATATATGACTGTGTGGCTAAGCACAGTTCAAAACCATTTATAAATTTGTTATGACACCACTAGTACCCGTAGAATCTCAGATGGTGTTGAAGAAGCATACAGGAGTGAGAGAGATTAGCTGGTTGAGTGGTGTCGCAACCACAACCTCACACTCGTTGTCAGCAAAGACAAGTTATTGATTGATGGACTTCAGCAAGGAGGTCAGGGTTACAGGTATTAGTTCTCAGTGCGGGAACAGCAGTGGAAAAGGTGAGCAGCTTCAAGTTCCTGGACCCAAACCGCTGGAACCATCACGAAGAAAGCACACCAGCAGTTCTACTTGGTTAGAAGTTTGGTACGTCGCAAAAGGTCCTTACAAAATTCTGTAGGTCTACAGTGGAGAGAATTTTGACTGGTTGCATCACAGCGTGGCATGGAGCCTCCAATGAACAGGATCACAAGAAGCTACAGAGGGCTGTTGATTTAGCTAGATCCATCCTGAGCACAAACCTCCCCACCATCGAGGACATTTTCAAGAGGTGGTGCCTTCAAAACAAACTTTGATTCTTTGTGGGAATGGGACCCACTCTCAAGGCCTCACGTCTGGCTGCTTTTTGATATCCCAAAGACATGGCCTGGAAGACTAGCGCACCTTCAGGGTGCCGGATTTTCGTGGCTCTGGAGGTGCGCTGATTCTAGGCCGAAGCCCCTGACCGAGGTGTTGCGGGAGAACACAGAACATTGAGAGCAGCGTGTTAGCTGTTGTGGGCTCAGTATCCAGAGACCTAAGCCTTTCTGGGACTGACTCTCTGGGTGCAGAGCACAGAAAAAGTGACGCAAAAAACTTTTAACATCATAAATCAGCGAGTTTTTTTTATGTTTCCCCTCTCGCTGTGAAACAGGGACACCTCTTTTCCCCTTATTTGGGAGAGAGAAAGCCTGTGGTACGTCGAATTACCAGATAAACGAGTAGTCTTTGGGGTACTGCAAGTCTGTGTCTTTATTGATGCTTTGCTGCATGCTTGACTACTTGGTGGAGGGTGCCAATGCTTTTTTGCTGGTGGGAGGGGGGATCGTTGCCTTGCTGCTGCTTGTGTGTGGGGGGGGGAGCTGGGGGGGAAACTTTGGGGTTCTAACCTTTAACTGTCATTCATTCTTTGGGGCACTCCTCTATTTTCATGGATGTTTGTGAAGAAAAAGAAGTTTAGGATGTATATATTTCTCTGACATTAAATGTACCTATTGAAACCATCTCTAATATCCTCACTGTCTTGGACATGTATCTTTTCATTACTACCATAAGGGAGGAGGTACAGGTCCTGAAGATGATTCAATATTTTAGGAACAGCTTCTTCCCCTCGGTCATCAGATTTCTGATTCCTTTATTTGCACTATTTTATTTATATTTGTAATTTATAGGTTTATACATCTTTGCAATATGTAAAACAATTAATTCCATGTCATGTCTGTAATATGTCAGGGATTTCAACACTTAAGAGAGGTTTCGATAACTACATGGAGACTACATAGACACTAAACAGAATAACAGTTAAGCACAGAATAGATGGACTGAATGGCCAGTTTCCGTGCTCTGTGATTCTTTGCCTCTATACAAATCTGTTTCTATTCATTATATTGTATTCTATTCTATTCAAGGTTACAACAGTCTAGTGCTGTTTTATTCACTTCCATGACCTTTGACAGGAATACATATCAGTATTTATTTATAGTGCATGCAGGAAATACAATAAACTAAAAATAATCCCAGTATTGTTGCTTTAGGGGAATTTTAGAATGATGGAACCTTTCTCTGTGCCTTAACTCCTGCTGTGTATGTAGTCCAAATTTCAGGTCTTTGCACATTGTAAGTACCAAAATCTAGAGTCTCCTCCTCTATTGGACGAGGGTAACTGACCCACGGGACCAGGGTTATCTTAGAAGAGCTGGTGCATGTACCCTGGATATTTGCGTTTTCTGAGATCAATTGTCCCTAATATTTACAGTCTTTGGCCCAGGATAGATTTACAACTTTGACTTACATCCTGGATGCATCTGGTAGATTTCCGGAGTATATCAGAAATCAGCTGAGGTCAGCAAAATTTTGTGAAGGGGAGATCTTGCCTGACAAATTTATTAGAATTCTTTGAGGGGGGAACAAGCAGGTTAGACAAAGGAGAATCAATGGACGATATTTACTTTGATTTTCAGAAGGCCTTTGACAAGGTGATCTATATCAGGCTGCTAAATAAGATAAGAGTGCATGGATAGAAGATTGATTGATTGTCAGAAATCAGATAGTGGGGTTAAAGAGGTCCTTTTGAAGATGGCCACCAGTGACTGGTGGAGTTTGCAGGGGTTTATGTTGGGGCCACAGTTTTTCACTTTATACGTTTATGATATGGATGAAGGAACTGACTAGTGACCAAGTCTGCAGAGGATTTTGAAACAAATGGAGGAACAGGTAGTGTCATGGAGTCAGGGGGTCTGCAGAAAGACTTGGACAGGCTGGGAGGGTGGGCAAAGAAGTGACCGATGGAATACAGCATTGGGGACTCTGGGGTTTGGAAGAATAAAGGTGTACAAACATGAGATAATCTGCAGGTGCTAGATGAAGGGATCGGCCTGAAACAGCGAGTGTTCATTCTTTTTAATAAATGCTGCCTGACCTGCTGAGTTCTTCCAGCATTTTGAGTGTGTTGCCTTAGAATAAATACAGGTATAGACTATTTTCTAAATGGAGAGAAAATTCAGAAATTGGAGGTATAAAGTGACCATGGTATCCTAATTCAGGACTCCCTGAATGAAAAAGGCAAATGCACGGTTAGCATTAATTTTACAAGGACTAAAATATAAAAGCAAGGATATACTGTTGAAGCTTTATAGGTTGCATTGAAAATATTGTGTGTAGTTTTGGGCCCAATATCTCAGGAACGATGTCCTGGGTCTATTGAGGGTTCAGAAGAAGTTAGCAAGAATCATCCCATGGATGAAAGGCTTACATATAAGAGACAAGTTTGGTGTCTCTGTGCCTGTACTTGATGAAGTTCAGAAAGATGTGGGGGTGGGGAGTTGGTCAAGGGGGATCTGGATGAAACCTGTTAGATACTGAAAGGCTTGAATAGAGTGGATGTGGAGAGGATGTTTTCTTTCACAAGTGAGTGCATGATCCAAATGCCCAGCCTCAGAATAAAGGGATGTCCCTTGAAAACTGAGACTAAGTGTAATTTCTTTAGCCAGAAGCTGGTGAATTTGTGCAATTAATTGACACAGAGGGCTGTGGAGCAAATTCACTATGTGTACTCAAGGCAGAGATTGATCATTTCTTGATTGGTAAGGAGGTTAAGGGTTACAAAGAGAGGGCGGGAGAATGGGGTAGGAAAAAATCGGTCATAATTGTAAGGCAGACCTGATATAATGGGTGGAAAGACCCTATACTGCCTCTATACCTAATGGACTCAAAATACTAATTCACAATTAATCCGGGTTCCCAACAAATAGTGGCTCAAATAGTGGCCCACACTGTTTAAGTAGAAGTAGTGCCCACACTACTTGCCTAGAGACCGAGATTTTCTTTGCTAATTATAAAGGTGAAATGAGTAACAATTTTGCCATTTCCCCACCAGATGCAACTCCCACTCCAAGATTACACAGGAATTATGTGGTTTTGATTGTGTACCTTCCTCTGTTATTTATAATTTTCCACTGACAACTCAGAAGTGACTTAAAGGTCTTTTTACAATTTTTGAACCATACTGCAGATATCCACAGCTCCTCAGCACTGGCTAACCACGAACAACACCAATGAAATGAATATTCACAGATACTGTATATGACTGGAGGAAACTTTACATCAAAATGAACACAAACAGCAAAATACAGCACCAAAAGTCCTTGAATGTTGACATTTCCTTATTCAGCCAGCACACTGCCTTTTCCAAATGCCCCCTTCTGGAAAGCACTGAAGGGACAATCTTAAAAGTTTCTTCCCCCAGGACAGTTAATCCCTTTCATAGAGGGGTCAGAAGTGGAGAGAGTAACCCATTTCAAGCTCCTAGGTGTCAATATCTCTGAGGATCTCACCTGGTTCTAACTTAGCGATGCAGCTAATAAAGAAGGCAAGACAGCCACTATATTTCATCAGGAGTTCGAGGAGATTTGGTTTGTCACCTAAAACACTTGAAAACTTCTACAGATGTACTGTAGAGAGCATTCTGACTGGCTACATCTCCATCTGATATGGGGGGGGGGGTGTTGGCTACTGCACAGGATCATAGTAAACTGCAGACTGAGAGTTGTAAAATTAGTCATCTCCATCATGGATACTAGCCTCCATAGTCTCCAAGACATCTTCAAGGGGTGGTGCCTCTGAGAAGTTGCTTCCATCATCAAGGACCCTCACCATCCAGGACATGCCCTGTTCTCAATGCTACCATGAAGAAGGAGGTTCTGAAGACACACACTCAGCAGTTTAGGAGCAGCTTCTTCCCCTCTGCCATACAATTCCTAAATGGACATTAAATCTGTGAACACTGGCTCACTACTTTTTAAAAATTTCTGTTTTTGCACTGTTTACCTTAATTTAACTATTTAATACACACACACACACACACACACACATGTGTACATACACATTCTGTAATTCAGCTTTTTCTATATTTATCATGTTTTGCATTGTACTGCTGCAGCAAAGTTAACAAACTTCATGACATACGCCAATGAAATTAAACCTGGTTCTGATTAAACCATTCTAGTTAAACCTCTCTATTTATTACCTCAGTCACCACACTTCACTTTAAGCCACTTTTTATCATGCTGTTCACATTGTCAATATGTGCTGGTATTTATGTATTTATGCACATTTTATTCCAAATCTATACTTCAAATTTTATTTTACATAATTCTGATAATTGTTGAATATTGCCATTTTCATTGTTGCATCTGGTGCCGACACGTCACAGCAATTTCCAGCACTTTTAAATGTACACTTAGTGGTCATTGTTATTTTGGGTACTTTCTGTACCTAATAAAGTGGCCACTGAGTGTATGTTCATGGTCTTCTGCTGCTGTAGGCTGTCTACTTCATGTTCAGAAATATTCTTCTGCACACCACTGTTGTAACACATAGTTATCTGAGGCCACCTTCCTGTCAGCTTGAACCAGTCTAGCCATTCTCCTCTAACTTCTCTCATTAACAAGGCATTTTTGCCCACACAACTGCTGCTCACAGAATGCTTTTTACTTTTTGCACCATTTCCTAGTGACTGTTGTGTGTGAATATCCCAGGAGATCAATCATTTCTGAGATACTCAAACTACCCCTTTAGATGCTAACGATCATTCCACAGTCAAATTCACAGATCATATTTCTTTCCTATTCTGATGTTTGGTCTGAACAGCAACTAAAACTCCTGACCATGTCTGCATGCTTTTATGCAGTGAGTTGCTGTCACATGATTGGCTGATTATATGTTTGCAATTAGAGCAGGTGTACAGGTTCACCCAATAAAATGGCCACAGAGTATACTGTATACCACAAATAAAGTTGATACTTTATCTTTAGGAGGGAAAAATAAGGATCTGGGAAAATTAAACTTTGGAAAATTAGCTAGACTGCTGCAGTGTACATATAACAGTTGATAAATGCATGACTGATTAAATGAGTTCTTGATAAGTGAGTGAACACTTCTTAAAAAAGAGATCTGCTGTGCAAGATAAAGTCGGCCTGTGCCACCTTTCCACACCAATGACAGCCACTCATCAAACTTGTCCAGTTCTCCACACAACGTGCAGACTATAAGCAAAGAACAGTGTCTGGCTGCTGTGTTGACCCAGTATTTATAGAGTAAGTGCAATCAACTGCATCATCCACATTCAAATAACAAAGGCACAATTGTGTCTTCCCAATTGGGCACGTGAGTTTCATAAATAACATGTCACTTCAATGGAAAAGCTTAAGAAATGTCAACAAATCTTGTGTTAATTTTTGGAACAACATCTGGTCTTAAAAATAATGTAGTTTTATTTCTTTATTCAATTGTTTCTTTACATATGATACTGACTTCCATAAAAGCAAGGACGTAATGTTGAGGCTTTATAAAGCACTACTGATGCCTCACTTGGAGTATTGTGTGCAGCTTTGGGCCCCTTACCTAAGAAAGGATGTGCTGACAGTGGAGAGGGTTCAAAGGAGGTTCATGAACATGATTCTATGATTGAACGGCTTCTCATATGAAGAGCGTGTCTAGGCCTGTATTCACCGGGATTCAGGAAAACAAGCCGTGATCTCACTGAAACCTATTGAATGTTGAAAGGCTTTGGTAGAGTGTATATGGAGGGGATGGTTCCTATGGTGGCAGAGTCCAGGACCAGAATGCTGAATCAGAATGAAGTTTATTATCACTGGCATGTGTGGTGAAATTTGTTAACTTACAGTGCATTACATGATAATACAGAAAAAAATAAGTAAATCAATAATTGTAAGTATATATATATATATATATATAAAATGAATACATTAAAATAGTAGAAAACAGAGATAATATATTTTTAAAAATGTGAGCTAATATTCATGGGTTCAATGTCCATTTAGGAATCATATGGCAGAGGGGAAGAAGCTGTTCCTGAAGCTTTTTGAAGCTTCTTTCGGTCCTGTGCAGTAGCACCCCCTCCCCCATACCAGACAGTGATGTAGCTTGTCAGAATGCTTTCCACTGTATTCTATAGAAGTTTCTGAGTGTTTTAGTTGGCAAACCTCTTCAAATTTATAATAAAATATAGCTGCTGTCTTGCATTCTTTATAGCTGCATCATTATGTTGGACCCAGCTTAGATCCTCAGAGATCTTGACACCTAGGAACTTGAAATTGCTCACTCTCTTCACTACTGATCCCTCTATGAGGATTGGTATATGTACCCTCCTCATACCCCTCCTGAAGTCCACAATCAGCACTTTCGTCTTACTGATATTGAGTGCAAGGTTATTGCTGTGACACCACGCAACTAGCTGGCATATCTTGCTCCTGTATGTCATCTCGTCTCCATCTGAGATTCTACCAACACTGGTTGCATCGTCAGCAAATTTGTAGATGGAATTTGAGCTATACCTAGCCACACAGTTATGGGTATCGACTGTGAGATGCACCAGTGTTGATCATCATCGAGGAGAATATGTTATCACCAATCCACACAGAATGTGGTCTTCCGGTTAGGAAGTCGAGGATCCAATTGCAGAGAGAGGTACAGAGACTCATGTTCTGTAATTTATCGATTAGGATTATGGGAATGATGGTGTTAAACTCCGAGCTATAGTCAACGTACAGCATCAGAACAGAGGGGTGTCCTCATAGATGAAGAGCAATGCTATTAGCCAGAGAGTGGTTAATCTGTGAAATTCGTTGCCACAGGCGGCTGTGGAGGCCATGTCTTACAGTATATTTAAGGTCAGGGCATGACGGGATATGGGGAGAAGGCAGAAGATTGGGGCTGAGAGGAAAATGGACCAGCCATGATGAAATGGCGGAGCAGACTCAATGGGCCAAATGGCCTAATTCTGTTCCTATATCTTATGGTCTTAAGGTCTTATAATGGGAATTCACCATAGATGAGCAAAAATGCATGTTAAGCTATAAAAGCATAAGTATCAGTTGGGAATTTTCATATAATTTGTCTAGTAAATTCCATGTCATATCACACAGTACAGAGTGCTGCCAAAATATTTGCTTTATGTAAAATGCATGAGGTCCAAGTGATGAAGGGCCATGTTCATTTTCTCTTCAATGCAGATTGTTTTACAGTATGTGGTGCAAAGTTGTTTCCTGTATTTGCTGCAACTTGAGTGCTTCAATTATTAGAAATATCTGGACGAAACACAGTTACGTTGCTTTTCCCACCACATCTATTCTCAGACAGCAGGGTGTGGTGTAGAGACTTACACCGGCCATGGGAATCATAAAGTGCAGGAATGAGAAGTCCATAAACAGGGATAAACATTGTTCCCTCAGCTAAGCTCTTGAGTTCATTTAATCAAAGGATTGCTCACTTTAGCTCTCCGGGGAGATTTGCTCCTTGTCTGGGAACTGGTATTGGACCCTCTGTGGCATTCCTGCATGTTCCTGAACTGCTGCCCCAGGGAGCATTTGATAAGCAATAAATGTGTTGGAATGGCTCACACTGGGTTCCAGACGTGTAAAACTATTAAAAACAAAATGCTTGCCTTCTGTATGTCTCAGAGGGTTACTTTGGAAGAAACAGTTCATGAAGTGGATGTACTTGGCACATGGCGAGCACTATAATTAAGTCCTACATTTAAATTTTGTGGTGAGATAAGATTTTATGGAGATAGACCGATAGTATTTTCAAGAATGATTCATATTATTTAAATTAGCAGGTGTCAATATGTAGTTCTGACATCATTGCCATAGCAGAGTCACATGCCAGTTTTTTAACTCTTTCAGAGCTGAGTGAGCTTTGCTTATCCAATTTCCAACAATGTAGATGAATGAGAAAAAAGATGGGAGAGGAATTGCCCAAATCTACTCTCATATATATTCCCACTGAATCAGAATCAAGTTTAATATCACTGCTATATGTAATGAAATTTGTTGTCTTTGCAGCAGCAATACAATGCAATACAGAATAATAGAAAAAATCCTGTTAATTAAAGTAAGTATACATATATTAAATAGTTAAATTAAGTATGTAGTTCTAAAATAGAGATAAAAAAAGTAGTGAGTTAGTGTTCATGGGCTCAAAGTCCATTCAGAAATCGGATGACAGAGGGGAAGAAGCTGTTCCTGAATCATTGAGTGTGTGCCTTCAGGCTTCTGTACCTCCTTCCTGGTTGTAGCAATGAAGAGCATGGTTTAAGAATAGAAGGATGCTGACTGTCTCTCTGCTGCATTTGACCACGGCACCTAATGCCATTTACAGTGTGGAGCAAAGTGGGATACTTGCATTAGCTGGTTAGGTCATGAAATAACTTTCACCAGGAGTCCACATTAAATCATTACTTTAAATTTCTGTAATGGGAAAGTTGGGTGTAAGCTAGTCTTTAGATCACTCTATCAAAGAGGCACACCTGGGACGAGTCCAAGATGACATTCCTTCCTTACCTCTTCTCACCTGCATCTCACCTTCCCCTGGTGCCCCTCCTCCTTCCCTTTCTCCTGCAGTCGAATCTCCACTCCTATCAGATTCCAGCCTTTTCCCTTTTACCCTTCCTTAACCACCTGACTTCACTCATCACCATCCAGCTAGCCATCTTCCCGTTCCCCCCACCTTTTTATTTTGGCATCTTCCCTCTTCCTTTCCAGTCCTGAAAAGGGGTTCCAGTCCAAAATGTCGACTGTTTATTCATTTCCAAGGATGCTGCCTAACCTGCTGAGTTCCTCCAGCATTTTGTGCACATTGTATTGGATTTCTAGTGTTTATAAATGCCCCTAAGAGGTCTGAATACCTATAATATGTAGTAGTGTAAAATACAATATAGCAGTATTGTGTGTCTAAAAGTCTTGGGCACGTACACACATATAGTTATATATATATAGCTAGGGTGCCCAAGACTTTTGCACTGTTCTGTTGTAATTTTGTGTATCGCACTGTACTTCTGCCACAAAAAAGAAAACAAATTTCATGACGTGAGCGAAGATAAACCTGATTCTGATATGGGTCTCTTTAGTGCGCTGAGAGTTGGAAGGAGGCAGGGAGAGGGAAAAGTGGTTAGGAAAAGTGGAGGGAGCCCACATGCCACCCCCTGCTCCTGGCACTCTTTCTGTGCCACCTGTCCCACACTCCTCTTGCAGCGTTCCACCCTCACCAGTCCCAACATCCTTTGCTCCTGCCAGATTTACAAACTCACTCTCCGCTTCTCGTTGACAAGTACAGTACTGTGCAAAAGCCTTGGGCATCCCAGCAATATACAGTGCCTATAAAAAGTATTCACCTCACTTGGAAGTTTTCATGTTTTATTGTTTTACAACATTGAATCACAGTGGAATTAATTTGGCTTTTTAGACACTGATCAACAGAAAAAGACTCTTTTGTGTCAAAGTGAAAAAACAGATCTCTACAAAGTGATCTAAATTAACTACAAATATAAAACATGAAATAATTGATTGTATAAGTATTCACCCCCTTTAATATGTCACACCAAATTATCACTTGTGCAGCCAATTGGTTTTAGAAGTCACATAATTAGTTAAATGGAGATCTGTCTTTGGACACCTGTGTGCAGTCGCGGTGTTTCAATTGATCGTAGTAAAAATACACCTGTATCTGGAAGGTCCAACTGCCGGTGAGTCAGTATCCTGGCAAAAACTACACCACAAAGACAAAACAACACCCCAAGCAACTCTGCGAAGAAGTTATTGAAAAGCACAAGTCAGGAGAAGGATGCAAGAAAATTTCCAAGTCACTGAATATCCCTTGGGGTACAGCTAAGTCAATCATCAAGAAATGGAAAGAATATGTCACAGTTGTAAATCTGCCTGAACAGGTCGACCTTAAAAATGGAGTGACTGTGCAAGAAGGGGACTAGTGAGGGAGGCCACTAAGAGACTGATGCACCATCAATAACTCTCCGAGACGTGAGGTGAGATATAGGCTTTTATTGGCTGGAAGAAAGAACAAGCAGCAATTGACCACCATGCTACATCCTGGAGACTGAGGGCAGGTCTCAGGCCCCAATCGCCTTTATACTGGGGTCCGTGGGAGGAGCCACAGGAGCAGTCAGCGGGGGGAGTGGGGTGCGTGTCCAGACAGGTATATGTAGTTCACCACAGAGACCTATGATGTCAGGAGGAGTTACAAGCTTCAGGGGCTGAAATGGGAGAGACTGCCCGGATACTTCACCAGTCACAGCTTTACGGGAGACTGGCAAAGAGAAAGCCACCATTGAAAAAAATGCAGATGAAACCTTGGCTAGAGTTTGCCAGAAGGCATATGGGAGTCTCTGAAGTCAGCTGGAAAAAGGTTCTATGGTCTGATGAAACCAAAATTGAGCTTTTTGGCCATCAGACTAATCACTATGTTTGGTGTAAGGGAAACACTGCACATCATCAAAAACACACCATCCCAACCATGAAGCATGGTGGTGGCTGCATCAGGCTGTGGGGATGCTTCACTGCAGCAGGCCCTGGAAGGCTTGTGAAGGTAGGGGGTAAAATGAATGCAATAATATACAGGGAAATCCTGGAGGAAAATCTGATGCAGTCTGCAAGAGAACTGCTACTTGGGAGAAGAATTGTTTTCCAGCAAGACAGTGTCCCCAACATAAAGCCAAAGCTACACAGGAATGGCTTAAAAACAACAAAGTTAATGTCTTGGAGTGCCCAAATCAGAGTCCAGACCTCAATCCAATTGAAAATCTCTGGCTGGACTTGAAAAGGGCTGTTCACCCATGATTCCCATGCAATCTGACAGAACTTGAGCAGTTTTGCAAACAAGATTGGGGAAAAGAATTGCAGTATCCATATGTGCAAAGCTGATAGAGGCCTATCCAAACAGACTGTAATTGATGTAATTGCTGCCAAAGGTGCATCTACTAATTGCTGGGTCTTGAAGGGAGTGATTTAGTATGTAATCAATTATTTTGTGTTTTATATTTGTAATTAATTTAGATCACATTGTAGAGATCTGCTTTCACTTTGACATGAAAGAGTCTTTTTCTGTTGATCAGTCTCAAAAAAGCCAGTTTAAATCCACTGTGATTCAATATTGTAAAACAATAAAATATGAAAACTTCCAAGGGGGCTGAATGCTTTTTATAGGCACTGTATATGTTCCTAGGAACTTTGCACAGTACTGTAAGTGCCCCGCTCACTGGGGCAGAGTCTATAAACCAAGGTATCACATCAAGAAGCAGGACTTTAAAGGAGGTTCAGTGTTTTACTGATGGTCTCTTGTATTCTTGCTAGTATTGTTGGTGAGGTTATTCAGTGGTGTCTGGGGAAGTGTTATTTTGAAATGTTCTATAAAAGTACAATAACAGCAGTGACTCAGTCAGTTTATTGTCATTGTTTTTCTTTCCAACTTGATCCTGAGCTGTAGGCATGGTTTATTTGCAATCATATTTTTTTTATCAGAAAGTGTGAGGCTCCTTTCAAAACCATGCTTAATTTGTTTTGTTCATACTTCAGTTTTTGCTACATGTTTCCAAATTTCCCTGGGACATACAGTACGGTGCTATGCAAAAGTCTTTGGCACACACACACACATATATATATATATATATAGCTAGGGTGCGTAAAACATTTGACCAGTAATGTATATTGTTTTTCCAGTTACCAAATAACACTTAACACTAATGAGCTAATACAAAGCTAAGTACTCTTATTTCTGTCTACAACCACCTTCCTATTTTAACCAATATATGATACGGTGCAAAAATCATAAGCACCCTAGCTATCAACATGTGCTTCTCAAACGAGGTTCCTGACAGGAATTAAAGGCATATAGTATAAGGAGCGATTGATGGCTCTGGGCCTTTACTCGCTGGAATGTAGAAGAACTTGAGGTGGATCTCATTGAAGCCTATCGAATATTGAAAGACCTAGAGAGAGTGCATGTGGATAGGATGCTTCCTATGATAGGGGACTCTAGGACCACAGAGCACAGCCTCAGAATAGAGGGATGTCCATTTAGAACAGAGATAAGGAGAAATTTCTTTAGCTAGATGGTGGTGAATCAGTGGAATTTCTTGGCACAAGTGGTTGTGAGGGCTAGGTCACTGGTTGTATTTAAGGCAGAGCTTGATAGACTCTTGGTTAGTCAATGTGTGAAAGGTTATGGAGAGAAGCTAGGAGAATGAGGTTGAGAGGGAAATGGATCAGCCATGATGAAATGGAGGAGCAGACTCAATGGGCTGAATGGCTTAATTGTGCTCCTATGTCTTATGGTCTTAAGGGTTTTTCACTGTTGTAGTAGGTGGTCACTTCAGCTCACAGAGACTCTACTTGCTCTTGGAGCAATCCCGTACACCCATTGAATATTTTCTCTTTGTACTTGAGAAAGGCAGAAGGGATAAGCAGAGAAAAAAGAAAGCCAGGGAAGTACAGGCCATTGTACACTCTTGGTTGGGAATTTTATTGAAAAGGATTTTGAGGTACACGATGTATTTACATCTGGAAGTGCAAAGATTGATTAGGGATAGTGAGTGTTGCTGTGTCTGGGAAAGGCAGTTTGCATGTAAAGGAACATCTATCAAATGGGAAGCTTCCAATAGTGAGATAGGAAGAATTCTGGGGCAGCAGTATTCCTAAACATGCAAAAGTCTACAGACACTGGAAATTCAAAGCAACACGCACAAAATGCTGGAGGAACTCAGCAGGTCAGGCAGTATTCTATGAAAATGGTAAAGAGTCAATGTTTTGGGACAAGTCCCTTCTTCAGACCTTATACCTGTTAGGGTGAAGGTTCAGGCCAGCAAGATTAGGGAACCTTACCTGATGAAGGATATTAAGGATATGATCACGAGAAAAATGTAAGCATATGTTATCTATAGGCAGCTGGGATCAAGTGAAATCCTTGAGATGTATAATGGATGCAAAAATACAGTTAAGAAGGATAATTGGTGGTGAAAAGATATCTTGAGACGAGATAAAGGAGAATCCAAAAGGAAAGTTAGAGAGAGAAGGATAGAGACACAGGCTGGAAGGTGATAAATGGAGACACAGAAGGCTGCAGATGCTGGGATCGGTCAAGTAAGGAAGGTGATGATGGGCAAATTGAATCAGTTGGGGAAGAGGATAGAAAAACTAGTAGGTTAAATATTAAATCTGGATAACAGGTGGGTGAGGGCGTGGGTATGGTAGATGTTGGGAAAATCTAGGTGGACCAGAAAAAGAAAGAAATGTGCACAGGGAATATGGGTTACCGGAAAATTCAATGTTCACACCATTGGATTTTAGACCACCCAGGCAGAATTTGAGTTACTGTCTTCTAGTTTGCATTTGGTCCCACACTGACAGTGGAGGAGGCCAAGGACAAAGAGGCTCATGTGGGACTGGAAAGGGGATTAAAATGAATGCAAAGATATGAGAGGGAGAGAGTGAGGGGAAGAGGGAGATGGAGAGGCTTCTCCAAATTGCTCACTTCAACTCCATCCCTAACACTGACAACCTCTCCGTCTCCAAAATTGTCTGGAACACAATCTGCTCCAACTTTGCAACACACCAGCACAGCTCATCCGTCGAAGATGTAACTTGTGGTGAGGTCCTATTGCAGATGGTAGAAATGACAAAAAATGATGAGTTAGATGTGAAGGCTGGTAGGATAAAAGGTAAGGACAAGGAGAACTCTTTTGTTCTTTCTGAGGGACGAAATGTTGATGGGCTATTTGACTTCAAAATGCATAACATATCCATTCCAATCTTCACTTATCAGGAATTAATCAGAACTGGGTAACAATCAGGACCTGGCGTTCAGATTTTCCTTGCCTAATCAAGAATCTGATAGCACTATCAGTAGTCTTACTACAATTGTAATTAAAAGGCATCCTGGTTCAGATCTGTGAATTTGCTAGACTGATCATATTTCCTTCAGTTTTAATAGGAGAGAACCTGTAGACAACTGTAATTTCACCAGTAAACGGGATACCGTCTGGCTGACAAGCAGTACAATGTGTTTGAGAATGGCTGTTGCCTGTTCAGTTTTAAAAGTCTATCTTCTCTGCAGCCTCGCTGGAAATAAAATGTGTGCAATATTCCCACAGATGGAAGAAGTGCACCAGAAAGTTCAACATATTTCACCCCCTGGAATCGATTCATAAATGGAAATTCTTTTCAAAAACGCCCGTGTTCAGATCTGTCTTTCTCAGAAATTAATTCCCAGATGTCGGCTTGGACAATCTTAAAAATATTCACATCATTATTTTCCAACTTGTAGGTCTATAACTCCTAATGTACCTTCCTATGTGTATACTTTATTGATCACAAGATATGTGATATTTATCACAAATATTGGACAAAGAAACTTTGCTCTGTGCCAACGTCTATTCTCTTGCCATTCCACCCACATAAGCTCAGAGTTTAGCACCTAAACTGTCATGACATTTGTTTCCGAATTTCATTGTGGGTGTTCCAGCCTTATTAAAAACACAGGTTGGTAAGTTCTACATCAAAAAGAGTCTTAATAATAACTTACATATCTTAGACCATACTCGCACCTTAGAGTGATTTGGAACATTCTGCTTTGAACTGATTTAATTATATACATAATTACAGTAAATTTCCGGTTAGCAGTGATTCAGATCCCTTGCACAGTGGAGAATAATCAGACCCCTCTTCCTGTAATGGTCAGAGTCAGACGGGTTTCTGAAGAGGAAGTCTCAGGAGGCTCTGCGGTGTAAACAAGCACATCAAACATACTGTGAATGAGAGCCGTTTTGGAAAGCCACCTGTTCAAGTTGGTTACAAACAGTGAACTGGGGCTCTGGGAATGGAGCTGCTGTACAAGCCACTCACTTTGACCCGCTGCTGTGTAGCCCTTATCACAATGCTGCCATTCATCTGGCAATTAAAGTAAGGATTGTTCCCATGTGTTCCAGAAAGCACAATGCATAAAGAGGAAAGTGCATGCACTGTGTTCGTTAAAGTAGATTTGAAATTATTTTATCACAGATATGTTATAGAATACTAAAGCACAGAAACAAGTTCTTCAGCTTATCTACTCTGTGTTGACCTTGTTTTCTTCTGCACCCACACCATAACAACCCGTACCTCTCTCATCCATGTACCTATCCAAACTTCTTTTAAATGTTAAATTGAACCTACACCTTGCACTTTGGCTGGCAGCTCTATCCAGCATTGATAAACACACAGTTTTATGTATGTACTTATATAAAAAATCTGACGACTGAATCCTCCTCCTATTCTGACCCTGGGAAGCTGATTTTTATAATTTATAAACACAGATAATAACAGATGTAGCCAAAGACAAGGGGAATTTCTGAACAAATAAAAAATGTTTTGGTCATTTGGAGACTGCAACTTTGATTTTTAATTGGGACTGAGGGAGGGGGAGCAATGGAGCTGACATGACCAATATTTGGCTTTACCTAGTAGTTTGTCATCACCAAACCATTTTAACATCTGGATTGCATTTAAGTGACTCCCTGATAAACTTGCCTTCAGTAGTGGCAGGAGATTGCCACACATGAACAGTCCTTGCTAAAAAATAAACATAAACTTCAAGCAACACAGACAAAATGCTGGAGGAACTCAGCAGATCAGGCAGCATCTAAGGAGGGAAATAAACAGTTGATGTTTCAGGCTGAGACACTTCATTAGGATTGGAAAGGAAGGAAGGAAGAAAATGCCAGAATAAGAAGATGGGGGAAGGGGGAAGCATACAAGCTGGCAGCTGATTGGTGAAGCCAGGTAAGGGGGAAGGTGGGTGGGTGGGAGTGGGGAGAGTTGAAGTAAGAAATTAGGAGGCGACAGGAGGAAGAGATAAAGGGCTTAAGAAGAAGGAATCTAATAGGAGAGGACAGTCGACCACAGAAAGAAAAGGAGGAGAGGAACCAGAGGGATGTGATGGGCAGGTGAGAAGAAGGAAAGGGGCAAGAGGGTAAGCAGAATGTGGAATGGAAAAAGAGAAAAGGAGGGAGGGAGAGAAATTACCAGAAATTGGAGAAATTAATGTTCATGTCATTAGGTTGGAGGGTACTCAAATGGTGTTGCTCTTTCACCTTGAGTCTGACCTCATCGTGGCAGTAGAGGACACCATGGAAGACATGTCAAAATGCGAATGGGAAGTCATCTTGAAATGGGTGATCCTGACTTCTGCGGTAGATGGAGCAAAGTTGCAAGGCAAAGTGGTCACCCAATCTGAGTCGGGTATCACTGATGCAGCAGAGGCCACACTGGGTACAGTAGATAACTTCAGACAGACAAACATAAAATGGAGTTTTGGGGGAGGTCCTGTGGAACTGAAAGTACATTTCTGTCGGTCCCCTATACCCGAAAAATAAGTCATGAAGAAGTAAGAATCATGAGCCTGTCTGTCTGGTTTGATCCTGGATCTTTACTGATGCAGGATTTCCTTGGCAAATTAATTTTGTTTTAGCTCTGATTGATCAGTAAATTGGTAACTTGGGTTATTACTGCCACCCCCACTGAGGCACAGTGATAAGCTTGTTTTGCATACTATTCACACAGATCAATTCCTTACAACAGTGCTTTGAGGGAGTGGAAGGTAAAACGACAGAGTGCAGAATGGAGTGTTATTGAGACAGAGAAAGTGCAGCGTCAGTTGAAAATAAGGTGCAAAATTACGGCAAGGTAGATTGAGATCGAGTCCATTTTATCGTACGAGGAAACCATTCAGTAGTATTTTAACAGTGGGACAGAAACTGTCCTTGAACCTGGGGGGGGGTATGTGCTTTCTGGCTTTTGTACATTCTTCTCAATGGAAGTGGGAAAAAAGTGAATGACTGAGATGGGCGGGGTCTTTGATTTTTCTAGCTGCTTTACCGGGGCAACAAGCAGTGTGGACAGAGGAGGTAGGTTTTGTGATGTGCTGCCATGTGTTCACAACTCTCTGTAGTTTCTTGTGGACGTGTGCAGAGCAATTGTTGTACCAACATGTGCTGCACCCAGATAGGATGCTTTCTATAGTAAGACCATAAGATATAGGAGCAGAATTAGGCCATCTGGCCCATTGAGTCTGCTCCACTCTTTCATTATGGCTGATCCAATTTCCCTCTCAACCCCAGTGTCCTGCCTGCTCCCTGAATCCCTTCATGCCCTGACTAATCACAAATCTATCATCCTCTGCTTTAATATACCCGAAGACTTGGCCTTCACAGCTGCCTGTGACACCAAATTCCACAGATCCACCACTCTCTGGGTAAGAGATCCCCTGTCATCTCCATTCTAAAAGTGGGTCCCTCCACTCTGAAGCTGTGTCTTCTGGTCTTGGACTCCCCCACCACAGGAAACTTTCTCTCCACATTTCTCTCTATCGAGGCCTCGCAATGATTAAAGTTGGTGAGGGTCAACGAGGACAAGCCAAATGTCTTTAGCCATCTGAGGAAACAGAGTTAATGGTGAGCTTCCCTGGCTGTGACATCAAAACGGTGGGACCAGGACAGGCCATTGGTGATGTTCACTCAAAGGAACTTGAAGCTCTCTTGACTTCATCACCATTGATGTAAACAGGAGCATGTGCCTCGCCCCTTTCCTGCACTCAATCATCAGCTCTTTTGTTTTACTGACTTTGAGGGAAAGGTTGTTGTCATGGCGACATGTTGCTAGGCTCTCCATCTCCTTCCTGTTCGCTGATCCATTGTTAATTAAGATACAGCCTACTACAGTGGCATTCTCTGCAAACTTGTAGATGGTGTTAGAGCAGAATCTGGCCACCAGATGCATTAAATACAACATTACCATGATGCAACATGCAACTTAAGCAGAGATAATCAAATGTAATGTCATAAATCTCACTGAATCTCCCAGACATTGGCCAGCCCGTGGATCTTAACGTGGCTCACAGTCAATGAATGACATACAAATACAACAGTGGCGTGAGTTTAGCTCTCTTCACATCTTTCTCACTTTGGATGTGGAGCTGGAAGGGATTAAAATTGATCTTTAAATGTCAGATGTCTTGCTGGTCAGGATTGGGGCATGGCAGCTATGGGAATAACATCTGCTTAGCGGTAGTGAGTGCGGAGGAGATCAGGGGCTGAAGGACCTGTTTTTGATGATTTTGGTTCATATAGCCATACAATGGATAAAGAGGGCTGAAGGAAGTTAATAAAACAATTTCAAATCAAAGAAGCAATGAATGAATAGTTGGTGATTTTTCCCCTTATTCTTTCATGAGTGTCCTTTGATCTTTTTTGTCTGTCTTTGTTTCTCCTGAAATCCTGCTGTTTTACAATAGATGGTTTATTTAGTCCTCTGAGAAGAGACAGCCCATCGTACAAGGAAGTTTAAAGTCTGATGGAATTAGAGCAACCCCCTGCCCTTCCCCTCCCAGGACCCTAGTACAAGATTAGACTAATTGAAACTGACACTGTGTAAGTTGGACCATAAAGCAGAACGGAAAGGTCAGAGGGTAGAAGAATACGACTGCATGGTGGACTCACAAATATTTACTTCCTCGACTGTAAAATGTTGACGTTGATTATTACAAACAGCTTACAATTCTCATTTTGATTACATATGCGGACCACACACCCAAACCATCACTAAGTGTGTGATCCCAATTGTGACCCTGCTTCAGATCAAATACTGCTGAAACCCTCATTTATTCCTTTGTGAACTTAGATTTGACAATTCCACATGCTCTCGAGAAGCTTCTCATGTTTGACCCTCTTTAAACCTAGGCCACCAAAAACTCTGCTGCTATATCCTATCTTGAACTGAGGAGAAAGTTGAATCAACAAACATCACAAATGGCTTAGGTTCTTATTTGGCTCTATTTCCAGCAGAAGAGCACCATACTAACACCTAAGCAATTATACAGTGTATAATTTTGAGTTCTCTCTGTGCTATTCATGATGAAGTTTATTACTGATACAATTATCAGAATTGGAATCAGGTTAATATCATCGGTATATGTCATTATGCCAATGATATTGTTGTTATGTGGCAGGAGTACATTGCAATACATAATAAACACTGTGAATTACAGTAAGAAGTATATATATATTAAAAAGTTAAATAAGTAGTGCAAAAAAGTAGTGAGGTAGTGTTCATGGGTTCAATGTCCATTCAGAAATCTGCTGGTGGAGGGGAAGAAGCTGTTCCTGAAACACTGAGTGTCTGCCTTCAAGATCCTGTACCTCCTCCCTGATGGAAAAGGTCATGTCCTGGGTAATGGGGTCCTTAATGACAATGCCGCCTTTCTGAAGTATTGCTCTTTAAAGGTGTCAAGGATACTGGGGAGGCTGTTGCCCATGATGGAGCTGACTGAGTTTACAACTTTCTGTGGCTTATTTTGATCATGTACAGTACATGCTCCCCACCCCCACCATACCAGATGGTGATGCGGCCAGTTGGAATCTTTTCCACGGTACATCTAAAGAAATTTGCAGTTGTCTTTGGTGACATACCAAATCTCCTATAACTCCTAATGAAGTATATATAACCACTGCAGTGCCTTCTTTGTAATTGCATCAATATGTTGGGCCCAGGATCGATCCTCAGAGACGTTGACACCCAGAATCAGAATCAGAATCAAAATTGGGTTTAATATCAGTGACATACATCATGAAATTTGTTGCTTTGCAGCAGCGGTGCAAAGCAATAAATAATAATAAAAAAATTACTATGAGTTACAATAAAAAACATAAAAACTAAATAATTCGGGCAAAATGAGAGCCAAGTAGTGAGGTAGTGTTCAAAGGTTCATGTACCATTCAGAAATCTGATGGTGGAGCAGAAGAAGCTGTTCCTAAAATGGTGTGTGTGTGTCTTCAGGCTCCTGTATTACCTCCCTGAGTGTAGCAATGAGAAGAGGGCATATCCTGGATGGTGGATGTCCCCTTCTTGAGGCATCTCTTTTTGAAGGTGTTTTGAAGATGAATTTAGAAGTGAGATGAGTGAGTAAGTAAGTATGGAACTACAGAAAGCATCCAGCCCAGATGGGGCACCTGAACAAATGCTAAAGACTGTCTGGAGTGTTCACCAATATGCTTAACCTCTCGCTTCAGCAGTTTGAGCTACCCACCTGCTTCAAGCAGGCTTCAATTATACCGGTGCATAAGTAGAACATGCTTCACTGACTATTGTCCAGTAGCACTTACATCTTATGTGACGAAGTGCTTTGAGAGGTTGGTGATAAAACATATCAATTCCCGTCTGTGAAGCGACTTCGATCCATTCCAATTTGCCTACCGTCAAAGCAGGTCAACAGCAGAAGCCATTTTATTGGCTCTTCACTTAACCCTGGAACATCAGGACAGTGAAAATGCATACATCAGGATGACCTTCATTGACTACAGCCTGGCATTCAATACCATCATCCCCTCAAAACCAATTATTAGGCTTCAAGACCTTGGCTTCAATACCTTGTGCAACTGGGTTGTCGAGTTCTTCACTTGCAGACCCCAGTTGGTTCAGATTGGCAGTAACATTTCCTCCACAATCTCCATCAGTACAGGTACACCACAAGATTGTGTACTTAGCTCCCTGCCCTTCTTGCTTTATACTTACGACTGTGAGGCTAAGCACAGCTCCAATGCCATATTTAAATTTACTGATGACACCGTGTCATTGCCTGAATAAAAGGTGGTGATGAATCAGCATATAGAAGGGGAATTGAAAATCTGGCTAAATGGTCCCATACCAATAATCATTCACTCAATGTCAGCAAGACCAAGGAACTGATTATTGACTTCAGAAGGGGGAAAGTAGAATGTCCATGAGCCAGTTCTCTTCAGGGGCATCAGAGAGGGTCAGCAACTTTAATTTCGTTGATGTTATCATTTCAGAAGATTTGTCCTGTGTCCAGCATGTAAGTTCCATTCCAAAGAAAGCAAAGCAGTGCCTCTACTTTGTCAGAAGTTTCTGCATATTCTGCAACTTTAACAAACTTCTATAGATGTGTGGTGGAGAGTATATTGAATGGTTGTATCACAGTCTGGTATAGAATACTTTCAATGGAAAATCCTACAAAAAGTAGTGGATACAGCTCAGTCCATCATGGGTAAAGCCCTCCCCACCACAGAGCACATCTACATGGAGCACTGTCGTAGGTTGGTAGCATCTATCATCAGGGACACCTACCACCCAGCTATGCTTTCTTCTTGCTGTTGCCATCAGGAAGAAGGTACACGATCCTCAGGACCCACACCACTAGTTTCAGGAGCAGTTATACCCCTCAACCATCAGGCCTTTGAACCAGAGGAGATAACATCACTTATTGTCACTCCTGTATCTTCTCCCTGAGAGTAACAATGAGAAGAGGGCATGGTGGTGAATGTTACCTTTTTGAGGTAACTCCTTTTGAAGATGAATTTAGAAGTCAGATTAGTGAGTAAGTAAATATGAAACATCAGAGAGCATTTAGCCCAGATGGTGGTACCTGAACAGTTCCCACAACCTATGGACTCACTTTCAAGGACTCTTCATCTCATGGTCTCAATATTTTTTATTATTATTATTTCCTTTTTTCTTTTTCTGTACTTGCATAGTTTGTAGTCTTTTGCATGTTGTTTGTTTGTCCATCCTGTTGGGGGTGGTCTTTCATTGAATGTATTTATTGTTTTCTGAAACTTCCTATGAATGCCCATAAGAAAATGAATCTCAGGGTGGTATATGGTGACATATTCAGCATGTACTTTGATCATAAATTTATCTTGAACTTTGAAATACAGAAGTAGTTAAAAGTGATATTAAATAAAAAGTAATAATTTGCACGGCTATTTAAGCTACAAGTCCTGCTGCCTAGAATTGATGTGCAAATTCCCTGCAATCACCTGAATTGCAAGGAAGTTCAATGTTCCTGGCCCTTTGCCCTCAACAGTTGTGTGCTGAGCTCTTATTGACCTGTAGGCTGCTGATCAATTCAGTCTGGGGCCCAGCATTGAGACAAGTTTTGTCAGAATCCAAAGCTATGGACAAAGCTTTGCTTCATATCTGTAATGTTTGGATCTATTTCTTTTAGAGCAATGACCACCCTCCCCCCCCCCCCCCCCCCAGCGCTACATATAGCCCTGCTGTCTACGCATGCACTGTTGTCTATACATGTTCATTGTTCTCTCTGTCTCTCTCTCTCTCTTGCTGCAACGTGAATATACCAGTTAAAGCCATCTCCCATGTGTGTGCTTTTATATATTTGATACATAGTTGAGCGTGGACACAACAAACTGGCGATGGGTACGAACCTGAATGTCAGAGAATATCACAAACTGCACCGAGAGTTACAGGGTGAAACAGCGAGAGTTAAACAGCACGGGAAGGCCGAAGGACCCATGAGTAACAAGTGAAAGGCGGCATTTAAAGTGAAAATAACATGGCGATAGCTTCAGCTGGGAAAGTTGACGAACTTGATAGTGCTAATAGGGCTGGGAGTTGTATATCGAGGGGTTGAACTGTATTGTAACATGAACAACGTGAAAGCCCCTAAACTTCTGAGCTCAATGGGCCCAAGAACGTGCAGAACCTTACACAACTTAGTATCCCCTGCAAAGCCAGCAAGCAAGATATTTGATGAAATTGTTACAATTTTACAAAATCTGTTCAGCCCTAAATCATTGGTAATAGCTGAGAGATTTAGATTTTAAAAAGGAACCAGTCAAGAGATAAAAGTCTTTCTGAATACATCACAGAACTATGCAAATTTTCCCAGTACTGTGACTTTAGAGATGGACTTTCTGATGCATTAAGGGACAGGCTTGTATGTGGCATGCATAGTCAACGCACTCAAACGAGGTTACTGGCAGAAAGAGACCTAACCTTAGAACAGACATTGACCATTGCAATATCATTACAGAATGCAGCAAAGGATGCAGCAGAACTACAGAAAAGGAAGTTAGAAAGTGAAATGCACAAAATGTCCCTGAATGGTGCAAAAAGCTGGAATTGTTTTTGATGTGGCAAATCCTCCCATGATGCAAATGACTGTGGTTCAAAGAAAAAGTTTGCAGAATGTGTCACAGACAAGGTCATAAAGAGGTTGTCAAAAAGCACAAATCAGACAAAAAGCACAACTGAATGAAAATTCCCAAACACAAAACTAAGCAAATGCATAATAAAGTTAGACCATAAGATATAGGATCAGAAGTAGGCCATTCAGCTCATCGAATCTGCTCTGCCATTCAATCATGGTGATTTCAATTCTTCCAGCCATCCCCACTCCCCTGCCTTCTCCCCATATCCTTTGATGCCCTGGCTAATCAAGAACCTATCTATCTCCGCCTTAAATACACCAAATAACTTGGCCTCCACAGCAGTTCGTGGCAATAAATTCCACAGATTTATCACCCTCTGACTAAAGTAATTTCTCTGCATCTCTGTTCTAAATGGACATCCTTCAATCCTGAAGTCATGCCCTCTTGTCCTAGACTCCCCTACCATGGGAAATAACTTTTCCATATCTAATCTGTTCAGGCCTTTTAACATTTGGAATGTTTCTATGAGATGCCCCCTCATTCTCCTGAACTCCAGGGAATACAGCCCAAGAACTGCCAGACTAACTCTTACGCTAATCCTTTCATTCCTGAATGTAACCGAATGTAAAACGGAATTAGACAACATAGAGTCTGCCTAGAACTGCATAGTATTAATGAAGCAGATACAATATAATTGGATCGCAATAGATGTGTCTGGTGTAAAACTGAAAATGGAGCTGGATACAGTGTCAGCTTTGTCTATAATTCCAGAGGCTGACCACAGCAGATTGTTTTCTATGATATCATCAGAGAAGATCTCAGTGATGCTAAAGATGTACACAGGTGAAAAAGTGTCTCCCAAAGGCAAACTGAAAATGAAGGTGATATATGGAGGCCAAACACAGCAGTTAGAGATTTATGTATTGAAAAGAGGAGGGCCAGCACTTTTCAGATGTGAATGGTTGAGAAAAATTCAACTAGACTGGTACATCAACAGTCAATTGGAGCCCAAATGGTCACACTAACCAGAGACTGGCACAGCTGCTTAATGCTAATGAGGAGGTGTTTGAGAATGGGATTAGTAATCTCAAAAGCATGAAGGGCAGAATTGAACTGGATGAAACAGCAGCACCAAGGTTCCATAAAGCACATCCAGTACCTTATGCACTACATCCTAAAGTGGTTGCTTAACAGCAGAGATTGGAGGCATCTGAGATTCTCTCCAAGGTTGAGTGGAGTGATGTGGTCATGCCCATTGTCCCAGAGATCAAGAAAGGGAAGACCGGAGCCATTCGCATATGTGGGGATTTCAAGGTGAACACCAACCCAGTGCTGTGTACTGTGCAGTATCCCCTGCCACGAATAGAAAACATTTTTGCATCTTTAGCCGGCAGGGAGAGGTTTACAAAGATTGACTTGTCACAAGCCTATCTGCAAATGTGGATTGAGGAGTCAAGCAGGAAGTTCCTCACAATCAACACCCACAAGGAAGTGTTCCAGTATAATCGTCTCCTCTTTGGCGTCACATCTGCTCCAGCAATTTGGCAAAGAACAATGGACCAAGTGCTCCAAGATATCCCAGGTTCACAATGTTACCTTGATGACATCATTGTGACTGGCATGAATGATGAAGAGCACCTCCAGAACCTTGGTAAAGTGCTTACCAGGCAGAGTGAGTATGGTCTGCGTGCAAAGAAAGAGAAATGTGAGTTTTTCAAGCATGGAATCTCATGTTGTGGACATGTCATTGACAAGCATGGCTTACATAGGTCACAAGAGAAGATTGAAGCAGGGCTACAGGCACCTAAACTGGAAAATGTGACACAGCTCAGGTCATACTTGGGCCTTGTAAGCTATTGCCACTGGTTTCTCCCAAACATTTCTACATGCTGCATCCATTGAACACACTGTTACAGACAGGAACAAAGTGGCAATGGTCAGGAAGGTGTGAAAAAGCATTCAAGAAAACAGAGATACTAATGACGTCCGATGAACTGCTCACCCATCATGACCCATCCCTGCCCATCAGACTGGCATGTGATGCATCCCCTTATTGTACAACGAGATCTAGGTGTCCTTGTTCATCAGTCACTGAAAGTAAGCATGCAGGTACAGCAGGCAATGAAGAAAGCTAATGGCATGTTGGCCTTCAGAACAAGGGGAGTTGAGTATAGGAGCAAAGAGGTCCTTCTGCAGTTGTACAGGGTCCTGGTGAGATCACACCTGGAGTATTGTGTTCAGTTTTGGTCTGCAAATTTGAGAAAGGACATTCTTGCTATTGAGGGAGTGCAGCGTAGGTTCACAAGGTTAATTCCCGGGATGGCAGGACTGTCTTATGTTGAAAGATTGGAGCGACTGGGATTGTATACACTGGAATTTAGAAGGATGAGAGGGGATCTGATTGAAACATATAAGATTATTAAGGGATTGGACACGCTAGAGGCAGGAAACATGTTCCCAATGTTGGGGGAGTCCAGAACCAGAGGCCACAGTTTAAGAATAAGGGGTAGGCCATTTAGAACGGAATTCAGGAAAAACATTTTCACCCAGAGAGTTGTGAATCTATGGAATACTCTGCCTCAGAAGGCAGTGGAGGCCAATTCTCTGGATGCTTTTAAGAAAGAGTTAGATAGAGCTCTTAAAGATAGCGGAGTCAAGGGATATGGGGAGAAGGCAGGAACAGGGTACTGATTGTGGATGATCAGCCATGATCACATTGAATGGCGGTGCTGGCTCGAAGGGCCAAATGGCCTACTCCTGCACCTATTGTCTATTGTCTTATTGTATTGGAACCATTTTGTCACACACTATGAAAGATGGATCTGAATACCTGATTGTGCTTGCTTCAAGAATACTGACAAGTGCAGAATATAACTACGCACAGATCGACTGAGAGGCCCTTAGACTAGTATGGGGAATAAAGAAGTTTCATCACTTCCTCTATGAACACAAGTTTACACTAGTGACAGATCACCAACCCCTTGTGTCCATTTTCAATCCCAGGAAGGGAATCTCAGTGAGGACTGCTACCCGGTTACAACGTTGGACACTATTCCTAGGAGCCCACTCTTATGACACTGAGTTCAAGGCTACCAAACAACACAGCAATGCTGGTGACTTGTCATGCCTTCCACTATTGGCAGGTGAAGAAGAATAGACTTCATACTGTGACCCAGCAGAAATGTTCCACGCGGCATTGGTGGACCAGTTGCTGATAGCAAATACGGAAAAACAAAGGGAAACAAGGAATGACCTGACACTCTCAAAAGTCTGTGAAATCACTATGCGAGGATGGCCAGCTCATGTTAACCCTATGTTCCCAGAGTTCTCAGTGAGCCAAGATCAACTGTCGATATGCCAAAGAACACTAATGTGCGGATCCTGTGTTGTGTTTCCAGCTAAACTGTGCACCAGAGTGTTTGAAAATCTGCATGAAAGGACACCTGGGTACAGTCAAGGTGAAGAGTCTCGCTCGGAGCTACATGTGGTGGCCAAGAATAGCCAAACAGATTGGAGAGTTGGCCAAAAGCTGTTTCAGATGCCAAAAAGTTCAAAATGCACCCCTACAGGCACCGTTACACCCGTGGGAGTGGCTGTCATCACCATGACAATGAGTAGGTATTGACTTTGCCGGGCCATTCATGGACTCCATGTTTCTGATTGCTGTGGATGCTCATTTGAAGTGATTGGAGGTTACATCAATGAATCAACCATCTCACCAAAGACTGTCTCTGCTCTGAGGGCTACCTTTGCCAGAAATGGCTTACCAGAACAAATTATGAGTGACAAGTGACCATATAACAATTAACAATTACAGCACGGAAACAGGCCATCTCGGCCCTTCTAGTCCGTGCCAAATGCTTACTCTCACCTAGTCCCACCTACCTGCAGTCAGCCCATAACCTTCCATTCCTTTCCTGTCTATATACCTATCCAATTTTTTTTAAATGACAAAATCGAACCTGCTTCTACCACTTCTATTGGTAGCTCGTTCCACACAGCTACCACTCTCTGAGTAAAGAAGTTCCCCCTCATGTTACCCCTAGACTTTTGCCCCTTAACTCTCAACTCATGTCCTCTTGTTTGAATCTCCCCTACTCTTAATGGAAAAAGCCTATCCACGTCAACTCTATCTATCCCCCTCATAATTTTAAATACCTCTATCAAGTCCCCCTTCAACCTTCTATGCTCCAAAGAATAAAGACCTAACTTGTTCAACCTTTCTCTGTAACTTAGGTGCTGAAACCCAGGTAACATTCTAGCAAATCTCCTCTGTACTCTCTCTAATTTGTTTACATCTTTCCCATAATTCAGTGACCAGAACTGTACACAATACTCCAAATTTGGCCTTACCAAAGCCTTGTACAATTTTAACATTACATTCCAACTCCTATACTCAATGCTCTGATTTATAAAGGCCTGCATACCAAAAGCTTTCTTCACCACCCTATCCAGATGAAATTCCACTTTCAGGGAACTATGCACCATTATTCCTAGATCACTCTGTTCTACTGCATTCTTCAATGCCTTATCATTTACCATGCAAGTCCTATTTTGATTATTCCTACCAAAATGTAGCACCTCACACTTATCAGCATTAAACTCCATCTGCCATCTTTCAGCCCACTCTTCTAACTGGCCTAAATCTCTCTGCAAGCTTTGAAAACCTACTTCATTATCCACAACGCCACCTATCTTAGTATCATCTGCATACTTACTAATCCAATTTACCACACCATCATAATACACCATAATACACCTCGGAAGAATTCCAAATGTGCATGAAGAAAATTGGTATCAGACATTTCAAGTCAGCTCCTCACCACCCGGCAATAAATGGGTTAGCTGAAAGGTTTAGCCAAACCTTCAAGAAGCCGATTAAAGCTATGGACGAGGAGGACATTTCTCTACAGCACAAGGTGGACAACTTTCTTTTTGTGTATCGGAAGTCTGTTCATGCAACCACAAATCAAATACCTGCAATGCTGGTCATGAACAGGAACCTGAGATCTCACATAGACCTCCTGAAACCAGACCTCTGGAGGGAAGAACAGAATAAACAGTTCTGCCTTTTGCCAAGTGAAGCAGCAAGGAGCTTCAAGACTGGAAAGAAACCCTCGTGTGTGATGACTGAGAAGACAAGTGGACACCCGGTAGCATAGCTACAAGAACTGGACTACTGATGTGGAGAGCAAACATGGAAACATCACGTGGACCAGATACTGGATGCTCAACCAAAAAACACGGTTGAGCCAAATGCATCCAACAAAATGGACACATTCCAGTCACTGGATTTACCTCTTAGTGATGGTGCCCATGACAGCGACATGACGCCAGAAACTGAGAACGTTGTCTTAGACAAGACGCCTACCAAACCCGATGCCACTCCACTGGTCCAGAGGCACACTATCCTGAAAGAAACAGAGCGCCACCCAAAAGACTGAGCCTTTAGAACTGTGAAGTTAGTTATGAACTGTTATTGTGAAAGCATGTTGATTTGGAATATGGGTTTATGAAAGGGAAATTGAATGTTTTGTACATATACAGTTTTATGTTGTATTAATCTAAAGGGGGATGATGTGTAATATATAGATCTATGTCTTTTAGAGCAATGACGCCCCCCCCCCTTAGCACTACGTATTGATCTGTTGTCGGCGCAGCTACTGCTGTCTATGCACGTGGATTGCTCTCTTTCTCCCGCTGCAATGTGAATGTGAGTACACCAGTTAAAGCTGTTTCCCGTGTGCATGCTTTTATTTAGTTGATACGTAGTTGTACACAGACTCAACAATATCAAAGCTGTGAAACAGATTAATAGCTTTGAATGCCTCTGACTCACAGAATATCTTTAAACTATTCAAATTGTCATATAGATGGAAATTTTGAAAAAGTAAAGTATTAAATAATTTTAAAAGATAAATATTGAAACACTAATAAAACAATTAAGTCATTAAGGCCAAGTAAAATAATTCAATATAACAAACTTTTCCTATTTAGAAGGTTGAGTGGGGGCAAGTATGACTCACCACAGGATTAGAATTGGTTGTCCAGTGTGCTTTCTTACAGTCCATGCAAGACCAGGTTTTAGCACTGGACTAACATGTGGACTTCACCGATGGAGCAATGGAACAGATGTGTCAGCATCTGTTATTCATTAAGTTCCAGACTTTCAAGGAGTCCATGAGAACAGAATTAATGGTTTCAACAAGCCAGAAAGATGCGTCCCGGAGTGTTAGAAACTAACAAAGTACATGCAAAGATTTCAAACAAAATGGGTGGAATAAATAGATGGGTCCTACAAGTTAACTTTCATAAATTTTAGTGCTTCCAAAAGAAAGTGGGGAGTTTCCAAAAGAAATAAATGTTGAGTAATTAATGCATAATAAATAAATATTGGGTACTGGGAAAATGTTTATATCTTTTGTGAATGCTGGAATAACTCAGTGTTTGGATACAGGGAAGAACAATCAGTGATCATAACTCATTACTGCACTAGTGACCAGTGATTAGCAATTGGGGTTCAATTCTTTTGTCACTGTCTGTAAGGAGTTTATACATTCTCCCTGGGACTGCATGGGGTTCCTCTGGGTGCTCTGGTTTTCTCTCACATTCTAAGGATTTTTGGGTTAGTAAGGCTTGGTAAGTTGTGGGTAGGCTATGTTAGCACCGGAAGCATAGCGATACTCGCGGGCTGCCCTCAGCACATCCTTGGACTGTGTTTGTCATTGACACATTTCACTGTTGCGATGTTTCAATGTACATGTGACAAATAAAGCTAACCTTTACCTATACCTTCCCTCACTATTCACAACTCCACCACATTATGTTTTGCCTAATTAATTCAACAATAAAACACTCACAAATGCCCTAACCCTGACGTGGTAATGGTTACTTCCTGCAACTGCATGTGATTGTGTGCTGAGGGATTAACAGATGACCCTCTGCCAAGCCAGTTCAACAACTGGACATTCTTGGTGCTGGAGGTAGAGGATTTTAAGAGCGTAGACACAACTGATTCTGCAGATGCAGGGAACCCATAGCAACAAACACAAAGTGCTGGAGGAATCCAGCAGATTAGGCAGCACCTCTGGAGAGAAATAAAGAGTCGCATTTCAGATTGAAGGGTCTCAGCCCAAAACGTCAACTCTCTATTCCTCTTCATAGATGCTGCCTGACCTGTTGAGTTCCTGCAGCATTTTGTGTGTTTAATTTCAAGAACGTGCTGTGGTTCCATTACACTGACTTGCAGGAGGATAGGTATGAGATGACAGAATCCAATGGAGCTACTTTTCCAAAACATAGATACAGAGTTCAGCAAATATCTAGTCTTCGAGATAATCATCAATAGGTCCTTCAGCCAATAGTTCATCTACCTCCAACTCATGAATGCCAGGTCCTCCAAGTCCTCCTGTGTGCTCATCCCGTGCCCTGATATTTGATTGTCATTGTTCTCCCTCTGCCCTGCACATCACTGGGCTGATCCTTGATATTGAGGATAAGGAAGTGGTTGCCAGTTTGGAGGGAAAGGATCCTGACTCATCCTCTTCATGCATGCTGCTCATGTTATGAAACCTCCACAGAAGGATCAGAAACACAAGTGATTCTGAAGATGCTGGAAATCCAGAGCAACACAAAATGCTGGAGGAACTCAAAAGGTCAGGCAGCATCTATGGAGGGGAATAAACAGACTTCATTTCAAGCTGAAATCCCTCATCAGGACTTTGATCAAGTGTCTTGGCCCAAAATATTGACTGTTTATGCCCCTCCACGGATGCTGCCTGACCTGGCGAGTCCCTCCGGCATCTAGCTCAGTAGAAGGAATTAATAAAGATAGTTTATAATAATGTTGCAAGTTCTCGACAACTGCTGGCCAGCTGCCTCCTGCTCTGTTCTCCTGCCCTTCAGCAGCTGGACTCCCAAGAAGCTTTTTGCTTTTGGGCTGTTGGTAGCCAAAGGAAGCTTGTATGAGGCAGAAAGGCAACTGGACAAGTGGGTGATTGCGTGTGCTTCAAACATGGCTCTCTCCAAGCAGCTCTTTGAACCTTCCTCTGAGGCATTAGGTAGAAGTGCAGCCGGATAATCGTTGTGAATTAGTCTAACATTGTGCTTATCCTTGTAGATGGCCCGAAGGCAGGAGGAAATGCTGGTATTGCTGAATATGGTTGAACTAGGTCTGGCAGAGAAGAATATCTGGACATTAAGTTCATAGTTCTAACTTGAGAACGTGGTGCTTAGTTCTATGCCCAAGGAAGTGTTGCAGGCTACTTTCAATAAACTCTCTCACTATCTCTCTGTTTATCTATCTATCTATCAACTTATTTGTCTAACCATCTACCTCTATCTCTAGCAACACACACAAAATGCTGAGTGAACTCAGCAAGTCATGCAATATCTATGGAAATGAATAAACAGTCGACACTAGCTGGAAGGTGATAGGTGAAGCCAGCTGGGTGGGAAAGGTCAAGGGCTGGAGAAGAAGGAATCTGATAGGAGACGAGAGTGGATCATAAGGGACAAGGAAGGAGGAGGGGATCTGTGAGAAGTGATAGGCAGGTGAGAAGGGGTAAAAGGCCAGAGTGGGGAATAGAGGAAGAGGGGAGAGGTAGGTAAATTTTTTTTACCGGAAGGAGAAATTAGCCATCAGGTTGAAGACAAACAGAATATAAGGTATTACTCCTCCAATCTAGGGTGACCTTAATGTGGCACATGGACCAACATGGTAGAATGGGAATGGGACTCAGAATTAAAATGTTCGCCCACTGGGAAGTTCCAATTTTGACGGATGGAGCGGAGATGCTCGACAAAATGGTCGCCCAATTGATGATGGCTGTTGGCGTATGGCCAAGTGATTAAGGCTTTGGGCTGGCGATCTGAAGGTCGTTAGTTTGAGCCTCAGCCGAGACAACGTGTGTGTCCTTGAGCAAAGCATTTAACCACACACTGCTCCTGCATGTGTATTGCCCCGTGGCAGCAGTTGGTGCAGTATGGACAAGACAAGACAAGACCAATGTGGAGGAGGCCACATCAGGAGCATCGGACACAATAGACAACCCCAGCAAATTCACAGGTGAAATGTAGTGTCACCTGGAAGGACTGTTTGAGGCTCTGAATGAAGGTGAGAGAAGAGGTGTATGGGTAGGTGTAGCACTTAGGCCACTTGCAAAGATAAGTGCTGGGAGTGAGATTAGTGAGGAGGGATGAATGGGCCAAGGAATCACGGAGGGAGGGGAAGGGGAGGTAAAGATCTGTTTCGTGGTAGAATCCCTTCAGAGATGGTGAAGTTACGGAGGATGATATGTTGGATGTGGAGGCTCATGGCTGGTAGGTAAGGACAAGAGGAACCCTATCACTGTTAAGGCAGCGGAAAAATTTTCTGAGGTAAATTGTGGGAAACTATCACCACATACAATGAAGATGTGAGCGAAGACAATGCTGGGATGAGCCATGCTGGTGTGTTGCAAAGTTGGAGCGTAACATGCTCGAGACAATTTTGGAGATGGAGAAGGTGTCACTGTCAGGGATGGAGCTGGTGAGTGATTCGGAGAGGACTCTCTCTCTCCCCTCTCTCTCCCTCTCCCTCTCTCTCTCTCCCTCACTTTCTCCCTCTCTCTCTCCCTCTCTCACACTCTCTCTCTCTCTTTAGCAACACCAAAAGGAAGTGTCTGATTATTTGCACATCTCTACATGAGGGTTTTATTTGTGTAAATTCATGCAGTATTTCAAAAAAACTGATTCTTTTAATCCTTCATGGTATATTGGCATTGCTAACAAGACCAGAATTTAATGTCCGTCTAGAGCAGGGGTTCCCAACCTTTTTTATGCTACGGACCAATACCATTAAGCAAGGGGTTCGTGGAGCCCAAGTTGGGTACATTTGATCTAAAGTCATAGAATCAGGGAGCACTGCAGCATACAAACAGGCCCTATGGCTCATCTAGTCCAAGTCAGCCTGATCTTCTGCCTAGTTCCATCTACCTGCACTCAGACCGAAGCCCTCCATAACTGTCTCATCTATGTATCTATCCAAACGTCTCTTAAATATTACAATCTAAAATTGTGCTTGAACAGAGAAAGCAGGTAAAAGTTGCTGTGACTTTGAACAAAGTCACTGGAGAGACACTGAAGCTAGTGGACATAGAAGTCTTTAATTAGTAAAATGAGTAGCAAGCATCGGATTCGAACCACTCTTGGAAAAAGAGGGCTGCCTGACCCAATATTACATGACATTTTTATATACAAAAGATCAAAGGTAACAGCAGGAAAATTTTATAATTACAATGCACCCTTTGAATTACATATACTGTAGTTTTCAAACACCTCTTTCTTTACACCCACACTCCAGACACCCAAAATGAATGTTAATCCCCTCTGACTTTGGCCCATATTCATGCATATGCAGACATCTGAGGTCATATGGAGTGTTTCTTTGTCTGCAATCAATACCAAAATGCAGCTCCAGGAAGATCATTGTTCAGATCCGTATTTTAAATTCAATCTACAATCCACATTCAGGTCTGAAGACTAGCTGCTGTTGAAGTTAGTGTTTGCTATCTACCATAACTCCAGAATATGCCCTAATAGAGTTAACCACTTGGTTGCATCCAAGCCAGAGTGAATAGAACTACCACATTTACTTCAAGAGCTAAAGTTAATGTGATGTGATTTTCCAACAACCCAGATTCATGGTCACTATTTTTTGTAACTGCAGTTTGTTTTATTTTTGCAGTATGAATTTGAATTTGTGGATTTGAGTTTCCGTTTCAGAATAAAGAACCCAGACCTCTAGGCCCAACTGTACCTAATACGAGAAGCCTCTGGGTACAAAGTGCAATGGGATGCTCAGATTGTGAAAGATGCAGGTCAATCATTGTACAAAATAACCATCCTCCTGAACAGTTTGACAATAAATTAGAAGGGAAAATGTGTCAAGAATTATTCTTGCAATATCTAAAACTAAGAAGTATAGTCCAGCATGCATGTCTATAATTTCTGAGGGGGCAAAAGCTAAATTATAAAAATCTATGCATTCCACATTTATGAAGAAAATCCCTTCATAAATGAACACACGTGAAAAATCCAATGTGGGTGCAGTTTGCAAGATAAACATTCTCAAGCAGATCATATTACATCACAGAGCTCTAAGCACTATATTGTCTGGATCATAGAATATGCTGATGGTAATTGAGTTGTCTAGTGACTTGTCTGTCGGACAACATTAACTTACCACTTCAACAACTGAAACTACTTCTAACAGATTTTCCAGTCTCACTAGGATGCAGTGCAATGAAGTAACAGAATGTTTTTGTTTGAAAGGTGTTTATAACCAAGTGATCACTGGGGGAAAAAAGGGAAAAAAAGCAAAGCATAAAGTTTTTTTTCTTAAACTTAAGGGCCTCAAAATTATGATGCTGTGCCTTAAAAGTTCATTGGATAAGGCAACGGTGGAAGGAGGGCTTAGGAGTAGTTGAAACACACTTTCATTTATATTGACTCAAGGATTTAAAATAGAGTGACAATGTATTTAAATATTTAATTGACACAAAGCTCCTTTACAACCAGATTTAGGTCAGTTTACTGTCATACATACCAGGGTGCATGAAATTCACCGAGTAAAGGGCAGAATGGTGTGAAGAATGTAGTGCATTTTAAAGTGGGGCAAAAAGAAGTGTTAGAGAGTCGTTAACACAATAAATGAGAGAGGTAGAATGAAGAGTAGAAGAATATTGAGGGGTGGGAACCAAACTGAAGAGACAGAGGAAGGGGCAGTTGGCTCACAAATAGAGAAAGCTTGCAGACAATGTGAGAGGAAGAATAGGCAGAGAAAGGAGGTGCTCAGACCGATGGCTTGAGATGTGTCTATTTTAATGCAAGGAGTATTATGAACAAAGCGGATGAGCTAGAGGGTGGATCAGTACTTGGAGCTATGATGCTGTGGCCATTACAGAGACTTGGATGGCTCAGGGACAGGTATGATTACTTCGAGTGCCAGGTTTTAGATGTTTCAGAAAGGACAGGGAGGGAGGCAAAAGAGGTGGGAGTGTGGCACTGTCGATCAGAGATACGGCTGCATGGAGGGATTGTCTACTGAGTGTCTGTGGTGGAAGTTAGAAACAGGAAGGGGTCAATCACTCTACTGGGTGTTTTTTATAGACCACCCAATAGTAACAGGGACATGGAGAAACAGATAGGGAGACAGATTCTGGAAAGGTGTATTGATAACAGGATTGTCGTGGTGGGAGATTTTAATTTCCCAAATATTGATTGGCATCTCCCTCGTGCAAAGGGTTTAGATAGGGTGAAGTTTGTTAGGTGTGTTCAGGAAGGTTTCTTGACACAATAGGAGAGTCTACAAAAGGAGAGGCTGTACTTGATTTGGTATTGGGAAATGAAACTGGTCAGATGTCAGATCTCTCAGTTGGAGAGCAGTTTGGAGGTAGTGATCACAATTCTATCTCCTTTACCATAGCATTGGAGAGGGATAGGAACAGACAAGTTAGGAAAGCGTTTAATTGCAGTAAGGGGGAATATGAGGCTATCGGGCAGGATCTTGGAAGCATAAATTGGGAACAGATGTTCTCAGGGAAATGTATGGCAGAAAAGTGGCAAACGTTCAGGGGACATTTGCGTAGCATTCTGCATAAGTAATGAGACAGGAAAAGCATGGGAGAGTACAGGAACCTTGGTGTACAAAGGCTGTTGAAAATCTAGTCAAGAAGAAAAGAAAAGCTTTCGAAAGGTTCAAAAAACTAGGTAATGATAGAGATCTAGAAGATTATAAAGCGAACAGGAAGGAGCTTAAGAAGGAAATCAGAAGAGCCAAAGGGGCCATTAGAAGGCCTTAACGAGCAGGATTAAGGAAAACCCCAAGGCATGCTACAAGTATGTGAAGAGCAAGAGGATAACATTTGAGAGAATAGGACCAATGAAGTGTGACAGTGGAAAAGTGTGTATGGAACTGGAGGAGATAGCAAAGGTACTTAATGAATACTCTGCTTCAGTATTCACAACGGAAAAGGATCTTAGCGATTGTAGGAATGACTTACAGCGGACTGAAAAGCTTGAGCATATAGACATTAAGAAAGAAGATGTTCTGGAGCTTTTGGAAAGCATCAAGTTGGATAAGTCACAGGACCGGATGAGATGTACCCCAGGCTACTGTGGGGGGCAAGGGAAGAGATTGCTGAGCATCAATGATCTTTGCATCATCAATGGAATGGGAGAAGTTCCAGAGGATTGGAGGGTTACAGATATTGTTCTCTTATTCAAGAGAGGGAGTACAGATAGCCCAGGAAATTCTAGACTCTTAGTTCAGTGCTTGGTAAGTTGATGTAGAACATCCTGAGAGGCAGGATTTTATGAACATTTGGAGAGACATAATATGATTAGGACTAGTCAGCATGGCTTTGTCAAAGGCAGGTCATGACTTACGAGCCTGATTGAGTTTTTTGAGGATGTGACTCATTGATGAAGGTAGAGCAGTAGATGCAGTGTATATGGATTTTAGCAAGGCATTTGATAAGATACCCCATGCAAGGTTTATTGAGAAAGGAAGGAGGCATGGGATCCAAGGGGGCATTGCTTTGTGGATCCAGAACGGGTTAGCCAACAGAAGGCAAAGAGTGGTTGTATACAGTTCATATACTGCATGGAGGTTGGTGACTTGTGTTGTGCCTCAAAGAAACATAGAAAACATACAGCACAATACAGGCCCTTCAGCCCACAAAGCTGTGCTGAACATGTCCCTTCCCTAGATCTGCCTAGGCTTTACCCATAGCCCTCTATTTTTCTAAGTTCCATGTACCCATCCAGCAGTCTCTTAAAAGACCCTACCATTTCTGACTCCACCACCACCGCCGGCAGCCCATTCCATGCACTCACCACTCTCTGCGTAAAAAACTTACCCCTGACATCTCCTCTGTACCTGCTTCCAAGCACCTTAAAACTATGCCCTCCCATGCTAGCCATTTCAGCCCTGGGGAAAAGCTTCTGACTATCCACACGATCAATGTTTCTCATTATCTTGTACACATCTATAAAGTCACCTCTCATCCTACGTCACTCCAAGGAGAAAAGGCCGAGTTCAATCAACCTATTCTCATAAGGCATGCTCCTTAATCCAGGCAACATCCTTATAAATCTCCTCTGCACCCTTTCTGTGGTTTTCATAGAAACATGGATCTGTTCTGGGACTCCTTCTCTTCGTGATTTTTATAAATGACCTGGATAAGGAAGTGGAAGGATGGGTTAGTAAATTTGCTGATGACACAAAGGTTGGGGGTGTTGTGGATAGTGTGGAGGGCTGTCAGAGGTTACAGCGGGACATTGATAGGATGCAAAACTGGGCTGAGAAGTGGCAGATAGGGTTCAACCCAGATAAGTGTGAGGTGATTCATTTTGGTAGGTCAAATATGATGACAGAATATCATATTTATGGTAAGATTCTTGGCAGTGTGGAGGATCAGAGGGATCTTGTGGTCCGAGTCTATAGGACGCTCAAAGCAGCTGCGCAGGTATACTCTGTGGTTAAGAAGGCGTACAGTGTATTGGCCTTAATCAATTGTGGAATTGAGTTTAGGAGTCAAGAGGTAATGTTGCAGCTATATAGGACCCTGGTCAGACCCCACTTGGAGTACTGTGTTCAGTTCTGGTTGCCTCACTACAGGAAGGATGTGGAAGCCATAGAAAGGGTGCAGAGGAGATTTACAAGGATGCTGCCTGGATTGGGGAGCATGCCTTATGAGAATAGGCTGAATGAACTCAAACTTTTCTCCTTAGAGCGATGGAGGAAGAGAGGTGACCTGATGGAGGTGTACAAGAGGATGAGAGATATTGATCGTGTGGATAGTCAGAGGGTTTTCCCAGGGCTGAAATGGCTAACATGAGAGGGCACAGTTTTAAGGTGCTTGGAAGTAGGTACAGAGGAGACATCAGGGGCAAGTTTTTTACGCAGAGTGGTGAGTACTTGGAATGGGCTGCTGGCGACGGTGGTGGAGGCGGATACGATAGGATCTTTTAGGAGACTCCTGGATAGGTACATGGAACTTTGAATAATAGACGGCTCTGCGTAACCCTAGGTAATCTCTAAAGTAAGCACATGTTCAGCGCAGCATTGTGGGCCAAAGGGCCTGTATTGTGCTGTAGGTTTTCTATGTTTCTAATATGGCAGCACCACTGGGAAGGGGATGAAGGGAGGTGACTGGTTCAGGAGACTGGTAGCAGTGGGGAAGAAGGTGCACTGAAGTCTGGATGTGGACATAACAGCATAAGACACAGGAGCAGAATTAGACCATTTGGCCCATCAAGTCTGCTCTACCATTCAATTTATTATCACACACAATGCCATACTCCTGCTTCCTCCCTGCAACCTTTGATGCCCTTACTCTTCAAGAACCTACTGATCTCCACTCAATGGGCTTTGAAGCTCCTATATTTTCTCCCAGAAGGTAGAAAAGAAAAATGGGAGTGGGTAAGGTAGTAGGTATCCTTGACAATATTGTTAGCCTTCCTGAAGCAAAACTTCATGACAATGAACTGGATGAAGGAAGTGATGAGCCTGTGATGCACCGGACTGTGTTTATCATCTTCTGTATCTGGTTCAGAGTTCAAAGTTCAAATTAAATTTATTATCAAAATACACATATGTCACCATAAACAACACTGAGATTAATTTTCCTGTGGGCATACTCAATAGATCTATAGAGTAATAACCATAGCAGGTGCCACCTTGTTCATCAACTTTGTATGTTTATTGATAGTTACCACACAATTTGGTTGAAGGCTCTTCTGACGACAGTGGGCCGAATGGAGGAGGTGGATTGAAATACAGTACTGTGCAAAGTGTTCGACACATATATAGAGAGATATATATATAGCTAGGGTGCCTAAGACATTTGCACAGTACTGTATTTGTCAACGTGGAGCAGAGAGAAATTTGTAAATCTGGCGGGAGTAAATGATGTTGGGAATAGTGAGGGTGGAGCGCCGAGGGAGGGGCGTGGGACAGGTATCAGGGAAGGAGTGCCAGGGCTGGGGCTGGTGTGGGTGAAAACACATCCACCCATGAGCCACCAGGCAAGGTCATCATTGGTTTATTGATCATTAGAGAATGTCTCTTTGATGCTTCCTACTCCTTTCCCCCTTTTCTCAATCATGATTTCCTCTCCCTGCCCCCTTCCCACTCTGTCCACAATAGAGACCCACATCAGAATCAGGTTTATCATCACTCACATGTCATTAAATTTGTATTTTTTTTGCAGCAGCGGTACAGTGCAATACATAAAGTTACTACTGTACTGGGAAAAGACTTGGGCACCCTAGCTACATACATGTGCCTAAAACTTTTGCACAGTACTATACATGTGATAAGGAAAGCTAATCTTTGTGATCTTTTAGCTTTTAGTATTGGTATAAAGGGGGACGTAGCTGTTGAGGATTGTCGGGAGAGGGATTGGAAATTGGGATATGCGCCTGACGGTCATGGAACAGATGTCGGTAGACGAGTAGGTAGGTCTGTCAGATTGGGGCCCTGAGCCTTGGGTTGTTGCTGTGTCTGGTTTGGAGTCTGAAGGGGACTTCCAAGATATGACTAGCACTTGCTTAAGCTGACTCGCTCTCCACTCCTCTGCAGACATACATCCCTGTGAGAAGCCCACATTCATGGGAATGAAAATGATAAAAACGTTGTCTATACATACACACTTTTAACTATTATTACATATGTCCAGGATTCTCTGTATATGAATACCTTAATTTTCCAAGTATATTTGACTTTTCATTGAACTGAAATCTTGCAAATCTAGCAGAAGATTCAATTCCCAGATAAATATTTAAAAACCTGATTAAGAGACTATGACCTAAAATATTAATTACTCCCCTTTCCAGAGATGTTCCCTGGCTCACTGATGTCTTCCAACAATTTCCGATTTTATTCTGAGCCAAATTTATTTTCCTCACTTTGGGTCAAATGGAAGCGGGGTTGGAGATTGATTTTGTTTTAGTGAGCATTCAAAGGCTCTAAGAATAAGCTGGTAAATATGAGGCCAGAGAGCCTGACATCAGTAGAGGGTAGGTTTTTGGAAGGTATCCTAAGGGTCCAGATATATATGCATTTGGATAGGCAGGGACTGATTAGGGATAGTCTACATGCCTTTATGCATGATAAATCATCCCTAACCAATCAGAGTGTTTTGACGAAGTTGCCAGGAAAGCCGATGAAGGAAAAGCAGTGAATATTGTCTACATGGACTTTAGCAAGGCCTTTGACAAGGTCCTGCATGGGAGTTTGGTCAAGAAGGTTGAATCTCTTGGCATTGAGGATTAGGTAGTAAATTGGATTAAACATTGGTTTAACAGGAAATGCCAGAGAGTGGTAATGGATGATAGCCTATAACTAGTGGTGTGCCACAGGGATCAATGCTGGGTCCATTGTTTGTCATCTATATCAACAATCCAGATGATAAGGTGGTAAACTGGACCAGCAATTTGTGGATGACACCAGGATTGGGGGCCTAGTGGACAGTGAGAAAGGCTACCAAAGCTTGCAGTGAGGAAGCTACCGGCTAGAAAAATGAGCAGCTCAAAAAGCCAGATGGAATTTAATGAAATTTAATGCAGTCAGTTGTGAGGTATTGCTCATTGGGAGGACCAGACCAGGGTAGGATTTAAACTGTAAGCATTCGGACATTGAGGAGTACAGCAGAACAGAGGGATCTGGGAATACAAGTCCATAATTCCTTGAAGGTAGCATCACAGATCAATAGGGTTGTAAAGAGAGCTTTTGGCACATTGGCCTTCATAAGTCAAAGTACTATGTGCAGTAGTTGGGATGTTATTTTGAAGTTCTAGAAAGACGTTGGTGAGGCCTAATTTGGAGTGTTGTGTTCAGTTATGGTATTTGGAAAACTATCAATAAGATTGAACATGTGCAGAGAAAATTTACAAGGTTGTTGCCAGGATTTGAGGACCTGAATGATAGGTAAAGGCTAAATAGGTTTGGACTTTATTCCCAGAGTGATGGAGAAAGAAGGGAGATTTGATAGTGGTGCATAAAATTATGAGTGAAAAGGCAGACATTTTCTACTGAGATTGGGTAAGACTAGAACCAGAGATCAAGGTTAAGGGTGAAAGGTGAAATGTTTAAGGGGAACATAAGGGGGTCTTCTTCACTGAAGAGTGTGGTGAGAGTGTGGAATGAGCTGCCAGCACAAGTTGTGGATGCAGGTTTAATGTCAACATTTGAGAAATTTGGTTATGTACATGATGTGAGGGCTATAGTCATGCACTTTAGTAGAAGGAATAGTAGAAGCATAGACTATTTTCTAAACAGGGAGAAGATGAAGAAATCAGAGGTGCAAAGGAAATTGGAAGTCTTTGTGTAGGATTCCCTAAAGGTTAACTTGCTGTTTGATTCAGTGGTAAGGAAGTCAAATGAAGTATTAGCATTTGTTTCAAGAGGACTAGAATATAAAAGCAAGGATGCAAGAGTGAAAGAAGGAGAGATGGATCAGTGAGGGAGATGATTCGCTGGGCTGGAGCATGCAGATTCTTCGCCAGCATCTCTATAATGTACTGGGCTGAGGATGGACTTGCTTCATACCTGACCCCTCAACTTTACATCAGTCACGGTTGTTACATCCAGTATCACTGGTATGTGGTCATGAGCCTTCAGTGAAAAGGACTTTTATTTTCCTTTTAGAGTCACAGTCATAAAGCACAGCAGTGCAAAAACAGGCCCTTCAGCCTACCTAGTGCATGCCAACCTGGTCTTCTGCCTAGTCCCACCTAAGCCTTAGCTCTCCAAGCCCATGTATTCAAACTTCACTTCAATGTTGCAATTGAACCTACATCTACCATTTCTACTGGCAATTCATTTCACACACTCTCCACCCACTCAGTGAAGAATATTCTCCTTATCTTTCACCTTTCACCCTAAATCTATGGGCTCTAGTTCTATTTTCACCAAACCCGAGGGGGAAAATCCTGCATGCATTCTCCCCTCATGATTGTGCATAAGATCTCCCCTCTATAGCTCTGTATAATTCTGCTGCACTCCAGGGAATAAATTCCTAACCTATTCAACCTTTCTCAATAACCCAAGTCCTCAGTCCTGGCAACATCATTGTCAATTTTCTCTGAATTCTATCAACCTTATTGATACCTTTCCTGTAGGTAGTTGACAAAAACTGCACACAATATTCCAAATTTGGCCCCATCAATATTTTACACAATTTCAATACAATATCCCAAAAAGTATACTCATTTATGAAGGCCTTTGTGACAAAAGCTCTCCTTATGGCCCTATCTACCTGTGATGATGCCATTTTCAAGGAATTAAGGATCTGTATTCCCAGGCCCTTTTGTTCTATGGGATAACATAGAGTCCTACCATTCACTGTATAAGTCCTATCTTAGGTTTTTCCTTCCAAAGTACAATACCTTACACTTATCTGTATTAAAGTCCATCTGCTATTTTTCAAGCAACACACACAAAATGTGGAACTCAGCAGGTCGGGCAGCATCTATGGAAAAGAGTATAGTTAATGTTTTAGGCCGAAACCCTTCGGCAGTCCGTTTTTCAGCCCATTTTCCCAGCTCGTCGAATATTATAATTATTAAACTTATTATTATTAATTCTTCAGTTAATTTACTTGATGCAAACAATATTCATTACTTACCTTTATTAAAATAACTTTTATTTTAGTTATTTAAATGTATTTCAACTGCTTCTGAATGTTTCAATGGATGGGAGTAGTGTCTTCCTGCCAGTTTGTGCACTTGAGGGGTTCAGTCAGGAACATGGTGTCTGGATTCATTGGCCAAGATCTGCTTGCTGCCCACAGACCCATCCACCACATGAACAGCTGTGGCCTCTAGGTCATGAGGATCCGAGCAGTCACAGTAATATTGTGATATCACAGGAGCTGAACACTAATGCGGGCCGGGTCAAGCCAATCCCAGCACAGTTTCACCAGTCGAAACCTGTGTTAAAGTTAAAAGTCACTATCCCTCTCACCCTCCACTACTTGCTGAAATTAATCCGATGGAGGCTGTGCTTCACGTTGTTGAACAAATAACATGGGAATGTGAGGCACACACGGGATCAATAGAACTGGTGCAAAGCAGGCCGCCTCTCATTAGTGTACGTTATATTGCAGTGCCCACCTGTCCAGCTGGGAGGTTTCTATGCCAGAAGATCATGGCAAGAACAAAGGGGTGGAAATCCGGCAGTGTAGTCCCCAGCCTTGTTCATCATCCCAACCCCATTACAGCCGGCACATTAGGGAGGCGGGAATCCGGCCTTTTTATCTCTTTTTCAAGAATTGCTGAAGATAATTTGGACCTTTATTCGCAAGACAAGTGAGAGTTATGATTTTGTATTAAAGTACAGACTGGTACCATTGTTTCTTGCACTCTGGATTTTTTTCATCTTGGAATGTTTCAACATGTTGGCCTCTGTTATCTAGTGGAAATTGTATCGTATTCAGAAAAATATTTTACATGTGTGCGTTGCTCTTTAATACTATATTTTCTGTGAGTAATATTTGCATGACATCAAATAGGAGCCAATGAGGAGACTAATATAGTCATCATTATAAGACTATATAAGGCTTACAGACAGACAGATAGACATACTTTATTGATCCCGAGGGAAATTGGGGCAGAATTAGACCATTGGGCCCATTGAGTCTGCTCCACCATTTCATCATGGTTGAATTATTATCCCTATTAAAAAAATCTTCTATTATCAATAATATCATTCTATTGTTATCTCTCTACATGTGCCAGTGAACAATGTGACTGACAGCGATGTCCTGCAGACAGTTCACAAAACTTTTATTTCTTTTTCTTTCAAATATGATTCTGCTACTAATTTGTGTGCGATTGGAACCTGTGATGTACATTTTGATGGTGTGTTTGGAGCCAATTGAGCAATCTGGCTCTTTGCTGTCTCCGAGGGAGTTCAATGAGGTTTGGAGTGGAGTGTGCAGCCTGGAGGCCTGGTAGCCCAGAGCCCATGATCAGCTCCATTGCTTCTCTCCAGCTGAGGCGCAGAGCAAGACAGAGGATGAGAGTTGAGGACAGGCCGGTGTTTGACGTGGTTGGCCTGTATTTGACCAGTCTTCCTTTTTCTCTCTTTCTCTCCACCCCCCTCCCTCCCCTGTTGGAGGACAGTGCAGGAGTGCAAGTTCCATGTTGCCAGGATTAATCAGTGAGGCTGTAGACTCATTTTGGGGGACTTTGAGGTTCATGGATTCCTGGATTCTGGTTTCTCTTTTTTCTCTGTTTTTAAGTGGTTTGATCAGGGCAATCAATGTGGACTGGGGTGCTTTGGCGAAGAATGGCTCTGTGACCTGCATCGTCTAGTGGTGCAGCGATGAACTGAACTAAACTGAATACTACTGCCTTGATGTTTGATATTTTGTGCGTTGTTCACTCGCCTTATGCCATTTGCGGAATTTACTTTTTTAATGCATGTTGAGTGTTTAATGTTCTCTTGAATGTTCCCTGGTGTTTCTTTCTTCTGTGGTTGCTTGGAGGAGGACAAATCTCCTAGTTGCACTCTGTATAGATACTTTGATAATAAATGTACTTTGATCTTTGAATGATCTTCTGCAATGTGTTGGAAATTAGTTCAAAGTGAGATTCTAACATAGCAGTTAGCGTGGCCGCTTTAGAGTGGCAGCAATCACCAATCAGGGTTCGATTCCCGTTACTGTCTGTGAAGAATTTGTACATTCGTCTCTCCCACGACTGCATGGGTTTCCTCCCACATTCCAAAGACATATCAGTTAGGATTAGTAAATTGTGGGCATGCTATGTTGGTGCTGGAAATGTGGCGACACTTGCAGGCTGTCGAAGCAGAAATCCTCCACTGATTTGATTTGATGCAAGTGACTTATTTCACTGTGTGTCTCAACGTACATGTGACAAATAAAGTCAATCTTTATAGCTGTCCGCAACTTCGTATTGATTTGTACATATAAAAATACATGTGAACAAACATAAACACGACACTCTGAAACCATCGAGCTCTGCTTCCAACTTAATACTTCAGCTACAAAAGGAACTGCGCCATCCAGTTTTACTTGTTCAAGTGTGATGGCTGTGAATAATTGTCTTAATTGGTGTTTTAGTCAACATTTAAACAGTTAGGTATAAATTTGTGTTTAATGTAGGAACAATATGAGCCGGCAGTAATTACTGCAAGTGTTGGATTATAATGGTGGTAACACCAAAAAGGAATGTGTAAAAGTAATTATCCAATGTAAAGAAGTGAGTGGAGTTTCTGCTAATTGTTGGCAATGCTGTGTCATTGCTCATTTTCGTTCTTTGGAAAGTCACTTTCCAAAGAACGACAAACTCTGTCTGTGAATGACTCACAATTGCTGCTTCATTATGGGCTTATGAAAAATCTGACTGACCTGATAAGAGTGCACATTTCTTAAGTTATTTTCATAATTAAGAGCTTTGAAAGTGTTGATTGGGAGAATCACCAATATTCCAAAATTTTCCATGAAGTAACATTTTTCCCTTTTGTAAATTCTACCTCTTCCCTGGAAATTAGTCTCTCCTGCTTCACCATGGTCACAGAGAGTCATAAAACACTATATCAGAAAAACAGGCCCTTTGGCCCATCTAATCTTTGCCTTACTGTTGTTCTGTCTAGTCCCATTGAGCCTCACCTGGACCATAGCCCTCCATACCCCTCAATAACATGCTCTTATCCAAACCTCTCTTAAGTGTTGCAGTCCAACCTGTATCTGCCACATCTGCTGGCAGCTCATTGCACACTCACACCACCCTTAGTGTAGGAGATCCCCCTCATGTTCCCCTTAAATATTTCACCTTTCATCCCTACCCTATCACCTCTCGTTCTAATCTCACCCAACCTCAGAGGAAAAAGCCTGCTTGCATTTACCCTATCTATACCCCTTATAATTTTATGTACCAGTATCAAATCTCCCCTCATTCGCCTATAATCCAGGATATAAAGTCCTAACCTATTCAACCTTTCCCTATAACTCAGGTCATCAAGTTGCAGCAGCATCCTTGTAGTTTTTTTCTGCACTATTTCAATACTCCAAATTAGGCCTCACTAATGTCTTATATAACTTCAAAATAATATCTTCACTCCTGTACTCAATTTGCTGTTTTGTATCTCATCTAAATAAACAAACCTTTCAAAAAGGAAGACATCACAGCTTAGTTTGAATTTTCTTCATCTACATTCCTCAAAGATAGAAGTCTGCAACAGGAAAATTCAGAAGCTAGATTATGACACTTTACTACATTGGGCATAGATTTTCACATCTTTCAAGAAGGTGTGGAGGTATGGGAGAGGATATAGAGAATATTTACCAGAATGATTCCCAGGATGCGGGCACGATCCCAGGGATGAAAGGGTTAATGTATGATGAGTGTTTGATAGCTCTGGGCCTATTCTCATTGGAGATTAGAAGAATGGGGAAGGGTGGGAGGGATCTCACTGAAATTGATCAAATATTGATAGATATTGTGGATGTTGAGAGGATGTTTCCATTAGTGGGAGAGTCTAGGATCAGAGGGTACAGACTCAGAGTAGAAAGGCATCCCTTTAGAACAGAGATAGGGAGGAATTCTTATAGTCAGAGGGTGATGAATCTGTGGAATTTATTGCAACAGACAGCAGTGGAGGCCAATGATTGGGTACAGGTCCCCCCCCCCCCTTTACAAAGCAGAGTGTTCCTATGAAACCTTTCTTAAGCCGAAATGGTGTAAAGTGAAGAACCAATAATTTATACGGGAAAAATTTTCGTAAAAGCAAAAATACTCTTTGTAATGTGAAAACAGGTTACTAATGTAGGTCTTTTGTAAAAGCGAAGTGGCGTAAAGCAAACATTCGTAATCTGGGGGACACCTATATATTTAAAGTGGAGTTTGATAAGTCTTGATTAGTAAGGGTGTCAAAGGTTACAGGGAGAAGGCAGGGGTTGAATGGAGTTGGACAGGGAAAGTATATCAGCCTTGATTGAATGACAGAGGGGCCTCAATGGGCTGAATAGTCTAATTATGATCCTATGTCTTAAGGTCTTATGGTCACATGAAAAGACAGGTTAGTCTTCAGATTGTTCTTCTAGCAGCAGCAAAGGTTAAGGAATTAAAAATTTGACAGAAGCATTCAAAATTAGAAGGGGTAATGACCAAGTGCATAAAGAATCCCTATTGGAAAGAGATCAGGTAAATAGAGGATAGATTCAACGATGTGCTCAAAGCCTCTTTGAAGAAATTCACGAGGAATGGAAGGTGATGACTGTCATTCCATTGTTCAAGAAGTGTAATGAGGCCAAACCGGGGAACCATAAGGCAGTCAGCCTGACTTCAGTAGTGGGGAAATTACTGGAGGGAATTGCAGAGGACAGAATCTGCCAGTATTTGGATAAACAGAGTCTGATTAGGAGGAGTTAGCATGGCTTTGTGTGTGGGCAGTCATGTCTGATGAATCTATTATAGATTTATGAAGAGGTAACCAAAAGGGTAGATGTGGGTAAGGCAGCAGATGCTGTCTGTTTGGACTTGAGCAAGGCCTACAACTAAATCCTAAATGGTAGGCTGGTCTGGAACATTAGGAACCTTGAAATCCAGGGTGAGCTAGTTAGCTGGATTCAAAATTGGCTCAAAGATAGGAAGCACAGAGTGGTTGGTGAGGGTTGTTTCTTGGGATAGGAGCTGGTGACTAGTGATGTGATGTAGAGATGGGTGTTGGGACCTATGTCAGAAGGTCAAGCATCATCTCTTACCACGGATGTTACTTGTTACACTGAGTTTGTGTCTCCATCTGTGGAAGAGCCTATGGTTCCCATATTGGCCTGATTAGCTACCTGAGGACCCACACAACCTGAGTGGAGTTGCCCTCGATCCAGAGGGCTTGTTTATGAAGAAGAAGAATTCCACTAGTAGCAGGAGAAGTGAATAGGTAACATGGATGGAAGAAAATTGGAGGAGGAATTTTTGAGAAGTGTGAAGATGAGGACATGCAATGTGTGAGAAGATAACACAGAAAATACTGGAGGAACTCAGCCGCTCATGCAGCGTTTATGGAGGGAAATGAACCATCAATAGTTTGGGATGAGACCTTTCAGGAATGAGACAAACTCATCCCAATAGTTTGGGATGAGCGGTCGGAGCGGGGAGCAGGCAGCAGAGTGAGTGGCAGCACAGTGTAGGGCTTTGGCTCAATGGGCTTAGGAGGTAACGGGAAGAGGCGAGAGCAAGGCACCAACTCTTTTTTACCCCTTGGCAAATCGGCCCGGACAGACAGAGGAACAGCAGGGCTCACACAGCTAACAGTACAAGCTAACGGTTTTAAAAGTTCATGTGTTTGGCAAGGTGAGTGAGTAGATTTATTTTTCCTTGTTTCATTCCTGTAGAATTAGGTAGCATGTTTGCAGGGTTAGTGCTTTGTTCAGGGTGTCAGATGGGGGAATCCTGGGAGATCTCCAGCCTCCCTGATGGTCACATCTGCGCCAGGTGCACCGAGATGCAGCTCCTCAGAGACTGTGTTAGGGATCTGGAGCTGCAGCTTGATGACCTACTGCTTATTAGGGAAGGTGAAGTGGTGATAGACAGGAACTATAGGGAGGTAGTTATCTCTAGGCTACAGGGGTCAGAAAACTGGGTGACTGTCAGGAGAGGGAAGGGAAATGCCCAGATAGTGGAGAACGCCCCTGTGGCTGCCCCCCTCAACAAGAAGTATATTGTTTTGGATGCTGTTGAGGGGGATGACCTGACAGGGGGCGGCTACGGTGACCGGGTCTCTGGCACTGAGTCTGGCGCTGTTGTGCAGGAGGGAAGGAGGGAGAAGAGGAATGCGGTGGTCATAAGGGATTCCATAGTCAGGGGAACAGACAGGAGATTCTGTGAGCCTGATAGAGATACCCGCATGGTGTATTGCCTCCTAGGTGCCAGGGTATGGGATGTCTTGGATTGGGTCCAGAATATTCTGAAGGGAGAAGGCGAGCAGCCAGCTGTCTTGGTACATGTTGGTACCAATGACATAGATAGGAAAAGGGAGAAGGTCCTGAAGAGAGATTTCTGGGAGTTAGGAAGGAAGCTGAGAAGCAGGACCTCCAGGGTAGTAATCTCAGGATTGCTACCTGTGCCACGTGCTAGCGAGTGCAAGAATAGTAGGATCAGGCAGAAGAATGCGTGGCTGAGAGACTGGTGCAGGGGGCAGGGCTTCAGATTCTTGGATCATTGGGCTCGCTTCTGGGGGAAGTATGACCTGTTCAAAAAGGACGGGTTACACCTGAACCCGAAGGGGACCAATATCCTGGCGGAAAGGTTTAATAGAGCTGTTAGGGAGGGTTTAAACTAATTTGGCAGGGGGATGGGAACCGGAATGATAGAGCGGAGGAGGGGGGAAACAGAAATAAATCTAAGAAAGTGAGCAATAAGGATGTCAGGAAGGACAGGCAGGTGATGGGGCAAATTTGCAGCCTTTGGGATGAGTTGCAGTGCAATCAATGCAAAAAGTACCAAATACTGGACTTCAGGTGTTATACCTAAATGCACGCAGCATAGAGAATAAGGTGGATGATCTTGTCGTACAGCGACAGATTGGCAGTTATGATATTGTGGCCATCACTGAGACGTGGCTAAAAGATGCATGTCTCTGGGAGCTGAACGTCCAAAGATACACGGTGTATCGGAAGGATAGGCAGGTAGGCAGAGGGGGTGGCGTGGCCTTAATGGTAAGAAATGATATTAAATCATTAGAAAGAGGTGACATAGGATCGGAAGGTGCAGAGTCTTTATGGGTTGAGCTAAGAAATCACAGGGGTAAAAGGACCCTGATGGCAGTTATATACAGGCCTCCTAACAGCTACAGTGATGTGGACTACAAATTACAACAGTAAATAGAAAAGGCTTGCCAGAAGGGCAGTGTTATGATCATTGTGGGGGAGTTTAACATGTGAGTGGATTGGGAAAATCAGGTCGGTACTGGATGTCAAGAGAGAGAATTTGTAGAATATCTACGAGATGGCTTTTTAGAACAGCTTGTTGTTGAGCCCACTAGGGGATCGGCTGTACTGGATTGGGTGTTGTGTAATGAACCAGAGGTGATTAGAGAGATTGAGGTGAAGGAACCGTTAGGAGGCAGTGATCATAATATGATTGAGTTCACTGTGAAATTTGAGAAAGAGAAGCTGAAATCCGATGTGTTGATATTTCAGTGGAGTAAAGGAAATTACAGTGGCATGAGAGAGGAACTGGCCAAAGTTGACTGGAAAGGGACACTAGCGGGAAGGACGGCAGAGCAGCAGTGGCTGGAGTTTATGTGAGATGTGAGGGGTGCAAGACAGATATATTCCAAAAAAGAAGAAATTTTTGAATGGAAAAAGGATGCAACCGTGGCTGACAAGAGAAGTCAAAACCAAAGTAAAAGCAAAGCAGAGGGCATACAAGGAAGCAAAAATTGGTGGGAAGACAGAGGATTGGGAAGTTTTTAAGTGCTTACAAAAGGAAACTAAGAAGGTCATTAAGAGGGAAAAGATGAACTATGAAAGGAAGCTAGCAAATAATATCAAAGAGGATACTAAAAGCTTTTTCAAATATATAAAAAGTAAAAGACAGGTGAAAGTAGATATAGGACCGATAGAAAATGACGTTGGAGAAATTGTAATGGGAGATAAGGAGATGGCGGAGGAACTGAATGAGTATTTTGCATCAGTCTTCACTGAGGAAGACATTAGCAGTATACCGGACACTCAAGGGTGTCAGGGAAGAGAAGTGTGCACAGTCACAATTATGACAGAGAAAGTACTCAGGAAGCTGAATAGTCTAAGGGTAGATAAATCTCCAGGACCAGATGGAATGCACTGTTGTGTTCTGAAGGAAGTAGCAGTGGAGATTGTGGAGGCATTAGCAATTATCTTTCAAAAGTCAATAGATTCTGGCATGGTTCTGGAGGACTGGAAGATTGCAAATGTCACTCCACTATTTAAGAAGGGGGCAAGGAAGCAAAAAGGAAATTATAGACCTGTTAGCTTGACATCGGTGGTTGGGAAGTTGTTGGAGTTGATTGTTAAGGATGAGATTACAGAGTACCTGGAGGCATGTGACAAGATAGGCAGAACTCAGCATGGTTTTCTTAAAGGAAAATCTTGCCTGACAAAACTATTGCAATTTTTTGAGGAAATTATAAGTAGGCTAGACAAGGGAAATGAAGTAGCTGTTGTGTATTTGGACTTTCAGAAGGCCTTTGACAAGGTGCCGCAGGAGGCTGCTAAACAAGATAAGAGCCCATGGAATTACGGGAAAGTTACATACGTGGATAGAGTATTGGCTGATTGGCAGGAAACAGAGAGTGGGAATAAAGGGATCCCATTCTGGTTGGCTGCCGGTTACCAATGGTGTTCCACAGGGGTCCATGTTGGGGCTGCTTCTTTTAACGTTGTATATCAATGATTTGGATTATGGAATAGATGGCTTTGTGGTTAAGTTTGCTGATGATACAAAGATAGGTGGAGGGGCCGGTAGTGCTGAGGAAACAGAGAGTCTGCAGAGAGACTTGGATAGATTGGGAGAATGGGCAAAGAAGTGGCAAATGCAATACAATGGTATAAAGGTCATCTCTTCCCTCCTCAGTAATAAGGCAGCGGGTCTGGATGGTTTTAGCATGGAACTCTTCAAAGTATTTGGTCCAAAATTGTCACCTCTGCTCTTATGAATGTTGAATCACTCTAGGACAGCTTCCAGATTGCCAACTACTTTGTATAAAGCCAATGTTTCTCTGATTCCAAAACTAGGCCATGATCCCGAGGTGGTTTCATCATATTGCCCCATTTCGTTGCTGCCTATTGAAACCAAAATTCTCGAGAAAGTCCTGGCCAATAGGTTAAAAGAATGCATTTGCTCTATTATTCATCCAGATCAAACTGGCTTTATGCCAGGTAGACATATGCATTTTAATTTGCACCGTCTTTTCAATATTTTATATACAAAACATGCAGAAGAGGCTGTAGTCATTTCATTAGATGTGCAATGTGCGTTTGACCAAGTGGAATGGCCATATATGATGATTGCACTTAAGAAATTTGGATTTGGACCATCTTTCATCAAACGGATTGAGATAATTTATTCACACCCATCTGCCTCTATTATCACTAATCAGAATATTTCCTCCCCTTTTGCAATTCATCATGGGACTTGTCAAGGCTGCCCCCTTTCTTCGTTTTTGTTTGCAGTTATCATTGAGCCACTGGCTGTTAGCATCAGACAGGACCCTTTGATATCTCCCATTGATATGCATGGACATAAACATCACCTTTCATTATACACTGACGATGTCCTTTTATATATCTCCAGCCCACAAACATCAATACCTGCCCTTCTGACTCTAATTAATAATTTTGGCAGTTTCTCAGGTTTCTCTATTAATTGGGATAAGAGTGAACTGATGTCAGTCACTGCAGTGGTTAATACAGTATATGTACAGTCTACTCCCTTTAAAATAACTTATGATAATTTTTCCTATCTTGGTGTGTCTATTACAAAAAACCCAGATGACCTTTTTCTGGTCACCTCATTATAGGAAGGATGTGGAAGCTATGGAGAGGGTGCAGAGGAGATTTACCAGGATGTTGCCTGGATTGGAGGACAAGTCATATGAAGCAAGGTTAGCAGAGCTGGTACTTTTCTCTTTGGAGCATAGAAGAATGAGAGGGGACTTGATAGAGATCTACAAGATTATGAGAGGCATAGATAGGGTGGATAGTCAGTACCTGTTTCCCAGGGCACCAATAGCAAACACCAGGGGGCATATGTACAAAGTTAAGGGAGGGAAGTTTAGGGGAGACATCAGAGGTAAGTTTTTTACACAGAGGGTTGTGAGTGCCTGGAATGACTTGGCGGGGATGGTGGTGGAGGCTAAAACATTAGGGGTATTTAAGAGCCTCTTGGACAGGCACATGTGAAAGAAAAATGGAGGGTTATGGGGTAGTGTGGGTTTAGTACTTTTTTAAAGATTATATGGGTCAGCACAACATAGAGGGCTGAAGGGCCTGTACTGTGCTGTAGTGTTCTATGTTCTATGGTTCTAAGTGAATTGATGAAACAAATTTGAACAGGTTAAATGCAATATTGACTTTTGGAAAATCTTTCCAATTTCTTTGGTGGGGACGGTTAACACAATCAAGATGATTGTACTGCCGCGATTTCTTAATCTTTTCCAGTCAATTCCATGTTTTATTCCTCTGTCATATTTTAAGCAATTGGATTCAATTATTATACCCTTTATTTGGAATTATAAAGCCATTAGAATTACTAAAAAACATTTGTCAAAGCCCAAAGAAGCTGGAGGTTTTGCCCTACCAGACGTTAAAATGTATTACTGGACTGCCCACCTATCCAATCTTGCATGGTGGGAAAAAGGCCCACCCTTTACCTCAAAGTCGTGCCCAGCATGGTTACTCATAGAGTGAGTGCTTTGTAAGAAGACTTCCTTACCAGCTCTCCTTAATAGACCCACTGCAGTTAATAAGTCACATTTTAGTAACAGCTCTGTGGTTGGCAGCACTATAAGAATTTGGAAGCAGATTTAACTACACATTAAGGCCCCAAAAACTTCTATTGACACTCCGATTTGTGATAATCATTCCTTCTAGCCTGGACTGAATGATATTGTTTTTTCATCCTGGAAACAGAGTGGCATCTGTAGTGTAGGTGACTGATATATTAATGGAAACTCTGCCTTATTTGTGCAGTTACAAGCAGTTTACAATATCCCTGCATCTAGTTTATTTTAGATATCTACAAATTCGAGATTATGTTAGGAAATATATACCTAATTTCAAAGTTTTAGACAAATATGAGTCCCTGGAGGCAATAAATAAATTTGATCCGTTTACTCGTAGTGCCGTATCCTATTTTTATCAGATCCTACATAATGGAGCTCGGGTGAATACTGCAGGTCTTAAACAGGCATGGGTGGATGAATTGGGTATAGAACTGACAGAGGAGGTCTGGGATGAGTGTTTAAAGAGTATACATGATTGTTCGGTCAACGTCAGACACAGACTTATACGGTTTAAAACAATACATAGACTCCATTATTCCAAAGAAAAGTTGCACAGCTTCTATCCTGATGTTTCACCAGTTTGTAATAGATGTAAATCTGAGAACAGTAACTTGTCACATTCATTCTGGTCATGTTGTAAGCTTTATGCATACTGGAAAAGTATTTGTCACTGTTTCTCTGAGGCTTTTGGGAAGCGGTGGGAACCAGACCCGCTCATCGCCATCCTTGGAGCAACAAGCTCCCTATCTTCAGCCAATAAGTATGAGAAAATGGCTGTATTGTTTAGAATGGTGATTGCTAAGAAGTTAATCCTGCAAATGTGGAAAATGGACTCTGTGCCTACGTATGATCTGTGGCTGAGAGACCTGGCAAATACTTTACATTTGGAGAGACTGAGTCTATGTAATGAGGACAGAGGGGACATCTTTGAAAGGATATGGGGCCCTGTACTGGACTTTCTTACGGGGTGAGGACTGAGTTTTTTTGGTGCGGTGCACCTCTGCTGTGTATGTTTACTTTTGCCTTTATATTATTCTCCCTTTTGCTGCTCAATATTTAATTTGATTTTGTTATGGTCGTGGTTTTCGTGGATGTGCTGTATTTTTTTTGTCTGTAGAAAAAAAAGAATAAAAAACATATTTAAAAAAAAGAAGAAATAAATGGGCAGACTATTATTTAAATGGGGAGAGAATTCAAAGTTCTGAGATGCAACGGGACTTGGGTGTCCTCCTGCAGGATATCCTTAAGGTTAACCTCCAGGTTGAGTGAAGAAGGCGAATGCAATGTTAGCATTCATTTCTAGAGGAATAGAGTATAGGGGCAGGGTTGTGATGTTGAGGTTCTATAAGGCACTGGTAAGACCTCACTTGGAGTACTGTGTGCAGTTTTATTTAAGAAAGGATGTGCTGACGTTGGAGAGGGTTCAGAGAAGATTCACTGGAATGATTCCGGGAATGAGAGGATTAACATATGAGGATCGTTTGACCACTCTTGGACTGTACTCCTTGGAGTTTAGAAGAATGAGGGGGGCTTCATACAAACATTCTGAATGTTGAAAGGCATGGACAGAGTGGATGTGGCAAAGTTGTTTCCCATGGTGGGGGAGTCTAGTACAAGAGGGCATGACTTAAGGATTGAAGGACAACCATTCAGAACACAGATGTGAAGAAATTTTTTTAGCCAGAGGGTGGTAAATCTGTGGAATTTGTTGCCAAGGGCGGCAGTGGAGGTCAAGTCATTGGGTGTATTTAAGGCAGAGATTGATCGGTATCTGAGTAGCCAGGGCATCAAAGGTTACGGTGAGAAGGCGGGGGAATGGGACTAAATGGGAGAATGGATCAGCTCATGATAAAATGGCGGAGCAGACTCGATGGGCTAAAAGGCCAAATTCTGCTTCTTTGTCTCATGGTCTTTCAGAACTGGAAATGAAGGGGGGAAGAAGCCAGAATACAAAGTAGGGGGAGGTGGGAAAGGAACTATATGAGTCCAAGTGAAGGGCAAGATAGGTGGATGGACAAGTGCACGAAAAGGAATCATTGGTAAAGCTTGAGGTGATAGGTGGAAGAGGCTGAAGAAAAATGAATCTGATAAGAGAGGGCAGCAGGCCATGTGACACAGGGAAGGAGGTGGCGAAACAGAGAGCTGATGGGCAGGTCATGAGAATTGGGAGGAGAAGAGAAATTATATTGTCTGTACCCCTTCCCACCCCTTCACTTGTAAGAATGCTATTCCTTTCTCTCAATTCCTCTGCCTACACCCTTCTGTTCTCAGGAGAAGGCTTTACATTCTAGGACATCCAAGATGCCCTCCTTCCTTCAGAAAACAGGTTTTCCTTCTACCACTATCAAAGGGGCCCTCACCTATATTGATTCCATTTCCTGCCCTCACCTTGTTACCCTCCCCCATCTAACTCTACAGGCATAGGGTTTTCCTTGGCCTCACCTAGCACCCACGAGTCTCAGCATCCAGCACCCCAACACATCTATGGATGCTGCCTGACCTGCTGAGTTCCTCCAGCATTTTATGTGTGTTGCTCTAGATTTCCAGCACCTGCAGATTCTCTTGTGTCTCCATGTGTGAAAAGGTGGAAAAGAGAGTCAACAGTAATTGTTGAAAGGGAAATGTAAATGAAAAGGAAAAATCAGAATCAGGTTTAATATCACTGACAAATATTGTGAAATTTATTGTTTCACAGGAGCATTACAGTGCAATGCATAAACAAACTATAAATTACAATAAGAAATATGTATTTAAATATATATATGTACAGTGGCATGCAAAAGTTTGGGTACCCCTGTCAAAATTTCTGTTACTGTGAAATGCTAAGCGAGTAAAAGATGACCTGATTTCTAAAAGGCATAAAATTAAAGATGACACATTTCTTTAATATTTTAAGCAAGATTACTTTTTTATTTCCATCTTTTACAGTTTCAAAATAACAGAAAAGGAAAAGGGCCTGAAGCAAAAGTTTGGGCACCCTGCACAGTCAGTACTTAGTAACATCCCCTTTGGCAAGTATCACAGCTTGTAAATGCTTTCTGTAGCCAGCTAAGAGTCTTTCAATTCTTGTTTGGGGGATTTTCGCCCATTCTTCCTTGCAAAAGGCTTCTAGTTCTGTGAGATTCTTGGGCTGTCTTGCATGCACTGCTCTTTAAAGGTCTATCCATAGATTTTCGATGATGTTTAGGTCGGGGGACTGTTTAAGGCCATGGTAAAACCTTCAGCTTGCACCTCTTGAGGTAGTCCATTGTGGATTTTGAGGTGTGTTTAGGATCATTATCCTGTTGTAGAAGCCATCCTCTTTTCATCTTCAGTTTTTTAACAGCTGGTGTGATGTTTGCTTCCAGAATTTGCTGGTATTTAATTGAATTCATTCTTTCCTCTACCAGTGAAATGTTCCCTGTATCACTGGCTACAACACAAGAGCAAAGCATGATTGATCCACCCCTGTGCTTAACAGTTGGAGAGGTGTTCATTTCATGAAATTCTGCACCCTTTTTTCTCCAACCATACCTTTGCTCATTGTGGCCATAAAGTTCTATTTTAACTTCATCAGTCCTCAGGACTTGTTTCCAAAATGCATCAGGCTTGTTTAGATGCTCCTTTGCAAACTTCTGACGCTGAATTTTGTGTTGAGGACTCAGGAAAGGTTTTCTTCTGATGACTCTTCCATGAAGGTCATATTTGTGCAGGTGTCGCTGCACAGTAGAACAGTGCACCACCACTCCAGAGTCTGCCAAATCTTCCTGAAGGTCTTTTGCAGTCAAATGGGGGTTTTGATTTGCCTTTCCAGCAATCGTATGAGCAATTCTCTCGGAAAGTTTTCTTGGTCTTCCAGACCTCAACTTGACCTCCACCGTTCCTGTTAACTGCCATGTCTTAATTACATTACGAACTGAGGAAACGGCTACCTGAAAACGCTTTGCTATCTTTTTAAAGCCTTCTGCTTTGTGGGCATCATTTATTTTAATTTTCAGAGTGCTAGGCAGCTGTTTAGAGGAGCCCATGGCTGCTGATTGTTGGGACAAGGTTTGAGGAGTCAGGGTATTTATAAACACGTACAAAAACTGGATGAACTCAGCTGGTCGGGCAGCATCTGTTGTATTTATAAAGCTTTGAAATTTGCATCACCTGGCCTTTCCTAACGATGACTGTGAACAAGCCATAGCCCTAACAAGCAAATTAAGGTCTGAGACCTTGGTAAAAAGTTATCTGAGAGCTCAACTCTCTTGGTGTGCCCAAACTTTTGCAAAGTGCTCCTTTTCTTTTTTCCACTCTAAAATTGTACAAAACAAAAATAATACACTAATCTTGCTTAAAATGTTGAAAAGAATGTTTCATCTTTAACTTTATGACTTTTGGAGATTAGTTCATTTTCTACTCACTTAACTATTCACAGTAACAGAAATTTTGACCAAAAGTGCCCAAACCTTTGCATGCCACTGTATAATTAAGTACATAGTGCAAAACAGAGAACAAAATGGTGTGATATGGTGTTCTTGGATTGGTTTATTGTCCATCAGAAATCTGATGGTGGAGGGGTAGAAGCTGTTCCTAAAATGTTGAGTGTCTGCAGGTCTATGGGGGAAGTACTGGAATGTGGGACCAAATCCTCCAAGATGACTACAGCCTTGTCATGGCTTGCATGCCTCAGTGAACCGGAGAGTTGTGTTGGCTGGAGTCAGGGCTTTATGCTTTGGCTCTTGGTAAGGTAACCCATGCCAAACAGGTTGAAGGGTAGAGGCCAGACTAAGAGTGGTCCACCGGTCCATAAGACCATAAGACATAGTGGCAGAATTAGGCCATTCGGCCCGTCAAGTCTGCTCTGCCATTCCATCATGGCTGATCCCGGATCCCACTCAACCCCATACAACTGCTTTCTCGCCTTATCCTTTGATGCCCTGACCGATCAGGAAACAATCAACTTCTGCCTTAAATATATGCACGGACTGGGCTTCCACTGCAGACTTTGGAGGAGCATTCCATAGATTCACTAATCTGTCAAAAAAAAAAATTCCTCCATACCTCTGTTGTAAAAGGTCGCCCCTCAATTTTAAGACTGTGCCTTCCAGTTCTGGATACACCTACCATAAGAAACATCCTCTGCACATCCACCCTACCTAGTCCTTTCGACATTCGGTAGGTTTCAATGAAATCCCCCCACGTTCTTCCGAATTCCAGTGAGTACAGGCCCAAAGCGGCCAAACGCTTCTCATATGTTAACCCCTTCATTTCCAGAATCATAATTGCGAACCTCCTCTGAACTCTCTCCAATGACAACACATCCTTTCTGAGATATGGGGCCCAAAACCTTCTACATGCGATCAATGGTATTGTTGGCCAAGGACAGACAGAGGTGGAGGCCCTTCATTGCTGCCTTTAGCGCCAGCAGGCGTAATGGACAGGAAGTATGTGTGACTGAGTGGAAAGAGTTAGGAGACACACAGAGGGATAAATGGCCCCATTTGGTACTGAATGCATCTGTAATTATAATCATCTTCATTCAGAATGATTACTCGGAATTCTTTGACTGCCACCAGCAATTTGGAGAAAACTCGGCCAAGGTTTTAAGTTCGGTGGAAGAGTAGACATTGGCTGAGAACACAATCTGGCTTGATTATGGTGTAACCAGTAGCTACTTAACTGTTTATACTTAAATATGAGCAATAACCATTTGGATCAAATTGATATTCATTAAAAAAAAACAAATTGCAGATAATGAAGTCTGTAGATGTGATAGATTTCCAGAGATTTGCTGACATTTTCTGTTTTGGACTGGCCTATTTTTCTCTGATTTAAGATTTTATTTTCTTGACTTTGAGCCAATATACTGAGAAAGTAGGCCCGAGAACGGCTGCATTTTGTCACTAAACCTTCGATGGCAAAGTATTTTTCAATTAAAACCCATGAAGAGTCTTTTTCAATTTATTGTCTCCATAGCATTAAATGATAGCCAGGTTTTGCACGGTACACCTGGTAAAACACTGAAGCATGTACTGACTGGCCTTTTTTGTTTTAAGGTAGCATTGCATTGAAGAGTCAGACCTTTTCAACTACAAGTTTGAGTCAACATGTTCTGTTAAACAATGAACAAATATGCAAAATATAATCACTGCTGTGAAATGAAGGGCATGGAAGCATAACAACTCGATTACTGACTTCCTTTTTTTTGAAAAGAAATATTGTTTTAATACCACTGGTGTGATGGTCAAGTGTACCGCAGGAATGTGTCAGCAATTATGGTAATCAGCGTAGTGCACATTACTCACATTAACGTATCTAAAATCTCCTAAATACTAAAAGCTGCCATGTATGTCTTTGGTTAAGCTAAGGACTTTAAGATCACCAAAAAAATCCAGCCTCGTCTAAATAACCACAGATTGCTTCCCTAAGATATGTAAAGAGAGGAAAGGTCTTAGCAGTTAAGTACCAATCGACAACAACTAATAGTTCACATTTATCCCTGAGCTCTCCATTTTCACAAACACACTAGGTAGCACCACTACAATTTTATTGGAGAGATTTTTAAAAAATATATATGATAATAGAATGTGCTTACTCCTTTAACAAGATAAAACATTTTCAAAGTAATCCACACAAAGTGCTGGAGGAACTCAGCAGGCCGGGCAGCATCTATGGAAAAAGTACAGTCGATGTTTCGGGCCGAGACCCTTCATCAGGACTGGAGAAAAAAAGATCAGAAGTCAGAGTAAGAAGTTTTTGGCAGGGGAAGAAGTTCAAGGTGGTAGGTGGGAAGAGGGAAGGGAGTGAAGCAAAGAACTGGGAGGTTGATTGGTGAAAGAGATAATGGGATGGAGAAGGGGGAATCTGACAAGAGAGGACAGAAGGCCAGGGAAGAAAGGGAAGGGGGAGGAGCACCAGAGGGAGGTGATGGGCAGGTAAGGTGAGAGAGGAAAATGGGAATGGAGAAAGATGGGGGAGGGTGGCAATTACTGGAAGTTCGAGAAATCAATGTTCATGCCATCAGGTTGGAGGCTCCCCATACAGAATGTTCCTCTAGCCTGAGTGTGGCCTCACCGCAGCAGTAGAGGAGGCCATGTCGAAATGGGAATGAGAAGTAGAATTGAAATGGGTGGCCACCGAGAAATCCCGCTTTTTCTGGCGGACAGATAGTGCTCAGCGAAGTGGTCTCCCTATCTACGTTGGGTCTCACCAATATACTGGGAGCAGATAACCCCAACAGACTCACGAGTGAAGTGTCGCCTCAGCTGGAAGGACTGCCTGGGGCCCAGAATGGTAGTGAGGGAGGATGTGTAGGTCAGGTGTGGCACTTCTTGAAAGTCAGGCACAAGGTAAATCTTGAGTTTACAAAAGTAATAAAGACAACACTTGCATTAACTTAATTACAATATTTACTGTTTCCCTCAAAATTATCAAGTTATTCAAAGATGAGTTTATTGTCACATGCAAAGTACTTGTATGCACAGGTGCAGTGAGAAACCTGCCTGTCACAGCATCACAGGCACATGACCAGAGTCAGAATCAGGTTTAATATCACCAGCATATGTCATGAAATTTGTTGTTATGTGGTAGCAGTACATGCAATACATAATAATAACAATTGTAAGTTACAGTAAATATATATACATATTTAAAAAGTTAAATTAAAGAGTGCAAAAAACAGCAAGGGAGTGATCAGATACACAACAGCCAAAGAGTCATATAACATTGTCCATTGTCCATTGCAATGTGGCTATAGTGTTGCTATGCAGAAATGGTGATTAGGTTTATGCAGGTTGGTTCAAAGTTCAAAGTAAACTTATCAAAGTATGAATATATCACCATATACTATCTTGAGATTCATTTTCTTACAAATATTCACAATAAAGCAGAGAAAAATTCAATGGAATCAATAAAATTCTTCACACAGAGACAACCAATGTGAAAAAGATGACCAATTGTGCAAATAAATAAACAAACAATATTATTTATTTATACTGAGATCATGAGTTGTAGAGTCCTTGAAAGTGAGTCAGTAGGTTGTGGAATCAGTTCAGAGTTAAAGTGGGTGAAGTTATCTACACTGGTTCAGGAGCCTGATGGTTGAAGGAAAGTAGCTGGTCTCAAACCTGGTGGTGTTATGTTTTGTAACTTTGAAATATTAAACTAATTCGAAGGAAGTTATGGGAGTCTGAAATGTGAGTCTAACTTTGAGTTTACTTTAAGCGAGGTGCGCAAGTATTGTGTGGTAGCGTGATGAAGTGTACAATTCACATGTTTATATATATAACCTGCAATGAATTATTGAAACAAACAAGCATTATTGCTTTATTAACCAATATATACACTAGATTACTCAAATATTACTGAAATATTAAATGCACAACAGTGTGGGACAACAGTTCCATAGCTCCTGCCCAATGTGAGAACATGCCATGGTGGGGATCTTTGATGATAGAGGTTGCCTTCTTGAGGCAGTATCTCCTGTAGATAATAACACTGGGAGGAGAGGGATGGCATCGGATAGAGTCCACAACTCTCTGCAGCTTCTTATTGCGGTTCTTTCTTGTTGTTCCATTGGGTGCCACCATTGCCATTTTCTTAGTATTTGTCTGTTTTTGACAAGGCCAAGTTGCTAGCTCAACACTCAACCTACATAGAAAGCGGATTTGAACCTGGAAAAACTTGCCTCGAAGTCCAGTGCTGATGTCACTACACCACCGTTTGGCTGGTAGCTTCATACGTTTTTTGAATATTTCACTTGCTATACCAGACCATGATACAACCGAGTTGCATTCAACAGTGCATCTGCAGCAGTTTGTTAGAGTATTCTGTGACTTTCCAAACATCTTTCAACTTCAAAGAAAGTAAAGGAGTTGGCTCATCTTCCTTGTGATTGCATCTTCAGGTAGAATAATATTATAACAGTGGTAGACAATGCAGCAAATGTTATGATCAGAAATGAGGTGAATAACTAATTAATTTCTTTGAAATTAGATTGGTTTAAGGTGGAAGTTGGGTGCCAATAGAATATTGGGAGTATTTCCTGCCCACTAGCCATCAGCCTGAACAATGTCTGGGAATGGAGTGTTGTACCTGAAGTTTCAGGACTACAGCTCTAAAAACAATAAAAGAATATGGCATGAAAAATAAAAACTGTAATCAAGTACAGCATCAAAATGACAATAGAAAATTAAAAGTGTTGACACATGAATCAAGTTATTTTAATTTGTTCACTCCTGCATTCACAATGTTTAGTGATGTTATCAATTCTGCGGATAAAATGGACAAGGTAGAGCCAGTGGATGTAGTGTACCTGGACTTCCAGGAAGCTTTTGATAAAGTCCCACATAGGAGATTAGTGGGCAAAATTAGGGCACATGGTATTGGGGGCAGAGTACTGACATGGATTGAAAATTGGCTGACTGACAGGAAACAAAGAGTAGTGATTAACGGGTCCCTTTCGGAATGGCAGGCTGTGACCAATGGGATACCGCAAGGTTTGGTGCTGGGACCACAGCTGTTTACAATATACATTAATGATTTAGATGAAGGGATTAAAAGTAACATTAGCAAATTTGCTGATGACACAAAGCTGGGTGGCAGTGTGAAATGTCAGGAGAATGTTATGAGAATGCAGGGTGACTTGGACAGGTTGGGTGAGTGGGCAAATGTATGGCAGATGCAGTTTAATGTGGATAAATGTGAGGTTATCCACTTTGGTGGCAAGAACAGGAAGGCAGATTACTATCTAAATGGAGTCAAGTTAGGAAAAGGGGAAGTACAACGAGATCTAGGTGTTCTTGTACATCAGTCAATGAAAGCAAGCATGCAGGTACAGCAGGCAGTGAAGAAAACTAATGGCATGCTGGCTTTTATAACAAGAGGAATTGAGTATAGGAGTAACGAGGTCCTTCTGCAGCTGTACAGGGCCCTGGTGAGACCCCACCTGGAGTATTGTGTGCAGTTTTGGTCTCCAAATTTGAGGAAGAACATTCTTGCTATTGAGGGAGTGCAGCGTAGGTTCACAAGGTTAATTCCTGGAGTGGCGGGACTGTCATATGTTGAAAGATTGGAGCGACTGGGCCTGTATACACTGGAATTTAGAAGGATGAGAGGGGATCTGATTGAAACATATAAGATTATTAAGGGATTGGACACACTGGAGGCAGGAAGCATGTTCCCGCTGATGGGTGAGTCCAGAACTAGAGGCCACAGTTTAAGAATAAGGGATAGGCCATTTAGAACAGAGATGCGGAAAAACTTTTTCACCCAGAGAGTGGTGGATATGTGAAATGCTCTGCCCCAGAAGGCAGTGGAGGCCAAGTCTCTGGATGCATTCAAGAGAGAGTTAGATAGAGCTCTTATAGATAGCGGGGTCAAGGGATATGGGGAGAGGGCAGGAATGGGGTACTGATTGTGTATGATCAGCCATGATCACAGTGAATGGCGGTGCTGGCTAGAAGGGCCAAATGGCCGACTCCTGCACCTACTGTCTATTGTCTATTGTCTATTATTGTAATTAACATCCATTCATCGAGTTGCAGATAACTTGTTCGTTGTGTACTGGACTTGTTCCCAATTCAGATTTGGCAAAAATGTGGAATAATTCAAAAGCAAGACTGGTTGCCACAGATATCAGTTACAAACTAATTGAAGGGTTTTAAATAGCTTTGTTTGTGATGATTTATATTAAGCTATTTAAAAAAAAACATACAAATGGGTCATATAATAAGTAGAAGTAGTAGTAAGCCATTTGGCTCCTTGTTCCTGTTACATTGTTCAATATGGTTATAGCTTAAGTTTTACCTCAGGACCACTAACCTGCACTATCCCGTTTCTCTTAATAACTGAAAACCTATTGAACTCTAACAGTAATATAGTTAAGCACACCACCTCCATTACCCTTTATATATTATGACACAGAAGGAATCAAAGCTCAAAGTAAAATTTTATTATCAAATTGCATATATGTCACTATATACAACCCTGAGATTCATTTTCTTGTGGGCATACTCAAATCTATAGAAGAGTAATTATAATTGGATCAATGAAAGATCGACCAAAGTGTAAAAGACTACAAAGTGTGCAAATGCAAATATAAATAAATAGCAATAAATAACTAGAACATGAGATAATGAGATAAAGAGTCCTTGAAAGTGAGGTAGTAGATTGTGGAAACATCTCAATGGATGGGGCAAGTGAAGTTGAGTGGTTATCCCCTTTAGCTCAAGAGCCTGATGGTTGAAGGGTAGCAAATGTTCTTGAACCTGATTATGTGAGTCCTGAGGCTTTTGTACCTTCTACCTGATGGCAGCAGTGGGAGCAGAGCATGACCTGGGTGGTGGGGATCTCCGATTATGGATGATGCTTTCCTAAGGCAGCGTTTCATGCTCAGTGGTTGGGAGGGCTTTACACATGATATGCCAAAGCAAATCAACTGTCTTTCATAGGATTTTCCATTCAAAGACATTGGAGTTTTCATACCAGGCTCGCACACATCCGTCAGCTCCCTCTTCGTTCTTTTTTGGTCGTCACCTGTACCAAGGGATAATCTACCCAATTATCCTACCAGCACATCTTTGGGTTATGGGAGGAAGCAGAAACAACTCGCAGAAACCCGTGCATTATCGGAGGTCATAATCGAACACAGACCCTAGGCACAGTATGCCAGAAGCTTGAAGAGCTGTGCCACGTGCCATTCGTGGGAAGTGAATTCCAAACACGAGCTGAGTGAAGAACTTTCTTTTTGGGACTCACAATAAACTCAATCTACATTGAGCAGTATTGAATTGTTGAGTGTTTTTGGTGCACATAGATTTTGAGTGTCTTTTGTCTTCCGATTTAGTTTCCATTTGGAAGAAAGAAGCAACTTTCTTCCTTGTTATCTGGAGATATTAGGGAAATTGCTAAGCTTTTAGACAACTCTAGGACAGATTCAGATGAGTTTACAGTCACTAACGCCAGTTTCACGTGCAGCTCACATAGACAGCGTAGTAGCGTAGCAGATAGCGATCGCTTCATGGTTATAGCCATCAGGATTGAAGACCCACCACTGTCTGTAAGGAGTTTGTATTTTCTCCCCATGACCATGTGGACTACATCCAGGTGGTCAATGCTTCCTCCCCTATTCCAAAGATATACCAGTTAGTAAGGGTTAGTATGTTGTGGGAATGCTATGTTGGCGCTGGAAGCAGGGACTGTCCTCAGCACATACTCGGACTGTGCTCATTAATGTAAATATGATGTTTCACACTGTATTTCGATGTGATAAATAAAGCTAATCTTATCATATAAATCTCACAGAGTAAACAAATATACATGGTAATATAGGTTAAGTACCCCTTATCTGAAATGCTTGGGGTCAGAAGTGTCTCAGATTTTGGATTTTGGAATATTTGCATCTATATACTGAGAGGCCTTGGGGGATGGGATCCAAGTCTAAACACGGAATCCATTCACATTACATATACATCTTATACATATACCCTGAAGGTAGTTTTATATAATATTTTAACAGTTTTATACATGAAACAGTAATATGTGCTTTGACCCTATCACTACCTCAGCTGCCCAGTTGAACAGTCAGTGGCTATTTGACATCGCCATCGCTCACGTCTCTGAAATGTGCTGCTGGTAGGCAGCCTTTGTCTTACACCTTTTGGAGCCTGGAGAGGGATCATAATGCTGAGCCATCCATGTTGGGGTGAATGTGAGGAACCTTAGAGATGATGCTGAGCCTTGGATGGCATATTGGCAGGGGATGAAAAACAGTCCTCTGGAATTTGGTTTCTAGGCAGAAGTGCTTGTGTGGTTGTCGCTGTACAAGAGAAACATTCAGCTTGTCCTAGAAAAATGTGTTGGGACCTTTAACATTCAACTGAGGGGAGAGATGGCATTTTAATTTAACAGCTTATTTAAAAGAAGCCTCCAAAATCTGAATCTGTTGTAAAAAAAAAGACCACTCCCTACTTGTACATAGTTCTTTCCTTTTGCTTGTTTTTTCTTTCCACTCTTTTCTATATGTGTATACCCCAGATAAATACTTTGTGGAGATTTTGTGATATATATGATTAATATATGATTATATGATATATATGTACAATGTCTGAAATACATCTTATGGAAATGTTTGTTTGATGAACTTCAATAAAAAAATAAATTACAAAAAAAAAGAAGCCTCCTCTATTGGTGTAACTTCCACAAAGCTCTGGCTTGAGATTATTTGCTGAAGTCCATGACTCTTAAACTCATGATTATTTTACAAAGGCACTATGCAGATCTGGCATGTGCATCAATTAAGAAAAAACACAAACATTTATCTAGGTATTAATTTACACAATGTTATTGCGAAGCAAGAAAGTAATAACGGTAACTACAACACTATATATTTTGCTCATTTGATTTCTATCGGATGATCTCCTGGGGAGTTATAATATCCAGGAGCATGTAAGTCGGGAGGAGTAAGACATTGGAGGAAATGGAAAGGTGGCTACAATTTTTCAGTTTCTGTTTGAACTCCCATGTGTTAGATTGAAGCCAATTTAACTGGAAGTCCATGGGTTCTCCAAAATTCCCAGCAATGAATTCAAGGCAGAACAAGGCAGCAATTGAGGGGGTAAAGACTAAATAGAAAATCATGCCAGCAAGTAAAAAAACAACCCAGAACAGCTTTCTTGACTGCCTGTTTGAGTTGTTTTATTGATAGTAATTAATTGAGTTGTTTTGACGGCAAGATGGTATGTGAGAGCTGCACTTCATCTAATATCTCAGTATGGCCGCTGCCATACACTTCACTTATTTTGTTTTTTTAGAGGTACAGCATGGTAACAGGCCCTTCTGGCAGAAGCAAACCCTTGCAGTCCCATTACACCCATGTGATCAATTCACCTACTAATCTGTGCATCTTTAGAATGTGGGAGGAAACTGGAGCACCTGGAGGAAACCCACGCAATCACAGGGAAATGTACACATCGAACCCAGGCTGCTGGCACTGTTAGAGCATTATGCGAACCGCTACACTAAACACAGGATACATGTGCTGAGGTCGAACCTCCTCAGGATGTTGGAAGTTCTTGTCAGCAAGTGCTCTGTATCTCTAGTCTGATGGTCTCAGCTTGCTGGAGCAGGATCTGCTGACTAAATGGATTGGCAATGGCCTCCACTTCTTTGCCTTAAGTTAATCCTGGGTCTTCCAAAGAGACTCACAGGATCTCATAAACGCAAGAGGTTCTGCAGATGCTGCAAATCCAGAGCAACACACACACACAACATGCAGGAGGAACTCAGCAGGTCAGGCAGCATCTCTGGAGAGGAATAAACAGTCAACGTATCAGGTCAAGACCCTTCAACGGGACTGGGAAGGAAGAGGGAAGAAACCAGAATAAGGAGTTCAGGCTGGCAGGTGATAGCTGAAAACAGCACAGGGGAACCTTCACCCGGCTTCCACCTACCTTCACCCTCACCTGGCTTCACTCATCATCTGCCTGCTTGCACTCCTTCCCCTCCCCCACCTAGCTTCTTCCTCCTTCCTTTCCTGTCCTGATGAAGGGCCTGAAACGTCGCCTGTTTTGTGCCTCTTCATAGTTGCTGTTGGACCTGTTGAGCTCCCCCAGCATTTTATGTCATGTAAGTGACTCACTGGGGCTAGCAGTAAGCTGCTCACTGTGCATGTGGCGGGTAACAGCTGCTTTTTTCTGTCATGCCAACCAATTATATCAGCTTTGCTGTGAGTAATTGGGAACTTGGGTTTGCATCTCGCTCTGGCTTCCCTCAGGCATCATTGCCCAGATCAGAACAATCAGAAACAGGGGCTCTTTCTTTCAGTGGTGGGTAATGACAATAGGATGTTTATGCAGGTGTGTGCAGTACTCCTGGGATGTTGTAACGCTGCTCTCTTCCTGGGGCGATCCACCTGTCCTTGGCTGCTCTTCACAATTTGAAGGAGAGAGACCGCTGGCTGCTCTTAGATAAGATTTACCTCCTTAAGACACTGATGACACCACTGCAAAACAGTATAATAAAAGCCATGTGGGAACCAGATGTGCCAGTGATCAAGCCATCAGAGAGAGGAATTGCAGATGGCTGAGCTGATCTAAAGGTGCCCTTTAGTGTGCAAAACTCAGAATGTCTGGAATAATTAAATGTTGCCATGTTCTGCACTATTCTACAGTCCAGTGAGATCTGGACCTGTAGCAGCAACAACGTGCAGAGTCTGTTCTATTAATTCCAAGGTAGAGGGGTTGGCTGTGAGAACATTCAGAGGATCGTAGGGGTCTCCCTGCCATCCATCATGGACATTTATCAGGAGCATGACTCTTAGTATTATTAAGCATCCCACCCATCCATCCAGCATCCTCTTTGACTTTCTACCATCAGGCAGCAGACTACCATGCATAGAAACAAGAAGGGTCAGGATGAGAAACAGTTTCTTCCCCGAGGCCACTAGACTTCTGAACTCCCTGGAGCGTCTTATTCAAAATGTCATTAGTTAATCTGTTCCATGCCTTACAATATTTAATATTAAGGCACTCTACCTTCATAAATTATTGCATGTTATGTGTACTATTGTGCTTTACACTGTGATTTGGAGGAATGTTGTCTTGTTTCTACATACTCTATATGGTTATATATGTTACATACATGTATATAGTTAAAAGACAATAAACTTGACTTGCATATAATAGTGTAGACATAGTTCTTAAATGAATTTCTCAAGGTGGTTAGTGAAAGCTCATTGTGTGGTGCTTTGGCAAGTCAATACCATCTTGTTTTTGCCTCTTCAGGTAGTGTGCCATCTGAGCATTCACTTTGCCTTTGTTAACACCTTCGCCGAGCTTTGAGAAGCTCAGAGACTTGCAATCTTGCAAAGCAGCTTATTTAGTTACAAAGAAAAAAAAACTTCAGTGTTTTGTTTTTGCTGTATGCAACATCATTATCATCCGTTACTGTTTTAAAAATGAGAAACCTGACCATTATAAGCTGAATCTATGTCACAAAGGTTTGCATTGTCACCCTGATATCATCGGCTGAAATGCAGCCTCTCCCCAGTGTGCGGGAATTGAGCTGGTCTGAAAATTCCCCACTGAGCCAATGCCATTATTTTAACTGGGTCAGGACCAAATATATGTGAGTAACCCAGTCGCCCTCCCCTTTTTAAAAGACAATTAGGGGAAGTCTGAGGGAATGTTCGGTTTAAGATTTGTAAAGAGTGAGAACATCAGTGTGTATGCTCAAACTGTGTCCTTTTGGCTTGGTTGCAAGCGTAGATTGAGTGGGACCTCCTCCAGATCTACTCCCTTGAGCCTCTGTCAATTGTACTGCCTAAATCTCTTTCCCAGATTATACTCAACTGTTGATCTATTTGCATCCAGGTCAGTTACTGTTCACTAAAGTCTGTGTCTATTTCCACGGTTAGTGATTTTTCAAACATATAACTAGTCCAGGTTTTGCACAGAGAATATCTTAAGCTTGTGAGAAATAGAATATGTCTAGATTTCTGCAATGAAAATGTCAATGGCAAATGTAAAAGCATTTTAACGAGTGTTTAATAATCTAATCAAGAAAACAAAGGTTAAAACTACAAGAAGTGATTGAACCTGTGACATAACAGCATATTCAGGGTTACAAAGATCTCTGACTTGAGTGAAGGTCTGTAAAACAGAATCTAAGTCATCTGTATAACTTTTATTTGAGCTACTATACAAATATTATTAACATATCATGTCATAGTTTCAGGAGATAAAAAAGAAATTTTGCAATATAGTTTGTTTTCTAACACATCCAGACTTTCTGTTTTTATTTTGTGAACACCCTTCCCATTATTTTTCCTTGTGTCAGCGTGTTTGCAGTTTGGCAGAACAACACTCGACTGAGTAGCTGCCAGCTTTGACATGTGAAGAAGAACACAGCAAAGACAGTGAAACACTGCTTGTATTTGGAGCTCCTTGTGTTGTTAGCAGTGGAAATGTGAGGTCTTGTGGAAAGAGCTGACTCTCCTGGCTGCAGTCCAGTGAGCACTTCTCACAGGCCAGTTCTCATGGCTTCGGATTCGGGGACTCAAGAAGCATCATAATATGAGTTAACAGATTATGAATTTCACAAAAGGATGTGTTTTACAGAAGCTCTGCACCTGCTTGCCTCCATCCCATTTGATCACAAGAAAAAGCAAGACCCGCTGCCCACAGGATTCCCTATGGCTTTAAACAGGTGCTGGTTGAAGCCTTCTTCAGCTCATAAGAATATCATAATGAGAAATGTTCATAGTTCAAAGTTTAAGGTATGTGTATGCCACCATACATTACTTGAGATTCATTTTCTTGCAGGCGTTCACAGTAGAAAAAATGCAGTGGATTCCAGATAATTGGGCCACCGGTTAATCGGGGCACCCCTTATTTGGGACAGCTCTTAAAGAACAAAGACTAATTGAGAAAACAGCCAGAGTTCCTTTTGTTTATTTGGGACACAATGACACTTAATTGGGATAGGAAACTACTGCCGAACAGTTTCTAACTAGCATCAGTCGTGTGCACTTGCGCGGCTGTTAGAAACTACACCATGCTTCGAGCAAAATAGTGTCAGTTACATGTATTTGTGTTCAAAAAGCAGACATTTTTGTCACTGATTGTTGGTGAGAAGTAAGCAATAAGATAATTCAGGCCTGTTTTGCTCACTGTGGTTTCAAACATTCAGTGGTTCTGTGCTTCCATTTAATATCAGAGAATGTATGTAGTATACAACCAGAAATTCTTACTCTTTGCAGACATCCATTAAACAGAAGAAAACCCAAAGAATGCATGACAGATAAATGTTAGAACTCCAAAGTCCCCCTCCTCCTCCTGTGTTCCAGCAGCAACAAAGCACCATCCTCACCCCCCCACCTCCCTACCCACACTTGTTCCAGCAGGCAGCATCAGTCCCCTCACCACCCATCGTGCAGGCAACAGCAAATAGACAATAGACAATAGACAGTAGGTGCAGGAGTAGGCCATTTGGCCCTTCTAGCCAGCACCACCATTCACTGTGATCATGGCTGATCATACACAATCAGTACCCTGTACCTGCCCTCTCCCCATATCCCTTGATCCCGCTATCTATAAGAGCTCTATCTAACTCTCTCTTGAATGCATCCAGAGACTTGGCCTCCACTGCCTTCTGGGGCAGAGCATTCCACATATCCACCACTCTCTGGGTGAAAAAGTTTTTCCGCATCTCTGTTCTAAATGGCCTACCCCTTATTCTTAAACTGTGGCCTCTAGTTCTGGACTCACCCGTCAGCGGGAACATGCTTCCTGCCTCCAGTGTGTCCAATCCCTTAATAATCTTATATGTTTCAATCAGATCCCCTCTCATCCTTCTAAATTCCAGTGTATACAAGCCCAGTCGCTCCAATCTTTCAACATATGACAGTCCCGCCATTCCGGGAATTAACCTTGTGAACCTACGCTGCACTCCCTCAATAGCAAGAATGTTCTGGAGTCCATCAAAAACCACAGTCCATGACCCAGCACTTTGACATACCAAAGGCTCTCTCTATCACCAACAAGGTATCACTCCTGCTACGCTCAGGCTTAGAGATGGCGGAAAGCACCAGCAGTACAAATGAAATGATTCCACAACTTCAACAAGTTAGGAACTATGAAGAATTTGAAGGTACTAACAAACATCTTGAATATTACAATTAAAATGAGGAATTGGAGGACAGCATTGTTTGAAAGCAGTCCATTATTTGCACTAGGTGTCTGCACCGATTTTGCTTATTTATAGTGAAAAGAGTGTGATGCAGATGAATTCCACTGTTGATAAGTATCAGGAGCTAATACACAATTTTATAGCACTTTAATAGTATTGCTAGTATCCTAATTTGCATTGTATTTTATTTAAATACATAATTTGCTACTCCATTTGTCTTTTTGATAACTTTTTAACTATTTCCATGAAGCTTCAGCTAATTGGGCCAAAATTTACTGGACTCAATGTGTCCCGATTAACCAGAATCCACTATACAACTGTGTTGCATGGTACTGCTGCCATAAAGTTAACAAATTTCACGATATATGCCGGTAAAAAGCGGTATTAAACCTGACTCTGATTCTGATTGCAATAGCATCAATGAACAGCCACACACAAAGACTGACGAAAAACCAATCTGCAAAAGAAGACAACTTGTACCATTACAAAGAAAGACAAACAACAATAAACAAATCAACAAGCAAACAAATAAATAAATAATACTGAGAACATGTTGTAGAGTCCTTGAAAGTGAGTCCACAGGTTGTGGTATCAGCTCATTGTTGAGATGAGTGAAGTTACCCATGTTGGTTCAAGACCTGACACTTTGAGCAACTCCTGAAACACTGGGAGTGGTCATAATTCATTCATCAAAGCTGGTGAAAGTTGAATATGTATTTAAATTTCACATACAAAATTGGAACAATTTATAATTACTTCCTGTAAAAACCTTACTTCAAATCTGTTGTAGACTCATTAGGCCCTCTAACAGACAGCTCTTTTCCCTAAGGTCCTTCCAATACTAGTGCAGTTTAATTTGCCTAGAATATTTTGCACATTGCATAATTAATGAAACTAAGCTTAACAATATTTAAGCTTTATAATTTAATTGAATTGAAATAAAAAGGAGGACAGATCAAGATAGGAATTACACAGTAGGGCACTGAGGAGTGCAGTAGAACAGAGGGATCTGGGAATACAGATCCATAATTTTCTGAAAGTGGCATCACAGGTAGATATGATCGTAAATCGAGCTTTTGGCACATAGACCTTCATAAATGAAAGTACTGAGTACAGGAGTTGTATAAGACTAGTGAGGCCTAGTTTGGAGTATTGTGTGCAGTTCTGGTTGTTTAACTACAGGAAAGGTATCAATAGACAATAGACAGTAGGTGCAGAAGTAGGTCATTCGGCCCTTCTAGCCAGCACCGCCATTCACTGTGATCATGGCTGATCATACACAATCAGTACCCCATTCCTGCCCTCTCCCCATATCCCTTGATCCCGCTATCTATAAGAGCTCTATCTAACTCTCTCTTGAATGCATCCAGAGACTTGGCCTCCACTGCCTTCTGGGGCAGAGCATTCCACATATCCACCACTCTCTGGGTGAAAAAGCTTTTCCACATCTCTGTTCTAAATGGCCTACCCCTTATTCTTAAACTGTGGCCTCTAGTTCTGGACTCACCCGTCAGCGGGAACATGCTTCCTGCCTCCAGTGTGTCCAATCCCTTAATAATCTTATATGTTTCAATCAGATCCCCTCTCATCCTTCTAAATTCCAGTGTATACAAGCCCAGTCGCTCCAATCTTTCAACATATGACAGTCCCGCCATTCCGGGAATTAACCTTGTGAACCTACGCTGCACTCCCTCAATAGCAAGAATGCCCTTCCTCAAATTTGGAGACCAAAACTGCACACAATACTCCAGGTGGGGTCTCACCAGGGCCCTGTACAGCTGCAGAAGGACCTCTTTACTCCTATACTCAATTCCTCTTGTTATAAAAGCCAGTATGCCATTAGCTTTCTTCACTGCCTGCTGTACCTGCATGCTTGCTTTCATTGACTGATGTACAAGAACACCTCGATCTCGTTGTACTTCCCCTTTTCCTAACTTGACTCCATTTAGATAGTAATCTGCTTTCCTGTTCTTGCCAACAAAGTGGATAACCTCACATTTATCCACATTAAACTGCATCTGCCATACATTTGCCCACTCACCCAACCTGTCCAAGTCACCCTGCATTCTCATAACATCCTCCTGACATTTCACACTGCCACCCAGCTTTGTGTCATCAGCAAATTTGCTAATGTTACTTTTAATCCCTTCATCTAAATCATTAATGTATATTGTAAACAGTTGCAGTCCCAGCACCAAACCTTGCGGTACCCCACTGGTCACAGCCTGCCTTTCCGAAAGGGACCCGTTAATCACTACTCTTTGTTTCCTGTCAGCCAGCCAATTTTCAATCCATGTCAGTACTCTGCCCCCAATACCATGTGCCCTAATTTTGCCCACTAATCTCCTATGTGGGACTTTATCAAAAGCTTTCTGGAAGTCCAGGTACACTACATTCACTGGCTCTCCCTTGTCCTTTTTCATAGGTACATCCTCAAAAAACTCCAGAAGATTAGTCAAGCATGATTTTCCCTTCATAAATCCATGCTGACTCAGACTGATCCTTCTACTACTATCCAAATGTGTCGTAATTTCCTCTTTTATAATTGACTCCAGCATCTTTCCCACCACTGACGTCAGGCTAACTGGTCTATAATTCCCTGTTTTCTCTCTCCCTCCTTTCTTGAAAAGTGGGACAACATTACCCACCCTCCAATCAGCAGGAACTGTTCCTGAATCTATAGAACATTGGAAAATGATTACCAATGCATCCACGATTTCTAGAGCCACCTCTTTAAGTACACTGGGATGCAGACCATCAGGTCCCGGGGACTTATCAGCCTTCAGACTCAACAGTCTATCCAACACCGTTTCTTGCCTAATATAAATTTCCTTCAGTTCATCCTTTACCCTAGTTCCTTTGGCCACTATTACATCTGGGAGATTGTTTGTGTCTTCCCTAGTGAAGACAGATCCATAGTACCTGTTCAACTCATCTGCCATTTCCTTGTTCCCCATAATAAATTCACCAGTTTCTGTCTTCAATGGCCTAATTTTGGTCTTAACTATTTTTTTGCTATTCACATACCTAAAGAAGCTTTTACTATTCTCCTTTATATTCTTGGCTAGTTTACCTTCGTACCTCATTTTTTCTTGGCATATTGCCTTTTTTGTTATTTTCTGTTGCTCTTTAAAAGCTTCCCACTCCTCCAGTTTCCCACTCATCTTTGCTATGTCTTTGTCTCTTTTATTTTTATACTGCCCTTTACTTCCCTCGTCAGCCACGGCTGCCCCTTACTCCCCTTAGGATCTTTCTTCCTCTTTGGAATGAACCGATCCTGCACCTTCTGCATTATTCCCAGAAATACCTGCCATTTTTGTTCCACTGTCTTCTCTGCTAGGGTATTGTTCCATTGAACTTTGGCCAGCTCCTCCCTCATAGCTCCATAGTTCCCTTTGTTCAACTGTAATACTGACACATCTGATTTTCCCTTCTCCTTCGCAAATTGTAGGTTAAAACATATCATATTATGGTCATAATATTAATATATATAATATTATATATATATATAATATATTAATAATAATATTGAATGAGTGCAGAGAAAAACTACAAGAATGTTGCCAGGACTTGAGGACCTGAGTTATAGGGAAAGGTTGAATAGGTTAGGATTTTATTCCCTGAAGCGTAGGAGAATGAGAGGAGATTTGATAGAGGTATACCAAATTATAAGGGGTATAGATAGAGGAAATGCAGGCAGGCTTTTTCCACTGAGGTTGGGTGAGACCAGAACTAGAGCTTATAGATTAAGGATGAAAGGTGATATGTTTAAAGGGAATATAAGGGGGAACTTCTTCATTCAGAGGGTGGTGAGAGTGTGAAATAAGCTGCCAGTGGAAGTTATGAATGTGGGTTTGATTTCAAAATTTAAGAGAAGTTTGAGTAAGTATGAGGATGGGATGGGTACTGATGGCTTTGGTCCAGGTGCAGCTCGATGGGACTAAGTAGAATACCAGTGAAACCTCATGGTTTCCTTGGCTGCATTAGTCTAGGGAAGACACTCTTCAGTCCCGCTAAACTCCTGAGATTGAGGTGTCTCTCCCATCCCAAACCCCAGTTTACGTGGATGCTGTGTAATTTGCTACCCTGTTACAAATTAGTGCGACAAAATAACAGACAGTACACTGCATATGATTAAAGGCATATTAATGAATCTTAACTTGAGGGTGAGTAAAGAAAAAACAAAAAGAATAGGTCCCATTTTAATCAGTCAAATGTGCACAAGTTGGAGCTCATCTTGAACTTCTCGGTCACTCAAGCGCTGGGCCCTCGGTCTGCGTGAAAGTTTACACCACCATCCAAACGTTGCTTGCGATCCATCTCGAACAAACAGGCCTCCCACTGGGTTATATCCTATGACCGGTTCTCCGCAGTGTCTTCTCTCCTCATTTCCCGCTGAAAAAAACCCCAAGACCAACCTCAGTGTCCCTCACCAAAAAAACCTCCCCCAAGTTCCGTCATCCTAATTGGATGGCACACGTTCCTCATCATCCCTTATCTTCAACAATAACACAAACTGGCTGAAAGCAGAACTGACTGCTCTTACAGAACTGCTAAATGAAATACCTATAGCATAACAGTGAAGAGGAGAACCAGGTCATTACACTAGTTTGGCCCAGATTGGATGGGCTGATTGGCCTGTTTCTGTGCTGTAATATCTAAAACACTTTGACTCTAAATCACTAATCTTTACTTTTTGGAAACAATGATTACATTTCCACTTCTGATCCAAAACCAATACATTCTTTTGTGCTTCACCACACATTATTATGTCTCCCATGTGAATATTCTTTGCTTACATTCTGGTTTGTAATATTAATCATTTGAAGTTACCATTTTAGGAAAGAAACAATCTGATGGAAAGGACATTTGTATCTTGGTAACAAAAAAATGATCCTTCAGTTTTCAAAAGGTTTACCATCACAAACCTACAGTGATGCTGTGGTTGAAGAGTCTCATGTAATGTTTGAGTGTGAATTATGGCCATGTATTACTGTAAACTTGCATTACAATTACTGCAATGAAATGACCAACAAAACAATAATCTCATGCAGCAGTTATTAACTAAAGATGGGAGACTCTTAAACCACCTATTACTGAAGGAGAGGAGAGCTGTGTGATGTGGGAGTGACCCCATGACAGCTGGTTTAGGAATGAGTAATAAATGAAGTAAAATCAGTGTAAAAACACTCAGTGGCCTTGGACTGATGTGAGGAAGATCACTGATCTCAAGTAATCAACTCAGGTAAACCCAAGGTCATGTTTGGAATGTCAATTTGCTCTCTCGAATGGCTTGTCACTAAATGGTCCTTCAAGAACTATTGATCACTTTGTGCTTTGGGAAAAGGAAAGAAAATGAGCAGCTGCAACGATCTTGCAACATGAATTTCATGTTTTTGTCAGTAATGGATTCATCACTTATCTCCCTCCGGTGTTTGTATATGTCTCCTGCAGTGATCATCTGATTTCTAGCAAACAACAATATCTGTGCCAGGTTGCTGTTTATCGATTACATCTCGGCATTTAACAGTATCATCCCCTCAGTACTGATCAATAAGCTTCAGAACTTGGATCTCTCAACCTCTCTCTGCAAATGGATCTTTGATATCTTCATCAGGAGAATACAGTCAGTGTGGATCAGTTATAACATCTCCTCACTGACAATCAATACGGTATCCATCATTAAGGACCCTTACCGTCCGGGACTTGCCCTTTTCTCATAACTACCTTCAAAGTTCAAAATTCAAAGTAAACTTATAATCAAAGTGCATATATGTCATCATATACAACCCTGAGATTCATTATCTTGTGGGTTTACACAATAAATCCAGAGTATAATAACTATAACAGAGTTAATAAAAGACTGCATTAACTTGGGTGTTCAACTGGTGTGCAAAAGACAACAAACTGTAAAAATACAAAAAGAAAATAATAATACAAAATAAATAAATAAACAATGAATATCAAGAACACGAGATGAAGATTCCTTGAAATTGAGTCCATTGGCTGTAGGAACATTTCAATGACAGGGCAAGTGAAGTTATTTTCTTTGGGGGATAAATTCATTCAGCTTTGCCACCAGGATCCTGAACTTGGTGGTGTGAATCCTGAGGCTCCTGTACATTCTTCTTGACAGCAGAGCATGGCCTGGCTGATGGGTGTCCCTGATGATAGATGCTGCTTTCCTGTGACAGTGTTTCATTTGGATGTGCTCAAAAGTGGGGAGGGCTTTATCCTTGATGGACTGGGTCATATTCGCTACTTTTTGCCGAGTTTTTGTTCAAGGGTGTTGGCTACAGGCTAGATGCAGCCACTCAATATACTATCTGTACACACCTATAAAAGTTTCTCAAAGTCTTAGATGTCATGTTGAATCTTCGCAAACTCCTAAGGAAGTAGAGGCACTTTCTTTGTAATTGCTCTAATGTGCTGGGCCCAGGAAAGGTCCTCTGAAATGATAACACCGAGGAATTTTAAAGTTGCAGATGCCCTCCACCTCTGATCCACCAATGAGGACTGGTTCATGGACCTCTGGTTTCCTTCTCCTGAGGAGGAACAGGACCTGAAGATGCCCACTCAATGTTTTAGGAGCAGACTCTTCCCGTTCGCCATCAGATTTCTGAATGGCTGATGAATCCAAGAATAATACCTCACTAGATTCTAGATTCAAGATTAATTTATTATCAAAGAATGTATAAATTATACAACCTTGAGATTTGCTTGCTCACAAGTAACCACAAAGCAAGAAACCTGAAAGAACCAACCCTATTAAAGGAAAAGAAAAATGAAGATTGAAATAGAAGATCAATGCTCGATGTGCAAGTGAAAGAAAAAAAATCATGCAAAAAATGGAAGTGAACAAAAACATTCCAAACCAAAATTGAGTTCTCAGATCTGAACCCCAGAGCAGCCTGGAGTAGGCCCAAAGCCTCGTTTATAAGACCATAAGACATAGGAGCAAAATTAGGCCATTTGGCCCATTGAGTCTGCTTCGCCATCCAATCATGGCTGATCCTTTTTCCCCCACCTCATTCCCACGCCCCGGCCTTCTCCCTGTAACCTTAGACGCTCTTCTCTTCGTCATGTTAGTGGGCACGGAGCTCAGCAGCCAGTGCAGTTTTCATATCCTCAGTGCCATGGAGATGACTATTGCTGTCATGGAACGGTCCGTGGACTCCGGACTCCGGGTCTTCCAGCTGTCCCTTGTTTCAGTTGGGCTTAATCATAGGCACCTGATGCTCGTCCTAGGGCTGGGAACACAAGTGGCCCTGCGAATGAGTGTAGGTGCTGGTTTGTCTTGTCAGTATCCTGCCCTTGCCTCTGTGGGGTAAGTCAGGCTGTCTTTGCTGTTACACTGTGGTTAGGTCTGTCCCTTCCAGTCCTTGCCTCTGTTGGGTAAGCCAGGCTGTCTTTGCTGTTGCCCTGAGGCTGGACTGTTCCCTTCCCTTCCCCTTCTTTCTGTAGCCCTTGGCTGGAGCTTTGCCTGTGTCCTCGTCTATTCTTGCTGTCAAGTTCTACTGCTGGAGCAAAACTGGAGCCTTGCTGTGTCCAGATAAGGAACCGTCTTTCGTTGTTTGGAACTGTCTCTTTGTCTTTGCTAGGTAGGTCTGGCTGTTTTCCGCTGCCTAGTGTTGGGAACTGTCTTGCTGTGTTCTGCTTTCTGTGTATGAGTCCTGGCCCTATGTCCTGTTCCCAAGGAGGGGTCCCAGCTCTGTGTTCCGGTCTCCCAAGACCAAGGCTCTGTGTTCTGTGTTCCGTATTCTGGTCTCCCAAGTCTGAGTCTGAGCTTCATGTCCTCATCCAGCCCAGGAGTCCCGCGTCCTGACCCCACTTCCAGTTCTGTTGCCTTGCCATGTCTTGTTCTTGCCTAGATCTGGAGTCTGAGCCTGAGTCAAGACCCAGGTTCTGGGTCCCTGTCCAGTCTGTGGCTCGGAGTCCCTGTCCAGTCTGTGGCTCAGAGTCCCAGTCCAGTCTCTGGCTCGGAGTCCCTGTCCAGGTTCCAAGTTCCATGTCCAGGTCCTGCTTTTCCAGTCTAGTCCTAGCCCAGGTCCTGTGTCTTGTCCGGTGTTGTTTCTTCCCCCACTTCCCTTGCTTTCTTGACACACCTAGTCCTGTTCCTAGTACTTCAGTGTTTGTCTTGCATTTGGGTCTGCCCCCAATGCCCACCATATGACAATCGTGGAGAATGAGTGAAATTATTCCTCTTTTGAACTGTTTATTTATTTCATGTTACATGAGTCAGAATGGTAAGGCTTTGGCTCAACAAGGCTTTGGTGAGAACAGGTGGAGGCAAGGTAGGGAGACAAGTTCATTCCTTATTTCTTTTTTTTATTATTTAACTGTAGAGAGAATAGTGGGTATGTCTGTGTGTTCTGTTCTGGGTGTCAGATGTGGGATTTCCAGGAGCCTCCCAGCCTCCCCCATGGCCACATCTGCCCCAAGTTCATTGAGATGCAGCTCCTTAGAGACTGTGTTAGGGAACTGGAGCTGCAGCTCGATGAGCTTCCGTTTGTTGGGGAAAATGAGGCAGTGATAGACAGAAGCTACAGGGAGTTAGTCACCACAGGGCCCCAGGAGACATATAAATGGATGACCGTCAGGAGAGGGAAGGGAGAACATCAGATAGTGAAGAGCAGCCCTGTGGCTGTCCCCCTTAACAAGAGGTATTCCATTTTGAGTTCTATTTGGGGGGGAGGGTGATGACCTACCTGGGGGAAGCAACAGCGACTGTGCCTCTGGCCCTGTGGCTCAGAAGTGTAGGGAATTCAAGAGGATGGCAGCAGTAATGGGGGAATTTTTGTTAGAGGGACAGATAGGTGATTCTGTGGGCACAAAAAGGAAACACAGATGGTCCGGAATGTACCTGAACGGGTTTTCAATATCCTGAAAAGGGAGGGTGAGCAGCCAGAGGTCATGGAACATATTGGTACCAATGACATAGGTCAAAAAAGGGAGGAGGTCCAGGAGAAAAGGGATACAGGGAGTTAGGAAGGAAGCTGACAAGTAGGAACTCAAGGGTAGTAATCTTGGGATTGCTGCTTGTGCCAAGCGACATTGAGGATACGAACAGAATGAGATGGCAAATGTGTGGCTGAAGAATTGGAGCAGGAGGCAGGGATTCATATTTCTGGATAAATGGGACCTCTCCTGGGGTAGGTGTGACCTGTACAAAAGGGATGGGTTGCACTTGAATCCGAGAGGGTCCAATATTCTTGCAGGCAGATTGACTAGAGTGGTTGGGAGTGGTTTAAACTAATATGGCAGGGGCATGAGAACCACGATGATAGAGATGAGGATGAACCAGCAGGGTTACAAGTAGATGATAGGTGTAACATAAATGTAAGGAAGGATGAGCCAATGACTGGGGACAAATGCAGGCAGAGCAACGAATTAAATTGTACCACAGGAGCAAAATTCAAAAGGGCGAAGAATGCAGGACTGAAGGTGTTGTATTTAAATGCGCATAGCATTTGGAATTAGGTGAACGAACTTGTGGTGCAATTTGAGATTGGTCGATATGATGTTGTGGGCATTTATGAGTTGTGGCTGAAAGAAGGCCATAGTTGGGAGCTTAACATCAAAGGATATACTTTGTATCAAAACGACAGGCAGGAAAGCATAGGTGGTGGTGTAGCTCAAATGGTAGGAGATGGAATTTTGTCTTCAATAAGAGGTGACATAGGGCCTGAGAACGTTGAATCTTTGTGGGTGGAGTTAAGAAACTGCAAGGGTAAAAACCATTATGGAAATCATATATAGGCCTCCAAATAGTAGCCAAGGTGTGGGGTTGACATTGCAATCAAAGCTGGAAAAGGCATGTAACAAAGGTAATGACACTATTGTAATCGGGGACTTCAATATGCAAGAGGATTGGGAAAATCAGGTTAGTATCAGATCGCAAGAGAGGGAATTTGTTGAGTGCCTATGAGATGGCTTTTTAGAGCAGCTTGTGCATCTTAGATCAGGTGTTGTGTAAGAACCAAGATCGTATTAGGCAGCTTTATATAAGGGAACCCTTAGGAGGTAGAGATCATAATGATTGAATTCATACTGTAATTTGAGGGAGAAGTGCAAGTCACATGTATTAGTATCATAATGGAATAAAGGGAATTACAGAGGCATGAGAGAGGAACTTGTCCAAGTGGATGGGAGGAGGATACTGGCAGTGATGACGGCAGAGCAGAGATGGCTGAGGTTTCTGGGAATAGTTCACAAGGCGCAGGTTAGATATGTCCCACAGAGGAAGAAGTTCTCAAATGGCAGGGGCAGGCAACTGTGGCTGACAAGAGAAATTAAGAAGCCAAGGAAGGGCATATAAGGCAACAAAAGAGACTGGGAAGTTAGATGATTTTAAAATCCAACAAAAGGGAACTAAAGCTATAAGAAGGGAAAAGATTAAAGATGAGGGCAAACTAGCCAATAACATAAAGCAGGATACCAAAAGTTTTTTCAGTTATATAAAGAGTAAAAAGGAGGTGAGAATTGATATTGAACCACTGGAAAATGATGCTGGTGAGGTAGTAATGGGTACAAGAAAAAGGGCAGATGAACTTAATGGGTACTTTGCATCAGACTCTCAATGGAGGACACTAGCAGTGTGCTGGAGGTCTGTGAGTGTCAGGGAGCAGGAGTGAATGCCATTGCTATCACAAAGGAAAAAGTACAAGACAAACTCACTGGTCTTAAGGTGGATAATTTACCTGGACCAGATGAACTACATCCTAGAGTCCTGAGAGAGGTTGCTGAAGAGATAACGGATGCATTGGTTATGATCTTTCAAGAATCACTTGATTCTGGCATGGCCCCGGAGGACTGGGAGATTGCAAATGTCACTCCATTCTTTAAGAAGGAAGGAAGGAAGCCTAAACTCAGTGGCTGGAGATGTGTTGCAATCTGCTATTAAGGATGAGGTTTTGGGGTACTTGGAGACAAATGAAAAAATAAGTCAAAGTCAGCATGGTTTCTGTAAAGGGAAATCTTGCCTGACAGCTCTTCAAGGAAGTAACAATGGGATGGTCAGTGCAGAGACAGTATTATATACTTCGATTTTCAGAAGGCATTTGATAAGGTGTGTCACATGAGGCTGCTGAACAAGATAAAATCCTGTGGTGTTACAGGAAAGATACTGACATGGATGGAGAAATGGTTGACTGGCAGGAGAGAGCATCTGGGAATAAAGGGGGCATTTTCTGTTTGGCTGCTGGTGACTAGTGTTCCTCAGGGGTCAGTATTAAGACTGCTACTCTTCACATTGTTTGTCAATTATATAGATAGTGGAATTGATGGCTTTGTGGCAAAGTTTGTGGATGATATAAAGATAGGTGGAGGGGTAGGTAGTGCTGAGGAAGCAATGTGATTGCAGCAGGACTTAGACAAATTAGAAGAATGGGCAAAAGGGGCAGATGGAATACAGTGTTGGGAAATGTATGATAATGCATTTTGGTAAAAGGAACAATAGTGCAGACTATTATCTAAATGGGGAGAAGGTTAAACATTAGAGGTGCATAGGGACTTAGGAATCCTCGTGCAAGACTCCCTGAAGGTTAATTTACAAGTTCGTGGTGAAGAAGGTAAATGTAATGTTGGTGTTCATTTCAAGGGGAATAGAATATAAAAGCAAGGACATCATGCTGAGCATTTATAAGACACTAGTCAGGTCACACTTGAAGTATTGTCAATGGTTTTGGGCCCCATATTTCAGAAAGGATGTGTTGTCATTGGAGAGAGTCCAGAGGAGGTTCACGAGGATGATTCCAGAATGAAGGAGTATGAGGAGTGTTTGTAAGCTTTGGGTCTATGCTTACTGGAATTTAGATGAATGCAGGGGTGAGGAAGAGATCTCATTGAAACCTAGCAAATGTTGAAAGGACTAGATATGATGGATGTGTAAAGGATGTTTCCTACAATGGGGGTATCCAGAACTAGAGGGCACAGCCTCAAAATTGAGGGGTGACCTTTAAGAACAGAGGTAATGAGGAATTTTTTTAGCCAGAGTGTAGTGCATCTGTGGAATGCTCTGCCACAGACTGCGGTGGAGGCCAAGTCCATGGGTATGTTTAAGCAGAAATTGATAGGTTCCTGATTGGTCAGGGCATCAAAGGATACGGTGAGAAGGCAGGTGTACTGGGTTGAGTGGGATCCGGGATCAACCTTGATGAAATGCTGGAGCAGTCTCGATGGGTTGAATGGCCTAATTCTGCTCCTATGTCTTATGGTCTTATGTAATTTTTTTTCTGTATTGCTATGTACGGTTGCCAAAAAAAATGACAAATTTCACAACATATGTCAGCGATATAATTAACCTGATTCTGATTAGATCTGACCATATTTTCCTAGACTACCAAATAATATTTTGGATTATAGGAATGAATACAGACGATGCTGGAAACACGCAACAGGTCAGAAACAATGTATGGAAAGAGAAACAGTGTTAACTTATCCTGTCCAAGATCTTTTATTGTAGACCTTTCATCAGAACTCTCCAAATGTCTTCGATGAAAGATATTTGACCTGAAAAATTAAGTCTGTTTATATTTCCAGCATTTTTTTGATTTTATTTCAGATTTCTAGCATTTGCAGATTTTGATCTTCAGTTAATTTTGGACTACATACTTGAACTGCATGGTCTCGAATTTGATCTCTGTTCTGTGATTGTCTGAATTGTCTTTTGTCATTATCATTTGGTATAGTTGTTGCCTCTGGGTCCTTCCCATGGTTCAGTTGTGCCATGTTTTTTCAATTGCCTGTGAACACACAGATCCATGCGAGAACCCTAAAATAGAGAGCTGTGTGATGTGGTATTAAAGTAAGAAGTTGGCAAGACAGTCAGTGTGAAGCTACTGTAGCCTCGGGTTTCTAGCTTCTTCAGGGCTTCCTTAACATAAGTACAGATCCCTTTGCTACCTCAACATGAAGGCTGATATAAATGAATGGTTGATGCTATTACGGCACATGAAACTCTCAAAGATGTGAAGTCAACTGTAATCCATTGCCAAGTCACTCATTAGTACAGACACACAACGCCTGTGGAGAGAGAAACAGAGTTAATATTTCAGGACAAGAGGCTTTCATCAGAACTATTGTGATGGGAGCTCATGGAAATGAAACATAATTAATGTTTCCCTCTCCACAGATGCTGTCTGATGTGTAGAGTATTCACAGTGTCATTGAATATGAAGGGCAGGTAGTTAGACTGTCTCTTGTTGAAAATAGTAATTACCTAGCAGGTGTATGGGGTTGAGAAGGATAATAAATCAGCCATGATGGAATGGCGGAGCAGACTTGGTGGGTAGAATGGCTTAATTCTGCTCCTGTGTCTTATGGTCTTTTGAGAAGCAATTGTTATTTTCCACTTATCAGTTTTGGTTTTAAGATTGCTTCATTTTTTGAGAAGTTGAGAATGGAATTGGACCTTCTGCTTTGAACTGTGAACCTTAAACCTATGAACTTCCACATGTCCGACATTTTGCAAATACTGTAAATCTTGAGCAACATGCACAAAATGATGGAGGAACTCAACGGGGCAGGCAGCATCTATGGAGGGAAATGAACAGTCAACATTTTGGGCCAAGACTTTTCATCAGGACTGGAAAATGAAGAGGGAAGAAACCAGAATAAGATAGAGGGAGTGGAAAGGTGGGGAGGAGCACAAGCTGGCAGGTAATAGGTGAGTCCAGATGAGAGTAGGAAAGTAGGTGGGTGGGGGAGTGGAGATGAACGGGAATATGAAAGGTCTCAGTTCCCAATGTCGTCTATTCAATTCCCTTCATAGACGCTACTTGATCTGCTGAATTCCTCCGTTTTGTATGTTGCTCCTCAGAAACTTCTGCAGTAAAAAAAATTAGCATGATTGACCACAACCGTCTTTCATTGTACAAGCTATGACTCTAATAATTGGGGTGTTTACCCACTGGATTCCAGTGAACTTCAGTTTTAACCACTAGATTCCAGTTTACCAGTGCAATGCCAGAGACAGTCAAACACTGCCTCAATGTTCAGGTCAATCGTCTCACTTCACCTCTGGAACAGGTCTCCTAATATCAACTTATCAACACTGCTGACAAAGTTCATTGCTCAGCCTCAAAAATGTAATGGTAGCAATGTGTTATATTTTGTTCCAGCTCCACTGATTTGCTTCTTGAAGTTGCTTTCAGACCCAGAAAATCTGTGTTTGCAAGTCAGAAATGTTCCACTTTATAGGACTCCCAAATATAGTGTTATATTACTGAATTTGCAAGGATGCTACCAAGCTAGCTGAGAGAGAGTTGGCCGGACTGACAGACACATAGACATGCATACAGAGATAAGGACAGACAGATACAGATGGAGATGAGGAAAAAGGAGAGACAGACAGACAGACAGGAAAGAGACTGACAGACAAAGAAAGACATATAGAACAGAGAGAAAGGAGATACAGATGGACGGAGAAATAGAGACAGACAGATAGATGGAGAGAATGAGAGGAAGAGGGAGAGAAGGTGAGAGGGAAAGGGTGAATGGAGAGGGAGATGGAAAGAGGAGAGTGTGAGGGGGAGAGGGAGAGGGAGAGAGTGTGTGTAGACAGCAGCAAACACTGTTATGGTTAAAGCAAAGCCTGCGTAAGTATAGCAATTGTTAGATTTTGCAGGCATCTGCAATCAATCTTACAGCAACAACTGATGTTAAGGCTAAATTAAAGGAAGAAAAGCAACTTGAGTGCAAATAAAAGAAAATATTGGACATAAAGAGGCTTTAGTGCAGTGGCAGTGGTTTGGTGTTGAAAGGTTAACAGCTTATGCTCAGACGGGTTTCACCAGCACCCTGGGACTATATATTAAGTGTTGTGAATCTCACCCCCCATACATGCAGAGAATGAAGGTGCTATTCATGGCCAATAATGTTCCAGTGATGGGAAACCATGTCAGGAATGTGCAGGCACTTTGCTGGAGACAGGGAACAAAATAAAGCAACACTTTTTCAGCACCGCCACTGATGAAGTTGGTGTATTGCTGGAGATACAGTATGTGAACCTCCACAATAGACAAATGAACATGACCTTGCCCTCACTAGTTTAACTCAAACAGACCTAGTACAGGTCTACTTGTGAGCTAAACAACAGGGAAAAAAAAGTACACAATAGAGACAACTAAGCAATCTCAGGTCAAAGCTCTGTAGTCCTAGCACATTTAGCCATGAAGGGTGATGAGGGACTAAAGAGTTAATAGGAGGAAGAGGTTCCATCCTCAACAATGGTGGGCTCTCTATCATTGTTGAGGCTAAAGAAAATACAGAAGCATACACAACCACATTCAATCAGAAACACCCAATTGATGATGCTTCTTCACGAGATCCCACCAATACAGAGCTGATTTCCAGTCGATTTAACTAAGCCAGCTGTGCTTTAAGCCGAACTGTTCCAATCTGTCCACCAATGCGGAAAATTGCCAAGGTAATCCCATTCACAAAGGCCAGGGAATATCTGTAAGACGTAACAGCTAGGAGCAGAATTAGGCCATTTGGCCAATTGAGTCTGCTCCACCATTAGATCATGGTCTGATATACTTTCCCTGTCAAACCTATTCTCCTGCCTTCTCTCTCTAACCTATGATGCCTTTACTAATCAGAACCTATCAATATTCACAGCCATCTGGGGCAATGAATTCTCACTCGCTATAAACTTTATAAAAATTATACACAAAGACTGACGTAATGCCTTGGTTCATTTTTTTTACTGTTATGCTATTCTGTATTTGATTTTGTGCTGTTCTCTGCAAACTGCTTGTTTGGGTTGCTGTTGAAGATAAGCGATAGGAGAATTGTGTGTATCCAATTAGGATGGCCGGATTAAGGGGAGGTTTCTCTGGTGAGGAACCCTAAGGTTGGGCTTGGGGCTTTTGTTAATGAGATGGAGAGAAGACGCCAGAGAGAAGAGGTCGTAGGATTCGACTCGGAGTGGGGCTATGATTCGACAAAGCCCGGGGTGAGATCAAAGGAGGATGGGCAACGGGGAAGCCGTGAGCTCCAACTTGTGCAGATTAGACTGTTTCATTAAAATGGGCCCTTTTCCTTTGTTCTTTCTTTACTAAACCTTTAGTCAAATTAAAGAATTATAAAGCTAAATCTTTTAATTGTATGCAGTGTACTGTCTGTTATTTCGTGGCACTTATTTGTAACAGGGTCATGAATCACGCAGTATCCACACAAACGGGGGGTTGGGGTGGGCTTGCACCTCAATCTCACCCGTTTGGCAGGGCCAGAGATTGTCTTCCCTGGACTTGCACAGCTGACAGAACCAGTGCTTCACTGACAAACTACTAATATGCAAAAGAAGATGAACTGTGCAAATGCAAAACAAAACAAAGAAACTAACAAATAAATAAAAAGTACTAAAAACATGAGCTGTAGAGTCCTTGAAAGTGAGTCATAGGTTGTGTGATCATTTCAGAGTTGAGGTGAGTGAGGTTATCCACGCTGGTTCAGGAGCCTGATGGTTGAAAGGTAATAACTTTTCCTGAACCTGGTAATATGGGACCTAAAGCTCCTGTACCTCCCTCCTGATGGCAGCCACAAGAAGACCACAGGGGCTGGATGGTGGTGGTCCTTGCTGATGGATTTTGCTTTTTTTGAGGCAGTGGCTCCTTGTAGTGGGAGAGAGGGCATTGCCTGAGTCCAAATGAATATGCCACAATTGTCATTGACTTTATTAAAACATGTGTGGGTGAGTGTGTGTCTACAAGAACATACTGGACATAGCCAAACTTGAAGCTGTGGACAAGTCATGAAATCCATAGTCTGCTAAGGGCTAGATCTATTGCATTCAAGACCAGTGATCCAGAACTATAAAAGAAGTCCATGTATGACCTATGGAAGGCTATCTGAGAGTGAAAATACAATTTTTGATTGAGGTTAGACAGAATCAGATGCACGTCAGCTCGGGCAGGGCTTGCAGGCCATTGCTTCCTACAAAGCGAAACCTAATGTTATGGACGGCTGTGAGGCTTCACTCCCAGGTGAGCTCAACACCTTTTATGCACACTTTGAAAAGGAGAATAAAACTATATATTTGCAAATCCTTGCAGCATCCAGTGATCTGGTGATACTGTGATCTGTCTTGCAGGCTGATGGTAAATCATCTTTCAAGAGGATGATCCCCTGCAAGGTGTAAGGCTCTGATGGTGAACCTTGTAGGGCTCTGAAAACCTGTGCCAACTAACTGGTGGGAATGTACAAAATCATCTTCAATCTTTCAGTGCTACACTTGGAGATTCAAAACGGCAACAACTATTCCAGTGTCCAAGATGAGCTGCGTGATCTGACTCATTCACGACCATCTGTGATGAAGTGCTTTGAGAGGTTGGTCATGGCCAGAATCAACCCCTGCCTAAGCAAGGACCAGGCCCCACTGCAATTTGCCTATCACCACAATGCATACAATCTCACTGGCTCTCCATTCAGTCTTGGATGACCTGAACATTAGTGGTACTTATCAGGGTACAACACACACAAAATGCTGGTGGAGATTTGACTAAATCTCTTACTATCTTTCCTTTCAGTCAGTCCTGATGAAGGGTCTCGGCCTGAAACGTCGACAGTGCTTCTTCTTATAGATGCTGCCTGGCCTGCTTTGTTCCACCAGCATTTTGTGTGTGTTGTTTGAATTTCCAGCATCTGCAGATTTCCTCATGTTTGCTCTTATGTCAGGGTGATGTTTATTGACTACAGCTCAGCATTCAATACAACCTTACCCTCAGTTCTAATCAAGAAGCTCCAAAACCTGGGCCTCTGTTCCTCCCTCTGCAACTGGATCCTTGACTTCTTCACCCAGAGACCACAGTCTGTTCAGATTGGAAATAACATCTCCTTCTCGCTGACAATCAATACTGGCACACCTCAAGGATGTGTGCTTAGCCCACTGCTCTACTCTCTACACTCATGAACATGTAACTGTCACCGGGTTCAGATATGGCCCAAGTGCGGAGTGAGAGACACTGAAGCGGGTCGATGGTTCACAGACTTTAATGTGAACAGAGTTAGAGGGAAAAGAAAACAATAAACTCTAGGCCAAATACAGCCATTAACTAAAACTCTCAAATGGAAAACGAAGCTTACACTGCAGCTGAAAGGAATAACTAGATGTAAAATGAATACCGCTAGTCTTCAGAGTCAGTTGACTCGACAGTCCAATTTCTCAGGCAAGGCCAAACGCAAGCAGGCAGCGAAGTGTTTCTGTGCTGTGTCAAGTCTCTATGATGGAAAGAATGGAGTAAAATACTATCACAATGAAATAATAATTAGCTGACACATGCGTATTCACGAGCGCAGTTGCTGTATCCGGTGTGCTGCTGAATATGTGGTTGTGACATTAGCTAGGCATAGCTCAAAAGCCAGCTATAAATTTGCCAATGACACAATTATTATTGGCAGAATTTCAGATGGTGGTAAGGAGGTGTCCAAGAGCGAGATAGATCAGCTGGTTGAGTGGTGTCATAACCACAGCCTTGCACTCAACATCAGTACGACCAAAGAATTGATTGTGGGCTTCAGAAAGAGTAATTATCAGGAAACACACATCAGTCCTCGTTGAGCATTTGGAAGTAGAAAGGGAGAACAGTTTCATGTTCCCGGGTATCAACATCTCTAAGAATCTACCCTGGGCCCAACATATTGATGCAATTACAAAGAAGGCACAGCAGCGAGCCTTAGGAGTTAGGAGCTTGAAGGGCATTGGTATGTCACCAAAGACCCTAGGAAATATCTACAGATGTATCGTGGAGAGCATTTAAACTGGGTGCATCACCATCTGGTATGGAGGGGCCTCTACACAGTATCTGAATAAGCTGCAGAAAGTTGTAAACTCAGCCAGATCCATCATGGGAACTGGCCTCCCCAACATCCAGGACACCTTCTAAAGGCAATGCTTCTAAGAGGAAGCCTCCATCATTAAGGACCCCATCACCCAGGACATGCTTTATTGCTACCGTCAAGGAGGAGGTGCAGGAGCCTGAAGACACACACTCAGAGATTCAGGAACAGCTTCTTTCCCACAGCCATCAGATTTCTGAATGGGCAATGAGCCCCTGAACACTTCCTCAGTATTTCTCCCTTTTTCTCCCTGTTATGCACGACTTACTATTTTAAAAATATATACTTATTGTAATTTATAGTTTTTTGTTATTATTGCAATGTAATGCTGCCACAAAGCAACAAATTTCATGACATTTGCCGGTGCTATTGATTCTGATTCTGTGAGGCCCTTGATGTGATGGACAAGGTGCCCTTGTAAAAGTGAAGCGAATGGGTATCAGAGGGAATCCACTGTAATAGATGGAGACATATCTTGTACAAAGGAAGATGGCTGAAAAGATAAATCATCCCCCAGGCTATTACTGCTGGAGTTCCTCAGGACTGCTTCATCAAAGATCATTCATTCGAGATTTGGACAATCCACATGTGGGGAGCGTGAAAAGAGCTACTTTTTAGTCAAGGCAGCGATCAAGATTTCAAAGGCAGAGTTTCACAGCAGTTCCTCTGAATAGAGGAGAGACCAATCAGCAAGAGGCACTGCATAAAAAGAGTTACCTTTCAGTCAGGTCTGCTTTCAAGATTTTAAAAAACAGAGCTCTGAGCCAATTTTCTGAGTTGGACAATCCACACCAGTGACCAATCAGCAAGTTGGATTCATTAGAAATGGCCAATAAAAATAGCACAGGTGCAAATGGAGTGGCCATTGTTTTGGAGTGGCTTTGCTCATCAAGCTTGACTTGGGTGAAATAGGTTGTCTTGTAAGTTGTTCTCTCTGTGTTCTTAATTGCTCATTCCTCATCTATTAGTGCAGAGAATAGATCTAGGGGTAGTGTTTTGTACTGCATGTGGGATGGGGGAAGTCTGGGAGACTGGAGGTCTCTCAGATAAACACAATTGCACCAGGTGCATCGAGTTGCAGCTCCTGAGAGAATGTATTAAGGAAATGGAGTGGCAGCTCGATGACCTTTAATTGGCCATGGTGGATTTAAAATATGGAAGAAAATGTTGAACTCAAATGAATCAAAGACAGTGGAAGCAGACAGATCAATTGCTTTTGTTTCTGTCATGTGCTTGGAGATGGGGGCTACCATTTTATGGAGCTGTTTTACATCCTCCATTTTGTGAGATGAAGTTGCTTTGCTTTCTGTGTTTTAAAGTGGATACAGTGATGTTTCAGGTAATCTGCTGGACTGGAGATTGAATAAGAAGTTATTTGTGAGGTGTTCTTTGATATAACATAACATGGAGGTTTGTGAAAGTTGGGGTTGGTGCCTGCCTAGAGTGATTTGAGCTGGTTACTGAAGAGACCAAAGAGCCATAAATTATCGACTGTTACTTGCTGGGAAGAGGCCAATGGATGCTGGTCTGAAGCAGAGCCAATAAAAAGGTGTTAAATGTCAATCAGATGACCTACAGCCAATGACACTGGAATGCAATATTTGAATCGGTAAGGAACAAGTATAAAAGTACACACTTCGAGTGTGTTATCAGCAATAACTCTCTCAAGGAAGGAAGAACCCTCATACCAAGGGATGGGTGAAGAAACGATTGATCATCTGGCCAATGGAGATCCCCTATTTCAGTGTTGTAGATTAGACAAATTGAGTGAATATTGGTATGAAGGGTACAGCAGAATTCATGTTCTAAGCTGTTGGCCCGGGGTCAACATAGTTACGTCGTTGTTTGTGCAGAGACAATAAAGCGTGAGCTTCTATTAATTATGAGCTGCGCAGTGAATTTCCTAACCTAGTTCCGTTGATGAATGGTCAACACTTTGTCTCATATGGGAGAATGAGTAGGTGTTAGACAGGAGCTACAGGTAGGTAGTTATTCCTAGGATGCAGGAGACAGGTGACTGTCAGGAGAAGGAGGGGAAATGCCAGTGCAGAGTACACTTGTGGCTGTTCCCTACAATAGGAAGTATATAACTTTAGATACTATTGAGGGGGCTGACCTACCAGGAGGGACTCTGGCAATGAGTCTGGGTCGGGGCTTGGAAGAGCAGAGAGGTGAAAAGGACTGCAGTGTTGATGAGAGATCCTTTAAACCGAGGAACAGAGACTAGGTTCTGTGGGCACAATGGAGACACCTGGCTGGTATGTTACCTCCCTGGTGCCAGGATCAGGGATGTCTCGGATTGTGTCCATGGTATTCTCAAGGATGAGGGTGAGCAGCCAGAAGTCTTGGTACATAGTGGCACCAATGATATAGGTAGACAAGGTGAGGTGGTCCTGAGGGAGCTCGGTAGAAAACTGAGAAACAGGACCTCCAGGGTAGTAATCTCTGGATTGCTGCCTGTGCCACGTGCCAGTGAGGGTAAGAAAAGGATGATATCATAGGTGAATACATGGCTGAGAAACTGCTGCAATGGGCAGGTGTTCAGATTTATGGATCATTAGGATCTCCTCTGGAGAGGGTATGACCTGTACAAAAGTGATAGGTTACACCTGAACCTGAGGAGGTGTAATATCCTTACTGGCAGGTTGGCTAGGGTTGTGCAGGTTGGTTTATTCTAATTTGGCAGGGGAATGGGAACAGGAGTGGTAGTGCTGAGGATGAGGTAGTTGGGTTACAAACAGAGGCAATGTGTAGTGAGACTGCTAGCAAGAAGAGGCTGATGATAGGGCAAAATTGCAGTCAACAGGATGAGTTGCAACGTATAAGGTGGACAAAATTGAAAAGGGTGCACACAGGACTGAAAGTGTTGTATTTGAATGCACACAGTATATGGAATAAGGTCGATAAATGTAGCAGTTACAGATTGGCATCACTGTAGACGTCACTGAAATCATGGCTGAAAGAAGATTATAGCCCGAAGCACAAAGGATACACATTGTATCGAAAGGATAGGTAGCAAGGCCAAGCTCTGTTAGTTTAAAAAAAAAGAAATTAAATCATGAGAAAGGGGTGACATAGGGTCGGAAGGTGTTGAATCATTGTGGATAGAGCTAAGGAACTGCAAGGATAAAAATACCCTGATGGGAGTTGTATACAGACCCCCCAAACAGTAGTAAGGATGAGGCCTACAGATTACAATGGGAGATAGGAAATGGTGATGTTACAATAGTCATGAGGGATTTTAATACACAGGTAGATTGGGAAAATCTGGTTGGTGTCATTTCAAGAGGAGGAAATTTCTAGAATGCCTACGAGATGGCTTTTTAGAGCAGCTTGTGGTTGAGCCCACTAGGGGATCAGTTATTCTCGATTGGGTGTTGCGCAATAAACTGGAATTGATTAGAGATCTTTAACAAAAGAACCTTCATGGGCAAGTGATCATAGTATGATCAAATTCACCATGAAATTTGAGAAGGAGAAGCTAACGTTGGATGTATCAGTATTACAGTGGAGTAAAGGGAATTACAGAGGCTTGAGAGAGGAGTAGGCCAGAATTGATTGGAAAAGAGCACTGGTAGGGATGACAGCAGAGCAGCAATGGCTGGAATTTCTGGAAGCAATTTGGAAGGCACAGGATATATACATCCCAAAGAGGCAGAAGTATTCTAAAAGCAAGATGACACAACCATGGTGATGCACCATCAATAACTCTCGGAGACGTGAGTCAAGGTAGGCTTTTATTAGCTGGAAGAAAGCACTGTCAGCAGCAAGAGACCACCACACAACATCCTGGAGACTGAGGGAGGAGCAGTGCCTCCAATCGCCTTTATACCGGGGTCTGTGGGAGGAGCCACAGGAGCAGTCAGTGGGGGGGGGGGGGGCATGTCCAGACAGGTATAAGTAGTTCACCACACATGGCTAACAAGGGAAGTCAAAGCCAAAGAGGGGGCATATAGTAGAGCAAAAATTAGTAGGAAGTTAGAGGATTGGAAAGCTTTTAAAAACCAACTCAAGGCAACTTTAAAAAAAAAGTCATTAACATAAAGATGGAATATGAAAGTAAGCTAGCCAACAATATTGAGGAGGATACCAAAAATTTCTTCAGATATGTAAAGTGTAAAAGAGGGGTGAGAGTGGATATTGGACTGCTTGTAAATGATGCTGGAGAAGTAGTAATGGAGAACAAGGAAATGGCAGATGAACTGAATAATTATTTTGCATCAGTCTCCACTATGGACGTCAGTAGCAGTATGATGGAAGTTCCAGGTGTCAGAGGTCATGAAGCGTGTGAAGTTGCCATTACTTGGGAGAAGGTTCTTGGGAAACCGAAAGGTGTAAAGGCAGATAAGTCGCCTGGACCAGATGATGTATGTCCCAGGATTCAAAAAGAGGTGGCTGAAGAGATCATGAAAGCATTAGTAATGATCTTCCAAGAATCACTAGATTCTGTAATGATTCCAGAAGACTGGAAAGTTGCAAACATCATTCTACTCTTCAAGAAGGGAGAGAGGCAGAAAAAAGGAAATTATAGGCCAGTTAGTCTGACCTCAGTGGTTGGGAAGATATTGGAGTCAATTGCTAAGGATGAGGACTCTGGGTACTTGGAAGCACATGATAAATTAGGCTGTAGTCAGCATGGATTCCTCAAAAGAAAATACTGCCTGGCAAATCTGTAGGAATTCTTTGAAGAAATAACAAGCAGGATAGACAAAGAATCAGTTGATGTGTACTTGGATTGTCAGAAGGCTTTTGACAAAGTGCCACACATGAGGCTGCTTAACAAGCTACAAGCTCATGGTATTACAGGAGAGATTCTAGCATGGATAAAGCAGTGGCTGATTGGCAGGATGGAAAGTGTAGGAATAAAGGGAGCTTTTTCTGGTGGGCTGCTGGTGACTAGAAGTGTCCCACAGGGATCGGTGTTGGGATAAATTTTTCTTACATTATGTATCAGTGATTTAGATGATAGAATTGATGACTTTGTTGCAAATTTTGCAGACAGTACAAAGATAAGTAGAGGGGTAGGTAGTTTTGAGGAAGAAGAGGCTACAGAAGGACTTAGACAGATTAGGAAAATGGGTAAAGAAATGGCAGATGGAATACAATGCCAGGAAGTGTATGGTCATACACTTTGGTAGAAGAAATGAAAGAGTTAATTATTTTCTGACTGGAGAGAAAATACAAAAATCTGATATGCAAAGGGACTTGGGAGTCCACGTGCAGGGTTTCTTAAAGGTTCATTTGTAGGTCGAGTCTGTGGTGAGGAAGGCAAATGCAATGTTAGCATTCATTTCAAGAGGACTAGAATACAAAAGCAAGGATGCAATGCTGAGTCTTTATAAAGTGCTGGTGAGGCTTCACTTGGAGTATCTTAGAAACAATGTGCTGAAACTGCAGAGGGTTCAAAGGAGATTCACAAAAATGATTCCAGGATTAAATGGCCTGTCACCAACAAGAGTAGATTCTCAGATGCTGGAAATCTGAGTAGCACACAAAATGCTGGAGGAACTCAGCAGGCCAGGTAGCCTCTGTAAGGGAGAAAAGTACAGTTGGCATTTCAGGCCAAAACCCTTCGGCAGGACTGAAGAAAAAAAGCTGAGGAGCAGATGAAAAAGGTGGGGAGAGGGGAGGGAGAACCACTAGGTGACCTAATTTGAACCTAGCAGATGGGGAAAGGTCTTGAGAGAGTGGATGTGGAGAGGATATTTCCTATGAAGGAAGTGTCTAAGACCAGAGGATACAGCCTCAGAATAGAGGGGTATCCTTTTAGAACGGAGATGAGGAGGAATGCCTTTAGCCAAAGGGTGATGAATCTGTGGAATTCTTTGCCACAGGCAGCTGTGGAGGCCACGTCTTTATGTATGTTTAAGGCAGTGGTTGATAGATTCTTGATTGGTCAGGGCATGAAGGGATACGGGGAGAAGACAGGAGATTGTGGCTGAAAGGAAAATTAGATCAACCATGGGATGACATGGCAGAGCAGACTCGATGGGCCAAATGGTTTAATTCTGCTCCTGTATCTTATGATCTTATGGTATCATTTTGGAGTTATGAAATTATGGACAAGATAATTATAGATTAACTAAAATATGAACTAGTTTTCAATAAATAAACCTGTAAGCAATTTAACTTCCAACAGATACTTTGTGGCTAATAAATCATTCTGATTCTGTCCTGTTGAAACTACATGGGGGAAAGACAATAGATGAATGCATCTAAACACAAGAGATTCTGCAGATGTTGGATATCCAAAGTAACACACACACAAATTGCTGGAGGAAACCAGCAGGTCGGGCAGTGTATATTGTAATGAATAAGCAGTTGACGGTTTGGGTTGTGAGCCTTCTTCAGGACTGGCAAGGAAGGGTGGGGGGGGGGGAAGATGCCAGAATAAAAAGGCAGGGGGAGGGGAAGGAGGACTAGCCAGGGGGTGACAGCTGAAGCCAGGTGGGTGGGAAAGGTAAAGGGCTGGAGAAGAAGAAATCTAAAAGGAAAAGAAGGTGGACTATGGGAGAAAGGGAAGAAAGAAGGGCACCAGGGGTGAGGAGAAGTGGTAAAAGACCACTGTTGGGAATAGAAGAAAGGGGAAAGGGGGAGGGAAAAGTTAACTGAAGAAGAAACCAATGTTCATGCTATCAGGTTGGAGGCTACCTAGACAGAATACAAGGTGTTGCTGCTCCACCCTGAGAGTGGCCTCATTGTGGCAAAAGAGAAGTCCATGGACACCTTATGTGTGACTCTTAGTTCCCAAATATCAATAAATAGTTCCATATTTAATCCAGATTTATTGTCCAAAAAGGGGAGAACAAGTGATGCTTAATCACAAGTGATGTAATGGATGCTTACACCTTGACTGATTATTCCCCCTACATAGGTGCGGACTGCCTGACCTGCTGAGTTCCTCCAGAATTTTGTGTGTTGTTCTGGAGGTCCAGCATCTGCTGACTCTCCTGTGTCTGTCATATAATGGTGTCTTTATATCTAATGCCCACATGATTTATATCACACATAAATATGCCACACTTCCTGGAAGAAATTTTTGACATACATTTTCTGCTTCTTGCCTGAAGAAATGGAGACCCATTGAATTTTTAAAATGGAAACGGACCAGAACTGGGGAAGGATACAGTGCATCGTGATACATTGCTTCCACAGAGAGCTGGAACAGGCTCAAAGGTCCAAATGATCTCCTTCTGTGCTGTTGCTATTCTATGATTCTGTTATGATTCATAAGTTTCTGGAAGAGAAAATTTGACATCCCATCCAAAGGTCATAAGCAAGGCTGCATATTTCTCTGTTTTGTCAACATTCTATTGTGTCAAGCACAGAATCATTTTTAAAATAGAGAGTGAGCATTGTGGAAATCTCAATGCTTGGGTGAGAAAAAGCAAGCGACAGTGACACCTGAAAATAAATCTCCTGCTGGCTTTAACATGGTTTGTGCCTCTCCTTGAATACTCGGGGTATCTGACGTTCCACTTGTTGTGTATCTACGGAGGTTACTAGGTTCAGTAGAACCGTTTGCCAAAGTCCCTTCTTACTGTGCTGTGTGTCTCTAAATTTGTTGAAGACCATACAGAATCAAAGAGGCCAAATCTGTGCATTCATAAACATGCAGCAACGCTGTGGACTGCCAAATGACACGTTGTCAGCTCTTGCTATATCCTTAAGTGTAGGTGCAAGGCAGAATAAAGGAAACGTAGCTCTTTCCAAAGTAAGTCTTCCTCTGTCTGTCTGTCTCTCTATATCACTATCTCTATCTCTCTCATCTCACTCTCTATCTCTCTCTCTTTCTCTCTCTCTCCCCCTCTTGCCCCCCACTCTCTCTCTGTTTCTATCTCTCTGACCTTCTAGTCTATTGAACCTTCCAATTAAGGGTCATGCTATATGTGGTAACACAGGATCATGATTCTGAGTGTAACATCTTAGCATTGATTAAGAATTATTCAATAGACAACAACAGAACTGGAATGCAGACGTCTTCTGGAATGGGCAGGCTGGTGCAATAATGCAGGTCTGGGTTATTTATGATCTTTATCAAGGACTTACAAAGTAAACTGCATTCACATTTGCTGATTATAAGAAAACTAAGATAAGATACAGGAAGAAATCAAGGAGGCTACAAAATAGATTTAGTCAGGTTGATTAAGTTATCAAGAACATAGCAGTTGGAATGTGATGAGAAGTTAACATTTTTTTTAAATTGAGGGAATGGATTTTGCGGTGTCCTAACACACAAATCCCAGGAGTTTAATGATCAATAAGAATAGGAAATAGCACAAAAACTTCCATTACATGGAAATGTTATATTATTACAGTAACAATAGAAGGTATTGGTCAGGTCACATCTGGAATACTAAGTACAGGTTTGAGCTCCATACCTAAGATATATACATATTTAAGAATTGTGCACCACCCTTGCAGTATTTCTGGGATAAGGGGACTTCCCTATAAGGAGAGTCTGAAACTCAGACTCTTCTGTTTATGGTTTCAGATTTCACATGGATATTGGGCCAATGAAAACATCAGATTTGTTACAGTCCCAGACAGACCTCACTCGAGTATTGGACACCTTCCACTCCCAGTATCCCAAGTCTCTGTGTCTATGCCAGGATATTAATTTGCAAATGCGAGCTTTGATTTTTCACCATTGGTAAAAGACAGTATTTTGAAATGTCATGATGATTGAAGGATCAATAGCCCTTCTTAAAACTACACGATCAGAAGAGGTTGCTTTAATACCTTTTATATTGGATTCATGCGTTGTTGGCAAAGTCAGAAATCGTTAACTGTTTTTAACTTATCTTAAGAAGGTAAAGATCTTTAAAGATAAAAATTAGTTTTATTTGTCATGTTCATGCAATGAAATGTGTCATTTGAGTCAAATTAAATCAACAAGGATTTTGTTGCATGCAGTCCGTGAGCGTCACCAGCCTTTCAGTGCCAGCATAATACGCCCCTTGCAATTACTAACACAACCTATATGTACGTGAAATGTGGGAGGTAACTGGAATACCCAGAGGAAGCCCATGTAATTATAAGGAGAATGTGGAAACTCCTTGCAGACAGCAGAAGGAATTGAATCTCGATCGTTGATCACTCGCACTGTAAAGCCATTGCACGAACCACTCCACTACAGTGCTTATTGAACCATTGCAGACTAGGTGGTGAAGGTATATCTCCAGTGCAGTTAGGTATGCAGTTCACAAAGTTTGACCATAATGCTTCCTGAATGAAGATAGGTTATCATTAACACAAGAGATTCTGCAGATATTAAGTCCTGATGAAGGATCTTTGCCTAAAATGTCAATGTTGCAGCTATATAGGACCCTGGTCATACCCCACTTGGATTACTGTACTCAGTTCTGGTCACCTCACTACAGGAAGGATGTGGAAACTGTAGAAAGAGTGCAGAGGAGATTTACAAGGATGTTGCCTGGATTGGGCAGCATGCCTTATGAAAACAGTTTGAGTGAACTCAGCCTTTTCTCCATGGAGCAGACAGACAGACATACTTACTTTATTGATCCCGAGGGGAAATTGGGTTTTGTTACAGTCGCACCAATCAAGAATAGTGTAGAAATATAGCAATATAAAACTATAAATGATTAAATAATAATAAGTAAATTATGCCAAGTGGAAATAAGTCCAGGACCAGCCTATTGGCTCAGGGTGTCTGACACTCCGAGGGAGGAGTTGTAAAATTTGATGGCCACAGGCAGGAATGACTCAGTGTTACATCTCGGTGGAATGAGTCTCTGGCTGAACGTACTCCTGTGCCTGACCAGTACATTATGGAGTGGATGGGAGACATTGTCCAAGATGGCATGCAACTTGGACAGCATTCTCTTTTCAGACACCACCATCAGAGAGTCCAGTTCCACCCCAACAACATCACTGGCCTTACGAATGAGTTTATTGATTCTGTTGGTGTCTGCTACCCTCAGCCTGCTGCCCCAGCACACAACAGCAAACATGATAACACTGGCCACCACAGACTCATAGAACATCCTCAGCATTGTCCGGCAGATATTAAAGGACCTCAGTCTCCTCAGGAAGTAAAGATGGCTCTGACCCTTCTTGCAGACAGCCTCAGTGACGGAGGATGAGAGGTGACCTGATAGAGGTGTACAAGATGATGAGAGGCATTAATTGTGTGGATAGTCAGAGGCTTTTTCCCAGGGCTGAAATGGTTGCCACAAGAGGACACAGGTACACAGATGCTGGGGAGTAGGTACAGAGGAGATGTCAGGGGTAAGTTTTTTACTCAGAGTGTGGTGAGTGCGTGGAATGGGCTGCCAGCAACGGTGGTGGAGGTGGATATGATAGGGTCTTTTAAGAAACTTTTGGATAGGTACATGGAGCTTAGGAAAATAGAGGGCTATGGGTAAGCCTAGTAATTTCTAAGGTAGGAACATGTTCAGCACGACTTTGTGGGCCGAAGGGCCTGTATCGTGCTGTAGGTTTTCTATGTTTTTTTCTATGTTTTATGTTTATTCCATACAACCATGAAACTTTTGACACCCTTACTAATCAAGAATCTAAGTTCCTCCACTTTTAATATACAGAATGACTTTAAATAAAACCAATTCATCAAAAAGATTGCCGGGTTTCTTGAAGAGTTAAGTATGAAACCACGAACAATGCTGAAACATGCAAACATAATGGGTTGTGTTGAAAGAAACTACAAAGGTGCACTCTTGTTAAGCTCTCTGGTTTCTCCAAGAACATCCCACTGCAAAGCCCCTGTTATTTACGTGATCCACAAATCCCCCCGGCTCTAGTAAAGTCAGACTGCTAATACAGCTGGTTGTGGCACTGTTGATTTTAACTTATGGATGTATTCTCTACAGGTAAGCAGCGAACACCCCCTTGGGGAAATCGGAATTTCAAACAATACAAAGCATGAAAAGGAGAAACCACTTGTGGGGGCTTTAAGGTTGCTTTTCTCTCTGTCATGTCTAGAGAGAAGATTAAGGAGGAAGTGCATTTGTAGAAGTTTTCAGGTAAAGAAAGATCAAAAACAAGAACAAAGAAAACCTAGCAGAGTAAGATTTTTGGAAATATCACATTCCAAAGATAATAGTCTGCAGAAAAGGACATAGTGAATTTATAGAAAATGCTGCTTTAAGTGTTGAGGAGGTGCATATTATTGGCAACAATTATATGCTAAACAAACACTGACAATGATTATGAATGTCATTGCCCTACAAGAAAGAGGGGCCCAGTGAAATAATTATTTGAATTATTCTGTTGTTCTATGATTCTTTTGGGAGGGGTGTGTGAAGCTATGTCCCTCTGCAAGTTGATGGGCCTAGGTAGATTAATAGTTTGGCATAGAGTAGATGGACTGAAGGGCCTGTTACTGTGCTGTAGTGTTCTATGACTCTTCCATGAATATTTATTGGCTTTATCAAGATATAATGAACCGATAATAAATAATGAAGAGATATTCTTCCTGTACATCAAAGCCAATCCACATTTATCTGCAGATTTTTGGAAGATCCTATCATTTAATATGAAAGCTCAAATAGAAATTCAAAGTTCAAAGAAAATGTTATTATCAAAGTACATTTGTGTTTCCATATACAATCATGAGACTTATTTTCTTATACAACCATGAGAAGTGTGAGGTGGTACACTTTGGAAGAACAAACTCCAAGGCAGAATACAAAGTAAATGGCAGGATACTTAGAAGTGTGGAGGAGCAGAGGGATCTGGGGATACACGTCCACAGATCCCTGAAAGTTGCCTCACAGGTAGATAGGGTAGTTAAGAAAGCTTATGGGGTGTTAGCTTTCATAAGTCGAGGGATAGAGTTTAAGAGTCGCGGGGTAATGATGCAGCTCTATAAAACTCTGGTTAGGCCACACTTGGAGTACTGTGTCCATTTCTGGTCACCTCACTATAGGAAGGATGTGGAAGCATTGGAAAGGGTACAGAGGAGATTTACCAGGATACTGCCTGGTTTAGAGAGTATGGATTATGATCAGAGATTAAGGGAGCTAGGGCTTTACTCTTTGGACAGAAGGAGATGAGAGGAGACATGATAGAGGTGTACAAGATATTAAGAGGAATAGACAGAGTGGACAGCCAGTGCCTCTTCCCAGGGCACCACTGCTCAGGACAAGAGGACATGGCTTTAAGGTAAGGGGAGGAAAGTTCAAGGGGGATATTAGAGGAAGGATTTTTTACTTGAGAGTGGCTGGTATGTGGAATGCACTGCCTGAGTCAGTGGTGAAGGCAGATACGCTAGTGAAATTTAAGAGACTACTAGACTGGTATATGGAGGAATTTAAGGTGGAGGGTTATATGTGAGGCAGTGTTTAAGGGTCGGCACAACATTGTGGGCCAAATGGCCTGTACTGTGCTGTATTGTTCTTTGTTCTCTCCTCTTGGTTTGAGCATAGAGGTCTCCTGTCTGCAGACATCCCACCATGCAAAAACTCATTTCAGGGAAATAGCACCACCAACCCTGCCCCTTGCAACCCCATATCCCCACCCCCCAGTCGATCTCCAAGGGTGTATGTATACAGGACATGAAAGAACACAACAATTTATTTGATCACATATTGAAACTATTTACACACACACATATATTCTTTGAGTATTTTGCTGGCAGTCTCAATGCTAATAGCTAAATGCTAATGCAAATAGCTTTTCTCTTTCTTTTGCAAACTTTCCTGTGATGTGGCTTGCTTGCCAGATTTGTGCATTTTGCTGGAAGTCTCAACCTCATAGCAGTCTGTGTCAATGAATTTGTTACTTTTGCAAGACATCAGATTCGCAAGTGTTTTGTGAGACAGCTGACTTCTGAGTTCAGCAAGCAACACTGTCATTATTTTTGACCCCTATTAGGCAGGGGTACACCTTAGTGTAGTCTGGGGTGAAGGACGTTTTATATATTTTTTTGGAACACTCTGCCATGGCGCTGCAGGACACTAAACTGAACTGATGGACAATGAAAGAGAGAGAGAGGTCGACTGTAAAGCCCGCCCACAGAGAAAACTGATAGGTCTACTTAGCACAAAGAGAGACCAATCAGCATGCTCTCTGTCACTCTCTCGCTACGTCTGTCACTCGCTCCCACTCCCAAAAATCGATTTCCAGGATATTGTATATAATTTGCAGGCGTCAGGGAGACTCCCGGAACTTCCAGAAGAGGTGGGATGTCTGTGTCTGGTATCTGCGTCAGCCACTTAAAATAACCTTTTGTGGTCAAACACAACTTCAATAGGAAGGAAATTGGTTTGGACTTTAATTTTTAATTTTGAGGTACATACGGTAACAGGCCCTTTCGGACCAGTGAGCACACGCCACCCAAATACACCCATGTGACCAATTAACTTACTAACTTGAATATCTTTGTAATGTGGAAGGAAACTGGAGCATGCGGAGGAAACTCGCAGTCATGGGGAGAACATACAAGCACCTTACAGACAATGGTGGGAATCGAACCCTGAGCCCTGGTTGCGGGCACTGTAAAGCAATGCACTAACTGCTATGCTACCGTTTCGATGGAATTACATATCCACAAGGAGGTTACCTGTCAGGTGGGCAAAACAGAATCTTTAATATCTTCCGGTTCTTGGCTCATTAGCATTCCCGAAGGTTTCTGAGTATAGAATCAGACATAATTTATGATTGTGTTGTGAATGTTGTAGCTCTATTAATGGTCAAGATCCACTGACTGTCAAAGAAATCATCTCTGATTACATAAGCACACCATGTTCCCCTTTCCCTCTCACTCTCCCAACCCCTCTCCACTCCATCATTCATTGCACGGTCATTCACAGACTCGATTCTCTCAAAGTATCCAGAAATTGTGAGCCAGGAACTAATCTTATTGGACAGCCACCCAGCGCTGTTAATATAGGTATAGTTACCCCTACCCATGCTTCCTGTAGATATTGTCACAACGGTATAAGTATGTTAACCTGTTGTACCTTGCCTTTCCATTGAAATCAATGTACTTCTGAGATGTGGCATTTTTATCACTTTTGATAAATGAAAAGTTGTAAACAATTAAGTTAATTTGCTTTCTGGTGAGCAACATGATCCAATTAAGTATTTCTCATTGTACTGACAGGCTGGTGGCGTAGTGGCATCAGCGCCGGACTTTGGTTAACAACAGGTTAATATACTTATACCGTTGTGACAATATCTACAGGAAGCATGGGTAGGGGTAACTATACCTATATTAACAGGGCTGGGTGGCTGTCCAATAAGATTAGTTCGTGGCTCACAATTTCTGGATATTTCTGAAGGTTCCCGAGTTCGAATCCAGCCGGCTCCAAAAACCTGGAGAGAGATGGGCTCTGCCAGGTTTCAGATGCCCAAGACACGCTGTACGATGAGCAATCACCAAAAAGATCGGTGCCAAAAGCTTGTCATGACGGCTCCCTGACGACACCAGGAGTTAAGAACACACACACAGACACACAAATTAGATAAATTTCAGAACACCCATTCATTGCCCCATACAGAATCAGGTTTATCATCACTGACATATGTTGTGAAATTTGTTGTTTTATAGTAGTGGTAGTACAGTGAAAGTCATAAAAATTAGTAAGTTGTAAAATAAGCCAACAGTACAGAAGAGGAGGTAGTGTTCGTTTGTTCATGAACCTTTCAGAAATTTAATGGCAGAGAGGAAGAAGCTGTTCTTAAAATGTTCAGTTTATGTCTTCAGGCTCCTGTACCTCCTTCCCTGGTGGTAGTAACGTGAAGAAGGCATGTCCTAGATGGTGAGGGTCTTTAATAATGGATGCTGCCTTCTAGATACACCACCACTTGAAGATGCCCTTCATGGTAAGCAGGGTTGTGCCTGTGATGGAACCACGGCTAAAATCTCGATCTCAGGATCTTCTGTATTCTACCAGAATGATACATTCACTTCCCTCACTAAATATCCTTAAAACCTCTGAGAAAAATTCCAAATTTATTTGTGAATCATGGAATGCATCCTATGGGGCCGAGAATGAGACTGCCTGGCTCAACCGTCTGGAAGTGAATTGGAGTCAAATCACACAAGTAAGGAAACTGCATTTCAGTTTCATGTACTGCCCATTTCTGAGACAAGCTAAGTGTCAAAAGATTTTCATTCAAATACTTACAACAGAGGTCTCTTTAGGAAGTACAGCTTTTCACCTATATGTTAATGCGAATATCTATCAGCCAAACATGTAGACGCAACTCAATGCATAAAAGCTTGCAGACATGGTCAAGAGGTTCAGTTGTTGTTCAGACCAAGCATCAGAATGGGGAAGAAATGTGATCCAAATGACTTTGACTGTGGAATGATCTTTGGTGCCAGGCAGGGTGGTTTAATTATCACAGGAACTGCTAATCTCCTGGGATATTCACACAGAGCAGTCTCTTAGAGTTTACAGAGAATGGTGCAATAAACAAAAAGCATCCAGTTAGCGGCAGCTCTGTTGGTGAAAATGCCTTATTGTTGAGAGACATCAGAGGAGCATGTCCAGACTGGTTCAAGCTGACAGGAGGGTGACAGTAACACAAATCGCCACTCACTGCGACAGTGGTTTGCAGACGAGCATCGCTGATGCATAACAGGTTGAACCTTGAAGTGGATAGTGGCCAATTAATTAGGTACAGGAAGCACCTAAACAGACACACTGATTATATAAGGTAATTGTAATTTGAAAACAATATCTCACTGAAGTGACTTGCACCAATACACAACCTAACCATCTTCTCGCAACAGTTCCATGAAACTTCCACAAAGAAAGAAATGCTTCAGTAAAGCATTTGCAATATTTGTTCTGACTAATATGATACTACATATAAATAATGTAAGAATTCTGTTATTGGGTATAAATCCCTCATCCCTCAGTACTAATCAACAAGTTTCAGAACTTCTGCAACTGGATCCTTGACTTCCTCAGCGAGAAGCCACAGTCAGTGCAAATCAGAAATATCTGTACTTCACTGACAATCAATCAAGACCCAAGATGCACCTCAAGGATGCATGCTTAGCCCACCGCCCTGCTCTGTCAACTCTCATCACTGTGTGGCTAGGCATAGCTCAAATTCCATCTATAAATTGATGACATAATGTGGCCGGCAGAATCTCGGACGGTGACGGGGAGGCATACAGGAGTGAGATACAGCAACAGATTTCACAACATATGTCAGTGATAATAACCTAGAGGAATATGACTTATTATCTTCTCCCAAGTCTTTGTCTTTTATTTCCCAACAACAATCAGTCTGTATTACAAGGTTATCTCAGGTTCAATGTTCTCTCAATTTTCAAGTTATGTCTTTTAGAACTCTTATCGAAAGATTTCTACGAGATGGCACTCCCCCATCTACTAGACTAGTGATCCTTGCACAATAAAATTAACTAGATTAATCATAAACCCATAGACATAGGGGTAGAATTAGGTCATTCGCCCATCAGGTCTGGTCCATCATTTCATCATAGCTGATCCATATCACTCAACCACATTCTCCTGCCTTCTCCCCATTGTTGTGTTCTTTATACATACCGTGAGTTACTCATAAAGAAACATCTTCTGGAAGAACACAACTGGAACTTCTATTTAACAGCAAATAACAACCATGTTTTAACACTGCCACACTTCTAGATCATTCTCTCATTTCTACGCATGCTCCAAACTCTGTCCAATCACGTTCTTACACGTGACACGTGTTATCACCACATGTTCCTTTCTTTAAAAAGAAAAACAATTAGCAACATTAATCAAAACAAATGCATAATTTAACATGTCTCTATCAGTCTCTCTGGGGGGTTTACGAACATGAGTAGACCTTCTTAATTCCTTCCACTTCCATTTGTAATGAAATATGAATCTTCTTCTCTTCATCTAATTCATTCATTAACTGTGTAATATCTTTTTTATGCTGAGACTTCATCATTTCAATAAAACTTCTCAATTCCTTCACTTGTGCTTTCACTTTTTCAATTGCATTCTGATTCTTGTCACTCTTTGGCTTCAGATCCGTATTGTACTGTACTGGCAATTTTGGTTTTGGTGTCAATGCTTTGTTAGATGCTGGTAACAAAGGAATGGGTCTGGGAGCTTTTTTTTATGACTTTTTACTTTTGCCATGTTGGAATCAAATTCTTTTCTCTCTTGCTCTTTCATCAAGTCACTGTATTCTGACTCTGTGTCACTGTCCAAGACTAAGACTCTTTTCACCAAATTCAGTCTCTCACAGGCAGATAGACCCAGTATTCACAGTACATTTTTTGGCAGGACCACAAATTCTATCTAGGTCTTTCAACATTCGATATGTTTCAACGAGATCCCTCCTCATTCTTCTAAATTCCAGCGAATACAGCTCTAATGCCATCAAATGCTCCTCATATGATAAGCATTTCATTCCTGGACTCATTCTCATGAACCTCCTTTGCACCCTTTCCAATATCAGCACATCCTGTCTTAGATAGGGGACCCAAAACTGCTCACAGTACTCTAAGTGAGTCCTCACTAATGCTTTCTAAAGCCTTCACATTACATCCTTGTTTTTATATTCTAGTCCACTTGAAACTAATGTTAAAATTACATTTGCCTTCCTCACCACTGATTCAACCTGCAAGGTAAACTTCAGAGAATCCTGCTTGAGGACTCCCAAGTCCCTTTGCACTTTGGATTTTTGAATTTTCTCCTCATTTAGAAAAAGGTCTATGCTTTTATTCTTTCCATCAAAGTGCATGACCACACCCATCCCGACATCTGCCACTTCTTTGCCCATTCTCTTTATCTGCTTAAGTCCTTCTACAGCCTCCCTGCTCCCTCGAGACTACCTGCCCCTCCACCAATCTTCATATCATCTGCAAACTTGACCACAAATCCATCATCCAAATCATTGACAAAGTGGTCCCAACATCAATCCCTGCAGAACACCAGTCAGAAAAAATACCCTACGTTTCCACTGTTTGCCTCTTACCAATCAACCTCTGCTTTACCCATGCTAGTATCTTTCCTGTAATACCATGGACCCTTATCTTGCTAAGCAACCTCATGTGCAGCATCTTATCAAAGGCCTTCTGAAAATCTAAGTACACAGTATCCACCTATTCTCCTCTGTCTATTCTGCTTGTTATTTCCTCAAAAGATTTCAATAGATTTGTCAAGCAAGATTTTCCCATAAGGAAACCATTTTGACTTTGGCCTACATTGCCAACTGCCTCAAGTACCCCGAAACCTCATCCTTAACAATCGACTCCAATAGCTTCCTAACCACTGAGGTCATGCTAACTGGCCTATAATTTTATTTCTTTTGCTTCCCTCCCTTCCTCAAATGTAGAATGAAATTTGCAACTTTCCAGTCCTCCAGAACCATTCCAGAATGTAGTGATTCTTGAAAGATCATTACAAATGTCTCCAGAAACTCTTCAGCTACTCATACGGAAGCTGGAGTATAGTCCATCTGGTCCAGATGACTTATCTGTCTTCAGACCTTTCAGCTTTCCAAGCATCATCTTCCCGGCACTCACTTCTGCCCCATCGCACTTTTAAACTTCTGGCATACTGTTCATGTCCTCCACAGTGAAGACTGATGTAAAATACTTATTTAGTTCATCCACTATTTCCTTGTCCTCCATTACTACCTCTCCAGTGTCATTTTCCAGTGTTCTGATATCTATTCTCTTTTACTCTTTATATCTGAAAAAAACTTTTGGTATACTCTTTGATATTATTGGCTAACTTACCTTCCTATTTGAACTTTTCGCTCTTTATGGTTTTTTTATTTGCCTCTTGGTGGTTTTGGAAAGCTTCCCGATCCTTTAACATCCCACTAATTTTTGCTCTATCATATGCCCTTTCTTTTGCTTTTCTGTTGGCTTTTACTTCCCTTGTCAGAAAGAGTTGCATCATCTTGCCTTTAGAATATTTCTTCTTTGGGATATATCTATCCTGTGCCTTTGGATTTGCTCCCAGAAACTTCAGCCATTGCTGCTCTGCCATCATTCCTAATAGTGTCCTCTTCCAATCAATTTTGGCTGATTTCTCTCTCAAGCCTCTGTAATTCCATTTACTCCACTATAATACTGATACATTTGACTTTAGCTTCTCCGTCTCAAATTGCTGGCTGAATTCTATCATATTATGATCACTGCCTCCTTAACGTTATTTTACCTTAAGCTCCCTAATCAAATCTGGTTTATTACACAGCACCCAATCCAGAATAGCTGATCCTCTCATGGGCTCAAATACAAGCTGCTCTAAAAAGCCATTTCAAAGGCATTCTACAAATTCTCCCTCTTGTGACCCAACATCATCACCAGCCTGATTTTCCCAGTCTACCTACATAATGAAATCCCCCATAACTATTGCAACTTTGTCCTTTTGACATGCTTTTTTTAAATCTCCATTTTAATTTGTAGCCCACATCCTGGCTACTGTTTGGAGGGCCTATATGTCACTCCCATTTGGGTCTTTTTACCTTTGCATTTCCTTAACTCTACCAACAATGATTCTACATCTTCTGATCTTAGTCACCTCTTACTAATGGTTTGATTTCATTTTTTTTAAACCAACAGAGCCACGCCATCCCCTCTCCCTACCTGCCCGTCCTTTCGATACAATGCATATCCTTGGACGCTAAGCGCCCGACTATAATCTTTTTTTTTTCAGCCATGACTCAATGACGCCCTGTCAATTGCTAACTACGTAACAAGATCATCAATCTTATTTTGTATACTGTGTGCATTCAAACATAACATCTTCAGTCCCGTATTCATCACCCTTTTCAGTGTTGTCCCCCTGTTATACTGTAACTCATCCTACTGATTGCAATTTTGCCCTCTCATCTGCCTGTCCTTTCTGACAAACACACTACGCACTGTCTCTGCTTGTATACCAACTGCCTCATCAGTTTCCCATACCCCTGCCAAATTAGTTTAAAGCAGCTTTTCCAACCTTTTTCTGCCATGAACCCCTATCATTAACTGAGGGGTCCATGGACTGAAGGTTGGGAACCCCTGGTTTAAACCCTGAGAATTTAAACTTTAAACCTTTCTGGCAATCCACACTGCTTCTACAGAAAGCTATTATATGAAATACCCAACAACATTAGCAGTTAAATCTTAACCAGGGCATCACAGTCCAATCTCCCAGAGAAAACAGTTACAGTGATTGAATGAACTCGGCCTTTTCTCCTTGGAGCGATGGACTATCAGAAGTGACTTGATAAAGGTGTATAAGATGATGAGAGGTATTGATCATGTGGATAGTCAGAGGCTATTTCGCAGGGCTGAAATGGCTAGCACAAGAGGGTACAGATTTAAGGTGCTTGGAAGTAGGTACAGAGGAGAAGTCAGGGGTAAGTTTTTTACGCAGAGAGTGGTGAGTGCGTGGAAGGGGCTGCTGGCAGCGGTGGTGGAGGCAGATTCGATAGGGTCTTTTTAGAGACTTCTAGACCACTACATGGAACTTAGAAAAATAGAGGCTATGGGTAAAGCCTAAGTAGTTCTAAGGCAGGGACATGTTCGGCACAGTTTTGTGGGCAGAAGGGCCTGTATTGTGCTGTATGTTTTCTATGCTTCTATGTTTTTAAAAAAAAATTGGATAGGTATATGGACAGGAAAGGAATGGAGGGTTATGGGCTGAGTGCAGGTTAGTGGGACTAGGTGCGAGTAAGCGTTCGGCACGGACTAGAAGGGCCGAGATGGTCTGTTTCCGTGCTGTAATTGTTATATCATTATATGGTTTCTAATCCTGCCCACAAGCATATTGGTCTCTCTCAGGTTCAGGTGTGACCCATCCGTTTGATCCAGAAGAGATCTCAATGATCCAGAAATCTGAAACCCTGCATCAGTTTCTCAGCCACACACCTATCTGCCAAATGCTCCTATTCTTACCCTCAGTGGTGCGGAGCACAGGCAGCAATCCAGAGGCTACTACCCTGGAGGCTCACTTGTTAGTTTTCCACCTAGCTCCCTAAATTCTTTCTTCAGGAAACTGCTTCCTTTTCCTACCTACGTCATTGGTGCCAATATATGCCAAGACTTCTGGCTGATCACTTTCCCCGTTTAGAATGCCCTGAGAGCCTGATCGGAGACATCCCTGACCCTGGGCATACCATCGGGGTGTCTCTACGGCGTCCACAGAATCTCCTGTTTAACGATGGAATCCCCCGTCAGTACTGCAGTCCACTTCTGAGCCACAGCACCATGCTCAGTGCCAGAGACCTTCCCCCCCCCTCCCTATTATTGAGGGGAACATCCATGGGGGTACACTGCACTGGCTGCCCATTTCTTCACTCAGGTACCTGCCCCCTGTAATTTAGGGGTGAATCAGGCTAGATCCATTCTTCATAAATGAACGTAGACTATTTTTCGTCACCTCATTTGCACCCGAGTGCTTACTCATTCTGAGATAGGAAATAAAATGGAAGTGATGAGAGTTAAACATCAGTGGGAGGGTAGAGGATTGGGCATCTTATGTTAGTTGACAATAAGCAATTCAATCACCAAAGGATTTCACGGTTTCCATTATTTCATTATTTTCATCATTTTTATCATTATTTGGAGTATTGTGTGCAGTTTTGGTCACCAAATTACAGGAAGGATATTAATAAGGTTGAAAGAGTGCAGAGAAGGTTTACAAGGATGTTGCTGGGACTTGAGAAACTGAGTTACAGAGAAAGGTTGAATAGGTTAGGACTTTATTCCCTGGAGCGTAGAAGAATGAGGGGAGATTTGATAGAGGTATATAAAATTATGATAGGTATAGATAGAGTGAATGCAAGCAGGCTTTTTCCACGGAGGCTAGGGGAGAAAAAACCAGAGGTCATGGGTTAAGGGTGAAGGGGGAAAGTTGAAAGGGAACATTAGTGGAGGCTTCTTCACAGACAGAGTGGTGGGAGTGTGGAAAGAGCTGCCAGATGAAGTGGTAAATGCAGGCTCACTTTTAACATTTAAGAAAAACTTTAATGGGTATCTGGATGAGAGGGGTTTGGAGGGATACGGCCCAGGTGCAGGTCAGTGGGTCTAGGCAGAAAAATGGTTTGGCACAGCCAAGAGGGGCCAAAAGGCCTGTTTCTGTGCTGTAATGTTCTATGGTTCTATGATTTCATTTGTGCAGATACATGTAGGTGATGGTGGTGTGGTGGGTTGGGAAAGGCAATGGTATTGTTGGGATTTATGTTTAATTGCTCCCACGGACTAATAATCAGTGTTAGAAAGGAATCTGCTTGCTCCATCCAACAATGCTCACTTCCTGGAGTTTATAGGAGCTCAGATGGGCTACCTTAAGCAACACACATGAAATGCCGGAGGAACTCAACAGGATAGTTAACATCTATGGAACGAAATAAAGCGTCGACATTTCAGGCAGAGACCCTTCAACGGGGCTGGAAAGGAAGGGGAAAGAAGCCAAAATGAGAAGGAGAACAAACTAGGTGATAGGTGAAGCCAGGTGAGGGGGGAAGGTAGGTGAGTGGAGGATGGATGCTGGGTGGGGGGGGGGGGGGGGATGAAATAAAAAGCTGGGAGGTAATATGTGGAAAAGGTAAAGGTACAGAGAAGAAGGAATCTGATAGGAGAGGAGAGTGGACCATGGGAGAAAGGGAAGGGTAAGGGCACCAGAGGAAGGTGATAGGTGAGCAGAAGAGAAGAGGAAAAAGGGGAGTCAGTCTACTTTGAATCAGGGACAGAGATCTAATCTTAGACATGAGCTTTGTGAAATAATATCCAAGTTGATTTAATTAAAACAAGAAGATGGAGTGACATTTACAAATTTTCTAATTCAAACATAATTCCAAATTTAAAGAGCTTTGATTGAATCTGGAACTTTTGTGGTTCATATAATTTAGTAGAAGTCCGGATAATTTATCGAGACATTAAATCACCAAGCAACTGGAGTCCCTCATTTTTATACCAGAGATGGTCCCTCAATGCCTTGTTCCAGAATGTATGATGTAAATGAATAACACAGAACTGAAAGCTGCAGGTTCATTATGCAATGTTCAGGTTGGTTTTGGCACCCTTAAACCAGTCAATAATATTGGGGTTTACAGCATATTCAGCTACTAGGACTGGGAAAAAAAATCCTTCCCCCTCTCTTCTTCTATTTCCCACCTTGGCCTCTTACCTTTTCTCACCTGCCTATCACCTGCCCCTGATGCCCCTCCTCCTTCTCCTGTGGTCCACTCTCTTCTTCCTTTCTAGTCCTTTACGTTTCCTACCCACCTGGCTTCACCTATCACCTTCTAGCAATCATCCTTCCTTTCCCCCCACCTTTTTATTCTAATGTTTTCCCCCTTCTTTTCCAGTCCTGAAGAGAAGTCTCAGCCCGAAATGTTGACTGTTTATTCATTTCCATAGATGCTGCCTAACCTGCTGAGTCCTTCCTGAATTTTGTGTGTATCACTTGGATTGCCAACATCTCGTGTTCTGTAAATTTTATTTTGATTTGTTGTTTTCTTTTGGATCTGGTCTTCACAGCCAGCGTTGATTACTCTGTCGTAACTACACTTGAAGAGGTGTCAGTGAGTTGCCTGCTTCAACTTCAGCAACTCCTTTAGTGTATTGGGGAATGGAACCCAGAGAAGTGATAAGAGGACAGACAGAAGCTTAACTAAAGTTTAAGAGCTTACACATGCAGAACTCTTGCAAATGAGGCCATCTCATCCTGTTAATAGCATCTGCTTTAGTCTCCTCAGGACAATTTCCCTTATTACAGAAAAACGAAAAAAATGAAGTTGTCATCCATACTTCACTTTGGATATATAGATTTGGGCTAGATAGAAAGTAGGAAAGATAATTGTGTATTTATAGTTATACTTTAAAACCAAAATACCTTTTGTAATTAATTATAGAATTTATGGTAAAAATTCTATTGAAGCTCTTAATAATCTCAAAAATTAAACTCCACGGGATACTTGTTTGCAGTCTTTTAAGAGTTTATTAGTTGTTTTTTGCAAAGCTAAAGTACCTTTAAATTTGTGAGCATTTTACAGTGTCCAATATCAAAAAGACAAATAATTAGTTAATGTCATGGGGGGGGGGGGGGCGGGTACACTGGGAGCCGACCCAAATGCAAGACACAGACACAGAAGTACAAGAAACGGGACAGGACACAGACTAGGAGCTGGGACTTTGGCTAGGAAAGCAGGACCAGGACAAGGAACTGGGAACTAGGAGCCTGGGCTTGGACTCCGAGCCAGAGACTGGACAAGGACCCAGAACCTGGGTCTTGACTCAGGCTCAGACCCCAAAACTAGGTGAGGACATGGTGCTTCGAGGCTTGGGTATGGACTCCTAGCCAGAGACTGGGCAAGGACCCAGAACCTGGGTCTTGACTCAGGCTCAGACCCCAAAACTAGGTGAGGACATGGTGCTTCGAGGCTTGGGTATGGACTCCTAGCCAGAGACTGGGCAAGGACCCAGAACCTGAGTCTTGACCCAGAACTTGAATCTAGTTTTTCAGGCTCCAGAACTAGGCAAAGACATGGCATGGTGTTGGGAGACAGGAACCTTGGAGCCTTAGATGAGGACTGGACACTCAGAGCCTTGGACTCAATTAGAGCACCCAACAGAACAAGGGAAAACCAGAAAACCTGGAATAAGGAGCGATGGACCAGACCGTGAACTGGAATGCAGATGTCACGGGACCGGTACATGACAGTTAAGGGAGATTTTTTGAAGTGGCTGCCAGGTGTCCTTTTTTGTTTTATTTATGACTGGAATCATTATAAAGGAATTCATGGGCTTAACAACAGAAAATAAAACTATGGGGTTTGCATCGAGCATTGCTGTGGTAAGAATGGCAGGAAAAAAATAACTGAGACTGTTAGGGTTTTAAATTACATATTTCAGCCTCATACTTTATAGTATCATACACCTCTTCCTCGCAACCTTTTGTTGTGTTCTGAATGGCCTCATGGAGACAACTTCATTTGTCGGATAAGGGTGTGCAACATGTGTTGGAAAATGGTCTAGGTTGTTAGGCAGGATCCCCTTAACGGAGAAGGGCTGTACATGACTTCCTTCAGCTTTGGGTAGGTTGTTGCATGGGAACTGCCTGATCAGGCTCAGGGTCCAGCGGCATGGAATGCAAGAAGTCTGCAGCCTTCCTCCGCCTTCACTGCCATTTTGATTTGTCATCATCTTCCACCAGCTCCGCCATCGAGGTCATAGTTGGATCGCAGTTTGTCTGAAACCTCCCCTTTGATCTTACCACCATGGATGTCCCTACCAGGAGCTGAACTCCAGACAGCATTGCTCTTGGAATCTCAGGAACTCACGAGCCTCTCCACCACAACAAAGTGACAAATCACATTTGCTCAGAGAAAATAAACTCTACTGAAGCGCCAACAATTTAATCTTTCAAGGGAAACCATTGCATGCCCGTTTCAAAAATAAAATTACAAGTGCTTTTTTTCCCAAGAAAGGCTTTGAGCTATTTTTTGCTTCTCATAAATTCTCAAGGACTTTGCAGAGGACGTATCTATCTTTTCCTTTTCCCGATTCCATGGCTCTGCATTTTCTTTCCTCGTGAATTTCTATCCAATTGTGGAGTTACTCCTCCGCATACCCTAGGCACTGTGCAAATTGTCAGTGCATGCCAAGAGAGCTGGCATGCAATGGCTGTCTTTGGCACAAAGAAGGAAGTGGGGGAGGGGAGTGAGCTCTCTTCGTGGAGCTGAGAGACTTGTTGCCTGGGCCAAGTTTCAGACTTGTGGGCTGGCACCACACCGAGAATGTAGAGATCTATCAGTAATGAAACCATGGGAGTAGACCTTAAGAGGGCAACTGCCTACTGTGAGTCCCTCCATTCCTCTTTGCATTTGTTTTTAATCATTTAAAGCTTTCAAAAGGTCACTGTCAACTGCTGGAGGTAAATGAACCTATGCACCAATATCAATAAGAGTTAAGATTTCTATGTGGTACACTATTTGCTGGAAATTTGCTTGCACTGAATTAAATTTCCCAGGCTCAAAGCAACAGCAAAATTTTAAGAAAAGCAACTGCGTCTCCTTTGTATTGCACAACAACAGTTTGTCAGAAATGTCAAAAAAATCTGCATATGGTACCATAATCTCATAGTTAGAAAGTATAATGTGTACCAGAAGTTTCTTTTCAGGGCTTTGATTGTAATAATAAGGTATTGGATTTCAAAGAACACGCTTTCTAAGTAAAAAATGCCTATCCATTGAATTCACACTATACTCAGCGAAAAAGTGCTTGTATTACTAATTTTTTAATGTTTGTATTAAATTTCTTTGAAAACACTTTAACTTTTTTTGTTAAATTGGGTTACAATTCATGACAAATGTATATAAAACTTTAATGTAGAAATTTATTCTAGGGAAAAAATATCATTTTATAGAAAATATTGATTAAGGTTTATGATACATTCAACTTTTCAGTAGATAAGAGAAAAGCTCAAAGGAGAATTGGAACTGTTTGTAAAATCATAAAAATCTTCTTCATCAAAGTAAATTTATTAACAAAGTACTGTACAGATATGTCACTATAGGATTCATTTTCTAGTGGGTACTCGCAGTAGACATAAAGAAATACAATACAATCAATTAATAGAACTGAGCTGAACCTGGATTCTTTCAATGTCTTTGTGATTTGGTGTATTGTATTCCGTGTTTTTTGTTCATTTATTTTCTTACCATTTGTGTGTTTTGCTCTTTTTTGTGCATTGGGGTTGTGATGTTTTTCTTTAAAAAGATTCATTTTTTTTGTTTCGTGGCTAACTGCGGGAAAATGAATCTCATACTGCATACATGCTTTGATGATAAATGTATCTTTGAATCTTTAAAAACTACACATGAAACAAAGGTGAAAAGAGCAATGTGAATAAGGACAACAGATTGTGCAAATACAAAAAGAAAAACGCAATAGTAATTCCAAATATATAAGTAATAAATAATACCGAGATCATGAGTTGTAAGAGTCCTTGAAAGTGAGTCCACAGGTTGTGGAATCGGTTTCTTCGTCCTCTGCTCAGAATGTTGTATATTCCTGTTCAGTCAGTGTTCTCCTACTACACACAGCCTCATGTTTCACCTGCCCCAGACCTAACCTCACCCCATTCACAGAGAAGAAAAGAAACAGAACCTCTGGTGTTTGACAGAGACTTGACACAATGGGCTGACATGAGTGTGCAAGTGATGCCTATTTGTATGCCGCAATTTCCACGGCATCAGCGCTGACACATAGCCCACAGAAAATCGCATGCTGTGGCATCAACAACAAGCAGCTGGGAAGATTCCAGACAGTAATATCAATTACTTGTTCTCTTAGCAACACAGAAAAGGATGCAAGGTTTATTTATTCTCTGAAGAATGCTATAAACTATTCATATCTTCCAGTTAAAAATTGATCAGGTGTTGGTTGCTGCATCTAGCACATCGTCACAAATAATAAACAAAGTTTAGTTAGTTGCTATTTATTGCCTGACCATATTTTCATATAGTGCGATACTATTCTTAAAGTTTAGTAATTGTAGAACACGTTTTAATAATATTGTCTGCTAATGCTCTCCCCAGTGGATTTGAACCTGTACTGCAACACTGACATCTTCTCAAGTCCATCGTCCCTACTGGGGCATAGGCTGCTGAAGGCCCCGGGCCAGTCCTTCAAGCTGTCCCTGGGTGTCGCCCATCTTATACGTCTTCTAGTTGAAGATCCTTCCTCTCCCAGGGATGAGGTCTCTGGAGCCTCTGTTGGCATTTCTGTAGCTCCGGGTTTTTTACCTGATGGGGTTGCAACTCTTCGCCTTACACAGCTGGGCCTGGGGATGTCCAAGGCAGAGTTGCAACATGGCCATTAGTAAAGCAAATGTTGTAGCTGTGTATTAAAGCAAGCTTTGTAATGTTGTGAGTCCTGAGCCGAGGGAGCAGGAGACACTCCAAAACGATCACAGTGCACACAGCCACTTCAAGTGGTGGTTTATTCTGATGTCCAATGTCCTATGCACATTTGTAGAAGGTACCAAGCACTGGAAAATGAGAATGAAAGAAGGCTGCGATTTGCCATGAGCCCGAGGAAAGGATTACAATTAAAGAACAATACTCTGTGGTTCCTTTTGGTTCATATTTGGAAAACAAATGATGGCCCTTTCAATTTCTCCCCTTTAATACTATAAAAATAATGTATTCATTTCCACCAGGTAATGAAAATACATTAATGGTGCATTAAAAGGGTGGCAACAACCACATTTACTGCATATTGCTTGGAAGAAGAATGTTACGTGCCTGGTGTTCGACAAAGATTTGGTGCTGGACATTCTGCACATCATGTTGGCATGGAAGTACGGGAGATAATTACAATAACTAGCGTTAAAATCTGCACTAAATAATGGATGTAGACCTCAGGTGCTAGAAATGGACAGCTGATCTTTCAGGTCAAGCTCCAATTTCCCTCCACAGGTACAGCATGACCTATTGAGTTCCCTAGTGGCTAGTCTTTGCAAACTAGAGGATGGCTAATTTCTGTGATTCGCAGTTCATTCCAAGTGATCGATGACCGAATAACCGGAGACTTCAAGTTGCTACCTTGCCAGTTCAATGAGTTAGGGATTTACAAAGGAATGAGCAGAGAGAAAGAATAAAAGCACATAACCTTGCAAAAATAATTCTGGGATTTGTTGCTTATCAAACCTTTTGGGAAGCCAACCTTGTTTAGCCAACTTAATTTTCATTTAAGTGACATGCAAGTAACAGATCACTGAAGGACATTTCTAGAAGATGCTATACTGATGTTTCACTCTGAGACTATATTGACAGGCTATCAACCATACCACAGACATGTTCCAAATTGTGACTGCTTTCTTCTTCTCCTTTGGCTTCTTTATTCCATGCAGAAGCCAACTGTGAATCACAGTCAGTTTAACAGTAACGGAACATTCATCCAAGACAGATTCTGAATCATACAGTACTGTGCAAAAGTCTTAGGCAATAAATATACACATATAGCCAGGGTGCCCAAGACTTTTGCACAGTACTGTATTTGTCAATATGGAGCAGAGAGCAAGGTTGTAAATCTGGCGGGGGCAAAGGATGCTGGGAATGGTGAGGGTGGAGCACTGTGGGGGGGTGTGGGGCAGGTGGTGGCAGAGAAGGGGTGCCAGGGTTGGAGGGTGGCATGGACGCAGATACACCCAGCCCTGAGACACCATGCAAAGCCATTTGATTCCAAACAATTGGTTTATTGATCATTACAACACATCTCTCCGGGGCTTTCTGCTCCCTCCCCTCTCGCTTCTTCTTTACTCAACCATGACTCCCCTCTCCCTGCCCTCTTTCCACTCTCAGTCCACAACAGAGACCCATATTAGATTCAGGCTTTTTATCACTCGCACATGTCATGAAATTTGTTTTTTTCTGCAACAGCAGTACAATGCAAAGCATAAAATTACTACAGTATTGTGCAAACATCATAGGTATCCTAGCTCCATACATGTGTCTAAGGCTTTTGCACCATAGTGTATGTTTGTAGGTTTTGATGTTGTGTAGGGCAATGCTTTTTTAAAATTTGAGAAGTTCCATTAATATCTAAATATTAAACATTCGATGCAACTCTTTATCTCCCAAAATAGCTCTCCATATGGGCTGCGATCTGGCTGCTGGGGAAGTGAGTTTACAGCAGAGTCTGGTCTCATGAGAAACTCTGCAGCCTGAAAATATCTGTGTCAGACACATGTGTATTTCGGGAGCAGGATGGAATCTCAGTACAGGGTATCGCTCCAAATCCTGGAGATTATTTCCCAGGCTATTTATAGATTTCAGAGACATTTATAGCACTGGTCAAATACAGGAGATAAGTGTGATTCATACCAAAGAAAAATGCTAAAAAATAATAAGACAATAAAAACTTCAAGTCTTGCTGCAAGATGAATGGGCACTCGTCAATTTACTGGTTGATATCTGACGTGGCCATTTTCTGCTGTGCTGTTAAAAAATGCAGAGCTAGGAAGGAACAGCGTGCTTCCTGAAAATAAAAAGAAAATTATAGCCTTAATTGTTTCAATAATGGAAGCTCAGGGAAGTTTGCAAAAGGCAGTTTCTGACAGGTTTCATAAATTCAAACATATCCCGGGGCTTGCTGCGACTGGTTTGATGTTTTCTCTGGTTGCACGTCTGAGTGTCTGAGTAGATTTGCTGCAAATCACAGCCATATTTTTTCATGGGGAATCTGTCCCTGTTTTGAAATGAGACCCACAAGTAACTTCAATACAGCAAGGTGCATGCTTTTACTTGCAATAGGAAATATATTTAATTGTTTTCATGTTCTGCTGAACCCTTAATTTGCTACTTATAATTTATGATGCACTTCTATGAAAAATAGTTTTATGTAAGTTTGATGTCACATTATGTTAAAAAAATAATTAACTTTTTCAAATTACAGGTCATTTTAACAGAATGGTAACTTTTTTCCCATTAGGTTGATGATGAACATGTGTTGAAAATCATAGCCATGTTCATGTCTCAGAACTGAGGCAACCATCTGAAGGGTTTGTGTGAGCAGAATTTCATTTGCCTAGAAATTATTAATTTAGCTCCTTGAAATTTTGATAGCATGTTGGTTGACTCTGAACCTGCTTCAGCTTCCTTTCTTTACAACGAGGTGTACTGAGTTAAAAGGTTATAATGTGAAGTCATTAAGATGGACAGGTTGGCAAAAAAAAAATCAGAAGATGTTAAAGTACAGTTACTTCTGTGTTGCTATTAAGCATGGGCTCCCAACGTTTTTTTTGTGCCATGGACCAATCCCTTTAAGCAAGGGGTTCATGAACCCCAGGATGGGAAATCCGGCTATAAAGTGAATTATAAGACCATAAAAATAGGAGCTGAATTAGGCCATTTGGCTCATTGAGTCTACTCCGCCATTTCATTATGGCTGATCCATTTTGCTTCTCCCCATATCCCTTTATGCCCTATCTAATCAAGAGTCTATCAGCCTCTGATAAGTATACCCAATGATTTAGCATCCACAGCTGCCTGTGGCAAAGAATTCCGCAGATTCACCACTCTCTGACTAAAGAAATTCCTCCTCATCTCCATTCTAAAAGGATGCCCCTCTATTCTGAGGCTGTGTCCTCTGGCGTTAGACTCTCCCACCATAGGAAATATCCTCTCCACATCCACTCTATCAAGGCCTTTCAAAATCCAATAGGTTTCAATTAGGTCATCCCTGATTCTTCTGACTTCCAGTGAATACAGGCCTAGAGCCATCAGACACTCTTCATTTGACAAGCCCCTCATGGGTTATAACATAATCAATGTATTAGGAAAGACTTTTTGCATTATGTGATCATGATCAGGGAAACTCGTTTAAACATCCGGAGGATATCCTGAAATTCCTCACAGTTTGACAGGTGGATGAATAAAAAAGATTTCTTTAGCCAGAGGGTGGTGAATCTGTGGAATTCATTGCCACGGGTGGCAATGGAGGCCAAGTCATTGGGTGTATTTAAGGCAGAAGTTGATGGATTCTTGATTGGTCAGGGCATGAAGGGATACAGGGAGAAGGTAGGTGATTGGGGTTAAGAGAGTAAATGGATCAGCCATGAAGAAATGGTAGAACAGACGCAATGGGCCAAATGGCCTAACTCTGTTCCTATATCTTATGGTATTATGGTCTAAGTATATTCTTTTAAGACAACTGCAGCCTGTTCTGCTGTAATGTAACTTACTATATCATGAGGTTTCTCAGAAATTTACTATGGTATTATGGCAGAACTACATGTATTGAACTAGATCTATTTTTTGATTTTAGTGTTCTGATATTTCAGAACATGGATCAGCTTCTACATCCCATGTGGTTGTAAAGAGAAACACACACAAAATGCTGGAGGAACTCAGCGGGTCAGGCAGCATCCGTGGAAAGGAGTAAAAAGTCGACATTTCGGGCTGAGACCAGTTGTAAAGGGAGTTGGAATCAGGAGAGAGAAAGGTTAGGACTGTGAACATCATTAGATTGTTTATAACACAAAAATGTTGCATTGATGCTCATGACACTGCTCTTCATATGGCAGCTTTCAAATCCTAAAGAACAGCATTATAATAAGCTTGCAACATAATATAAAATGTTCAAAGGGAAACTTTTAAAGGTTTTAGAAACTGAGAGATTCTTTTTGTTTATATGCTTCTTCTTAGTTTTCCTTGATAAAACTGTTCCCCTACTCTGAGTTGTATGTTTAGTTAGCGATCAAAGCTGTTCAAGTACAGCTGCTGAAAAAAATGCCTTCTAATCAATGAGCATTGAGCTTTACTTGTAAAGTGACAAAATAATAGTACCAGAAATTAAGAAACTTCTCTATCCCCTCCCCACTCCACCCTTCCCCCATCCATAACGTATACACCATAATAATGAAACAGTAAATCCCCTCACAGATAAGGTTTATGCTGCCAGGTAGTGTGGTGCATCTCATTCAAGCAAGTCTACAGTCTTTAAGTTCTGGTAAAAATGTTCCTCTGAGGAGCCAAAACGGAAATACAGTTTCAAAATAACTGATGACCGATCAAAGGAGCCATTGAAGCTGAAGTTCCAGATTCATACGTACATTGTTTTAAGTTTCACCTTTGTGCTTTATGAAGTAAAGGGCACTGACCAGTCCAAAGTTCCAATATAAAAGTCACAGCAAGCTTTGACTGGTTGGTACTAATCACAAGAAGATGAAAGGAGATAAGTTTTCTGTATTTACACACAGGCAGTCTAAATTTTACCCAGACATGGTACAGTTTGTGCATACTAAGAAGCAACACTATTCAGTACAAGGCTTTCTTTGATAAGGTGGCATGCAGCATTATCCTGATACCACTAACATTGAGGTCTAGCAAGTTATTATGTCTCCATTAGCAAGCTGACAGAATGTTTTAAAATTTTGTTTTACCTCATTTTAATTCATGGATAAAAGTCTCCAAAATTCCCCTAAACCTAACTTTGTCTAGTTCAATGTTTTTCTCCAGTATAATTTTGTATTTTCTAGACTACCCAAGGGCTCCAGTACAGTTCCAAAGCATAAGCCATCTGCAAAACAATAATAATCCTGATGGTATGCTTCCAACCTCTGGTAAATATGGTACCTGAGAATGATTTCTTCTAATGGTCACATGGTCAAAATTGGATTATTTTCTCTGGAGTATTGGAGTGTGAGCAGGTGAGCAAAAAGAATTATATAAAATTAAGAGAAGCATAGGTATGGTAAATATTCTGAGTCTTTTCCCCCAGGATGAAAATGCCAAGTATAAAAATGTCAAACAGGAGTATAGCCTTAAGGCGAAAGAAGGAAAGGTTAAAGGAGGTGTGTGGAGCAAGATATTTTACTGAGAGTGGAAGGTGTTTGGAGGTAGAAGAAGCAGATACCATAGCATTTAGACAGGGAATGGAGGGATATTTACCAGGAGCAGGCAGATAGGATTAATTTGGATTGACACAGGGTTGAGCAGAGGCATTGTGGGCAGAAGGGCCTGTTCCCGTATTGTACTGTTCTACGTTCTGTTTCTGTCTGTGAGTACTAATGAGCTGAAGAGCCAAATAACAGAAGCCAAGTTTTTACATCTAATGTTACTTTGGTGGTGAACTTACATTGTCAGCCCTGTATTCAAGATGAAGGATTGTAAGGAGGTGCACTATTTCTCCACAGGAAGGCAGGGTGGTGAAACAAAGGCAAGCCTTACTTGTCTAGTCTTGACCACTGGCTATGGAGAATTGGCAGACCCCTTGGGAAACATTTCTTGGCCATGTTTTCATTGTGGAATGGTCTTTGTTTATGGGCAGCTGCTGAAGAAAATTGAAACAAGAGAGGTCAGCATTACTTTGCTCCAAGATGAATGCTAAAGCACCATACAAAATAATTTGATATTTTCTTTGTGTGTGTGTGTGTGTTGTTATTAGATTTCTGCTTTTTGTTTCAAATTGGTTCTCTTCACAATGAGGCTATGTAAATATATCGTTAAGTTTAACTAAGCACAGCCTTATAAATTTTAATCTATTCCTACTTTTGGAGTGCTTCAGTATGACGGACACCCCCCAGATAGAATGTTACCCCTCTGGTCTCGAGGCTCAGGAACCATCATGTTCTGAGGATTATTTGATAATTTCAGTTTATATTTTTCCATGCAGTTTTCAATCCAGTCCTTCAGCAAATATTTACCCAGCTGTTTTTCTTTGAAGGAGTTAATTGACAGAAAATTAATTGCATTTACTGGGAGTCTGCTTTACGGATTCATCACACTGTGGGAAAAAGAGTTTTCTCTGTTTGTACTGGTTTCGAGATTTGGGGATTTGTACCACACCATAAAGCATAAACATACTGCAAAGCTGAATAAGAGAAATGTGGCATGATAGCTGTAGAATCTGGGTATTTAATGTGTTTTTCTGAAATTCTGAATAGATAATTGCCATCCATTTAATGTATACTCAGTGGCCACTTTATTAGGTACACCTGTACTCCTGCTTGTTAATGCAAATATCTAACCAACCAATCATGTGGCAACAATTCAGTGCATGAAAGCACGCAGACATGGTCAAGAGGTTCTGTTGCTGTTCAAACCAAACATCAGAATGCAGAAGAAATGAGATCTAAATGACTTTGACCACGGAATGATTGTTGGTGCCAGATGGGGACGTTTGGGCATCTCAAAAACTGCTGATTTTCTGGAATTTTCATGCATAACTCACGATGACTGAACCCATGAACCAAACTCCCATGTAGATATGGCAACCTGGGTTAATAATTGGTAAGAGTTCCCACAAAACATCAGTGATTTGGCCGAGCAATACCGCCAGACGTAACATTCTCAAAGCTAGGACCCCGTGATAGCACTAATTGAGCATCCACTTAAATAATACAAGTAACACGGAATCCCCAAGCTTGTCAAAATAAACTAAACAATGCTAAGCAGAAAGGACCAGGGATTGGCAACTCCTATTAAACAACTACTAACCATTTCAGCTGCTCAAAAAAAATCACTCGGAGCCCAATGCACTCCAGTTCCCCCGCACAGGCCAAAGGAGATCATCACACACAGCAGTCTCTAGAGTTTACAGAGAATGGTGTGGAAAAGCAAAATACATCCACTGAGCAGCAGTTCTGTGGGCATAAACGCCTTGTTAATGAGAGAGGTCAGAGGAGAATGGCCAGTCTGGTTCAAGCTGACAGGAAGGCAACAGTAACTCAAATAAACAATGGTGTGCCGAAGAGCATCTCTCAATGCACAACACATCGAATCTTGAAGTGGACGGGGCTACAGCAACAGAAGACTATGAACAGAAGACTCAGTGGTCACTTTATTAGGTACAAGATTTACCTAATACCTAGTGCTGAACGTATGTGGTTTATCCTCATTCATGCAGTAGAAGGAAAAGTTTCAGAACAACATGTTAACCAATGGCCACATAGAACTCACTGCAATTAAAGTTCAAAGTTCAAAGTAAAATTTATTATCAGAGTACATACATGTCACCACATACAACTCCGAGATTCTTTTTTCTACAGACGTACTTAACAGTTCTATTGAACAGCAACTGTCAACAGGATCTGTAAACTGTAAATATCTGGAACTGCAAACAGTAAACAAACCGTGCAAATAAGGATAATAAATAAATAAATAGCAATAAATAATGTGCATGAAATAACAGGGTAAAAGAGTTCTTAAAGGAGTGTAGCTATCCCCTTTCGTTCAAGAGCCTGATGGTTGAGGGGTAGTAACTGTTCTTGAACCTGGTAGTGCAAATCCTGAGGCACTTGTACCTTCTACCTGATGGCAGCAGAGAGAAAAGATCATGGCCTGGGGGAGGGGATCTTTGATGATAAATGCTGCTTTCCTACAGCAATGTTTCATGTAGATGTGCTCAATGGTTGGGAGGGTTTTACCCATGATGTACTGGGCTGTATCAACTATCTTTTGTAGGACTTTCTGCTCAAAGGCACTGGTGTTCCCTTACCAGGCCGTAATGCAGCCAGTCAGCACACTTTCCAGTACACATCTATAGAAGTTTGCCAAGGTTTTTGATGACATGCCGAACCTCCGCAGACTCCTGAGGAAGTAGAGGCGCTGTTTCTGTGAATTAGCAATACACATCTATTAAATATAATGCTATATTTAAACAACATTATTCCTTGAACTGCTGTACACATTTTTAGAAGGATATTATTTCTGGAGGAGGAGTAAAAATTAGGTCAAAGTCAGATATCCCACCCCCCAAAAACTCATTTCAGGGAGGTAGCACCCCCACCCCCTGCAACCCCATATCCCTCCCCCCGTCAACCTCCAAGGGTGTATGTAATACTTTGTTTATTGATTTTGTCTACTCCGTAAACCAAGATGGGTATATGCAGTGTTGTAATGTGAGTACTATTAAAAGTAAGTTAATGCTAATTGGGAAGCTGTTGGCAGCAAGAGGCGGGATCCGGGGTTGGCGGGGTCTTTACTTCCGCTCTTTTTACTCCCAGTATGCATTGTATATAGTTCCTCCACCCAGGCCGCACGAGGTACCTGGAAGCCTCTGTGTTGTAAATATCATTTGCCGTCCCAGATAAAGATGCTCTTTTGGCCATCAAGTTGTTGAGTGGTCTTTTTGTAAAGTAGAAGTTACCACATATTTTTGGCGAAGAGGTAAACTGGTTTTGTGGACGGGTCAGCCCCGTTTACGATCAGGAGCTGTGAGCGGGTGAGGAGCCTTGTGTTCGGAACGGTCGGTGTGTTCGACGAGCAAATCGAGGAGTGGCCGGAGTACGAGGAAAGGTTGGGCCACTTTTTCCTGTGCTAATGGAATTACTGAGGAAACTAAGAAGCGCTCTATTCTCCTGAGTGTGTGTGGGGCAAAGATGTACAGGCTGATAAGGAACTTAGCTACACCGCGGAAACCGGGAGAAATTCCATATGACAAACTGGTCAAGCTCGTGGGGAACCACCACAATCCGAAGCCTTCAGTGATAGTTCAACGGTTCAAGTTTCACAGCCATGTCCGGAAGCCAGGTCAGTCTGTGGGCGAGTTTGTGGCCGAGCTTAGGCAGCTGTCGGAGCATTACGATTTCGGAGCCATGTTGGATGACATGCTCTGTGATAGATTAGTATGAGGCATTAATAATGACGCCGTACAACGCCGCTTGTTGGGGGAAACCCCACCGTTGACTTTCCAGACAGCCCTAGAGATTGCCCAAGGCATGGAGCTGGCTGCTAATAATGCCAAGGATATACAGAAAGGATATGGGGGTCGCAGTCGACGTCAGTGCTCCAAGTCAGGAGGGAGACCGGTAAACAGGCAAAGCAGGTGGAATGTTTTTGGTGTGGAGGAATGCACTGTGCAAATGTTTGAAAATTCAAAGATACTGTCTGCCATGCTTGTAGCAAGAAGGGACATTTGGTTAAAAAGTGCAGGAGCATAAAGGGTAAGGTTAAGCCTGGGCAGGGGAAAGCTCAGCAGGCTCAGGCAGCCACACACCACCTGGGAGAAGCAGACAAGGAGGCAGCGTGTGCCTACAACATGTTTGGGGTGGAAACGGATGAGGGACCACCTGAACCATATTATGCCACAGTCACTGTCGAGGGAAAGGACATTAAGTTCGAGATTGATTCAGGGGCTACTGCATCAGTTATTAGTGAAGAGACCTACAGGAGGACATGGGGATCCAACCTGCCTCCCATCAGACCATCTAAGCTCCAACTCAGGACCTATACGGGGCAGCCCATACCTCATTTAGTTATATGTGGATATTTCAGCTGGGGGCCAGAAGGCTGAAGCCAGGCTGGTGATAACTAAGGGCAGTGGGCCCAGTCCTTTGGGCTGCGATTGGCTTCGCAAAATCCAGTTCAACTGGCATGAAATTAAGTATGCACGCATGACGGAGGATATTCTGCAGCGATATAGCGACGTTTTCAGGGACGAGCTGGGCACACTGAAGGGCGTGACCGTGAAACTCCATGTCAACCCTGAGGCCACACCATGTTTTTTTTAAGCCCAGGTCAGTGCCCTTTGCCATGAAAGGCAAAGTCAAGGCGGAGCTGGTACGTTTACAGGGGCTGGGCATCATTGAGCCCGTCCAGTTTTCAAGGTGGGCGGCTCCTATTGTTCCAGTTTTGAATGTGGATAAAACGGTGAGGATATGTGGGGACTACAAGCTTACGGTGAATCAGGTCTCTAAGCTGGAGGAGTACCCATTGCCACAGGTGGATGACCTGTTTGTGACCCTGTCAGGGGTTAAGCTGTTCACAAAGCTGGACATGAGCCACGCCTACCAACAGCTGCTGCTCGACGAGGATTCAAAGGAGTACGTCACCATCAATACGCACAAGGGATTATTCAAATACAATGAATCGCCTGGTGTTTGGAGTGGCGTTTAGCCCCGCCATTTTCCAAAGGATAATGGACTCTTTGCTGCAGGGGATTCCGCATGTAGCAGTGTACCTTGATGATATTTTGATCACAGGAGCCATGGAGGGGGAGCATCTGGCTAATTTAGAACAGGTGCTGAAGAGACTCTCAGATGCAGGGCTGCGGTTGAAACGCGGAAAATGTGTTTTCTTGACTCCGAGTGTGACCTACCTGGGACACAAGATTACAGCTGAGGGGCTTAGCCCAGTGGAGGAAAAAGTGAGAGGTATTAAGGAGGCCCCAAGCCCCAAGAGCAGCTCTGAACTCAGATCATTTCTGGGCATGGTGAATTATTATGGCAAGTTTCTTCTGGACCTCTCAAAGGTTTTGGCCCCACTGTACAAGCTGCTTCACAATGACACTAAGTGGCGGTGGGGTGAAGAGCAGGAGGAAGCTTTCAAGAAAGTGAAAGAACTCCTGCACTCAGCGAAGCTGCTTGTTCACTATGACCCGGACAAGGAGATCACCCTTTCATGCGACGCTTCGCCCTATGGAGTCGGGACAGGTGTCTCACACGTAATGGAGGACCGTTCAGAGAAGCCTATTGGTTTTGCTTCACGTACCCTGACAGCAGCTGAGAAGGGATATTCACAGCTGGACAAAGAAGGTCTGGCCATTGTTTTTGCGGTCAAACGTTTTCATCAGTACCTCTATGGACGTGCATTCACAATTTATACAGACCATAAACCACTGATGAGCCTTTTTAGGGAGACCAGATGCATCACACCGCGAGCCTCAGCCAGGATACAGCGTTGGGCTCTCACATTATCAGCCTACCAGTATACTATTGTGTACAGAGCGGGTGGGGATAATGCAAACGCCAATGCGCTGTGTCGACTCCCTTTACCTGAGACGCCTGTTACTACATATGTGCCTCCAGAGACTGTGTTTTCATTGGAGAGGCTGTCCGAGACACCTGTAAAGGTGACCCAGATCAAGCAATGGACAGAGAGGGACCCAGTCATGTCTCAAGTCAAGACTTTTCTTTTACAAGGTTGGCCCAGAGTCGTGGAAGGAGAGGAACTGAGGCCTTATGCCAAACGCAAGACGGAACTGAGTCTGCAGGATGGTTGCATTTTCGGGGCGGCGAGGGTCATCGTGCCTCCCCCTGGCCATTCACAGATTGTGGAGGAAATTCATGAGACTCACCTAGGGGTGTCTCAAATGAAAAGCCTTGCAAGATCCTACGTCTGGTGGCCAGGAATGGATCAGGATCTGGAGAACAAGGTAAAATCATGCACGCAATGTCAGACCAATTAGAACATGCCACCACCAGCTCCTTTGCACCCATGGGAGTGGCCAGTCTACCCCTGGTCTAGGCTACATTTGGACTTTGCTGGCCCCTTTATGGGGCAGATGTTTCTTGTAATGGTAGATGTGCATTCCAAATGGATCGAAGCTCACATCATGAACAACATCACAGCCCCCTCGACCATAGACAAACTCAGGCAAGTGTTTGCAGTCCACGGGTTGCCTGACACTCTGGTCACTGATAATGGCCTGACGTTCACCAGTGAGCTGTACGGTGAGTTCATGCAGAAGAATGGCATTTGTCACATTCGGACAGACCCTTTCCACCCAGCCTCAAATGGTTTGGCTGAGCGGGCTGCTCAGACAGTGAAGGAAGGCCTGAAGCGGATGACAGGGGACTCTCTTAGTACCCGGCTTTCACGTTTCCTGTTTAAATACCGCCTCACGCCACAGACTACGACTGCACACACTCCAGCAGAGATGCTGATGGGGCGTAGGCCCAAGTAAAGATTGGATCTGCTGCGCCCGGACATGAAGGCAAAAGTGGAGAGAAAGCAGGAAAAGCAGAAGGAGGGACATGATCAACATGCGCGAGACAGACAGTTAGAACCGGATGACAATGTCTATGTGAGAAACAATCAGCAATGGCTACCTGGTGTTAATCTTAAGCAGAGTGGTCCAGTCTCCTATGTTGTTAAGCTGACTGATGGGCGTGTTTTCCGCAGACATCAGGACCATGTGGGCCTGCGTCATGATTCCGGCTCAGAGGTAGACAGTTCCATGGAGTTTCCAATGGTGAGACAGACTACTGGGGAAGCATGTCCACCAGTGACTTTGCTAGAGGGAGACACACTGGCAGAGGGGGCAGAGTCCCCTGAAGAGGATGGACATTCTCACATGGACACACAGACCCCTCTCGTGTCCCCAACACTAGATCCACCCAAAACATCCTCACCAGCGGTGCCTGCCGGGTCACCGGGGGTAGTGCGTAGATCGCAGCGCCATCGCAAACCTCCTGACAGACTGAATCTTTGATTGGATAGTTCCTTTTGTTGTTAGATTGAATGTTGAATTTGCCATGTTTTTTTTAGGTGTTTTTTGTATTGGTAACCTGTTGTAATGATACCACTATTTTTATTTCCCAGTTCTTCTATATTTGGGGAATGTTGGAGTTTAAAGTGGGAGAAGTGTTGTAATGTGAGTATTATTAAAAGTAAGTTAATACTAATCGGGAAGCTGTTGGTAGCAAGAGGCGGGATCCAGGGTTGACGGGGTCTTTACTTCCGCTCTTTTTACTCCCAGTATGCATTGTATATAGTTCCTCCACCCAGGCCGCACGAGGTACCTGGAAGCCTCTGTATTGTAAATATCATTTGCCGTCCCAGATAAAGATGCTCTTTTGGCCATCAAGTTGTCGAGTGGTCTTTTTGTAAAGTAGAAGTTACCACATGCAGAAAATGTGACATTAAAATATGTACTTTTTTTATTCGTTTAGTCGTTTTTTAATTCTATTATAACTTTAAGCAAGTCTACAGGGAGTTTGGCCACATCACATAGGACATCAATAGAGTAGCTCCTTAGCAGCTAGTCAGCCAGTTTAAATAACATTAGCTATGCTAATGAATGAATAACACCTGTTAAACTCACCTCAACATGTCTTTTACATTTTAACCCACCTTGGGCAATAGAAAAGTCACTGTTGCAAACAGTGCAGCGAGCAACACTGTCATTATTTTTGAGGTTGACTGGAAAGCCCGCCCACAGAGAAAACTGATAGGCCTACTTAGCACAAAGAGAGACCAATCAGCATGCTCTCTGTCACTCTCTTGCTACGTCTGTCACTCGCTCCCACTCCCAAAAATCGATTTCCAGGATATTGTATATAATTTGCAGGCGTCAGGGAGCCGCTATCAATATGCGGGAGACTCCTGGAACTTACAGGAGAGGTGGGATGTCTGCAAGGTTCAAAGGTTCAAGTCCAAAGTTCATTTATCACTAAGGTACGTATACAATATACAACCTTGAGATTCATCTCCTTACGGGCAGCCACAAAACAAGAAACCCAAAAGAACCCATTAAATAAAAGAGGACCAACAAACTCCCAATGTGCAGAGAGAGAGAAAAAAACAAAACATGCAAGCAATAAAAGTAAGCAAATAGCATTTAGAATGAAAGTGAGTCCTCAGACATGAAACCCAGAGCAGGCCCAAAGCCTCAGCCTCAGTTGAGTAAACATCATGGAGTCCTCTGACGAAGCCCAGAGCAGGCCTGAGCCTCAGTTAGAGGTCGTGGTCCCTGATTCCTCCTGCATTATAACATAAGAAATTCTGCAGATGCTGGAAATCCTGAGCAATACACACCAAGCGCTGGAGTATCTGAGAGAGATCAGGCACCATCAATAGGGAAGAATAAATAGACAACACTTCAGGCCAAGACTCATCATCAAGACCACTCTACACTATCAACCCTCGTTCTGAAACTCAAGGTACAATCTTGCAGGCAAAACCTATCTTTAACGTTTCCATCAAAATGGCTGTTTTTCATGTCTAAGACAGGAACTGTGGCTCTGAGTTCGAGCACATGCCTGCTTGTGCGTGCAATGCTGAAACCCGAATATCTGAGTACAACCCACACAGAGGTCAGCAGTGTTTGGAAGTTGCTGCAGTGTCTCTGGTCCGTTCTCACTTTGCTTTCATTTGCACTGTAGGTCATCCTAAACAACTTCAAAATAAATAAATCACGGACTCTGCGAGCACAACAAATTCCCAAAACAGCAATGAAGAAACAATCAACACAAGATGCTGGAAATCCAGAAGAACTCAGACAAAATGCTGGAGAAACTCAACAGGACTCGTAGCATGCAAAGCTGGGGGAAATGCACATTCAACTTTGTGCTGGCCTTTGGAGGATGGTGGAACAGATAGTGGAACTGACATTAATGGTGTTGGGCTAGATGATTCGAGAAAAGGAGGTGACACTCAACGCTTTCTGCCCCTTGTGAAAATTTGCGTGTTATACTTACTAGGAATCTGCCTAAACTGCCAAGCTTGGAAGTCATGATATAATTATCTCATTTGATTAATGTTGATTAAAGGACTAAATATTGAGCCTCAGAAGTTCTGTAATTGCTGGAATAGAAATTGAAACAGTAACTTTCTGACTCGTGAATAGAAAGGCAATCAGAGAGCTACAGTTGCATCTGAGAAGCAGAATCTCGTTCAGCTTTCCTCCTGTTTGTGTTGGAGGCATTGAAGTCACTTGTGCTTCCCCACCCTAGCAGAGAGTACAAACAGAGACTGTACCTGGGACCTTTCCAATTCATCAGACTTAACATCTGCTCTATGTCTCTTTTGTGCAATTATCAGGGGAACCAATACAAACAGTTTTTAAACAGTATCAGTGTTAACACTGAAGTTTTGAGCATAAGCTAAATAACAAAAAAGTGAGGAATATAAATCAGATTCAATTCCACAAGGTACCTTGTCTGAACTGTTGGCTGCCAGTTTTTCTCTTCAGCCAAGTTCTCTGCCGCCGGAGGTCAGACTATACCTCCCCATCATGAATATTGATTGTCTTGGAGAGATAACCTGTGAAGTCTTGATTCTCGTCCAAAACCCCATACCTCCCCCCAAAAGAACTTGTTTGCATCCAATGAAAAGCAGAAGTAATACTGGCTGCATCATTATCATGTCGCCCCAGCACCAATTACATATGGTCGCAGAGACCACATTAACGGGTCTGACAATGCACACACAGTCCCTGTACGATCAGATTGCTATATCGTCCAAACGCTGTGTTGTGCCATCTGGGTCCTAGTGCACTGCACAATACGGTGTTTGGACAAGCTTAAACGCGTGTCCAGATAGACCAGAAAGGCGGGGTGTTGGGACTGAAGACAAGGGTTGGGCCAATTTCACTCACTCTCCCTCAATGTTCACTCCTCTCTCCACAGTATTGAGGCTGTGAGACTGCTCCAGCTGCTGTGCTTCATGTTTGTGAGCTTCACAGCAATTTGCTCCGCTGTATGATGGGCTGAGACCGAGGCTTTGGGCCTACTCTGGCTGCTCTGGGGATTCGCAGCTATGGACTCAATTTGGTTCGGGATGCTGTTGCTTGCTTCTATTGCTTGCATGATTTGTATTTTTTTAATCTCTTTCTCTGTGTATTAAGTGTTGGTCTTTCTTTTTTCATTGGGTTCTTTCAGGTCTCTTGCTTTGTGGCTACCTGTAAACAGTCAAATATCCTCCCCCTTCTTTCTCCCTAGGCCTCCGTCCCATGATCCTCTCCCTTCTCCAGCTGTGTATCCCTTTTGCCAATCAACTTTCCAGCTCTTCGTTTCATCCCTCCCCCTCCTGTCTTCTCCTATCATTTCGGATCTCCCCCTCCTCCTCCCACTTTCAAATCTCTTATTATCTCTTCTTTCAGTTAGTCCTGATGAAGGGTCTCGGCCCGAAATGTCGACAGTGCTTCTTCCTATAGATGCTGCCTGGCCTGCTGCGTTCCACCAGCATTTTGTGTGTGTTGCTTTAATTTCCAGCATCTGCAGATTTCCTTGTGTTTGCGTAATTTACATATACTTTGTTAATTAATGTACTTTGAAACCTTTGAATATCATGCTGCTTTATAGAAAAAATATTATATGGTAGCTACAAGTACAAGTCACCTTCACAGTTACCATCTTCCATGATGTCCTGACTCAATTAATGCAGGTCCACTGTGGTACAGAACATTTCTGTGGAAAGATGTTGGTTTGTCTTTTCATAGGTTTGATCTTCAACATTTTGTTATCGAACGGAACATGTTCTTCTTTGGATGGAAAATCCTACAAAAGGTAGTGGATTCGGTCCTGTACATCATGGGTGAAGCCCTTCCAACCATTGAGCACATCTACATGAAACGCTGTCGTAGGAAAGCAGCATGAATAATCAGAGGTCCTCACCACCCAGGCCGTGCTCTTTTCTCACTGCTGCCATCAGTTAGAATCAGAATCAAATGTAATATCACTGGCCCATGTCGTGAAAATTGTTAACTTTTTGGCAGCAGTACAATGAAATATGTGATAAACAAATACAGAGAAAAAAGCTGGGTCAGGACTCGCACCACCAGGTTCAAGAACAGCTACTATCCCACAACCATCAGGCTCTTGAACAAAAGGGGATAACTACACTCGCTTGCCCATCCATTGAGATGTTCCCACAACCAATGATCTCACTTTAAGATCTCTTTAGGCAACACATACAAAATGCTGGAGGAACTCAGCAGGTCAGGTAGCATCTATGGAAATAAGTAAATAGTCAATGTTTCAGGCTGAGACCCTTCATCAAGTCAAGTCACTTTTTATTGTCATTTCAACCATAAACTGCTGGTACAGTACACAGTAAAAAAGAAACAACATTCCTCCAGGAACATGGTGCTACATGAAACAACACAAAACTACACTAGATTATGCCTGACCCACTGAGTTCCTCCAGAATTTTTTGTGTGTTGCCTTGGATTTCCACCATCTGCAGATTTTCTCATGTTTGTTAAGGACTCTTTGTCTTGTTATTCCATGTTTTCATTATTTATTGCTATTTATTTATATTTGCATTTGCACAGTTTGTCGTCTTCTGCACGCTGGTTGATCTTTCATTGATCCTGTTACTATTCTATAGATTTGCTGAGTGTGCCTTCAGGAAAATGAATCTCAGGGTTGTATGCAATGACATATATGTACTCTGATAATAATTGTTTTACTTTGAACCAGAATGATCCAATGAGGTTATCTAATGAGCTGGCTGATCCCTGTAGAGATGGAGGACCCAAATTCTGACTTTAATATCAATAGTCTTCAGTTATGGTTAATTCATATCTCTGATGATCCCAGGAACTATTTGATCCATTGAGTTTATGGTGGCTCTCAAAGCATTCTTGTAAGTCATTTCTTTTCTGTCACATTTTGACAAGTCACCTCCAACTCACCTGTCACCCACCTATGGCAAGGGTTAATTTAAAGTAGTCAATTTAAAGGTTCACAGGGATGATTCTGGGAGTTAAGGAGTTAACATATGAGGAGTGTTTGGCAGCTTTGGCCCTGTACTCACCGGAATTTAGAAGAATGTGGGGGTGGGGGTATCTCATTGAAACCTACTGAATATTGAAAGGACTAAATAAGGTAGATTGTGGAGAGGATGTCTTCTGTGGTGGGGGTATCCAGAACTAGAGGGCACAGCCTCAAAATTGAGGGGCGACCTTTTAGAACAGAGCTAAGGAAGAATTGTTTTTTAGCCAGACAGTAGTGAATCTGTGGAGTGCTCTGCCACAGACTGTGGTGGAGGCCAAGTCTGTTGGTATATTTAAAGCAGAAGTTGATAGTTTCCTAATTGGTCAGGGCATCAAAGGATATGGTGAGAGGGCAGGTGTATGGGGTTGAGTGGGATCTGCGATCAATCTGGGATAGGTTGGCGGAGCAAATTTGTTGGGCTGAATGGCCTATTTCTGCTCCTATGTCTTATCATCGAATTAACCTACCAGTACATCATCAGATGTGAAGGGAAACTGGAACACCGAAGGCAAGTCCAAACAGTCACAGGGAGAATGTATAGGCATCCCACAGACAGAACGTGAAATCAGGATCAAACCTCGAGTATTATCTGCTGTGCACTGTGCAGCCTCCAAATGGATGTGGTCCTCACCAGCAAGAACAGCCTTTATTGCCCTCCCCACCATGGAGGACATCTGTGAGGAGAGCTGTCACAGGAAAGCAGCATCCATCATCAAGGAACCCTACCATCCAGGCCATGCTCTTTTCTAGCTACTGTATCAGTAAGGTGGTACAGGAACCTCAGGATCCACACCACCAGGCTCAGGAATAGTTACTAGCCCTCAACCATCAGACTCTTGAACAGGGGTGGATAACTTCACTCACCCCAACACTGAACTGTTCCCACAATCTGCGGACTCACTTTCAAGGACTCTTCATTTCTTGTTCTGTCAACAGTACTTATTGCTCATTTATTTTTTATTATTTTGTTTTTTCTTTATGTATTTGCACAATTTGTTGTCGTTTGCACACTAGTTGTTTATCTGCCTTGTTGTTGCAGTTTTTCATTTTGTGTTTCATATTGTGTTTCTTTGTATTTGCTATGAATGCCTGAAAGAAAATGAATATATGTATATGAAAGTGACATAGATGTACTTTGATAATACATTTACTTTGAACTTTATCCCAAATTTTCCCTAACCTGAGTTGCTTTCTTGGTTATTTCTGGGTCAGCTATATTGGTTGTTTTATAATCTCACAAAAGTCAAGCTAGGTAAGGACAACTGTTCTGCTTCCCTATAAATCCACAAGCATTTTTGACCTATGTAACTAACCAGCATTTAATCCCAGATGTACTTATTTATCTGAATCTGAGTTCTCCAGCTAAAGAAAGGGATTTGAACTCACATCTCTAAGTCGATAGTCCAGATCTCAAATATCAATAGAATAATTTCACCATGATGCCACTCTCCCTTTCATTAAACCGGCTATCATTACTGCATCCAATTGTTGTGCCAAGCAAATCTTTCACTTTCTGATGCAACTAATTCAGTAAGAACAGATATTTTTTCTTAAGCACACAGTTAAGCAGGCTTTCTCTGCCTTTTTACCCTTATCCTTGTTACATATGTATGTATGGCATCTTTGCACATTATCCCAAAGAGTTTCACATAAGTGCACATGAAAGGCATTGAGACAAAAAACTGAACATCTGGACAAAGAAGTGGGTTTTAAGGAGTGTCTTAAAGCCCCACTGAAAGTCTTCCATTTTTATTGTATCTTTGGGACTGCCTTTCAGGCATCTATTTCAGAACATCCTAGACCACCTTCTCAGTAGGGCATTCCAGATCAAAGATTTTGCTGTGTGAAAGTGTTTTCCTTATATCATCCAAGGTTCTGGTGCTACATATCTTAAATCTGTTTTCACTGGTTACGGTCAATACTCCTACTAGACACTGTTTCCCTCTCATTTAATTTATCCAAACTCTTCATGATCTTGGAAACATTTTTTCAAATCTCCTTTAATTCCTCCAAAAGAAAAAATCACACACTTTCTGTTCTCTCCATAAAATTGTAATGATTCGTTTCTGATATCAATAAATCTTGACTGTACAATGTCTTCCAAATGTGCAGTGGCCAGAAATGAACATAGTATGACTGTTTTATAAAGGTTGACTTAATTGCCTTGCAATAGATTTTATACCTCCTGCACTTAATAAAGTGGCCACTGAGTATATGTGTGTGGTATTCTGCTTCTGTAACCTATCCACTTCAAGGTTTAATGTGGTGTGCATTCAGAGATGCTGTTCTGCACATTACTGTTGTATTGTGTGGTTATTTGAATTACTTTTGCCTTCCTGTCAGCTTGAACCAGTCTGGCTATTCTCCTCTGACCTCTTTCATTAAAAAGGCCTTTTCGCCCACAGAACTGCTGCTCACAGGATGCTTTTTGTTTATTGTACCATTCTCTGTAAGCCCTAGAGACTGTTGTGACTGAAAATCCCATGAGAGCAACAGTTTCTGAGATACTCAAACCACCCCATCTGGCACTAGCCATCACTTCATGGTCAAAGTCTTTTAGATCTCATATCTTCCCCATTTTGACGTTTGGTCTGAACAACTAGTGTATCTGATAAAGAGGCCACTGTGTGCATATTGCCCACAAACACTTCTGTCCAAGATAAATTCTATTACTGTAACTGAGCCACCGCAGTTATTAAATTGTGTATATTAGTGTTTGCACATGCAAACATTGAAATATCTACGAATAGAATTATTAGATCTACAAACCCACATGTTAACAACACAGAGAAACCTGCCTGCCATTGATTATAAACTCAATAATTGCAAGTATGCACAAACGTCTGAGATATGTGAGCTCTTGGACAAGAAGGCACTTATTTCAAAGGTTCAAAGGTCCAATTTAATGTCACAGAAATGTATACAATACATCCAGAAATGCTTTTTCTTTGCAAACATCCACAAAAACAGAGAACTGTCCCAAAGAATGAACAACAGATAAACGTAAGAACCCCAAAGTACTCCCTACCCAGCTCCCCACCCTCCCGCACGTAAGCGGCAGCGAGCAACCATCCCCCCTCCCCCACAGGCAAAAAAAAGCGAGCATTGGTGCCACCACCGAGCACTCAGCGTGAGCAGATTTCACATCTCTTGTTGTCCTCACACTAGTACTGTATAATTCTGCCATGTCGCTTGCAAAGACATTCCTTTGGCTAGTTAAGAATTGACCAAATTGGTGCAGGAGAAATATGCCTCATATTTCAAAGTGAATGTATTATTAAAGTACATATATGTCACCAAATACAACCCTGAGATTCATTTTCTTGCAAGTATACTCAATAAATCCAATAATAATAGTAGAATCAATGAATGATTGCACCAACATGGCGGACAGCTAGTGTGTGAATGTCAACATACTGTGGAAGAAAAGATGGGGAAGGGGAAGGAGAATGGAAGAAGGGGGAGAAGGGAAGATGGGGAATGGGAAAAAGAGAAAAAGAAAGTAAGAAAGAACATGAGATGACGAATCCTTGAAAGTGAGTCCAGAGGTTGTGGGAACAGTTCAGTGATGGGGCAAATGAAGTTGAGTGAAGTTATCCCCTCTGGTTCAAGAGCAGCCTGGGTGAGAACAACAGATTTCCTTCCCATAAAGATATTAGTGGGCCAGATGGTTTTGTACAACCATTCAATAATTTCATGATATCTGCTTTTCATTTCTACTTGGTGGGATTTGTCCACAAGGTAATTAAACAAGCGACAATCACAACACCACTGCACTCAGTACATAAATAATGTCTTTCTCTGAACTGCTATCAACATTATGTTCTGTAGTTAAACACAATATAGTAAATGTAATTTGCAGTCAAAAGCACTCAGATTAGGCCAACTCATATTGCCTCAGACTAGCAACCTAGCTGGTGCATACTACCACCTATTGTTCACATATCAATCATGCAGCTTGTGATGTCTGCAGCAATACCTTCTGACTTGCATATCAAACAAACAGGAGTAGAGACATTGAAACCCTCTCAATGTTTTCAATGGGACTTAACGCAAAGTTGATTCTTAATCACAGTTTATGTAATTGTAGAATGCTGCAAGAATGCATCATCTGAGGCAAGATAATTTGGTTGAAATGTATTGCTAATAAACATTCTATTTGGGTTAACTTTTTGAAAGTTACTAGTAGTATAAAAAGGGTAACTAAGTTTTAAATTCTGGAGACACATAAACTTCTCAAAGAAGATATATCTCCTCAGCTTTTCCTTGCAGGTTGGTCCATTATCCTGAAATTATGCCTCTTCAATCCAAATCTGGGAAACATTCTCATATGCCAAACCTTTTCAGAATCTTAAATGTTAACATGAACTTACCTAAACTCAACAGATTCCGCAAATGCTTGAATCCTGAGGAACACACACATAAAGTGTGGAAGAAATTCAACGGAACAGGGCACACATCTTTCTTCACCGACCTTCCCCCTTCACCTGGTCGCACCTATCATTGGTCACCTTGTACTCATTACAACCCCCCCCCCCACCCCCCACCACTCCCCGGCCCTCCACTTCCTTATTCTGGCTTCTTCACCCTTCCTCTCCAGCCCTGATGAAGGTTCTCATCCCAAAACATCATCTATTTATCCTTAGACGCTGCTTAACCTGATGAATTCCACCTGCACTTTGTACTGTATGTGTTCTATGAGATTAACTCTCATCCTTCTAAACTCCAGATTATATGAGCATTCCTTTCTTATAGGACAACCATCTCATTCCAGGGTTGAAATTAATTTGTACCATCACTAGAGCAAATATATTCATCCTTAGAGAAGGTCCCCAGCAATGATCTTTCCAAAATCCTTCTACTCTATTCCTCTGGGAATAAAGGACAACATACCATTTGCCATCTTAATTATTTTCTGTATCTGTAAGCTAATCTTAATTATTTTCTGCATTTATCTTTTTCTGAACACTATAAATTACTACTTTCACACTATTTGAATGCTACACTGCATTTCTATTCTTCTTGCCAAAATAGATCAGATTTCCCTTAATTGTACTCCACCCATTATCTTGCTGGCCACTCATGTAACCCAACCATATCACACTGCACACTTTTTAGAAGAGAAATTCGTCCACACAGCTCCAAAACAACGTTGTGCATTTGAAATTCAGGTTAACCTGGAATGGCACAACTATATGAATGCCTTTGAGGCCTGTCAGAAAGTTCATCTCATTTTAGCAGGATTTTCACTCACCCAAACACTTCATTTTCCAGCATAATACTTTCCCAAACATTGTCAAAGTTGTCTAACTAATTCTACTACCATTAAATTAGTGCTATTTAAAGGACCCAACAATGAAATTGAACACTCCTCACCCAAGGTAAGCATCTTCTTTGAACCCAGCCTGCTGAACCCTGTAAACGACCTGCACTCGATGATTTAGAAACTGTTTCTTCCGCTCCGCCATCAGATTTCTGATCTACCCATGAACCCATGAGAACTAGCTCATTATTCCTTTCTTTTGAGAAGTAGAAAATGAAACAATGCTGTAATTATTTTTCGTTGCTTCAAGAACAACCTTGATTTTAAACATGTAGCACAATTGCTTTTTTGTTTCACAAAACATAATGTCTCCTATGCCTAAATTTTTAATTGTTAAGGCCAAGAAAATTATTGCTTCATGTGCTGTAAGAACTTTTCTTCATGCATATTGCTACTGCTTGGGAACTAAACACTGGAACTGTGAAATAATTTAGGAATAATACTTCTAGCGGTCAAAGAGCTGAGATTAGGAACAGCATGCTAGCACCTAACCCAGAGATCATCTTAGACCTCTGCCTTTCGCAGTGTGCACATCGACATCTGAGATGCCTGAAGTACTCTTGTCTTGAATACAAGGGATGTGATGCTGAGGCTTTATAAGGCACTGGTGAGGCCTCACCTTGAGTACTGTGAACAGTTCTGGGCTCCTCATCTAAGAAAAGATGTGCTGGCATTGGAGAGGGTTCAGAGGAGGTTAACAAGGATGATTTCAGGAATAAAAGGGTTATCATATTACAAGAAAGACCGCCATATACAGCGGCCATCATTGTAGTGGCCATCGTTGGAGTGGACTGAGTCGGAGTGGGACGACTTTGGCTCAATCAGGCTTCGGCGAGAAACAGGCAGAGGCGAGGGTAGGTTCCGGTAAGTTTCTGCTTTTCTTTTTTGTTGTTGTTCAGACTAGAGAAAATGCCAGGCAGGATGTTGGAATGCTCCTCCTGCAGGATGTAGGCACCGATACCTGCAAAGAAGTGCATCCAGCTGCAGCTCCTAATAGACTGCGTTAGGGAACTGGAGCAGGAGCTGGATGACCTCTGGATCATTCGGGATGAGCAGTTTATAGATAGTAGCTTCCAGGAGGTAGTTACACCTAAGGAACAGGGCACAGGTAATTCAAAGGAGAAATTTTGAGAGAAATTTCGTCTAGTCCTGATGAAGGGTCTCGGCCCGAAACGTCGACAGTGCTTCTCCTTATAGATGCTGCCTGGCCTGCTGTGTTCCACCAGCATTTTGTGTGTGTTGTTGTTTGAATTTCCAGCATCTGCAGATTTCCTTGTGTTTGCTCTAAGAATAAGGAACCTTGGTTCTCAAGGGATATTGGAACTCTGATAAAGAAGAAGAGAGAGATGTATAACATGTATAGGCAACAGGGAGGAAATAAAATGCTTGAGGAGTATAAAAAGAGTAAGAAAATACTTAAGAAAGAAATCAGGAGGGCTAAAAGAAGACGTGAGGTTGCTTTGGCAGTCAGGGTGAAGGATAATCCTAAGAGCTTCTACGGGTATGTTAAGAGCAAAAGGATAGTAAGGGATAAAATTGGTCCTTTGAAGATCAGAGTGGTCGGCTATGTATGGAACCAAAAGAAATGGGAGAGATATTAAATGGGTTTTTTGCATCTGTATTTACCAAGGAAACTGGAATGGAGTCTTTGGAAACAAGGCAAATGAGTAGGGAGGTCATGGAACTTATACGGATTAAAGAGGAGGAGGTGCTTGCTGTCTTGAGGCAAATCAGAGTAGATAAATCCGCAGGACCTGACAGGGTATTCCCTCGGACCTTGAAGGAGACTAGTGTTGAAATTGCAGGGGCCCTGGAAGAAATATTTAAAATGTCGATATCCATGGGTCAGGTGCCGGAGGATTGGAGGATAGCTCATGTAGTTCTGTTGTTTAAAAAAGGCTCAAAAAGTAAGCCAGGAAATTATAGGCCAGTAAGTTTGACATCGGTAGTAGGTAAATTATTGGAAGGAATACTAAGAGATAGGATCTACAAGTATTTGGATAGACAGGGACTTATTAGAAAAAGTCAGCATGGCTTTGTGTGTGGTAGGTCATGTTTAACCAATCTATTAGAGTTTTACGAGGAAGTTACCAGGAAAGTGGATGAAGGGGAGGCAGTGGATGTTGTGTACATGTACTTCAGTAAGGTCTTTGACATGGTCCCACATGGGAGGTTAGATTCAGTCGCTAGGTATACATGGAGAGGTAGTAAGTTGGATTAGACATTGGCTCAATGGAAGAAGCCAGAGAGTGGTAGTGGAGGATTGCTACTCTGAGTGGAGGCATGTGACTAGTGGTGTGCCACAGGGATCAGTGCTGGGTCCTTTGTTATTTGTCATCTGTATCAATGATCTGGATGATAATGTGGCAAATTGGATCAGCAAATTTGCTGATGATACAAAGATTGGAGGTGTAGTGGACAGTGAGGAAGGTTTTCAAAGCTTGCAGAGGGATTTGGACCAGTTGGAGGAATGGGCTGAAAAATGGCAGATGGAGTTTAATGCGGACAAGTGTGAGGTATTGCACTTCGGAAGGTCAAACCAAGGTAGAACATACAAGGTAAATGGTAGGACACTGAGGAGTGCAGTAGAACAGAAGGATCTGGGGGTACAGATACATGATTCCCTAAAAGTGGCATCACAAGTAGATAGGGTCGTAAAGAGAGCTTTTGGTACATTGGCCTTTATAAATCAAAGTATTGAGTATAAGAGTTGGAATGTAATTGTGAGGTTATTTAAGACAATGGTGAGACCGAATTTGGAGTATTGTGTGCAGTTTCGGTCACCTAATTACAGGAAGGATATTAATAAGGTTGAAGGAGTGCAGAGAAGGTTTAGAAGGATGTTGCTGGGACTTGAAAAACTGAGTTACAGAGAAAGGTTGAATAGGTTAGGACTTTATTCCCTGGAGTGTAGAAGAATGAGGGGTGATTTGATAGAGGTGTATAAAATTATGATGGGTATAGATAGAGTGAATGCAAGCAGGCTTTTTCCACTGAAGCTAGGGGAGAAAAAACCAGAGGTCATGGGTTAAGGGTGAAGGGGAAAAGTTTAAAGGGAACATGGGTGGGGGGGGGCTTCTCCACACAGAGAGTGGTGGGAGTGTGGAATGAACTGCCAGATGAAGTGGTGAATGCGGGCTCACTTTTGAAATTTAAGAAAAACTTGTTCAGGTACATGGATGAGAGGGGTTTGGAGGGATATGGCCCAGGTGCAGGTCAGTGGGACTAGGCAGAAAAATGGTTCGGCACAGCCAAGAAGGGCCAAAAGGCCTGTTTCTGTGCTGTAATGTTCTATGGTTCTATGGTTCATATGATGAACGTTTGATCTCTCTGGGTCAGTACTCGCTGGAATTTGGAAGGATGATGGGGGGGGGGGGGGTGTGGAATCTCATTGAAACCTTTCGAAAGTTGAAAAGCCTAGAGAGAGTAGATGTGAAAAGGATATTTCCCATGGTGGGGAAGTCTAGGACAAGGGGGCACAGCCTCAGGATAGAGGGGCGTCCATTTAAAACAGAGATGCGGAGAAATTTCTTTGGCCAGATTTGTGGAACTTATTACCACAGGCAGCTGAGGAGGCCACGTGGTTGGGTGTATTTAAAGCAGAGATTGATAGGTTCTTGATTGGACAAGGCATTAAAGGTTACAGAGAGGAGGGTGGGGAGTGGAGCTGAGGAGGGAGAAATAAAAGGATCAGCCATTATTAAATGATGGACCAGACTCGATGGGCCAAATGGCCTAATTCTACTCCTATGTCTTTTGGCATTATGAAGTGATAATGGCTACTAGATGGTGATACATCTCAGAGCCATCAGCTCTCAATTACCTCAACACTGAACTTTTCCACTATCTACGTACTCACTTCAAGGACTCTACAGCTCATATTTTCAATATTATTTATTTGTTTGTTAGTATTTTTGGTAATTGCACAATTTATCTTTTTATGCACGTTGGTTGTGCATCTATCTGTGTGCAGTTTTTCATTGCTTCTATTGGGCTTCTTTTTATCTATGGTGAGAAGGCAATGTCCATCATTATGGACCCCATTCACCCAGGACATGCCCTCTTCTCATTGCTACCATCAGGAGCCTGAAGGTACATGCTCAATGATTCAGGACCAGCTTCTTCCCCTCAAGTTCCCCTTCAAGACGTTGAAGATGCCCTCAATAGTAGGGAGGGTTATGCCTGAGATGGCTCTAGCTGAGTCTACAACCCTCTGTGGCTTCTTTCAATCCTGCATGTTGGAGCCGCTTTACCAGAAAGCTTCCCCGTGTACATCTGTAGAAATTTGCAAGAGTCTTTTCTGACACACCAAATTTCCTTAGATTCCTGATGAAATGAGAAAAGCTGGCCTGCCCTCTTCATTATTGCAACAATGTACTGGGTGCAGGATAGATCCTCTGAGCTGTTGACGCCCAGGAACATGCAGCTGCTCACCCTTTCCACTGTTGACTCCTCAATGAGGACTGATGTATATTCACCCGATTCCCATTTCTGAAGGCCACAGTCAATTCCTTGGTCTCGCTGATGCTGAGTACGAAGTTGTTCCTGCAAAACCATTCAACCAACTTATCTGTCCCTCCCCTGTACCACTTCTCAACGCCACTGAGATTCTGCCAACAGTAGTCAGACAAGTTTATAGACGGCATTTGAGCTGTGTCTAACCACACAGTCATGAGAAATTAATTGTGGTTAAGATTAGTTGACATCTCAATGTTAATGCTTAAGTTTTATAGAAGGACTTCTGGAAGGGTAAGACAAAGGAACACATACTAATTCTCATAGAGGGATCAGAGGTGAGACTGAGCAGTTTCAAGTTCCTGGGTGTACTGACCTGCTTCCAGGGTCAGTACAGTCAACAATGATGTCTTAATGCGTCTAAGTGAACTATCACTGCTTAAATCTGACGGAAACAACACCGATTGTGGTCGGAAGTGCCCAAGTAGGATACCACAGTGGAAATGTGGGTGCAGATCGGGGTTACAAGTGCGTTTAAGGAAACGGAGTTTTAAACTCCCAATACCGACTATCTTGCTGGCGAACGTGTGGTCTCTGGTGAATAAAATCGATGATCTCAGAGCCAGGGTGCTGAATCAGAGAGATTCAGAGGGACACACCACGTGTGTCCTTTGTTTCACAGAATCCTGGTTAACCCCTTCTGTACTGGATGCAGCAATTCAGATCAATGGGTTTACTATACACCATCAGGATAGATCTATAGAGTCTCTCAAAAGCAGAGGTGGTGGAGTATGCCTCATGATCAACTCTTCTTGGTGCACAAATATATCAATGCTGTCCCAATTTTTCTCACTAGACCTGGAATATCTAGCAGTTAAGTGCCTTCCTTTTTTACCAACTGTGGGAGTTCTCCAGGGACATTTTGGTAGCAGTATACATTCCACCTCAGGGCAATGTCAATCAGACTTTAGATCATTGCTACACCAACATCAAGAATGCCTATCATGCTATTCCATGCCCTCACTTCAGGAAGTCTGATCACCTGGCTGTACTTCTGCTCATGGAGTATAGGCAGAGACTGAAGACTGCAGCACCAGTAGTGAGGACCAAGAAGGTATGGACAAGGGAAGCACAGGAGCACCTACAGGACCGACTTTGAATTAGTCGACTGGACTGTATTCAGGGATTCATCTTCAAAGCCGGATGAGTATGCTGCAGTTGTTACCGACTTCATTAAAACCTATGTGGATGGGTGTGTGCCTACAAAGACTTACTGTACATTGTCAAGCTGTGGATGAACCAGGAGGTACGTCATCTGCTGAAGGCTAGATCTGTGGCATTCAAGTCTGGTGACCCAGGCCTGAACCAAAAACCAGGTATGATTTGCAGACAGCTATCTCAAGGGTGAAGAGGCAATTTCAAATAAGGTTGGAGGTGACATTGGATGCACGGCAGCTCTGGCAGTGTCTGTAAGGCATTACTTCCTATGAAGTGAAACCCAATAGTATGAACAGCAGCGATGCTTCACTACCAGATGAACTCACCACCTTCTATGTCCGCTTTGAAAGGGAGAACATAACTACAGCTGTGACAATCCCGGCTGCACCTGATGACCCTGTGATCTCTGGCACAGAGGCTGATGCTAGGCTGTCTTTAAAGAGAGTGAACCTTTGCAAGGTGGAAGGTCCTGATGGAGTGCCTGGTAAGCTCTGAAAACCTGTGCCAGCCAATTAGTGGGAGTATTCAAGGACATTTTCAACCTCTCACTGCTATGGGCGGAAGTTCCCACAAGCTTCAAAAAGGCAACAGTTATCCCAGTGCCTAAGAAGAATAATGTGGGCTGCCTTAATGACCATCGCCCCATAGCACTCACATCAACGGTGATGAAATGCTTTGAGAGGTTGGTCATGACTAGACTGAACTCCTGCCTCAGCAAGGACCTGGACCCATTACAATTTCTCTATTGACACAATCTCAATGGCTCTCCACACAGCTTTAAACCACCTTTATTTCAGGATGCTATTCATCGACTATAGCTCAGAAGTTGCAGAACCTGAGCCTCTACCTCCCTATGCAATTGGATCCTTGCCTTCCTAACTGGAAGACCATAATCTGTGCAGATTGGTGATAACACATTAACACATTCCCCCCCCCCCCCCCACTGACGGTCAACAGTGGCGCACCTCAGGGGTGTGTGCTTAGCTCTGCTCTCAATATACTCATGACTGCGTGGCTATGCGCAGCTTAAATACCATCTATAAATTTGCTGACAATACAGCCATTGTTGGTAGAATCTCAGGTGGTGACGAGAGGGCGTACAGGAGTGAGATATGCCAACAAGTGGAGTAGTTCCGCAGCAACAACCTGGCACTCAACGTCAGTAAGACAAAAGGGCTGATTGTGGACTTCAGGAAGGGTAAGACGAAGGAACACATACCAATCCTCATAGAGGGATCAGAAGTGGAGAGAGTGAGCAATTTCAAGTTCCTGGGTGTCAAGATCTCTGAGGATCTAACCTGGACACTACCTCACTTTTTTTAATATATGCTATTTCTGTGTTTTGCACATTTTTAATCCATTCAATATACATATACTGTAATTGATTTACTTATTTATTATTATTTTTTTCTCTTCTATATTATGTATTGCATTGAACTGCTTGCTGCTAAGTTAATAAATTTCACATCACATGCCGGTGATAATAAACCTGATTCTGATTCAAGATCTCTGAGGATCTAACCTTGGTCCCAACATATTGAAGCAGTTATAAAGAAGGCAAAACAGCAGCTAAACTTCATGAGGAGTTTGAGGAGATTTGGTATGTCAACAAATACACTCAGAAACTTCTGTGGGATTAGGTAAAAGATATTTACAGAAGGCAAGAAAGGAAGGTGGATTGGCATTGCCTAATTTTAGATTTTATTATTGGGCAATTAATATTCGATATTTGAAATGTTGGTTAAGGGATTGGGATTTATCTCCTAGCCCTCATTGGGTAAATCTGGAAACTAAATCTGTACAAGGATTTTCATTGGGTTCTATTTTAAGGACTTCTCTTCCCTTTGCTCTTTCTAAATTGCATAAATGAATTGACAATCCGATAATCAAACACACTTTACGTATATGGTTTCAATTTTGGAAATTTTTTGGGTTGAATCAATTTGCTTTAACTATTCCTATTGTATCCAATTTCTTTTTCCATCCTTCTATTATGGACCAAGCTTATTCAGCTTGGAAGACTAAAGGAATACTAGGATTTTCTGATTTATTTTTGGATAATTGTTTTATGTCTTTTGAACAATTATCTAATAAATATAATTTGCCTAGATCTCATTTTTTTAGATATTTACAGATTAGGAATTTCTTAAACACTGTACCTTTCTAAATCTTGATTCTTCGGGTATTTTGGAGAAATTGTTAGAACTAAATCCTTTTCAGAAAGGTGTAATATCAAATGTTTACAATATAATTATGAAAATATGTTCAGAGGCCTTTTATAAGATTAAAAATGATTGGGAAAGAGAAATTAACTTTACTATCCCTATTGAGAATTGGGATAAAATTTTTCAATTAGTTAATTTATCCTCTATATGTGCTAAACATTCATTGATACAGTTTAAAGTTGTGCACAGGGCTCATATGTCCAAGGATAAATTGGCTCATTTTTATTCCCATATAAATCCTATATGTGACAGATGTCATTCTGAGATAGCTTCTTTAACTCATATGTTTTGGTCATGTCCGCTTTTGAAAAAATATTGGAAAGACATTTTTGATATTATTCCCACGGTATTGAACATTGATTTACAACCTCATCCTATTACTGCAATCTTTGGTTTACCAATGATGGAGTCAATCCATTTATCTTCTTCTGCTTGTCGGATGATTGCATTTCTTACATTAATGGCTAGAAGATCTATTTTGTTGAATTGGAAAGAAATTAATCCCCCTACCGTATTTCATTGGTTTTCTCAAACTATGTTATATCTAAATTTGGAGAAAATTAGAAGTGTCGTATATGACCCTTCTATTAAATTTGAAAAGATTTGGAGGCCATTTATTCAATATTTTCACATGATGTAATTTGACCCTGTTCCAATCCTATTTGTTTTTCCGGTTTTGATTATAGATATGTTGAGAGGATCGGAGTTGGGGACACTGATGATTTTGTATTTTTTTATAGATACTATAAACAGCCCATTTTTTTTTCTTTATTAGTTAGTGGTTAGTTTGTTAGATTAGTTTTTTTAGGGTAATAATATTTTTTTTCTTTTTCTCTTTTCTGTTTTTTTTTCAACATGATATACCTAGTTTTTTTTTTGTTTTGTTTATATGATATTTGTATCATTCATGATTTGGGAAGACTTAACTATATTGTACTTATTGCTTGTGTATCCTTTTATGTTCATTTTAATTTTGTAAATTTGTAATCCCATTATCTATGTACTAATCTTAACATGTTGATATTAATAAAAAGATTGAAAAAGAAAGAAACTTCTGTGGATGTATTGTGGAGAGCATTCTGACAGGCTGCATCACTGTCTGGTATGGGGGGTGGTGGGCTACTGCACTGGACCGAAAGGAGCTGCAGAGGGTTGTAAATTTAGTCGGATCCATCTTGGGTATTAGCCTACAAAGTACCCAGGACACCTTCAGGGAGTGGTGTCTCAGAAAGGCAGCGTCAATTATTAAGGACCTCCAGCACCCAGGGTAAGCCCTTTTCTCACTGTTGCCATCAGATAGGAGGTACAGAAGCCTGAAGGCACACACTCAGTGATTCAGGAACAGTTTCTTCTCCTCTGCCATCCGATTCCTGAATGGACATTGAATCTTTGGACACTACCTTTTTTAAGGTGTGTTATTTCTGTTTTTTTGCACGATTTTTAAGCTATTCAATATCCGCATGATGTTTTGATTTACTTATTTATTTATTATTATATTTAGTTTTTTTCTACTGTGTTGTGTATTGCATCGAACTGCTGCTGCTAAGTTAACAGATTCCATGATACATGCCGGTGATAATAAATCTGATTCTGAGTAATTTATTATGGTTTGTAAACCAAGATTTAAAGTTTGGTTCATAACTTGTTATGTGCTAAATAAATATACTGAACAAATTCCTGAGGCAGTAACTCAAAATCTCTCTCCCTGGAGAGAGAATGAATTGCAATCAGGTTCCAGGTCAAGTGGTCCAGATGATGCAGTATGTTTGGCTAAGTTTAAATACTTCATCTGTTTTTGAAAATTATTGTGGCTACACAGCCAAATTGTGCAATGTTATATAACCAATGCCAAATAAGAACACTTCAGACTTGCCTATCAACAAAGGCATAATTTATTGAATTTGGCCAAAACATTATTCCTCTGAAGATAATCTACACGACACTGAGAAATTAACATCTTCAAATATTCTTTAATTCTTTATCACAAGCAATTCGAAACATATGAAATGTGTTGTTTACATTAACAGACATCCCACCTCTCCCGGAAGTTCCGGGAGTCTCCCGCATATTGATAGCAGCTCTCTGATGCCCGTAAATTATATACAATATCCTGGAAATCCATTTTTTTGAGAGGGAGAGGGAGAGTAAGAGCAAGAGGGAGCATCCTGATTGGTCTCTCTTTGTGCTAAGTAGACCTATCAGTTTTCTTTGTGGGCGGGCTTTACAGTCGACCTCTCTCTCTCTTTCATTGTCCATCAGTTCAGTTTACTGTCCTGCTGCGCCATGGCAGAGTGTTCCAAAAAAAGAAAATATAAAACATACTTCACCCCAGACTACACTAAAGTGTACCCCTGCCTAACAGGGGTCAAAAATAATGACAGTGTTGTTCGCTGCACTGTTTACAACAGTGACTATTGCCCGTGGTGGGTTAAATGGCTGTAAAAGACATGTTCAGGTGAGTTTAACAGGTGTTATTCATTCACTAGCATAGCTAATGTTATTTAAACTGGCTGGCTAGCTGCTAAGGAGCTACTCTATTGATGTCCTACGTGATGAGGTCAAACTCCCTGTAGACTTGCTTAAAATTGTAATAGAATAAAAAAAACTCCATGATGATATAAGTAAATATTTTAATGTCACATTTTCTGCATATACCCAACTTGGTTTACAGATTAGACAAAATCACTAAACAAAGTATTATATACACCCCTGGAGGTCGACGGGGTGGGGTGGGGGGGGAGGGGATATGGGGTTGCGGAGGGGCGGGGATGCTACCTCCCCGAAATGAGTTTTTGCAGGGGGGGGGGATGTCTGCATTAACAACCAACAGACGGAAGGATATACTGGGGGCAGCCCGCAAGTAATTTTCCATTTTGGTGATTTGGTAGTTTCCCAACAGCTTGGTTTACTTTTCACTCTAGATTTCAGTATCTCCAATCAATACTTGTAAAATCAATATCCGGTGTCTCCAATCAATATTTTAAGTCCTATTCAATTCAGCAATCGGCTTTCTGATCAATCTGCGTAGGTAAATTGTGCTCTGTGTTGCCGCTGTGCAGGCAGCAAATATTCTATATTAAGTTTGAAGGGTATTTTATATTTCCGGCAAATATAAAATAGAGGCATTTGTGCCTCTATTCAATCCCGCCCTTTGGTTTAGTTCCCTCCCCTCGTGCACCACCTCAATAACCCGGGCAATTCGGCATCTGCATCTTGTGTCTGCCAGCAGTAACTGTTGACAAGCTTTGCCTGGGCTGCGCGTATTCCGGCATTGCTTGTGACGCCGGTTCCGGGTCCGAAGCCATGGCGGTGTGCGCTGGTTCTGCAGGCGCGGCCAAGTTGCTGCAGTTCATCAGGTTTATCGGGCAGTTGAAGGTTGGTGCGGGTCCCGGGAGGGGTTTAGCTGCCACCCCACGCTTTGCTTCCCGTTCTCATTGCGTCCCGCGGTGTCACCCCCCTCCCCGTTCACGTGGCGGTCCGAAGCAGTGCTCACCCACAGCCATCCCTTTCGCTCGGCGTCCCAGATCACCGTTCAGCCCGCCCCCCTCACGGTTTACGTAGCCTTCCGAGGCACCGGTAACCCTCCTGTGCCGTTCCCTCTGCACTTGGCGTTCCGCGGCACCAGTGCCACCCTGTCGGTAGACCTGCATTTACTCAGCCAAGTGGTTAAGGCGTTGGTCTAGTGATCTGAAGGTCGCTAGTTCGAGCCTCAGCTAAAGCAGTGCGTTGACTCCTTGAGCAAGGCACTTACCACATGTTGCTCTGCTAGACACCGGTGCCAAGCTGTATCGGCCCTTGCCCTTCCCTTGGACAACATCGGTGGCGTGGAGAGGGGAGACTTGCAGCTTGGGCAACTGCTGGTCTTCCATACAACCCTGCCCAGGTCCGCACCCTGGAAACTTTCCAAGGTATAAATCCATGGTCGCTCCAGACTAATAGATGCCTATCTATCTGTACTCAACCTGTGGTGTATATTCACTCGTACCAAAGGGTCATTTGGCCCAGCTATTACCACGGTAATAGGAGCTTAAACGATCTCCCCATGGCTGCATGGGTTTCCTCCCACAGTCCAAAGACCTACCGGTTGGTAGGTTGAATACAGATTGACAGTTAGGCTAAGATTAAATTGGTGATGCTGAGCTTTGCGGCAGGAGAGGTCCATTCCGTGCTGCATCTCAATACACAAACAGTAAGAAAGAAGCCAAACTCAGTAGATCATTTCATTATAGTGACAGTGTGTTACTCTTGCTAACTCTTTGTCAGCTGACACTTTACGCCTGAGGCACAGTCCTTTCATTTTGCAGGTCCTCTTTAAAGCTGCTACCCTGTTGAAAGTAACATTTTGGTGTTTTAACTGGTGAGACTGGGGCAATGCTGTCGGTCAGAAATTTATAGTGTAGGGCAGTAAAGCAGGTACCACATTCTAAAGTATCCATGAGTTCACCTGCTGGATTAACATTGGGTGAAGTGAAGTCCCTGTTGAGGCTTTTCCTTCATCTGAGGAACTTAGAGTATCAAGAGCAGTTAGAGTAAATTGTAGATGTGTGATGGATATAATATACTGAAATTAATCTGAAGAAAGTAATAATCTGTTTGTTTCTGCAGAGAGTATCTCGAACAGGTTGGGTTTATAGAAATGTGAAAAACCCGGAGAGTGTGTCAGACCACATGTACCGGATGGCTATTATGGCATTCTTAATTGAAGATCCAAACCTCAACAAAGAAAGGTGTAGTACCTCAGAATCATAAGTTTATTTAAATTCTAACGTTGAAATGAAGTTTTGCTATTTAAAGATTTAATAGTCAGCCATTTTCAGTTCTTTCTTTTAAGTGTATATCAAATAGATGATACACATTCCGATTACATTAATTTTTAAAAGACTAATATCATAAATTCTCTGAATTTTAGAACAACTTTTTTTCACAGTAGCCCATTCTGGTGATTCTGTCATTGTTGTTGCTTGTTAAGATTCAGGCCACAGTAACCCATGTTTGTTTGGATATGAAGCGGTTGGAGATGTGTGAAGCAATGGCACTTTATAATGAAACCATTTTCCTTGGATGGTTTTTCAATTACTAATTTATTTTCTAGTTCTTTGTTGATATACTAAATCTTCATAAAATCTGTTTTGTATTGGAGATGGTAAAGATTTGGAGCCTCTTCAGGGGACCTGTTTATTTGTATGGAAAATAACTCCAACAGATTATGGTTATTTTTTGTTCAGAGGAATTTAAGGATGACATCAGACTGAAAAAGGCATACAGTGTCAATCGCATTAGTGACATCATTATCAAAGGATTGGGAAATTTTTAGAAATCAGCAAAGGGTGACTAAATTATTTTAAAAATGATATGACCATCAACCAGCAAATAATAAAAACAGCAAAAACATCCAGCAGTTATAAAAAAAATAACTAAATGTCAGTCACTTTGATAATAAGACTGAGAAATTAATAATGGGAAGTAGAGAAATGGCAGAGGTTCTGAAAATATTTTGCTTTGAGTTTGTTTTCATGCTAGAAGATACTAAAAAAAATCTGATCATGGGAACTCCAGAGGGAGAATATAAAATAATCTCGATTGCTATATAACTCGCACAAAATGCTAGAGGAACTCAGCATGCCAGACTGAGTTCCTCCAGCATTTTGTGTGTGTGTTGCTTGGATTTCCAACATCTGCAGATTTTCTCTTGTTTCTTTTGCTATATAATAACATACAGGCAAGTTAATGTTAATAGGTCAACAATTACCCCCAGTCCAATGGTCTATAAAGGTGGCAAAAGTCTTAAAAATTTTTTGACTGCAGAGATAGTGATTTCATATTGGGTGACTAACCAAAATTCCTTAGATTCTGGAGTGGCCCAGTGGCCTCTTTCTGTACCCCAGGGAGGATGGGTTTTGAAAACCATAAATGCAATGCCTCTAATCAGAGTCCATAAGCAGGAAACTATAGGCTGGTTAGCCTAATGTCTGTCATTGGGAAAACCGGAACTCATTATTAAGCATATCTAAAATGTTAAAAGATAATTGATCAGTCAGCACGGTGTTATGATAAGGCAGTCATATTTGGCAGATGCTTGATTTGTAAAATCCGTGTGTTATGAGGATGAAAGGGAAATAGAAGATCCAGCGTGTCTGGATTTCCAGAAGGCACTTGATTAGTTGCCACAAAATAGTATATTGTGCATACAAAATGACACAGGCTTGGGAATAATCGATTGGCCTGGCAGTGGGGTGACTAAAAGCAAGCTGTGTCAGGATGAATAAATCAGTGTGAACTGGCAATCATAACTATTAGTATGCTTGAGGGCCTCAGCTATTAATAATCTATATTAGAGAGTTAGGATGCTGGTGAATATTGGAGACTTGATTGCAGTCAAGCTGATGATACAAAGGTAGGGTAGGAAGTTCGTGAGGTCACAAAGAATCTAAATGTAGTGATATGGCAAAAAGCTGTCAGATGTCATATGGGAAAAAGTGAGGTCATCAACTGTGGAGGCTAGCGTGAAATGAACAAAGTTGTTATTTAAATAGGGTGAGAACATAAAATCCTGCAGTACAAAGCGATCTGGTATCTTGTCACACAAAACACAAGCAGTTAGCTTGTTTGTACAGCATTTACTAGGGAAGGTTACTGAAATGTTGGCCTTTTTCCAAGAAGTATGGAGGATACAACTTTACAAGGAGTTGTTGAGACTGCAGCTGGAGTTCTGGATGTAATCTTGGTCTCCAGATTTAAGGATACGCTTCCATTGGCAGTAGTGCAGAGAAATTTTGCAGTGTTAATTTCTGGGATGACTGGATTCATGGATGAAGTATAGAAGAATGAGAGACGATGATCACATTAAAACATGCCAGATCTAAAAAGGGGCTGAGGAGGGGATTCCTCACAGTATAACCCCCCATGCGATATCTAGAACTTCAGGCAGAGTTTCAGAATACTTCAAGCAAGAGAGGAGGTCTTGGACCTTTGAAATTCTTCAGTCCAAAGAGCTGTGAGGCAGGCTTTCTGAATATATTCAGTGTAGAGACTGACAGATATTTGTATCGCAGTATGGTAATGTAGCAGTTAGCACTACACTATTAAAGCTCAGAGTTCAATTCCTGATGCTGTTCTGTTGGAGTCTCTGTACGTCCTCCCTGTGGAATGTGTAGGTTGTCCGCAGGTGTTGCAGTTTCCTCCCACAGTCTAAATACATATCGAGCAGGTTAATCGGTCAGTGTAAATTGTGACGTGATTAGGTTAGGGTTAATTGGGGCTGTGGAGTTGCTGGGGCAACGTGGCTCAAAGGGCCAGAAGGGCCTACTCTGTGCTATATCACTAAATAAATTAAAACTAACTAACTAAATAAATAAATACAAAGGAGTTAAAACGTTTGGGGAGAGATTGGAAAGCGACATTGAGACGGGAAAAGATCAGTTAGGATTGCATTGAATAGTGGAACAGTCTGGAGATTCAAATTCAGATGTATTTATCATGTGTACATTGAAACATACAGTGAAATGTGTTATTCACATTAACAAATAACACGCAAGGACTTGCTGGGGGCAAGTGTTGAGCAGATTCCAGCACCCAACATAGCACACCCATAATGTCCAGTAGAACAACACAAACACTTACTTGATCACTTATTTCTCTCCTGTCTCTTATGTTCTTCTATCTATTATTTTGCAGGTGCATTAAATTAGCCCTCGTTCATGATATGGCAGAATGCATTGTGGGTGACATAGCGCCAGCAGACAATATTAGTAAAGAAGAAAAACATAGAAGAGAAGAAGTAGGTTCCAATGGAGACTTCACTGGTTGAATTTCCCAAGTGGATGGTTTTGGGTACTGCTGGGATTTCTTATTTTAGGGTTCATGTGTTCAATGCAGTGTGTTTCTACATTTCAAGTCAAATGTTAACAGAAAGCAGCTACAAATGTTGGGATATTTTTCAAAACCCACTGTGACTTTATTTCATATTCTTCCCTCTTTGCCTTCTGACTAAAGTAAGGTTTGGATCATTAAGGTGATTTTTGTAAGGAATGGGAAATTTGTTGGCAGAGGACCCATTTTGCAGGACCAATCAAAGACAGAGCTCTCCATTAATGAAGACATTTTGTTTTACCAATACTGTTGAAAGGACATTATAGAGGATTACTGTGTGCATTGGTTCATGCATACCTTGAAGGCTAGTTTGATCATAAACTATCCAAGTTTACATTGTGCTCAATTAAACATTGTATCACAAATTAAGTATGTAGTTTCATATGTACATGATGCCTGGGTATGTCTAGTCCAGTGGTATTTATACCCCTATAGTTTGTCCCTCCTGATTGGTTAGTCCTCATCCAATCAGCTTTCCGCTCTCCCACTTTGTTTACCATCAAATTCCAGTTCTTACTTAGAGTGAAACCTTCATCTTTGTTAAAATTCTTTTCTTCTAGTTTTCTTTCAATGGCTTCCTTTACCCAAAGGCCATTGTGAATACCGTGTTCTGCTACTGCTGATTTTTCCAGATAACCCAGATGGATACACATCCTGTGCTCCTTGATGCTGGTTTCCACTGTCCATCCTGCCTGGCTGCTCTGCATTCACAGGGAATCTTGTAAACACTTGCCGTCATGAGTCCCAGTTCATCTTTGACCTGCATAAGCTGTGAATTGAGCTTCCTTATGGGTTTGTGGATGGTATTAATCCGATATTTTTTCAGGATCCTGGTGATCCTTCCAGAAGCCATAGAAATATAGGGAAGATAGGTGGTAGCAAAGGGTTCCTCTTCGTTGTCAGGTGACCTGGTTTGTCTGTCAGCCCTTTTAAGGGCCCGATTGATTTCCTTAATCTTGTAGTCATTCTGTAGGAACGTCATGCAAAATCGTATTATTTCCTTGGGGAGACTTGCTGGTTCCTAAATAGTTTTCACACAGTTAATCAAAATAGAAGGAACTGCTCTACGTTGGGAGGTGTGAATGTGGCTGTTATTGTTGAGGTATAAGCCTGTGTGAGTGGATTTCTGTTAGACGCCATTCTGAGGCTGATGTCCGGCTTGTGTCATATTAGAATGTCCAGGAATGGGAGACAACCATTTGTCTCCATCTCCATTGTAAGTTGAATGTTTGAATGTACTGTATACTGTTGAGATGGGCATGGAACTGTTGGAGTACCTGGAGTTCATGAAGCCACGCTACAAAGGTGTCATCGACATGTTTGAAGAAGCGCTAGGGGCATAAGAAAGATTAACTCCGAGCCCTCTCCAATAGTCCTCAATGTAGAAATTAGCAATAGTCGGCAACAAGGGTGATCCCATGGCCACTTGGTCATATACACCCGGAAAGCACTAGATCCTTTTTCATGGTATAATCAAGCTTCATATTACTTTAAATAGACCCGTTTTCCTGTAACTAATTGGAATATGGTATTTCTTAGCTGGGCAATTCTTCTACAGTTGTTACTGCAACCCAGCATTTTTCTTTCATTGATACTACTGTATCCAGCAATATCCTAGTTTAATTAAGCACTCCCTGTGATCTTTGAAAGCAAATTTTGCTACATCTTCCAGCTTCTCTCTTTAGTTCTCCCACATTTCTTGCATTAGCTGGTTAAAAATGATCTTGACAACGATCTGGCTTGAGTAAAACAGAAAAGCTTCAAATGTTGAAACAAAATTCTTGAAAATGTAGCATCCAAAGGTATTTTTTATATTTTGAGCTTGGATCCTCTTCTTGAGTTTAAAGGTAAAATATAAATAGTGATACTTAAGTTTGAAAACTGCAAAGGACAAAAAATAATCAAAAGGGAATGAATGACCTATAGACTATGGGGAAAACAGAATGTAAAAGGTCATCAGGGGATGATAAGAGGATAATAAGAATTTCCTGATACTGAAAGAACAAAATGATTCACAAATGTGAAAATGAGGAAAAACTGTAATTTATAAACATGAAAAAACAGCTGGCAATACTCTGCGCTTCCCATTTTCAAAAAGAAAATAATCAGACTGTGGGCTCACTCCCCAGTGCACATTAAATATCATTGCATTTAAGTTATGTTATTGCTTCCTTTGGATAATATGCATTAATGAAATTTTTTTATGTTTTTATGGTAGGAGGCTATGAAATGTTTAACAGCACTCTTAAACAATGATGCAAGTAAAGAGATCTTGGAGCTTTGGCAGGTGAGTTACTCACTGAATATTATTTGTTTTTGTAAATTACAACAGGAATTCTCTCTTGTTCTTCATTGTTTTATGAGAGTGTAGGATTTCTCAAATTTGTTGTTACTTACCCCGTAACTGGTTGTCTAACCAGCAGAGAAAGAAGAATCCATTGGAGTCTGGTGGTACCAAACTAAAGGTGTTTATTAATAAAAATAAGCAAAACCATATCAATAATGCAAATATACATATAAAACAAGTTAGCAGTAATAAACCTAAAAATGTAGGAATAATAATAATAAGCAATAATAAACAAGCTCTATCAATGTCTAGGGGTAAATAAATTGTCATAGAAAAGTATAAAGTTCAGTTCAGTTCATGAGTGCTGATGTAGTTATGGTTGTTGTAATCGTTGGAGAGAGAGCGAGCGAGCGAGATGTAACAGCTACAGCAGCCAAAGCTTCCTTTGCTTTCTTAATCTGTCATATTGTTGTTATGGTGGCCATTCAGTTATGACCCCTCTGGTCTTCAGCCAGACCGTTCTTCTATGGTGGACTCGTCACTCTGGCATGAGTGGACTCGTCACTCTGGCATGAGTGGACACACACATAAGTCCCCACCGGCCCTGCTGTAACACTGTGAGTTTTACTGAACGATCTCCTGGTTCGGTCTCCGAAGCCCCCACCTTTCTTGTGGGTTCCAACACTCAATCAGTGTCCACTGGCGTGTCTGGAGGGTGTCTCTCCAGACCTGTCTTTTTATCCCCACTAACGGGGACTCAGCTATCCATCACTCCTGAATGACTGTGTCCATCAAATAAGGCCACACCTTCAGTCCACTGAGGAATGTTATTGAGCAAACTACTGTCCTTGCAGTGAAACAGTAAATAATTCAAAAAAAGGAGTCACAATACAGTTAATCAGCAATTTCCCCCTCTCTCTTATCTGTCGCAGATGTTCTTGTCGGTTTTTCGTCTCTCTCTCATGGTCAACATAACAACAGTAATAGTTCGTGGTTCTCAGGAGGGGGGTTGGGAATGGTTAACCCTTCACCCCATTGTCCATCAGGTCTGTTCATCACTCATAACATTGTAAATGTTGAACTTTATTACTTTCCCATCATTTTATCTTTAAAATTAACATGCAGCGGAAATATTGATTTCTATCAAAGATACCTACAGATCAAACACAAGGAAATCTGCAGATGCTGGAAATTCAAACAACAACACACACAAAATGCTGGTAGAACACAGCAGGCTAGGCAGCATCTATAGGGAGAAGCGATGTCGACGTTTCGGGCCGAGACCCTTCGTCAGGACTAACCGAAAGGAAAGATAGTAAGAGATTTGAAAGTAGTGGGGGGAGGGGGAAATGCAAAATGATAGGAGAAGACCGGAGGGGGTGGGATGAAGCTAAGAGCTGGAAAGGTGATTGGCGAAAGTGATACCGAGCTGGAGAAGGGAAAGGATCATGGGACGGGAGGCCTCAGGAGAAAGAAAGGGGGGGAGGGGAAGCACCAGAGGGAGATGAAGAACAGGCAAACTACTAAATATGTCAGGGATGGGGTAAGAAGGGGAGGAGGGGCATTAACGGAAGTTAGAGAAGTCAATGTTCATGCCATCAGGTTGGAGGCTACCCAGCCGGTATATACGGTATTATTCCTCCAACCTGAGTTTGGATTCATTTTGACAATAGAGGAGGCCATGGATAGACATATCAGAATGGGAATGGGGCGTGGAATTAAAATGTGTGGCCACTGGGAGATCCTGCTTTTTCTAGCGTAGGTGTTCCACGAAACGGTCTCCCAGTCGGGTCTCGCCTACAGATACTGCTTCTTATGAATCCTTCAGTGAATGCTAGAATTCTGGGTGGTGCAACAAAGGCCTAAGACAGTGAAGTTCTGGCAATAGGTACATGATGTGAAAATCGGGAGTGTGGAACAAAGTTATGTCCAAAGAGGCAAGAATTTAACTTTCAGTTTTGTATTTTTTAAGTTCAGATGGGAACAGTTTGCTGATGTGGGATTGTGTCTGTTCAGGAATTGAGATTACAGGGTTTGTACAATTACGCTGATAAAGCAAACCGGCCAGTCTGTTATATTTCTATTATTACTAGGATAATAGTTAAGAACCTTTGCGTCATTGTCTTTTTAAAGTTACTCTCACTTTTAAATTTCCATTATGTATATTGCTTGAGTTCAGTATCATTTGCTACTGTAGATCATACAAACCATAATGTGCTGTAAAGTTAGACAGGATGGATACTGAGGATGTTTCATTTGGTAGAATTAAATATTCTCAGGCTGAGGTTGTTCTGTTAAAGGTTGCAATGAGGGAGGGATCATTTCTCTCAGGCTTGCAATTCTTTATTTCAGAATGTTGTGGGTATTGAGTACAGGCAGTCCACGGGTTACGTACGAGTTCCGTTCCTGAGTCCGTTTTAAGTCAGATTTGTACGTAAGTCGGACCAGGTACATCTGGTATTATTTAGTGTCAGTCAAACGTTTGTCTTAGTATATAGTATATATTTTTACCTTTCTATGCATATAAAACACTTAAGAAATGTATGTATTCCAATAATTAAACTACTGTGTTGCTTAGTAATAATTGTAGCCTTTCACATGCTAAATTATTCTCACTTTATCCTTTAAAATTGTTCCAATCGTTGACCGACTGTAGCCTAATGCTTTTCCAATGACCGATGGCGTTTCAACTCTTTCCAATCGCTTTATTATTTCCACTTTATTTTCAATCGCAATCGCTTCCCGTCAATAGAACAGAAACACTGCGGGCGGTGGGTCCCGACCTCCGCCGGCTCCCGAAGTCTGCTGGGTCCTAAGGACCACCGTACTGAGACAGGTTAAATGGGACAAGTGGGGGCTGTGCTGGGTTTGGGTATTTGATCCTCCACAATATTCCGCATGGGAATTTAAACTAGAGGTGGCAGAGTTTTTTTTTACGAGGTCGAGTTGCGAGCTCGACATCAACCCGGCACGGATGGTACGTGAGTCACTGGATCGATATCAACCTGGCACGGGAGTGGTCTGTCACTGGATCGAACTTGGGAAACTCCGTTCTCCAGCCCAGCGCTGATCTCACTGCGCCACCAGCCGACTGGAATGGGGGTGGGGGGGGGGGGGTCAGGGTGAATCTTACTAAGAAAAATTTAAGCCAAATACAAAGTTACACACTCAACACAGTGTCAACAGCAACAGCTTAAAATGGTGGACGGCGTCGTGATCCGACTTAAAATGGCGGACGACATTCTTCTTCCTCGGTTCATAAGTATGAGTTGTCTGTAAGTCAGACGTTCGTAACACAGGGACTACCTGTATTCTGTAGTTAAAAAAAAAATTCCAGATTCATTAGGGATGAGTATGATAAGACCAAAGATCAGGTATGCTGTCATTTAATGCAGGAATAGAACTGAGATTTGTATAGCCTATGAACCCTTTGAGAATGGTTTTGGGGTGGGCTTGCTCTTTTGGTTAGGCTGATGGTGGAATTTTTCGAATTGGAGATGGTTTTCCAAATATGATAGTTGAGTAACCAATTTTACATCATGGTTGCAGCTTCTAACTTTCAGACTCAAAGATGAGGAACAAAATTACATACAGAAGTGTTAATGGATCAATAACTATATTGGAATCATCTTATAAGTGAAACAACCAGGGAAAAAAAGTGAAATTTGAGGGAGTTTGTGAGGCTGCTAGAGGACAGGTTTGGTTTATAGGTTATTAGAATGTGAGCGTTCAAAGAAATGGCAATGGCCTCATCAGAGATTAAGTTCATGAGAGATGATGGGCTTGAAAAAATGACAATGGTAAAAAAATGTTCTCTTGCATCCACATGACAGGCTAAGAACATGGTCTCAGTTAGAAGGCGGTGCAGTACTCCCTCAGGTGTCTACTGTCTATATTGAGTTCAACTGCACTGGTGCTTGAGCCAAGCGTGAATTCTGAAGCAAGATGAAAAAAACAGAAATAAATTTAGATTTTAAAAATATCTTGCTAGCTAGATTGCTTCAAAATTTACAAATTTTATAGAGAAAAGAGTGGGTTCCAGAGATAATCACATCTTTAAAGTTAACTGATTGCAGGAATGCAGACCTTGTTCGAAGGAGCAATAACATAAACCACTAAATGGCGAGAATTCAGGATAATTTAATATTACCATTAAAACTAAAAGGTAGTATAATGGTGAGGTTTGTGGGTACGTGATGCAAATATCTTAAGTTTCAGTTGGATGAGTTAAATGTAATAATGCTGAATCACAAGACATGCACACTTTAGAAATTTATAACTGTTCTTGTGATATAAGAAGCTATTTAGCCCATTGAGTGTAGGCCAACTGTTAGAGCATTTCACCCACATACTTCCTTGTTACCTATTCTCTTTAATATGATACACCCCCACCCCGTCAGCAGTAACTCTTCCATCACTATGCCATATCCAGGATTTGCATGTCTTAAAAACTGAAAATGAGAGATCTGCCCATATAGACAAGCTCGCTTAGTGATGCTCAAGCATGGAGATGGTGATGGGCCTGCAGGACCTGCATCACTTTCGTTTAGACAGTATAATCTACATTTTTTATAAATTCAAGGTATATTTCTATTTATGTACATCTTTTGTCACCAATGTACCAATGTAGCAGATACCATGCAGAAAGTAAAATATATTTTTGTTTGAATGTATCTTTCTACAGGAATATGAAAACCAGTCAAGTAATGAAGCCACATATGTGAAAGAACTGGATCGGTTTGAAATGATTGCACAGGCATTTGAATATGAAGAGATGGAAGAAAAACCTGGGCACTTACAGGAATTTTTTGATTCAACAAAAGGTTAATCTTATTGTCTTGTGTTAAGTAAGACATTATTGTCATATCATTTAGTGACATAAGAAATACGAGTAAGAGTAGGACATTTGCCTGAGCCACCTTGGTTAGGTATGTTATGTAGGACTAGATGTTAATATCCTGTATTTCCTCTCCTGAGACGTGCTGCCTAGACTCTGCGGGGTAGCCGAGTGAGTGGTGGCATCTTCTGGGTTATCAAGTGATCTCTTCATGGCATCGGTTGTCTGTGTAGAACTTTTCCAGGTGTTTTTCCAGTTCTGCCTTTGACACTGAGAGACTTCCACTCTTCTCCCCTGTGAAGAGACCTTTCACAAACTTGAAGGGATCTTTATAGAAGCTTGTTCTTGTCCGCTCCTGCTTCCTGCACTTCCTTACCAGGTTCTCAGCTCTCCTCAGTGATCTGATTGCTGGTTACAATGCTACTTTCCAATCATATAACCATAACAATTGATGTTATGAATAAACTCCTCTCAGGCTTCCAGCTGGGTGCAGGTATCTATTATAACTAACATTTCGATGACAAACTCTTCCATCTTCATCAGAGATGATGCCTGGACATGTCTAGTCCAGTGGCATTTAGAAACATAGAAACCCTATAGCACAATACAGGCCCTTCAGTCCACAAAGCTGTGCCGAACATATCTTTACCTTAGAACTACCTAGGCCTACCCATAGCCCTCTGTTTTTCTAAGCTCCATGCATCCATCCAGGAGTCTCTTAAAAGACCCTATTGTTTCCACCTCCGCCGGCAGCCCAGTCCACGCACTCAGCACTCCCTGCGTAAAAAAAACTTACCCGACATCTCCTCCCTACCTACTTGCAAGCACCTTAAAACTATGCCCTCTTGTGCTAACCATTTTAGCCCTGGGGAAAAGCCTCTGACTATCCACACAATCAATGCCTCTCATTATCTTGTACACCTCTATCAGGTCAGCTCTCATCCTCCGTTGCTCCAAGGAGAAAAGGCTGAGTTCACTCAACTTGTTCTCATAAGGCATGCTCCCTAATCCAGGCAACATCCTTGTAAATCTCCACTGCACCCTTTCTATGGTTTCCACGTCCTTCCTGTAGTGAGGCGACCAGAATTGAGCACAGTGCTCCAAGTGGGGTCTGACCAGGGTCCTGTATAGCTGCAACATTAACTCTCGGCTCTTAAACTCAATCTCACGATTGATGAAGGCCAATGCACTGTATGCCTTCTTAACCACAGAGTCGACCTACGTAGCAGCTTTGAGTGTCCTATGGACTCGGACCCCAAGATCCCTCTGATCCACCACACAGCCAAGAGTCTTGCCATTAATGCTGTATTCTGCTGTCCTATTTGACCTACCAAAATGAATCACCTCACACTTATCAGGGTTGAACTCATCTGCCACTTCTCAGCCCAGTTTTGCATCCTACCAATGTTCCACTGTAACCTCTGGCAGCCCTCCACACTATCCACAAAACCCCCAACCTTTGTGTCATCAGAAAATTTACTAACCCATCCCTCCACTTCCTCATCCAGGTCATTTATAAAAATCACAAAGATTTGGGGTCCCAGAACAGATCCCCGAGGGACACCACTGGTCACCAGCCTCCATGCAGAATATGACCCGTCTGCAACCACTCTTTGCCTTCTGTGGGCAAGCCAGTTCTGGATCCACAAAGCAATGTCCCCTTGGATCCTATGCCTCCTTACTTTCTCAATAAGCCTTGCATGGGGTACCTTGTCAAGTGCTTTGCTGAAATCCATGTACACTACATTTATTGCTCTTCCTTCTTCAATGTGTTTAGTCACATCCTCAAAAAATTCAATCAGGCTCATAAGGCACGACCTGCCTTTCACAAAGCCATGCTGACTATTCCTAATCATATTATACCTCCCCAAATGTGCATAAATCCTGCCTCTCAGGATCTTCTTCATCAGCTTCCCAACCACTGAAGTAAGACTCACTGGTCTATAATTTCCTGGGCTATCCCTACTCCCCTTCTTGAATAAGGGAACAACATCTGCAACCCTCCAATCCTCCTGAACCTCTCCCGTCCTCATTGCTGATGCAAAGATCATCGCCAGAGGCTGAGCAATCTCCTCCCTCACATCCCACAGTAACCTGGGGTACATCCCGTTCGGTCCCGGTGACTTATCTAACTTGATGCTTTCTGAAAGCTGCAGCACATCCTCTTCCTTAATATCTACATGCTCAAGCTTTTCAGTCTGCTGCAGGTCATCCCTACAATCACCAAGATCCTTTTCTGAAGTGAATACCTGAAGCAAAGTATTCATTAAGTATCTTTGCCATCTTCTCCGGTTTCATACACTTTTCCACTGTCACACTTGATTAGTCCTATTCTCTCATACCTTATCCTCTTGCTCTTCACATATTTGTAGAATGCCTTGGGGTTTTCCTTAATCCTGTCCGCCAAGGCCCTTCTGGCTCTCCTAATTTCATTCTTAAACTCATTCCTGCTAGCCTTATAATCTTCTAGATCTCTATCATTACCTAGCTTTTTGAACCTTTGGTAAGCTCTTCTTGACTAGATTTATAACAGCCTTTGTACACCATGGTTCCTGTACCCTACCATCCTTTCCATCTCATTGGAACGTATCTACGCAGAACCCCATGCAAATACCCCCTGAATGTTTGCCACACTTCTTCCTCATATTTCCCCTTACTCCATTTAAACGTTTCCCTAACTTGTCTGTTCCTATGTCTCTCCAATGCTGTGGTAAAGGGGATAGAACTGTGATCACTGTCTCCAAAATGCTCTCCCACTGAGAGATCTGACACCTGACCAGGTTCATTTCCCAATACCAAATCAAGTATAGTCTCTCCTCTTGTAGGCTTATCTTCATATTGTGTCAAGAAACCTTCCTGAACACACCTAACAAATTCCACGTCATCTAAACCCCTCACTCTAGGGAGATGCCAATCAATATTTGAGAAATTAAAATCTCCCACCATGACAATCCTGTTATCATTACACCTTTCCAGAATCTGTCTCCCTATCTGCTCCTCGATGTCCCTGTTACTATTGGGTAGTCTATTAAAAAAAACACCCAGTAGAGTTATTGACCCCCTCCTGTTTCTACTTCTACCCACAAACTCTGTAAATGACCCTTCCAACACTTCCTCCTTTTCTGCAGCTGTGACACTATCTCTGATCAACACTGCCATGCCCCCCTCTTTTGCCTCCGTCCCTCTCCTTTCTAAAACATCTAAAGCCTGGCACTTGAAGTAGCCATTCCTGCCCCTGCACCATCCAAGTCTCTGTAATGGCCACAACATCATAGCTCCAAGTGCTAATCCATGCTCTAAGCTCATCCGCTTTGTTCATAATACTCCCCACATTAAAATAGACATTATCTCAAACCATCGGTCTTAGTGCATCTCTTCTCTATCACCTACCTATCCTCCCTTTCGCACTGTCTCCAAACTTTCTCTATATGTGAGCCAACCTTCCTTTCCACCATCACTTCAGTTCAGTTCCCACCCCCCAGCAATTCTAGTTTAAACTCTCCCCAATAGCCTTTGCAAACCTCCCCACCAGGATATTGGTCCCCCTCAGATTCAAGTGCAACCTGTCATTTTTGTACAGGTCACACCTGCCCCAGAAGAGGTCCCAATGATCCAGAAATCTGAATCCCCATCCCCTGCTCCAATCCCTTAGTCATGTATTTATCCTCCACCCCATTCTATTCCTATACTTGCTGTCACGTGGCACAGGCAGTAAACCCAAGATTTCTACCTTTGAGGTCCTGCTTCTCAACTTCCTTCCTAACTCCCTGTAGTCTGCTTTAAGAAATGCCTCCTTTTTCCTACCTATGTCTTTGGTACAAATATGTACCACAACCTCTGGCTGTTCTCCTTCCCACTTCAAGATACTGTGGATGCAGTCTGAAACATCCTGGCACCTGGGATGCAAACTATCATCCGCATTTCTTTCCTGCATCCACGGAATCGCCTATCTGACCCCCTAGAGTCCCCTATCACTGCTGCCATCCTTTTCCCTTCCTACCCTTCTGAGCCACAGGGTCAGACTCTGTGCCAGAGGCGCGACCATTTTTGCTACCCCCAGGTAGGCCGTCTCCCCCAACAGTACTCACACAGGAGTACTTATTGTTAAGGGGGACAGCCACTGGGGTACTCTCTAGATCTGCTTCTTGCCCTGCCCTCTCCCGACTGTTACCCACTTCTCTGTCTCCTGTGGCCCCGGGGTGACTACCTGTGAATAGCTCCTCTCTATCATGACCAGATGAAGGTCATCGAGCTCATCTCCAGTTCCCTAACACGGTCCCTAAGGAGCTGCAGCTCGACACACCTGGTGCAGATGTGGGCGGCTGGGAGGCTGCAAGTCTCCTGGACGCTCCCACATCCGACACCGAGCACAGAAAACCGGCCTCACACACATACTTTCTGTCTGTATTCTAAACAGGTAACATATCTTGCCTTGACCTGTTGTGCCAAAGCCTTCTTACTCTGTCTCCCTCTACTCAGATGCCCACTCTGTAAAGCTGACTTCTTTTTGCTGTTCTCCACGTGCTTGTGCAGTCGTGCCCCATTCAAACTGCTGAAGAAGTAACTGTCACCTTCTCAACTCTGCTCGCTGTTCTCACTGCCTGTCCTCCACCCACTTGCGCAGTCATGCCCTGTTCAAATCGCTGAAGAAATAATCGTTACCTTTTATGACCCTCCTTCTATCCCTCCTGACTGGTTAGTCCTCATCCGGTTTCCGCTATCCCACCTTATTTACAATCAAATTCTAATTCTTACTTGGAGCGAGACCTTCATCTTTATTAAGATTCTTTTCCTCCAGCTTTATTTCAATGACTTCCTTTACAGGTGATCCCAAAAGCCACTGGCATGGCACAGTAGCTTTGTGCCATTGAAGTCATTCCTATGGCCATTATGAATTCAATGTTCTGCTACCGTCGATTTCTCCCAGAAACCCGAATGGATACATTACCTGTGCTCCTTGTAGTTGGTATGTCTGGCTGATATACACAGCTCCACATTCACAGGGAATCCTGTAAACACCAGCTGACCTGAGTCCCAGGTCATCTTTGACCTGCATAAGCTGTGATTTCTTGCAGATAATCAATGTTTAAAATGTGTGTCTTGGTCTTAAAATAGATGTTGCTTGAGAATTTGATAGAAACATTAATTCTCTTCCATAATTGCTACTTGACCCACTGCGTGTTTTCAGTCTTTTGTGTTATAGAAAAATGCACTGGATAGCATCATGGCAGTAGAACTTGGTAAACTGCTGCTTCTCTTGGTATGGAGTATTTTAAATTTATAGTTATAGGGAAAAGTGCATCTTTGCTGATGATAAACTCTTCTGAATTTATGCTATACCATCTGGTACCTTGAAAAAAACTTTGTTTCCATTATTTGCCCAAACTAACTTAAAACTTCTACTTCATAAATCTTTGATTGTCCTGCAGGAAAATTTAATCACCCTGAAATTCTGCAACTGGTGACAACTTTGAATACGGAAAGGGCTGCTAAAATGAAAAAAAGCTAGCCACAGAGTTTTGTCAAGAGCGTGAGTTGATGCACTGAGAATACAAAATCCAACGACTTCATTGACCTCAGAGCTTAAATACACCGATGTTTTTTTAAAATATAATTTTACCACTATTCCTTCGGAATAAGGAAATTCAAATGTTAGAGAAAAGAAAAAGGCCTCAGATCAGTTTCCTCGTGTTCTCCAATAATACTGAAAGGGATATATAATAATACAAAATTAATCTCAGGGTTGTATATGGTGATGTACAGTAAAATAAACAAAATTTCTGGAATGACTCCATTTGATCTTTTTATTTAAGGCACCAATATTATCTTGGTAATTTAACTTTTAGTGCACGAAGTAGTGTTGCTAGATGTTGAGCGATTCTACATATAAAGTTTTCAGCATTAAAGTTATACAGCACAGAAACAAAATTCTGACCAAGATCTCATTTACAGTACATCAACAGAACTAGAGTTATTGTTACTGCACAGCAACTAATTGAGTGCCTTATTATTAAATTTCTCTAACAATATTAGAATAATTTATATTCATTAAGTCAAGTCAAATAACACATTAGAAACACTGGGTAACTGGACATTTCTTTTGTATAACACCAAGTCCTTTGGTCAGAGAAGCTGCTGTGAACTTAAGATTCTGTTCTAATGTTAATTATAAATAATGTTTACAATAATATTTTATAAATAATTTATTCACCTAAACAACATTGAGTAGAATTTCTACTAATTACTTCGAGTAGTTGCAGCTTATTCCCAAATTTACTTAGTATAATCCTACACCATCAAAATTGACACATTGAAACGTAAGTAATGGAAAGATTTAAAAAGCTCCAAAGTCTTTCGCTTGCTGATATCCTGGGCTTGATTCCTGAACACTGGCATTAGCAGCAGAACTCAACACATCTTCAAAACTTCCACTGCTGCGGGTAGGTACACCGACTTTACACTATAAATGGCAGAAATGTGGTTAAGATCAGGGCCAATTCTTGAGAAACAACCAAGTTGATGTATCGGGGCTGCTTCCTGTTACACATCTCTTAACTCTCATCTTCACTTTGCTTTGTAGAACAGGTTAGCACCCAAGCATGCAAAACAGAGTCTATCTACTTTAATTTACCACACTCCTTACCACTCTGCATCTTCTGACTATATTTGCCTGTTTTCTACCCACTGAATTTGTTCTTTCCAATTTTCACGGTCATTCAACTCGGTCAAGAATATGTAAAATTAGAAATGAGGTCATTCTTATTTTTTAAGAGAATATGAATTCTTAGTCAAGATTAATTAATGACTATGGAATTTCAAATATGCAAAGGTAGAGTTAAAATATTTTTTATATAACAACAGCAATACTAAATGCAGTTTAATTAGATCAAATCACTATGATCGAGTAGGTTGGAGTGGTTCAGCAACATTTGACAGTAAGACTTACCTTTAAAGTACTGACAGTAGTTTCCACCCGCTCTTCAAAGGATTTTAAAGTGGGAGAATTTCTACAACAGGAAAAGATTGATTTATACTCTTAGTCATTTTTCAGCAAGTAAATAGGTTAAGAATCATTTTACATCAACTATTCTGCCACATACATTTACTAATTGATTATTAATGTAATGCTGAATTCACTTTAATTTAATTCCATACTACTGATACCAGACCAAGTCACTTCCCATCCAAAAGGCTCAAGAACAATGCTCTTAAAATTAAGCTTAATAAAATTTACATACAAGAGTTACAACATTTCAAAGATCAGAATGCAAATTTATCAACTAATAGGTACATGAAATGGTATTGCAGTGAACGTTTGCCAGCAATGACACCAGCGTGGACAGAACTCATGGCAACTGCCAAATCAAATGCTGATACCACATTGAATAAATCACTTTTTGAATCACAAATTAAAATTGTACCTATATTGAGAGATATAGTTTAATGGGCCAGCTGGTGGTGTGGTGGCATCGCATTGACTTCAAGGGAGGTGGTTTTGAGTTCAAACCCAGCCAGGTCCCAACCTGGGCAGCAGCAGTATCTGCATGGAACAAAGGCCTAGCATTCTACTTCCATATCTTGCCCTATGGACCCTATGGTCCATGAGGTTACGAAGAGTCGGACTCGACTAAAACAACTAAACAATTAGTTTAAATACTTCAGCAATACCAGTATTACTAGATGAATATCTACAAGACTATGTATATTTTGTCCATTATTTCAGTGGAACTAATAATATATTTAATTGTCTCAATTACAATAGAACAAGAATTATCCAATGAATCTGTCTGTTAGATTTGTCAGTTAATATCACTTAAAAAATCACGAGTTAATGTTTCTAGATATATTTTATTATCCTGGAATAAACACTAAACGAATACAAATGGTATAAGTAGATGGGTTCCAAAACAAATTACAAGGAGGATCAGAGGAGAGGCTATCAGATTAATCAAACAGTGTTTCTGATGGATGTTTTTGCATTCATCCTAAACGAATCGGTATATTTCCAAATTATCTTAAAGCTGGTTTTTAAATTTGTGCCTTTGATTTATGATATGCACAATGACAATTTAGAGGAAATAAATAATATTTACAAAGAAAGCTGCAAGTATCTGCAAGTAGTAACTCAGCTCTCAAATATTGCTGGGATCAGTAATTCTGAGCAAGTGGACTGATTGTGTCCGTAATTCCAATGACCATAAACAGGGTACTGAAGGTAATTTCATTTGTTCAGTTTGTTGGGCACAGTAATGAACATTAAAATGCACTTGTACTGAACTTGAACAAAATTAGCCATATATCAAAATATTAACAGATTTTGCAGAAAGATTTATTATACCTAATTTCTTCCTAAAATTGTAAATATACACTTATCAAATGGTTAACAAGGTATAGGCAAGTATCAAAACTATTAATTAATTAAGCTTTATCAATACAAGACACATTACCTCACAGCTGGCATACTAATTGCATGCAGGACAGGATAACTGGCATGAAAGCATTAAATTAAAACAATAAATATATTTCAGTCAAGCAGTAAGTGAAGAAATAAGCCACCTGTACAACATTAATTAAAAATACTACTAAAGCATAATGTTTAGTCAACACCAAAAAAGTTAGTGAACCACAGATTCAAGGGTACATTCAACAATTCAGTCCCGTGGTGTTAGAGCAACTCAAAACCGATCTCAATGCACTGAGGTTTCCCACAGCGCCCTGACTCTACATATGCTTAACTGGTTAATCAGTCATGTCAAAATTACCAAGCAGAGGTAGTAGACAAGATAGAGATCACCAAAATGACACAGCTCACAGCTGACCTTGAAGATGCGTAGACCTTCCTCCTTTTCCACTTTTGGATACTTAAGACTTCATTTCTAGAGGATTCCTGACATCCAGCCACAATGAATGTCTTCAAGTTGGCTCAGCAGCCAATCAGAATAGAGGATAAGTGCAGACAACATACCAGGTAAATAAGCATTGTTGACTAAACATTATGCCCAATCTTACACAAGCATTTTAATGTTTCCTAGAATTCCTTCATAGTGTAACCTGCCTGAGCAGGCCATCTACCTCCTAGATAGCACACAGTCAAAATGGATCTTTAACAAAATTGGTTTCAATCTACTTGACAAAGTTCTGAGTTTCACAAAGCTTTGGAGTTGTAAACTGCATTAAGTGGTGGGCCTGAACAAGCCCTGACTACAAAAATACTTAGTCACACACTCCAGGTTTAAGCAGTTATGTGAAAGATACAATTAATTGAAGTTAACTGGATTAATACACTACATATACATCACACCCCTCTTCACTAATCCATGTCTTTCTGGAAGACTTTCATAGCTCACCTCACACAACTGATCTCTCTCTTGACTTCCTAACCATGTTTCAAATATTACTTTTAGACTATAGACTGGAACATATCTAAAAGCAGCACATCGCTACAAGCTATAGTCAAACACATCAGTCAGTGGTCCTTGACCTTACTAAAATATAGTCTGACTTGTTCTCAAACATTAAACTAGGTGCCTCCTGTAAACATCTCATGTCATCGTGGAATGTACCATTTATGGTGCTGGGCTATCCCACTGATTCTCAAAATCTGCTATCACCTATTAAGTTTGAGTAACTAATGTGTGGATGTTATTTTTACCTTACTGTCAAATTTATGCTTGGATTACCTTACTATTAAGGCCATACAAATGGACTGAGAGGAAATAAACTAACAACTTCAAAAGAAATCACTTTATGTTCAATATTTCCTTGCAACAAAATCTTGTTAAAATAATGCAGTTTTAAGCATACAATGTAAACTCAAAGAACTGTAAACCTATTGCCTTTTTTTTTACCTGTAATCATTTGGGAAACAGTAGCTATCAGTGTTATATGAGAATGGAAAGGGAGTATATAATCTTTTGATCAAGAGGTCCATCTTCATGGTTGTTATGATGGCACCAATACTTGGTATGTTTAGAATTTTATTCTGTACATTGGCGATATAGAACACATAGCTTTTTATAATTAAATGTGTTTTCAAAAATCTGGAAACCAATATTTTGCAAAAATATTAACAGGTTTCAAAAACAGCAAATGATATTAAAAGGAGACAAAATAAAATTAAAGTATGTTATTTCCTCAGTAGAATAAATTGAAAATAAAATTCTAATAGTTTTTGTGATTTTCTTTGCATAAAATAAAAGACAAACTCTAGTGAAAAGAATGCTTTCTGTTCCACAATTTGGCCCCAATTTTGGATATCTTCTCCCCAATGATCTTGAAAAATCAAGGCCAACTCAGTTGCAATAATCATCTGACTCTCTTCCCGCCATTACGGACATTTACACTACACTCTGCATCCGCAAAGCAAACAGCATTATGAAGGACCCCATGCACCCCTCATACAAACTCTTCTCCCTCCTGCCATCTGGGAAAAGGCACCGTAGCATTCGGGCTCTCACAACCAGACTATGTAACAGTTTCTTCCCCCAAGCTATCAGACTCTTCAATACCCAGAGTCTGGACTGACACCAACTTACTGACCTATTGTCTTGTTTATTATTTATTGTAATGCCTGCACTGTTTTGTGCACTTTATGCAGTCCTGGGTAGGTCTGTAGTCTAGTGTAGTTTTCCTCTGTGTTGTTTTTTCACATAGTTCAGTGTAGTTTTTGTACTGTTTCATGTAATACCATGGTCCTGAAAAACATTGTCTTGTTTTTACTGTGTACTGTACCAGCAGTTATGATCGAAATGACAATAAAAAGTGACTTGACTTGACTGACACAATGGGACAGTGTTGGGCAATAAAAGAGTAATGACTTTTTTTGGTCAGGCATTTACCAAGAATGTAAACTTAGCAAAGGAACACAGGAACAGAAGGTCCTTCCAATATTAATAAGATCATGGCTGACTTCTGATCCAACACAACATACTTATTTTGGGACTATGTCCTTAATGGTTAACAAAAAGAATAATTTATCTGGGTCAGTTGCATTTTTCAGAACAATATTGCGAATTTCAGTGTTGTTGTTCTGAAGTTTGAAGTGTTTTCTAACTTATCATCTGAAAGACTTACCTGCCACATTTAGCAGATTTAATTACCTAATGACATAAGTGAACACCTTTCTTCAAAACTATTCAGGATGAGTTCATGTTATCTGAATTTTCTCAAATATTTTTAACCTTCATGTTAAGCTTGACTGCCTTCACTTCAGTTACATGTACTCTCAGGGGCTGATGAAGCTAATGGGATCCACAGATCCTCCTTGAGAATCCCAGTGCCAGCTTAGTTGCTCCTTTCACACAAAGATCAGCAATGATCTGGGGATTCTCAGAAGTTTTTGGTGTAGACTTTCTCCAAGATGGATTTGAGAACATTCTTGAAGGATTTTGTGGTCTTCCTAATCTCCTCTATACAGCTCATAGTGTATCTTTATTGGAAACTGGTGTCTGGAAAGGGAATAAGACCTCCCCTTCAAAACCTTGATGTTGAGTATATTGGCCTAGGCGAGCTTGCTGACATTGGTTCACTTATCTGATTGGTGGAACTGTAACATTTTCCCAGTACAATATTGGTGGTACCCTTCTAGTGCTTGTGAAGTGTACAAGTGCTTTGATCTTCTGCAACAGGAAACAATTATGAACAGTGCAGAATGAAGATCACTCAACAGTCCAGCTGCAATCTGCAGACAATGTTGTATTTGTGTGCTTAGAGGTCAAACTTCAAGATAAAAATGACAGTCATCAGAATTATGCTGGAGGATGGAGATGGAGGCCCTTTACCAACCTGTTCCTGCTGCACTACACTATCTTTGACAGTAAAAGGGTATGCTGAATCCAAGGAAATCACAGACCACTTCCCACATCCTGGCTGCAAAAACGGTCTCTGATGTTGAAATTCGCCATTGCCTTTGATGGACTGAGGAAAAGGATATTTAAACATCAAAACCTTAGATCTGGCACAAAAACTGCCCCTCCTAAATAGTGATGAAACATGATTACCCATAGCAGGCATTTTAAAGCACAGGAAAGAAAATACTCCCAACACCATGTCCCAAAATTCTCATTGGAAGGATATGCAAACCAATGGCAGTATTCTCTCCCAGACAAAATTACTTTCAATCAATTCTGTTATATTGTTGGCACGTTCAAGATTGGACTCCTGTCATAGAAAGGCATGAATTGATTATTTATAGACAATAAACAACAGCCAGTTTATATTAGTAAGAACATAGTTGGGTTATAAAATTGCCAGATTGCTAAATAGAAACCATTATACTAGAAAAAGAAATCTTAGGAAGAATTCTTTTATTAAAGAAATGCTCTCAGAATTAATTGCAGTCGACCATTTATATATGAATAAACACATTATCCAAAATGAAAACGTAGAACCTTAAGTTAAACTACATTGATATTTTAAAAACAAAGATCTATTTTAATCTCACCTGTTTGGGAGCAGTAGCCTTAGGTAATGCAAGCTACAGCAAAACAGTTAATTAGTTGTAAATATACAGAACAGCAAATTAAAGAATGCATTATCAATACATTTGAAAACATGGAAGTTAATATATTTACAGATACTAAAAACATTTTCATAATCCTACTTTTGGAATAGCATAAACATACAGAAACAACCTAATAGGGGAAAAAACCTAACATAATTTAAGTGGAATAAAAAGTCCAATGTATTTTATAAGACTTGTGTAAAATTCTATCCATTCACAATTATTAGAATTTTTTAAAACTTACTTCATCTCTCCTAGCTTCTTAGTAAGCGTTGAGCTTACATTATTTAAAGCTGCTGATGCCTTCTGTCCAGTGTTATTGAGCGTCTCCTGTGTTTTCTTGTATCTTTTAGGAAGAAATATAGTTTAGATTTGACAATGATTTACAGGGAGAGTTTAGTCTCTATTTAATTGTACTTCAATGAACAGTCTAAGAACATAGAGGAAAACACCAGCTGTTCAATTCATCTGACCCTGTCAAGTCCTTTCCTCCATCCTGGTAAAGTTAATATGATGAATTTCTTTATTAAAAAAAATCCAAAGCAATTCACTGCATAGGAAGCGTGAAGGGAGGAGGGCAGGAATTCTCAGAAATTACTCAAAGCTTCCTGGACGTAACAGTCCTTATCCACAGGTTCTGCATGCGTGGATTCAACCAACCATGGATTGGGAAAACCCAGAAGTTATCTCTCCAGCACTTGTTGTTTGAGCACGTAGACTTTTTTCCTTATCATTATTCCCTAAACAATACAGTATAATAACTATTTACATAGCATTTACATTGTATTAGGAATTATAAGTAATCTAGAGATGATTTAAAAGAATATGGGAGGATGTGCATAGGTTGCTGCGGATCAGGAATAGAAAAAAACATGTAAGTTCTCTAAGTTGGAACAGGTACATCCAGTATTATTTAGCGTCAGTTAGTCAAACTTTTGTCTTAGTATGTAGTATATATTTTACCCTTCTATGCATATAAAACACTTAAGAAACATATGTATTTCAATAATTAAACCACTGCATTGCTTAGTAATAATTGTAGCTTTCATCGGGGCAGGACCTTCACATGCTCCATTATTCTCACTTTATTCTTTAAAATTGTTCTGATCGTTGACCGACTGTAGCCTAACGCTTTTCCAATGACCAATGGCGTTTCACCTCTTTCCGATCGCTTTATTATTTCCATTTATTTTCAATCATGATCGTTTTCTGGAACAGCAACACTGAGGACGGCCAGTCCCGAGCTCTGCCGGGTCCTAAAGTCCACCGCACCGAGACAGGTTAAATAAGGGACTTGAGTATCCGCATTTTTTGGTATCTGCGGGGGGGGGGGGGTCCCGGAACCAATCCCCCGCAGATAAGGAGGGCCGACTGTACACCAAATATCATTTATTTTTTGTATGAAATGGTGTCAGTCATCACTAAGAAAAAGGACAGCCCCTATTTGAAAGTATTTTTGTGCATCTGCTTGTTCTGCAAGAGAGAAACACCTATTATATGTCCAATGACTCAGAACAAATTCATTTCATTTATTCCTTATTAATGGGATAGATGGGATAGGACAGCATTCACTTACATTAAAAAAAATATAGCCTAGAAAATGTTTCCAAAACTGCACTTCTTTCAAAAACAATTGTACAACATATACCTGAAAAAAATAACCTTCTCCAGTTTGACCTTTTTAATAGGATTAAGCAAGTGACCAGGTCAATATCTGAACTACAGACTCGGAGACCAGAATGGTTGATCTGCTTACTTTCTCTGGGTCAGTGTTCTTGCATCTTAGTATTCACTTTAAACTTAGTCACATTTAAATACAGCACCTTGCAAGAGTATTCAGCCCCCAACCCTTTGTTCACATAAATTAGTAGGACACCCAGAGATTTTGATTAGACCATAAAACACAGGAGCAGAATTAGGCCATCTGGCCCATTCAGTCTGCTCTGCCATTCAATCCCGGCTAATCCTTTTTTCTATCTCCTCCTCAACCCCAGATCCTGGCCTTCTCCCCGTAACCTTTGATGCCATGTCCAATCAAGTACCTATCAATCTCTGCCATAAATACACCTGGCCTCCACAGCTGCATGTGGCAACAAATTCCCCAAATACATCACCCTTTGGTTAAAGAAATTTCTCCGCATCTCTGTTTAGAAAGGGCGCTCTTCTATCCTGAGGCTGTGCCCTCTTATCCTAGACTCTTCCAGCATAGGAAACATGCTTTCCACATCTACCCTGTCTAGGCCTTACAACATTCAAAAGGTTTCAATAAGACTCCCCCTCCCCCCCCAATCCTTCTGAATCACACATTCCTCATATGGTAACCCTTTCATTCCTGGAATCATCCTTGTGAACCTCTTCTGGATCCTCTCTAATGACAGCACATCTTTTCTAAGATGAGGGGCACAAAACTGTTCACAATACTCAAGGTGTGGCCTCACCGGTAAAGCCTCAGCATCATGTCCTTGCTCTTGTATTCTAGACCTCTTGAAATGAATGCTAACGTAGTATTTGCCTTCCTCACCATCCACTCAACCTGCAAGTGAACCTTCAGGGTGTTCTGCACAAGGACTACAAAATCCCTCTGCATCTCAGGTTCCCGGATTTCCTCCCCGTTTAGAAAATAGTCCACACGTTCATTTCTACTGCCAAAGTGCATGACCATGCATTTTCCAACACTGTACAGGTTTCCCCGCTATCCGAAGGTACAGCGTTCCTATGAACCCATCTGTAAGCTGAAATGTCAGAAAGTGAAGAAGCAATTAGCATTAATTTATATGGGAAAATTTTTTGAGTATTCCCAGACCCAAAAGATAACCTACCAAATCAAGCCAAATAACACATAAAATGTAAAATAACACTAACATATAGTAAAAGCAGGAATGATATGATAAATATACAGCCTATATAAAGTAGAAATATTGTATGTACGGTGTAGTTTAACTTATCAAAATCGGGAAGACAGTGAGCCAAAATCGATTTGGAGAAAAAAAAACGGCACATACACACACGTGCGCGTACTCGCCTATGCACGTACACACAGGCACACACAACCGCCCGTACAAGGCTTCACAGTCATGGTAGTCTTTCTTGGGGGTAAACACACATATAAAGCAGGCATCTTTTTTCCCTAAAAGCAAAAATCCTCTTTGGTTAGCGAAAACAGGTACTAATGTAGGTCTTTCGTAACAGCGAGCTGTCATAAAGCGAACGTTCGAAAAACAGGGACCACCTGTAGTTCCTTTGTCATTTTCTTGCCCATTCTCCTAATCTAAGTCCTTCTGCGTCCTACCCGTTTCCTCAACACTACCTGCCCCTCCACCAATCTTCATATCATCTGCAAACTTGAAATCAAAGCCATCTATTCCATCATCTAAATCATTTATATACAGCATAAAAAATAGTCCCAACACCGACCCCTGGCAAATACCACTAGCCACTGGCAGCCAACCAGAAAAAGATCTTTTTATTCCCACTCGCTTCCTCCTACCAATCAGCCAATTCTCTAACCATTTTAGTAACTTTCTTGTAATACCATGGGCTCTTAACTTGGTAAGCAGCCTCATATGTGGCAGCTTGTCAAAGGCCTTCTGAAAGTCCAACTATACAACATCCACTGCATCCCCTTTATCTATCCTACTTGTAATCTCCTCAAAGAATTCCAACAGGTTCATAGGCAGGATTTTCCCTGAAGGAAACCATGCTGACTTTGTACTATCTTTTTCTGTGTCACCAGGTACTCCATCACCTCATCGTTAACAACTGACTCCAACATCTTCCCAACCACTGAGATCAGGCTAACTGGTCTATAAATTCCTTTCTGCTCCCTTTCTCTTTCTTAAAGAGTGGAGTAACGTTTGCAACTTTCCAGTCCTCTGGCACCATGCCAGAGTCCAATGATTTTTGAAAGATCATTTCTAATGCCATCACAATCTCTAATACTACCTCTTTCAGAACCCTAGGTGCAGTTCATCTGATCAGGGTGACTTATGTACCTTTAGGTCTTTAAATTAACTGAGGAGTTTTATTTCTAAATCACATGTTCCTTTTTACCACAGTATAGCCCAAAACAAAGAATTGTAAAGCATGATAAACTAAAAATTCAAAAACTGAAATGTCAGCAGTTCAGAAGTATTCATCCCCTTTGCTCAGTTCTTAGTTGAACCACTTCTCATAGCTACAGGTATTACAGTCTTTTTGGCTAAGTCCCTATTAGCTTTGAACAATATGATGAAGCAAAATTTGCCCATTCCTCCTTGCAAGATTGCTCAAGTTGTGCCAGTTTAGTTTGGGAGCGGCGGTGGACAGCAAACTTGAGGTCTTGCCAGAGATGTTTGGTCAGGGTTCTTGACTGGATCACTCAAGGACATCAATTTTCTTCACATGAAGCCACTCCATAGTTGCTCTGGCAGTATGCTTTAGGTCGTCGCCCTGCTGAAAAATGAATTTCCTCCCTAGTTTAAGTTTTCTGGCAAAGGCAAGCAGGTTTTTATCTAGGTTCTTTCTGTATTTAGCAGCATTCATCTTCCCATCAATCCTAATCACATTTCCAGTCCCTGATGCTGGTAAGCATCCCTATACTTGACAGTAGGGATGGTGTTTCCTGGCTGATGTGCATTATTAGATTTACGCCACACATATTGCTTAGTGCTGAGGCCAAAAAGTTCCACCTTAGTGTCATCCGACCACAAGACCTTCTTCCACATCTTTACCATATTTCCTAAGTGAGACTTTAAAAAAAATTTTTAGCCAGGGCTTCTTCCTTGCCAGTCTTCCATTAATAACCTTTTCGTGCAAGGCCTTAAGAGATTGTGAAGCCATAAACTTCATCTCCAGTTGCAGCCAACGACTTCTGCAGCTCACTCAGAGTGACTGCTGGCATCACTGTAACCTTTTTTATAAATGCCATTCCTCTCTGGTGACTAAGTTTAGACGGGTGGCTTGACCTAAGCAGTGTGGCTGTGGTTTCATATTTTTTTCCACTTTTTCATTATGGGCTGCACTGAGCTCCAAGGTATGCGCAGTGCCTTTGAGATGGTTTAGTACAATACCCCAGATTTGTGCTTCTCTGTTATAAATTCCCTGTCTTGTCTTGAATAATCTGTTGTTTTCATTTTGGTTTGCTCTGTTGGAAATCTACCATACTGTTGGACCTTACAGATAGAAGGGGAACTTATTCATTGAAAACAGATGATCCTCCAATTTTCTACATCAACAAATTGGATGATTTGGTACTGTAATAGTACATTGCACCTGAGCAAAGTTAGCTCAGTAATTACAAAGATGATGAATACTTTTTCAGCCTCACAAATTTGCTTTTTAATTTGTTTTTTGTAAATTGTTGGCAGGTTTTGGAATTCTTCTTTTGATTTGACATAATGCACAACATTTTGTAGATTAGCTCAATAATCCAACCAATATATTTTAAATTTAGAAAATGAGACAGTAAAATGTGAAAATAGTTCTAGGGTGAATTCTTTGTCAAGGCACTGTATGTTTCCCTGGCAGCAATAATCTACAATGGGTTATGTCTGTACTCTGAGAGAACAGTATCTGACTATATTGTGCAACATTTAGTCTGTATCAGGGACATCGAGGAGCAGATAGGGAGACAGATTTTGGAACAGTGCAATAATAACAGGGTTGTGATGATTGGAGATTTTAATTTCCTCAATACTGATTGGCATCTCCCAATAGCAAGGGGTTTAGATGGGGTAGTTTGTTAGGTGTGTTCAGGAAGGTTTTCTGACACAATATGTAGATATGGCTAGCACAAGGGGGCACAGTTTTAAGGTGCTTGGAAGTAGGTACAGAGATGTCAGGGGTAAGAATTTTACGCAGAGAGTGGCTAGTGCGTGGAATAGGCTGCCGGCGACTGTAGACTCCTGGACAGGTACATGGAGCTCAGAAAATTAGAGGGCTATGGGTAACCCTAGGTAATTTCTAAGGTAAGGACATGTTTGGCAGCGCTTTGTGGGCCGAAGGGCCTGTATTGTGCTTTAGGTTTTCTATGTTTCTAAGCCTACAAGATGAGAGGCTGTACTTGATCTGGTATTGGGAAATGAACCTGGTCAGGTGTCAGGTCTCTCAGTGGGAGAGCATTTTGGAGATAGTGATCACAATTTTATCTCCTTTACCATAGCATTGGAGAGGGATAGGAGCAGACAAGTTAGGAAAACGTTTAATTGGAGAAAGGGGAAATATGAAACTATCGGGCAGGAACTGGGAGACATAAATTGGGAGCAAATGTACGGCAGAAACATGACAAACGTTCAGGGGATATTTGTGTGGCATTCTGCATAGGTATGTTCCAATGAGACAGAGAAAGAATGGCAGGGTACAGGAACCATGGTGTACGAAGAAATGAAAATGCTTATGAAAGGTTCAAAAAACTAGGTAATGACAGAGATCTAGAAAATTATAAGACTAGCAGAAAGGAGCTTAAGAATGAAACTAGGAGAGCCAGAAGGGGCCATGAGAAGGCCTTGGTAAGCTGGATTAAGGAAAACCCCAAGGCATTCTATAAGTATGTGAAGAGCAAGATAAGACATGAGAACAGGACCAATCCAGTGTGACAGTGGGAAAGTGTGTATGGAACCGGAGGAGACAGCAGAAATACTTAATACTTTGCTTCAGCATTCACTACGGAAAAGGACCTTGGTGTTTGTAGGGATGACTTACATCAGACTGAAAAGCTTGAGCATACAGACATTAAGAAAGAGGATGTACTGGAGCTTTTGGAAAACATTAAGTTGGATAAGTCACCAGGACAGGACACGATATACCCCATGCTACTGTGAGACACAAGGGAGGAAATTGCTGAACCTCTGGCAATGATCTCTGCATCTTCAATGGGGATAGGAGAGGTTCCGGTGGATTGGAGGGTTGCAGATGCTGTTCCCTTATTCAAGAAAGGGAGTAGAGATAGCCCAGGAAATTATAGACCAGTGAGTCTTACTTCAGTGGTTGGTAAGATGATGGAGAAGATTCTGAGAGACAGGATTTATGAACATTCAGAGAGGAATAATATGATTAGGAATAGTCAGCATGGCTTTGTCAGGGGCAGGTCGTGCCTTACAAGCCTGATTGAATTTTTTGAGGTTGTGACTAAACACATTGATAAAGGTAGAGCAGCAGATGTAGGGTACGTAGATTTCAGCAAGGCATTTGATAAGGTACACCATGCCAGGCTTATTGAAAAACGTAAGGAAGCATGGGATCTAAGGGGACATTGCTTTGTGGATCCAGAATTGGCTTGGACTCTGAAGGCAAAGAGTGGCTGTAGATGGGTCATATTCTGCAAGGAGGTCAGTAACCAGTAGTGCGCCTCAGGGATTTGTTCTTGGACCCCGTCTCTATGAATTTTATAAATGACCCGGATGAGGAAGTGGAGGCATGGATTAGTAAATTTGCTGATGACACAAAGGTTGGGGGTGTTGTGGATAGTGTGGAGGGCTGTCAGAGGTTACAACGGGACATCGATAGGTTGCAAAACTGGGCTGAGAAGCTGCAGATGGAGTTCAACCCAGGCAAGTCTGAAGTGGTTCATTTTGGTAGGTCAAATATGATGGTAGAATATAGTATTAATGGTAAGACTCTTGGCAGTGTGGAGGATCAGAGGGATCTTGGGGTACAAGTCCATAGGACGCTCAAAGCTGCTGCGCAGGTTGACTGTGTGGTTAAGAACGCATATGGTGCATTGGCCTTCCATCAACTGTGGGATTGAGTTCAGGAGCCAAGCTGTAATGTTACAGCTATATAGAACCCTGGTCAGATCCCACTTGGCGTACTATGCTCAGTTCTGGTCTCCTCACTGCAGGAAGGATGTGGAAACTATAGAAAGGGTGCAGAGGAGATTTACAAGGATGTTGCTCAAATTGGGGAGCATGCCTTAGGTTGAGTGAACTTGCCCTTTTCTTCTTGGAGCGACAGAGGATGAGAGGTGACCTGATAGAGGTGTATAAGATGATGAGAGGCACTGATCGTATGGATAGTCAGAGGCTTTTTTCCCAGGGCTGAAATGGCTAACACGAGACGGCACAGTTGTAAGGTGCTTGGAAGTAGGTACAGAGGAGATGTCAGGGTTTAACCAGAGAGCGGTGAGTGCATGGAATGGGCTGCTGGCGCTGGTTGTGGAGATGGATATGATAGGGTCTTTTAAGAGACTCTTAGATAGGTACATGGAGTTTAGAATAATAGAGGACTATGGATAATCCGAGGTAATTTGTAAAGTAAGTACAAGTTCGACACAGCATTGTGGGCTGAAGGGCCTGTGTTGTGCTGTAAGTTTTCAATGTTCTATGACTTACTAAAGGGACAACAAACCACCTGCAGCATTGCCACACAGAAGAACAGTAATCAGCTTATAACATGGATTGTTAAGTGGACTGCCTGGAATTTCAGATTTGAAATCTATGCAATGTATTACATGACATTTCATTTTATCATCGTCATGTTTCAAGAATTTCAATATTTTAGCATTAAAATGAAGTTTGGTTTAAATAAAAACGATCAGTTTCATGGTCCAGGTAATTGTTGAAAACACCAAAACGTCAGATGAAAGATCCGTTCAGATGGTCTTAGTCAATGGAGGCCTTATTCCAAATTATCCTGAAAGCAATGTATTGTAGGAATGGGAATATCCCATCTTTCCATGTCTGCAAAGTAATGCTCAAGGCAACTTGCACTACAAAATCAACATCCCAACCTCATTAGTTAAACATGCAGGCTATGCTTCCATTTACAAGCTTCGAAGGCAAAGCTTTAAAATTAATGTCAGTGTGTTCACTGAATCTAATACTGGAAGTGAGGACAACCACATTCTATTTCAAAATTTAAAATATCTCTTTTCATAATGCAAAAGAGTGTTAATGCTTGGGTTGAGAATAATTATCAGAACAATTCAAAAACAGGAAGTGAGGATAATGATGCTAATTTTGTTCTCAGCTGCAATCTGGAGTTGTTTTTACAATTTTTATTCCATTATTTATCCATGTTATTTTGGATAAAATACTTTGGGAAAAAAAAAGTTTAATGGTCATAATTTCAATGTATTTCATTCTTTTAAAATTACATAGAAACTTAAAAATACTATGTTTTTAATAAAGTTGTTATTTTTCCCTTCCCCATTTGTTTCCACAGATTGAAATGAAATGAGTTTAGCCAGATAGGCTGCACTATTTTTGATGGAATATGTTTGTTATCCAACTTCCATACAGTGGCATGCAAAAGTTTGGGTACCCCTGGTCAAAATTTCTGTTACTGTGAATAGTTAAGTGATTAGAAGATGAACTGATCTCCAAAAGTCATAAAATTAAAGATGAAACATTCTTTTCAACATTTTAAGCAAGATTAGTGTATTATTTTTGATTTATACAATTTTAGAGTGAAAAAAAGGAAAGCAGCACCATGCAAAATTTTGGGCACCCCAAGAGATTTAAGCTCTCAGATAACTTTTACCAAGGTCTCAGACCTTAATTAGCTTGTGAGGGCTATGGCTTGTTCATAGTCATCATTAGGAAAGGCCAGGTGATGCAGATATCAAAGCTCTATAAATACCCTGACTCCTCAAACCTTGTCCCAACAATCAGCAGCCATGGGCTCTTCTAAGCAGCTGCCTAGCACTCTGAAAATTAAAATAAGTGATGCCCACAAAGCAGGAGAAGGCTATAAGAAGATAGCTAAGTGTTTTCAGGTAGCCGTTTCCTCAGTTCGTAATGTAATTAAGAAATAGCAGTTAACAGGAACGATGGAGGTCAAGTTGAGGTCTGGAAGACCAAGAAAACTTTCCGAGAGAACTACTTGTAGGATTGCTAGAAAGGCAAATCAAAACCCCTGTTTGACTGCAAAAGAACTTCAGGAAGATTTAGCAAACTCTGGAGTGGTGGTGCACTGTTCTACTGTGCAGCGACACCTGCACAAATATGACCTTCATGGAAGAGTCATCAGAAGAAAACCTTTCCTGCATCCTCACCACAAAATTCAGTATCAGAAGTTTGCAAAGGATCATCTAAACAAGCCTAATGTATTTTGGAAAAAGTCCTGAGGACTGATGAAGTTAAAATAGAACTTTTCGGCTGCAATGAGCAAAGGTATGTTTGGAGATAAAAGGGTGCAGAATTTCAAGAAAAGACCACCTCTCCAACTGTTAAGCAGGAGGTGGATCGATCCTGCTCTGGGCTTGTGTTGCAGCCAGTGATACAGGGAACATTTCACTGGTAGAGGGAAGAATGAATTCAATTAAATTCCAGCAAATTCTGGAAGCAAACATCACACCATCCGTAGAAAAGCTGAAGATGAAAAGAGGATGGCTTCTACAACAGGATAATGATCCTAAACACACCTCAAAATCCACAATGGACTACCTCAAGAGGCGCAAGCTGAAGGTTTTGCCATGGCCCTCACAGTCACCCGACCTAAACATCATCGAAAATCTGCTAATAGACCTCAAAAGAGCAGTGCATGCAAGATGGCCCAAGGATCTCTCAGAACTAGAAGCCTTTTGCAAGGAAGAATGGGGGAAAATCCCCCAAACAAGACTTGAAAGACTCTTAGCTGGCTACAGAAAGCATTTACAAGTTGTGATACTTGCCAAAGCGGGTGTTACTAAGTACTGACCATGCAGGGTGCTCAAACTTTTGCTTCGGACCCTTTTCCTTTTCTGTTATTTTGAAAATGCAAAAGATGGAAATAAAAATAGTAATCTTGCTTAAAACATTAAAGAAATGTGTCATCTTTAACTTTATGCCTTTTGGAAATCAGGTCATCTCTTACTCACTTAGCTATTCACAGTAACAAAAATTTTGACCAGGGTTGCCCACCCAAACCTTTGCATGCCACTGTATATCCCAAAATAAAGTTCACATTAATTAGCTGCTGATTTTCAAACATTCAAATGGTTCAAATCAGAGAACGTATACAGTATACAACCTGAAATTCATACTCCACACACATCCATGAAACAAAAACAAATATACAAAATGAGCATTCTATTGATTTTGGTACTATAACACAACTAATACTTTGACCATTAAAGGTAAGAAGCATCTGTTAAAGCTCAATTCAAAACCATTCTCACCCAATACACATTGTACAGCTTCTAACTGCTCTATTCAGTCGGCCCTCCTTATCTGTGGATTCTGCATGCACGAATTCAATCAACCGCGAATCGCGAAAAACCGGAAGTGCTCTTCCAGCACCTGTTGTTCGAGCATTTGCAGACATTTTTTTGTCATTATTCCTTAAACAATGCAGTATAACAACCATTTTACATAGGATTTACATTGTATTAGGTATTATAAGTAATCTAGAGATGATTTAAAGTATACCAAAGGATGTGCGTGCGTCATTGTGGATCGGGATTGAAAAAACTAGAAGTTCTCTTACTAGGTAAGTCAGAACAGGTACATCCGGTATTAGATAGATAGATAGATACTTTATTCATCCCCATGGGGAAATTCAACATTTTTTCCAATGTCCCATACACTTGTTGTAGCAAAAACTCATTACATACAATACTCAACTCAGTAATAATATGATATGCATCTAAATCACTAACTCAAAAAGCATTAATAATAGCTTTAAAAAAAGTTCTTAAGTCCTGGCAGTTGAATTGTAAAGCCTAATGGCATTGGGGAGTATTGACCTCTTCATCCTGTCTGAGGAGCATTGCATCGACAGTAACCTGTCGCTGAAACTGCTTCTCTGTCTCTGGATGGTGCTATGTAGAGGATGTTCAGGGTTTTCCATAATTGACCGTAGCCTACTCAGCGCCCTTCGCTCAGCTACCGATGTTAAACTCTCCAGTACTTTGCCCACGACAGAGCCCGCCTTCCTTATCAGCTTATTAAGACGTGAGGCGTCCTTCTTCTTAATGCTTCCTCCCCAACACGCCACCACAAAGAAGAGGGCGCTCTCAACAACTGACCTATAGAACATCTTCAGCATCTCACTGCAGACATTGAATGACGCCAACCTTCTAAGGAAGTACAGTCGACTCTGTGCCTTCCTGCACAAGGCATCTGTGTTGGCAGTCCAGTCTAGCTTCTCGTCCAACTGTACTCCCAGATACTTGTAGGTCTTAACCTGCTCCACACATTCTCCATTAATGATCACTGGCTCCATATGAGGCCTAGATCTCCTAAAGTCCACCACCATCTCCTTGGTCTTGGTGACATTGAGACGCAGGTAGTTTGAGTTGCACCATATCACAAAGTCCTGTATCAGTTTCCTATACTCCTCCTCCTGTCCATTCCTGACACACCCCACTATGGCCGTGTCATCAGCGAACTTCTGCACATGGCAGGACTCCGAGTTATATTGGAAGTCAGATGTGTACAGGGTGAACAGGACCGGAGAGAGTACGGTTCCCTGTGGCGCTCCTGTGCTGCTGACCACTGTGTCAGACCTACAGTCTCCCAACCGCACATACTGAGGTCTATCTGTCAAGTAGTCCACTATCCAATCCACCATGTGAGAGTCTACTCCCATCTCCGTTAGTTTGTGCTTTAAGATCTTGGGCTGGATGGTGTTAAAGGCACTAGAGAAGTCAAGGAATGTAATCCTCACAGCACAACTGACCCCATCTAGGTGAGAGAGTGATTTGTGCAGCAAATACGTGATAGCATCCTCCACTCCCACCTTCTCCTTATACGCAAACTGAAGCCGATCCCGGGCGTGCCTGGTTTGTGGCCTCAGATTCTGTATTATTTATTTAGTGGCAGTTAGTCAAATGTTTGATTTAGTATATTGTATATATTTTACCTTTCTATGCATATAAAACACTTAAGAACATATGTTTCAGCGCCGGGCTCGGGAAGATCCCGAGTTTGATCCAGTGACAGACCACTTTCGAGTGCGCTCTCCACCGTGCCGGGTTGATGTGGAGGATCAAAAACCCAAAACCCAATAATTAAACCACTGCATTGCTTAGTAATAATTGTAGCTTTCATTGGGGCACAGCCTTTCTCACTTTATCCTATAAAATTGTTCTGATCATTGACCGACATAGCCTAACGCTTTTCCAATGACCGATGGCGTTTCACCTCTTTCCGATCGCTTTATTATTTCCACTTTATTTTCAATCGTGATTGTGATTATTTTCGTGACAGAAACACTGTGCATTCAGAGCTCTGGCACCGGGTCCTAATGTCCACCACACTGAGTCCGGTTAAATAAGGTCTGGGGTTCCGTTGGGTCCTAAGATCCACCGCATTGAGCCAGGTTGAATAAGGGACTTGAGCATCCGCGAATTTTGGTATCCGCGAGAGGTCCCAGAACCAATCTCCCGCGGATAAGGAGGGCCAACTGTACATTTGAAGACCATTTACCTGCCCAGTGGCCAATGGGCATTATCCTTTTATCCATTAGAGTTTATTCAGTATCCAATAATAACTTGTATGAAATCTATTAATGCAGTTATAATTTAGTATGAAATTTTGTTAAAATTCAAGTCAAGTATTTCAGCATATGAAACAGAAAGACGACTCTAAGGTTACATCATAAAGTAGCAAGCTCCATTACTCAAAAACTTACATCACAGAAGTCTGCATTTCATGCCAACTTTTGCTTAAGTTATGCTTTATTTCATTAAGTGGAGTAATACCCATCTTCTGTTTTATTTCAATTAGATGTTTCTCCTTGGCAATCAGTGTCTGCCGCAATGCTGCTATTTCATCTTCCAGCTGGTATTAAAAAGAACAATTTACATATACTAAACAAATATTTCAGCAATATGTATTTTTCCATCTGAGTTACTTAAATGTTATCAATTTATTTAGATAGACCACTAAATAAAGTTAATGCAATCAGTTTACAATTCAACATCATTACTTTTTTGCCTCCAAAATGTTAATGGTTAAAGTTCTATATTTTTAGAAATATGGTTAGAAAAGCTTTTTTGCTTTCTTTTAATCTTGCCTAGCAACGTTAGTTCAACAAACACAATTAATTTGTTACATACGAAAAGAAAATGGCTCTCTATTTAATAAATGTAATAATTTGAAAGTAATTTTACACAGTATGTGGATCTAGGCATGAAACTTGGATCGTGCTCATTGTACCTTTTTTAAAGTAATATTACTCTTTCCTCAAGCAGAAGTGAAAAATTCAGAGTTCATCGATCCACAAATGTGTAAAGAAAGATTTTTCAGGCTTGATGTCAATAGGAAACCTTTCATTGAGCTCTCATGCATGACAGCTGGATAAGTGAAGCACCTGATTTTCTAATCAATATTTTGTACAATTGAGATATATACTCAACAGGAAATGGAGAACAAGTGTACTTGATTTTCCTTTTTTTCCTGTCCGCTCAGCTCATTTCCAATATATCATCAGCATGAGAATTTCAACCTCAAGGCACACTTAGATGAAAATACTCCTACAACATGTTAACCTTTCCTGCATAGTTGTAATTTGAAATCTATTTTTTTCAATTATTTAAAAAAGTGATCATTTTTATTTCATTTTACATTATGCAGCTGAACAATCCAATAAATATAATATTCAAAGGTTACTCATATGGGAACTAAAGAATAGAGTTGTCGACATGTTCTCATAGACTGATGCAGAAGGAAGATGACAAGATAGAGTTAGGGAAAAAATGGATTTCAAACACTTAATAAATAACTCAATTCTCTATGTGCCTATGATGATGAAACAGAGTTGAATTGATAGCGTTTTCAGAACATTAGAAAGAATTTACTAAGTATATTCACCAGTTGAGGACTAAAAGACAAAGGGGTACAGTCAAAAAAATTAAAACAACTCTCTCAGGAATAAACAATGCAACATACAGAGGCATAAATTCTCTTTCAATAACCATTAAAGTCAATCAACAATCAGTTTTAAATTTGAAATCACAGATATTTATGAACAAAAAGATTTAAGGGTAAGGGAGAAAATGGGGTAAATGGAGGTGGATCACATTTCAGTCATAGTCCCATTTAAGGTTGGACTGGATTTGATAAATTATATTTTTGCCTCCTGTTTCTATGTTCTGAGGGGTCAGACAAGAATCTATCGTTATTTATGGATCTTTGCAGTGCCCCCCCCCCCGCCTTATCTGTAACTGCATTTCTTGAAGAAATAATTTATATAATTTACCAATGTTTTGTTTTCCCCAAAGGAGGTGACTTAACATAATAAATCAGATATTTATCTTAGCTTACCTTGGCCAATTCTACATGAAGTTCTTCCTTTTCTATTTCAGGGTTTGTGCCAATATCAACATTGGCATCTGGATCACTCAAACATCCAGTTTCAAGAAGAGCTGAGAAAACAAGAATACTGTGACAGACCATATTAATCAGCTCCTTAGTAATTGGATCAAAGTTTGATTACCACCGTCATACTTGGACTACAGTCTATAAGAAACGAATTAAATGTTAGCATTTCCACTTAACAAGTAATCTTACAAACCAGCAAGTCATGTCTCATTATCAGATGAGTTTTAAATGAGACTGAACTCTGAAATCATTCAAACATAAATAATTTAACTTATTGAATATTCCACGTTCAAGTTAGAAGTATTGAATGAATGACTTTTTGAATGATAATTTAAATACAAAGAACATTAATAATTATCATTAACATGATTTTCAGGCCATGATAATAGATTGTGTGATAGAACCAGAGAGCTGCCAGAATAGAGGATAATATCACTGCACGAGTAATTAAATGTCTAATTAAACCAATCCCTTCTGCCTACACAATGTTTACCGAGGCCAGAAGAAAAGTATTCAGACCCCACAACTATTTTCACTTTTTATTGTCTCATTTTCTACATTTAAAATATATTTAAGTAGGATTGTTTTGCTAATCATTGTATATCAAATCAAAAGAATAATTCCAAAGCCTGTCAACAATTTACTAAAAATTGAAAACCAAAATTATGAGGCTGAAAACATATTCATCCCCTTTGTAATTACTAAGGTAACTTCCCTCAGGTGCAACACTGAATATTACTTTACCAACTCACCCAGTTTGTTGCTGTAGAAAATTGGATGATCACTTGTTTCCAGTGAATTCATAAGAATAAATACCCTGTGGCGACCCACTTTCTGCGCAGGCGAACCGGCTCAAATAGCCATCACGCGGGGGGAGACTTTGGTAATGCACCTCTGACGTCATTTCCGCCCGGAGAGGGCGGGCGTTAGGGATTTAAATGCCAGCGCCGCGAAGTTTGAATAAACTAGTCTCGAAACGACTTACCGACTGCGTGTCGTTATTTCAGCGCTGTGTGTAGCACATTGCTACATTGGTGACCCCGACGGTCCAAACGGGATTTGGACCAATGATGACCGACTCTTCATCTGTTCACGCAGTTTCACTAAAACTGCCGACTTTCTGGACGCTGCGACCATGCGTGTGGTTTAGCCAATCAGAAGCCCAGTTCCAGATTCGGCAGATATCCTCTGATTCCACGCGTTACTACCACGTGGTGAGCGCCCTTGACCAGGAGACGGCCGCCCAGGTTGTGAATTTCATACAGTCGCCCCCAGAAGAAGGCAAATGTGAAGCATTCAAGGCGCTGCTCATTGGGACCTTCGGCCTCTCACGGCGGTGAGCGGGGTGCCCGCCTGCTTCACCGGGACAGTTTGGGAGACAGACTGCCGTCAGCATTGATGAACGAGATGCTGGCCCTGGCTGACGGACACAAGCCCTGCCTCATGTTCGAGCAAGCGTTCCTCGAGCGACTGCCCGAGGGCATACATCTGCTGCTGGCCGACGCAGATTTCAGCGACCCCCGGAAGGTGGCGGCCCGGGCAGACGTTCTGTGGAAAGCCAAGAGGGAGAGCGTGGCGTCCGTCCGTCAGATTACCAGGCCACGCGCCCAACAGTAGACCAGACCAGGCCCGGCAGGGGGGCGCACACAACACAGAGGAAGGAGTGAGGAGGCCAGTGAACAGTGGTGTTTCTACCACCAGCGGTGGGGCACAAAAGCCCACCTTTGTTGCCCGCCCTGCAAGGGCCAGGGCCAGGGCCAACTGCCGCTAATGACTATGGCGGCTGGCCACCAGGACAGCCTCTTGTACGTCTGGGACAAACAGTCGGGACGCCGCTTCTTGGTTGACACTGGAGCGGAGATCAGCATCTTGCCCCCGACGGGGTACGACACCCGCAACTGGAAGCCAGGACCCACCCTGAGGGGCGCAAACAGCAGCACGATACGGACCTACGGCACCCGCACAGTGCAGCTGCAGTTCGGCGCCAGCCGGTTCACGTGGGACTTCACACTGGCCGCAGTGGCCCGACCACTCCTGGGGGCGGACTTCTTGCGAGCTCACGGCCTGCTGGTCGACTTGCAAGGGAAAAGACTGGTACATGCCAAGACTTTCCAGACATTCTCCCTGGGTGAAGCCAAGTTGCCGGCCCCACACCTGGACTCCATCACGCTGTCGGACAACGAATTCACCAGAATCGTGGCAGACTTTCCATTGATTCTGGCACTGCAGTTCACGGCAGCCATGCCCAGACATGGGGTACAGCACCACATTCCGACCCAGAGACCACCCCTCCACGCCCGCGCACAAAGGCTCCCCCTGGAAAAGCTCCGCCTGGCGAAGGAGGAGTTCAAGAGGATGGAGGAATTGGGGATCGCACGGAGGTCCGACAGCCCATGGGCCTCCCCCCTGCACACGGTGCCCAAAGCAGCCGGGGGTTGGAGACCATGCGGCGACTACTGCAGACTGAACGAGGCTACCACTCCAGACCGCTACCCCGTGCCGCACATACAGGACTTTGCAGCAAACCTGCACGGGGCAAGAATCTTTTCCAAAGTAGACCTCGTCCGGGGATACCATCAAATCCCGGTGCACCCTGAAGACATTCCCAAAATAGCACTCATCACCCCGTTTGGCCTGTTCGAGTTCCTCCGAATGCCGTTCGGCCTGAAGAATGCCGCACAGACATTCCAGCGGCTAATGGACGCGACCTGGACTTTGCATTCATCTATTTGGACGATATCCTTATAGCCAGCAGTTGTCGTCAGGAGCATCTGTCCCACCTCCGCCAGCTCTACTCCCGCCTGAGTGATTTCGGCCTCACGATCAACCCGGCCAAATGTCAGTTCGGTCTTGATACCATTGACTTCCTGGGCCACAGGATTACCCAAGACAGGGCAACACCTCTGCCCGCCAAGGTAGACACGATCTGCCACTTTACCCGGTCCAACACAGTCAAAGGCCTATGGGAGTTCGTTGGTATGGTGAGCTTCTACCACTGTTTCCTCCCCTCAGCAGCCTGTATCATGCGCCCTTTGTACACCCTGATGTTGGGTAAAGGCAAGGACATTACTTGGGACGAGGAGACCGCGGCCGCTTTCGTTAAAGCCAAGGAAGCCTTGGCAGATGCCGCGATGCTGGTGCACCCCAGAACAGACATTCCAACCACCCTTACGGTGGACACATCCGACACAGCAGTCGGTGGGGTGCTGGAGCAGCTCATCGAGGGGCGCTGGCAACCCCTGGCGTTCTTCAGCAAGCACCTACGACCACCCGAACTCAAGTACAGTGCTTTCGACTGGGAGCTGTTGGCACTGTATCTGGCAATCCGGCATTTCAAGTACTTCTCAGAAGGCAGGCCGTTCGCCGTGTTCATGGACCACAAACCGTTGACCTTCGCATTAACGAAGGTGTCCGATCCCTGGTCGGCTCGCCAGCAGCGACATCTGTCCTACATCTCCGAGTACACGACGGACATCCAGCATGTCTTGGGAAAGGACAACATCATGGCGGATGCATTCTCCAAACCAACTGTCCAGGCCCTGTCCCTGGGGGTGGACTATACAGCACTGGCGAAGGCACAGCAGGCAGACGACGAGATGCCCAGCTACAGGACCGCAGTCTCCGGTTTGCAGCTGCAGGACTTTCTCGTAGGCCCAGGTGAGAGGACCCTCCTGTGCGACGTGGCTACCGGCCAACCTAGCCCCATCGTTTGGCAGCCTGGAGGTGGCGAGTTTTCGACTCCATACACGGTTTGGCACACCCATCTATCAGGACAACCGTCCGGCTGGTCTCCAGCAAGTTCGCGTGGCACGGACTTCGCAAGCAGGTCAGTGAATGGGCCAGAACGTGCACGCAGTGCCAAACAACCAAGGTGCAGCGGCACACTAAAGCCCCGCCGCAGCAGTTCGAACCCACCCACGGGAGGTTCGACCACATTCATGTGGATATCGTGGGCCCCTACCAGTGTCCCAAGGAGCGCAGTTCCTCCTAACTATGGTAGACCGGTTGACGAGGTGGCCAGAGGCGGTCCCGCTCACCGACACATCTGCCGATTCCTGCGCCCGAGCACTGATCGCAACCTGGGTAGCACGCTTCGGGGTACCGGCCCACATTACCTCCGACAGAGGCGCCCAGTTCACCTCCAGCCTGTGGTCGGCTGTGGCAAGCCTGTTGGGAACGCAGCTGCACCACACAACTGCCTACCGCCCACAATCGAACGGACTGGTGGAACGCTTCCACCGTCACTTGAAGTCGGCTCTCATAGCCCGCCTGAGAGGACCTAACTGGGTCCTGCTTGGAATTCGTACGGCGCCCAAAGAGGATCTGCACGCCTCATCAGCCGAGTTGGTGTACGGTGCGCCCCAGCCGTCCCGGGAGAGTTCATACCAGCCCCAAGGGGGCAAGGGGAAGAACCCGCAGCAGTCCTGGACAGACTACGCAAAAGGCTCGGCAACCTGGCCCCCGTACCAACTTCACAGCACGGACGGACCCCGACCCATGTACCCAAAGACCTGCAGAACTGTAAGTTTGTGTTTGTACGAAGGGGCAGACACCGGGCACCGCTACAGCAGCCGTACGAGGGGCTGTTCAGGGTGATCAACAACAACAGGTCCACGTACATTCTGGACATTGGGGGGGAGAGAGGAGGTTTTCACGGTGGACCGACTCAAACCAGCCCATGTGGACTTGGCGCAGCCGGTCGAGGTTCAGGCACCGCGGTGCAGAGGCAGACCTCCCAAACAGAGGCTGATCCAGACTGTGGACATTGAGGGGGTGTATCGCCGGTTCTGGGGGGGGGTTATGTGGCGACCCACTTTCTGCGCAGGCGAACCGGCTCACAAATAGCCAGCGTGCAGGGGGAGACTTTGGTAATGCACCTCTGACGTCATTTCCGCCCGGAGAGGGCGGGCGCTAGGGATTTAAATGCCAGCGCCGCGAAGTTTGAATAAACTAGTCTCGAAACGACTTACCGACTGCGCGTCGTTATTTCAGTGCTGTGTGTAGCACATCGCTACAACCCCCTCTATCTGTAAGGTTCAACAGTATGGTAGATTTACAAACAGACCAAACCAAAATGAAGACAAAAGAGCATTCAAGACAAGTCAGAGAAGCACAAATCTGGGGAAGGATACTAAACCGTGTCAAAGGCCCAGCACATACCTTGGAGCTCAGTGCAGTCCATCAAATGTGGAAAGAATATGAATCCACAACTACACTCCCTAGGTCAGGCCCCCTCTAAACTTAGTCATCAGACAGGAATTTCACTTGTAAAAGAGGTTGCTGTGCCGCCAGCAGTCACTCTGGGTGAGCTGCTGAAGACAGTGACTGCAACTGGAGATGAAGTTCATGGCTCCACAATCTCTAAGGCCTCGCACAAAAGGGTATTTATGGAAGACTGGCATGGAAGAAGCCCTGGCTAAAAAAAAAAGCATATGCTTGCCAGTAAAGACTTTGCAAAGCGCCACTTAGAAGATATTGTAAAGCTATGTAAAAAGGTCTTGTGATTGGATGAGACTAAAGTGGAACTTATTGTCCTCAGTACTAAGCAGTACATGTGGCGTAAACCAAATACTGTGCATCAGGAAGGTAATACTATCCCTACTGTCAAATATGGTGCAGGTAGCATCATGCTCTGGGGATGCTTTTCAGCTGCATGGTCTGGAAATCTGGTCAGGATTGACGGGAAAATGATTGCTGCTAAATACAGAGAGATCCTGGATAACCTGCTAGCCTCTGCCAGAAACTGGGGAGAAAATTCATTTTTCAGCAGAACAACGACACTAAGCACAATGCAGAGCAATCATAGAGTGGCTTCAAATGAAGAAACTGATGTCCTTGAGTGGTCCAGTCATAATCCTAACCTTAGCCTGATCAAGTAACTCCAGCAAGACACCAAAATTGCTGTCCACTACCACTCCCCAACTAAGCTGGGACAGCTTGAGCAATTTTGCAAGGAGGAATGGGCAAATCTTGCTTTGTCACATTGTTCAAAGCTAATAGGGACTTATCTAAAAAGGCTGGAATACCTGTAGTTGCAAGAGGTGGTTCAACCAGTCCATGCTGAACTGTTATTCCGCCTGGGCATAAGCACCCATCAAGCACACCTGGGCATAACCCTCATACCCCTCCTGTCCATGTATTTATCCAAAGTTCTGCTGGCAGCACTTACACCACTGAATGAAGTTGTTCCCTCTCGGGTTCTTTTTGAATATTTCACCTTTCGCCCTTAACCTATGACTTCTAGTTCTAGCTTCACCCAGCCTGCCAGTGGAAAATACCTGCTTGCATTTATCCTATCTATGTATACCCCTCATATGTTTCAAAGATTTAAAAAAATATTTATCGATAACACCAAAACTAATATTATGCCAGTCAGGAAACAGTGCAAAGATTGGGCCTCCTTTCCCTAGAATGTAAAGGTTCAGAAGAAACGTAGTGGTGAACATATTTACTGGTTATTGTACCTGAAATAATGACTCTGGGAATTCCTGTAATGGTAGGACTATGGAATGTACAATTAACTGAAGTAACTACCAAATTATGTGAACAGATGTTAGATAAACACTGCTTGGACAAGGGTAAAGGAAGGAATGTTGACAGCGGGAAGAGAGTAAAGATCCCATGTATACTGATATAGTGAAATGTGTTGTTTAACCCAGTCCAAGGATGTACTGGGGGGCAGCCCATTAGTGTTGCCATGCTTCCGGCATCAACATAACATGCTCACAATTTACTAACCCTAACCTGTACGTCTTTGGATTCTGGGTGGAAACCAGAGCACTCAGAGAAACCCACACAGTCACCGGGACAACACACAAACTCCCTACAGACAGCAGTGGGAATTGAAACTTGATCTCTGACACTATAAAGTGTGCATGCTAACTGTGCCACGTAGCAGGAGAGAGAACTCATGAGGAGCATAAATTATTTCTCAAAGATTTTATAATTTAAACTTAAAAACTGGCCACTCAATCTCTGATGCCAGCTAAAATGGGAGGTTAAATAACTCACTGAACAGGAAATGTGCTTATGCAGTGGCTTACAACACATTTTCATACATCAGTATGTTTGGAAAGGTGAAGGGAAACATGTTTTGTATACATGGTATTTTAACTGGAAAATAAAACATCACTTTGTGGACTGTTCAGTTCTAACAGTTGGTACAAACCATTTAAAATTTTCTACCAAGCCGCATTGGCATATTCATCTTAATCACAAATTATTTTTCCGAATCCTAGGTTTAATTGCATTCTAAGTGCAAAGCTCTGAGGCATCAGATAAATACAAAGGACAAGTCATTGGGTATGTTTAAAGCAGACATTGGTTAGTAAGGACATCAAAAGTTATAGGAACAATGCAGAAGAATGGGGTTGAGTGAAATCAGCCATGATCGAATGGCAGAACAGATTCACTGGGCCAAGTAGCCTAATTCCTTTCCTATAGTCTAAATCAGAGAGAATTATATGAGAACGAAGTGATTTATTATGGAAAAAAAACACGAAATGCTGGCAGAACTCAGCAGGCCAGACAGCATCTATGGGAGGAGGTAATAACGACGTTTCGGGTCGAAACCCTTCATCAGGAGTGAAATAACATGGGATGGTCGAGGGGGGATAAGAAGTGGGGGGAGGGATAAAGTAGAGAGCTGGGAAGTGATAGGCTGGAGGGAAATGGGCTAGGGGGAAAGTGGAGAATTATGGGAAATAAAAGAGAAAGAAAGGTAGGGCTGGGGGGAGAGATTATAGTGAGGGGGGAAAAGAGAGAGAGAGAGAAAGAGAACCAGACTAAAATAATAGATAGGGATGGGGGGCAGGGGTATCAATAGAGGTCAGTGAGTTGAATGTTCATGCCGGTAGGAAGGAGGCTACCTAGGCGGGAGATAAGGTATTGCTCCATCGACCTGCGTGTGGCCTCATCTTGACGGTAGAGGAGGCCATGGACAGACATATCGGAGTGGGAGTGGTCTGTGGAATTAAAGTGTGTGGCCACAGGGAGATCCCGCCACTGCTGGAGGACTGAGCGCCGGTGTTCAGCGAAACGGTTTCCCAGTCTGCGGCGGGTCTCCCCAATGTATAAATGGCCACATCGGGAGCACCGGATACAGTATATCACCCCAGTTGACTCGCAGGTGAAGTGGTGCCTCGCCTGAAAGGACTGTCTGGGGCCTGGGATGGTGGTGAGGGAAGAAGTGTGGGGGCAGGTGTAGCACTTCTTCCGTTTGCAGGGATGAGTGCCCGGAGGGAGGTCCGTGGGGAGGGATGGGGGGGATGAATGGACAAGGGAGTCGCGTAGGGAGCGATCCCTGTGGAAAGCTGAGAGTGGGGGGGGGGGGGGGGGGGGGAGGGGAAGATGTGGTTGGTGGTGGGTTCACGTAGGAGGTGACGGAAGTTACGGAGGATTATGCGTTGGATCTGTAGGCTGGTAGGGTGATAGGTGAGGACCAGGGGGACTCTATCCCTGGTGGGCTGGCGGGGGGATGGGGTGAGGGCAGAGGTACGTGAAATACGGGAGACGCGATGGAGGGCAGAGTTGATAGTGGACGAAGGAAGAGGGAAGCCTCTTTCTTTAAAAAAGGAAGACATCTCCTTTGTCCTAGAATGAAAGGCCTCATCCTGAGAGCAGATGCGGCGGAGGCGGAAGAATTGAGAGAAAGGGATAGCATTTTTGCAGGAGACAGGGTGGGAGGAGGAATAGTCTAGGTAATTTATTATGGCATATTTAAATCCCCACCCTTTACAAAATATTCATGAAATTGCAATAGCATGATTAAAACTATAGAATAGATCCTTAAAATCTGCACTGTAACTGAAATATTTACTACAATGTCAAAAGTATTTATCAAATCCATGCTAATTTGCTTCAGAGATTAAAAAAAACATTTATTGATGACACCAAAACTACTATTATGCTAGTCAGAAAACAGTGCAAAGATTGGGGCTCCTTTCCCTACTATGTAAAGGTTCAGAAGAAACCCAGTGGTGAAAATATTTACTGGTTATTGTACCTGAAATAATGACCTGAAATGCTTCAATATTGCAACAAAGTTAATACTTGATATTGTCTTCAAAATAAATGGAATTAGGAAATGTTCTTTATCACTGTGTTCAATATCACTGATTAGTTGATTAGGTTGTGATTAACTGTTGGCATACGAACAAAGGTTAGACCTTCTGAATAGTAACACTGGGACCACACACAAGAATCCAACTTTATCCCAAAACAGCACCTCCTGATATCTTATTCTACCACCCCAATGGTATTTACTTCCTTTCCGAATCTACAACTTCCCATTTTATCCCCAAAATTCATAGCCAGGCACCTATCTATTTCTTTAATGATAGCAGCAAACTCAGCCATTTTGTTGCCACTTATAGCAATGCTTAACTCCATCCTTTCCCGGCATCTAGAACACTCCTCCGCCTCCACATTGACACCCAACACAGTCTTCCCTCCTCCTGCTTCTCCAATGAGGGGCTTGGCCCAAAATGTTGACTGTTTACATGGCGTGGCATCCTGATGCAGTGGCCACTCCGGCTAAACCAAAGGTATAATTGTTCGTACCTTTACGCCTTTCTTATGGAAATTAAAAACACAAAATATTGCAAGTCTAGCAAGTTGTCGTATAGCAGATGAGCTCCACAACATGGGCTTATTGTGCACTGTGTTGCCATCTGCTAAAACCACCCAGGGGAGGCGCTGTTGGAAGTGGTGCACGAGGCAATGAGACAGAGGAAAGCACGCTGGTATTCGTGTGAGACCAAAGCTGAGACCCTTCAGGCCAGCTCTCCTGCTGATTCTACTTTCAAACGTTCAATTGCTCAAAAAATAAACACAATTACCTGAGGCTGAGACTGAATCAGCGCAAGATGAAGGGCTGCTGCGTGCTCATTCTGACTGAAACAAGGCTCCAGGATACCATCTCTGCAGTGGCCATCCAGTTAAAGGGTTCCATCTTTCTTTGAGCTGAAAGAATTCCTGCCATCTCTGGCAAGCCCCGCGGTGGAGGTGCATGTATCTACGTTAATAAGAACTGGTGTGTGTATGCTTTGGTAGAGACAACCCACTGCTCGGCTATAATGGAGAAATTCAGGCTCTTTTATTTACCAAGGGAGTTCACTGCTATTGTGATTGTGGCTGTATACATACCCCCCCCCCCCCCCCACTGCTAATGCTGGGGAAGCAGTGTGAGCTCTACAGGGCCACCAGTGACTTGCAAACCACATACCCCAATGGTTTCTTTATTGCTACTGGTGACTTCAACCATGCTAACTCAAAAACAGTCCTGCCTGAATTCTATCAGACTTTCATACCAGAGATGAGAACACATTAGACTTGGCTTATACCAACATCCCCTAGTGTAGATAAAGTTGCTCCTCATCCCCACTTCGAATTCTCTGACCACTTATTTGTTATGCTAATTCCTGCAACCACTGACTGATTAAACATGTCAAACCAGTTCAAAATGAGATAAGACCTGGCTCAAAGAAGCAACCTCAGTGTTACAGGCCTGTTCTGAAAACAACTAGAACATGTTCTGGCAGGTGGTTACCTAAGACCATCACATTAATGTTGATGAATACTCAAACACTGAGGACGTCACTGTTATTAATTATTAAAGACATCTCTGTGAGGGCAAAGCAGAAGCCTGGTTAACAGCAGAGGTCTGAACACAGCTGAGAGATTGGGATACCGTCTTCAAATCAGGATAAAGATAGCTCTCAGGTCAGTAATTGCCAGCAGGAAGGCAAAACTGGATTACTCACAGAGAATATACAGTCATTTATGTGACACCAGAAACACAAGGTGCAGGGCATTCAGACCATAACCGACTACAAGTCCACCCCGCACGTCAACGACAGTAACGCTTCTCTTCCAATAGGCTGGATGCCTTTTACGCTTGGCTTGATGTGCTGGCAAAGAAAGCAGCTATTTCCCCTGAGGAACAGGCACTCTGGTAGCAGCTGATGTAAGGAAGACCACAGTCAGGGTCAACCCATGTAAAGCAGCGGGGCTTCATAACATATCTGGTCAGGTGGTGAAGGACTATGCAGCCCAGTTAACTGAGGTTCTAACAGACATCTTCAATATCTCTCTGGAAGAGTCCACTGTCCCCTCAGACTTCAAGGTGCCACCATCATCCTGGTGCCCAAAAGACAACAATAACCAGCCTCAGTGACCACTGTCCAGTGGCACTGACCTCAACAATAATGAAGTGCTTTGAGTGGCTGGTTATGAATTACATTAAATCCCATCTTCCTGCTACAGTGGACACTTTTCCAGTTTGCTTATTGCTCAAATCAGTCCACCGATGATGCTGTAGCCTTTGCACTCCATCCTGTCCCATCTGGAAAATGGTGCCTCACATGCCAAGATGCTATTTATTGACTTCAGCTCAGCATTCAACATGATCATACCTCAAAAACTGGTGGGTAAATGATCCTTGTTAGGTCTCAGTACCTCTCCCTGTAACTGGATCCTGGACTTCTTGACAGAAAGGCCATAGTCAGCCCATGTTAGTAGAAACATCTGAAGCTCCATCATGCTGAGCATCAGCTCTCCCAAGGGTTATGTGTTCGGCCTGCTGCTGCTTATGCTGTTATGTGACTGCATCGCTAGATCCAGTTTAAACAGTATCATCAAGTTCACTGATAACACAGCAATAGTGGACCTCATCAACGATGCTGAGACGGCGTACAAAGGAGAGGTAGAGCAGCTGGTAGAATGCTGCAAGCACAACAACCTGAGTCTCAACGTGGTCAAGACCAGAGAGATAACTGTGGACTTTTGGTCCCTCTACACCACCACTTTGGTCAAAAAAGTACAGAACTATCTCCACATCTTGAGGAGATTGAGGTGAGTGAGGCTCCCCACCTCCTCCCATTTTAACTAATTTTCCAGGAGCACCATGTATTGCTAACAAAGTATTGCAAAAATTGCTGAAAGGGTCCCAGGATCATTCCACCAATTACAGTATTCATGAGGAGTGTTGTGCATGCAGGACCCTTTGCAATGTCAGTGGTCCTTCCCATCTGTCCAATAATCTCTTTGACTCCTCTACCATAGAGTACCTTAGCATTAGGACAAGAACTGTTAGGATGGGAAATAGCTACTGTACTGAACTCCCTGCCACCAACCAGGTCTCATCACTCACGAAGCACCAGCAGTTATACTGTTTACTTTTTAAACGTGTATCATATATGAACCTTATTATTTGTTCATTCATTTGCGGTAATTTTACTTTGTGTTTGTGAGTATGTAGTGTGATGCACCTTGGTCCGGGGGAACGTTGTCTCATTTAGCGTATACAGTACATGTGTACAGTCGAATGGCAATAAGCTTGAATTTGACTCTCATACTAGCACTCGACAGCCCCTTTACCTCCTCCCGGCAACTAATCTTCTCCGCTACCCAACTCCGCCTCCAACTGTACTGCACAACTCCCCCCGCACTCCACTGCTCCGGTCCGGTAGGGTATTCGGTGACCCAGGCCGGCAAACGTTGGGCCGCAACATGTCGGAGCCTCGGACACAAACCGACCGACCCCTCGTCTGTTCGCGGAAACTTACTGCGCCGACAGCCGGTGTCGTCCCAGCGGCTGATCCATCCTCGCTCCGTGACGTCCATTGCCCTCTCCGTCCAGAGCAACGGGTTTTTTTTTGTGCCGCACCACTCCCACTGAGCTCGGTTCCGTGCACCGAACCGTCCACCGGAGCTCGGCCACAGCTGGACACCTGGCACGCACAGCAGCGACGTCGCCGCTAGGACCCGCGCCGGAGAGACGAAACAGCGCCGCCGCCACTCGGAGGACCTGCGTCTGAGGGGCAAAACAATGCTGCTCTGATCGGAGGTCTTCAAAGCAGCGCCGCTGAGCCTCATCTGAAACGAGCCTCACCTTTGGTTTTGGTAGCAATGGATACAAAATGCTGGAGGAACTCAGCAGATCAGGCAGCATCTATGGAAAGGAAAAGATAGCCGATGTTTCGGGCCAAGACCCTTCTGTTAGGAAGTAGACAGCTGAGAGATCATCGTCAACTGTTCCTCCATAGATGCTGCCTGATCTCCAGCATTGTGTGTGTGTGTGTTGTTTTTCGTTTACAGTACTTAACCGAGTCATTACTTCATTACTTTTCATCTATATTTTTGCACCTCTGCTCTTACCCCTTCATAGAAGGTTGTGAAATATTGAATAGGATATGCATTATAAAAGAGGAAATATCAAGGAACTGTAGATAAATAAATTACTAGATCTGGATAAGTTAGATCACAGTGGTAAATTGGTTTATTATTGTGAAAACCTTGCCTGGCATACTATTAATACAGATCAATCCATTACCACAGTGCATTGAGGTAGTACAAGGTAAAACAAGATCAGAATGCAGAATGGAGTGTTGCAGTTACAGAGAAAATGCAGTGCAGGCAGAAAATAATGTGCCTAAGTAGATTATGAGGTTAAGAGTCCATCTTACTGTATTAGGGATCTGTTCAATTGCCTTATTATAGGCGTTGTCCTTGAGCCTGATGGTATGTGCTTTCAGGTTTTTGTACATTCAGCCTGATGGGATGGGGAGAAGACAGAATGGCCCCAGGGAGTGAGAACTTTGATTATGTGTTACTGAGGCAGCAAGAAGTGTAAATGGAATCCATAGAGGGGAGGCTGGTTTCTGTGATGTGCTGACCTGTATGCACAACTCTCTGCAATTTCTTGCAGTCATGGGTTGACAAACGACAGATGGAGTTTAATGCAGACAAGTGTGAGGTAACGCACTTTGGAAGGACAAACCAAGGTAGAACATACAAGATAAGTGGTAGGACACTGAGGAGTGCAGTAGAACAGAAGGACCTGGGAATACAGATACATAATTCCCTAAAAGTGCTGTCACAGGTAGATTAGGTTGTAAAGAGAGCTTTTGGCACATTGGCCTTTATAAATCAAAGTATTGAGCATAAAAGTTGGAATGTTATGGCGAGGTTGTATAAGGCATTGGTGAGGCCAGGTTTTAGTACTGTGTGCAGTTTTGGTCACCTAATTACAGGAAGGATATTAATAAGTTTGAAAGAGTGCTGAGAAGGGTTACAAGGATGTTGCCAGGACTTGAGAAACTGAGTTACAGAGAAAGGTTGAATAGGTTAGGACTTTATTCCCTGGAGCGTAGGAGAATGAGGGGAGATTTGATAGAGGTGTATAAAATTATGATGGGTATCGATAGAGTGAATGCAAGCAGGCTTTTTCCACTGAGGCTAGTGGAGAAAAAAAAACCCAGAGGACATGGTTTAAGGTTGAAGGGGGAAAAGTTTAAAGGGAACATTAGTGGGGGCTTCTTCACACAGAGAGTCATGGGAGTGTGGAATGAGCTGCTAGTTGAAGTGGTGAATGCAGGCTCACTTTTAACATTTAAGAAAAACTTGGACAGGTACATGGATGAGAGGGGTATGGAGGTGCAGGTCAGTGGGACTAGGCAGAAAAATGGTTCAGCACAGCCAAGAAGGGCCAAAAGGCCTGTTTCTGTGCTGTAATGCTCTATGGTTCTGCAGGCAGAACAGTTGCCATACCAAGCTGGGATGCATCGGGATATGATGCTTTCTCGGGCACATCAATGGAAATCAAATCAAAGGGATGTCAATTTTCTTTAGCTGTTTGAGACACGAAAGGTTTTGGTGAGCTTTCCTGACCAGGGCATCGGTGTGGTTAGACTAAGATATGCTGTCAACCCTCTCGCCCTCAGAACCGCTGATATAACTCAGGAGTATAGCACCCCTCCCCCACTATTCTTGAATTCAATGAACAGCCCTTCTGTTTTATTGACATTAAAGGGAAGGATAGTTGTCATGACACTTTGTCACTAAGTTCACTGTCTTCCTCCTGTACTCCCATTCATCATTATTTGCAATACAGCCCACTACAGTGGTATTACTTGCAAACCTGTAGATAAGGTTACAGCAGAAACTGTCCATGTGGTTGTGAGTGATAACAGAGTAGGGGGCCAGGCCCACAACTTTGTGGGACACCAGCATACAGGATAATCATGGTGGAGGTGTTTCCGTTTAGGCTTACTAATTGTGTCCTTTTGGACAGGAAGTCAAGATTCCAGCTGTAAAGAGTGGCTTGGAGTCCTAGGACTAGGAGTTTGCTTGGAATTATTAAAAAGTACAGAGAAACAAAGGAGGAAATTTCTGATGTTCTATCAGGTTTCAATCATCCCCGGCTAGAGCGATGATACTGGAGTACTGAAGGACGATTATTTAGAAATACAGTATATTTATTATGGTTTAAAATTAGAGGAAAGGACAAGCTCTGCAACTACATGCTATTTGTCCTTCAGAGGCTGGCTGGCTGTGACTAAAGTTGAAAGTAAATTTTGTTATCAAAGTGTCACCATATACAACCCTGAGAGTCATTTTCTTGTGGGCATACACAGGAAATCCAAGAATCATAAGACAATGAATAAAAGACTGCACCCAATGGGACGGACAAACAACCAATGTGCAAAAGACAACAAACTGTGCAAATACAAAAGAGAAAAAAAAGTAATAATCATAAATAAGTAAGCAATAATTATCACGAGCATGAGATGAAAAGTCCTTGAAGGTGAATCCATTGGCTGTGGGAACCTATGTGCGGGATGAATGAAGTTATCCCCTCTGGTTCAAGAGCCTGATGGTTGAGGGATAACTGTTCCTGAACCTGGTGGTGTGAGTCCTGAGGATCCTGTACCTTCTTCCTGGTGGCAACAGCAACAAGAGAGCATGACCTGGGTGGTAGGTGTCCCTAATTGATGGATGTTGCTTTCCTGCGAAAACGTTCTGTGTAGATGGCTGGGAGGGCTTTACCCACGATGGCCTGGACCATATGCACTACTTGTTGTAGGATTTTCAATTCAAGGGCATTGGTGTGTCCATACTTTGGTAGTGTTTGAACTGTCCACCACACATCCATAGAACCTACTCCACCTTTGATCCCTCAATAAGGACTGGCTCATGGACCTCTGGTTTCCTTGTCCTAAAGTCAATAATCAGCTCTTTGGTCTTGCTGACATTGAGTGAGAGGCTGTTGCTGTTGCTGTGGATCTACTCAGCCAGCCAGATGTTGTGACTATGTGCTGGATTGTAACTGTGTGTGGTGTGCGTGACTGTGTTTTGCACCTTGGCCTCAGAGAACAATGTTTAGCAGTATACATGTGTACAATTGAATGACAATAAACTTGAACTTGACTTGAAAATGATTAAAATAAAAAAACCACAGACATGCAATGTGCAAGTCTAAAGACATTTTTGAAGGTCTTCCATTATGATTGGGCAATGTCAATAGACAATAGGTGCAGGAGTAGGCCATTCGGCCCCTCAAGCCAGCACCGCCATTCACTGTGATCATGGCTGATCATCCACAATCAGTACCCCGCTCCTGCCTTCTCCCCATATCCCTAGATTCCGCTATCTTTAAGAGCTCTACCTAACTCTTTCTTGAAAGCATCCACAGAATTGGCCCCCACTGCCTTCTGAGGCAAAGCATTCCATAGATCCACAACTCTCTGGGTGGAAAAAGTTTTTCCAGAACTCCATTCTAAATGGCCTACCCCTTATTCTTAAACTGTGGCCTCTGGTTCTGGACTCCCCCAACATTAGGAACATGTTTCCTGCCTCTAGCATGTACAATCCCTTAATAATCTGTTTCAATCAGATCCCCTCTCATCCTTCTAACAAGCCCAGTCGCTCCAATCTTTCAACATATGAAAGATTTTCAACAATCTTTCAACAGTCCCGCCATCCCAGGAATTAACCTCATGAACCTACGCTGCACTCCCTCAATAGCAAGAATGTCCTTCCTCAAATTTGGAGACCAAAACTGAACACAATACTCCAGGTGTGGTCTCACCAGGGCCCTGTACAGCTGTAGAAGGACCTCTTTGCTCCTATACTCAACTCCCCTTGTTATGAAGACCAACATGCCATCAGCTTTCTTCACTGTCATATTATCCTCTGTGCAGCGGTAGGAGTCTCCTAATGTGTATTTAAGACTAGCCACATTAATCAAGTGATATCAAAGGCACATTCACTTAAAAAAGAAATTGCATTTAAAAGTCTCAGCAGAATAAAATGCACTTCATTTCACATAAGGATGTAAGATCACAGATTCATAACATAGAAGAAGGACATTGTGTCTATTCTGGTCAAAAACAGACATTTAAATTATGTCTACTTCCCTTTAACTTTCTGTTGAAGGTAGCTAGTTATTGAAGATTGTTCTATCAGTTTTATTATTTATTTAGTGATATGGCGTGGAATAGGCCCTTCCGAGCCACACTGACCCGCAACTCCGATTTAACCCTAACCTATTCATGGGACAATTTACAATGATCAACTAACCTTTTCAGTATGACTTTGGACTGTAGAAGGAAACACAGGTGGCTGTGGAAGCCAGGTCATTGAAGCAGAGGTTGATAGGTTCTTGATAAGCCAGGGTGTGAAAGGTTATGGGGAGAAGGCAGGAGAATGGGGTTGAGAGGGAAATGGATCAGCTGTGATGAAATAGCGGAGCAGACTCAATGGGCCAAATGGCCTAATTCTGCTTCAGTGTCTTACAGACATCCCACCTCTCCCAGAAGTTCCGGGAGCCTTCTGCATATTGATAGTGGCTCCCTGACGCCCGCAAATTATATACAATATCCCAGAAATTGATTTTTTTGAGACCAAGCGAGCGAAAGGGAGAAAGAGAGAGAGAGAGTGAGAGACAGAGAGAGCAAGTGACAGACGTAGCGAGAAAGCATCCTGATTGGTCTCTCTTCATGCTAAGTAGACCTATTAGTTTTCTCTGTGGGCGGGCTTTACAGTCGACCTCTCTCTTTCATTGTCCATCAGTTCAGTTTAGTGTCCTGCAGCACCATGGCAGAGTGTTCCAAAAAACAGAAAATATAAAACGTATTTCACCCCAGACTACACTAAAGAGTACCCCTGCCTAATAGGGGTCAAAAATAATGTCAGTGTTGCTCGCTGCACTGTTTGCAACAGTGACTTTTCTATTGCCCACGGTGGGTTAAATGACAGTTGAGGTGAGTTTAACAGGTGTTATTCATTCATTAGCATAGCTAACGTTATTTAAACTAGCTGGCTGGCTGCTCAGGAGCTACTCTATTGATGTCCTATGTGATGTGGCCAAACTCCCTGTAGACTTGCAAAATGCTCAAATCTGCCAAGCAAGCCACATCACGGTACAAGGAAAGTTCGCAAAGAAATAGAAAAGCTACTTGCATTATCATTTAGCTATTAGCATTAAGGCTGCCAACAAAATACTCAACAAGGAATATACATAGTTTGTAGTTTCAATATGTGATCAAATACATTTTGTGTTCTTTCATAATCAAATGTCCTTTATACATACATCCTTGGAGGTCAACCAGGTGGGGGGGGGGGGAGATATGGGGTTGCGGGGGGTGGGGGTGGTGGTGCTACCTCCCTGAAATGAGTTTTTGCAGGGTGGGATGTTTGGTCTTATGGAAACTGGAGCACTGGGGGAAAACCCACACATTCCAAGGCAGAATGTACCAACTCCTTATAAGCGAGGCTGGAATTTGACTCTGAACTCCAATACCCTGAGCTGTAACAGAGTCGTGCAACTGTCTGAACTACTATGCCATGGTCCTTACAACAGATTGTAGTTGTTGGATTGGTGTATTGTTCCCAGTGATTAAGAGGAATATTCTCTTTCCTCGTTTTTTTGGATGCAGTCTTCAATCTTAGTGTTAGCAATAACCCCTAGATAGTGCATATGGTTTCAATATATTCAGATCTTTTGAGGAATATCTTTAAAACTGGCAGGGTACAGCAACCCTACCATCTTTATCTATTAGCCAAAGCTCTCAGTTTTTCCTATCATCTATCTCCCTCAAAAAGTCATTTTTCAAAATTTAACTTAAAACTATTAGATTGAGGAAAGAAACTGTCTTTAATATTTTTCTCTCTTCATCTTTGTCACTGTCATTAGGAATTAGAACATGAGATTCATAAAGAATAACACCTGCTGAAATAATTCAGATCAGAGAAAAATCCAATTAAACTTTAAAAACTGAATCTGTTTGGAGGACCTTTGCTGTGCTCTGCTTTTCTTCCACTGACTGAACACATTTGCAAACTTTTAGAAAGCAAAGCTGAGACTACAAGAGGCTTAATAGCAGAACTTTGTCTTCTGTGCAAAAGCTATTTTTCACCTACCTTTGAATATAACTGCTTCTGGGTCAATAGATTCCACCATGGTAGATGTTGATCCTGCTAACTCATTAAAAATAACTTTGTGGTCCTAATTAATTACATTACAGGCACCTTATATAAATCAATGCCGTAATTCAAGTCACACTTCTAGTAATTAAAAAATGCCAAAACAGTTTATGGTTTGGCTCTTTCAACAACTTCCATCCACCTATTTTAACAGTGCCATGAAATGCAATAATGTTATTTCAAACGTGTTAACACTTATCAATAAATTTGAACATGTACAAAGGCTCTATATCAGCTGAGTAGGTCATTGTTAACATAAAGCATGTGATGAAATTGTATCCATGGGAATAAAACAGGCAGCTGATTAGCTATCACACTTTACATTACTGCTGATTGAAAATGACCTCTGTTGTGAGAAGGGCGACGGCCTCTGATACAACATCTTAAATTTACTAGTGCAGATATGCTGTAGCAGCAACAACTTACTTGTTACAGAACTTTTAAAGTGCTAAATCTTTCCAAGATGTTTTACAGGCTAATTGCCAAAGAAGACTTGCTGGAGCCACATAACCATAATTAGGTCAAATTAGCTATAATCTATAGCAGTCTTAAAGCAGGAATGGGACTTAGATCAGTCATGATCGAATGGTGGAGCAGACTCAATTGGCCGAATGGCCTAATTCTGCTTCTATGTCTTATGGTCTTAGAGAGGCAGAACGGGGAAAAAATGATCTTGGGGTCTGGGCATAGAAGGAATGTCTGCCAATCATAGTAATTAAATTCAAGATGTTCAAGGGCTCAGGATGGAAGAAATATTGCAGATATTTCATCATAGAGCTGATATTCAGAGACAGGAGAGGGTGAGACCATAGAAGGATTTGACAAAAGGGTGGGAACTTTACAATCACAGGGTTTTTTTAAAATCAGTAGTTCATCGAAAACAGGATGGTGTGTGAATGGGTTGAGGTGTGATTTTTTTTACAGCGAGTAGAATGTGGAAGTCTGGTCAGATGTACATCGATTTGGCTGAAACTGACATCACAGAACTCATCCATGGAGTGTTGGCACCAATCAAATGTAGTAATACCTTCACCACAACATTTATGTAGCCATCTTCAAATAAGACCATAAGACATAGGAGCAGAATTAGGCCACTTAGACAATGGAGTCTACTCTATCATTCTGTCATGGCTGATTTACTATCCCTCTCAACACCATTCTCCTGCTTTTCCACTGTAACCTTTAACTCCCTGATTAATCAAGAACCTATCAACCCCCACTTTAAATATGCCCAATGACTTGACCTCTACAATTGTCTGTGGCAATGTATTTCACAGATTCACCACACTCTGGCTAAAGAAATTCCTCAATTCTGATGTAAATGTATGTCCCTCTATTCCAGGGGTTTCCAACCTTTTTTATGTCATGGAGCCTTACCATTAACTGAGGGGTGCATGGACACCAGGTTGTGAACCCCTGCCTATACTGAGACCATGCCCTCTGGTCCCAGATTCACCCACTATATGCTCTCCACATCCACTCTACTTAGGACTTTCAATAGAGCCTTCAATCGCTGATCATATAATAACCCTTTCAATCCCAGAATCATTTTCGTGAATCCCCTTTGAACCCTCTCCAATGTCAGCACATCCTTTCTTCAATAAGGGGCCCAAAGCTATTCACCCTACTCCAAGTGAGACCTCAACCATGCTTTATAAAACCTCAGCATTACATCCTTACTTTTATATTCTAGTCCTCTTGAAATGAACAACAACATTGCATTTGCCTTCCTCACCACCAACTCAACCTGCAAGTTAACCATCAGATAATCCTGCATGAGGATTCATAAGTCCCTTTACACCTCAGATATTTGAATCTACTCCTTGTTTAGCAAATAAACTACACATTTATTCTTTCTAACAAAGTGCATGACCATACACTTCCCGGCATTCTATTCCATCTGCTACTTTTTTGGCCCATTCTCCTAATCTGTCTAAGCCCTTCTACAGACTCCCTGCTTCCTCAACACTACCTGCCCCTCCACCTATCTTCCTATAATCCACAAACTGCGCCTCAGGATCATCCATTTTATTCTGTATACCGCATGCATTCAAATGTAACACCTTTAGTCCCGTATTCATCAGCCTTTACGATTTTGCCCCAATGTTACACTTCAACTCATCGCACCGACTGGAGTTTTGCTCATCATCTTCCTGTCCCTTCCTCACAGTCTCACTACACTCTGCATCGACTTGTACACCAACTGCCCCATCCTTATCCCTACCATTCCAGTTCCATTCCCCCGCCAAATTAATTTAAATACTCCCCAACAGCTCTAGCCAACCTGCCTGCAAGGATATTGGTCCCTAATAACTGAAGGGTCTGAAGGTAAATAAATTGCAATTCCTTTAGTTCAACGTGCTATCATAGAAGTTGTTTGATTCTAAAATACCAGTTAGGAACAAAGATGGGAAAGTAGCTAGAAACAAAACAAGTGGGTGCATAATTAACAGTATGTCTAAATGTGAGGACGATGATGAGTAAGGCCTCTGAGTTGAGGGGACATATAAGAATGGAAGTTTGATAATTCAATTATTACTGAAACGTATCTCAAATAGCCACAGCAATGCTAGATCATAGTTCCCAATTACAGACAGCAGAGTGGAATCAGAGGAGGAGTGAGGAAGCAACATTGGCTGAAGAGAGAAATACAATTTTTCAATGAAATGGTTGGAAGATCATCAAATGAGGCGACTTTGGTTAAGAACAAAGCCGGGAATGTACAGAGGACCTCCAAACCACTGGAGGGCGAGTGAAGAGTAACAAACACATAGACCTGATGAAGGGCCTCGGCCCGAAACATCGACTGTTCATTCCTTTCCATAGATGATGCCTGACCTGCTGAGTTCCACCAGCATTTTGTAGGTGTTACTCTGGATTTCAAGCATCTGCTGAGTCTCTTATGTTTAAGAAGAGCAAATTTCTAGGCACATTTCTGACAAGCGCAAAAACAACAGGACAGTTGCACCAGGGGATTTCTGTAAATTTTTATTTCCATTATCAACCCGGCAAAAGACCAGAGGTGGTGACGCTGTTGGTAGGGAAGAAACTGAGGATTATTGGTACGTAAAAATCTGGATTTAGATTTACGGAATAAAGCTGGGTGGCTTGGAAGAAAGTTGACTCGAAATTAGTCACTTTACTTGTGTGCTTTAAACCAACATTCTTAATAACTCTAATGGTCAGTCAGCTGACTTGCAAAACCCACCCCTACAAAAGAGCAAGTTGAACATTGTTAGGACAGTTGTCACTTTCAGCCATGTACCGATGCATTACCTGAGTTCCCAATGACATACAGTATATCAGCAGAACTTACTGCTTCTCTTTCATTGCTGTGCTGATAGCTGGGAAGTGAAACAGACTTCAAGGAGTATTCTCCATTGCATCCACGGAACAGAGTAAAATTGGGAGTAAAGTTGGGAACCTGGTACTTTTCTCCACATCTGCCTTTCTTCCTTTACAATGGACTGACCTAAGCCTTTCCTGTGGTGCGTGGCCCCTAGCTGCAGGTTGTTCAAAGGTCAATGACTGACCTATGCAGATTACAAGTAATTTCAAAGCAAATCTGTGGCCACTGCAGGGAGCTCCAGGGAATTATCAAATGTGAAGCCGCAGAATGTGTACCGGGTGGAAGTTTTAATTGATGTCATCCCTTCCCAATTGAGTGCTCTTATTTTTTCTTGAGAGTAAATAACTAAAGGTGTAGGTTTCTGCCAGCAGATCCAACTCCTATCAGCAGTGAACCACAAAGACCATAAGACATAGGAGCAGAATTAGGCCATTTGGCCCATCAAGTCTGCTCTGCCATTTCATCATAGCTGATTCAGTATCTCCCTCAACCCCATTCTTCTGCCTTTTCTCTGTAACCTTTGACTACCTGATTAATCAAGAACTTATTAATCTTTAAATATACTCAATAACTTGGCCTGCACAGCTGTCTATGGAGTGGCATTTGCAATTTTCCAGTCCTTGGGAATCATTCCACAACCTCTTGAGCAATGTCTTACAGCTCAAATTTTCTTTTATGTAATGTTAACATAAAGTGGCATGCAGTTTTTAGGCTGTGTAAAAATTTCCTACTCAGAACAATGGTTGGTTCTTGCAGCTGTAAAAAAAAATTAGAGGGAACACTACCAATTAGTTTAAATTAAGAGGAAACATAAGAGACTCTGGATGCTGGGATCTGGAGCAAAAATACATGTGGAGTTCAGAGGATCAAGCGCTAGTAATGGGGAATTGTTGAAGGAATTGTTGCTGTTTTGGGTCAAGACTGTGCCTCAACATTGAGATTCTCTCACAGATCTATACTCCAATTTGAATTTAGGCAAATTATGCTGGTGCTTGAACTCGTTCCGCTTAGCCCTATTTAATTATGCACCCTAGTTGCAAATACTAGGCAATGCAACACAAGGTGACCAATTATTCCTGTGGTACACAAGCCCCATAGAACTGCAGTAATATTCCTTTTGATAGTGTCCTACGAGGGAACATAGTCTGGTTAGATGTTTGAGCTTATTTCTGCCTGGAAAGTCAGGCATTATTCTGTGTATGTCATATGCATGATGCACTGAGGGAGCTCAGGCACTTGACAAGAACATCCCTAGAAACGGATGTTCGGGCAGGTTGTTCCTCTATTCCTGTTCCTTGGAGTTTGGCACCTACCCACTGGCTTAATGGAGACAAATTAGATTGAGAACAGCTTTGCATGATTTGGACAAACAAGTCAGCATAAGATCTAACTGATGCTACATTTGTGGTATGCACATCTCGGTGAAACCTCAGTGCCATTTTGTTTTCAATGTACAAGATTAAATACGTTCAATGTATAATGCAGTATATTGTCAGCTACTGGCACTAGATATTCTGTTGCACAACGTACCATTACAGAGGTAGTGTGGAACAATTAGAGATAATATGTACCATCTTCTTTATTAAATTAGTTTTATTTCCACCAATGTACATGCATACATATATAATTGGTTCAAGGTATTTTGCTCCATTGAGTCTATATAAAACTATAAATTCCAATGTGGGCCAAGGTCTGGCAGATGGAATACAACGTTGGTAAATGCAAGATCATCCACTTTGGAAGGAGTAATAGAAGAGCAGATTATTATTTAAATGGTGAATGATTGCAGCATGCTGTTGTGCAGAGGGACTTGGGAGTGCTTGTTCATGAATCGCAAAAAGCTGGCTTGCAGGTACAACAGGTTATTAAGAATGCAAACAGAATGTTGGCCTTCATTGCTGGAGGGATTGAATTCAGGAGCAGGGAGGTCATGCTGCAACTATACAGGGTACTGGTGAGGCCGCACCTGGAGTACTGTGTGCAGTTCTGGTCTCCATACTTGAGGAAGGATATACTGGCTTTGGAGGCAGTGCAAAGGAGATTCACCAGGTTGATTCCAGAGATGAAGGGGTTAACCTATGAGGAGAGATTGAGTCACCTGGGACTATACTCTCTGGAATTCAGAAGAATGAGAGAGGATCTTACAGAAACATACAAAATTTTGAAAGGGGTAGATAAGATAGAAGTAGGAACGTTGTTTCCATTGGTAGGTGAGACTAGAACTAGGGGACATTGCCTCAAGATTCAGGGAGAGAAGATTTAGGATGGAGATGAGGAGAAACCGTTTTTCTCAGAGAGTGGTGAATCTGTGGAATTCTGCCCAGGGAAGCAGTTGAGGCTTCCTCACTAAATATATTTAAGAAACGGTTAGATAGATTTTTACATAGTTGGGGAATTAAGGGTTATGGGGGAAAGGCAGGTAGATGGAGCTGAGCTTACAGACAGATCAGCCATGATCTTATTGAATGGCGGGGCAGGCTCAATAGGCCGCATGGCCAACTCCTGCTCCTATTTCTTATGTTCTTATGTTCAATATGCTTTGCAGATTAGCTAAGCAATTATTCAAATTATTTGTGGAGAGTTCATGAAGTAAGTGATCTCAGCTGTATAACAAAATAGATGATAGTGAATTATCAGACTGATTTATACACACTGTAGAAAAATGTGAAATGTAAAATGGTGACTGATTCATGACTATTCAGTCTACAATATTACCAAAATAATGACATTGTCTTAAATGATTAGTCTCAAAGAGTACCTTGTGTCCTGTCTTATAAGTAACACCTGATCTATACTGCTACAATGGCTACATTTAGGCAGACGTATTCACCTTTGGTCACTTCTGCTGAGTGTCTGAGTATTGGCTCCTGGTTGCACTCACCTCCTGAATAACTGATCCACTGATCTACTGGACTGAATTTGAAGACTTTATGTTTACTACCAGCGACCAAAGATGTGCCTACATACAAATTAAATCAAGCTTAATTATCATTCAATCATACATGCATACAACTGAACTCTGGGACCAAGGTGCAAAACATACACAGCACGTTCAAAACAGCAAAGGGACAAAAAAAAACATAGTCACATAAGAAAAGGCATATATAGTCCAACACCCTGAATGGCGTGTCCCGCAAATTGATGGCACAGTTCCTGTCAATCCACAGGTCAAACACTGGAGGGCAGCACCAGCAGGAGATCAGTCCTAACTGAGAAGGGACGCCATACTACATCATCTCTGGCGTCTCCTCACCTGGGCTGCAGCAGCTGGCAAGCCCCCGGTTTGAGGCCTAGTCCTTGCTACAACCGAGTCCACGCTACTGCCTCACTGTCTGTTGTGCCACCAAGGGAAACAGGCCTGCTGTATCTTACATTATCAGTGTCCAACAGGGTCTTGCGATTCCAAGAGAAATGCCTTAGACAGTCACTCACGGTTACAGTGCATGCTGCTTTTGTGCACCAACTCCAATGCCTTCTAGTAGCTGACAGCAGCATGGTCTGGACCCAGGTCAGCTCCTCTGAACCCAATTTGGTTCCTCTGACCCACCGGCTGGCTCCTTCTCTGGCCTGCCGACCAGCTCCCCTACTCTGGCCCGCCAGCTGACCTCTGCTTCTCTGTCCCGTTGGCCGGCTTCTCTTTCTCCAACTTGCCAGCCGGCTCCTACGACACCCCGGCCGGCTACTCCAAAACAACGAGCAGCTCCCTAATGTGGTAGACATATGCACCCATAGTTCTTGGAGTCCAGTACAGTCTGACAATAATAAGAAGCACATTTAACAATGAAAAGAACACCTTTGGGACTGCTGCATCCAAATGTGCTGCCATCTTACCAGAAGTATATACATGCCCTGATGCAGTCATCATTTGAAAAGGTGTGAACTCTGATCACTTTGCTGCAAACCTAACAATACTTTTACTGGTGATCTAGAACTTTTAGTCAGGAGTGAGCCCTACAACTGTGATTGGCTTACAATTTCCCTAGGGGAGCTGGCTCGATGAAGGGGCAAAGCCCGAGTCTCATCTGCACAGTCAGATGAATTAGCCCCGACACAAAATGCTGAAAGCAAGTTTGACATAAGCTAAGCCTCATCCCCAAGTTAGCGGATTGCCATAGCATTCAACAAATATTAGAAAACAACCACACCATTAAACATATCGAAATATCATATTTTGTTACAAAATTAAATATGTAAATTTACTTCAAATTCAATAATTTATATGAACAAAAATAATTCAAAACATTAAATTACCTTGGTTTCTTATAGCCAATCATCTCAATTCGAATATGCAAAGCCATTGCTGCACTAATCTAACCTGGCATAGATTGTTCATCTGAATTCCCCATCCTGAGTAATGGGGGACGGTCATAACTTTGTTTCCTCACTTTGCACTGCAAAGCTGAAGCACAGCCTGAAACACTCTGGTAAACAGTAGAAAGGAACTTAGTTAATTGTACAAGTATTTCCCTGCTAAATCCTGGATTTGAGATGAAGGGTCCTTGATGGGGAGGAGATAGACGGGATTGTCTTTTTCCAAAATACTACCATGTTCCTTAGCATTTTGCATGTTCCTTTCCCAAAACACTACCATTTGATCTTTCACATCTTCACAAGTGTGCAGAGGAGAACTTGTTGTTATATGTCGTCTTCGACACGATGAGTAGAATTTTGTTTTCACTGCCTGGAGCTGTGCATCACCCAATCTGTACAATATGAACATGATTTTTGTGAACATGAAATGTTAGCCAATGTGCTATTTTTAAATTAACAATAAATAGAATTTGGAATTTTTGGAAAAAATCAGGATCAGAATCAGAATCAGGTTTAATATCTTTGGCATATGTCATCAAATTTGTTGTTTTGTGGCAGCGGTACATTGCAATGCATAATAATAAAAAACTGAAAATTAAAAAGGCAATTATTTATTTATCTTTAGTAATAAGTTTAATTAGAATATGCATTTTTCAACACATCAAGTATTTGGCAGAATATAGGAAAAAGTTTGAATTTCTAAAACAAGATTTTGGTCAAAGATCACCTTGTGATGTGAAAATGGTTACAACTTACCACAACGTGTGGCCACAGAAAAGTAACAAAAATAAAGAAGAATATGTTGGGGAGTTTTACTGAAATGTCGACTGTACTCTTTTCCACAGATGCTGCCTGACCTGCTGAGTTCCTCTAGCGTTTTGGGTGTGTCGGTTGGATTTCCAGCATCTGCAGATTTTCTCTTGTTTGTGCAGATTCCACAGTATGTTTAAAGGAGTAAACAGTCAATGTTTTGGGCTGAGACCCTTCATCAGGACTGGGGAGGAAGAAGTACAAGGTAGCAGGTGATAGGTGAAACCGAGAGAACAGGAGGGGTGAAGTAAATTAAGGGACATTTTCATTAAGGGATAGATCAAGGACTGGGGTAAAAGTCTTAAAACTTTAGAAAAGAGATACTACAAAAAGTGTAGTAATTAACTAAAATCCACTGCCTCTAGGGATAGCAGACATAGAATCAATTAATGCTAATTTGCAGGGCTCTGGGGAAAATGTGGGATAATTTGACTGATTGTATAGACTTGATGGGCTGCAGCCATAGGATGATTTGCTTCTATGAAGTGATCCTTGTGTATGATATGCATGCAGAGAGTAGAGGAAAAATTAGCCAGCAGGGTTCAGAATTAAAGCTAGTTCTGTAAAATGTGTTTGACTGGATGGGCAATAGGAAAGGAAGGAGAGCAAATAGATAACAACTAACTCGTGGATGGGAAAAAAATGAGGATTTAGCACTGAAAAGTTGAGGGTGATTTGAGTTGAGAGATGGATTGTCTTGGGGCAAAGATTTTCTCTAATTTCCAAAATGGTTTTTCTAGAGTTACACTCTGCCCTGATATAATGCTGGACATTGGAACTAGCTGGGTGCCAGAAAAACTTGAGTTTGTTCATGGAAACAAACACAGCAATGTTTTTTGTTCATAGCATTTGTTGCAAAGTAGAATTTTATAGTGTTATGTTAAACAAAACACAAGTTTTTTTACAAATTGCACATCAAATCCAAAGAAAAATACACATTTTCTAGCTTATTTATTTCATCCACTGTATATAAAGCTACAAATTATTTTACACATCGACTAAAACATTATTGAGCATATTTTCTATCATTCCTGCTTATTGACCCAGTTAATTTTGCCAAACCAGACACTCTGGAGAGTTCCTGCCATTTTTCAGACTGAACGGACTGTTCCAGTGCATTCTGGGATTTCAGAGTGGAAATGTCTTCATCAATTAAATGTATCTCAGAGTAGACGTGAGAGAGCTCTTCTTCCTTACTTGAAAACTGTGATAAAGAGTTGATATTTGTGCCACGTAAATATCGATTCATGTTAGGTTTGTTTATTCAATAAATAACAATGTGACTGGTCAGGAATGAACCCTCCAGTTCAAAATTTCAGTAAATCAATTTTACCCACCTGTCCACCATGTTCTCACTCTCTTTATTAAATTACCCTCCCCCAATTGGTTCCATCTGCCCATCATCTAATAATCCACTTGAGTTTCTTCTGTTTACAGTTACTGTTCTATAGATTTGCTAAGTATGCCCACAGAGAAAGAATCTCAGGGTTGTATAGAACATAGAACAATACAGCACAGTGCAGGCCTTTTGGCCCACAATGTTGTGCTGACCCTTAAACCCTGCCTCCCATTTAACCCCCCACCTTAAATTCTTCCATATAACTGTCTAGTAGTCTCTTAAATTTCACTATTGTATCTGCCTCCACCACTGTCTCAGGCAGTGCATTCCACGCACCAACCACTCTCTGAGTAAAAAACCTTCCTCTAGTATCCCCCTTGAACTTCCCTCCCCTTACCTTAAAGCCATGTCCTCTTGTACTGAGCAGTGGTGCCCTGGGGAGAGGCACTGGCTGTCCACTCTATCTATTCCTCTTAATATCTTGTATACCTCTATCATGTCTCCTCTCATCCTCCTTCTCTCCAGAGAGTAAAGCCCCAGCTCCCTTAATCTCTGATCATAATCCATACTCTCTAAACCAGGCAGCATCCTGGTAAATCTCCTCCGTACTGTTTCCAAAGCTTCCACATCCTTCCTATAGTGAGGCGACCAGAACTGGACATCCTTAATATAGTATTACAAACATTTAACAGACTTTTCGATACGGAGAACATTTTCAACTTTTACTTCTATTTTAACTGTCAATATTTTTTTAAGAATAACCCTTGATCTCCGAGTCTGCCATTTATTTGTGGGGTATGTGTTGACTTTGTGTATTTGTGTATGTGGTGACTTTTTACTTTCTCCCTTTCCTATCTCCTAACCCTCCCTTGGCTGGTTTCATCTGTCTATCATCCCTCCCTTCCTATTTATTTCCACCAGCAAGGTTGTGTCTCACTCCACCCTCTTATGCTAACTACCTTCTGTCTACTCTCTCATTCCTGATGCAAGGGCTTGGCCTGAAATGTTGACCATTCCTTTGCCCCCAAAGAAGCTGTTTGAGCCCATTGAGTTCTTCCTGCAGCTTGTGGTTTCTATCTTAGCTCCGGATTCAAGCATCTGCAGTTTCTTGTCTCTCCATTAAATTAAGTTTGGTTCAAAATGCAATAGATTAGCAGTAAGGTTTCCAGTCTTAACGGGTGGGGGGGAGGGCAGATGCTGTTTTGCTGAAATGGGTGGGGGGGTGTGGTTGATGTGTTGATACTTGCAGCTGCCTGCCTAGGGGAGAGGTTCTTTGGGGTTTTTATCATTTTTCTGTCACTCATTCTTTGGCGGTTCTGCTTTTCATGGAAGTCTGCAAAGACTAAGTACTTCAGATTGTATACTGTGTCCATTCTCTGATAATAAACGGAACCATTTAACAATTAACATTTTCAACAAGCTGATTTATCTTACAGATCAGGCATCTAGCAGAGAACACGACAACTGCTGAAGTTTCACCCTCAAATTACACTGCGACTTGAATTCTAGATTTTTGACCAAACGGCAAGAATGATGTCATCTTGCCAAACTGGTATGAACCGCTGTACAGTATATGGTGACTGCTTTTAGTGATAGATGTTCTTAAAGCTCCAGATGCAGTTAAAAATACTAATGTGTCAGGATAATTTTAAATAAGATTGCAATATCAGTACATAGCAGTACATCAGTACATCAGCAGGTAGAAATAGATAAACTGCTGTTTGGTTTATTGTTGCCCTCTAGTGTTTCTTGTGCTATCGACACTGAGCCAATTGAATTATCCATATTATAATGTTTTGCTGTAACTGACTGATTCATGACCAAATCTAATAGTTGAACTGATGAAAACTAATTTCACACATCAAACAGGTTGCATTTTCAGATTCAGACCATAAGGCATAAGAGCAGAATTAGGCCATTCAGTCCATCGAGTCTGCTCCGCTGGTCCTGGATACCACTCCACCCCACACACCTGCCTTCTTGCTATATCCTCTGATGCCCTGACTGATCAGGAAATAATCAACTTCTGCCTTAAATATGCCCACAGACTTGGCCTTCACCGCAGTCTGTGGCAGAGCATTTCACAGATTCACTACTCTCTAGTTAAAAAAATTCTTCCTTTCCTCTGTTCTAAAAGGTTACCCTCAATTTTGAGGCTGTGCCCTCTCGTTCTGGATACCTCCACCATAGGAAACATCCTCTTTGCCTCCACCCTATCTAATCCTTTCAACATTCAGAAGGTTTCAATGAGATCCCCACACATTCTTCTAAATCCCGGTGAGTACAGGCCCAAAGCTGCCAAATGCGTCTTATTGTTAATCCCTTCATTCCCGGAATCATCCTTGTGAACCTCCTCTGGAATAATTAAAATATTATTCTTTAAAACATCCAATTGTCCTCCATTAAAATGATCAAAACCTTAAGACCCCTTAAGACATAGGGGCACAATAAGGTCATTTGGCCCATCAAGTCAGCTCTGCCATTTCATCATGGCTGATCCACTCCCCTCTCAACCCCATTAAACTGTCTTCTCCAATAGCCTTTCACGCTCTGACTAATCAAGAACCTATTAACCTCCGCCTTAAATATACCCAATAACTTGGCCTCCACAGCCACCTATGGCAACAAATTCCACAGATTCACCACCTCTGGCTAAAGAAGTTCCTCCTCATCTCTGTTCAAATAGACATCTCTCTATTTTGAGGCTGTGTCCTCGGGTCCTAGACTCCCCAACCAAAGGAAACACCCTCTTCATGTCCACTCTATCTAGGTCTTACAACATTCTATAGGTTTCAATGAGATCCCTCCCCCCGCAACCATTATTCTAAATTTCAGCGAGTACAGGCCCAATAACCTAGCAATCGCTGCTCATATGATAAATCTTTAGCAGATTGTTGCTGTAAACCGCAAAGTGCTCCTGCACAAACAATATGAACAAGAAAATCAATTGTAGCAGATTGATTAGATTGAGAGAGGCGTACAAGGGTTGGCAATCTGATCGTACCCATTTCACACCAAGGCCAAAAGTTCAAATTACTCCTAAAGGCATTGAAAAGTGCACTGAGTGCATAAAATTAATATTTCTTCCAACCAATTAAAGAATTCGATGACATAGGACTTCCCAGAATTTGATCTCCATTAATGAATATGGAGCAGGACATTGAATTTTTAATCTCAGGCTTAAAATTCACTGATATTTTGCAGATATACTATATTCTGCCCTGGCATTGAAGCTGTCTCAGATTCCAGGAAGGGGACAAGTCAGCACCAGGAACAGGTGGATACATTGAAATAGAATGGTACAGCAGAGAAACAGGCCACTCGGCCCACAATATTGTGCTGAAATAATTGAGCTAATGACATCTTGATCCCTTCTACCTTCACATGGTCCGCATCTCTCCATTCAGGACATTGCACTGTACTGCTGCCACTAAACACCAATTTTCATGACACATGTCAGTGGTAATAAACTTGATTCTGATCCTTTGCAATATTCCTGTACCTATCTAAGAGCCTCTGTGATATCCACCACACCCCAGGCAATGCACTCTCCAGTGTGTGCGAAAACATACCTCACACACCTCCTTTGAACTTTCCCCTCTTAGCTTAACTGCACGGCCTCTGGTATTAGACATTTTGACCCTGTCTACCCTATCTATGATTCTTGTAATTTTATAAACATCTGTCAGGTCTCCCCTCAGCCTCCAGAAAAAAAAACCAACCCTAGTTTGAACAACATCCCCTTACACCAGATGACTCTGATCAATGCAGTCTCTTGCCAAACATCTTCTGCACTCTCTCCATGTCCTCCATTCCTTCCTATAATGGGATGACCAGTACTGAATGCAATACTCCAGATCCGGTCTAAATTGAGTTTTAATTTTTTATTTATTCATTCATTAGCACAGTAAATGGCCCTTCCGGCCCAATTTCCCCCATGTGACCAACTAACCTACCCTATGTCTTTGGAATGTGGGAGGACACTGGAGCATCTGGATGAAACCCACAAGATCACGGGGAGACTGTAGAAACTCCTTGCAGACAATAGTGAGAATTGAGCACAGGTTGCTAGTGCTGTAATAATGTCATGCTAACTGATATTTATAAAGCAGCAGTGATAGGCAACTCTATAGTTAGGGGGTCAGTCAGGCGATTCTGTGGACGCAGGAAAAATGCACGGATGGTAGTTTGACTCCCAGCAGGTCCGGGATGTTTCTGATTGCGTCTATGATATCCTGAAGCGGGAAGGAGAACAGCCATAGGTCGTGGATCATATTGGTACCAATGACATAGGTAGGAAAAGGGAGGAGGTCCTGAAAGTAGACTACAGGGAGTTAGGAAGGAAATTGAGAAGCAGGACCACAAAGGTAGTAACCTCGGGATTACTGCCTGTGCCATATGACACATTGTGTACAGTTCTGGTCACCGAATTATAGGAAATATGTCAACAAAATAGAGAGAGTACAGAGAAGATTTACTAGAATGTTACCTGGGTTTCAGCACCTAAGTTACAGGGAAAGGTTGAACAAGTTAGGCCTTTATTCTTTGAAGTGTAGAAAGTTGAGGGGGGACTTGATAGAGGTATTTAAAATTATGAGGGGGATAGATAGAGTTGACGTGGATAGGCTTTTTCCATTGAGAGTAGGGGAGATTCAAACCAAACAAGAGGAAATGATAAAAAACACAAAATGCTGGCAGAACTCAGCAGGCCAGACAGCATCTATGGGAGGAGGTAATAACGGCGTTTTGGGCCGAAACCCTTCATCAGGAATGAAGTAACATGGGATGGTCGAGGGGGGATAAGAAGTGGGGGGAGGGATAAAGTAGAGAGCTGGGAAGTGATAGGCTGGAGGGAAATGGGCTAGGGGGAAGGTGGAGAATTATGGGAAATAAAAGAGAAAGAAAGGTAGGGCTGGGGGGAGAGATTATAGTGAGGGGGGAAAAAGAGAGAGAAGGAGAACCAGATTAAAATAATAGATAGGGATGGGGGTAAGGGGTATCAACGGAGGTCAGTGAGTTGGATGTTCATGCCGGCAGGAAGGAGGCTACCTAGGCGGGAGATAAGGTATTGCTCCATCGACCTGCGTGTGGCCTTATCTTGACGGTAGAGGAGGCCATGGACGGACATGTCGGAGTGGGAGTGGTCTGTGGAATTGAAGTGTGTGGCCACAGGGAGATCCTGCTACTGCTGGAGGACTGAGCACCGGGCATGAGAGGACATGAGTTCAGAGTTAAGGGGCACAAGTTTAGAGGTAACATGGGGGGGGGGGGGAACTTCTTCACTCAGAGAGTGGTAGCTGTGTGGAACGAGCTTCTAGTAGAAGTGGTAGAGGCAGGTTCAATTTTGTCATTAAAAAAAAATTGGATAGGTATATGGACAGGAAAGGAATGGCGGGTTATGGGTTGAGTGCGGGTCAGTGGGACTAGGTGAGAGTAGGCGTTCGGCATGGACTAGAAGGGCCAAGATGGCCTGTTTCCATGCTGTAATTGTCATATAGTTATATGACAGTGAGTATAGGAATACAGTGAGTTAGAGGATAAATGTGTGGCTGAGGGATTGGAGCAGGGGGCAGGGATTCAGATTTCTGGATCATTCGGACCTCTTTTGGGGCAGGAGTTACCTGTACAAAAAGGACAGGTTGCACTTGAATCCCAGGGGGACCAATATCCTAGTGGGGAGGTTTGCTACAGGGGAGAGTTTAAACTAGAATGGCTGGGGGGTGAGAAACAAACTGAAGAGATGGAGGAAGAGGCGGTTGGCTCACAAATAGAGAAAGATTGGAGACAGTGCGAGAGGGATAGGCAGGTGATAGAGATGGGACGTGCTCAGACCTATGGTTTGAGATGTATCTATTTTAATGCAAGGAGTATTAAGAACAAAGCAGATAAGTTTAGAGCGTGGACTAGTACTTGGGGCCATGATGTTGTGGCCATTACAGAGACTTGGATGGCTCAGGATAAGTAATGGTTACTTCGAGTGCCAGGCTTTAGATGTTTCAGAAAGGACGGGGGGGTGGGGGGGGGCAAAAGAGGTGGTGGTGTGGCACTGTTGATCAGAGATAGCGTCACGGCTGCAGAAAAGGAGGAAGACATGGAGGGATTGTCTATGGAGTTTCTGTGGGTGGAAGTTAGGAACAGAAAGGGGTCAATAACTCTACTGGGTGTTTTTTATAGACCACCCAATATTAAAGGGACATCGAGGAGCAGATAGGGAGACAGACCTCAAATATCAATTGGCATGTCCCTAGAATGAGGGGTTTAGATGGGGTGTAATTTGTTAGGTGTGTTCAGGAAGGTTTCTTGACACAATATGAAGATAGGCCTACAAGAAGAGAGGCTGTATTTGATCTGGTATTGGGAAATGAACCTGTTCAGGTGTCAGATCTCTCAGTGGGAGAGCATTTTGGAGATAGTGATCACAATTCTATCTCCTTTACCATAGCATTGGAGAGGGATAGGAACAGACAAATTAGGAAAACATTTAATTGGAGTAAGGGGAAATATGAGGCTATCAGGCAGGAGCTTGGAAGCATAAATTGGGAACAGATGTTCTCAGGGAAATGTACAGAAGAAATGTGGCAAATCTTCAGGGGTTATTTGCATGGGGATCTGCGAAGATACGTTCCAATGAGACAGGGAAAGGATGGTAGGGTATAGGAACCATGTTGTACAAAGGCTGTTGTAAATCTAGTCAAGAAGAAAAGAACAGCTTATGAAAGGTTCAAAAAACTAGCTAATGATAGAGATCTAGAAGATTATAAGGCTAGCAGGAAGGAGTTCAAGAAAGAAATTAGGAGAGCCAGAAGGGGCCATGAGAAGGCCTTAGTGGACAGGATTAAGGAAAACCCCAAGGCATTCTACAACTACCGGTATGTGAAGAACAAAAGGATAAGATGTGAAAGAATAGGACCAATCAAGTGTAACAGTGGAAAAGTGTGTATGGAACTGGAGGAGATAGCAAAGCTACGTAGTGAATACTTTGTTCCAGTATTCACTATGGAAAAGGATCTTGGCGATTGTAGGGATGACTTACAGCAGACTGAAAAGCTTGAGCATGTAGATATTAAGATAGAGGATGTGTTGGAGCTTTTGGAAAGCAGCAAGCTGGATAAGTCGCTGGGACCGAGTGAGATGTACCCCAGGGCTACTGTTGGAGGCAAGAGAGAAGATTGCTGAGCCTCCAGTGATGATCTTTGCCATCAATGGGGACGCAGAGGTTCCGGAGGACTGTAGGGTTGTAGATGTTATTCCATTATTGAAGAAAGAGAGTAGAGATAGCCCAGGAAATTATAGGCCAGTGAGTCTTACTTCAGTGGTGGGTAAGTTGATGGAGAAGATCCTGAGGGGCAGGATTTATGAACATTTGGAGAGGCATAATATGATTAGAAATAGTCAGAATGGCTTTGTCAAGGGCAGGTTGTGCCTTACGAACCTGATTGAATTTTTTGAGAATGTGATTAAACACATTGATGAAGGTAGAGCAGTAGATGTAGTGTATATGGATTTCAGCAAGGCATTTGATAAGGTACCCCAAGCAAGGCTTATTGAGAAAGTAAGGAGGCATGGGAACCAAGGGGACATTGCTTTGTGGATCCAGAACTGGCTTGCCCACAGAAGGCAAAGAGTGGTTGTAGACGGGTCATATTCTGCATGGAGGTCGGAGACCAGTGGTGTGCCTCAGGGATCTGTTCTGGGACCCCTTCTTTTCGTGAATTTTATACATGATCTGGATGGGTTTGTAAATTTGCTGATGACACAAAGGTTGGGGGTGTTGTGAATAGTGTGGAAGGCTGTCGGAGGTTACAACGGGACATCGATAGAATGCAAAACTGGGCTGAGAAGTGGCATATGGAGTTTGACCCAGATAAGTGTGAGGTGGTTCATTTTGGTAGGTCAAGTATGATGGCAGAATATAGTATTAATGGTAAGACTCTTGGCAGTGTGGAGGATCAGAGGGATCTTGGGGTCTGAGTCCATAGGACACTCAAAGCTGCTGCGCAGGTTGACTGTGTGGTTAAGAAAGCATATGGTGCATTGGCCTTCATCAATCGTGGGATTGAGTTTAGGAGCTGAGAGGTATTGTTGCAGCTATATAGGATCCTGGTCAGACCCCACTTGGAATTCTGTGCTCAGTTCTGGTTGCCTCACTACAAGAAGGATGTGGAAACCATTGAAAGGGTGCAGAGAAGATTTACAAGGATGTTGCCTGGATTGGGGAGCATGCCTTATGAGAATAGGCTGAGTGAACTTGGCCTTATTTCCTTGGAGTGACGGAGGATGCGAGGTGACCTGATAGAGGTTTATAAGATGTTGAGAGGCATTGATCGTGTAGATAGTCAGAGGCTTTTTCCCAGGACTGAAATGGCTAGAACAAGAGTGTACAGTTTTAAGGTGCTTGCAAGTAGGTACAGAGGAGAAGTTAGGGGTAATTTTTTTATGCAGAGAGTGGTGAGCACGTGGAATGGGCTGCCGGTGACGGTGGTGGAGGCGGATACGATACGGTCTTTTAAGAGACTCCTGGACAGGCACATGGAGCTCAGAAAAATAGAGGGCTATTGGTAACCCTTGGTAATTTCTAAGGCAAGGACATGTTCGGCACAGCCTTGTGGGCTGAAGGGCCTGTATTATGCTGTAGGTTTTCTATGTTTCTACAACCTCCTGTCAATGTTTTAGGCATTTCTGGAGAGGAAGGCAGTAAGACAATGCTGAGGCACACTTAATTTCATTGGGCAAAGTTGCTGGATTTCAGTTTGGACAGGAGGAATGTCAAAGGGATCTGAAATCAGTTTCAAAAATTGTGACCATTTAGGAATTTGAACCAAATTCCTAAGCAGTCCTGAATCTGTGATTAACAAAGTACTCCTGGCAAGCAAAATGGACCTTTTCTGCCTTTGATTCGTTAGAATGGATCAACGTCTGATCAGAGCTCAGACAGTGAAAATGCAGAAGACTTCCTGAGAGCTGAATTACATATGCATCTTTGTTTTTCCAATCAAGATAGTGTAAACTATTTAAGAAAAGCAATGAAAATCTTCCTTGCTGGATCATGTAGCACCATGTTTCGGTACACTATATGTTTTGCTTTCAAATAAGGATGAACTGTAATGGAAAATAAGGAACCCGAACTGTCTAATTTTGTGGATAATTTTCCCTTGTAGTCCTTCACTCATCTGACTTACACAGAGGATTCTAAACATATAGAGCAACAGCAGAAAAGAATGTGCAACACTCATCTTGTTATAACTGTGAGGGCCTTGGTATAACACTTTCTCCAAGATAGAGCACACCAACAGTGCAGCACCATCTCAATACAGCATTGCACAATAACACTCCTCAGCCTTTTTTCTCCAGTCCTGCCGAAGGGTTTCAGCCCGAAATATCGTCTGCACTTTTTTCCTCATAGATGCTGGCTGGCCCGCTGAGTTCCTCCAGCATTTTGTATGTGGGTTGCTTGGATTTCCAGCATCTGCAGATTTTCTCTTGTTTGTGATTTTACTGCACTGAAACGTTAGCCTGGATTGTTGCGTTTTGTTGTATTGAAAATAACTTCAATCCAATTAGCTCTGCGATCAGAAGGTGTGAAATAAAAAGCTTGTTTTTCCCCATATTGTCCTTCCTTTCCATTGAACGCTCCAAGGGATATTTAAAAATTTACATTAGATATACATATGATAACTCAATGTTCTTTTAAATTTGTTATCTATAAATTTGAATTTGTTTTATATATATATATCCTATAAAAAGAATAAATTAGTATTTTGAATTATCATGAACCCAGTAAGCTTTTCTTCCAATCCACCTGTGTAGAGTTAAAAAATTCAATGAAAGTATCAATTCTGATGCATGTTCAGGCTGCACTAGTTTTGATTCAGATTCATTTCTTTATCACATCTACATTAAAAATGCAGTGAAATGTGTCATTTTGCATTAAGAATCAACACATGCATATGCTGGGGCCAGCCTGTTAGTGTTGCCGAACGTTCTGGCGCAAGTGGGGGAGGGTCAATGTTTCTGCCGCTACTTGTGCGTGGGGGGGGAGGGGTCTTTGGGGTTCTGAGCTTCCTGTTTTGTGGATGTCTGTAAAGAGCAAGAATTTCAGGTTGTATACTGTATAACATTCTCAGATATTAAATTAAACTATTTGAACAACACATGCCCATGATGATTCAGTCGCCTCCTTTTAAATAGCTGAGCCACGTCACAATTTTTCCATTTTTAAACTTCGATTCACTGCTCAATAATTGCTTAAATAATTTACAATCTTAGGCGACTAGATATTTTCCAGTATTGTGGGATAAAAACTTCATATACTGTAGGCAAATGTATTTTGGTTGAAACCTGTTGGCATCGTAAATCCCCATTGGCAGTAATAATAGAATTCACTCTCGATACACTCAGTGGGCACTTTATTAGGTACCTCCTATACCTAGCAAAGTGTTTGTTCATGATCTTTTGCTGCTGTAGCCCATCCACTTCAAGGTGCAAAGTGTTGTGGATTCAGAGATGCTCTTCCGCACACCACTGTTGCATCGTTGGTTACTTGTGTTACTCTTGCCTTCCTGTCAGCTTGAATCAGTCTGGCCATTCTCCTCCGACCTCTCTCAGCGACAAGGCATTTTCACCCACAGAACTGCTGCTCACTGGATTTTTTTTTCATCAGTTGTACTATTCTATGTAAACTTTAGAGTCTTTTGTACGTGAAAACATCAGGAGATCAGCAGTTTCTGAGATACTCAAAGCAGCCCGTCGGCACCAACAATTATTCCATGGTCAAAGTCACTTAGATCACATTTCTTCCCCAGTCTGAGGTTTGCTCTGAACAATAACTGAACCTCTCAACCATGTCTGCATGTTTTTATGCACTGAGTTGCTGCCACATAATTGGCTGATTTGATATTTGCATTAATAAGCAGCTGTAAAGGTGTACCTAATAAAATGGCCACTGAGTGTCTGTCACACATGGGGTTAAATTATCTTTCTTCACCCATTCGAGAGCCTTCCTTAATTATTGATGCTAATGGCTAAGTTGTTTAACCAAGCACAAAATTCTCCTAATTGACTTGTCTCAATTGAAGTCTGCCCTTTCAAGTGGATGTCAAATGGATGCTAACATTTTAAACACATTAGCATTAACTTTATGGACTTTAAAAACATGGACTTTAAGAAAGTTATTGAAAGGGTTCCATGTTGCGGAATGGAGAGTGAAAACGCCTGAGGGAAAGAGAAAAGTTGGATTCAGAATTGCCTCGGGCACAGGAAGCAGCAGGTAATTGTCAGAAACACATGTCAGGCAGCGCCTGTGGAGAGGGAAACAGAATTAACCACTGACTTTTATCAATGCTCCATAGAAAGCATCCTATCTGGATGCACCACAGCTTGGAATGAGAACCGCTCCGCCTAGGGCCACAGCAAACTGCAGGGAGTTGTGAACACTTGCCAGCACATCACAGAAACCAGCCGCCCCTCCATGGATTCGATCTGTACTTCCAGTTATCATAGCAGCCAACATAATCAAAGACCCCACCCACTCCAGATATTCTCTCTTCTCCCACCTTCCATACACTCAGAGACAGCTTCTAACCCGCTGCTATAAGACCATTGGACTCTCGACCTATGTCATTATGGCCTTGCACCTTATTGTCTGCCAGAACTGTACTTTCTCTGTAACTGCAACACTTTTATCCTCCATTCTGTCGTTGCTTTCCCTCGTACTACCTCAATGCACTGACATGATGACATAACCTGTATGGATGGCGTGTTAAACAAAGTTTCTCACTATACCCCAGTGCATGTGGCAATAGTCAAACAATTCACATCCTGGCGATTCTCCTCGACACGGTCTCCAGTGCAATCACATTCGTCCTATATCATCATTCCCACAACTGTCCACAGTAGACTAGCTGCAAGGTAACTGATTTTTAAAATATTGTACCATAACATCTCCACTCTCATATTCAACGCTATGAACTCAAAGTTCCTCTAATCACCTTGCGTACTCTGCTGCCAGCTCCAGGGATCCTTGGGTTGGTGTTCCAGGGTTCCTCCGTTCCTCAGTAGTACTTTACCATTCATTTTGTACATTCCAAGGTTTATTATTTCCCCAAGACTTAAACAGGACTAACTTCCATCTGTCATTGCTCCTACCAACACAGTGCTACCATTCTTTAGCCCAAGTCTACAATATCACCACTTTTCATTTCAGCATAATCCAATAGTCTTATTAACAGCTGCTCCTAGAAAAGCTTCCAGATTGTTACTCTATATTACAAGCTGCAAAGATCCCACGTCCATCCCTATGGTCACAGGCTTCCAAACACAAGAATAATCGTTCACCATCACGACGGACGAAGTACAAAGTGGTACGTGATAGGTGAAACTGGAAGAGAGGCAAGGGTGAAGTAAAGTGCTGGGAAGTTGATAGGTGAAAGAGATAAAAGGCTCGAGAAGGGGGAATCTGATAGTAGAGGGTAGAAAACCATGGAAGAAAGGGAAGGGGGTGGAGCACCAAAGGGAGGTGATAGGCAAGTAAGGAGGTAAGGTGGGAGTGAAACAGGAATGGTGAATGGTGAAGGAGGCGGTGGGGGGTGGGGGGGGGGGGGACACAATTACCAGAAGTTTGAGAAATCGATATTCATGCCGTCAGATGGAATACAAGGTGTTGCTCTTCCAACCTGAGTGTGACCTCACCACAACAGTAGTGGAGGCCATGGACTGTTAATTAGTATTGATTGGTAGATACCACAGACTCAAAACACACTGGACCATGAGAGCTGGCAGACTACAAAATGTTGCAATAGAGAATTCCAGCCTGTAACGTGAAAACCAAGCAATATCTTTGTGATCTGCGTTGCAGACACCTACAACTATGCATTCTTTATTCCTACATTTAAAAAAAATTCTTCCCAACTGCCATCAGCAATGATAGAGGGTGTAAGTGAACTAATAAAATTTCTTTACAACCTGAAGGGGCGTGTGGTTTTACAGCACAAGCAACTCAGGTTCAATTCCTGCCACTGCCTGTAAGGAGTTTGTACGTTCTCCCCACGATTGCATGGGTTTTCTCTGGGTGCTGGGTTAAATCGGGGGTTGCTGGGCATTGCAGCTTGAAGGGCCGAAAGGACCTATTACGTGCCATATCTCAATAAATAAATAAATGCAGTTAGCCTCTGTAATATGAAGGGAGAGAGTTTTTTAGTTTATGACTAATAATGGAGAATGACTATTTAGATTAAGAATAAGATACCTGCTTCTGTAAATCAGTAATGAGTTCGATTAACAGAACCTTGTCTCTTTGCAACTGAAGGTCCTCTTCTTCGATATTTGCAATTCTGCTTTGCATCTCAGCTATACGACTGTGAAGAGTGTCTTTGTTCAGTTCCAGCAAGGTCTTCCCCTGTTCAAGGAGCAGAATCTGTGGGAAGCCATTTAAAGCGAAGTTAGAATTATTTCAGACATTGTCCTCTACCTATCTCATGAATAAGGAAAATACATATTTCAATTTAGCTAGAATGGATGAAGATTTCGTCTTGAATAAGCCAACAGAAAAGAAATAATTCATCACTTTCTCATCATATTTCATTAATGCTTGTCAATCTGTTTGTAAAAAGAAATAATACACATCAGCTTCAGAAGAGTTTTCAGGCCATTACTTCCTACAAAGTGAAATCGAACTTCATGAATGGCTGCGATGCTTCAGTTCCAGATGAGTTCAAAGCCTTTTATGCAGACTTGGAAAGTGAGAATAAAACTACACCTGTGCAAATCCCTGCAGCATCTGGTGACCCTCTGATCTCTGTCTCGGAGGCCGAGGTTGGAACATCTTTCAAGAGGGTGAATCCTTGCAAAGCATCAGGCCCTGATGGTGAACCTGGTCGGCTCTGAAAACTCGTGCAAGTCAACTGGAGGAAGTGTTCAAGGACACCTTCAATCTTTCTCACTGCTGCAATTAGAGGCTCCTTCTTGCTTGAAAAGGGCAACAAAGAAGATCAAGGGGAGCTGCCTTAATGACTATCACGCAGCTGCACTCACATCTACTGTGACAAAGTGCTTTCAGAAGTTGGTCATGGCCTGAATCAACTCCTGAAAGGATCTGGACCCAATGTAATTTGCATATCACCACAACAGGTCTACAGTAGATGCAATCTCACTGGTTCTCTGCTCAGCTTGGATCACCTGGACAATAGCAATATCTACCTCAGGCTTCTGTTTATTCATTATAGATCAGCGTTCAACACAATCATACTGTTAGTTCTAATCAACAAGCTCCAAAACGTGGGCCTCTGTATCTCCATCTGCAACTGGATCCTTGACTCCTTCACAGGGAGACCACAGTCAGTGTGGATCGGAAATAACACTCTCACTGACAATCAACACAGGCGCTCCTCAAAGATGCATGCCTAACTCACTGCTCTACTCTCTTTATGCCCATGACTCCGTGGCTAGGCAGAGCTCAAATCCCATCTATAAATTTGCTGACGGCACAACCATTATCGGCAGAATTTCCGATGTTGGTGAGGAGGCATACAGAAGTGAGAATCAACAAACTCATTCACAAGGCCAGTGATGTTGTGGGGGTGGAACTGGACTCTCTGACGGTGGTGTCTGAAAAGAGGATGCTGTCCAAGTTGCATGCCTTCTTGGACAATGACTCCCATCCACTCCATAATGTACTGGTTAGACACAGGAGTACATTCAGCCAGAGACTCATTCCACCGAGATGTAACACTGAGTGTCATAGGAAGTCATTCCTGCCTGTGGCCATCAAACTTTACAACTCCTCCCTCGGAGTGTCAGACACCCTGAGCCAATAGGCTGGTCCTGGACTTATTTGCACTTGGCATAATTTACTTATTATCATTAATTATTTTTGGTTTTATTTTGCTATATTTCTACTCTATTATTGGTTAGTGCAACTGTAACGAAACCCAATTTCCCTCGGGATCAATAAAGTATGTCTGTCGGTCTGAGACAGATCAGCTGGTTGAGTGGTGTCACAATGACAACCTGTCACTCAATGTTGCTAAGATCAAGAAACTGATTATAGACTTCGAGAAGAGGAAGTTGAAGGAACACATCAGTCCTTATGTGAGGGATCAGCAGTGGAAAGAGTGAGCAATTAAAAGCTCCTTGGTATCAACATCTCTGAAGATCTATCCTGAGCCCAATGTTTGAATCCAATTACTACGAAGGTATGAGAGCAGCTATATTTCATTAGGAGTTTGAGAAACTTGGTATGTCACCAAACACCCTTGCAACTTTCTACAGATGTATAGTGGAGAGCATTTTAACTGGTATGGAGGGGCTACTGCATGGGATCGGAAAAAGCTGCAGACAGCCAGCTCCATCAGGCCCTCCCAAGCATCAAGGACACCTTCAAAAGGCAATGTTGCATCCTTCATCAAGGACTGAGCACAGCTAAGCACAGCTCATATTCAAGTTTGCTGATGACACTGCTGTCTTAGGCCGAATCAAAGATAGTGATGAAACAACATATATGACGGGGATTGAAAGTTTGGCTGAACGGTGTCATATTAACAACCTCTTACTGCAGCAAGACCAAGGAGATGATTATAGACTTCAGGAGAAGGAAACCAGAAGTCAGTGAGCCAGTCCTCATTTGAGAATCAGAGGTGGAGAGGATTAGCTACTTTAAATTTTGTCGGCTCCATCTTGGGTACTAGCCGGCCAAGTACCCAGGACATCTGCAAGGAGCGGTGTCTCAGAAAGGCAGCGTTCATTATTAAGGACCTCCAGCACCCAGGGAATGCCCTTTTCTCACTGTTACCGTCAGGAAGGAGGTACAGAAGCCTGAAGGCACACACTCAATGATTCAGGAACAGCTTCTTCCCCCCTGCCATCTGATTTCTTTTTTTTTGTAATTTATTTTTTTTATTGAAGTTCATCAAACAAACATTTCCATAAGGTGTATTTCAGACATTGTACATATATATCATATAATCATATATATCACAAAATCTCCACAAAGTATTTATCTGGGGTATACACTTATAGAAAAGAGTGGAAAGAAAAAACAAGCAAAAGGGAAGAACTATGTACAAGTAGGGAGTGATTTTTTTTTTACAACAGATTCATTGATTTGTGAGAATAAAATCAGGCCCATGAGGCATTATGTAGTTAAACCATTTTTCCCAGTATGAATCAAATTTGTTCCAGCTTATGATTAACAGATGCTGTTATCTTCTCCATTTTGTAAATGTCCATTGTAATTTCCATCCATGTATTTAAAATTGGGCTCTCCTGTGATAACCATTTCCTAGTAAGGATCTTTTTACCAGCCACCAACAGTATATGCATTAAATATTTATCTCTTTTCAACCATTCTTGAGGTATATACCCAAAATATATGGTCTTACTCTCTAAGGGTATTTCACATTTAAAGATGTCTTGTAGGGCATTGTGTATCCCCCTCCAATAGTTTTTGATAACAGGGCAGTCCCAAAAAATATGATAATGATTTGTATTTTGATTTCCACAATTTCTTCAGCAAACAGGGAGGTTACCATCATAATGGGATTTCTGAGAGGGTGCAATAAAATATCTTATCAAGTTTTTCCATCCAAACTCCCTCCATTTTTGTGAATTGGTACACTTCCATTGATATCTCCATATTGTCCATTCTTCCTCAGATATAATTATCCCTCCTTCCTTCTCCCATTTTGTTTTAATGTATGAAGTCGAATGTGTTTTAAGATTTGACAACCCCTTATACATGCTTGAAATGATTCTACTACCATTATCTGAATTATATGCTTTTCTAAAGAGCTCTATCAAGCATGTATTTGCCTTGGTTACAATTTTAAGCGTCTTATTAATATGTTGTCGCATCTGTAAATACCGATAAAAATCTTGTTTTTCTAATAAGTGTTTCTCTTTAAGCATTTCAAAACTGAACAGTGTTCCTTCTTTCATTATGTTGCAAAGAACTGTTATTCCTTTAGCTGCCCAGTCCTTAAATCTAGCATCCAATTTATTTGGTGTAAAATCAGAGTCATATGCACACCATTTGAGAATTGCAATATCTCCCTCTAGATTATATTCTTTTATAGTAGTTTTCCATATTTTAAGAGTCAATTTCACCCATGCGTTATCAGTAGTATTTATGTACCTTTGCAGGTTGTTATCAGCCAAAATTGCTTGTAAGGGGATGGGAAGTACCCGCTCCTCAATGTTTTTCCATTGAGCGTCATATGATGGGTTGCACCAACATATCACAGCTCTCAACTGTGCTGCAAAATAATAATCTCTAAGAGAAGGCAAGCCCCATCCCCCCTTTTCCTTTGCTAATTGCAAAGTTTTGAGACGAACTCTAGGCCTTTTACCCTGCCAAATATACCTTGATAGCATCTTGTTCCATTTATTGAATTGATTTTGATTAATCTCTATTTGTAGGGTCTGAAAGAGATATAACAGTCTGGGCAGTATATTCATTCTAATAGACTCGATCCTTGAACTGAGACTGAAAAAAGGAATCAGGCTCCATCTTGCCACATCTTCCTTAATTTTTTTTAATATAAAGGCTGAAAATTACATTCTGATAATTTTGCCAAATCTTTTGGCATAATGATGCCCAAATATTTGAAAGACTCTGTGTGCCATGCCCAGGGGTATTGACTTTCAATTTCTCTTGGTGGGTTATAGTAATATGAAAGTAATTGGGTTTTATCTATGTTGATCTTGTATCCTGATAATTGACCATATTGTTCCAAGGATTGCATCAATTTAGGTAAAGAGTATGTTGGTTGCCCTAGATAGATCAAAATGTCATCCGCATAACAAGCCAATTTATGCTCTGTCCCTTTAATAGTAATTCCCCTGATATCTTCATTTTGTCTGATTTATTGAGCTAATGGTTCCAGATATAACGCGAAGAGTAGTGGTGACCATGCACAACCCTGTCTCGTGCCCCTTTTTAGGGTAAGACTATTTGATAAATATCCATTGATTTTAATCCTAGCAGTAGGATTGTCATATAGTGTCTGTATAGTTTTAATAATTGTGTCTTGGAAACCAAATCTATCTAAAACTCTGTAAAGAAAATTCCAATTAACTGAATCAAATGCTTTTTCAGCATCCACACTTATCACTATTGCTTCTATTTTATTTTTTTGTATATGATCCATAATGTGAAGTGTCCTTCGTATATTGTCTTGAGTCTGGTGTTGTCGTATAAAACCTGTCTGATCATTACGTATCAGTATGGGTAGAAACTCCTCTAATCGTTTGGTCATGATGGAGGTAAATAACCTATAATCTACATTAAGAACGGATATTGGTCTAAATGACCTGCATTCCATTTTATCCTTGCCTTCTTTCGGTATAGCTGAGATTATCGCTTCCTTCCAACTGGGTGCCTTTTTTAGAGCCTAGTTCAGTGTGGGGAGTAAAACAGGAATTAACTCATTTTTAATTTCTTTGTACCACTCTGCCGTATATCCATCTGATCCTGGTGACTTGCTTAATTTAAGCCTACTAATTGCAGCTTTTAATTCAACTTCAGTTATGTCAGCAGTCATTCTTCTATTTTGTTCTTCGCTTAAAGTGGGTAACTCTACAGAATTCAAGAAGGTGTCAATTTGGATTATGCTTCCCCCTGGAACTTTGGAATATAGCGTTTTGTAAAACACTTCAAAAGCTTCTTGAATTTCACTTAGCTTATTTTTTTATCATTTTCATTCTTGGGTCCCTAATTCTATGAATTGTATTTTCTGTTAGCTTTTTTTTCAGTTTCCACGCCAGTATTTTCATAGATTTTGATCCACTTTCATAATGTCTCTGTTTCAGAAACATTAAGTTTTTCCTGATTTCTTGCGTAGCCAGATTATTTATTTCATTACTAATTCTTTTAATTCCCTCTAATGTATCCTGTGCCAAGTTCAATTTGTGTTTTTTCTCTAGTTCCTTCAGCCCATTTTGTAATTCCTCTAATGTTTTATTCCTTATATGAAGATATCGCTATAATTTTCCCTTTTAAGACCGCCTTCAGAGTATCCCATAAAATGGGAGGTGAAACCTCTCCATTATCATTAAATTCTAAGTAGAGACCAATTTCTTTTTTAATTTGTTCCTTTAAGTACGGATCATTGAGTAGACTTGAATTTAGTTTCCAAATAGTATTCTTTGGTTGTAGGTCAAAATCAACAGATAAATGTATAGGTGCATGGTCACTTACATCTATTGTCCCAATTCCACAGGTGTTTATTTTGTCTTTGTCTTTTCCAAATGTTATGAAATAGTCTATTCTTGTATATACAGAATGTGGAGCAGAATAATGAGTGTAATCCCTTCTGTCAGGGAAAAGGTCCCTCCATATATCAATTAAAACAACATCCTCAAAAAGTGTATTAACTTTCTTATGTAAAGATTTTGTTTCATTGGTTTTTCTATTGGAAGAGTCTAAGTTTGGTTGTAATTGTAAATTTAACTCTCCCCCACATATCAGGAGACCTTCTGTTTCCGTTATCATAATATCAGTGATTTTCTGAAAGAAACCAGTATCACTTCCTGGGGGTGAGTATATATTCAATAGAGTAACTGAATTGCCATCTATATTCCCCCTTACCAGAATATATCTGCCTTCTTTATCTCTCATTTTGAATATTTTTTCAAAATTTAGCTTACTTGAGATAAGAATAGCAACTCCTCTCCTATGCCCTGATTTATATGAGGAGAAAAACAGATTAGTGAAGCCCATGCTCTTCAGTTTTTTATGCTCATTATCTTAAATGAGTTTCCTGTAAATATACTACATGGGCTTGTTCTTTTTTCATTTTGGATAAAATTCTCTTACGTTTGATTGGATTTAATAGCCCATTTACATTAAAAGAAATGAATTTTACCTTGTCCTTAGCCATCTGTATTTATCTGTCAATGTATCATTGAAATTAGAATAAAACTTACTCGATCTACTCCCTGAACAAATAAGAACCAAGAAACTCAAATAATAACAAAAAGGGCAACGAACGTGTGATTCCAAAGCTGAGGTCTCTCGTAGATGACCCTGCGTTGAGCTAGAGGAAATGTCTAGCTGTGGGGGATAACCCCTCCTACTTGTGAGTTGAGGGCCCCCATTGCAGTATTCATAAAAGTCAGTGAACAAATCCATTACACAAAAAAGATTTCCGTGTACTCCTCCTATATGTACATACATACATACACACACACATACACACATATAGATATATACATACACACATTACACACAAACACATATGCACATAAATATATATATATATATATACACACACTCATTTTGGTAGGGAAAAAGGAGTAAGTGAGTGAATAAAGAATAACAACTAAGTAATATAAAATCCACATTATAATAAGTATTTCTCGAGATAGGTATATCACCATGTACTTTTGGTTCTGTTTAGCTTCTCAACATTTTTAAAGTTAGCCAAACCTTATGGCTCTTCTGAAGGGGGTGAGGACTGTCTTTGGGAATCTCCTGGTCTCAACCTGATATGTTTCTCTCGGCCTCCTCCTGTCTCCTGCCTTCTCGTTTCTCGCACTATTTCCCAAGCCGAGCGAGACAATTCCTCAGCCAGGCTTTCTTTCATTTTGGTCATGCTGACGGGCAACCCTCTGGCCTTCATGTCTGTAGTCGCCTCTTCCACTGTCTGGTACAACTGCGTCTCGTTGTCATAAAACACTCGAAGTTTAGCTGGGTACGGAGTTTGAAATCTAATCTTATTTTGCTTTAATATTCGCTTTACTTAGAAATATTCTTTGCGTTTCTGGAGGACCGCGGGGGAGGGGGAGGGGAATCTTGGTCAAAATATATTAATTTATCCTCTAAAAACACTCTCTTCTTACCCCAGGCCCTTTGTAGAATCTCTGCCTTGGTGTTGTATCGAAGGAATTTAATTATAATTGAGCGTGGCTTTCTATCCCCGGTAGGTTTCAGAATGAACGCGCGGTGCGCTCTTTCAGCTTCCAGCTCCATAGCTGGGGGAAGATCCAACGCATCCTGCAGTAACTTTCCGACAAACTCCGTCATAGATGGGCCCTCCGCTCCTTCGGGAACGTTGTAGATTCTGATATTTTTCCGCCGTGATCTTCCCTCCAGGTCAAGCAGTTTACCTTCTTGGTGATGTATTATTTTTATTATCTTGCTCAGTATCCGCTCCACGTTTTGAACGCGATCTTCCACCTTCTCAATGCGAGTCTCTGCCACTGCTATTTTTTGATTAACGCTGGCGAGCTCTGCCTTAATATCACGGAGCTGCTGCTTTATATCTTTCTGGACCTCCATTATTTCTTTCAGGATTTCGACGACATTCGCCGCTTCGACTGAACGAGGCCTAGTGCCTGCCTCGCTCGCATGTGGTCGGGTTGGAGAGCCGCCCGCTGCACTCCTCTCGGATGCAGGCTCCGCAGTGTTGCTTTTTTTTCTTCTCCCCATTCTTGCCCCTCTTTTCAGTTCAAATATTTTTCAAAAAATATTATATTTGACGGGTTAATGGGGCTTAATACGCATTTTTCTGGAGGAGCTAGTGACCTAAGCTGCCATTCTCGATGATGACGTCAGCAGGAAACCCTGCCATCTGCTTTCTAAATGGGCATTGAACCCTTGAACACTACCCCACTTTTTAAATATATATTAACATGGAAACATAGAAAACCTACAGCACAATACAGGTCCTTCAGCCCACAAAGCTGTGCCGAACATACATTATTTCTGTTTTTTGCATTGATTTATTTATTATTATTTTTTTTCTTCTATACTATGTTGCATTGAACTGCTGCTGCTAAGTTAACAAATTTCACAACACATGCCGGTGATAATAAACCTGATTCTGAAATTCCTCAGTGTTATTACTTTGGAGGACCCGTCCTGGACCCAGCACGTAAGTACAATTACGAAGAAAGCATGGCAGTGTCTCTACTTCCTTAGGAGTTTGTAGAGATTTGGCATGAAATCTAAAACTTTCCATCTACATGAAACACTGTCTCAGGAGAGCAGCACCCATCATCGGCGACCCCCACCACCCAGGACATTCTCCCTTCTCGTTGTTTCCATCAGGAAGAAGGTACAGAAACCTCAGGACCCATACCACCAGATTCAGGAACAGATATTGCCCCTCAGCCATCAGGCTCTTGAACCAAAGGAAATAACTTCACTCACCCCATCATTGAAATGTTCCCACAACCGATAGACTCACTTTCAAGGACTCTTCTTCTCATGCTCTTAATATTTACTGTTTATTTATTTATTATTATTATTTCATCTTTTTGTAGTTGCAGTTTTTGTCTCCTGCACTCTGGCTGAATGCCGTAGATGGGCGGTCTTTTGTTGATTCAGTTATGGTTATTACTCTATAGATTTATTGAGTATGCCCACAAGTAAATGAATCTCAGGGTTATATATGGTGATGTATATGTATTTTGATAATAAGATTTACTTTGAACATCACCCAGAACATACTCTCCTCTCACTGTTACCATCAGAAAGGAGATACGGGAACCTGAAGTCACACCCTCAACGTTTCAGGAAGAGCTTCTTCCCCTCTGCCATCCGATTTCTGAATGGATATTGAACCCATGTTCACTACCTCACTATCTGTTTTGCTGCCTTTTCACTCTACTTATTTAATTATTTTTAAAAATCTATATATTTCTTATAGTAACTTATTTTTTTATTATTATGTATTGCAAAGTACTGCTGCCTCAAAACAACAAATTTCACGACATATGCCAGTGAAATTAAACCTGGTTCTGATTCTGATATCAGTATTGAATAGGAGAGTAGCATGAACATAACACAATTCAGAATTTTTAGAACATCTGAGTACAGTAATAAATCAAAATCTGAATTTATTTATTTCCTGATATATTCCGTTTTCCATACATTTTTCACCAATTACCTTTTCCATAAGTTCCTTAAATTTGTTTTTCTTAATTTCCAGGAGCTCCTTGTGTCTCTTCAACTCATATTCCAGCTGCTGCTTGTGATCCTTTACAGTAATCAATTGAACCACACTTGATGTACGGCAAAGATCAGTCTCCTCTTTCACTATCCTCTCCTGCAATGCATTGTGCAGCAAAATCATCAATACAAAGTACCAAAGTTCAAAAGTTCTAAATAAATTTTATTATACGATTACATTTACAGATCACACACAGCCCTAAGATTCTTTTTCCTGCAGGCATACTCAGCCTGTGTATAAAACAGTAACTATAACAAGATTCAAAGAAAGATCAAATAGAGTGCAGAAGACAACAATGAGTGCAAATGCAAATATAAATAAATAGCAATAAATAATGAGAACATGAAATAACAAGCTAAAGTGAGATCATTGGCAGGTGAGTGTAATTATCCCCTTTTATTCAAAGGCCTGATGGTTGAGGGGTAGTAACTGTTCTTGAAAGTGGTGGTGCAAGTCCTGATGCTCTTGCACCTTCTACCTGATGGAAGCAGCGAGAAAAGAGCATGGCCTGGGTGGGAGAGAATGAAACATAACTAAAAGCACAAGATTAGAAAGGGAACAAGAGACAATAATCAGGAGTTAATTTGCTGGATTAATTTCTATAATGGAACACATCAATTTTTTTTACATGGGACAACCCTAGACGATTAATTTTGGTACAATCACAGCCTACCAAATTGCAGTCACAGACTTCTCGAAAACTTTGACTGGGAATATTATGTGGGCATGGAGCAATCTTTTTGTTGTATGATTTTCGAAAGGGGAGTTGGTCTGCAGGATCACTCATGCTTGCTGTGTTTGTAGGGTCATGTAATTCCTTCCTTTCCTGGTGTCCCAAGGGAAGTCTCTGCCACTCCGACAATGTGGCACGGCCAGTTGAATTCATTGGTTTTCTGTAACCTACTTCAAATTGCATTGCTATTTTTAGACAGCCAAGTTAAAACTTGAAAAATACGTATTCAGAAAACTGCAACATTTCATTTGGCCCTCCTTTTATGTGCTAACACTTTAGAATGATGTTATAGCTTCCTTTCTACTGATTGAAATTCTCATTTGTTCGGAAATTACTACATTTCTCTTCCTTTCAAAGAATTTTCCAGACCTTCCATTATATTCCACTGACTCCCGCATTACCAATACTCAGTGAAATTGATAAAGTAAGATAAAGATAAAGTTATGTTTCTGGATTAGAATCTGGAGCGCTGGATTATCGATCTGGGCTGCTGGGAAATTTAAATTCATTGAATTAAATAAAATCTGTAATGAAAAAAACAATACCAACAATTGTGACCATTAAAATACCTAATTTTTGCAAAAATACCTATGTAGTTCTCTAATATTCTTCAAAGAAGGAAATCTTCCATCCTTCACATCTCTCATCTGTCTTCTGAGGCTAAGCTGACCATTTTGGTTGTCTTTTAATTTCTTCCGAAGAGGTTAGGGCATGATTAAAGATGGCCAATAAATGCCAGCAATTAAAAAATATTGACCTTGTAATACTTGAATCTAAGTTATAGTAATTTATACCTACATTGGATCATGTAAATCACTTTTTAAAATCTTTGCCATACTTTAAAGCTGAAGTAACCACTACAGATGAAGCATCTTTCTTTTACATTGACCATTGAACATTGTAGATCATCAACCTAAGTATTGCTGATCCAAATTTTCTTTCATTCTATCAAACAAACTACAGTCGTCAAAAACATTAACCCAAATCTAACCTTATTCAAATATTCAGCACAGGGTACTCAACCTAGTTTTAAACACAGAAAGATTTTCTACATACCCTGTCTAACTGTTTTTTGAGCTCAAGAATCTGTGAATGTAGCTGGGCATTTTCCTTGATCAAAGAAGCACAATTATCTGTCATGTTACTTCTGAGGCAGCGGTCCTGTTCTCTCATCATCTCTTTCTCACGCAGCTGTTGATGAAGGAGACGGATCTCATCTCTGGTGGGGGAAGAGGATGTCACAATATCTTATGCTTTATTCTCCAATTTTTAATATCTATTACAATGGAAAATTGAAAATGACATTAAGACTGCAAGGCAGAGGAGCACAATCATGCCATTGAGTTTGCTCTGCCATTTCATCCATTTCTCTCTCAGCCTCATTCTCCAGCCTTCTCCCCGTATCCCTTCATGCCCTGATTAATCAAGAACCTATCAGCATCTGCCTTAAATGTACCCAGTGACTTGGTCTCCACTGCTGCCTGTGACAATGAATTCCACAAACCCACCACCCTCTGGCTGAAGAAATTCCTCCTCGTCTCCATTCTAAACAGATGTCCCTCTATACTGAGGCTGCACCCAGTGGTCCTGGATTTCCCCACCAAAGGAAATAACCTCTTCACATCCACTCCATCAAGGCTTATCACGTTCAATAGGTTTGAATGAAATTGCCCCTCATTTTTCAGCGAGTACAGGTCCAGGGCCTTCAATCGCTGCTCATATAATGACCCTCTCATTTCTGAAATCATTCTCATGAATTTCCTTTGAACTCTCTCCAATATCAGCACATTGTTTCTTAGATAAGTGGCCCAAAACTACTCACAGTACGCCAAGAGAGACTTCACCAGTACTTTATACAGCCTCAGCATTAAATCTTGCTTTTACATTCTAGTCCTCTTGAAATAAATGCTAACATTGCATCTACCTTCTTCACCACTGATTCAGCTGCAAAGTAATCCTTTAGGAAATCGTACACGGTGACTTCAAAATCCCTTTGCGTCTCGAATTAGGATATTGAATCCTAATCGCAGTGAAAGAGGTGCTTCAAAATGAAGTAGGGGAGGGGAAGGTCGTGGCAGGGGTGGTACACAGAATTTCAATCTGAATCACAAACTTCACTGCTCAGGTGCCAATGAAGATGCACAAGGTGTGAGATGTTGCACTTTGGAAAGTTAAATCAGGGCAAGACAGGGAGACGGGTAGGTTTCCCTGAAAGTAGTGACACAAGTAGACAGGCTGGCAAAGAATGTGTTTGGAATGTTTGCCTTCACCAGTCTGAGCACTAAGTACAGAAATCGGGATGCATGTTGCCACTGTACAAAATGACTTTTGCATCATTGCACGGTTTAGTTGACCATCCTAATGAGGTTCTCAGCTTGAAATATTGATTATTTATTCCCCTCTATAGATACTGCCTGACTTGCTGAGTTCCCCCAGCATTTGTTTTTGTGTGTTGCTAAAGATTTGCGTCATCTACAGAATCTCTTGCGCAGATCTGATCACTCTATTTTAGAACCGATGTAAGGATGCAGAAGATTCATGATGTTGCCAAGACTGGAAGGCTTGAATTATAAGGAGAAGTTGAATAGTTGGGGACACTTTTCCCTGGAATGTAGGGGTGGCCTTATAAAGGTATGTAAATGCATGAAAAGCATGGGCAAGGTGGATGGTCACAGTAATTCTTCCCAGGTCAGGGAAGGCTAAAACTGGAGGACAGAGACTTAAGGACAATGGGAAAAGATCTAAAAGGAAACAGAGGGGATTTTTTCCCCACACAGATGGTGGTCGGTACATGGAATGAACTGAAGAGAAAGCTGTAGAGATTAAGTGAATTGAATTGACTTTATTACTCACATCCTTCACATATGTGAGGAGTAAAAGTCTTTATGTTACATCTCCGTCTGAATGTGCAATGTGCAATTTATGGTAATTTGTAATAAATGGTATGTACAATATAGCATAGCAATACAATTGTATCAGCATGAATTAATCAGTCTGATGGCCTGCTGGAAGAAGCTGTCCCAGAGCCTATTGGTCCTGGCTTTTATGTTGTAGTACTGTTTCCCGGATGGTAGCAGCTGGTACATTTTGCGGTTGGGGTGACTCGGGTCCCCAATGATCCTTCAGGCCCTTTTTACACACCTGTCTCTGTAAATATCCTGATAGTGGGAAGTTCACATCTACAGATGAGCTGGGCTGTCCACACCACTCTCTGCAGAGTCCTGTGATCGAGGGAAGTACAATTCCCACACAGGGATGCAGCCAGTCAGGATGTTTCCAATTCTGCCCCTGTAGAAAGTTCTTAGGATTTGGGGGCCCATACCAAACTTCTTCAACTGTCTGAGGTGAAAGAGGCACTGTTGTGCCTTTTTCACCACATAGCCGGTATGTACAGACCACATGAGGTCCTCTGTGGTGTTTATGCCGAGGAACTTAAAGCTGTTCACCCTCTCAACCCCAGATCCATTGATGTCAATAAGGGTTAGCCTGTCTCCATTCCACCTGTAGTCCACAACCAGCTACTTTGTTTTTGCAACTTTGAAGGAGAGCTTGTTTTCTTGACAACACTGTGCGAGGGTGAGAACAATTACAAAGTGCAAAAGATATTTAGACAGGGACATGAATAGAAAAGGTTCAGAGATAGGTGAGCCAATTGGGACCAGCTTGGAGAGATACTTTGGTCACATGGCCGAAGGGACTAGTCATGCACCATGTCCACAAGCATTGCTTTCCAAAGAAAGAATCTTTACTTTTTGTGAACTGCAAGACATTGTCGATTTCCAAGCTCAGCTGCCGTGTGGTCATAAATAAATGGATGACTTTGAAAAACAAAGAACAAATTTAAAAGAACACTTAGTTATTGGACTGAGAGGAAGATAGTAGACTTTTCTTCTATAGACTGTATGCCAGCAATTATATAGAGAATATTAGGATATCATATCATCATTCACGTTAAGGGAATTAAAGAAACATTATTGCCGGTGGAGGAGAGTGATGGGAAGTGGCTCATGAAACACTCAATGCAGATGAAGAGGAGCATGTTTAGACTGCTGGGCTCCGCCTTTGTACTTGCATTAATTACCATTATTGTCAAAAATAATCTGCACGTTGCTATTTGAAAGCCAATAGCTATGCATATGGGGCCTGACGGTTGTATATTTGCCAGCATGCATTTGCTCTCATCGTGAGCTACTCACTGCCAGGAAAATGTGGGAAATTACTCACCTATGTTGTATGTTATATTTCCACATTTTCCTGGTGTGCATCAGCTTACACGTTAAAATGTTAAATGTTGAAAGGAGTTTTTAAGGGGGTAGTAAAGTGCAGATTATTAATAAAGTGGTTTTGGGGTAGCAAAAGCAACTAAATCCAGCGTCTTTGACTAGCTAGCTCCTAGCTCACCAATTTTCTGTGTCTGAGACAGTACCTGTAATCACGTGTGATTTTATCCTGCATGGCAGCTGTGTTGGCACTGTGCTTCCCCTCCATTTCCTGGAGAGCTGACTGCACTTTTAAAAGCATGAGGCGTTTTTCCTCTAGTTGCGTCACAATCACTTTCTCTTGGTCTGATCTTTGTCCGATCTGGAAAGAGCCAATTTTAACAAATGAATGACATTTACATGGCTCTTCAAAATCAACTAACCACTTGTGTCTAAAATTTTGTAGTTGTTGCAGTTAGCGTGGCGTTTTTACAGATTGGAGCATCCCAGAGTTCAGAGTTCAATTCCAGTGATGCAGTAAAGAGTTTGTACGTTCTGGGTTTCTTCCAGATACTCTGCTTTCGTCCCACAGTCCAAACACCTACTGATTAGTAGGTTCATTGCTCATTGTAAATTGTCCTGTGATCAGGTTAGAGGGTTTCTCGGCAGTGTGGCTCATTGAGCATGAAGGGCCTGTTTTGTGCTGTATCTCTAAATAAATAAATTTAATCCCAAATAACTAATTATATTATTGGTGTGATTTTGAAGACGATTTTGCACTTCCCGCACATTGCTTACTATTCCCTGGGCTTTTAGATTGTGCTTTGGAAGTCGGCAGAAGACCAACCACTGGTGTTTCAAGAGACCATAATTTCTCCAAGCACATGTTTTGAGAGACCTTTAAGGGCCATTGACTAGATGAAGTTTACGTGTAGGTCACTTTTGAAATCAGCATCCCACAATCAGGAGGTGAAGCCAGATTTGCAAATTTATCTGACGCTGGAAACAATCAAACATATTGCTTCTCGCTTTACACAGATTTAACCTCCATTCAGATGCCTCTCCCTGTAATTTGAATGATCAGCGATTTAAACCTATCTACTGCAGACTTGCTGAACTTACTTGCTCATTTAACGTTATAACCTTGTGATCAGTGTTCTTTAGGTCAGAGATCTGCCATTCCAGTTCTTGCTCGCTCTGTAGTATTTCTGTTTCCTTGTGTGAGAGCTCCCTGTCTGTAAGCTCCTTCATTTTCTTTAGCTGTATAATCTCCTCCACAAGGGATTGCTTTTCCTTTGAATGGGAATCTGTGGTTTGTAAATAAGCAACATTCTTAAATATTACTGAGGAAACCTATCTATGTCAGACTACTGCAGGATGAATTGCCATACCTCTCGTAATAATTTATATTGCTAAAGGCATTATGGGCTGGATCATTCTCACCTCTTGCATGGGTTTAGACTATGAGGAGAGATTGAGTCACCTGGGACTGTATTCGCTGGAATTCAGAAAGATGAGAGATCTTATAGAAACAGATAAATTATGAAAGGGATAGATAAGATAAAGGTAGGAAAGTTGTTTCTACTGGTAGGTGAGTCTAGAACTAGGGTACATAGCCTCAATATTCATGGGGGTAAATTTAGGTCAGAGATGAGGAGGAAATGCTTTTCTCAAAGAGTGGTGAATCTGTGGAATTCTCCGCCCTATGAAGCAGTGAATATATTAAAGACATTTATTATTATATATTTTTTATTATATTGTAATTTGTCCTCTACTGTGCCTATTGTCTTGTTTATTAATTATTGTACTGCCCTGCACTGTTTTGTGCACTTCATGTAGTCCTGTGCAGGTCTGTAGTCTAGTGCAGTTTTTATGTTGTTTTATGTGGTCTAGTGTAGCCTTGTGCTGTCTCACATAGTCTAGTGTAGTTTTGTGTTGTTTCATGTAGCACCAGGGTCCTGGAGGAACGATGTTTCATTTTTACTGTGTATTGTACCAGCAGTCTATGGTCGAAATGACAATAAACTTGACTTGACTTGACAAGATTGGGTAGATTTTTGCATAGTAGGGGAATTAAGGGTTATGGGGAAAAGGCAGGTAGGTGGAGATGAATCCATGGCCGGATCAGCCATGATCTTATTGAATGGCAGAGCAGGCTTGATGGGCCAAATGGCCTACTCCTACAACACACACAAGATACTGGAGGAACTCAGCAGGCCAGTCAGTTTGGAGGCTACCCAAATGGAATAAGGAGCAATAATCCCCAATAAGGAGTTATTCCTCCAACCGAAGTGTGGCCTTATCATGACAGTGGCGGAGGCTATGAATAGACATATCGGGATGGGAATGGAGTGGAATTAAAACGGGTGGCCACTGGGGGTTCCCGCTTTTTCAGGTGAACGAAGTGTAGGTGCTCGGTGAAGAAGACTCCCAATCTATTTTAGGTCTCACCAATTTATAGGAGGCCACACCAGGAGCACAGGACACAGTATATGACTCACATGTGAAGTGTTGCCTCATCTGGAAAGACTGTTTAGGGCCCTGAATGAGGGAGGAGGTGTAGGGGCAGATGTAGCACTTGTTCTGCTTGCAAGGGTAGGTACTAGGAGGGAGATCAGTGGGGAGGGACGAGTGAACAAGGGAGTCATGTAGGGACCGATCCCTGGGGAAAGCAGAAAGGGGTGGGGAGGGGAAGTTGTGCTTGATGCTGGGATCCTGTTGGAGAAGGTGGAAGTTACGGAGAATTACATAGTGGACATGGAAGCTAGTGGGGTGGTACGCAATAATGGTCCCATGACAATGATTGTTCTTGGTAAATTTTTCTAGAGAAATCATTTGCCATTGCCTTCTTCTGGTCAGTATCTTTATAGGACAGGTGGCCCCAGCCATTATAAATACTCTTCAGAGATCGTTTGCCTGTCATCAGTGGTTGCATAACCAGGACTTGTGATATGCACCAGCTGCTCATACGACCATCCACCACCTGCTCCCATGGCCTCACATGACCCTGATCAGGGGTCTAAGCAGGGGCTAGCGAAGGGAAGGAGCGCCTTACACCTCCTTTGGTAGAGACGTATATTCATCCCTCCACCCTAGTGTATAATAGAATTTATGAACAATTATACAGAAAGGCTGACAAACACCAATGTACAAAAGAAGACAAAATATGCAAATAAAAAATAAATAATACAGAGAACATGAGCTGTAGACTCATAAGTTATAGAGTCCAGGGAAAGCAAACTGAAAACAAGAGACCCCTTCAGGGCTATAGAAAGTGATGTGGGTACTTAATAAGTGATCAGTAGAGTAAAGAGATGGCATGGAACATCACAACAGGCAGAATTAAGGAAACTCTCAGATTATTTTATAAGTATATTAAGGGCAAGTGAGTTACCAGGGAAAGAGTGGAGCTCATTAGTGGCTACAATGCAAGTATGGGTGGAGCCAGAGTATCAGGAAGGTCCTAAATGAACGGTCTTCACCTGCATTCACTGAGGTGAAATATGTTATAGGTGGAAAATTCAGGAAGAGGACACAGTGGAATTCTAGAACACAATAGCATGGAAATGGAGGTATTAGGCAGTTTAAAAATGGAAAAAGTGAACTAGTGGGTGCAAAGGCAGGATGGTGGCTAGCTTAACATGTGTGAGTGCCAGCGATTGGAGTTCAGTTCCCACTGCCCTCTGGAAGGAGGTTGTGCATTTACCCCATGACCCCATTGGCTTCCTCTGGGTGTTCCAGTTTCCTTCCGCTTTCCAAAGACATATGGGCATGCTTCACTGGTGCCAGAAACAAGGCGAAGCTTGCGGGCTGCACCCGGCACATCCGTGGATTATGTTGGTCATTTCAATACATTTTGCTGACTGCTTGAATGAACATGTAACAAATGAAGCTAATTTTTATGTACAGGGCTTAATGAAGTATGGGCCAGGCTGCTACAGGAAGCAAGGCATATTGGCACTCTGACAAAGAGTTTTAAATATGAATTGAAGACAGAAGAAGTGGTAACTCTATCCAAAAAGCAGAACAAGGATAAGCCTGGTAACTAACTTGAGAGTGGTTGTGGAGTTATTAGGAAAAAGTCCAGAAGGGCATTATTAATTTACATTGCAAAGGCAATGATCAATCAAAGACAGTCAGCATAGCTTTATTAGGGGAGATCCCACCTGACCAATTTGAAAATGATGGAATATGCTGAAGAGGGCAGTTGTAGTTAATGTAGTCCTCCAGATCTTCAGAGAGGCTGTTGACAAGGTTGCACGTGGGAGACTGGTTCAAAATAATTAGAACCCACGGAACTCAAGGCAAATTGGCAAACTGGATCTAAAACCGGCTTAGTGAAACAGTGGGTGATTATTTTCGGAATGGAAACCCTTGACAAATGGCATACTACTGCAATTTCTTGCTATTCATCACATACATTAATAATTTTGATATGAATCTAGGAGCTGTGATCAAGAAGACTTCCATCATCGAGAGGAATCATTAATTGGTGATGCTGTGCAAGGTTTAAAAAGAGCTGGAGATCTTTCAGAACATTTTGGCAGACTGCAATCATTCGTTAGTGAGGCCGCACAAGGTTTTAAAAGAGCTTGGGACCTTTTGGAACATTTTTTGCACACTGCAATCGTGATCTTTTTAGGCACAAAGCAAGGTATAAGTGGAGGAGCAATTTTTGGAGGGGGCCAGTATTAGAGTGGTTAGGCTTACATGAGAACAGGCGCTGGCCAAAACTTAAGCTTGAGCAGTCAGAGGTATAACAAGTGTTGGCAGGATGGTAGTTCAGATGAAGGACTATGCCTCCTGTGAGATGTTGGATTTCAATTTCCCTGATGACCGTATTTGTAGGAAGTGTTTCCAGCTGTAGCTCCTAACTGGCAATGATCCAGAAATCTGAAACCCTAATCCCTGTACTCTCATCCTACTCCTGCCCTGACTAGCGTGTGGTGCTGCGAGTAATCCAGACATTACTACCTTGGAGGTCCTGCTCTTCAACCTCTTCCCTCACTCCCTATGCTCACTACACAGAACCACTTTCCCTTTTCTGGCTATGTAATTGGTGCCAATGTGCACTATGACCTCTGGCTATTTACCCTCTTGAGAATACTCTGCTACTGTACTGAGATGTCCTTGACCCTAGTCAAGTCTCCTATCTCTATTGCATTACCTGATTTTACATCCCCTTCTGAGCCTCAGGGCCAGCCACAGTGCCATTGGCCTGGCTGCTGCTGCTGTGCCCTGAAAGTTCACCTGCCCCCTGGTTTCCAAAGGGGTATACTTATTGCTGAGGGGAATGGCCACAGAGGAACCCTGTGCTGACTGCTTATTCCCTTATTTCTCCTGCTTGGTCACCCATCTACTACCTGAAGCCACTTCATAACATTCTCATCTATGAGGTTTTCAGTATCTTTTGATGTTGGACTCAGTGTTGTCCTCTGCAGGCAGACGAGGTAAAGAAGACCCAGTGATTCTAATATTCCCTGAGTATCCCAGCTTCTGTGCCATTTCAGACAAGGTTGTAGAAGAGGTCCTGACCACCATTTCAAGGAACGCACCGAAGATCCCAAGGTTCTTTCATCCATCTCTCCTCTCCTGTGCCTTATTTGGGTAAAGTCCCACAGGCTTTGAGGCCTGAATAAGCAGCCTCTTAACACACATTCTGTACTGAAAAGAGCTTTTGAAAATTTGCTTTTCACATGGAGCTCTCCAGAACCATCTAGCATCGAGTCAAGGCTGCTTCACCTATTACTTGTGAGTCACCTCCACCTAAAGTACCTTCACCATTTCCTTCCACTCCTTTCTCCCTCTGATTCTTGAAGGGTCTCACCTCTGATGGCCAAGTCATTGGGTATATTTAAATAGGAGGTAGAAAGGTTCTTGATTAGTAAGGGCCTCAAAGGTTACAGGGAGAAGTCGGAAGAATTGTTTGAGAGGAAAATAAATCAATCACGATGGAATTGTGGAGTAGACTTGATGGGCTGAATGGCCTAATTCTGCTTTGATGGTGCAAGTTGGACACAGTAATAGGAGACAGAATTTAATCCTGATTAATAAGAAATGATGTGCTTTGTGCAGGGTGGGACATACACAACAAATGGACCATGGACTCATCTCCACCTACCTGACTTTTCCATATAACCCTCAAATTCCTTACTATGCAAAAATCTATCCAACCTTGTCTTAAATATATTTACTGAGGAAACCTCCACTGCTTCATTGGACAGAGAATTCCACAGATTCACTACTCTTTGGGAAAAGCAGTTCCTCCTCATCTCCATCCTAAATCTATTCCCCGAATCTTGAGGCTATGTTCCCTAGTTCCAATCTCATCTACCAGTACAAACAACTTTCCTGCCTCTATCTTATAATTTTATATGTTTCTATCAGATCTCCTCTCATCTTTCTGAATACCAGTGAGTGCAGTCCCAGGTGACTCAATCTCTCCTCACAGTCTAAACCCCTCATCTCTGGAATCGACCTGGTGAACCTCCTCTGCACTGCCTCCAAGGCCAGTATATCCTTCCTCAAGTAAGGAGACCAGAACTGCATGCAGTACTCTAGGTGAGGCCTCATGGATTTTGGTGTACAAATCCAAGGATCCTTATAGGTGGCAGCAAAAGTAGTTAAGGTGTTGATGAAGGCTTATGGGATACCTGGTTTTATATCCATGACACAGAATGCAAGAGCAAGGAGTTTATGATACACCTTTATAAAACGTCAGTTAGGCCCCTGCAGAACTATGTGCAGTTGTTGTGACTGCCATGCAGGAAAGACACGAGTTTCCTCTGCACTTAATGATGTCATTCTGCTTTTGACAAATGAAAAGGCTGAAATGTTAATACTTGAATATTAAGTACCTTTGGTGTTAACCTGGTTGTTTACAGGGTTAAGATACTTCTCTACTAAAGGAGATTACCCTTGGGCAAGGTGTACCATCTGCCTTGTTCCCACCCCCACCCACCCTTCCACCGATCAGGGTACCGTAAAACCATGGGAGCAGGTGGTGGATGGTTGTATGAGCAGTTGTTGCATATCGCAAGTCCTGGTTATGTAGCCACAGACCTCAGACAGACAATCTCTGAAGAGTATTGATAATGGCTGGGGTCATCCATCTTGGAAAGACATTGCCCAGAAGAACGCAGTAGCAAACCACTTCTGTAGAAAAATTTGCCAAGAACAATCATGGTCATGGAAAGACCATGATCACCCATGTTATTCAATACTGGACATAATAATGATGATTAACACCTGTGTACTAATTAGAGGCTTTCTCCAGACGAAAACAAACCACCCCGGCAAAATGGTATTGGTGTACACATGTCAATCACAGAACTTGCCATCTGATTGTTTAAGCTGCTTGCTGAGCCTCTCCTTTTCAGTCTGCAGTGTGTTTAAATAGGCGTCCTTCCGCTTCAGTTCCAAGCGCAAACCATCAGCTTGACAATGTAGCTCCTGCAAAAGGTCAAACAGATGGAGAACAGAAGTGAATGCTTATATACATTACTTTCCCCCCTACAACCCCCCCACAGTATTCGCACTGTGTAATTTTACTGACAAACATAAAAACCTGCATTCAAAAGTTTCTTCTACAATGTGAAGATGTACAAAGAATAGTTTGTGTACAGCAAAATTCCAGCAATGGAACAAATTCCTGATCATTTGTTTCCTCTATTCTCTACTCTAATCTTTCACTTCTTCTCACCTCCCTATTACTTCCCTCTGTGTCCCCTCCTCCTTCCCTTTCTCCTGTTGTCCACTCTCCTCTCCCATCAGATTCTCTCTACTCCAGCCCTTGACCTTTCCCATTTACCTGGCTTCACCCATCACCTTCCAACTAGCCTCCTTTCCCTCCTCCCACCTTTTCCCTCTTCCTTCTCAGTCCTGAAGAAGGCTCTCGACCCAAAACGTCGACTGTTTATACTTTTCCGTAGATGCTGCCTGACCTGCTGAGTTCCTCCAGCATTGTGTGTGTGTGTGTGTGTGTGTGTGTGTGTGTGTGTGTGTGTGTGTGTGTGTGTGTGTGTGTGTTGAGTGAGAAATAATATTTGACCAGGCCCCTAAAAAATCCCATGTTCTTATTAACAACGTGTGCTCAATTGTGCTATGTACATTGGAGGGAGGAGATAGGTCTCTAAGTCTCATTCAGACGGTACCACTTCCAACTTGGAGTGTAGATGTCTTAACAACACAAGAAATGGGAGCAGGAGTAGGCCCTCAGGCCTATTGAGCCTGTTTCACCATTCACTAAGATCATGCCTGATCTGGCCATGGACTCAGATCCACCTACGTGCCTTTTCCCCATTATGCTTAATTCCCCAGCTATGCATAAATCTATCCAACTATGCCTGAAATATATTTAATGAGGTAGCCTCATTAAGCATTAATGCGGTGTAAATCGATGGGTTAAGGCTTGAAAGCATATGCTTCCAGTTCAAAGATAAAACTTTACCAGAGTTGCAATGAAAGCCCTAACATACAACTTCAGTGTAAATGCTATAGTAACAGATTGAAAGTATAAATGAAAGAGGTAATTGTGATGGATATTGCTTCATAAAAGTGTACATAATATTAACAATATTATGTTTCTTCATTAAAATGCAGGATTGATTCCCTTATGTCTTTATACCCAAACACACTCAGGTCTCATTCAATGTTGAACTATACTGTCTAAGCAATTTAACCCTGCCTTTGCAAAGCACCCTTTGCTCTCCAATATCTTTTATTTTGTTATTCTGAAAGTTTCTCTTCTGATTCTTCTCAAAGTAAAATAAACAGCATGACTTTCCTTTAAATTCTGTCCTACCTGGCATTCTGGATTCCACGCTCCAGGATGCTAGGAGAGACTAAGGCTAAACATCTGCAGTGAGGTGTTTCCAAATTTTCAATACTGCGGGACGTTGAGAAATGTTCCTTTATTTAGATCATAAGACACAGGACCAGAATTTGACCCAATGAGCCTGCTCCACCATTTGATCAAAGCTGATTTATTTTCCCTCTCAAACTATTCTCCTCCCTTCTCCCTGTCAGCTTACGAATCAAGAACCTTTCAACCTCCACCTGTGGAAAGCAGCCAGTGAGTGAGTGGGCCAGTGAAGGAGTGGAGATTTGAGGCTTTGACCCGAGAGGCTTCAACAAGAAGAGGCGGAGGACGAGCTTGTTCCCAGTTAGTCCTGAGACGGTGATGTGCCTCTCCTGTGAGATGAAGCAGTCTTGGGGGAACTCCCCTCCCCCGCAGAGTCACATCTGCCAGAAGTGCTTGCGGCTGGGCGATCTGGAAGACCATGTGAGGAATCTGGAGCAGCAGCTGGATGACCTTCAACTCATAAGGGAGAATGAGGCAGCCATAGATGAGAGCTACAGGGAGGTAGTCACACCTAGGCTGCAGGAAGCAGGTCGTTGGGTGACAGTCCAAGGGGGGAAAGCAAAGGTGAGTAGACAGGTAGTGCAGAGCACCCCTGTAGCCATCCCCCTGAATAATACGTTTACCGTCCTGGATGCTGTTGGCAAGGACGACCGACCAGGTGTGAGCCATGGTGGCAGGGCCTCTGGCACTGAGTCTGACCCTGTGGTGCAGAAGGATGGGACGGAGAAGAGGAGAGCTGTCGTCATTGGAGACTCTATAGTCAGGGGAGTAGACAGGAGATTTTGTGGACATGAGAGCACATGGTTTGTTGCCTCCCGGGTGCCAGTGTCCAGGATGTCTCTGACCGGGTGCATGACATCCTGGTATGAGAGGGAAAGCAACCAGAAGTCGTGATACCTGTTGGGACCAACGACATAGGCAGGAAGAGGGATGAGGTCCTGAAGTGTGAGTTTCGGGAACTAGGCAGAAGGCTGAAGAACAGGACCTCAAGGGTGGCGTTCTCAGGATTGCTGCCAGTGCTACATGATAGTGATGGTAAGAATTGGAGGAGATGGCAGTTGAATGCGTGGCTGAGGAGTTGGTGCAGGGGGCAGGGTTTTAGATTTTTGGATCATTGGGATCTCTTCTGGGGAAGGTGGGACCTGTACAGATTGGATGGGTTGCACCTGAACTCGAGGGGGAGCAATATCCTTGCAGGTAGGTTTGCTAGCATGGTTCGGGAGGGTTTAGACTAATTTGCAAGGGGGATGGGACCTGGAGTGATAGAGCAGTGAAGAAGTGCATGGAGTAAAGCCAGATCTAACGTATAGAGAGGCTTTGAGGAAAGAGCAGCAGAATAAAGGGTATAAAGGTAGTAAGGTAGAAGAGCTAAAGTGTGTGTACTTCAATGCAAGAAGCATCAGGAACAAAGGTGATGAACTGAGAGCTTGGATACATACATGGAATTATGATGTAGTGGCCATTATGGAGACTTGGCTGGCACCAGGGCAGGAATGGATTCTCAATATTCCTGGATTTCAGTGCTTTAAAAGGGATAGAGAGGGGGGAAAATGGGGAAGAGGGATGGCATCACTGGTCAGGGATACGATTACAGCTGCAGAAAGGGTGGGTAATGTAGCAGGATCCTCTTTTGAGTCAGTATGGGTGGAAGTCAGGAACAGGAAGGGAGCAGTTACTCTATGGGGGGTATTCTATAGGCCCCCTGGTAGCAGCAGAGATACCGAGGAGCAGATTGGGAGGCAGATTTTGGAAAGGTGCAAAAATAACAGGGTTGTTATCATGGGTGACTTTAACTTCCCAAATATTGATTGGCACTTGATTAGTTCCAAGGGTTTAGATGGGGCAGAATTTGTTAAGTGTGTCCAGGATGGATTCCTGTCACAGTATGTTGACAGGCTGACTGGGGGAATGTCATACTAGATCTAGTATTAGGTAACGAACCGGGTCAGGTCACAGATCTGTCAGTGGGTGAGCATCTGGGGGACAGTGATCACCACTCCCTGGCCTTTAGCATTATCATGGAAACGGATAGAATCAGAGAGGACAGGAAAATTTTTAATTGGGGAAGGGCAAATTATGAGGCTATAAGGCTAGAACTTGCGGGTGTGAATTGGGATGATGTTTTTGCAGGGAAATGTACTATGGACATGTGGTCGGTGTTTAAGGATCTCTTGCAGGATGTTAGGGATAAATTTGTCCCGGTGAGGAAGATAAAGGATGGAAGGGTGAAGGAACCATGGGTGACGAGTGAAGTGGAAAATCTAGTCAGGTGGAAGAAAACAGCATACATGAGGTTTAGGAAGCAAGGATCAGATGGGTCTATTGAGGAATATAGGGTAGCAAGAAAGGAGTTTAAGAAGGGGCTGAGAAGAGCAAGAAGGGGGCATGAGAAGGCCTTGGCGAGTAGGGTAAAGGAAAACCCCAAGGCATTCTTCAATTACGTGAAGAACAAAAGGATGACAGGAGTGAAGGTAGGACCAATTAGAGATAAAAGTGGGAAGATGTGCCTGGAGGCTGTGGAAGTGAGCGAGGTCCTCAATGAATACTTCTCTTCAGTATTCACCACTGAGAGGGAACTTGATGACGGTGAGGACAATATGAGTGAGGTTGATGTTCTGGAGCATGTTGATATTAAGGGACAGGAGGTATTGGAGTTGTTAAGATACATTAGGATGGATAAGTCCCCGGGGCCTGACGGAATATTCCCCAGGCTGCTCCACAAGGCGAGGGAAGAGATTGCTGAACCTCTGGCTAGGATCTTTATGTCCTCGTTGTCCACGGGAATGGTACCGGAGGATTGGAGGGAGGCAAATGTTGTCCCCTTGTTCAAAAAAGGTAGCAGGGATAGTCCAGGTAATTATAGACCAGTGAGCCTTACGTCTATGGTGGGAAAGCTGTTGGAAAAGATTCCAAGATAGGATCCATGGGCATTTAGAGAATCATGGTCTGATCAGGGACAGTCAGCATGGCTTTGTGAAGGGCAGATTGTGCCTAACAAGCCTGATAGAGTTCTTTGAGGAGGTGACCAGGCATATAGATGAGGGTAGTGCAGTGGATGTGATCTACATGGATTTTAGTAAGGCATTTGACAAGGTTCCACATGGTAGGCTTATTCAGAAAGTCAGAAGGCATGGGATCCAGGGAAGTTTGGCCACGTCGATTCAGAATTGGCTTGCCTGTAGAAAGCAGAGGGTCGTGGTGGAGGGAGTACATTCAGATTGCAGGGTTGTAACTAGTGGTGTCCCACAAGGATCTGTGATTTTACTACTACTTTTTGTGATTTTTATTAATGACCTGGATGTGGGGGTAGAAGGGTGGGTTGGCAAGTTTGTAGACAACACAAAGGTTGGTGGTGTTGTGGATAGTGTAGAGGATTGTCAAAGATTGCAGAGAGACATTGATAGGATGCAGAAGTGGGTAGAGAAGTGGCAGATAGAGTTCAACCTGGAGAAGTGTGAGGTGGTGCACTTTGGAAGGACAAACTCCAAGGCAGAGTACAAATTAAATGGCAGGATACTTGGAAGTGTGGAGGAGCAGAGGGATCTGGGGGTACATGTCCACAGATCCCTGAAAGTTGCGTCACAGGTAGATAGGGTAGTTAAGAAAGCTTGTGGGGTGCTAGCTTTCATAAGTCGAGGGATAAGAGTTTAAGAGTCGCTAGGTAATGATGCAGCTCTATAAAACTCTAGTTAAGCCACACTTGGAGTACTGTGTCCAGTTCTGGTCGCCTCACTATAGGAAGGATGTGGAAGCATTGGAAAGGGTACAGAGGAGATTTACCAGGATGCTGCCTGGTTTAGAGAGTATGGATTATGATCAGAGATTAAGGGAGCTAGGGCTTTACTCTTTGGAGAGAAGGAGGATGACAGGAGACATGATAGAGGTGTACAAGATATTAAGAGGAATAGACAGAGTGGACAGCCAGTGCCTCTTCCCCAGGGCACCACTGCTCAGTACAAGAGGACATGGCTTTAAGGTAAGAGGAGGGAAGTTCAAGGGGGATATTAGAGGAAGGTTTTTCACTCAGAGAGTGGTTGGTGTGTGGAATGCACTGCCTGAGTCAGTGGTGGAGGCAGATACACTCGTGAAGTTTAAGAGACTACTAGACAGGTATATGGAGGAATTTAAGGTTGGGGGTTATATGGGAGGCAGGGTTTGAGGGTCGGCACAACATTGTGGGCCGAAGGACCTGTAATGTGCTGCACTATTCTATGTTCTATGTTCCACTTTAAATATACTCAATGACCTGCTTCCATTCTGTGGCAAAGAATTTAACAGATTCACTGCCCTCTGGCTAAAAAGAATTACTCCTCATGTCTGTTCTACAGGGACGTCTTTCTATTTTGATGCTGTGCTTTTTGATCCAGGTCTCTCCCACTATAAGAAACACCTTCTCCATGTCCACTCCATCTAGGCCTTTCAATATTCAATAGGATTCAAAGAGATCCCCACTGATTCTTCCAAACTCCAGCAAGTACAGGACTGGAGCCTTCAAATGCTCCTCCATATTTAACACTTTCATTCCTGGAGTCATGCTCATAAACCTCCTCTGGACTCTCTCCAATACCAGCACATTCTTTCTTAATATGGGGCCCAAAACTGCTCACAATATTCCAAATATGGTCTGATCAATACCTTACAGAACCACAACATCACATCAAAATCAGGATAATATCATCAACATTGTGGCAGCAGTGCAATGTGATACATAATAATAGAGAAAAAAACCTGTGATCTACTGTAAGTATATTTATATTAAATAATTAAATTAAATAAGTAGTGCAAAAATAAAAATAACTAGCGAGGTAGTGTTCTTGAGTTCAATGTTCATTCAGAAATCAGATGGCAGAGGGGAGAAAGCTATCCTGAATCATCGAGTGTGTGCCTTCAGGCTTCTGTACCTCCTTCCTGATGGTAACAATGACAACAAGGCATATCCTGAATGATGGGGGGGGGGGGGTTCTTGATGGATGCTGCTTTCTTGAGGCTTAGCACTTGAAGATGTGCTCAGTGCTATGGAGACAAGTGCCCCTGATGGAGCTGACTTATTTTACAACTGTCTGCAGCTTATTTTGATCCTGTGCAGTAGCACCCCCTACCCCCATATGAGATGGCGATGCAGACAGTTAGAAGGATCTCCATGGTACATCTGTAGAAATTTTTAAGTGTTCTTGGTGACATACCAATTCATCTCAAACATATAATGAAATATAGCTGCTGTCATGTCTTCTTTGTAGCTGCATCAATATGTGGGTCCAGGTGAGATCTTTAGAGATATTGACACCCAGGAACTTGAAATTTCTCACTCTTTCCACTTCTGGTCCCTCTACGAGGACTGATGTATGTTCCCTCATATTCACTTTTCTGTTCTAAGTTGTTGTTCCGACACCACTCAAATAGCTGATATATCTTGCCACATAGTCATGGGTGTAGAGAGAGTAGAGCAGAGGGCTAAACACACATCCCTGAGGTGCGGCAATGTTGATTGTCAGCGAGGTGGCGATGTTGTTTCCAATCTGCCCAGATTATGGTCTTCTGGTGAGCAAGTCGAGGATCCAGTTGAAGAGGGAGGTACAGAAGCCAAATTTATGGAGCTTTTTGATCAAAAATACAGGAATGATTGTGTTAAATGCTGAGCTAGAGTCAAGAAACAGCTTCCTGTATTTGTATTGGCAGGGTGATCCAAGGCCGTGTGAAGAGCCAATGAGATCGCATCTGGCATAGACCTATTGTGGTGATAGGTAAATTGCACTGGTTCAGGTCCCTGCTGAGTCAGGAGTTAATTCTAGCCCTAGTAAACCTCTCAAAGCATTTCATCGTCTCGATGCAAGTGCTACCGGATGATAGTCGTTAAGGCAGCCCATCCTGCTCTTTTGATAATCAAGGATAAATAAATCAAGAAAAAGTAGGAACAAGGTACTAATGAAATCCTAATGAAGGGTCTCAGCTTGAAACATTGATTATTTATTGCTTTCTATAGATGCTGCCTGTCCTCCTGAATTCCTCCAACGTTTTGTGTGTGTTAATCTAAATTAGGATGCAAAAGCTGTGATTTTATTGAACAATAGTAGAAGATAATTGATTAAACCTGGGATTAGTTTTTATGCTTCTATACAGCTTCCATAGTGGTACTTCGACAGACACCCCCCAACTCATTTTGCTATAAGGCTGGCTTTTCAAAGGTAGAATTTGATTCATAACCCTTTTAGCTCAATTCCATCTATTATCACTGCACATTTTCTGAGTGTTTTTTTTTAAACAGGGCTTTTGAAGCATCCTACTGACACAGCCAGGATAGTCTAGGAGCCTCTTACTCACTGCTACTAGAGGAAGGTTTCTGCATGTAACAGTCTCTCTCTCCAGCTCGCTCGCTCCTCCCAGAGGAAGGTCCCTGCGTTCAAATGATCTCTCTCTCTCCTTCAGTGTGTTGGAGGATGGAGCTGGAGTTCTGGGCCTTGGGCAAGGCTGAATCGAGAGTTTGCGGATCGCGCTCTGTAGCTCACGTTATGATGTGCTTCTCGTTTCTGGTCACTCCTTTCTTTTCTGTTGCTATTTTGTGCGATTTTTGATTGGGGCAGCCTGCATATAATGAATGACACAGCGCTAGACTGAACTGAATATGCCCGGACACTCTTTCAACGATGACTTTGTGGGTTGCTTTTTCATATTCTGTGTTTTCCTTTCTTTTTTTTTTGCTTTTTGTGCGATTTGTATTTTTTTGAGCATGGCAGTGGGGGGGGGGGGCGGGGGTTGATGCTTTTCTTTGTACAGGCTCCATATTTTTCTTAGTTTCATGGCTGTCCATGGGAAGATGAACCCCAGGGATGTACACTGCATACATGTTTTAATAATAAATGTACTTTGTATCTTAGAAACATAGAAAATAGGTGCAGGAGTAGGCCATTCGGCCCTTCGAGCCTGCACCGCCATTCAGTATGATCATGGCTGATCATCCAACTCAGAACCCTGTACCTGCTTTCTCTCCATACCCCCTGATCCCTTTAGCCACAAGGGCCATATCTAACTTCCTCTTAAATATAGCCAATAAACCGGCCTCAACTGTTTCCTGTGGCAGAGAATTCCACAGATTCGCCACTCTCTGTGTGAAGAAGTTTTTCCTCATCTCAGTCCTAAAAGGCTTCCCCTTTATCCTTAAACTGTGACCCCTTGTTCTGGACTTCCCCAACATCGGAAACAATCTTCCTGCATCCAGCCTGTCCAATCCCTTTAGAATTTTATACATTTCTTACTGAGGTGTGTAGAGGAAAAGAATAGCAATCGCCTCACATCCTATTTCCACACATGAAAATATCAGCTTTATCCATTTTCCTCTCTGCAGTTTCATCAACACTACATTTGAAATTATGCACAGCAACAATGATTTAAATACATTTCCAAACAATTTTAACTTTACCCGCAGTTTCCGTGACATTGTCTCTGCTTCTGACTCCACCTTCGGCTGAAGGATGATGGACTTTCTCGTTTGCTCACGAGTATATTTAGTTAAGGTATTAAAAGAAACACTTTGTATATTTATTAGATATTAATATACTAATGGGACAATCGTGCCGAGAAAAGGATATAGGAAATTGGCTTCTAGCTCCAGATAGTAGATCTGTTGCTGTAGATTCTTTATAAATTCAGCCTCAACACAAGCTAAAGAGCTTTCTGTAGAACTAGAGGAGGAAAGGAGCTCATTTATACAACATATAAATCACACCAACAAGTCATTAAACAAAGAACCCACTATATTATTTTGACAACATGAAGAAAAGCTATTGGAATATTCATGAAATAAAGGGGTGACCTCATTGAAACCTATCAAATGTTGAAATGCCTCAATAGAGTTGATGTGGAGAGCATGTTTCCTATGGTGAGGGAGTTTAAGACCAGAGGACACAGCCTGAGAATAGAGGGACGTCCTTTTAGAACGCAAATGAGGAGGAATTTCTTTGGCCAGAGAGTGTTGAATCCATTGAATTCGTTGCCACAGGCGGCTGTGGAGGCCAAGTCATTGGGTATATTTAAGGCAGAAGTGGATAAGTTCTAGTCAGCACATGAAAGGATATGGGGAGAAGAAAGGAGATTGGGGCTGAGAGGGCAAATGGATCTGTCATGACGAAATGGCTGAGCAGACTCAATGGTATAATCCTGCTCATATATCTTATGGTCTAAAATCTTTTACTTCCTCTGATAAGAGAAGCAGTTTCTGTCTTGCAACATTATCAACAATGGGTTATGCAACCAACCTCACAAATGAACATTCACTAAACATTCTCACAGCAAGATACGGATAAATACATACCAAAACCCAACATTTACTGTATAATTCTACAATCTTACATGAATTTATTTGGAAAAGTGCTCATGTTGATTGGGAGTCAATTTGTTTTCCACCTAAATCATTGAAGAACAGAAATAAAAAACATAGGCAGATTAGAAATGGGTCTGCTCCACGTTGCGCTCAATCACAATTCCACAATGATCAGAATCAGATTAATATCACCTGCATATGCTGTAAAATTTCTTAACTTTATGGTAGCAATCCAATGCAAGCATGAACAAAACTGTGAATTATAGTGAGTGGGTGTATGTGTATATACACACATATATGGGGCTCATTAGATGTGATTGGCAGCTCATCTAGGAGAAAGAAACTCCAGTTTCCAAACCTCCACTGCCTTACAACTGTACCCACTCATGAAGAAGTAAACCCCGAGGGAAAAAATTCAGAGCTGGAGCCCCTAAGGCAAGTCCTTCATTGAGTTCAATGCTGACTGGTGACTCCTGCAATGCTGCTGGTACCAAACTGTATCAGTCTCTGCCGTTCCGTTGACTTCATCATCAGTAGGCCTCCATTAGTCTCGATAGACCATGGATTTGCGCCTCGGAAAGTTTCCTGGGCACAAGCCTGGGCAAGGTTTTTTTATGGAAGACCAGCAGTTGCCCAAGCTGCAAGTCTCCCCTCTCCATGCCACCGATGTTGTCCAAGGGAAAGGCATTAGTAACCCCAAAAAGGAAAGCCCGGCATTCAATCACAATTTCAATAGTGTCAGCATTATGAAATATTACACCAAACGCATCATAGGGGTCATCAGTAATCCATTGCTGAACCCGAACACCAAATTTAATGACCAAGAAATGATGCCTTATAATGAAGGAGATGACTTGGGTGAAAAAAAAAATTAAAGAGGGAGCACTGAAGGTGAATGAGCAAGTGCAGCAGGCAGTGAAGAAGGCTAATGGAATGTTGGCCTTTATTACAAAGGGAATTGAGTACAAGAGCAAGGAAATCCTCTTGCATTTGTACAGAGCCCTGGTGAGACCACACCTGGAGTATTGTGTACAGTTTTGGTCTCCAGGGTTAAGGAAGGACATCCTGGCTGTAGAGAAAGTGCAGCGTAGATTCACGAGGTTAATTCCTGGGATGTCTGGACTGTCTTACGCAGAGAGGTTAGAGAGACTGGGCTTGTACACGCTGGAATTAAGGAGATTGAGAGGGGATCTGATTGAAACATATAAGATTATTAAGGGATTGGACAAGATAGAGGCAGGAAATATGTTCCAGATGCTGGGAGAGTCCAGTACCAGAGGGCATGGTTTGAGAATAAGGGGTAGGTCATTTAGGACAGAATTAAGCAAAAACTTCTTCTCCCAGAGAGTTGTGGGGGTCTGGAATGCACTGCCTCGGAAGGTAGTGGAGGCCAATTCTCTGGATGCTTTCAAGAAGGAGCTAGATAGGTATCTTATGGATAGGGGAATCAAGGGATATGGGGACAAGGCAGGAACCAGGTATTGATAGTAATTGATCAGCCATGATCTCAAAATGGTGGTGCAGGCTCGAAGGGCCAAACGGTCTACTTCTGCACCTATTGTCTATTGTCTATTGACATTAGCCGGGACTAAATGAAAAGTTAACCTGGGAATCTGATTGTGGAGTCTTACTAATAGAAATACATCATAGCAACCTGTTTACTTGAAATCAGGCAATACTTCTAATGATGAATGTCACCTGTTTCCCAGTTACTACCTTTCCCCATACCAGGGCTCTGGAAAGTTTGGGAAGCTCACCACAGCAGCTCGCATAAGCAGCCTTCTGCCTCAGTGCATCCTATCCTTGTGTTCCTTTTAGAGAATCATGGAAAAGTCATTATGTAGAAAGCCAAACAACACACACAAAAAACGCTGGTAGCATCTATGTAAAGGAGTACAGTCAGCATTTTGGGCCAAATCCCTTACTCGGGACCCATTCAGGCCATCATGCATGCTGGTCAAAACAGTGCAATGTAACATTAACTCTGTGGCCTGCAGGTCACCACAGTTTAAGTTCAAGCACTTCTTAAATTATGTTGAGGATTCCTGCTTCTACCACCCTTTCAGGCAGCAAAATCCAGACTCCTTCCACCCTCTGAGTGAAAGTTCATCTCCTTTCTACTCTATCACCTGGCTTTTGATGTTTCTGCCAAGGGAAACTAAGTACAAAGGATTTACCACAGCCCTTTGTAAATCTTCTGCACTTCAATTGTGTCCTCTCAGTTTTTTCTGTTCCCTAGAAAATAACCATAGGTTATCCAATCCTGACAGTATTCTCAACAGTCTCCTCTTCATCTTCAGTGCAGTAACAATGTAGGGAGCAGGATGATAGTCATGATCAAGACCATAGAGTCTATAAAATCTGGGAGCAGAATTAGGCCATTTGGCCTTTCGAGTTTGCAACACCATTTCATCATGGCTAGTCCATTTTTCTCTCAGCTCCAATCTCCTGCATTCTCCCAAAAATCCTTCATGCCCTGACTAATGGAGAATCTATCAACTGCTGCCTTAAATATAGCCAATGACTTGGCCTCCATAGCCGCCTGTGGCAATTAATTCCACAGATTCACCAATCTCTGGTTAAAGAAATTCCTCCTCATTTCCATTCTAATTGGATGTTCCTCTATTCTGAGGTTGTGCCCTTTGGTCCAGTATAGGAAACTCTATTGAGATATTTCAACATTCAACAGGTCTTAATGAGATCTTCACTCATGCTTCTGAATTCTATGGAGTACAGGCAGCAGGCCCAGAGCCATCAATTGGTCCTCATATGGTAACCCTTTCATTCCCGGAATCATTCTCATGAACTTCCTCTGAACCCTCTCCAATGTCAGTACATCCTTTCTCAGATAAACAGCCTAAAACTACTCACAGCACTCCAAGTGAGGCCTTACCAGTGTCTTATAAGGCTTAACATTACATCCTCACTTTTATATTCTGGTCCTCTCAAAATAAATCTAACATTGCATTTGTCTTCCTCCCTACCAACTCAACCTGCCAATTAACCTTTAAGGAACCTGATTGGTAGATCATGTTATGATCTAAATATTAAGGTAACATAATGTCTTTGCTCTTACATTCTGTGCCTTGGCTGTTTAAATAAAATAAACATCCCAAGTGCCTTCTTAAATCATCATATTAAATTACTCTACTACCTCTACCAGTGTTGTGGCTACATACAGAATGTGTGCTTCTTCATTCAATCCCTTCAGAGTATTCCAGGGCAGTTTTCAGAAAATCCAATTCTGTATATTCTCTAACCCATGAATGTACCACTGGTCATAGAACAAAATACTTAAAATACTGCACCTCTATTGTTTGTCTTCCACGCCAGAAAGTTGAGTATTCCTCACTTGTTGTAAGAAGATTTTTTTTGCTTTTATTACAGGACTCACACCATCTTTCCTCTCTCATAGATAGGTACCATTGAGAATCACAAGTATGGATGGCAAACTCTCAGCACAGACCTTAAACTCTGGATGATGGGCAAGCCTTGAAGGTCCTTTTGTGCTATTTGGTCAGAAGCTTGTCGGGTTGGAGATTTTGAACAGTAGAAGTCTCTTGGGATTTGGTTGCCCACCTAAATCTTTCTCATTGGAAATCCTACTAAAAGTGGTGGGTATGGCCCAGTCCATCATGAAGTAAAACCCTACCCACCATTGAGCAGATCTACACAGAGTGTGGTTGCATTTATCATCACCACCACCCAGGGCATGCTCTCTTCTCACTGCTGTGATCAGAAAGAAGGTAGAGTGCCTCAGGATTCACACTACCAGGTTCAGGAATAGTTATTACCCCTCAACCATCAGACTCTTAAACCAGAGGGGATAACTTCACTTGCCCCTTCACTGAATTGTTCCCACAAGCTATGGACTCACCTTCCAGGATTTTTCATTACGGGTACTCGATATTTATTGCTATTTCTTTCTTTCATTTTGAATCTGCACAGTTAGTTGTCTTTTGCACCCTGATTGAGCACCCAAGGTGGTACAGTTTTACATTGGTTGTTATTCTATTATGGAGTTATTGAGTATGCCCACAAGAAAATGAATCTCAGTGTTGTATATGGTGATATATATGTACTTTGATAATAAACTTACTTTGAACTTTGATCTCGGAGTGCCAGAGAAGACCCAGCCTGTTCAATATTTTCAGATTAGTATAACCTCTCAGTTCTATTATTACAATGTTTACAGTAGGGTAGCAAAATGTTTAGGGATTAGCATCCAGAGGCCTAAACTATTGATCTAAAATTGAATTTCACCATAACACCAGGCAAACATTAATGAACCTTGAATGGAAAAAACCTATCAAACAAAAAACTATTGGATTCAAAAACCCATTTGGCTCATAACTGACCTGTAGGAAAGGAAATCTGCCATCCCTATTAAAAAGATTGTGACTCCAGTAAGTTTGACTGACAATTGTTCTCTAAAACTGTCGAGAAAACAATTGCTTCAAACATCAGGGGTTGACAATAAATACTTGCCTTATGAATGGTGACCATATCTTGCAAATTAATTATGTTCTTTGAATTTTCTTAAATTATGATATATTCTGTTTTTAACATGGAGATCAGAATTGTACAGAAGACTTTCTTTTTAGGAATTCCAATGGAGAATACTTTGTGTGTTCTAAAGAAGATTTCCAACAATTTCAAGACATTTTTTGTGCTTAAGGTTCTAGTCCTCACGAAATAAATTTGCTTATTTATATCTTTACTAACCTGAACTGTTACATTTCACTTCCCTTGTCTTTTTTCCTCTCCCCCCCCCCTCCATTTTAACGGACAGTTAGTGGCCAATTTATTAAGTACCCCCTGTACCTATTACAGAGGACATTGAGTCTATGTTCGTGCTTTTCTGCCATTGGGACCCACTCACATGAAGGTTCAATGTGTTGTGTGTTGAGAGATGCTTTTCTGCACTCCACTGTTGTAATGCATGGTTATTTGATTTACCGTCACTTTCCAGTAGCTTGAACCAGCCTGGCCATTCTCCTCTGACCTCTCTCATTAACAAGGCATTTTTGGCCACAGAACTGACACTCACTGGATTTTTTTTTTCCGTTTCTCGCACCATTCTCTATAAACTCCAGAGGCTGTTGTCTGTGAAAATCCCAGGAGATCAGCAGTTTCTGAGATACTCAAACCACCCCATCTGGCACCAAAAATCAAAGTGACTTAGATCACATTTCTTCCCCATTCTGATGTTTGGTCTGAATGACAATGAACCTCTTGACCATGCCAACATACTTTCATGCACTGAGTTGCTGCCACATGATTGGCTGATTAGATATTTGCCTTAAAGAGTGGGTGTAACTAATAAAGTGACCCCAGAATATATATTCCAATTCTTGTACAGTCTCTTCTCCTTATTTATCTATATTAAAGTTCATTAGCTAATGACAAAAATGTCTTTTTTTATACTTTTTCTACACTGTCCTTAATACAAATAAATATAACCTAATTATGTTGTTTGCACATTTTGCTGTTGGACCAGTTCTTAGCTTTTCCTCATTTGCAGGCTTCCAACAGCTACTCACTTATTAACTTGATCTGAAACGTCTGATGTACATCTTTTAAATATTTAAATACAACCTTAAGGCCATTTATCAGTATCAAAAATACTGCTTTAAAATCAGCTTACAGATTGAAATGATAATGATTTTCTAAGATATCCCTGTACTGTTATAGACCAGAAAACACAGGTGAATCCTTGCAGTTTTGTAATAAACGAATCAATTGCCCTACTCCCCTTGAAAACACACGTACCTGCAAGTTCCGGATTGTCCGCAGAGTATCGTTACCAAGGAGAATGCAAACTTCCGTCTGACTTATGAACTTCTGTTGTTTTTTGTGGTCCCGGTCGTTGTGTAGGTAAACGGACTCAGTATCCAAGTGATTGAACGAGGATATGAGAAACGTACTTCCCTGGCACTGTCGCTGTTTGCTAAAATTCCTTTTCCGCTTTGATCTTTAACAACCCTGAAGTCCTAAACTGCTGGGTACTGCCTGAGTTCCGCTCTCATTACTTTCAGAACTTTCCATGTATACGATTCAGGTTTCGTCCCTCCGCTTCCAGTCATAAAATAAATGAACCGCAATTTTCCGTTCCGATACCAATGTATAGATCGGTTTCTTGTCTATTTTATTTCAGGTGCAGATTCTGCAGATAGAAGTCCAAATGTGCGTCGACATATTTCCCCCGATCACATGAGATTTAGGGAAATAGGAACTAAGCTATTATTTTCTCTCCGCAACACAGACAAAATGCTGTCGGAACTCAGCGCGTCAGGCAACATCTATGTAAAGGATAAACAATGGACATTTTGGGCGGAGAAGTCTGGAAAGGATGCGGGAAGAAGTCCGAATTGGGAGGGGGAGGAGGCCGTTAGAAATCTTGGTGATCGGTGAAGCCAGGTGGGTGGGGAAGGAGGATGAAGTGGAAAAGGCAAAGAGCTGGAAAAGAAGGAATCGAATAGGAGAGGAGAGAATCATGGGAGAAAGGAAAGGAGGAGAGGCACCAGCGGGCGATGAGAAGCAGGTGAGGAGAAGATGTGAGAAGACAGAATGAGGAAAGACTAGGGGTCACAGTTTAAGGATAAAGGGGAAACCTTTTAGGACCGAGATGAGGAAAAACTTCTTCACACAGAGAGTGGCGAATCTGTGGAATTCTCTGCCACAGGAAACAGTTGAGGCCGGTTCATTGGCTATATTTAAGAGGAAGTTAGATATGGCCCTTGTGGCTAAAGGGATCAGGGGGTATGGAGAGAAAGCAGGTACAGGGTTCTGAGTTGGATGATCAGCCATGATCATACTGAATGGCGGTGCAGGCTCGAAGGGCCGAATGGCCTACTCCTGCACCTATTGTCTATGTTTCTAAATGAAGAAGAGGTAAGTTGGAGTGGGGGGGGGGGGGGATGTACCAGAAATTGGAGAAATTGATGTCTCTGCCATCAGATTTGAAGGGTACCTAGATGGAATATGAGGTGTGCATCCTCCAACCTGAGAATGGCCTCATCATGGCAGAAGACATTTCGGTGCGGGAGTGGGGGATAGGAATTAAAATGGTTGGCCACCGGGAAATTATATTTTTTTGCTGATGGAGTTGAGGTGCTCGACAAAGCGGCCCCTCAGTCTGCGTCCGGTCTCACCAGTGCAGAGGAGGCTGCAATGGGAGCATCACATACGGAAGAAGACCCCTAAAGATTGGCATGTGAAGTGTTGCCTCACCTGGAAGACCCCGAATGGAGGTGAGGGAGGAGGTGAATAGGCAGGTGTGGAACTTCTGCCACTGTCAGGGATATGAGCTAGGAGGAAGATAAGTGGGGAGGTACAAAAGACAAGGGGAAACTAGAGGGAGTGTTCCCTGTGGAAGGAGATAAAGATATGTTTGGTGGTAGGGTCCTGTTGAAGATAACAGAAGCTGCAGAGTGTGATGTGTTAGACATGAAGGCTCATGGGCTGCTAAGTGAGGACAAGCGGAACTCTATCCCAGTTCAGGCAGCGAGAAGATTTTTTTCTCTCCGTCCCAAGCAACTCTCCACTTTGTACGTCACCTTCGCCATTCATGGCTTATAAATGCTAATCACACTGCAGGAAGAAGCTCTGGTAGCAAATTAGAATTTACCCTTTCCCTATTTAAATATGTGTTTGGAAGTGTGTAATCCTTACTGTTTAAAATAGTATCATGTATGAACACTTTCCATAGCGTTTATCGTCTTATGTTCACTATGACATTTCCTTTACAGGCCATAGCTGAGTCCCCTGATAAAAGGGGATAAAAACTTACAGGTCTCTCTAATAACCTCACTTATAACAGAGAGAGAGAAAAGGAGATGTGCGCTGCAACTCCCATTAAATTAACCATCCTGTAACAGGAGCACACAGATTATAAGAACACAAAACATAACTAGACAAATCCTAGAACAAATTCAGGGGGTATTCTATCCACTTATAGAATTTATTGCTAACTCACAAAACACATATACAATATGTTCAATTTAAAGGTCAAGTCTCTCTGGCACCTACTGTTACAGAATAAAATGAGGGCAGATTCTGTGTAAAAGGTTCTCCCACAATTTCAGAAGGAGTATATTTGTACATGAGCATGACTTTATCTGGAAACTGTTTACTAATGGTGTCAAAATACGCCTGTTTTTGAATTTTATATTGCAGCTCAAAGGTCCCTTATACTTCATGACAGCTTCAGAAACCCTGGATCGTCACCTCATTTCCAACATGAAATATTTGGGCAGGCCTGGTCAGCTCAAATCATCTGTCAATTACTGCAATTATTGCTTGAACTAGTGGGGATCAAGTTAGGCTTGAGGGAGTCCGGTTGAGTGTGAAGTTGATGTTGCAAAAACAACTTGACTGGTATCCTTTCGGTCACAGTACGAGCTGTCTTCTGGTGCACCACTGACACGGTGGGAGCAAAATATGGTCGATCCTACTTCATTTCAGGAAGAGCTCTAAGCTGTGTGCAACAAACAGAGGACTGTTGTCTGATATAAGCCCTCTGTAATGCATCTTGATACTGTGCAAACCAATTACTGTATCGTGAATGTAGCAAGGGTTAACAGATGGGCAAAGAAGTGTGTTATAATTCAATAAGTTCAAGAATGATCTGAGTTCTGCCACAGTTCTTGGATTTACTGAATACGCCTGCAAGAAAACAAATCTCCGGGTTCTATATGATGACATATATGTACTTTGATAATAAATTTACCTTGAACTTTGAACTTCAGAATGGTCTGACCTTGGCTCAACAGGCTTGGACAAGTATAGATGTGGGCTCTAAGTAAGTTTCTAGTGCTTTTTTTTGTTAGTACATAGGTAGTGCGCTGAAAATAGGTCCAGAGTGGGTGGTGTGTTCCCTGTGTGAAATGTGGGAACTTCCTGATAACTGCATCTGCCCAGAGTGCACTGAGCTTCTTAGAGACTGTGTTAAAGAGCTGGAATTGCAGCTCGATGACCTTTGGCTCGTAGGAGAGAATGAAGAGGTGATAGATAGGAGCTACAGGGATGTTGTCAATGCTAAGTTGCAGGAGGAAGGTACCCGGGTGACTGTCAGGAAGGGGAAAGGGAACAGCCAGCCAGTGCAGAGTACCCCTGTGGCCATTCTCCTCAATAATAAGTATACTGTTTGGATACTGCTAGGGAAAACGACCTACCAGGGAGAAGCCACAGAGGGCAGGTTTCTCGCACTGAGTCTGACCCTATGGCTTAAAAAGGAAGGTAAGAGAAGAGGTGAGCTGTAGCGATAGAAGATTCGTTGGTTGAGGGAACAGAAAGGTTGTTCTGTGGACGAGAACGAGATTCCCAGATGGTATATTGCCTCCCAGGTGCCAGGGTCAGGGACCTCTCGTTTTGAGTCCACAGCATTCTTAAATAGAAGAGCAAGCAGCCAGAGGTTGTGGATCATGTAGATACCAATGACATGGGTAGGAGGAGTGACGAGGTCCTGCAAAGTGAGTTCAGGGAGTTAGGTGGTAAGTTAAAGAACAGGACCTTCAGAGTTGTGATCTCAGGATTGTGACCTGCGTGCTAGTGAGCTCAGAAATAGAAAGATCACCCAGTTTAACACGTGGCTAAGGAGTTCGTACAGGAGGGAGGACTTCAGGTATTTAGATCATTGGGCTCTCTTCCAGGAAAGGTGGGACCTGTACAAAAGAGACAGTTTGTACTTGAGCTGGAGAGGTGGGGAGTAATATTCTAGCAGAAAGGTTTGATACGGCTGCAAGGGGAGGGAGTATAAGGAGTGGGAGGCAACACTTACGAAGGAAATCATGAGGTTTAAAAAAAGACAAGAGGTTGCTCAGGCAGACAAGCTGAAGGAGAAACCTCAGGGCTTCTACAGATATATTAGCCATGGGTGAGGTGCTGGAGGATTGGAGGATAGAATATGTTATTCTGTTGTTCAAGAAAGGCTCTAAGAATAAGCCAAGAAATAATAGGCCACTGAGCTTGACATCAGTAGTGGGAAAGTTGTTGGAATGTATTCTAAGGGAACAGATATATAAATAATTGGATAGACAGGGACTGATTAGGGATAGTCAACATGGCTTTGTGCGCAGTAGGTCATGTCTAACCAATCTTATAGAGTTTTTCGAGGAAGTTACCAGGGAAGTTGATGAAGGCAAAGCAGTAGATGTTGTCTACATGGACTTTAGCAAGGCCTTTGACAAGGTCCCGCATAGGAGGTTGTCAAGAAGGTTCAGTTGTTTGGCGTTCAAGGTGAGGTAGTAAATTTGACATTGGCTTGCAGAAGAAGTCAGAGGGTGGTAGTAGATGGTTGCCTCTCTGACTGGAGGCCTGTGATTAGTGGAATGTTACAAAGACTGGTGCTGGTTCTGTAGTTGTTTGTCATCTATATCAATGATCTGGATAATAATGCGGTAAAGCGGATCAGCAAATTTGCAGTGACATCAGGATTGGGGGTGTAGTGGACAGGGAGGAAAACTATTAAAGTTTGCAGCAGGACCTGGACCAGCTGGAAAAATGGCGGAAGGAATTTAATGCAGACCAGTGTGAGGCGTTGCACTTTGGGAGGACCGACTAGGGTAGATCTTAAACGGTGAGTGGTTAGGCACTGAGGAGTGTGGTAGAACAGGGGGAATCAGGGAATACAGATCCATAATTTCTTGGAAGTGGCATCATAGATAGAAAGAGTTGTAAGGAAAGCTTTTGGCACATTGGCTTTCATAAATCAATGTACTGAGTACGGGAATAGGGAGGTTATGTTAATATTCTAGAAAACATTGGCGAGGCCTTATTTGGTGTATAGTGTGCAGTTTTGATCGTCTACCTACAGGAAAGTTGTAAGTAAGATTGTAAGAGTACAGAGAGAAAATTTACAAGGTCTTGAGGACCTGAGTTATAGGAAAAATTGAATAGGTTTGGACTTTATTTCCTAGAATGTAGAATGTAGAAGATTGAGAGAAGATTTGATAGAGCTATATAAAATTATGAGGGGTATAGATAGAGCAAATGCAAGCATACTATTTCCACTGAGGTTCCGTGAGTCTACAACTGGAGGTTGTGGGTTAAGGGTGAAAGTGAAATGTTTAGGGAGAACATGAGGGTGAACTTCACTGAGAGTGTGGAACAAACTTCCAGCTCAACTGGTGGATGTGGTTCAATTTCAAAATTTAAGAGAAATTTCAATAGGTGTATAGATGAGACGGGTATCGAGGGCTCTGGTCCCATTGCAGGATAATGGGATTAGGGCAGATTAATGGTTCAGTACAGACTAGATGGGGTGAAGGGCCTGTTCCTGTGCTGTTGTGTTTTATGTCTAGGATGTGATGCGACCAGTTAGAATATTCTCCACTGTGCACCGATAGAAATTTATCGAAGTTTTAATTGATATGCCAAATCTACACACACTTCTAGGAAAGTAGAGACGCTGTTGTGTCCTTTTTGTGATGGCACTTATGTTCTGGTCCCACGATAGATCTTTTGATATGATAGTGCCAAGAAATTTATAGTTTCTGACCTTCTTCACCTACAGGCCCTTAATGAATAATGAATAATAATAGGAGCTGCCGAGTCACTGCTCTCTAAGTGCGACTGAATGTCTTGTTTGATCATCCAGCTCATTCTCAAGTACTTTGTTCAAGGCTTAGTGCAAAAGTTAGGGCTGATGAAAATTTGGCATGCATCTATGGTTTCCAGGTGGACAATTTGTTTCCATAGCCTGTATACAGACTAACACATATCTATCCTACACTTTCTGCAGAACACTGCCTTAGATTTGTGAGCTGCAAATCTTCACTGAGTTCTTACCAAACCAGTTCTGAGCTCTGCATTACCACCAGGGAAATGATCCGGCTATCATCTTTGTGCTTCACTTGAATCACTCCCACAAATGGAATTATGTCTTCAATACATGTTCAACGACGCAAGGTTAATTTAGTATAGTCACTTAATACTCCTTTTGCAGTATATATGCTCTGGCAAAAGTGATATAGATGTGTTGGTGTCCAGCTGCATGCTCGCTGGTGTTCTCACTGGGTCCATCTTGAGATAAATATCATTTCCTCTTCCTTGAGCTGTGAGACCCAGATTGCTGTTCCTTTAGTTCAATATTCCCTTTGGTGTCAGTCACATATTGTGGACAGGCAAGAAATAATACGCTGGAGGAACTCAGTGGGTTGAGCAATGCCTATGGGAGGAAAGGAATTGTCAACCTTTAAGGCCGAAGCCCTGCATCAAGACTTTTGTTTTGAACGTTTGCATAGTGTTTTCCCACAATTGTTGGCACAGCATTTGGACTCACTTTCAAGGATGCATCTCATGTTTTCAATATTCATTGTTTATTTATTTATTATTACTGATTTCTTTTTCTATTTGCACAATTTGTTGTCTCTTGTGCACTGGTTGAATGCCCAAGTTAGTGCAGTCTTTCAATGATTCTATTATGGTTATTATTCTGTGGATTTATTAAGTATGCCCACAAGAAAATGAATCTCAGGGTTGTATATGGTGACATATATGTATTTTGATAATAAATTTACTTTGGACTATGACTTTCTGGCAAAATGACACAAAACTTATTTGTGGTTTCCATCACAGAAGCAGTGTCTTTGCTTGTGTTTCGTGGCATTTATTTGAGACACGTGCTCCTGAAGACAGGGTGTTTGCGGATGTCTCCAGGATCATTTAAGACTAAGCATAATCCAAAAAATTCCAAAGAAGAATCGAAGTCCCCTTTTCACCCCTTTTCTGTGGTACCTGCACAATTGTTGCCATTTTATTGATCTGCAGAATTTGTTTCTCATGAGTTTTAATTGTAGCAATTAAATCTTATACACTCATTCCAAACAATGTACCAAATGCTTGCAATACCTAGTTTAAGCCAGTTTTATCTCATCTCTCTAATAACTTTAATTATAATAATAGAAAATGGGAGGAGGCAAAATCCTATCTGCAGAGACTCATTTTACTTTTTCTCCTCTCAACACCCCCTGCTGGTTAACTGGTGGTATACCAGCATCACTCCACCTCACTGTAGGTAGATTGCACGTTATTTACACAATGTATTTCTCTGTACTAGCTCAAATTATTCAATTGTTGTTCATGTTCCTTAGCAATTAGGAATTTCCCAGCACATCAAAGGTATCCTATTTTCTATGAATTGTATTCAAATGGTTTTCAATGGCTTTGCAGATTTTGACTCTGTTTTGGTTGCATTCTGTGCCCTACTGAAAACCGTAGCTCCAATTCAAGTCTCTCCCCTCCTTTATCATTAAAATGATCAATATTAGGGGAAAAGATTAAAGAAAAGTCATGGTCCCTTACTTTGAAATGCAAATAATTTACTCTGTCAGTGGTGCATAATCTGGATTTCCTCAATTGCTTCTTTTATTCCTGATTTAATCACGTATATCTTGAGTTAGAGTTGATATAAACAGAAGCATGGTGGTCTGACTTGTCGAGCACCTCTGTCCCATCCAGTAAAAGCCGAATTTCCCACTGGCGAACCATGTTAATTCCTATTCCGACATGTTGGTCCATGGCCTCCTTTTCTGCCACGATGAGGCCACCTACAGGGAGGTGGAGCAACACCTGATATTTCACGTGGGTAACCTCCAACATGATGGCATGAACATTGATTTCTCTTGCTGGTAATTTTTCTCCCTCCCCCTTCTGTCATCTTCTATTCTCACTCTGGCCTCTGCTCTTCACCTGCCTATCATTTCCATGGTACCCTTCCTTCTTCCCTTTCTTCCATGGCCCACTCTCCTCTCCTCTCAGATTCCTTCTTCTGCAGCCCTTTACCTTACCCACCCACTTGGCTTCACCTATCACCTTCTATCATGTCCCCCTTTCCCTCCCCATCGTTTTATTCTGCCATTTCCCCCCCTTCCTTTCCAATCCTGATGAAGACCATAAGAGATAGGAGCAGAATTAGGCCATTTGGCCCATTGATTCTTCTCCATCATTCAATCATGGCTGAACCTTTTGTCTTCCTTCCTCATCCCGATAACCGTTGATGCCGTGCTCAATCAAGAGACTATCAATCTCTGCTTTAAGCTCTGGCCTCCACAGCTGCCTGTGGTAATGAATTTCACAAATTCACCACCCTCTGGCTAAAAATATTTCTCTGCATCTCTGTTTTAATTGGATTTTGTGCCCTCTTGTCTGGACTCCCCCACCATGGGAAACATCCTTTCCACATCTACTCTGTCTGAGGGTCTCGGTTTGAAATGTTTGCAATTCATTTGTTTCCAAAGATGCTGCCTGACCTGCTGAGTTCCTCCAGCACTTTGTGTGTGTGTTGGTCTGGATTTCCAGCATCTTGTGTTTATTCTTTTGTTCACCATTTTATTGACGTAGCTTTGAACCTTTACAAGTGACCATGAGTCAGAACTTTTATGAAGCCCTGAGCAGGATCACAATAGATGTGTTCACTTCTTTGCCCCACATCCCACCCCTCCCCTGACTATAATTATGAGACCTGCATAAAGTTATTGACACAGAAAAGCAGTTAACATTTGTATCTATTTTGAAAACTGCTGATCACATTCCTTAAAAATGTTAAAGGAAGTATGATCAATACAGACATATAAAACTTGTTTATTAAGTAGTATATTTTAAATATATTACATTTGATTCAATAATGTTATCCTTGAGTTTTAATGGATATCAGAAAATAATTGTCAACACAATTATTGAAAAAGATAACTGATTGTAATGTGGTGGTTTCGTACATAATAGGCACAAGATTTATCTTCAAACCAAATTCTTGTTTTTTTTTATCCATTTAATGTCACCATAGTAGCATAGCGTTTAGCACAACGCTAATACAGCTCGTGTGTTCGAAAATTGGGAGCTCACTCCTGGCATCCTCTGTAAGGAGTCTCTGTATGTCCTTCCTGTGGTTTTCTCCAGGTGCTCCAGTTTCCTCCCACAGTCCAAAGATGTACTGGCTCGGTTAATTGGTCATTGCAAATTGTCCCATGATTAGGTTAGGGTTAACTCGTGGTTGTCGTGGGCTGCTGTGCTTTTTTAAAATCTCTAAATAAAATAAGAATTTAAAAAAATAAACTTGAGACCCTAATGCCAGCAAAGTAACTTTAAGGTTAAAAGGAGAGTTCTGGTATTTCTGTGATTGCAGCAATAATCCTGGATCAAATGCTATATCCTGGAATTTCCCTGATGGAAAGATGGTTGCTTTATCAGGATAAACATTAAAGGAGGTTTGATAGGGAAATAAGGATGTAGTATATCTTATATGGCTTTTTAGCAAGGTAGTAGTACAAGTTCCACATGGCAGATTGCCCCAGGTAAGTAAATCCCAATTAAAGGAAACTGGCAAGTTGAATTAAAATCTGACTTATTAGAAAAAAGGCAGAAGTTAATGGACAATGTGAATTTTAGTGACCAGATAGGTGTGTGCTACAGAAGAGATGATTAGATCTAAGATAATAATGCAGTGGTCACAATTAAGAAGTTTACCCATGACATCACATTGGCTGAGAGTGAGGGAGAGAGTTCTTACCTGAAAAAGGTACCAGTAATCTGTGTGTGGGGTGGGGGAGGGGCATTAAAGCCACATCCTTGACCTAATCATTTCTAAAGGTCTTACCACTTCTGAGGTTGTGGTAACTGATGTTGCTCTTTCTGATCATTTCTGTGTTTTCTTTGAAATTACTATGTCTCTATTCACTAGCACTCAAACCGAGGTTATCACAGAATGGTTTATCAGTGAAAACTCCATGATAATATTCACACAGGCCTTTGTCCCACACTTGTCTTCTCTCCAGCCTCTATCAATGATCTTGTAGACCACCTCAACTCCAAAATTACAGATGTCATTGATGTAATCACCCCACAAAAATAAAAGTAATTTTTGGAAAGAAAAAAGCACCATGGAGAAACACCTCGCTGGTTAAACTCCAAAAAAGTGTTGAAAAGCTGAAATCAGGTGGCAGAAAACAAAACTCCAGGTCCATTACAACATTTATAACGAAACTCTTCACATCTATAACTTAGAGTTGAGACATGCTAGGCAGATCTTCTCTGTTATTATCAACAAAAACAGCAAAAATGCACGTGTCTTATTTGCTACAGTTGATAGGCTCACACATCGTCTTGTATCAGTAGCACCTGAACTTCTATCCACAAGCTCCTGTAATGACCTTGCCTACTTTTTTACAGACAAAATTCAGAAGATTAGATATGCTGTCAGGATAGAAGTCAGTGTCATCCTTTCACTCACTGAGAACTAATTTAGTTAAGATGACACAATTCGAGGCTTAAAGCTTTTGTTTCGCTATAGCTTTTAATTAGAACCTTCTGTACTATAACTTTTATTTCTTTATTTTTTACGTGTGATTATATTCTCTTTGTATTGTTTGAAACTTGATATTTGATTTTTATATCTTGTTTTATGTAAAAGCACTTTGAACTGCCGTGTGTTTGAAAAGTACTATACAAATAAACTTGCCTTGCCTTACTTAAATGAAATCCAGTCCAAGCATAAGAAGAGGACAAACACTGTAAGATATACCAAATAAAACACAAGGAAACCAAGAGGTGTGGTAGAACAAAGAAGCAAAGATTAACTTTACTTTATAATCAAAACCTATAGTAAAATGCGTCATTTGTGTCAAATTAAACCAGTGAGGATTGTACTAGACAGCTTGAAAGTGTTGTCATGGTTCTGCGGCCAACACAGGACACTTGCAACTCCTTAACCTTAATTGTACATCTTTGGAATGTGGGAGGAAACTGGATTACTTGGAGGAAACCCATGTGGTCTCGGGGAGAAAGTACAAACTCCTGACAGTGGCAAGACTCAAACTCTGATGTTACATCTGGCATTGTAAAGTATTCCGCTTACTGCTATGTTACTGTGTGATCTCAAAGAAATATTGGAAATACTTAAAATATGGACCAGTTCAGATAGCATCTATGTAGAATGTATGGCATCCGTTAGTCTCGCCTGGAAAGTCTTGGAGTGTCCTCTCCAGGGTGCAGGCCTGGGCAGGGTTATATGGAAGACCGGCAGTTGCCCATGCTGCCAGTCTCCCCTCTCCACAACACCGATGTTGTCCAAGGGAAGGGCAAGAACTGATACAGCTTGACACCGGTGTCGTCGCAGGAGTTGCTAGAGTGAGGTTGAAGGCAACGTCGGACTGTCTTAGGGACTCCAGCTCCGGATTTGTCCTCAGGGTTTACTCCCAAAGCCTTTCCCATGAGTGGATATGGCCACAAGGCAGTGGAGGTTTGAAATCAGAGCTTTTCCTCTCTTAGATGGACTGCCTTCCCAGGCTGACGAGCTCCATCTACCCAAAACACTGGTTTTAAGGCACCAGGACCCGCCTTCGCCCCTTCTCCTGTCAGTAGAAACAGTTCCGCCGGGCTTAGAGGCTAAGCTACATGAGAAGGCCAGGAGTTGGAATTAGTTGTCAGAGGCTATTTGAGGTGCATGCCGTGAGGAGCACTTTTAGGTAGTGGGAGCTTGTTCCCGCTACCACTCCTCGGCTTGACAACGTCGGAATCTATGTAGAAACAACTAGCACTTACGGTCAATGACTTTTCACTAAAGCCTGACAAATGTAGAAAGCAAATGTGTATTAAGTATCAGAGAAGGGGGAGGGCTGGAGAGAATAAAGAGAGAGACTGTGATATGCTAGAAACGCAGGACTCACACCACCAGGTTCAGGAACAGTTACTACCCCTCAACCATCAGGCTGTTGAATCCAAGGGGATAACAACTCAACTTCACTTGCCCCATTATTGAAATGTTCCCATAACCTATGAACTCACTTTCAAGGAGTCTGCATCTTAGGTCTCGACGTTTGTTTGTTTGTTTGTTTGTTTATTTATTTATTTATTATTACTATTCCTTTCTTTTTGTATTTGCACAGCTTGTTGTCTTTGCATACTGGTTAATGCCCAAGCTGATGTGGTCTTTCATTGTTTCTATTATGGATTTATTGAGTAAGCCAACAAGAAAATGAATTTCAGGGCTGTATTTACATAAAGACATACATGTACTTTGATAATATATTTACTTTGAAATTTGAAAATGAATAACACAAATGGTATTGATGCCAGCTGGTGAAGGCTTATTAATTGTCGTTGTTCTGTCCAGTGGAGATGCAAATAGAAAGAGTCTATAAAGATAGAAAAGAGGGGAAACGCTGGAAAGCGTCCTAGCTTGGCTTGGACAGCGGTGGCGGCTGGTGGCGCTGGCTGTGAATGTTTGGGAAATAGTGTAGGTTCAGGAAGGGGGGAGGACCTGGAAAGGAAACTGGAAATGGAGGAGAGTGCGTGGGGGGGAGGGTTGTGGGTTGGCAGAGGAGGTTAGAATGAAGTTGAATCTATATCTGGAAAACGGAAGAAGAAATGTAATACTGGAATGATTTCCAGTGATGGAGAGGAAGGGTGCGATATTTTGAAAAAAAAGAGAGGACTTTAAGGTATTTTTTAAATTTGACCTGAAACAGTCATTTTCTATCAATCCCATGAAGTTAACTACAGAGTTGAAATCTGCTATAGGGAATATAGATTGTGCTGGTACTTTAAGAGGAGGTAATGTGTTAATTGTTTGTAAGGATAAGGAACAGTGTGAGAAGGCATTATGTTGGAAGACTTTACTTGGCAAAAAGATAGTATCTACGTTGCTTAATGTTATTAGGGGTGTTATAAAGGGTGTTCCAGTGGAGATCTCGATAGAAGAGGTTAAGTCTCATTTATCGGGAGGCAAGGTTATGGAAGTAAAGAGATTGCAAGTAGTCAGAAATGGGGAGAAAGATGGATAGTTTATCTGTATTGATATATTTTGATGAGGTGAAGCTCCCTGATAAAGTTAGTTTGGCTATGCTAGTTATACGCCACCTCCGCTTAGATGCTACAAATGTGAGAGGTTTGGGCATGTTGCAGCAGGAAGTCTTGGGAAACTAAGGTGAGGTGGAGAACATAAATATGAAGATTGTGAAGGTGTAATGTTTAATCGTTGTAACTGCGGAGGAGAACATGGTGCAGCTTACAGAGGATGTGAAGTGCTTCAGGAGGCAGCTGAAGTTCAGCAGGTAAAAGTACAATTAGGTGTGTCTTATTCAGAGGCCTTGCAAAGAGTTAAACCAAATGTTGATAAAGTATTACCAGTCAGAAAACAGAATGTGAAGTCTGTGGCCATAAGTTGGCATCACAGTTCTCTTCCGAAAGATACTTTACTGATATGATAAAATGAAGTTTGTGATATTTATAATGGATGTGGTGAATTGTACTGCTCAGACATCTAGTTGTACTGAGAAAAACAAGATTATTGTGAAAGCTGCTGAAAAGTTTCTTAGTCTAACTCAGTGGTTCCCAACCTTTTTTTGGCCATGCCCCACCTAATCACCCCTAAAATCCTGATGCCCCCTGTGGTGATATATAATTCTTATTATTCAAAAAGTGAACTCCTATTCTCCTGGAGGAAGCCTAAAAGACCATTAACTTGGTTTAAACAAGCTTCCAAAGAACATGGCATTCATGAAAGAGAAAAATAAAAGAACCAAAGGACTGTTAAAGTTCTGAGGAAGAAATTACTATGAAATTGTAAAAAAAAAGAACATTAAGTGATATTAAAATGATAATAATAATAAATAAATAAAACAATGCCGATTCGTTTCTACAGCATACAAAGACAGATACACCGTTTAAAAGAGATGACGCAATGTACACACCTTCACACCACCAAGAACCGAAAGCTACTGCAAAAAGCAGCATTGGCGCGACCTCGTACGAGTTTCTTACGCGTTTGGACTTGTACATTCGTTCCTTCCTACATCAGTCAATTCATTAATTTAATTATGAAAGCCATTTGATGGTTGTAATGATGGTGATACACTATATATACAGTACATATGCAATTACACATGTACATACACACAAGTATTTTTATGTATGCATACTGTATATACACATATGTATTAACTCGCACACACACTCATACTCACACAGACTTACTAGAAAAAATTCACTGTTAATAACTCATTCTCGAATTGCCCCCCTTAAAAATCAAATTACCCCCCTGTGGGGCGTACGCCCCACGTTGGGAACCACTGGTCTAACTGATGCTATATGGGAAGCTGTAAATGAAGCTCTGATGGGTAGGGTATCTGTATTTCAGTCTCCTTGTGAAGGTACATAATAGGATTATGAAAATTGCAGTGGAATGCAAGAAGTCTGATCTCTAATGGTCAAGACTTCAAGAAGTTTATTTCTGATTTATCAAATCTACCCGATGTTATATGTATTCGGGAAACCTGATTGTTACTACACTTAAGTTTTTCTTTGCAGGATTATGTTGTAATTAGGTGTTTTCGGTTAGTTGGTAGAGGGGGTGGTGTTGCAAGTTTTATAAGGAAAGGGATGGGGTATAAAGTTGTGGGTGTGAATAAAGTGTATGAGGCATTTGTAGAAGTATTTGATTCAACAGGTAGGGGTATTAAAGTGATAAATTTTACAATCCTTGTGGAAAGCTTCCAGTTGATTTGTTGGGAAGTATATGTAGCTCTAGCTCACTAAGGGTTGTATGGTGTGGGGATTTTAATGCACATTGTTCGGTGTAGAAGAATTTTTAGATATTTCCCATCTTGTGTGGCTTAATAATGGGAGGGGTTTGAGATTTAATATTCATTGGTTTCGAACATTCTGGCTGGAGTGAATGAGTGGGATGTCATGGGAGATGAAACATTGGGGAGTGATAATTTCCTATATTTATAAGCTTGGGTTTGGATTTAAATACGGACAGGAGACCACTTATAGGAGGTAGAGTTTTGGTAAAACAAATTGGGAGAAGTTTATGGTTTTATGTGATGAGCATCTGTCTGGGCTGAATAGTGAGAATGATGTGGATTTCCGCATTGAAAGGGTTATGTCACATTATTCATCAAACTGTGATGGAAGTAATTCCTATTAAAAAGGGTACTGTTAGAAGAGAGGCTGTGCCAAGGTGGACTGAGGAGTGTGCAGAGACAATTAGGGAGAGAGATAAGGCATTTAGGGAAGTTAAGCAGTATCACTCTTTGAGTTACCTCATTAAGTATAAAAGGGCACGGGCCATGGTGAGGAAAGTGGTAAAGGTTGTGAAAAAGGTTTACTGGAGGGATATTAAACTTGGAGATGTTTGGGGAATGATTAAGAAATGGGGAGATTCATAGGGCTAATAACACTCCATTATTGATTAAAGGTCATGATTGCTCTTGAAATGGAGCAGGTTGAGTTACTAGCTAAATCATTTAATGCAATTCATAATTAAGATAATGTAAGTAAAGAGGCTAAAAAAATGTAGGGACAATGCTTTATCTGAATACCCTGATGTGTTGGAAGCCAGGAGTAGCATTGATAGTATTAGAGATGCAGAGTTTTGTTCATGTGAATTTAAGAAAGCTATTAATTGTACAGGTCAGGCAGCTCAATGAAAGGATGGTATATGTTATTGTAAGTTTAGACATATGGCTGACAACTCACTTGAAATAATATAAAAAATTTTGAATCATATTTGGAGATTAGGCCATCCTCCCACCTCATGGAAAATGGCAGTAGTAGTGCCTATTCTAAAACCTGAAAACCCCTGTTGGATCTGATGCACCATCAATAACTCTCGGAGACGGGAGGCAAATGATAGGCTTTTATTAGCTGCAAAAGTGACCACAACATCTTGGAGACTGAGGGAGGAGCAGTGCCTCCAATCACCTTTATAGAGGGGTCTGTGGGAGGAGCCACAGGAGCAGTCAGCAGAGGGGCGTGTCCAGACAGGTATACACATAGTTGACCACAGGATCCTTCTAGTTATAGACCATTATCATTAACATCCCATTTGTGTAAACTTATGGAATGTATGGTAATAGCGCAGTTGAATTATATTTTGGAAAAAAGTGATATAGTGTGTTATCAGATTTTGGAAGAGTAGAATGACATTGGATTCAGTTTTATGTTTGTAAGATGATATTAGGAAAGCACAAGTAAATAAAGAAGGTGTAACAGCAGTATTTTTTTGATATTGAAAAAGCATATGATATGTTATGGAGGGTGGGTCTTTCGATTAACTTCTGGAAATTAGGAGTGAGAGGAAAGCCATATAATTTTTTTGTTTTTTATTTGGACAGTCTATGTAGGTAGGGGTAGTAAAGGAGCAGTATATTAGAGATTCTATAAGATAGAAAATGGGGCCCCACAACGTAGAATTTGTAGCCCTTCAACATTTCATATTATGATTAATGATATTTTCTCTGAGATGGATACTGGGTTGGGTAAACCACTTTCTGCAGATGATGGAGCTTTATGGATTAGATGAAGAAATTTCAATTTAACTGTATATAGGATGCAAGTAGCAATTAATAAGGTTGAACAGCGGGCAAATAGATGGGGTTTTAAGTTTTCAGCAGCTAAGACACAGGTTGTGTGTTTTACAAAAAGGATCAATAGACCCAGACTTGATTTGAAATTATATGGTCAAACTCTTGAAGAAGTATCAGTGGTAAGATTTCTTGGCATGTGGCTGGATAATAAGCTGACAAGGAAGCCCCATATCAGTAAAATAATTGATAAATGTAAAGGAGCATTAGACATCCTTAGGTGTCTATGTGGGTATCCTTGGGGTGCTACATGAAAATCTCTGACCATTTATATTTGTTTAATTAGATCTGCACTTGATTATTACTGTGTGGCTTATGGATCAGCTTCATCTTCAAATTTAAAATGTTTGGATGTGATACAAGCACAGGCTTTAAGACTGCGTTCTGGTGCAGTAAAGTTGTCTGCTGTTTCGGCTTTACTGGTTGAAATGGAATTTTACCCGAAGGTTGAAGTTGTTGGTAACATACAGTACGAGATTATTTAAGGGGGAAAAGGAATGATCACCCTGTCAAATGTGTTGGAAGACTCACAAGAAGTGTGTTTTTTGTTTTGGGTGGTTGGGTTCGTATCACGCTAGGGATATGGTTTTGTTGCGTTATGTAGTATGTCCCACTGTAGCTTTCTTGGTAATGCCACCTTTTTTTTCCCAATGACTTTAGATGATTTTGGGTTATACACAATTTAATGAAGTCCAAGGATCCCGATATGCTTGAGAGTCTGTTGGTTCATCAATATGTTAAGGAAAATTATTGTGATGTGTTAACCATTTTTACTGATGAATCAAAAGATAATTTAACTGGGGATGTTGATGTGGCTGTTTTTGTGTCTGAATTACAGGTAACAATAAAGAAAAGTCTACAGCACATTACAGGCCTTTCGGCCCACAATGTTGTGCCAACCATGTAACCTACTCCAGAAACTGCATAGCATTACGCCACTGTATAGCCCTCTATTTTTCTAAACTCCACTTATCTAAGAGTCTCTTGAAAGACCCTATTGTATCCGCCTCCATCACCATCACCAGCAGAACATTCTATGCACCCACAACTCTGTGTGAAAAACTTACCCCTCACATCCCCTCTGTACCCCACTTCCAAGCACCTTAAAACTATGTTCCCTCGTGCTAGCCATTTCAGCCCTGGGAAAAAGCCTCTGACTATCCGCACGATCAATGCCTGTCATCATCTTATACACCTCTATCAGATCACCTCTCATCCTCCATTGCTCCAAGGAGAAAAGGCTGAGTACACTCAACCTATTCTCATAAGGCACACTCTCCAATCCAGGCAACATCCTCGTAAATCTCCTCTGCACTCTCTCTATAGTATAGTATTACTTCCTGTAATGAGGTGACCAGAAGTGAACACAATACTCCAAGTGGGGTCTGACCAAGGTCCTATATAGCTGTAACATTACCTCACGGCTCTTGAACTCAATCCCACAGTTGATGAATGCCAAAACACCATATGCCTTCTTAACAACACCGTCGACCTGAGACCCCAAGATCCCTCTGATCCTCCATACTGCCAAGAGTCTTACCTTTAGTACTATATTATGCCTTCAAATTTGACCTACCAAAATGAACCACTTCACACTTATCTGGGTTGAAGACTATCTGCCACTTCTCAGCCCAGTTCTGCATCCTATCGATGTCACGCTGTAACCTCTGACAACTCTTCAGACAATCCACAACACCCCCAACCTTTGTGTCATCAGTAAACTTACTAACCCACCCTTCTACTTCTTCATCCAAGTCATTTATAAAAATCACAAAGAGGAGGGGTCCCTGAACAGATCACTGCGGAACACCACTGGTAACCGATCTCCATGCAGAATACGAACCATCTACAACCACCCTTTGCCTTCTGTGAGCAAGCCAATTCTGGATCCACAAAGCAAGGTCTCCTTAGATCCCATGCCTACTTACGTTCTGAATGAGCCTCGCATGGGGAACCTTATCAAATGCCTTACTGAAATCCATAAACACTACATCCACTGCTCTACCTTCATCAATGTGTTTTGTTCTCAAACAATTCAATCAGGCTTGTAAAGCACAACTTGCCCTTGACAAAGCCTTGCTGACTATCCTTAATCAGATTATCTCTCTCCAAATGCTCCGAAATCCCCTGCCTCTCAGGATCTTCTCCAACAACTTGCCCACCATTGAATTCAGACTCATAGGTTTATATTTTCCTGGGTTATCTCTAGTCTTTTGAACAAGGGAACAACAATTGCAACCCACTAATCCTTCGGTACTTTTCCCGCCCCCATTGATGATGCAAAGATCTTTGCCAGAGGCTCAGCTATCTCCTCCCTCACTTCCCACAGTAGCTTGTGGTATAACTCGTCAGGTCCCAGTGACTATCTGACTTAATGCTTTTTAAAAGCTCCAGCACATCCTCTTTCCTAATGTCTATATGCTCAAGCATTTCAGTCCACTGTAAGTCATCCCCACAATTACCAAGGTCTTTTTCACTTGTGATTACTGAAGCAAAGTATTCATTAAGTACCTCGGCTACCTCCTCTGACTCCTATTCTCACATGGCTCAACCTCTTGCTCTTCACAGACTTGTAAATGCCTTGGTGTTGTCCTTAATCCTGCTCACCAAGGCCTTTTCCTGGCCCCTTCTAGCTCTCCTAATTTCATTCTTAAGCTCCTTCCTGGCAACCTTGTAATTTTTTAGAATTCTATCTGTACCTAGTTTCATGAACCTTTCATAAGCTTTTCTTTTTTCCTTAACTAGATTTTCTACATCCTTTGTACACCATGGTTTTTTTTCCCTACCATCCTTTCCCTGCCTCAATGGAACATACCTATGCTGACTTACCCCCATGCTAATGCCCCCTGAATGTTTGCTGCATTTCTGCCCTGCATTTCACCGAGAACGTCTACTCCCAAGTTCCTGCCTAATAGTATCATATTTTCCCCTACCCCAATTAAATGTTTTCCCAAATTGTCTGTTCTTATCCATCTCCAGCGCTATGGTAAAGGAGAAAGAGTTGGGATCACTATGTCCAAAATGCTCTCCCACTGAGAGATCTGACATCTGACCAGGTTTATTTCCTAATACCAGACCAAGTACAGCCTCTCCTCCTTCTACTATCTATATATTGTTCAGGAAATAATCCTGAATACATCTATCAAACTCCACCCTATCTAAACCCCTTGCTCTAAGGAGATGCCACTCAATATCAGGAAAGTTAAAATCTCCCATCAGAACAACGCTATTATTATTGCACCATTTGAGAATCTGCCTCCCTATCTGCTCCTCGACGTCCCTGTTACTATTGGGGAGTGGGGTCTATAAAGCATCTATTAGAGTTATTGTCCCCTTCCTGTTTCTGACCCCCACCCACACTCTCAGTAGATAATCCCTCCATGACTTCCTCCTTTTCTGCAGCTGTGACTCTATACTTAATAAATAATGCTACACTCCCACCTCTTTTGCCTTCCTCCCTGTCCTTTTTGAAACACCTAAAGCCTGGCACACTCAGCAGCCATTCCTGCCCCTGAGACATACAAATCTCTGTAATGGCCTCAATGTCATAGTTCCATGTATTGATCTATGCTCTAAGTGGAGGAAATTTGTCCTTGCAAAGTTGTAATTTGTTCAGATTTCTCTTTGGTTTGCAACTCTCTACACCACACTCCACTCCACTTGGTGGCTGTAATGTAACTTTTAAGTTGGACTGCCAATCACCATTTAAAGTCAGAAGAAGAAGAAGAAAAATGCTGAAAAGTGAGATTCAATACACAACAAATGATGGGTAAACAAATAACAGAATATTGAAAATAACCAGCCAGACTGGCAGCGTCTGTGGAGAAAGAAAAGTTGAGTTAGTGTGACATATGATGTCTTACATCAGGACTGTGCATAATACACCCCAGAAAGAACGGTTATTGTTTGAACACCTTCATGTCATGGGGGCTGCAATGTGTCGCGGTGGGAAATAATTTGCTGTGCTTCATTTTCAACTTTGTTTTTGTAAGAAGAGTGTAAAAGACTAAAGAGAGACAGGTGGACTGTGAAGGAGAATCAAATTGAGAGGCCACTGAAAATGTGAAAACCAAGTAGAGGTTTTCTGCAGTGTCCCAATCTACACCTAGCTTCTTCAATCTTGAGAATAGCATATTGTGACTTCCGAATGCAGTACATGAGACTGGAAAAAAATACAAGGAATTTGTGTTTTATATAGAAAGTTGCTTGGCTTCCTGAATGGTAGGAAGTATTTTTTTAAAACTCCATCTCCTGTGGTTGAATGGGAAGTAGAGAGCAAGCAATGCTGTGGAAGAAAGAATAAACCTCTTGGAATGCTAATTCATTAATTGTTCCTAGTGTGTAAATGAGTAGCAGAAACTGGGGGGAGGCAGAGTCGATGAGGATGTGGAGAGAATACTGGATGGATGTGAATGGCTGCTTAATGATCAGCATGGAGTTGGTGAGCCAAGGAGCCTGTTTCTGTAACTTACGACTAACTTTGGTGCCACAAGTTGACATTTGGCTTCTTTTTGCTAAGCCAACATCCTCACCTGTGGATTTGATGAGAAGCTATTTTTGTTTTGTTGGCACGTGGCCAAGTGGTTAAGGTGCTTGTCTAGTTATCTGAAGGTCGCTAGTTTGAGCCTTGGCTGAGGCTGCGTGTGTGTCCTTGAGCAAGGCACTTAACCACACATTGCTCTGCGACAACACTGGTACCAAGCTCTATGAGTCCTAATGCCCTTCCCTTGGACAACATTGGTGGCGTGGAGAGGGGAGACTTGCAGCTTGGGCAACTGCTGGTCTTCCATAAAAAAAACCTTGCCCAGGCTTGCGCTGGAGATTTTCCAAGGTGCAAATCCATGGTCTATCGAGACTACATTTTTGTTTCATCAGCAAATTTTGAAATACAACATTTAATTCACTTAAACAAGTAATTGATACAAAATTGGAATATTCGATGCGCACTGGCACACCTCAGGTGTGTGTCCTTAGCCCACTACTCTACTCTCTCTATACCCATGACTGTGTGACTAGGCAGAGCTCAATTACCATCTACAAATTTGCTGATGATACAACCATTGATGGTAGAATCTCAGGTTTCTAGAGGGCATACAGGAGTGAGATATGCCAACTAGTGGAGTGGTGTCGCAGCAACAACCTGGCACTCAACTTCAGTAAGACATAAGAGCTAATTGTGGACTTCAGGAAGGGTAAGACGAAGGAGCACATACCAATCCTCATAGAGGGATCAGAAGTGGAGAGAGTGAGCAGCTTCAAGTTCCTGGGTGTCAAGATCTCTGAGGATCTAACCTGGTCCCAACATATCGATGTAGTTATAAAGAAGGCAAGACAGCGGCTATACTTTATTAGGAGTTTGAAGAGATTTGGCATGTCAACAAATACACTGAAAAACTTATATAGTTGTACCGTGGTGAGCATTCTGACAGGCTGCATCACTATCTGGTATGGAGGGGCTACTGCACAGGACCGAAAGAAGCTGCAGAAGGTTGTAAATCTAGTCAGCTCAATCTTGGGCACTAGCCTACAAAGTACCCAGGACAGAGTGGTGTCTCAGAAAGGCAGCATCCATTATTATGGACCTCCAGCACCCAGGGCATGCCCTTTTCTCTCTGTTACCATCAAGCAGGAGATACAGAAGCCTGAAGGCACACACCCAGTGATTCAGGAACAGCTTCTTCCCCTCTGCCATCCGATTCCTAAATGGACATTGAAGCTTTGGACACTACCTCACTTTTTTTAATATACAGTATTTCTGATGGATACAATGAGACAAAATATCCCATTCTACTTTGTAAATGTATTCTGGTTACTTATGAGAGCTGGATTTGATCTGGTTACAAAATAATTAATTGAAATTATAAAGACTGAGAAAGCAGACAAAAACAGTTGTTGATAATTGTGAAAGACCCATGTCTGTAAAGCAAACTGAAAGGCTGGAAATTAAGAAGAATAGTTCCATTGTCACAATACTTTGGTGTCCAGCCTCCCAAACTACATATTCAGTTGGGACTATCCAGTCTGCATATCACCCTCTTCAAACTGCACAGATTATATACAGCCAGATTCTCATCCCTCAGTATAAAATATCACAATCCACTCTCTTGGTTGCAAATTTTTCAAGATCTCAAGCTCCTGAATGCCAAGCTGTTTGAATACAATATAATTATGCAAATTATATATTTTTTCAACAATGGTATATATTTCTTTCAATACAATTAAAAAAGCTAATTATGAAAACCCATTTATGTGTTAATCCCAGTGAAGCTGCTGTCAAAATGCCCTTTGCAACATTCCCATGTGTCTGATCCTCAATAAAATATTAATTACTTTATAAGGCAACTGACTTTCGCAAGGAGACCTAATGAACTTGGCAGGTAGCAATGCTGCTGCCAAATATCAGCACCATTTAATAGTTTCTCAGAGTCAAAACATACTCTTAGTTAGTGTATCCACCCTTATCAGTGTGGTCTTCTTTCCATGCGAATGGCTTGCTGAACTTCAGTGGTCTAATTAATGTCTTATCCTCCAAGAAAACCACAAACTTGTCACAGCTTTTGGAGACTTTCATGCCTCAAGGACCTAGAATGATTACGTTGGATCTTGCTAGGGTCACCCATGCCAAACAGGTCAAAGGGTAGAGGCCAAACTGACAGTGGTCCACAGGTCCTGTAGGTTCGGGGTTTCAGCTCAAGGAGCATAATTAGGCAATTTGGCCCATCAAGTCTGCTCCTTCATTCGATCATGGCTGATCCTTTTCCCCCTCTTCAGCCCCACCATTCCTTCTCCCTATAATCTTTGATGCTGTGTCCAATCAATAACCTATCAACCTCTGCCTTAAATATACCCACTAACCTGGCCTCCACAGCTTCCTGTGGTAAAAAAATTCCACAAATTCACCACCCACTGGCTGAAGAAATTCCTCTGCAGCTCTCTTTTAAATAATCGCCCAATTATCCTGAGGCTGTGCCCTCTTGTCCTAGACTCACCCACCATGGGAAGCATCATTTCCCCAGCTACTCTATCTAAGCCTTTCAACATTTGAAAGATTTCAATGAGATCCCCCCTCATCCTTCTAAATGCCTACAAATACATACCCAGAGCTATCAAATGTTCCTTGTATGATAACCCTCTTACTCCCAGAATTATCTTTGTGAACCTCCTCTGGATCCTCTCCAATGCCAGCACATCTTTTCTAAGATGAGGGGCACAAAACTGTTCACAATACTGAAGGTGAGGCCTCACCAGTGCCTTATAAAGCCTCAGCATCACATCCCTGCTCTTGTGTTCTAGACCTCTTGAAATGAATGCTAACATTGCATTTGCCTTCCTCACCACCTGCATGTTAACCTTTAGGGTGTTCTGCACAAGGACTTCTAAGTCCCTTTGCATCTTAGAGTTTTGGATTTTCTCCCCATTTAGAAAATACTCTGCATGTTTATTTCTACTACCAAAGTGCATGACCATGCATTTTCCAACATTGTATTTTATTTGACACTTTCTTGCCCATTCTCCTCCTCTAAGTCCTTCTGCAGCTTTCCTGTTTCCTCAACATTTCCTGCCCCTCCATCAATCCAGGTATCATCTGCAAACTTGACAACAAAGCCATCTATTCCTTCATCTAAATCATTTATAATTAGCATAAAAATAAATGTTCCCAACACCAACCCCTATGGAACACCACTAGTCACTGGCAGCCAACCAGAAAAGGATCCCCTCATTCCCACTCACTACCTCCTACCAATTAGTCAATGCTCCAACCATGCCAGTAACTTTCCTGTGATACCATGACTCTTAACTTGGTAAGCAGCCTCGTGTGTGGCACCTGTCAAAGGCCTTCTGAAAGTCCAAATATACTACATCAACTGCATCTCCTACTTATGATCCCCTCAAAGAATTTCAAGGTTTGTCAGGCAAAATTTTCCCTTAAGGAAAAATGCTGACTTTGTCCTATCTTGTCTTGTGTCATCATCCTCATCCTTAACAGTTGATTCCAACATCTTCGCAACCACTGAGGTCACACTAACTGGTCTATTCCTTCTGCTGCTTTCCTCCTTTCTTAAAGAGTGGAGAGACATTGGCAATTTTCCAGTCCCTTGGCACCATGCCAGAGTCCAATGATTTTTGCAATATTATTACTAATGCCTCCACAATCCCTACTGCTACCTCTTTTAGAACTCCCATGTGCAGTTCATCTGGTGACTTACATACCCGAAAGTCTTTCAGCCTTTTGAGCATGTTCTCCCTAGTAATAGTAAGTGCACTCACTTCTCTTCCCTTACACCTTTCAACATCTGGCACACTGCTAGTGTCTTCCACAGTGAAGACTGATGCAAAATACTCATTTAGTTCATCTGCCATCTCCTTGTCCTCTGTTATTATTTCTCTGGCCTCATTTTCTAGCAGTTGTATATCGACTCTCATCTCTCTTTTACTTTTTACATACTTGAAAAAGTTTTTACCATCCACTTTGATATTGTTTGCTTGATTACTATCCTATTTAATCTTTTCCCTCCTAATGATTCTTTAGTTGTTCTCTGTAGGTTTTTAAGTGCTTCACAATTCTCTGTCTTCCCACTAATTTTTGCTTTGCTGTATGCCCTCTTTTGCAATTATATTTACTTTGACTTCCTTGTCCTCCATGGTTTTACTATTTTACCATTTGAGTATTTTTTTTTGGAATTCATCTATCCTGCACCTTCCTCATTTTTTCCCACTGAAACTCACACCATTGCTACCCTTTAGTCATCCCTGCCAGCATCTCCTTCCAATTTACTTTGGCCAACTCCCGTCTCATCACTGTGATTTTTTCTACTCCACTGAAATACTGCTATGTCAGGCTTTACTTTCTCCCTATCAAATTTCAAGTTGAGTTCAATCATATTGTGATCACTACCTCCTATGAGTTCTTTTACCTTAACCTCAACAACAAACTGCTTTAAAAAACAATCTCATAGGCATTCAACAAACTCACTCCCTTGAGATCCATTACCAATCTGACTTTCCCATTCAACCTGCATGTTGAAATCTCCCATGACTGTCATAACACTGCCCTTTTGACACACCTTTTCTATTTCCCGTTGGATTCTGTGGTCCACATCCCAGCTACTGTTGAGAGGCCTGTATATATAACTGCCATCAGGGTCCCTTTACCCTTGCAGTTTCTTAACTCAACCCACAAGGATTCAGCATTTTCTCATTCAATGTCATATCTTTCTACTGATTTGATGCCCTTCTTTACCAGTAGAGCCACGGCACCCCCTCTGCTTCCCTTCTAATCCCTCCAATATAACGTGTAACCTCCTGTTACATTCAGCTCCTGTTACGATCCAGCAACAATGAATATATAATTGGGACAGGTTTTTATGACAAATAAAACATTTATTAAACACTGCTAAAAAACCCCCCAAAAGTAAACAAACGACTAACTTAACCGGAAGTCGGCTGCTATGCGGCAGCTTGAACAGTTCTTAAAGCGACAATGCAAAAATAGTTCTTAAAGCGATAATGCGGGAACTGATCTTAGAAGTAGTACTGCGAAAGTCCAAATATTTACACAGTCTGTTAGGAGAGACTTCTCTTAGAGTAATAGCTTCCTCTTTCACGATGTTACTGCTGATCCCAGCCTAAGTATTTACAATTGAAGGAAATAAAACGGCTTAAAGGCACTGTCCTTGGCAAAACTCTGCATCCACTTCTTTCTGCTCTTTTGGCAAAGCATACTTCGGCTAGGATCAGCAGTACCATCGCGAAGAGGATTTAATTACTTCAAGGAAAGTCTCTCCCTTAACTGACTGTGTAAATCATTTTGGACCTTTTGCAATACTACTTTAAAGAACTGTTTTCGCATTATTGCTTTAAGAACTGTTCGAGCTGCCGTATCGCAGCCGATTTAGTTGTTTGTTTACTTTTGGGTTTTTTTAAGCAGTGTTTAATAAATGTTTTATTTGTTATAAAAAACCTGTCTCAATTATATATTCATTGTTGCTGGATCATAACATTTGGGGGCTCGTCCGGGATTTGAATTCATTTTTGAGTTTAAATGTTTGATTTTTGATCAGTGTTTTGGAAAAGGGGAATACTCGATTCTTTTGTTTGATTGGCTTGTGAATGGTATTCGGCAACAATGAATATTGATGACTTCCTGGAATTGCCAATTCCAGAGTAAAGCGGAGGCGAAAAAGAGTGATGTTTTGAGATTACTAGCAGGTTGGAACTTAAAGGTATTTCGAAAGATACAACAAAGCCTGTAATTCAGAGAAAAATCGTGAAACACCTTATAGAGTCGGGTGTTTTCGATGTATCGGTTTTAGATAAGTTTCCTGTGAGTAAAGCAGCGATTCAGTTACACATGGAACAAGTAGCGTTAGAAAAGCTTAAAGTAGAAGCTGAATTAAAACAAAAGGAATTAGAAGCTAACTTGGAATTAAGTCGATTGGAAGCTGAAAATAAAAAGAAACAATTGGAAGCTGATTTGGAACTAAGTCAATTAGAAGTTGAAAATAAAAATAAACAGTTGGAAACTGATTTGGAACTTCGTCGGTTAGAAGCTGAAAATAAAAAGAGGGAATTTGAATTTGCCTTGGCGGAACTAAAGTCTGAGAATCAGTCTCCTGGTTCTTGAAAAACGTATGTTGTTAGCCAGGAAATTAAATTGGTCCCTCCTTTTAATGAAACAGAAGTAGAAAAATATTTTCAACTTCTTGAAACTGTTGCTCTGATTTCAGAGTGGCCGAAAGAGAAATGGTCAGTGTTGTTACAGAGTGTAATTAAAGGCAAAGCACAACAAGTTTGTACAGCTTTAACTGCTGAGCAAGCACTTGATTATGATACTGTGAAAATGCACATATTGAAGGCGTATGAGTTAGTCCCAGAAGCTTATAAAGATTTAGAAATTTGAAGAAATCTGTGGAAAAAAACTTATGTGGAATTTGCCTATGACAAAAGCTGTGTGTTTTGAGAGATGGATTTCTTCTAAAAATGTAAATGGAGACTATAATAAATTGAAAGAACTGATTTTAATGGAAGAATTTAAAAGGAGCATCCCTGTTGAACTAAAGACATACTTAAATGAGAGAGACACTGCTACATTGCAGGACTCTGCTAAATTAGCTGATGAGTATGCTTTAATCCATAAGAATAAATTTCCTCAGGGCAGAACTTTTAAAAGGAAAAATAACACAGAGACTCAAGGTAAACCAGAAATTAAATCAGAAGTTGGTGAGAAAGGTAAGGAGGAAGGAAAACCTGTGAAGGAAAGACAGTTTGGTCCCATTTGTAATTATTGTAAGAAACCTGGTCATGTAATAGCAGTTTCTGATTGAAAAGGAGAAGGAAGCAGTCCCAGGTGCTTGTGTGCAACATACTGAAACACCTGTAAATCCACAGGGTTTGATAAACACAAATGAAGCTTTGTTAGAGTCTGACCAAGTTAGGAAGGGATATGATCATTTTATAACTGAAGGGTTTGTATCCTTGAAAGAAGGATCTACTCCGGTGCCAATAAAAATCCTTAGGAATACTGGAGCTTCTCAATCACTGATGTTAGACAGTGTGTTAAAGTTTAATGATGTGTCTGACACTGGTGAGGTAAATTATATACGAGGTGTTGGGAGTGCCCCTATGTCTGTACATTTACATAAAGTAAATTTAAGGTCAGGGTTAGTTACAGGACTTGTTAAAGTAGGACTACAACCTAGCTTAGCTGTGAGTGATATTTCTTTATTGTTAGAAAATTATTTGGCAGGTGGACAAGTTTTCCCTGAAGTGCATTTGACGATAGAATCAGAGGAACCACAGATAGATTCTAACACAGATTCTTCCTGTGTTGTAACTTGAGCTATGGCTAAAAAGATTGATGTGTAGAATGAGGTTGTTACCCATGACTGTTCAACTCAGGATTCGAGTTTTGAGAATGTGTCAGAAACTTTCTTACCTTCATTGTTTAAACAAGATTCCTGGAGTAAGTCTGACCATGAAGATTTGTCTCTGTCTCAGAAGAAGATCATAGCAGAGCAGAGTAGAGATTTTGAGAGTATCAAATTAAAAGAACAAGCTCTTCCAGATAGTGAAATTGATAAGGTGCCAGTAGGATATTACTTTGAGAAAGGAGTGTTGATGAGGATGTGGAGACCGCCTAAATTCCTGCAAGTGATGAATGGAATGTTGTTCACCAGGTAGTTGTTCCTAAGGTTTATCGAAATGAGATTTTAACTTTAGCCCATAGTGTGCCCTTAGGTGGACATCAAGGGGTAAGGAAAACTGTGGACAAGACTTTAAAACATTTTTACTGGCCTGGTTTAAAAGATGTGGCGATGTTTTGCAGAATGTGCCATACTTGCGAAATTGTGGGTAAACCAAATCAAGTGTTACGCCAGTGGCTCCATTGCAACCTATTCCAGCACTCAGTGAACTGTTTTCTAAAATTATTATAGATTGTGTAGGTCCATTACCAAAACCAAGAGCTGGTTATCAGTATTTGCAGACTATCATGTGCACTACATCTAGATTTCCAGAGGCAGTACCACTTAGGAATATAACAACTAAAATGGTAATAAAGGCTAATAAACAGTAATAAAAAGTAATAAAATGTCTGTCTAAAATTTTTTACGTATTTTGGGTTACCTAAGGAAATACAATCTGATCAAGGCAGTAATTTTATGTCTGGATTGTTTCAACAGATAGTTTATAAATTGGGAGCTAAGCAAATCACTTTGTCTGCATACCATCCAGAATCGCAAGGTGCCTTGGAGAGGTTTCATTCTACCCTCAAGATTATGATTAGGACGTATTGCATGGAAAACGAAAGTGATTGGGATGAGGGTATACACTTACTTCTATTTGCAGGAAGGGAGTCAGTACAGGAATCCTTAGGTTTCAGTCCATTTGAACTTGTATTTGGGCATAGAGTTAGAGGACTTTTAGCCTTATTGAAAGAACAATGGATCAATAAAGAGGTACACACTAATTTGTTGGACTATGTTTTAAAATTTAACGACAGATTACATAAAGCTTGTAGCTTAGTCAGGGAAAATTTAAAATTGGCTCAGGAGAAAATGAAAACCTGGTACGATAAAGAAGCTGGGATGAGGACGTTTAAGCCTGGAGATAAGGTGCTGGTTCTTTTCCCAGTGCAAACGAATCCTTTACAAGCTAAATTTCATGGTCCTTATGAAATTGTGTCTAAAATCAATGAAGTGGATTATGTGATAAAACCTCCAGATCATAGAAGGCCAACTCAACTTTGCCATATAAATATGATAAAACCATTTTATGAGAAACTGTCTGCTACTATGACTGTTGTGGTCAATAATAATGAGTCTGATCTCATTAGGGACATAATAGATAATTCATCTGAAACTCATTCTAAACCCAACATTGTTTCTGTCAGATTACCAAACTCAACCATTCTGGAAAATATTGATGAAAAATTAGCACATTTACAGCCAGAACAAAAGCAACAGATGAAGCAATTATTTTTAAATATAAGGATTTGTTTCTAGATGTTCCTAGAAGAACCACAGTAGCTTCACATGATGTAGATGTTGGAGATGCCAAACCCATTAAACAACATTCATATAGGATGAAAATGGAAAAATGCGAACTTGCTGAGAAAGAAATTAAATATATGCTAGGGAATAATATTAATAATATTATTAGACCCTCTAACTCAAATTGGAGTTCACCTTGTGTTATGGTGCCTAAATCAGACGGTAGTATTAGGTTTTGTATGAACTACAGGAAGGTGAATGCTGTGACGAAAACAGATGTCTATCCAATTCCTAGAGTAGATGATTGTGTAGATAAAGTTAGAAAAGCAAAATTCCTTACAAAGATTGATTTATTGAAAGGGTATTGGTGTGTTCCATTAACAGATAGAGGTAGAGAGATTTCTGCATTTGTAACTCCATCTGGATTATGTGAATATAATGTTCTTCCATTTGGGATGAAGAATGCCCAGGTATTAACTCTGTGATTCAGGGATTGAAAGATACAGATGCTTACATTGACAATTTAGTGACAGGAAATGATACTTAGGAAGCACACATTACTGCGGTGGAGAAATTACTTGAAAGGCTTTCAAAAGCTAACTTAACTATTAACTTAGCTAAAAGTCAATTCGGACATGCCACCGTAACTTACCTTGGTTATGTTATGGGTCAAGGTAAGGTAGCTCCTGTTCAGGCAAAAGTTCAGGCAATTTTAGAGATTCCCACTCCAATTGGGGGAAAAACTCAGAAGATGCCTGGGAATGGTAGGATATTACTGAAAATTTTGTAAGAATTTTGCTAATGTTGCCCTTCCATTAACTAACCTCTTGAAGAAGAATGAAAAGTTTGTGTGGACAGTGCCTTGTCAAGAAGCATTTGAAAAATTGAGAACTATGATATGTCACCAACCTGTGCTCAAGGCACCTGACATTGAAAAACCTTTTTCATTAGCTGTAGATGCTGGTGATGAGGCTGCAGGAGCAGTATTAATGCAAAGGAATGAGGGTGATAAGATTGATCATCCCGTAGCTTACTTTTCTAAGAAATTTAATAAGCATCAAAGACACTATTTGACAATAGAAAAGGAATTGTTATCTCTTGTTTTGGCCTTAGAACATTTTGATGTGTATGTTGGTATAATTAAAAAGCCAATCAACGTCTACACTGACCATAATCTGCTAGAGTTTCTGAGTAAGATGAAAAACAAAAATAGAAGGTTATTAAATTGGAATTTAATGTTACAGGAGTACAATATTTTGATAACTCATATTCAAGGTAAAGATAATGTGATTGCTGATTGTCTATCTCAATGTTGAATGTACAATGTAATTTTTTTTATGGAGTGATAGTGATATTTTCACATTTGTAACACTCCTGGGTAATAATTTGTAAGGTGCTGTATGATAATAACTATGTACACTGTGTATGTTGTAAATTTAAATACATTTGTATTTTTTTTCTTTTGTAAATAATTGTTAAAATTTTGTTCATGACAGACTAAATTTTTTTTTTGGAGGGAGGTGTTACGTACCCGTTGGTATCTTGTGCCTGTCACATTACCATGATGTAATTGAGGCTCTGCTGGGCATGAGGTAATGGTCTTATGATGGTGGAATGACGTCATTTTCCCGCCAGTGAGAGGTCACGTGATAGTTTTTTTTCCCAACAGGGTATAAAAGGAGAACCCCTCCCTGTGACGTGGGGCAGTTCGTGGTTGAATTCATCAGTGGCTCCGTTCTGCTGCGTATTCGATGTTATGACGCAGTTTTGTTTTAAAGTGGAGTTTTACTTTCTGCCTTAAGTCTCAAAGCTTATTGCCAGCAGTTTTGCACACTACTGCCAGTTCAGTCCAGTCCAGTCGGAGAGTGAAGATTTATCGAAGTTCGGGAGGCTGGAGAATCGAGGAAAGTTGTTGTTGTTGGCTGTAAAGCAGGTTCCACCTTTATTTAATGTTCATACGAGGAATTAGTAACCTGTGTCCATGATAACTCCTGCTTTGCCAAAAAAGAGCAGAAAGAGTTGGATGCAGAGTTTCATCAAGGAAAGGTCAGTGCCTTTAAGCCATTTTATTTCCTTCAATCGTAAATCCCTCGGCAAAGCATACTTCGGCTGGGATCAGCAGTAAAGTCGCGAAAGAGGATTTAATTACTTCAAGGTAAGTCTCTCCCTTAACTGACTATAAATCACTTTGGACTTTTTGCAATACTACTTTAAAGAACTGTTTTCGCATTATCACTTTAAGAACTGTTCGAGCTGCCATATTGCAGCTGGCTTCCGGTTAAGTTGGTCATTTGTTTACTTTTGGGTTTTTTTTTTTAGCAGTGTTTAATAAATGTTTTATTTGTTATAAAAAAAACCCTGTCTCATTTATATATTCATTGTTGCTGGATCGTAACACTCCTAACTATAACCATCCTTCAGCCTTCTTGGATTTCTAGCATCTGCAGACTTACTCGTGTTTATGGTCAAGAGGTTCAGTTGTCATTCAGACCAAACATCAGAATGGGGAAGAATCGTGACTGAAGTGATTTTGACTGTGGAATGATCGTTGGAGCCAGACAGGGTGGTTTGAATTCTCAGAAACTGCTGATTTGAGATGCTCAAGCTCAAGTCTCTGTAGTTTACAGAGAATGATGTGGAAAACAAAGGATATCCAGTGAGCAGCAGTTCTGAGGGCAAAAGCATCTTGCTAATGGGAGAGGTCAGAGGAGAATGGCCAGACTGGTTCATGCAGACAGGAAGGTGACAGAAACTGACCTGACCATGCGTTACAACAGTGGTGTGTAGAAGAGCATATATGAATGTACAACACATCAAACCTTGAAGAGGATGGGCTACAGAAGTAGAAGATCACTAACGTACATTCAGTGACTACTTTATTAGGTACAGGAGGTACCTCAAAGTGACCACTGTAAGTATGTTAATTTTTAAAAATTTATATTTGTAAAATAGACTGAATGTAAAGAAATTAAGCATATTGATTGCAATTTCTGTCACATGCATGAAATGAAGTTTGTCCTCAAAGTACTTTTAATTAAAGCACCAAAAAAAAAATTCAAACCCAATGAGAAAATACAAGTTTTGACACAATTAAAAACACAACACAATGTAATTCCATTTTATTTCTTTTCTCTATAGAATAGTACATTTGATATACTTAATCACATTATTTCAGCTACTGTTTTGCACAAAAAAAGCTATCAGAAGTAGTACTGGTAGTTGTTTCTGCTCCAGTCACAATGAATTACCCAAGCAGTTATTTCTAGTTGTTGGATGCAGATGAGCCATTAATCAGACACATTTACATAGAATTTATGCACAGTAACTTCCATCATCTGACTCATGTAGTGGTTAATATGAAAATGGCTTAACAACTACATATTCCTTTTTTTAAAAACTAAAGAAAATGAACATGAATAAGCTTAAATATACTTTTGCAGCACAATCCACAGAAACTGCTTGTAAAAGTAACATTTTTGATTATTTCCCTGACCCTGGCCAGCAGGATCTTAAAATTGACAGAAGACGAATAAACAAGTGCAAAGTACCTCTAGTTTCAAGTTTTTCTCTGCTTTCTTATATGTGTATGTGGTGGTGGTGAGGAAATAAAGGAAATTTAATTTGGCATTAAAATATGAACATCTTTGTGTTTGCACTCTGGATCATTGCTAATTAGCTAAATTTTATGCAGTTTGCTCATGAAAAGATGATGAAATCATGTCAAATAAAAAAGGCACATCCTTTGGTAATGAATTGTCTATTAATACAGACATTTAAGGGCACTATGCAGTTTTCATTAATTCTGTAGCTATTTAGAAACAGAAATACACTGCCTACATCAAAAATCACTTACATAAGAAAATCTGTAACTGTTCAGTTATCCGTTTGCTCTTGCAGTTAACTTCGTAACATTTTGAGGAAGATTAACTGTCTTGTTATAAAGGGCACACGAAAGGAAACAGAACAAAAGGGTGACCTGAGTGGATATTACCGATTGCAAAAGTGAAGTATATTGTACAAAATTTCTTTGTGGGTTGTGGTTTTGCTAAATTAGCCCCTTAACAGATTTAAAAAAATTACTCTCAAATTATTAGCAATTTAAAATTTTGTTTCATTTCTCATGCCAGTCGTGTATCAGCTTAGACAAACCAGACTTGGCCAGAAAGTTGCTTTAAAAAGAAGCCTGCTGTTTTTAGGAGATTATTGTGCAAACTGGAAGTGCACAATTTATACAACCATATTACTGATAAAGAATACAAAATATCTCTGAATAAGTGATGAACTTAATTGTCTCTTGTTTAGGTCACTTAATTAACAATAAATTAACCTTGTCTTTTGCAAGATCTCTGCCATTCACATTTCAACAACCTGTTAGCTTCAATCAGTTTCTAATAATTCCCACTACTAAAATAAAGCAAGGGCAGTTTTTTTTAAATTTAGGGATGAAGAGATGTGAAACCCCACGATCATCTTTTATTATATATGACTTGACGGAACTAAGTAAAATATATTTGGTTTTAGTAAAATCCATATTGTATGATAACAAAAATTCTGCATATCCAAAGAAGTTCTTTTTGTCTGAATTAAAGTCTGCAAATGTAATCAGGTCAAAACTGATAAAGGTCCAGTGGTTAATAAAAACAAATCAACCAAAAGAATGTTGCTTTTAATTAGACACAGGTTATAGGTTAATTCCATGACCTGCACTTCCTTGTTGTGAGCTCAGTGTCAGAGGAAGTTTTAATTATGCTGCCCGTGTTCTGTGCAAGTTTGGTTTCCTCATGGATCTAATTCATTGCTCATTATTTTCTCAGCTTTGTTTGCAAAGAGGTGTTTGGAACTTAAACTTTTCTCACTAGTTACTATTTTATGGTCTTATACTCACAGAAACTGTAACAATAAATCATGCTCAATTTGTATAATTTTATCATAATATTCAGCCAATCATGAAAACATCGTTTTACACTCAAAAAGATGTTAACACAACTGGATGTCAAGTTTTGTTGGAGTTATACTGTATCTATCAACATTTTCAACTAAGTATTTTATTGGGCTTTTATAAGTTATAAAACTGAAAGTCAGTAATCTCAAACCACTTTTTGCTATCCAGTAAAATAAAATGCCAACTTTGCCAGGTGTGCAGGATATGACTGGTTATATTAATACTGAGTTTCTTATTACTTTAATTGAAAAATAACTCGCTACAAATTAATATTTAAACAAAGAATTTATAAAACATTCTTTTTTAAACATTTCAGCAGAATTTTGATAAAGTACTGAACTTCGAATCGGTTTAAACGGAGAAGTCCAAAATGGCTAATAACTGTGAGATACTACAATATCTGAACTATTTTTCTCATATTATTGGATCAGCTAGTGAAAGGAGGTACCTATGAAGAAACATTTCTAGCAAAACCACATCTTCCCAAACTTACAACTTTTTTTGCAGTTCTCTGCAAAAGTTGACATTAAGTTTTCTTATTTTCAAATTATGATAATGACAACCATGAGACTCATCTTATTGCAGTATAGAGTTAATATATATCTTACATAGAGCATGGCTATCAGCAGCAGAGGGATCTCCTCCTCTTAAAAAATTAATAAGGCACAAAAAGTTACCTTATATGGCATCAGTTGATGATGTTAGATGGAATGCAAGCTGCTGGAGGAAGAACTTTCTTCTCTTCTGCTCTCCTGGCAATTAGCCGCAAGTTGCATGAGGCAATTTAGCTAAGTGGAAAAATCCCAGGCTGCCATGAATTCATACTTCCATGTAATATACTGTGGCTCCTCACAGATCCAGGATGGGGAGAGCCCATTTGGCACCCCGGGTCTCTTCCACAGCTCTTACCGTGGAGCAGCAGGTAGTGCTCTCTGTAACACTTGAGTCCATCTGTGACCAGTGATCAAGGCTACAGAAGTGGATTGTTAAAACCCAAAACAAAAATTCCTTCAGCATTTTAAATTATTTACACCTACTGCTTCTGGTCCCCAACAGCTTACTTTTAAATATTGATGACACCAATCACTGATTCAATAACAACAAATCAAATGTTCGCTTTTTGCAAGATCTCTGCCATTCATATTTCAGCAAACTGTTAACTTCAACCAGTTTCTAATAATTCCCACTACTAAAATAAAGGGCAGTTTTTCATCTGGGGGAAAAAACAGACTATGTACATTACGTTGGCTACAATTTAAGCTCCTTGAGTATTATAATGATAAGGATTGCTTGCTCTTTGGACTAAATAGAAGAGTTAACTTGAGTTCCCTTCTAAAACTCCCCAGTTTAATTCTTCATGGATCAGCTGAATTATAATTGCAATTCTAAAAGTGATGGCTGTTAACAACTGGATGATATATTGATATAGATGAGGGTCAAATGAAGTGGAGCATGTAACATGTGAATATTCCTTGAGATGATATTTTTCCATTACAAAAGGAACAGAAGTGTCATATAGTGCAGAAAAAAGTATTCTTCAGAAATTAAGATGTTAAGACAGTGTTAGAACAATACAGGAAGTGCAAACGTTACTACAGGCTCGCACCATCCATGATCATAACTAACATGTGCAAAATGGTAAAACAGCCCCTTCATCAGCACGCTTATGTTTTACTCCTGATGCAGCCACTTCGCAACAAATTGATTATTTTCTTCTTTCTTTGACTTGTACATCACAGTGCTTGTAGCCAGATCTTTGGAAGTATTCTGAGAATGGTGTACTGCTTGGTAATATGGCCAAAAAAAATAAAATTCATGGCAACATTCGCAGTTTCACATTTGTTCGATATCTAGTTGTTAGTTACGTGCTATTGCTTCTCACTGCGGAGTTCTGTGAAGACCCTGACACATCCGTCGTTACCCGTGTAAGTGAGACTTCTGTTTATGTAAACATACCAGTCTGCGATCGTTTCCTCTGCTTTTTACAAATGTAATAGATAGGAAAGACAAACAAACCTATGAAAAAAAGAATAAGAAAACCTGCATTAGAATTCATTTATTAACATATTTTTGGAGTTTACTTTTTTAAAAAAGCTATTTGTAAACCCCTTGCTAATAAAGTCCCATGATAAGTCAGCTCCATCATCGGTATTAGTCTCCATGGTATCCAAGATATGTTCAAAGAGCAGTGCCTCAGAAAGGTGGTGTCCATCATTAAGGATGCCCATCGCCCAGGGCATGCTCTCTTCTCATTGTTACCATCAGGAAGGAGGTACAGAAGCCTGAAGGCATACACTCAGTGATTCAGGAACAACTTCATTTCTGCCATCTGATTTCTAAGTGGGCATCGAACCCATGAACACTACCTCACTCACATTTTTATTTCTGTTTTTGCACTACTTATTTAATTTAACTAATTAAAATACTTATACATACTGTAATTCACATTTTTTCTATATTTATCATGTTTTGCATTGTACTGCTGCTGCAGAGTTAACAAATTTCATGACATATGCCAGTGATATTAAACCTAACTCTGATAAGAACACACTAAGTAGTGATAAAAATTTAACTGGTTTAAGATAAATGTATTACTAAATGATTGTAAATCGACAGAACATTAAAGTGCAGATTGTAGTGAAGCACAAAAAAAATGTTTGGCATTAGGTAGTTACATTGGTTCACAAAGTTGCTTTTGTTAAATAATTTGAATAGTATACTAAAATTTGCTCCTGCAATTACACAAAGTAGCACAATGTGATTAGGTAGGACGTGAATCCTGCTATTATGCTATTTAATTAAAAGTGATATAGACCACTTTTTCTCAGAGTCATACAATCATATAGCAAGGAAGCAGGTCTTTTCACCCGCAGAGTCCAAGTGGACTCTTCATGCACTCATTTACAATAATCCAACATTCATCCAATTTTATTCTATGTTGCCATTTATTGTATACAGGCTAGCACCTCACAGTAAAAGTACAAATATAAAATAATTACTTTTCATTTGTGATATATGATGGGAAAAGGAAGTTAACCAGGAGGAATTTAAGTCAGAGAGTGGTGAATCACTGAAATTCTTTACCACTGGCAAATGCGGAGGCCAAGTCTTAAGGCAGAGGTTAATAGATTCTTGATTAGTCAAGGCATGAAGGGATACAGGGGTGGGGAGGCAGAAAATTGGGACTGGGGAGTAAAGATGTATTAGCCATGATGAAATGGTAGAGCAGAATTGATGGGCCAAATGGCCTAATTCTGCTCCAATAACTTATAGTCTTACGTTTTGCATAATGATTCCAGTAATCTTTTCAAAGATTAATATATTATAAGTGCAACCATTACACCACCTCTTTGAGGATAGTTTATGAATAATTGAGATTGTATTTGTCATATGAAAATGGAAAATTTCCAATAATTTGCAATTTACCATGGGACGGAGTCATGTGCTGAATTTTAAAAGCTACTGAAGTACTTCCAAACTTCTGAAACAATTGTGCTCCAAAAGTAATAAATTTTTATGTACCACATACATATATTTAACAGGACTGAACTTCTAAAAGCATTATGAAATATTTTTTCCTGACTCTATAGACTGAGGATGGAATCATACTGTAAGTTGAAGTCAGTGCTTCGGTATTAATTTTTGATCTCTACTTCTTTCGGGTTCACTTGCCTGATATATGAGACTGAAAAATGCCCGTTTAAGTCAAATTAACCCATGACCTCAACAAGAGCAGGGTCAGAAAGCACGAGAACTGCAGATGCTAGCTTCTTTGGGCATAGTGCTTCATAAGAACTGGCAAAACATCGACAAAATTAAAATGTTGTTTCATTTTTGATCTTTGTACTTCTCTCCAGTAATGTCTGCAGATTTCCAATATTGCCATTTTATAACATCTAAGCTTCTAAGCTAAATAAAAGGTGAAATCCAATCACGTCATCTTACGCATGTTGGCAGTATTGTAGTCTGAAAATAATTCAGTCAGCAGAAGCAGTAAGTTTGCCCTAAGACGGCAAAAACCAGGAATTTTCCTACTCCTCATCCCAATTACCCATTTCAATACCTCACAGTGACTAAACCGAGAAGAGTATTTTCTGGTATACTTCATTGGGATATGAAGTACAGTACTGTGCTGAAGTTTTAGGCACATGTATCAGAATCAGGTTTAGCATCACCGGAATGTGTGGTGAAATTTGTTGACTTTGTTAAATATACAAGACCATATAGGTAGAGTGCTTAAGATTTTTGCACAGTACTATAGTAATTTTATATATTGCACTGTACTGCCACAAAAAAAAAACAAATTTTATGACATATGAGCAATGATAAACCTGATTCTGATATGTCTTACTATCTTTCCCTTCAGTTAGTCCTGACGAAGGGTCTTGGCCCGAAACGTCGACAGTGCTTCTCCTTATAGATGCTGCCTGGCCTGCTGTGTTCCACCAGCATTTTGTGGGTGTTGTTTGAATTTCCAGCATCTGCAGATTTCCTCGTGTTTGCTGATTCTGATATGGATCTCTTTTGTGGACTGAGAGTGAAAACGGTTTAGGGAGAGGGGAATAATGGTTGGGGAAAGGGAAAGGGAGAGAGGAGGGAGAGGGAAGCACCAGAGAGACACTCTGTAATGATCAATAAACCAAATGTTTGGAATCAAATGTCCTTGCCTGGTGTCTTGGGGCTGTGGGGTGTGACTGCAACCCTCCCCCCCCCACCACCCTGTCCCTGGCATTTCTTTTCCACCACCTGTCCCACACCCCTTCCGCAGCCTTTCACCCTCTCCATTCCCAACATCCTCTTCTGCCAGATTTTGCTCCCAGTGAGGTAAGGCCAGGTAAGTTCCTTTAATTAATCTAATTAACTTAGGAGTAGGTAATGGAGGCAGCAGTTAGGGCAGTTGAGTGCTCCGTTTGCAGTTTGTGGGAAGTCAGGGTGAGCACAATTGTCCCTGATGACTATACCTGTAAAAGGTGCATCCGCTACAGTTCCTGACAAACTGAGTTTGGGAACGCAAGCTGGAGCTGGAGAAACTTCAGATTATTCCGGAGGCAGAGGCAGAAATAGATCAGAGTTTCAGGGAGACAGTCACCCCTAGGAGTCAGGAGACAGGTAACTGAGTGACTGTCAGGAGAGGGATGGGAAATAGACAGGAAGAGCAGAGAACCCCTGTGGCTGTTCCCATCAACAATAAGTATACCGTTTTGGATACTGTTGGTGAGAACAACCTACCAGGGTCAAGTTGTAGTGCTCGTGTCTCTGGCACAGAGACAGGACCCTCAGCTCAGAAAGTAAGGAGGGAGAAGAGGAGAGCAGTAGTGATAGGGGATTCGATAGTTAGGGGGACAGATAAGAGGTTCTGTGGGAGAGATCGAGAATCCCGGATGGTCTGTTGCCTCCTTGGTGCCAGTGTCCGCAATATCTCAGATTGAGTTCTTGGAATTCTCAGGAGGGAGGGTGAGCTGCCAGATGTCGTGGTTCACGTAGGGACCAATGATGTGGATAAGAAGGAGGAGGAGGTCCTGCAAAGAGAGTTTAGAGAGTTAGGTGCAAAGCTGAAGGACAGGACCTCCAGGATTGCTACCCATGTCATGTGCTAGTGAGGCTGGAAATAGGAAGATAATGCAGCTAAATACGTGGCTAAGGAGATGGTACAGGAAGGAGGGCTTCATGTTTCTGGACAATAGGGCTTTGTTCCAGGGAAGGTGGGACCTATTCTGACAGGATGGTTTGCACCTGAACTGGAGGGGGACTAACATCCTTGTGGGAAGGTTTGCTAGTGCTGCTCCAGCGGGGGGGGGGGGGGGGGGGGGTTAAACTAGATTTGCAGGGGGAAGGGAACCAGAGTGTTAGAGCAGATAGTGAGGTGGAGGAAGATAAAGGTCATGTGAGGACTGCATGCATAGACAGAAATCAAAGGTTTGTACATGATAGAAATGTTCTCAGGTGCATCTATTTCAATACAAGGGGTATTGTAAGTAAGGCAGATGAGTTTAGGGCGTGGATTGGCATGTGGGATTACAACATTATTGTTATTAGTGAGACTTGGTTGCAGGAGGGGCAGGACTGGCAGCTTAATGTTCCAGGGTTCCGTTGTTTCAGACGTGATGGGGGAGGGATTAAAGTGGGAGGAGTGGCATTACTAGTCAGGGAAAATATCACAGCTATGCGCAGACAGGACAGCCCAGAGGCCTTGTCTACAGAGGCCATATGGGTGGAGCTGAGGAACAGGAAAGGTGTGATCACACTAATAGGTTTGTATTATAGACCGCCCAATAATCGGAGAGAATTGGAGGAGCAAATCTGTAGAGAGATAGCAGACCGATGTAAGAAACAGAAAGTTGTAATGGTAGGGGATTTTAACTTTCTTCATATTGACTGGGACTCCCACACTGTGAAAGGGCTAGAGGGCTTGGAGTGTGTCAAATGTGTTCAGAAAAGTTTTCTAAATCAATATATAGAGGTACCAACGAGAGAGGATGCAATACTTGATTTCCTATTAGGGAACCAGACAGGCCAGATGACAGAACTATGTGTAGGTGAATATTTTCGGTCCAGTGACCATAATGTCATTAGTTTCAAGTTAATTATGGATAAGGATAGGTCTGGTCCTCGAGTTGAAATTCTAAATTGGAGAAGGGCCAATTTTGTGGAAATGAGCAAGGATCTAGGAAGACAACTAAGTTGTTTTCTGGCAAGGATGTGTTCAGTAAATGGAAGGTCTTCAAAGGTGAAATTTTGAGAGTGCAGAGTTTGCATGCTCCTGCCAGGATTAAAGGCAAAGTTAACAGGCATAGGGAACCTTGGTTTTCAAGAGATATTGGCGATCTGGTTAAGAAAAAGAGAGAGGTGTATAGCAGGTATAGGCAACATGGAACAAATGAGGTACTTCAAGAGTATAGAAAATACTAAAGAAGGAAATCAGGAAGGCAAAAAGAAGACACGAGGTTGCTTTGGCAGATAGTGTGAAGGTAAACCCGAAGGGTTTCTACAAGTATATTAAGAGCAAAAGGATAGTAAGGGACAAAATTGGTCCTCAAGAGGATCAGAATGGTCGTCTATGTGTGGAGCCTCACGAGATGGGGGAGATCTTAAACAGTTTTTTTGCATCAGTATTTACTCAGGAAACTGGCATAGCGTATATGGAAGGAAAGGAAACAAGCAGTAATGTCATGGAACATACAGAGATTAAAGAGGAGGAGGTGCTTGCTGCCTTACAGTGATTAAAGGTAGATAAATCCTCCTGGCCTGACATGGTATTTCCTTGGACCTTGAGAGAGACTAGTGTAGAAATTGCAGGGGTCCTGGCAGAAATATTTAAAATGTCCTTAGCCACGGGTGCAGTGCCAGAGGATTGGAGGGTAGCTCATGTTGTTCTGTTGTTTAAAAAAAGCTCCAAAAGTAAACCAGTTAATTACAGGCAGGTGAGCCTGACATCAGTAGTAGGTAAATTATTGGAAGGTGTTCTGAGAGGTTGGATATACAAGTATTTGGACAGTCAAGGGCTGATTAAGGATAGTCAGTGTGGCTTTGTGTGTGGTAGATTGTGTTTAACGAATCTTGTAGAGTTTTTCGAGGAGGTTACCAAGAAAGTAGATGAAGGAAATGCTGTGGATGTTGTATACATTGACTTTAGTAAGGCATTTGACAAGGTCCCACATGGGAGGTTAGTTCAGAAGGTTCAGACACTAGATATCCATGGAGAGGTTGTAAACTGGATTCAAAATTGGCTGTGTGGGAGAAGACAGAGAGTGGTAAAGGATGATTGCTTCTCAGACTGAAGGCCTGTGACTAGTGGTGTGCCTCAGGGATCTGTGCTGGGACCATTGTTGTTTGTTGTCTATATCAATGATCTAGATGATAATGTGGTAAATTGGATCAGCAAGTTTGCTGATGACACTAAGATCAGAGGCTTTGTGGACAGTGAGGAAGGCTTTCAAAGCTTGCAGAGGGATCTGAACCAACTGGAAAAATGGGTCAGGAAATGGCAGATGGAATTTAATGCAGACAAGTGTGAGGTGTTGCATTTTGGAAGAACAAATCAAAATAGGGCATACACAGTAAATGGTAGGGCACTGAGGAGTGCGGAGGAACAAAGGGATCTGGGAGTTCAGATACATAATTCCCTGAAAGTGGCGTCACAGGTAGACAGGGTTGTAAAGTAGGCTTTTGGCATCCTGGCATTCATAAATCAAAGTATTGAGTATAGGAGTTGGGATGTTATGGTGAGGTTGTATAAGACATTGGTGAGGCCAAATACAGAGTATTGTGTGCAGTTCTGGTCACCTAACTATAGGAAGGATATCAGTAAGATTGAAAGAGTGCAGAGAAGATTTACTAGGATGTTGCTGGGTCTTCAGGAGTTGAGTTACAGGGAAAGATTGAACAGGTTAGGATTCCTTGGAGTGTAGAAGAATGAGGGGGGATTTGATAGAGGTTTACAAAATTACGAGGGGTATAGACAGAGTAAATGTGAGTAGGCTCTTTCCACTTAGGTTAGGAGAGATAAATACGAGAGGACATAGCTTTAGGGTGAAAGGGGAAAGGTTTGGGGTAACAGTAGGGGGAACTTCTTCACTCAGAGAGTGGTGTGAGTATGAAATGAGCTGCCATCTGACATGGTAAATGTGGGCTCACTCTTAAGTTTTAAGAATTAATTAGATAGATACATGGATGGGAGAGGTTTGGAGGGTTATGGACTGGGTGTAGGTCAATGGGACTAGCGGAATCAAGTTTCGGCACAGACTAGAAGGGCCGAATGGCCTGTTTTCTGTGCTGTGGTGTTCTATGGTTCTATTTATAAACTTGCTCTCCACTCCACATTGAGAAATACAGTACTGTGCAAATGTCTTAGATAACCTAGCTAAATATATGTGCCCAAGACTTTTGTACCCAGTACTGTCGTTTTAACATTTTTCACTCAATCAGCAACCTGGAAATGAATAATCTGGAAACAGGAGTTCAAATCACTTCATTGCAGCTGGAAGGTGGGGGGGGGGGGGGTGGTGTGGTAATTTAAATTAATTGATTAAGTATGGAATTAAAAAGCAAGCGTTGGCCGTGGTATCTTTAACCTACAAACATACTAGGCTGTCCTATAAAGCTATCCAGTTGTGTTGTTTAGGCACGAAAACTTGATGCCTGTAACTGATTTGAGTCTCCAGGGTAATGAAGTGTGGTTCACCTTTAATTGCGAGGAAAGTCACTCAATTTGCAATGTAATTAAGGATAGGTAACAGACTGCCAGAGACTTGAATGAATTCAGAAGAAACATTTCAGTATGATGGTAAAAACTGTACTTTCATAAACAAAACTATTTGATTAGCTGACCTTCATACCAAATAATGAAAAGGAGGCTAGTTAGAATTAGCAACATGATGGAAAGATTTACTGCTTCTTTTGAAACTAATACAATAGTCCTTTTACTGATAGCTCCAAGGTCAGCAAGTTTAACATCCAGTTCAGAAATGAAGATAGTTTCATTATAAAATGGTTAAAACATGGAATTATTATTCAGCAGTTTAATTCTAAGAATAATTATCAGCGAGGAAAGCTATTCAGTAATGGGGTAAGTGAAGTTGAGTGAAGTTATCCCATCTGATTCAGGAGCTTGATGGTTGAGGGTTAATAATGATAGTCTTTAATAATAATTATACTCTTTCAACGTGTAAATGAATATAATCTTTGTTGCACTTCATAGAAGATGATGTGATGGTGTTATAGGTGCTCTTTCTTCTCTTTTCCAAAATGCTGCCTTGAGCTGTTGTATTTTTAAGGCATTTTGTCTTTTTATTTGCAGTTAATCCTGCTGAATTTATGGTCAGAGACTTGGGGTAGCCTTAACATGTGTCTGCTTGTCAGCTGGGGTCCTCTTGCTGAAATGGTTATCTTATGACATTTTGTGAAATCAGTGTTTTGCCACATGGCAACTACTCCCTCCCCACCGTTGAGCACATCGACACGAAACGCTGTCCCCGGAAAACAGCACCCATCAACAGGGCACCCCACCACTCAGGACACGCTCTCTTCTCGCTGCTGCCATCAAGAGAGGACTTTGACCACCAGGTTTAGGAATGGTTACTAGCTCTCAGCTATCAGGCTCTTGAACCAAAGGGGTAACTTCATTCAACAAACCTGAGAAAATCTGCAGATACTGGAAATCCAAATTAATACACAGCAAAAGCTGGAGGAACTCAGCAGGTCAGGCAGTATCCGTGGAAAAGAGCAAGCAGTTGATGTTTTGGGCAGAGATCCATCACCAGGATGAAGTTCTGGTGAAGGGTCTCGGCCCGAAACGCTGATTGTTTACTCCTTTCCACGGATGCTGCCTGGCCTGCTGAATTACTCCAGTATTTTGTGTCTGTTACTTCACTCAACTTCACCTTTATCATTGAAATGTTCCCACAATCTATGGACTCACTTTCAAGGACTCTTCATCTCATTTCCTTGATATATCTATCTATCTATCTATCTATTTATTTATTTATTAATTATTTCTTTCTTCTTGTATTTGAACTGCTTTAGTCTTTTGCACACTGGTTGAACACCAAGTTGGTACAGTCTTTCGTTGATTCTATTATGGTTATTATTCTAATATGGATTTATTGAGTATGCCCACAAAAATGAATCTCAGGGTTGTATATGATAACATAAATGTACTTTGACAATCAATTTATTCTGACCTTTAAACTAACATTTTCTCTAACAGCATTACCATGAACTTGCAACCTGCACAGTACAGCAAATGCAGCAATGACAGGAAGGTGAAATTCAACACCAGGTAAAATACGTTAAAGACGCCATCTTCCTAATTTTGTGGAAGATGTTAGTCTAATGAGAAGAGGACATCAGTTCTCGGTGTGCCATATACCAAGATAGAGCAAATTCAAAAAGACTGAAAAAACAAGAAACTATGGGTTAATGAGTCTAACATTTGTTAATGTAAAATTTGTTAGATTTGTTAACGTAAAAGTTATTAGATTCTGGAAACTTGGTCAATCAGAAGAGTATCAACATTGTTCTATGAAAGGGAAATCTTCACTGACAAATTTGGTGGAATCCTTTGTGGAAATAACAAAAAAAGGAGGATAAAGATAAATCAAACACAAGAGATTCTGCAGATGCTGCAAATACTGAACAACAAACACAAAGTGGCAAAATTCTAGATGTAGTGTATTTGAATTTCCTGAAGGTATTTAATGAGGTGCTATATTGCAGGTTACTGCAGAAGATAGTATGGGGCTTGACTAATATCTTAGTATGGATAAGAGAGTGACTTACTAATGGAAAACAGAGACAATGAATCGATGGATAATTGGATTGGCAATAAGTATTTAAAGGGGGGGGGGGGCACCATGGTGATCAGTTGTGGGATCCCGATAGCTTATAATTCACATTGTTAGCTTGGCTAAAGGAGCTGACAGCATTGTAGTTAAAGTTGCTAATTGGAACATATTTGTGAAGAGGAAGCAAAGAGCTCATAGAAGAATATAGAAAGGTTAATTAAAACACCAGAGGTACTGTAGATTAGTGGTCGCCAACCTGTCGATCACAATCAACTAGTTGATCTCTGAGACTTGCCCAGTAGATCTCGGAAAAAAAAGAAAAATCAATACACGAATACTGCTGAGAGATCGTTTCTGGGTTGTGGGATTTTAGTTCGGTTCTTTCTGCCCAGTGCGCATGCCTGTAGCTCCCCCACACTACACAGTGTAATTCAGTGGTCCCCAACCACCAGGCCGTGAGGAAACGATAGGAGTCAGCTGCACCTTTCCTCATTCCCTGTCACGGCCACTGTTGAACTTGAACCCACGCGAGGTCATCAGTCGCCTAACCGCAGTGGCACCCTCGCGCCAGGGATCACTGGTTGGCCTCGGGCGGCCGGCAGGAAGTGCCGTTGCTACTGGCCTGGAGCGCTGCCTCTAAACCTGTTTAACACACTGAATGTTTGTGGGGAACTCGGTGCTAAAATATTTGCAGACGACCTAATTCAGGCTCAGCGTTTTGTAAGTATCAGAGCAGCTACCGCACTGCGATCTACTGAAACAAACTTTTGTCGGCCGATAGATCCTACAGGGGGGTGGGCGTGTGCCCTGTTGCACTCCTCGCTCGGTTGGTCGCTTTCTCTGGACTGCGACCGCCGCGGGGACCTCCGGCCCTTACCTTGTCCTCTCACCCGACCCACGACCAGCCGCACCTGGCCAAGGCGTCTGGCGGTGGGTGGGTGGGAGACTGGAGCTCGGACCCGGAGGCTGTCTAATGAGGTAATGAAGCCCTCAAAACTGCTTCGGTACCCTGAGTCCAAGCACCCTGCACTTAAAGGCAAACTCATTGAGTTTTGTGAGCAGGAAAAAACGTGAGCAGTGCGGGACAGAAGCTAAGTGCCGAGAGCCACGAAAACTAAATTGTGGAATAGATTGGACATAAGGAACCTGCTTCGAGTATCGCTGCATTCCCGTCCTGTTTAACATTCTCCCCCTCCCCACCCCGTCAGCAAGAATATTGTCTATATTAAACCGGTCCGTGGTGCAAAAAAGGGTGGGTACCCCTGGTGTTCATACATTATTTCTACTTCCGGGCTGCAGGGTTTTACTTCCGGTCTTTTCTGCCCCGGTGCACATACATGTAACTAGTTGATCTGGGGTCGATCTGGGGTTTAAAAAGGTTGGTGACCACTACTGTAGATGAAAGATACCCAAAGTAACACACTCAAAATGTTGGAGGAACTCAGCAGGTTAGGCAGCATCTATTGAAAAGAATAAACAGTCAATGTTTCAGGCCGAAAACTTTCACCCCCAACTCTGCTGGTTCCACCTATAACCTGCCACCTTGTACTCCTTCCTCCCTCCCTCCTGCTATCTTCTTACTCTGACTTCTCCTTTTCCTTTCCAGTCCTGATGAAGGGTTTTGTCCCAAAACATCCACTGTTTACTCTTTTCCATAAATGCTGCCTGGCCTACTGAGTTCTTCCTGCATTGTGTGTCTGTGTCTGTCTGTGTTGCTTTAGACAGGTTAACCGACGGGGGAAGAAGTTGACAAGTGGAATATACTGTGAGAAAATGTGAGGTTATCCACTTTGGATGGAAGAATGGGAAAACAAGTATATAAATAAAGTTGCCCTACAAAGGGCTGCTGTAAACCAGGTTAAGAGTTCATTATACAGGAAATGACAGATTAATTGTTAGTCTGTAGGTTCATAAACTAGTGAGGGAAGCTAATGGAATTCAGTGTTTTATTGCATGCAGTAACGAGTATAAAAGTAGGGAGACTTTCATGTAACTTTGCTTGTGAGGTAACCATAGGACCATACACATAGGAGCAGAATTAGGCCATTCAGCACATAGAGCCTGCTCCACCATTTCACTACAGCTGATCCCTTTTCCCTCTCAATCCAATTCTCCTGCCTTCCACCCGTAATCTTTTACATCCTGACTAATTAATAACCTATCGACCTCCACCTTGAATACACCCAGTGACCTGGACTCCACAGCCACCCATTACAATGAATTCCACAGACTGAGGCAAGTGAGACCCCGCCCTCCGCCCTGCCCCGCGCCCTAAACTGAATTTTACAGGAGCACCTTTGAGGGCATCCTGACAAGCTGCATCTTCATCTGGTACGAGAGCAGAAGAGCATCAGAATGAGAGTGCCAACAAAGGACTGTCAGAACGGCCAGGAAGATCATAGGCATCTCCCTACAATCCATCAGGGAAGTTTATCAGGAGTGCTGAGTACGCAGGGCTCTTGGATTACCAAAGATCACACCCATCCATCCAGCATCTTCTTTGACTTTCTATCATCAGGCAGGAGACTCCGATGCATACAGTCGGAACTGTGAGGATGGGAAACAGCTTCTTCCCTCAGGCCATTAGGCTTCTGAACTCTCTGCCGCATCGCATTCAAAGTGTCACTGGTTAATTTGTTCTGTACCCTACAATGTTTAATGTATGCACTTTACTATTATATTTATGTGGAATTCATTTATATATTTAATTCTTATCTTCCTAAGTTGTAGTATGTAATATGTACTACTGTGCTTTACACCTTGGTGTGGAGAAATGTTGTCTCATTTGACGGTATACATGTATATAGTTAAACAAACATAAACTTGACTTGACTCTGGCTAAAGAAATTCCACCTCATCACCATTCTAAATGGATGTCCCTCTATTCTGAGGTTGTTCTCTCTGATCCAAGACCTCCCCCTAATGGGAAACATCTACTCCACATCCACTCTATCTAGGCATTTCAACATTTGATAGGTTTCAGTGAGGTCCCCCCCCCCCCCCATTCATCCAAATTCCAGCAAGTACTGGCCTAAAGCCATCAAATGCTCCTCATATGATTACCTGTTCATTCCCAGAATCATTCTCCTGCATCTCATCGGAATCCCATCGAATGCCAGTACATCTTCTCTTAATAAGGGGGCCAAAACTGCTCACAATACTCCAAGTGAGGCCTCACCAGTGCCATATAAAGCCTCAGCATTATATCCCCTCTTTTCTATTCTAGTCCTCTCAAAATGAATGCTAACATTGCATTTGCCTTCCTCACCACCAACTCAACCTGCAAATTAATAGTTAGGAAATCCTACCCAAGGACTTCCTTTGCACCCCAGTCCTTGAAATTTATCCCTGCTTAGAAAATAATCTAAGCTTTTCTTCCTTCTAACAAAGTGCATGACCATATTCTTTCCAACATTGTTTTCACCTGCCACTTCTTTGTCCATTCTCCTAATCTGTCTAAGCCCTTCTGCAGCCTCCCTACTTCCCGAACACCACCTGCTCCTTCACCTATCTTCATATTGTCTGCAAACTTGGGCACAAAGCTGTCAATTCTACCATCCAGATCATTGATATACAGTAGAAAAAGCAGTCTGAACAGCGACCCCTGAGGAACACCACTAGTCACCAGCAGTTAACCAGAAAAGGCTCCTTTTACTCACACTCTTTCCTCCTGTCAATCAGTCAATGCTCTAACCTATGCTGGGATATTTCCTGTAACACCATGGGCTCTTATCTTGTTCGGCAGCCTCATATGTAGCACCTTATCAAAGGTGTTCTGAAAATCCAAGTACAAAGCATCCACCAATTCTTCTTTGTCCATCTTGCTTGTTATTTCCTCAAAGAATTCCAACAGGTTTGTCCGGCAAGATTTTCCCCAAAGGAAACAATGCTAACTTTGGCCTATTTTATCAGGTGCCTCCAAGTACCCTGAGACCTCATCCTTAACAATTGACTCCAACCTCTTCCCAACCACTGAGGTCAGGCTAGCTGGTCTATAATTTCCTTTCTTCTGCCTCCCTCCTTTCTTGAAGAGTGGAGTAACATTTGCAATGGTCCAGTTCTCCGGAACCATGTCAGAATCCATTGATTCTTGAAAGATTGTTATCAATGCCTCTGCAATCTCTTCAGCAACTGGACATTCTTGAGATGCTGGAGGACACTGGAGCACTTGGATGCAGTCACAGGGAGAATGTACAAACAAATCACAGCCAGCGCCCAGGGTCAGGAGTGGATAGCCTGCGGTGCTGTGAGGCAATGATTGTCCCAGCCACATGTTTGCACAGTTTCCGGTTTGTGGATTAAAAACTAAAGTCTGCACTTACTTTGTTGTTTCACTGGAGGGCATCTTGCTGAATGACTAACGCTAAGCTCAGACAGCTGGCTATGATGAAAAAATCTTGTGCAGGCATGGGGAGATGGGTAGGCTGACATCTCGGCCAAGGATTGCTGAGAGGCTGAACAGACAGCCAAGCAACATTCATTGGCTTAGCTGCTTGTCAAAGCTATCAAGAAATACAAGTGTTTCTGAATTTTCAGTTCTGATAGCTTAATGTGAAATAGCTGTATTTCCACATTATCAGTTTTATAACAACCAAAATAAGATGCCATTATGTAAAATAATTTGCAAGGAAAATAATTTGCATGGAAAATTGTACAATCGGTGACATAAAGATATTTGCTGGAATAATTTTGTGTAAAGTCGACAATTTTACCAAATAATTAGTTCATAATTAACTGGAAAACTTAAATCAGAGAGTCCATTATTTCTTACCTACTACAAATGCTATGGCTCCAACCACCACAACCAAAACCAGCATCAAAGGAGCAATCAGTAACTTTCCAGCTGTAAGATGAAAAAAAACCTGTTAGAATAATTATATATAAAGACACATTCTTCCTTTCCTAGATCATTTGTGGTGAGGTGCAAATCTGCCTATCAGTGGGTGAGCACTTTGAGAGTAGACAGTAGGTGCACACAGAGGCAAAAGCAGTCAGTATTTATTTATTTAGAGATACAGCTTGGAATAGGCCCCTCCAGCCCAATGAGCTCCAACACCCAGTAATCTGATTTTACTCTAGCCTAATCACAGGACAATTTACAATTACCAATTAACCTACCAACCGCCATGTCTTTGGACTGTGGGAGGGAACTAGAGCACCTGGAGGAAACCCATGTGCTCACGGGAAGAATGTACAAACCTTCTTACAGTGGACGCTGGAACTGAACTCCGATGCCCTGAGTTATAACAGCGCTGTGCTAACCACTGCGAAAGTGTGGCGCCCCAAGTATTCCTTGCATTATATTTCAGTTCAGTGTAAGGGTCAAAGATAATGACCGTCTAAACAGTTCCAACAAAAATGTGAATTGTTGCCAATGAAAGCAAACTTGCCTGCTTAAAAATAACACTATCATCAATCTAGATCTTGCGAAGTGAGTTGGAGGAGAACTACCAGCATGACCTCTTTACACAATTGTTTACAAGTATTCTTACAAGGCTTCTACATGAGCCAAACTTTTCTTTTTTAATCCCTGGCAGTCATTTTCCCTACTTGCCCGCTAGTGCTGCCACATACTGACAAACAATTGTGCAGTAATTTTATGTATTGCACTCTACTGCTGCCAAAAAAAACCCAATCATGACCCTTCAAGTCAGTATTTAGTAGCAATTATATTTAGTAGCAATTTTTTATATTTTTAATTTTTTTTTATATTTAGCAACCTTTAGCAATAGTAGCAACGTTTGGCAACAATTATAGCCTTGAGTCTGTGTGGGTAGATCTCTGTCAGCTTTGCACATCAGGGCACTGCAATTTTCCCCCATTTTCCTGTACAAAACTGCTCAAGCTCTGTCAGATTGCATGGGGATCGTGAGTGGGAAGAGCCCTTTCCAAGTCCTGCCACAAATTCTCAATTGGATTGAGGGCTGGACTCTGACTTGGCCACCCCACTCCAGGACATTACATTAACATTGTTGTTTTTAAGCCATTCCTGTGTAGTTTTGGCTTTATGCTTGGGTTCATTGTCTTGCTGGAAAACAAATCTCCTCCCAAGTTGCAGTTCTCTTGCAGACTGCATCAGGTTTTCCTCCAAGATTTCCCTGTATTTTGCTGCATTCATTTTACCCTCTACCTTCACAAACCTTCCAGGGCCTGCTGCAATGAAGTATCCCCATAACATGATGTAGCCACCACCGTGCTTCACGGTAGGGATGGTGTGTTTTGAATATGTGCAGTGTTTGGCTTATGCCAAATGGAGCATTTAGTCTAATGGCCAAAATGCTCAGTTTTGGTTTTATCAGACCATAGAACCTTTCTCAGCTGTCTTCAGAGTCTCCCGCATGCCTTCTGCCAAACTCTAGCCAAGGTTTCATGTGAGTTTTTTTCAACAGTGGCTTTCTCTTTGCCACTCTACTATAAAGCCGTGACTGGTGAAGCACCCGGTCAACAGTTATTGTCAGCGCAGTCTCGCCCATCTCAGCCACTGAAGCTTGTAACTCCTCCCGAGTTGTCATAGGTCTCTTGGTGACCTCCCTCACTAGTCCCCTTCTTTCTCAGTTTTTGAGGATGGCCTGCTTTAGGCAGATTTGCAGCTGCGCCATATTCTTTCCGTTTCTTGATGACTGACCACTGTACTCCAAGGGATATTCAATGACTGGGATGTTTTCCTGTATCCATCTCCTGACGTGCTTTTCAATAACCTTTTCACAGATTTGCTTGGAGTGTCTTCATGGTGTAGTTTTTGGCAGGTTAGTGACTCACCAGTAGTTAGACCTTCCAGATAGAGGTGTATCTTTATTATGATCAATTGAAACACCTCGACTGTACACATGTTTCCAAAAACATATCTCCATTTAACTAATAGCTACTTCTAAAACGAATCGGCTACACCTGCGATGATTTGGTGTGTCATATTAAAGGTGGTGAATACATACAGACTCAATTATTTTGTTTTATATTTGCAATTAATTTAGATTCCTTGGTAGAGATCTGTTTTCACTTTGATATGAAAGAGTCCTTTTCTGTTGATCAGTCTCAAAAAAGCCTATTTAAATCCACTATGATTCAATGGTCTAATACAATAAAACATGAAAACTTCTGGGGGAGGGGGAGAAATACTTTTTATAGGCATGGTACGTGAGTGATGATAAACCCGATTCTGATATGGGTCTCTATTGCGGATTGAGAGTGGGAAGGGGGCAGGGAGAGGGGAATCGTGGTTGGGAAAAGGGGAAAGGGAGAGGCGAGGAAGCAGAAAGCACTGGACAGACATTCTGTAACGATCACTAGATAGATAGATAGATACTTTATTCATCCCCATGGGGAAATTCAACTTTTTTTCCAATGTCCCATACACTTGTTGTAGCAAAACTAATTACATACAATACTTAACTCAGTAAAAAATATGATATGCATCTAAATCACTATCTCAAAAAGCATTAATAATAGCTTTTAAAAAGTTCTTAAGTCCTGGCGGTAGAATTGTAAAGCCTAATGGCATTGGGGAGTATTGACTTCTTCATCCTGTCTGAGGAGCATTGCATCGATAGTAACCTGTCGCTGAAACTGCTTCTCTGTCTCTGGATGGTGCTATGTAGAGGATGTTCAGAGTTATCCATAATTGACCGTAGCCTACTCAGCGCCCTTCGCTCAGCTACCGATGTTAAACCCTCCAGTACTTTGCCCACGACAGAGCCCGCCTTCCTTACCAGCTTATTAAGACGTGAGGCGTCCCTCTTCTTAATGCTTCCTCCCCAACACGCCACCACAAAGAAGAGGGCGCTCTCCACAACTGACCTATAGAACATCTTCAGCATCTCACTACAGACATTGAATGACGCCAACCTTCTTAGGAAGTACAGTCGACTCTGTGCCTTCCTGCACAAGGCATCTGTGTTGGCAGTCCAGTCTAGCTTCTCGTCTAACTGTACTCCCAGATACTTGTAGGTCTTAACCTGCTCCACACATTCTCCATTAATGATCACTGGCTCCATATGAGGCCTAGATCATATGGCTAAACCAATTGTCTGGAATCAAACGACCTTCCCTGGTGCCTCAGGGCTGGGTGTGCTGGCATCTGCGTCACCTTCCCACCTGTCACCCCTTCTGTGCTACTCATCCCACACTCACCATTTCCAACATCCGGCAGGACAGGAATTAGGAGTCATTTACCACGGTTATTGGCATTAAATGATTCAGTGTGTCTTAGGTTTGAAGTTGGGGATTTCTTAGTTGGATAGCGAAAATCTCCATACATGGTGAAGCAGTTACAAAAAATGAATTACATTTTTAAATGAATTGTAAGAATACTGGTTAATAATAAAAACATGTCATTTAGTTTGACTCCTGATATCCTGTTAATTATGTAGCTCAATAATAATTATGTAGTTCAATAATAACTTTATACCGGTCTTCAAATAAATCATTGAATACTATCAGCTTCCGTTCTCACCTGAATCTGACTGAAATCTGATGAAGGGTCTTGGCCTGAAGTGTCAACTGTTTACTCTTTTCCATAGATGCTGCCTGACCTGCTGAGCTCCTGAGTTCCTCCAGCATCTTGTGTGTGTTGCTTGGATTTCCAGCAAATGCAGATTTTCTCGTTTCTCACCAGAGTCTCGGGGTTGCAGCGCTGGATCTCTGGGCCACACCTTGGTACAGTGAGTATGATCCACGGGTCCCTCCCGCCCACGCGTTCACAGCTTGTCAGATCCTACTGTCTGGCACAACGTTTCCTACCGGATGCGTCATAAGCTGTTTCTCCCCTCTTTAGTTGGCTGCTCAGCTCTCTCCACCCATACTGAGCACAAAAACTGTTCATGTTGCTCTTAGTATTTCCATTTTTACTGAACCATGCTAGAGAACATACCCCACTTCTAAAATTCGGAGGGATAAATTCATCATGGTCACTTGTAATGTTCAGCTTTATTGACTTCAATGGACCAGAAATTTCACAGAACAAAGATCAATCTGCTATCACTCTGTAATGAGTCAGCTGAGCTGACTCTTTTGACTCATTAATTCACAGATTCAGAGCGCCTAAATCAGATGGATTTCTTTTCCACAAATAGAGCTCTATAAATTTTTCTTAGTAAGATTCACCCTGACCCCGGCCCCCCCCCGCCACTCCGTTCCGGTCGGCTGGTGGCGCAGTGAGATCAGTGAGTTCGATCCAGTGACAGACCGCTCCCGTGCCAGGTTGATGTCGATCCAGTGACTCCCGTACCCTCCGCGCCGGGTTGATGTCGAGCTCACAACACGACCTCGTAAAAAAAAACACTGCCACCTCCGGTTTTAAATTCCCACGCGGAATATTGTGGAGGATCAAATACCCAAACCCAGCACAGCCCCCACTTGTCCCATTTAGACTCAGTGTGGTGGTCCTTAGAACCCAGCGGACCTCGGGAGCTGGCGGAGGTTGGGACCCGCTGCCCGCAGTGTTTCTGTTCCATTGACGGGAAGCGAACGCGATTGAAAATAAAATGGAAATAATAAAGCGTTTGGAAAGAGGTGAAACGGCATCGGTCATTGGAAAAGCGTTAGGCTACAGTCGGTCAACGATCGGAACAATTTTAAAGGATAACAGATAAAGTGAGAATAATGGAGCATGTGAAAGGCCCTGCCCCGATGAAAGCTACACTTTTTACTAAGCAACGCAGCGGTTTAATTATTGGAATACATACATTTCTTAAGTGTTTTATATGCATAGAAAGGTAAAAATATATACTATATACTAAGACAAACGTTTGACGAACTGACGCTAAATAATACCGGATGTACTTGTTCTGACTTACGTACAAATCCGACTTAAAGACGGACTCAGGAACGGAACTCGTACGTAACCCGGGGACTACCTGTATGTGATTTCTGTTTTCTTGTACTATCTTCAATGGAAATTGCTACCATCTACCCAGGATTAGTTAGGTCACCATAAGAGTGTCTCATTCAATGCAAGATCAGAATGGTCCATGATTACTGTCATGTACTTGTGTAAAGAGCATGGGCCCTCGTTTTCACCTTTTTAAGATGCAGATAATACAAATTCCAGGGAGACTAGAAAACTAGCTTATAGTTCTCATAATAAGTACTACTGATAGTGACAAACAAGAGATAAACTGCAAATGCTGGAAATCCAAGCAGTGAACACACAATGCTGGAGGAACTCAGCAGGTCCTGCTGAAGGGTTTTGGCCTGAAATGTCAACTGTACTCTTTTCCATAAATGCTGCCTGGCCTGCTGAGTTCCTCCACCATTTTGTGTACATCACTACTGTTAGTGACTGTTGGTTGGTGAATTGCGATTAGGAAATTACAGGCCTTGATTTTAAATGCACATGTTAAAGTACTGAAATATGAAGGTTGGATCTGCAAGTTTGGTGTGGCACAGCTGTGCAGTGGTTAGGGGAATTGCAGTGGATTCAATTCCGCCACTGTTTGCAAGGAGTTTGTATTTTCTCCTGTGACCACACGGGTTTTCTCTGGGTTCTGTGGCGTACTCCCACACTCCAGAGATGTGCAGGTTAGGGTTAGAAAGTTCTGGGCATGCTTTGTTGGCGCTGGAAGTATGTTGACACTTGCCCCCAGCACATCCTCGGACTGTGCTGGTTGTTGACGCGAACAATGCATTTCACTGTACACTTCGATGTGCATGTGACAAATAAAGCTCATCTTAAATCTTACAGCTTCTCAATTAGCTGCTTCCATCAGGTGCCACACTTCAACAGATGACTTGACTGAGAAGCAGCCCTTGTTTGTTGATGACCTATCAGCGCCAAATCCAGATGAAAATCACTGCCTTGAGGATAGGTCTGAGAAAATGAGAGAAGCACCCACACTGAATTACTTTGACTGTTCTTTAGCTTTCTCCATTCATTCAATCTTTCAAATATTTTCTTTCACCAAATTAATCAGGTATTGAAAATCAGCATGCTGGAAACATAAATAAGATCCCGCTTTGGATTTTAAAAGAGAATTCTTCTCTTGCTCAAGTTAATAAAAGACTTGCACCTTTCTTAAATGCGAGGGAGGAGGAGCCACACCTTATATTCTGTCTGCTTAGCTTCCACCCTGATGGCATGAATATTGATTTCTTCCTCTGCCAAAAAAAAAATTCCATCCCCCCCCCCCACTTCTTTTATTTTCCACTCAGGCCTCTTACCCCTTCTCACCTGTCTATGTCCTCCCTCTGCTGCCCCTCCTCATCCTCATTCCCCTGTGGTCCACTTTCCTCTCCAACCCTTTATCTTTCCAACCCACCTGGCTTCACCTAGCACCTTCAAGCTACCCTCCTCCTACTACTCCCACCGTGTCTTCCCCCTTCCTTTTCAGCCCCAATGAAGGGTTTCAGCCCAAAGCACTGACTATATTTGAGTTGAGAGTTAAGGGGCAAAAGTTTAGGGGTAACACGAGGGGGAACTTCTCTACTCAGAGAGTGGTAGCTGTGTGGAACGAGCTTCCAGTAGAAATGGTAGAGGCAGGTTCGATTTTGTCATTTAAAAAATAGTTGGATAGGTATAGGGACAGGAAAGGAATGGAGGGTTATGGGCTGAGTGCGGGTAGGTGCGACTAGGTGAGAGTAAGCATTCGGCACGGACTAGAAGGGCCGAGATGGCCTGTTTCCGTGCTGTAATTGTTATATGGTTATATTATATTCATTTCCAGAGGTACTGCCTGACCTGCTCAGTCACTCCAGCATTTTGTATGCGTTGCTTTTGATGTCCCAAAGAGCCTTTAAACCAATGAAGCACTTTTGAAGCAAGATCATCTTTTAATGTTTTGTTTTCTTATGCTGCAATATGTTGTAACACGTTCTAAATATAAATACCGTAGAAAAATCATCTTAATTTTAAATGATCTTAAAATGCTGTTCTGGTCTTGTTTTGCCTTGCAAGCATGCTTCATTGTAGGCCCATTCTGAACAGTTTCATAAATAGTTCTATCACATGCAGATAGAACATGTACTTAAACCTGTATAAGCAAACTGCTTATCAGCCATGCTTGACATTTAAATGATCCTTGATTCCCTTAATATTTCAGTGATACCCTCCCCCCCCAGATTGCGACAACACTTATTTCTTTTTTTTTAGCTGCAGGTCACATGCTACTGAATGCTAAAAGAACAAAAGTGCTCTGTTGATAGAAGGGAGGTTACTGATTGCAGGTGCACGATGGTCACGTGACCGTGTCTCTCACTGCAGTGACGTTATATAACCTGTAAAACTGGAACACTGCTGTGGAAAATCATGTCGATGATGCAGCACTGAAATATGCTCTTACCAAATTGATCCACGAACCCACCCAGAACCTAGAGATGAAAAAAAAACCCTAGTGCCTGCAACATCCAGTGGTGATAGACCAATGGTAGATTGAGGGAACTCTGTGTGCATTGGACACGCAGCCCAGAAGCCACTTTCACTGCAGATCTCAGTGCTGCTCTTTAGATATGGAAATAGTTTAGGAATTAACCATAATTAATATCACAACCAGTCGATAAGTTCAAAACTCAGCAATCCTATTGCATCTAGTTATGGACAGGGGTGACAATAAAGAGGCTAATGGGAGGAGGCCATTAGGTCACAGATGAAGCCAGGTGGGTTGGAAAGATAAAAGACAGCACCTCTACTTCCTAAGGAGTCTGGGGAGATTCGGCATGACATCAAAAACTTTGCCGAACTTCTGCAGATGTATAGTGGAGAGTGTTTTGACTGGCTGCATCATGACTTGGTCTGGAAACACTAATCCTTTTGAATGGCCCAGTACCTCCCCCCTCCTGCCCCCCACCATTGAGCACATCTACATGAACCGCTGACTTAAGAAAGCAGCATCCATCATCAGAGATCCTTACCACCAGGGCCACGCACTTATTTTGCTGCTGCCATCAGGTAGAAGGTACAAGAGCCTCGGGACTCGCACCACCATGTTCAAGAGCAGCTACTACCTCTCAAACATCAAGTTTTTTAACAAAAAGGGTTAACTACACTCACTTGCCCATCCATTGAAATGTTCCCACAACCAATGATCTCACTTCAAGGACTCTTTATCTTCTTATTTCATGTTTTCATTATTTATTGCTATTCATTTATATTTGCATTTGCACAGTTTGTTCTCTTCTGCACTCTGGTTGATCTTTCATTGATCCTGTTATAGTTACTACTCTGTAGATTGAAAGGTTAAGTTAAAGTGGATGCAGAGGAGATATATGTAATAGTGGGAGAGTCTAGGACCAGAGGGCACAGGCTCAGAATAAAATAATGTCTCTTCTGAACAGAGAGGGGTTTCTTTCGACAGAGGGTGGTGAATCTGTGGAATTCATTGCCCAAGTCATACACTGGGTATGTTTAAAGTGGAGGTTGAAAGGTTCTTGATTAGTAAGGGTGTCAGACATTATAGGGAGAAAGCAGGAGAATGGGATTGAGAGGGAAAATAAATCAGCCATGATAGAATGGTGGAGAAAACTTGATAGGCCAAAAGACCCAATTCTTCTCTTATGTCTTAAAGTCTTATCTCAGAAGCCATTTTTGACTCAATCTGATTAAATCTATAACCTTCACATGGGTCACACCTTGTCGCGGTATGGAGGCTTGCATGCCTCAATGACACGGAGAGCTATGTTCAGTGGAGTCAGGGCTGTATGCTTTGGCTCTTGGTATTGTCACTTGTGCCAAACAGGTCAAAGGTTAGAGGCCAGACTAGGAGTGATCCACTGGTCGAGGGTTCAGCTCAGGGCTAACAATCCTGATTGGTCAAACAAAATTGTTATGGAAACAGCAATGAAGTATCCTTCTACATCCGAGTGCGCCGGTATTCCGGAGTCTTCACCCAGGACTTGCATGACTGACAGTAGTGAAAACCAAGAAGAAAACTGTTGACATGATGAAGGAAGCCCTGAAGACCTCCAGAGAAGGAGGACCTTCATCGCTGCCCTAAATGCCAGCGGCATAACAGGCCGTAAGTAAGTGCTTTGATTAAATCTGCGTGATATTAAGAAATGGTTAGGAGCACTTGATACAACAAAACCTATGGGATCAGAACGCATGCCAAGTTGCAATATTGAAGGCCTATACTCAGGAACTGTAATGGAAACCTACCCAGATATATTGTTTTTCATGACGAGCAACAGAAATACAATCTAGCAAATTGCCACTCAATCAACCTACCCTCCATTATCAGCATCAGCGATGTTATCATGCAGCGGTACTCACCAATAATCTGCTCCCTAGCTCCCAGCTTGGATTTTTAGCTCCAATCTCATCTAAATTTTGGTTCAAAATGGACCAAACGGCTGAGTTCTGAAGGCGAGGTGAAAGTCACTGTCTTTGGCATCAAAACACTGTTTCCTTAGGGAACAGTAATCACAATGTGATTGAGTTCACATTGAAATTTAAGAGGGAAAAATAAAATCCAGTTTGTCGGTATTTCAGTGGTATGACGGGGAACTGGACAAGGGTGACTGGAAAGGGACATTTGCAGGAAGGACAGCAGAGCAGCAATGGCTGGAGTTTCTGCGAAAAATGAGGGAAGTACAAGACAGATATATTCCAAATCAGAAGAAATTTTCAAAGGGAAGAAGGACACTATCGTGGCTGACAAGTGAAGTCAGAACCAAAGTAAAAGAAAAAGAGAGGGCATACAAGGAAGCCAAAGCTAGATGGAAGATAAAGGATTGCGGAGCTTTTAAAAACTTGCAGAAGGAAACTAAGAAGGTCATTCGGAAGGAAAAGATGAATTATGAGAGGAAGCTGGCGACTAACATCAAAGAAGATACTAAAAACTTAGAAAGAGTAAAAGAGAGTTGAGGGTAGATGTAGGACCAATACAAAATGATGCTGCAGATATTGTAATGAAAGATGCAGAGATGGCAGAGGAACTGAATGTGTATTTTGCATCAGTCTTCACAGTGGGAGATGTCTACAGTATACCGGATATTCAAGAGTGTCAGGGAAGTGAAGTATGTGCAGTGAAAATTACGACTGAGAAGATGCTCAGGAAGCTTAACGGTCTGAGGGTGGATAAATCTCCTGGACCTGATGCAATGCACCCTCGGGTTCTGAAGGAAGTAGCAGGAGAGATTGCAGAGGCATTAATGATAATCTTTCAAGAATCAATAGATTCTGGCATTGTACCGGATGACTGGAAAATTGCAAATGTTACTCCGCTATTTAAGAAGGGTGGGAGACAGCAGAAAGGAAACTATAGACCCATTAGCCTGACGTCAGTGGTTGGGAAGTTGTTGGAATTGATTGTTAGGGATGAGATTACGGAGTACCTGGAGACACATGACAAGATAGGCCAAAGCTAACATGGTTTCCTGAAAGGAAAATCCTGCCTGACAAACCTACTGCAATTCTTTGAGGAAATTACAAGCAGGGTAGACAAAGGAGATGCAGTAGACGTGGATTTTCAGAAGGCCTTTGACAAGGTGCCGTACATGAGGCTGCTTAGCAAGATAAGAGCCCATGGAATTACAGTGAAGTTACTAGCATGGGTGGAGCATTGGCTGATCAGCAGAAAACAGAGAGTGGGAATAAAGGGATCCTATTCTGTCTGGCTGCCGGTTACCAGTGGAGTTCCACAGGGGTTGGGACCGCTGCTTTATATGATGTATGTCAATGATTTGGACTATGGTATTAATGGATTTGGGGCTAAATTTGCCGATGATACAAAGACAGGTGGAGGAGCGGGTAATGTTGAGAAAACAGAGAGCCTGCAGAGAGACTTAAGATAGTTTAGAGGAATGGGCAAAGAAGTGGCAAATGAAATACAATGTTGGAAAGTGTATGGTCATGCACTTTGGGGGAAGAATTAAATGGGCAGACTATTATTTAGATGGGGAGGGAATTCAAAATGCAGAGATGCAAAGGGATTTGGGAGTCCTTGTGCAAGATACCCTAAAGGTTAAGCTCCAGGTTGAATCGGTGGTGAAGAAGGCGAATACAATGTTGGCATTCATTTCTACAGGTAAAGAATATAAGAGCAGGGATGTGATGTTGAGGCTCTATAAGGAACTTGTGAGACCACACTTGGAGTATTGTGTGCAGTTTAGAGCTCCTTATTTTAGAAAGGATATACTGACATTGGAGAAGGTTCAGAGAAGATTCACGAGAATGATTCCAGGAATGAAAGGGTTACTGAATGAGGAACGTCTGGCAGGTCTTGGGCTGTATTCCCTGGAGTTCAGGAGAATGAGGGGGGAATCTCATAGAAACATTCTGAATGTTAAAAGGCCTGAACGGATTAGATATAGCAAAGTTATTTCCCATGGTAGGGAATTCTAGGACAAGAGGGCATGACTTCAGGATTGAAGGACGTCCTTTTAGAACTGAGATGTGGAGAAATTACTTTAGTCAGAGGGTGCTAAATCTGTGGAATTTGTTGCCATGAGTGGCTGTCGGCTGTGGAGGCCAAGTCATTGGGTGTATTTCAGGCAGAGATAGATAGGTTCTTGATTAACCAGGGCATCAGAGGGTATGGGGTGAAAACAGAGGAGTGGGGATGACCTGAAGAATTGGATCAGCCCATGACTGAATGGCGGAGCAGACTTGATGGGTTGAATGGCCTACTTCTGCTCCTATATCTTATGATCTTAAAACAACATTTGACTGAATGTGGCATCAAGATATTCTGGTAAAAATAAAGACAATGGTGTTAGAGGGTGGAGAACTCCAGTGGCTGGAATCATATCTTGCAGGAAGGAAGATGGTTGTTCAAAGTTCAAAGTAAAATTTATTGTCAGAGTACATACATGTCACCACTTACAACCCCAAGATTCTTTTTCTGACGCATACTTAGCAAATCTATAGAACAGTAACTGTAAACAAGATCAATGGACAACAAACTGTGCAAATGCAGATATAAATAAATAGTGAGCATGAAACAAGAAGAGTCCTTAAATGAGTGTAGTTATTCCCTTTTAAGAGCCTGATGGTTAAGGGGCAGTAACTGTTCCTGAACCTGGTGACGCAAATCGTGAGACCCTCGTACCTTCTACCTGATGGCAGCAGCGAGAAAAAAGCATGGCCTGGGTGTGAGGATCTTGATGATGGATGCTGCTTTTCTTCAGTAACGTTACATGTAGACGTGCTCAATGGTTCGGAGGGCTTTACCTGTGATGTACTAGGTCGAATCCACTACTGTTTGTAGGATTTTCTGCTCAAAGGCATTGGTGTTTCTGTACCAAGCCATAATGCAGCCAGTCAGCACACTTTCCACCACACATCTCTAGAAGTTTGCCTAGATTTTGGATGACATGCCCAATCTCCACAGACTCCTGAGGAAGTAGAGATGCTGTTGTGCTTTCTTTGCAATTAAATTTATCTGATGGGTGCTGGAAAGATCCTCTGAGATAGTGACACCCAGGAATTGAAAGTTAGTGACTCTCTCCACCTCTGATCCTCTGATGATTACTTGCTCATGGACCTTTGGTTTCCCTCTTCTGAAGTCCACAGTCAGTTCCTTGGTCTTATTGACATTGAGTGAAAGGTTGTTGTTATTACACCACTCGGACAAATTTTCAGTCTCCTTTTCATCACCACTTTTGATACAGCCCACAACAGTGGTGTCATCGTGTCATCAGCAAACTTGTATCTGGTTGTGGTTGTCAACAGGCCAATCATCTGTGTCCCTGTGGCAGCCTAAGCACAACTATTTTAAGCTGCTTTACCCTTTCCATCACAAGGACGGTCAAAGGTGGGAACATTCACCAACGATTCAAGTCAAGTCACTTTTTAATTGTCATTTCAACATTAACTGCTGGTACAGTACACAGTAAAAACAAGACGCTTTTCAGGACCATGGAGCTACATGATTGCACAATGTTCAATTTAATTCCCAAATCCATACAAATAAACCAGCCCATGTCTGCATGTCCCAAGACATAAAAAAGAATGCCAGGAAACCAGACATGGTAGGCCACTGGGTCCCTCAAAAACCTGTCCTACCATTCAATATGATCATAACTGATAGAATTCCCCTTAATCTTCAGTTCCTCAATCTTACAAATATTTATTTCTATCTCCACTTTAAGTTCGCATTTATTTATTTATTGGGATACAGCACGGAATAAGTCCCCCTTGAACCACACAATCCAGCAATCCCCTAATTTAATCCTAGCCTAATCACAGGTTAACTTGCATCGAGCAATTAACCTACCAACTGGTATGACTTCAGACTATGGGTAGAAACCAGAGCACCTTAGGAAGCCCGCTCATTCATGGCGAGAATCTACAAGTTCTCACAGGCAGCCTCCACACCTTTCTCAGGCAAGGAATTCCAGAGATTCACTGCCCTCCATAACAAACAGCACATCTTAGTTTTAAATGACCAGCCCCTTATTTTGTCACCATGCCCCCTTGTTGGTGACTCTCCCTTTAGTTTAACAACTAGTTCTCAAAGCATTTCAACATCTCCAGATCTATTCTGTCAAGCCCCTTATTATCTGATATGTTTGAACAGGACAACTTTTAGCTAATGGCCTGATTAGCCACTGTCATGGTAACATTTGCACCATAACAGTGCTAGGCAGATGGAGGAGAAAATCTAACCAGCTGTCCGTGACATTCAATGACCTTACTATTACTGAGACTCTCACAATCAATAGTCCTGAGGTCACAAGTGACCAGTGATTGGGCCGGCCAATATGACAATAGCAGATCGGAGACTGGGTATCCTGCAGCAAGTTACTCACCTCCCGACACCAAAAAGCCTTTTCACCTTTCACAAGGCACAAGTCAGGAGCATGATGAAATACTTTCTTCCTGTCTGGATGACAGCAACACCAACTACTCTCAAGAAGCTCCACTTAAGGCAGCTGAGGGGATTCACACCTCCGTTAATCATCTTCGACACTGACTCATGCTGCGAGACCTCCTTACTGATGAGTCCAAATCCTGAAGCCCCAACCCACTAGCATCTTCACCAGAACAACTGCAATGGTGAGATATACTGCTACCTTTCTATGAGCAATTACAGGTGGGCAGCAAGTGCTCTCACCTTTCCGGGAACGCCCAGATTTTAGATTTTCAGCTGGCTGATAACTGGCTTCGTGGCTGTGGACTCACTTTCATGAACTTCAGTTCTGAATGTCATTTGCTTATTTTTATTGTTTGCATGATTTGTTTTTATTTTCTGCACACTGGGTGTTTGACGACCTTTTTCTCAATGGGTTCTATTGGGTTTCTTTGTATTGTGGCTGTCTGTAAGGAGAAAAATCTCAAGGTTGTATACAGTATTCCAAGATTTCAACTTTTCCTAAGCATGCCTGTAATTTCATATAATCATGTATGTATAGTACATGTAATTGTTCAGAAACTATTGTATAGCTGATTCTTTATTTTATTAGAAGCTTCTCACACCGGTTTTATAGTACTGTAGTGGTATTGGTAGTGTCCTAATTTGTTTTGTATTTTATTTAATACATAATTTGTTACTCATTTTGTCTTTTTCACTACTTCCAATTAATCTGAATCCACTGTACTATGTTTTGGTTACCTTTATAGGAAGGACATGATTATACTGGACAAACTGCGGGGGAGATTTACCAGGATTTGCATGGAATGGAGCCCTCCAGTTACAAGGAGGAACAAGAAAGGTTGGACACAAACAAGAAAAATCTGCAGATGCTGGAAATCCAAGCAACACAAACAAAATGCTGGAGGAACTCAGCAGGCCGGGCAGTATCTGTGGGAAAGAGTAAACAGTCGACGTTTCGGGCCGAGAAGTGATGAAATATCTCGGCTCGAAACTGCAACCGTTCTTTTTTTCCAGAGATGTGCTGAGTTGCTCCAGCATTTTGTGTGTGTTACCAGGAAGGCTGGATTTGGTTTTCTTGAGGTTGAGATGGAGCACGTGAGTGGGGGGCAGGGGGTGCCTGATAGACATGCATACAATTATGTAGGACACAGAGAGAGTGGCGAGCACTTAATGATTCAAAGTACATTTATTATCAAAGTATGTATGACCCTGAGATTCGTCTTTTCACAGACAGCCACGAAACAAAGAAACACCTTAGAACCCGCTCAAGAAAACATCAAACACCCAATGTGCAAAAAGAAATAACAATTCATGCAAGCGGCAAAAAACGAGCGACGAACGCAATATAAAAGACACATTGAAACAGTCTAGGAATGTCCAGTTTAGCTCAGTCCAGTCTAATTTAACTCCATGTCGCTTGTTGACGGCAGGCTGCAAAGCCAGTACAGATCAAAATCGCACAAAATAGCAATAAAAGAAGTAAACAGAAACCAGACACACATACAACATGAACTGCAATCCACAAACCATACAGAATGTGGTGGGAATCTGGAACACGCAGCCTGACTGGGTGGTGAGAGCAACGTTTAACAAGTATCTACACGTAGTGTATGTCTAAAGTCGTCTGCTGCTGTAGCCAATCCACTTCAAGGCTCGATGTGTTGTGTGTTCAGTGACGTTCTTCTGCACACTAATGTTGTTATTTGAGTTACTGTCACTTTCCTGTCAGCTGGAACCGGTCTGGCCATTCTCAAAGTTCAAAGTAAATTTATTATCAAAGTACATATATGTCACCCTATACAACCCTGAGATTCGCTTTCTTGTGGACATGCTCAGTAAATCCAAGATCCATAAACGAATCAATGGAAGACTGCACCCAACATGGCAAGCAAACACCCAGATGTGTAAAAGACAACAAACTGTGCAAATACAAAAGAAAAAATAAGCAATAAGAAAAAAAATAAATAAGCAATAAATATTGAGAGTGTGAGATGAAGAGTCCATGAAAGTGAGTCCAGAGGTTGTGGAAACAGTTCAGTGATGAGGTAAATGAAGTTGAGTGAAGTTATCCCCACTGGTTCAAGGGCCTGATAGTTGAGGGGTAATAACTGTTCCTGAACCTGGTGGTGAGAGTCCTAAGGCTCCTGTACCTTCTTCTCTCACCTCTCTCATTAACAAGGCATTTTCACCTACAGAACTGCTGTTCATGGGATCTTTTCTGTTTTTCGCACTATCCTCTGTAAGCTGAGACTGTTGTGCATGAAAATTCCAGAAGATCAGCTGTCTCTGAGCCACTTAAACCACCCTGTCTGACACCAACAATCACTCCATGGTCAAAGTCACTTAGATCACATTTCTTCCCCAATCTGATGTTTGGTCGGAACAACTGAACCTCTTGGCCGTGTCTGCATGCTTTTATGCCACATCATTACCTGATTAGATATTTGCATTAATGAGTAGGTGTACCTAAAAGAGTGGCTACTGAGTGTCGAGGACACCTTGAATAGCTAAAGACTATGGATAAAGCACTGGCAAAAGGGATTACTATGGACAGATACCAGATGGACATGGTTGGTCTAAAGATTCTGTTTCTGAGATACAGAGTCATGGAGAGGTACAGCACAGAAACAAGACCTTCAGCCCATCCAGTCTGTGACAAACCATTTAAACTGCCTTCTCCCATCGACCTTCACTGGAACTACAGCCCTCCGAACCCCTACAAACCATGCACCTATCTAAACTTCACTTAAATGACATCGAGCTCGCATGCACCACTTGCGCTGGCAGCTCGTTCCACGCTCTCGTGACCCTCTGAGCAAAGAAGTTTCCCCTTAAACTTTTCACCTTTCACCGTTAACCCATGACCTCTGATTGAAGTCCCACCCAACCTCAGAGGAAAAAGCCAGCTTGTATTTATCTATACCCCTCTAAATTTTTTATACCTCTATCAAATTTCCTCTCAAGCATCTACATTATAAGGAATAAAATCCTAACCTATTCAATCTTTCCTTATAACTCAGGTCTTCTAGGCCCAGCAATATCCTTGTAAATTTTCTCTGTACTCTTTCAACCTTATGTGCAAATGTTCCAAAAGTAATGAGAAAATGATTAAATAAGAAAATCACGTTTCTAACATCCAATATTCACTGGGATGTGCTGCAATTCTGCTGATTCATTGATGCATTTGCCTATGAGGTCAGTAAATGTCATAAATCAACTTATTATATTGATCCAACTCCTGACTATTGTGAACATGTGCAAATAAAATCAAAGCAAAATTGGTGGGTTGGTGACATATAATGGAAATTACAAACAAGAGGACCATAACCTTTGGAAGCTTGTGTGCCTCAACGACCCAGAGAGCTTTGTTGGCTGGAGTCAGGGTTTTATGCTTTGCCTCTTGGTAGGGTCACCCAAGCCAAACAGGTCAAAGAGTAGAGGCTAGTATAAGAGTGGACCACCATACCTCCAGGAGTTCAGCTCAGGGCTAACAACCCTCACTGGTAAAACAAAATTGTTAAGGAAACAGCAATGAACAAACCGTCTATATCTGAGTGTGATAGTCTTCCTGAGACTCCACCCAGGGTTAATATAAAACAACCGGGACTTGATTGACTGTCAGTAGTGAAAACCGAGAGGAAGCTACTGACATGAAGAAGGAAGCCCTCAGAACCGCCGGAGATGGAAGACCTTCATTGCTGCCTTAATCGCCAGCGATGTAAATTGGCAGTAAGTAACTAAAACTTGACACAGTTTACACTTTCAGGTCTAATTAATTACTGAACTGCGCAACCAATCAGAAATAGAACAAGCAAAAAGAAATTCATAAATATTAATAACTTGTAACTCAAGTCCGCAGAATTTCAAAAACCTGATTTCAAGTAATCCAATACTGAAATCAAGATTAGAACCAGGCATTTAATTACAGTGTGCACCTTGTTCTGTTTACACATAGTTTAAAATTAATTGTGCTAGGCCATGAAGCAATAATCAAATATTAATGGCAATGTTTTATATTAAGTTCCGCCACAAATAAATCTTGTATTATTTATCTTCCTTTATCGAGAGATTAGGTTCGAATGTGCATGGCAGCAAAATTTAGTTGATATATTGTGAAATAATTAGTTGCCACCTTTAACTTGTACACAATAATTTTTGAATTTAAGACCATATTCAAAAAGAACCTGAGGTAACTAGATTGTGTTGCCCAGTCTTTTTTCACTTTCTTCCTGACATCAACGTTTGCTCGATGAAGGTCACAGTTCAGCTGGGAGGGTGGGAGAACAAACACACTACATTCAAAAACAGTAACCAATCTAAAGGTTTGGTAACCTTGCTCTTTGCATTTCAATATCAATTTGTTCAGATCACAAAGTGGTTAATATTTCTTTAAGGCTTTCTTCACATACTCATCTGAAGACTCTTCTTGCAAATATATACCATTTTCTGGCAACAGAAATGTAATCTTGCTTGAGAGGCAACACTATTGGGCAACCTTACCGGCCATTTTCCTTGAGGACATCCATTTCCCAGACACAAAAATCAGAAGATCTATGCAAAAAGCCATATCTCTACCGCCCTGGGATATCTGGGGCCTCATTGGCAGGGTACTGGAAGTCAGAACCATGCTGCAGGATAATGGTGAGGTCCAAGAGCTGACAGACAGGTTTGTCCCCGATTTTATATTTATTCTTTGATTGTTTCTATCAGTGTTTTTACATCCTTTCCAACTGCACGATCTGTGGGAGCACTAGTAAAGACTTAGGAATCAGAAAATGTACCTAACCTATTTTTTTTTTCAAAATTTCCCTTAAAATTTTGTTTATGTAAGGAATCAGGACACTCTGATGGTGACGGTGATCTGTATCTCTAAATAAAATAAAACTTTCTTTAAAAACGGCATAATGAAAATATTTCTCTATTTCCCCACACAATCTGCATATTAAAATGCTTTGCTTACCACAGACAGAACCACGGACTAATCTTCGTAAATGTGGTCTGTTAGGGAGGTAGCGATATTTACATCCAAAAATGCTTAAATTGGAAGTATGGTCACCAAAGAATCGAAAGTGCCGGTACGTCTCCCCACAGCGGTAGCAAAAGTTAGTGTTGCATTGTGAACAATTCATGTGATCGCAGCCTTCTGTCCTCTGGATATGAATCTTTAATTGTAAGGGGAACAAAAAGTATGTTATTTTAAAAATAAAGAATTTTAGCAGAGGTACAACTCAAGAGTTTTATTTTTCAAATGGTAAACATTAAATAAATCACAGACTCCATATTTTTAAAAGTATATTTCAGAGAATTATTTTTGTTTATTTGTTGTGCAAGTTATTTATAATTCATGTTAATGTAATTCATGTTTGCAATGTACTGTGCTATTGCTGCTGAAACCTAATTTTCATGGCATTTTTATCACACATATGCATGCCCATGACAATAAACTTGAACTTGAAAATTTTAAGGCTATAAATACACAGCATTTAATCATGTTCTTCTCCAGTTTGGTGAGTTCATTAAAATGAATAGATGTGGTGGGGCACCTTCTACTGAATTTCATATTTACAAATAAAGCACTCATTTAGATCATTTAAATTATTTAATCACCAGGAGGGAAAACTAAATCTCCTGTTACAATTGGAAAGCTTTATAAAATATCTTCTTATAAATGTTTTAATTTAACCAAAATTATTAATCTAACTAAGGATACTAATAAGGAGCATTTTACTAATGTGGATGAAAATAAATTCAAAAAAATTTGCACTTTTAATCAAAGTGAGAATGTTTATTTAAAATAATTTATTAACTATTTTATACTACACCAGTTAACAGTTCTCAATTCCTGCTTAACTAACTTTATTTTATAAGCTCTATAAAATCCTGTAGACAAACACAATTGGTGTAAACTCTGAATGGTGATTGATTCATTCCGGGAACAAGTACAATTTTGGACCCAAACTAGTTTTAACCGATACCAAAAAATATCATCTGAGCCAAACACAATTTACGAAAAGAAAAAAATCCACAATCTTTTGAACTGGTAACACAGGGTTTTGTCATTACAACAAAAAAACTGACTGACTGACCAAGATATCACTGTCCCTTGTCATATAGCAACCAGTTGATACTACATGGAGGAGTGAAGCAAACACTATGCAAGCCACTGCACATTTATTAGTTAATCCAGCAGCATTGGTGCTTGATGTGGGCAAACAATGATACACACGAATCACTGATGACCATTTGAGATTAACTAAGTTATGACTGAAGCCTTAAAATTGGTCCCGATTAAGTGCTCCCTGTCTTTGTGCATATTGATCTGCCATTACTTTTATAATGAGCAGAACATTAACGAACTGTACAGCCAATCATCTGTTGCCAATTGACGATTACATACAAGCTTCTTTCTATTGCAGATGGCAATTCTCCTGGCTCAACTGGTCTACTATAAAAAGCCTTAGATCACAGAGTCATTCACTGACAACTTATTGGAAGGAATTGCAGCCCACAATGAAATAAGAGGTCGATACTTGAGCGACACACACAGACAAAATGCTGGAGGAACTCAGGAAGTCAGGCAATGGCTATGGAGGGGAATAAACAGTCAACATCTCAGGCCAAGAAGAAGATGTGAATAACATGGCACAAGTGAACCACGGTGACGTTCTGCAGGCTACGTACAATACTTCTAAACAGACCACATGTGAATTACTCTTGCTGCAATCTGCAGCACGCAATTTCCCTTTAAGCGATGTACTTTTAAATTGACTTAATGAACTACAGATTTCACGACTTCTAAGGACTTGGCGAACTTAACTCTCATGCAAGCACCTTGATGTGGATAAAGGTACATCGCTATGGATGGAAACAAGGCAGGAGGAGCCCACTCCAAGCCAGGGTGAAACACAAAGAAATGAGACCCCCTTCTAAGTGCGCAGCTGCTGAAGGATGAAATTGAGGACCTGAAGTTAAAACAAGCGACGTAGGGGACAGCAGGGCTTCACTTCCAGATGAGTTCAATGCCTTTTATGACCATTATTACTGGCAAAACATGGAGCAACCATCACAAACTCCCACATCCCCTGACGACACTGTGATTTCAGCCTCTGAAGGCAAGATGCGAGCATCCTTCAGGAGGGTGAACCTACAGAAAGCTTGCAGCTCAGATGGAATACCTGGCCAAGTACTAAAGATCTGTTCTGATCAACTGCCTGGAGTGTTCACTGAGAGCTTTAACTTTTTGCTTCAGCAGTCTGAGGTACCCACCAGCATCAACAGGCTTCAATTATACCAGTGCCAAAGAATAATATGGTAACTTGCCTCAACGACTTTCATTCAGAAGCACTTACACCCACTGTGAAGAAGTGCTTTGAGAGGCTGGTGATGAAACATAGCAATTTGCCTAACCAGGTCCACAGCAGATGCCATCTCTTTGGTTCTTCGTTCAACCATGGAGCATCTGGACAGCAAATATGCATATATCAGGATGCTCCTTATCAACTACAGCTTGGCATTCCCTCAAAACTAATCAATAAGCTTCAGGACCTTGGCCTCAGTACCTGCTTGTAGAATTGGATCCTCAATTTCCTCACTTGTAGACCCCAGTCAGTTTGGATTGGCAACAACATCTCCTTCACAATCTCTATCAACAAAGGTGCACCACAAGGCTGTGTGCTTAGGCCCCTGCTCCACTCACTTTACAGTTATGACTGTGTGGCCAAGCAGAGCTCCAATGCCACATTCAGATTTCCTGATGACGCCACTGTCACAGGATGAATCAAAGGCAATGGCGAAGCAGCATATTGGAGGAGATTGAAAATCTGGCTGAGTGGTGCCACCTCTCACTCAGTGCCGGCAAGACCAGGGAGCTGATGACTGACTTCAGGAGGTCATGAGTCAGGTCTTCATTGGGAGGTCAGAGGTGGAGAGAATCAGCAACATTAAATTCATTATCATTTCAGAGGACATGCCCGGAACCCAGCAAGTAAGTGCAATTACGAAGAAAGCACATCAGTCCCTCTACCTCCTTAGGAGTTTGTGAAGATTCGACGTGCTGTCTAAGACTTTGAAAGATTTCTAAAGATATGTGGTGGAGGGTTTATAGACTGGCTGCATCACAGCCTGGTATGGAAGCACCAACACCCTAGAATGAAAATCCTTCTAAAAGTAGGGGTATACAGTCCAGTCCATCATGGGTAAAACCCTCCCAATCACTGAGCACATCCACACGGACTGTTGTTTCAGGAAAGCAGCATCCATCATCAGGGACCACGGCCACTCAGGTCATGCTCTCTTCTCACTGCTGCCATCAGGAAGAAGATACAGGAATCTCAGGTTGCACTCCACCAGGTTCAGGAATAATTATCACCCCTCAACCATTAGGCTCTTGAACCAGAAGGGATAATTTCACTCATCCCATCACCCAACCTATGGACTCCTTCAAGGACTCTTCAGCTCATGTTCTTGATATTTATTACTTTTTTTTTTGTATTTGCAGTTTGTTGTCTTTTGCACACTGGTAGCCCACTCTATTGGAACAGTCCTTCATTATGATGATTGAATTTATTGAGTATGCCCACGAAATAAATCACAGGGTTGTATACAGTGACATATTTGTACTTTGACAATAAGTTTACTTCTAACTTTGAAGACCCTTCATCAGGACTGGAAAGCACCACCTTCTTATTCTGGCTTATGCCTCCTTCCTTTCAAGTTCTGATGAAGGATCTTAGTCCAAAACATTATCTGTTTATTCCCATCCAAAGATGCTGTCTGGCTTGCTGAGTTCCTCCAGCACTTTGTATGCATTGCTCAAGACTTACAGCATTTGACAAATTTCTTGTGTTTCAAACCCCGGTACTGCAGCAAAAGAGTTCCTGACATTTGATAAACACAAGAGATTCTGCAGATGCTGAAATCCAGGGTGACACACACAAAGATGCAGAACATGCAGCATCTATGGAGGGGAACCTTCATCAGAGGACAGAAAAATGTGGTGGGGGAGGAAAAGGAGTATAAGTTGAGAAGTGTTAGCTGGAAAAGATAAAGGGCTGAAGAAGAAGCAGGAATCTCATAGGAGAGGAGAGTGGACCATGGGAGAAAGGGAAGGGGGAGGAGGCTGGTGTCGAGAAGTGAAAGGGTAAGAGAGCCAGAATGGGGAATGGGAAATAGGAGACCGGGGAGGGGGATAAACTACCAGTGGTTAGAGAAATGCCTGTTCATGTCATCAGGTTGGAGGCCATACAGATGTTGCTTCTCAACCTGAGATGGCCTCATCACGGCAGTAGACGAGGCCATGGGCTAACATGCTGAAATGGGATTGGGGAGTGAAATTAAAATGTGTGGTATTTTAACTTGACATTTGACATGTAATTAAACTTGAATGTATGCACATAACAACAGCAAGATGTAGTTCCCCGTAAGAGAACAAAAACACCCCCATGTCCAATTGTAAATATTAAACTCAAAACAGCTGATCTTGCTATGTGAACCACCTATCCATAGGGTTTAGTGATCTACATGTAGCAACTCCTGACACCATTAAATGGATCCCAGACCTCAGTCTACAGTAGCAATCTGCAGTTTCAATGCTTTGTGTGAGGGAGGAGTTGCGGATTAGGGGTCTGATATCCTTGTTGATGCCTTGTTGCGTGGGCGACCTGTTAATTTTTTGTGTGTGAGAGAGGGGGTTTGGGGTTTGATGCTATTGTCACTATTCTTTTCTCTGCAAGGGAGGGGGTTGGGGCTTGATTTTTTTGTGAGGGAGGTTTTTGTTGGGGGTTTGGGTTTTTGATGTTCTAACTGCTGTTTCTCGGGTGGGCAATCTGTTAGTTGTTGTGCGAGGGAGGGCACGGGGGCCTGGCGTTTCATATTCTGGCTGTTGTTTTTCCCTGTGGGTGATCTGTCAGTTTTCTGTGCAATGGAGGGGTTGGGGAGTTTGGCTTTGTGAGTTTAGTTTCTTTTTTTCTTTTTCATGCAGTGGGGGGTGCAGGATTGGTCTTTTCTTTCAACAACCCCCATGATCTTTCTGTGTTTCATGGCTATCTGGAGAAGTAAATATCAGAATTGTATCGTACATGCATACCTTGACAATAAAATGTATCTTGTAAGAAGCACAGCACAGATTATGGGAGGCTCCGTTAAAGAGCAATATGCGAGATGAAAATACACATGTTCTCTGTGCTGAAGTTAGAAAGCGTGAATGATTAAACATGTCTGAACCCACCTTGCACTTTGGGCATTTCTGAGCATTTCTTTGTCCATGCTCAATCTCACTGGCCCAGTGGCGTAACAGCTTATCACCTTTTCTGTATTCTTTGCAGTTTAAACCTTCATGCCAAGGAGAGTGACACTTAAAGCACCAAACAAATTGGCACATGGAACACTGAATCTGTAGAATCAAAGAACGGGAAAAAATAAAATTAGTGCATTCACACTCTGATGAACGGGAAGGGAAATTCTTCAGAAGTCTGCAAAAGAAGAGCCAGATCTAAAAGTAGAACACTTTAGATAAACATGCATCTGCTCAGTTAAAAATATCGTGCTCCCAGCAGCCTGCGACTAAATCTGCCTTGACGAAGTCTACAGGAAGGGACTATGTGGTCAGCACCATATAAACATGTGATGTTTTCTTTGGAAATGTTCTTATTAGAACAGGGAAAACTACTTTTTTTTAAATTGAGATACAGCGGGGAATAGGTCATTCTGACCCTTCAAGCTGTGCTGCCCAGCAATCCCTCAATTTAGTTCTAGCTTAATCATGGGGCAATTTACAATTAACTTACCAACTGTTATGTCTTTGGACTGTGGGTGGAAAATGGAGCACCTGGAGGAAACCCAAGTGGTCAAGTGTGAACGGGAACTGAACCCAGGTCACTGGGTTGTGCAAGTCATTACACTACTGTGCCACCCATCTACGGAGCATTTGTCAGCAATATTAAAGCTGTCTTAAAGGGTGACACTGGGAGCTTGCTTCCAAACACTAAGATTTCAGAATGAAGCGGCAGGAAGGGGAGGACAATGGGTGAACATCAGTATAAAGTCAACGGTAGAAAGTTGGCACAGGCAGTCCGTGAAATGCACTTGTGGAGTTGAGGGCTGAGAGATCTGTCAGCAGCTGAAAAAACGGTTATAAAGGCAAATGAAGGAAACAAGAAACTGGGAATAGGTGAGTCAGTTGAGTAAGTGATTCCAGAAGCAGCATCACTTCAGGCTTTGTTTCAGCAAGCAAGCGGTTATGGTGATGTACAACCTAGTAGAGAGAGAGATATGGACCTATCACCACAGAGGGGTGGCCCAGTCAGCACAAAACCCAATTTTGATTCCTTCCTCTGATATTGCTATTTGTTTTTCCTTTTCATGTGAAACAGTGTGAAGGACTGTTCAAATTTTACAGTTTTGCTATATTTCCAAATATAAAAAGATTTTAAAAAAGCATAGTAAGTAGGTATACTTCAATGGCCTTGAAATCTAGAACAGGAAGGGGTTCCTATCCATTAATTTACCACTGACCAGTTACGAACAGCATACCATCTAGAGTAATACAGTTTGAGCACTTCTAATCCGAAAAACCTCTGAAATCCAAAAGTTTTTTTGAGCACTGACATGACGTCACAAATGGAAAATTCCACAGGGCGCCAGGAAGGTTCCCAGGCGATGTACAAGTCTTTGTGCACCCCAGACAGTCCTGTGACCTCACATACGTAATGAACAGAAGTTAATGAAAAATAAAAAAAACACTGCATAAAGCAAAAATGAAGATCTTGATTGCGTATTGAAAGAGTGGATTTGTCAGCGTCGGAGTGAACATATTCTGCTTAACAGTATGCTGATCATGAAACAAGCAAAGATCTATCACAATGAATGGAAAATTGAAGCTACTTGTGAATATTCAGCAGGCTGGTTGCAGAAATTTAAGAAAAGGCAGGACTTTAAATTATTAAAGCTTGTGCTGATCACAAAGCAGCAGAGAAATTCATTGATGGGTTTGCCAAGATAATTGTTGGTGAACATCTAACAACAGAACAAGTCTACAATGCTAGTTGTTCATATACCTTACATAAATCTAAAAACAACAAAATACAAATACAGTGTACTGTAAACTTTTAATCAAAACATGACCTTGTAGGCGAAGCTGAAAGCTTGCCGTTGTTTATTGCTGTTTAACAGCTGATTCAGGTACTCTCAACCAGGCTACTGTGTTGTTTTTGTTACCTAACGCATATTATATTTTCATTATATTAATGCTACATAGTAATTTTTACCGTACATAAGTGTGATGATCAAGTGTAAGACAATGACTGCTTATCAGTAGCACATAAACTCAGAGTTGGAAATCTATGGCGCAAAAATAGAAATAACAAAGTAATGAGGTGGTATTCATGGGTTCAATGGTCATTCAGAAATCAGATGGCAGAGGGGAAGAAACTGATCCTGAATCAGTGAACGATCGCCATCAGGCTTCTGTATCTCCTCCCTTAATGGTAGTAATGAAAACAAGGCACGACGTAGTGATGTGGGTCCTTAATGATGGATGCCGCCTTTTCGAGGCATCACTTTTTGAAGATGTCCTGGATACTATCCAAAATACCACTGCCTCCTGTATCCAAACTTCACTATCAAGGAGGAGGGCAACGGACAGCTGAGTGCTGAAGACACGCAGATTCGCGCTGCTGATTCAGCTATAGATAAACTTGCAATCCTGTGTAAACTGGTAACGTGGCACTCAGTCAAGAGTCACTTACCCAAGTAGCTCAAATGCTACTTTAAAATAGTCCTTCTGTCCACATTGCACTCACGAAATGGCTCAGGCCATCCTCTGCAATGTTGTCTTCTTTACTCCCTCAAATAAACAAATTGCCTGCCTGCCCTAGAACAAGATCTGTCTATAAACAACATCACTGCATTGCTATTGCTTCACTGACCCAAGAGGCACATTAGGATCATTACAAAATGTCTCAAGCACATTGATCAAATTCCTATTTCTTTCTCTTTCTGTATTTCCACAGTTTGTTGTCTTTTGCACATTGGTTGTTGTCTGTCTTTGTTATTTGCTCTCTTTTTTCCAAATGATTCTACCATTTCTTTTTATTTACTGTGAAAGCCCACAAGAAAATTAATCTCAGGGAAGTATATGCTGACATAGACCAGCACAGCACAAGAACAATGTTGTGCCAAACCAGCTGAAAAGCAAATCAAAAACACCCAAACACTAAACCCTCCTACCCACACCATGTCCATATCCCTCCATCTTCCTCACATCCACGTGCCTATCCAAACATCTCTTGAAAGCCTCTAACGTATTTGCCTCTACCACCATACCAGACAGCGCATTCCAGGCATCCACCACTCTGAGTAAAAAACTTACCCCTCACATCCTCCTTGAATATATATGTACTTTGATAATAAATTTACTTAGAAATGTGAGGGAGAAAAAAACAATAAATTCAAACTCTTATTGCATGCAGCTCACTTCCCCATGCCACGCTTTACTACAATTCTGTTCTAAGTAATATTTCGGACAAGTACTTTAACCACACACAGCAGGAATTTACATATAATCACTAAATTAACGCTATGAGAATTTGACAGAATGCTACTCACTTTGAACTTGCTCTCTGACTTTGTAGGGGTTGGAATGTTGCTCTTCCGTCTATAAGTTGTAAAATGCTTGCATTGAGGACAGGGCTTTGTGCTGGAATCCACCCTGCTCAGCTCTAGGAAGTAACTGTACTTGACAATGTCATCACGAGGCAAATTGGAGATGACAGTGCTTTCATCCATATATTTGCTGCATTCAGTAATAGGGCATTTTATCTCTGCTCTTCCCAGCTGTACCTGCATTCATGGAAGACATGGTTTGGAAAAGTTAGGTACGTAGCGTTCATAACGAGTCAAAACTGCAGTCCACTCACCTGGCTTTCTTTTTGCAATAGCACATATGTGGTTAGGATTGACAACTTGAGTAAAGGCAGGTGGAATGAAACCTGCAACTGTTCAACTGTACCCAGTTCAATTCAATCACCTGCCCAGGTACATCATTGGTAAGTCTATCAATGGTAACTGTGACTTGACACCTTTTTTGTGCACTTGTTAGAATTAACTAAAGATGAGCAGGTTAAGGTGTGAACGCCAGGCTCCTCATCACAGAAAAGATAATAACGTTAAAACATTATTATCAACCGAAGAGGTTTTGCAGGTGTTGGAAACCTAGTGCAATGCACACAAAACGTTGGAGGAAATTTGCATTGTGGACAGGGTCCTCAAGACACTAGTCAGGCCGCAATTGGAATATTGTCAACAGTTCTGGGCCCCATTTCTCAGAAAGGATGTGTTGTCATTGGAGAGAGTCCACAGGAGGTTCACGAGGATGATTCTGGAAATGAAGGGTTAACATATGAGGAGCATTTGGCAGCTTTGGGCCTGTACTCGCTGGAATTTAGAAGAATGCGGGGGGATCTCATTGAAACCTTCCAAATGTTGAAAGGACTAGATAAGGTGGATGTGGAGAAGATGATTCCTATGGTGGGTGTGCCCCGAACTAGAGGGCACAGCCTCAAAATTGATGACAACCCTTTAGAACAGAGGTAAGGAGGAATTCTTTTTTAGCTGGAGAGTAGTGAATCTGTGGAATGCTCTGCCACCAACAGCTGTGGAGGCCAAGACCAGGGGTATATTTAAAGCGGAAATTGATACGTTTCCTGATTGGTCAGAGCAATCAAATATTGCGGCGAGAAGGGAGGTGTCTGGGGTTGTGTGGGATCCGGGATCAGGCATGATGGAATGGCTGGGCAGACTCAATGGGCTAATTCTGCTTCTACCTCTTATGATCTTAACTCAGTGGGTCAGACAGCAATTATTGAAATGAATACACAGTTGAAGTTTCGGGCCAAGACCCTTCATCAGGACTGGAAAGGAACGAGAAAGAACAGAATAAGAAGCAGCTTATACTCCTTCCTGTCTCCCAGATTCTGCCTTCTCCCCTCCCCCAACTTCCTTTCCAGTCCTGAAGTGTCATGACCCAAAACACCAACTTTATATTCATTTCCATAGATGCTGCCTGACATGCTGAGTTCCTGCAGCATTTTGTGTGTTGTAAGCAACTATGATAATGTCTTTTGTGAGGAAAAGATAAAAACTGCTTCTCTTGTTCAGTGTTCGTCATTAACAGTTCCTCTTTTCCTTGAAAGGTGAAGGCAAAAATACAGAATCAATGCAGTGAATACTGAATGTACATGTTAAAATACTCAACATCTTAATGTCAAACATCAGAAATACTTCCTTTATTTAAAATCATTTGAGAGTTTTATTAAAATTCTGGAGCACAGAAATAAACTAAGGAAAATCCTCAGGGGCAAAAAGCTTATTATGTGCCTCAGCAGCTTGAACTCTCTTTCCCAGTGCAGTAAATGTTTACAAGCAAAAATATTTCTTTCAGACGGGGAATGACCTCATCATTATTCCACAAGAAACCAAAATTAATTTTTGAAATTTTTCAGAAAATAATTTTTTGAACTTGGTCCTTTCTCTTGCCTAACCTTTCCAAGCTCATTCAAAACTGCTTAAGCACAAATGAAACAAATACTTCTGTCAATAACACACACACACAAAATACTGGAGGAACCCAATAGCATCTATATAAAAGAGTAAACGGTTGATGTTCTGGGCCGAGACCCTTCATCAGAACTGGTAAGGAAGAGGGAAGAAGTAAGAATGTGAAGGAATGATCATGTTAAACTATTGCCAAAATATATTTGAGTGTTTTTAAGGAAAACAATCATTGTTTATGGTTACAAACAGGCTGGGAGAGGATCTGTGAAAGTAGAAGGATAAAGATCAAATTAAATAGATCGCCTTCTTCTATACTTAAATTGAGAAATCAATTTAAATACTTTAACAATAAATTAAGTTTTGAAACTTTCAATTATTTAACTTAATTAACTTCCGGATTGACATTTTTCGTGGAGGGAGAAGGCACAACTGAGGTCCTAAATAAGTAGATAACATCAAACTTTATTGAGAAGGTGCTGATGTAATCTCAGAAAGATGTAGTTGAAATGATGAATGCGTTAAAAATGATTGAGAAGATATTACTAGTTCACTTAAATTTGTTAAATCACTTGATGCTTACTTGAACTTTTCTCACAATATTCTTTAAATGGTCAATGGACTTGCAAAGAAACTGTAGTGATCTATTTACCATAAAGCCAGGATCTCTTGGTGACCAGACATTTCCCATTCCCACACTGACACGTCTGTCCACAACCTCCTCTATTCCCAAGTTAACACTGGATGCAAATTAGAGGAACAATACCTCATTTCCCATCTTTGTATCTCCAACCTGATGGCAGCAATTTAAATTTCTCTAACTTACATCAACCATTCCCCTCGGTTACGCTCCGCACACTGTTCTGCTTTATCCCTCGGACTCCGGAGCGCCCTAAGGTGAACTCGATGCGGACCAGCTCGATGGATACAATTAAATATTCATGTTTCAGCCTGCTGCAGCTGAGAATCACAACTGCATCCAAGGCCTGTACATTTAATAAAGATGTTTCAATGTGAGTGAACAATCTATCACCGTGTAAAACTAACGGAAATAAAGCTGATTGTGGCCATACTTCTTGTTGGAAATGTAGCTGCTGCTTGGGGCTACAAGTGAGTTTAAAAAACGAGGTTTTTGACTCCCAGTACCGACTACATTGCTGGCAAACGCACAGTCTCTGATAAATAAGATTGATTATCTCAGAGCGAGGGTGCATTAGGGCAGTGTGTGTCCTCTGCCGGAATCCTGGTTAACTCTTTCCATACCGGAAGCAGTGATTCAGCTTGATGGGTTCACTATACAGTGTCAGGATAGGACTACCCAGTTTCTCTAAAGCAGAGGCAGAGGTGTTTGCCTCATGATCAACAGCTCTTGGAGCACAAATGCATCAGGGTTGTCCCACTTCTGCTCACCAGAACTGGAAGATCTCGCAACGAAGTGCTGTCCATTTTGCTTGCCGTGGGGGATTTCAGCGATCAATTTGGCAGAAGTGTACATTCCACCTCAAGCCAATGTCCAACAGGCTCCAGGTAATCTGAGCAATGAGATCAACATGCACAAAATAGCACACCTTCACCATCATTTTGGGGGATTTTAATCAGGCCAGCTTGAACAAGTCACTAAATAATTACCATCAACAAATCACTTGTGGTACCAGAGGAATCAGCACACTGGACCACTGTTACACCACCATCAGGAGTGCCTACCGTGCTATTCCACACCCTCACTTCGGGATGCCTGATCACCTGGCTGTACTTTTACTCCGAGTATAGGCAGAGACTGAAGACTGCAGCACCAGTAGTGAGGACCAGGAAGGTATGGACAAGGGAACCCAGGAGTGCTTACAGGACTGCTTTGAATCGGACTGGACTGTATTCAGGGAATCATCTTCGAATCTGGATGAGCTTGTCGCGATTGTTACTGACTTCATTAAAACCCGTGTGGATGAGCGTGTGCCTATGAGAGCTTGCTGTACATTCCCAAACCAAAAGCCATTGATGAACCAGGAGGTTCGCTGTCTGCTGAGGGCGAGATCTGTGGCATTTCAGTCTGGCGATCCAGGCCTATACAAGAAAACCAGGATAGACTTGTGGAGAGCTAGTTCAAGAGTGAAGAAACAATTTCGAGCAAGGTTGGAGATGACATCGGATACACGTCAACTCTAGCAGGGTTCGTAGGACATTATTTCCTACAGAGCCAAACCCAATATGGCAGAGATGCTTGACTGTCAGACGAGCTCAACGCCTTGTATACCCGATTTGAAAGGAAGACTATAACTACAGCTGTGAAGATCCTTGCTGCACCCAGTGACTCTGTGATCTCTGTTTCGGAGGCTGATGTCAGGCTGTCTATCAGGAGGGTGAACCCTCGCAAGGCGGCAGGCCCCAATGGAATACTTGGTAAGGCTCTGAAAACTTGTGCCAATCAACTGGTGGGTGTATTCAAGGCCACTTTCTACTCCTCACTGCTATAGTCAGAAGTTCCCACCTGCTTCAAAAGGGCAATGATTATACTCGTGCCCAAGAAGAGTAGTGTGAGCTGCCTTAACGACCATCATCAAGTAGCACTCACATCTGTGGTGATGAAATGCTTTGAGAGGTTGGTCTTGGCCAAAATCAACTCCAGTCTCAGACACATTTGCAATTCGCATATCGCCACAATAGGTCTACGAGAAATGGCTCTTCACACGGTCCTAGACAATACACACACCTATGTCAGGATGCTGTTCATTTACTGTAGCTCAGCGCCTAACACCATCATTCCCACAGTCCTGATCAAAAAGCTGCAGAACTCCCTCTGCAACTGGATCCTTGACTTCCGAACTGGCAGACCACAATCTGTACGGAGTGGTGATAACACCTCCTCTTCACTGACGAACAACACGGGCGCACCTCAGGGGTGTGTGCTTAGCCCACTGCTCTACTCTCTCCATACCCATGACTGTGTGGCTAGTTGTAGCTCAGATACCATTTATAAATTTGCTGGTGATACAACCATTTTGGCAGAAACTCAGATGGAGATGAGATGGTATACAAGAGCAAGTTATACCAGCTAGTTGAGTGATGTCACAGCAACAATCTTTTACTCAACCTCAGTAAGACCAAAGAGCTGATTGTAGACTTCAGAAAGGGTAGGATGAGTGATCAGGAACCAATCCTCACAGAAGAATTAGAAGTGGAGACTGGGCAATTTCAAGTTTCTGGGTGTCAAGATCTCTGAGGATGTAACCTGGTCCTAACATATTGATGCAGCTATGAAGAAGGCAAGACAGTGGCTATATTTCATTAGTAGTTTGAGGAGATTTAGTTAGTCACCTAAAACGCTCGAATATTTCTACAGACGTACTGTGGAGAAGCATTCTGACAGGCTGCATCACTGTCTGGTATGGGGGGAGGGCTGCTGCCAGGATCAAAAGAAGCTACAGAAACTTGTAGAATTGGTTAGCTCCATGTGTCCTAGCCACCGTAGTATTCAAGACAGCTCAAGGAGCAGTACCTCAGAAAGGTGGCATCCATCATTAAGGCTTCTCACCATCCAGGACATTCCCTCTTCTCATTGCTACCTTCAGGAAGGAGGTACAGAAGTCTGAAAGCACACTCTCATCGATTCAAAAATGTATGTATTATTTGTTTTCATACTATTGTTAACTTAACTATTTAATATACTTCCTAAAATTGATTTACTTATTTATTTTTTCTATATTATCATGAATTGCATTGTACTGCTGGTGCTAGTCAACATATTTCGTGACATGCCGGTGATATTAAACCCGACTCTGATTCAGATTCCCACACAAGAGAAAAATCTGCAGTCGTTGAAAATCCAAGCAACACACACAAAATGCTGGAGGAACTCAGCAGGACAGACAGAATCTACGGAAAAAGAGTATATTCAAGATGTTTTGGGCCAAGACCCTTCAGCAGGACCCTTTATTCTGACTCCTTAAGCCTTTCTCTTTCCCCTCCCCTGCCCTCAGGATCTGCCCATCATTTACATCTTCCTCCCTCTGTTTCCCCACCCCTTCCCTTTATTTCATGGTCTGCTGTCCTCTCCTATCAGCCCTTTGACTCTTCCACCCATCCTCTCCTAGCTTCCCATATCATTCCCCTTTCTCTCTTTTCTCCACCCGCTTGCCTTCCCTATCTAACCCGGATTCACCCATCATCTGCCAAATTTTACCCCTCACCCTCCACCATCCTTTTGTTCTGGTTTTGCACTTTGTCTTTCCAGTCCTGATGAAGGGTCTCAGCCTCACATGTTGACTGTTGAGTTCCCTCCTGACCCACTGGGTTCCTCCAGCTCTTTGTGCGTTGTTCCAGATTCATATCACCCAAATGATCATGATAGAATGATCAGCTATTAATCAACTCACTTCCATTTAAGAGGTGATTACGAACACAATGATTTTTAATAATTTATCTTAATAAAATAAACTATATCATTCCAACAAATATGTGCTGTTCTTTTAGGGGAGCTGAGAATTAATCTACATTTAAGCATAAAAAGTACTGAGTAAAATGCTGAGATACTTATGTTTTGGTCGATGCAATTAACCAGTAGATGAGGCTAGTTAAATCTAATAGGCCCATTTACCACTTAATCAGCTTTCCTTCAATTTGCAAAATATTAAAATGTCATTGAAAATGCCAGGGAGCAGTACCAACAGTCACCAATTCCCTGATGCTCCGTTCGGTTTCCACAGGGAATATGGCTTCAGACTATACTACAGTAAACAATAACAATGCATTGCATTTCAGGTGAGGGGAAAGTAATCATTCTTGACATCAAGTTAGAATTTGATCAAGTATAAAATCAAGGTGCTCCAAGAAAACTGAAGAGGTTTAAAAATAGGAGGCAGCTCTCAAAAAAATGCTGGATGCACTCAGCAGGTCAAGCAGCATTTATGGAGAGGAATGAACAGTCAACATTTTGGACCGAGACCCTTCATCCTCTCCATGAATGCTGAGATCCATCAACATTTTTCTGTGTGGCTGTGGATTTCCAGCATCTGCAGAATCTCTGGAGTTTAATGGTTCCACTTAATATCAGAGAATGTATAAGTATACCATCTGAAATTCTTACTCTCTGCAGACATCTATGAAACAGAAGAAAACCCCAAAAGAATGAATGACAGTAATGTGGTGACATTCGTTGTTGATTACATTACATTTTACTTCATTTAATGGGACACACAGAAGCATGAAATTATTCAGGAATGACACTATTTGCTGTGTCACATAGTGATCAACTCCTTCAAGCGAGGTGGTTTAACCACTCCTCTTCAACTTTCGATAGTATTGCCACCACTGAACATAACCTTAAACATTCATTCAGCACTGAGGTACCCATGGGTTGTAGAGGTAACTCAAGGAAGCATTGCTTTCAAACTTCATGAAGATATTAAGTGTTGAATTCATGGTTTCTTCAACAGCACCTCCCAAATCTATCGAATGTACTTTTTAGAAGGACAAGGGCAAAAAGTGCTTAAGAAATTCAGTACTTGGCTACAGGTCACACATCATCCAGACTCAGAAAAGCTTTGCCCTTGCTCCACTGTTATTAAGCCAAATTCAGAATCAGAATTAGGTTTATTATCACTGTCATGTGTCGTGGAATTTGTTAACTTAGCAGCAGCAGTTCTATGCAATACATAATATAGAATAAATAAATAAATTACAGTATAAGTATATTGAATAGATTAAAAATTGTGCAAAAACAGAAATAATACATATTTTAAAAAGCGATGTAGTGTTCATGGGTTCAACATCCATTTAGGAATTGAATGGCAGAGGGGAAGAAGCTGTTCCTGAATCGCTGAGTGCGTGCCTTCAGGCTTCTGTACCTCCTACCTGATGGTAACAATGAGAAAAAAGGGCATGGCCTGGGTGCTGGGGGCCCTTAATAATGGACGCGGCCTTTCTGAGACACCGCTCGTTGAAGATGTCCTGGGTCCCAAGATGGAGCTAAATATATTTACGACTCTCTGCAGCTTCTTTTGGTTCTGTGCAGTAGCCCCTCCAAATCAGTGATGTAGCCTGTCAGAATGCTCTCCGTGCTACATCTGTAACAGTTTTTGAGCATTGTTGTTGACATGCCAAATCTCTTCAAACTCCTAATGAAGTATAGTCACTGTCTTGCTTTCTCTATCGCTGCATCCATACGTTGAGACCAGGATAGGACCTCAGAGATCTTGACATTCAGGAAACTGAAACTGCTCACTCTATCCACTTCTGATCCCTCTAAGATGATTGGTATGTTTTCCCTTGTCTTACCCTTTCTAAAGTGCACAATCAGCTCTTCCATCTTACTGACGATGAGTGCAAGGTTATTGCTGAAACACCACTCCACTAGTTGGTATATCTTGCTCCTGTACACCCTTTCATCTCCATCTGAGATTCTACCAACTATGGTTGTACCATCAGCAAATTTATAGATGGTTGTTTTTGAATCTGCAGCCTCACCAGACTGCAGGAATACCTTCACCTAGTTGATTCTTGACTACAGGAGGAGGAAACCAGAGATTCATGAGCCAGTCCTCATCGACTGTTGCTACAGGTACATTCATCCAATTAAATAACCAAGAGAACTATGTTTTAATTACAGTAGGTTCAGTACAAAATTGGTCATTAAGCCAATCCTTGTGATGAGAACAGAACCAAAAATGAGCAGCATCTGTGCCTGGACATTTCATCGTTATGGAGAAGGATGGGAAAATCCAATGCACAGGATGGAAAGAGGCTGCAGAGCACGTAGACTCCGCTACCCCCATCACAGCCAGAACATTCCCCATCAGAGGACGACTTTGAAAGGCAGAGCCACAAGGCGGTGGCATCCATCATTACGGACCCTAAATATCCACAACATGCCCTCTTCTTGTTTCTGCCAGGAGGAAGAATGCTCTGGAGCCTGAAGACCCACACTAAATGGTTTAGGAACAGCTTCTTCCTCTGTGCCATCAGATTCCTGAACAGTCTATAAATCCATGAACACTACCTCGTCGCTCCTCTTTCACACTATCTAATCCATTTATTTATTTACTTCTTATTCATTCATTGCAGCTCATTAATTTTTATGCATTGCACTGCACAGGTTGCCACAAACCAACAAATTTCATGCCATATGTGCATCATAATAAACTTGATTCTGATTCTGTAAGAAACTGCACCTGGACAAATTCTAATGCAAGTTTCTTTTGTTGCATGTAACCAGGTGTCTCAAACGCAATTGTGTGTAGAAGATTCCACATAAGGAAGGAAGGTGAATAAAAAAAAAAGTGAAGAACTTAGAAGAAGGTCATTAAGGACTATAATTCTAATTTCTTTTTTGTAAATAATTGCTTGAACCCTGTACATAAAATCAAACTATTGCCAACATGGTACCAGCTGTAAATATACAATCAGTGTAGATAATTATAAAGATACCAGAAAGGGCTGTGAGCAGTGTGTGGGGAACAGTAAGGCACAGGTCAAATACCAGAAAGAACAAGAAGTCAAAATAGCAGAATGTCACTGGTGACTGATTGTGTTGTGTTGTGTCAGAGAGGGAAAACTGATTGAAGGAACTCAAACAGGATGTTATAGTGCAGCTGCTTAACAGTTGGAAGGAAACAAGCTAAAAGACCTTTGACAAGACGTGTAGCATTACACAGTGAATTCAGATTCTTTTTGTTTGAACAACTAAGAGGGTAATGAGTCAATTCAAAATGTTATATTTTAAGATGAAAATTTTAAATGGCTTTATAATGCACTGAGCCATTTATTACGCTGCTTCTTATTGACAAAAATAACCACATCAATTGTGATTGAGAAAGTTCTAAGTAAGCAACCATAGTATAATGTGCCTGACTGTTCTCCTGCGAGAGGATTTGGTTTATTTGAGATATCCTGAACAGAAAAGATTGTGAACATTGTGAACATCGACAGCCAGCAAAGCAGGAAGGAAAACAAGGGGAAACCCAGTCAGAAAATAAAGGCTTTAACACAGAAGAACCATGATCCAGATTTAGCCATGTTCCAAGCCAACTTATCGAAGTCAGCTAAACCCAGGCTAGACAATTTAGAAATTAACAAGTTAGAAAATTTACAAGACAATTCTGATCCACAACAGATAAGCAAATCCAATGCAGTTAACCTACACAATCCATATACTGCCAATCAAAGTAACAGAGAAAACAGTTAATAGTAATATCTACTGAACTTCATTGTCTGGTTTATCATAATTCAGTATGGCTTCCAGCACTTGTCTCTCAATCTCAATCTGGAGTCAAGTGTACAATTCGAGCTTGGCCAGGATGGTTGAGGTAGGTAGGCAGGGAGATAAGATATCAGAAAGAAGAAATGATAAGAAGAGATAAGAGAGCCTGCCGCTGTGCCTGTAGGATGTTACCCAGGTTTTCTGCATTTTGGATATGGACTTGGACAATTTTTTCATTATAATAAATTTTTATATTGTGTTTCTTGCCCGATCTTTCTTGTTTTTTTTGTGCAGTGGAGGGGAATTTGGAGCTTGATATGTCTGTTCCATTTTGTTCATTTTTTTGTGTGGGAAGGAGGGATTTTGGGGTTGATGATTGTGCTGCCTTTCTTTTCTTTCTACCTGCATCAGAATAATTTCAGAGTTTTATACTTCGATAATAAATGAACCTTTGACCTTTGGAAAAGATAAAGGTATGACTTTAGGCCCAGATTACAGAGCATACAAGAAAGTCTAAACTGAGTTTCCAGTGCACTTGCATAAATGAACATACAGTAAACACAGTTCTGTGCAGAAGTCTTAGGCACATATCTATACCTAGGGCGCTGAAGACATTTGCACAGTAGTGTAATAATTTTATGTATTGCACCGTACTGCTGCTGCAAAACAAAATCATGACATATATGAGTGATGATAAACCTGATTCTGATGCCAGTCTATTGTGGACTGAGAGTGGGGCTTAGGGAGAGGGGAATCATAGTTGGGAAAAGTGGAAGGGAGAGGGAGCATGAAGCACCAGAGAGTTATTCTGTAATGATCAATAAACCAACTGTTTGGAATAAAATAATCTTGCCTGGAGTCTCAGAGCTGGGTGCGTCTGCACCTATGCTATACCCCTGCCCCTGGCAATCCTTTTGTCACCTGTCCCACACCTACCCTGCGGAGCTCCACTTTCACCATTCCCAACACCCTTTGCTCCCACCTGATTAACAAGCTCGCTCTCCATCTCCACGTTGACAAATAGAGTATTGTGTAAAAGTCTTAGGCACCCTCGCAACATGAAAGGGCAGCAGGCAAAATTAACCATGTGGGATTGTGGTGCTGCAGCAAAAAGAAAGATCTCTTCAAAATAAACTGGCAGGATTTGGTAGTAAATATTTCGGAATATACCGTGTTCAGGATAGGAAGGAGGAGGTGTAAGCATGGGTTAGGGAAAAAAATTCCAAATTAGAAGACAGGACATCCTGGAGTAGTCACAACAAATTTATTCAATTGAAGTAACACGTAGCTTACTGGAATTCACCCACAGGCCAGAAAATAGTGAAGATATAGAATTTGTCTAGGAGACATAGGGTGTAATGATGAGTGGTGTAGTTATTCCACAAGGTTTGGGAATGTTGCTGTCTTGCTCAAAAAGGATGCAAGGATAAATCGAGCAACCAGAGGCCAGTTAATTTAACCTCATTGTTGGGGAAACTTGTCAAAATGATGATTAGGGCAGAATTTGCACTCATTTGGACAAGTATTGATTAACTCAAGAAAGCTAGCATGGACTAATTAAAAACAAATCATGTTTAAATAATTTCACAGAGTTTTCAATATAAATAAGTGTGATTGGATTCACAATTGATGCAGTGTATGTGAATTCTTAAAAGGCATCACAGAAAATGCTCCATCATTGGCTTCTTAACAAGGCTGAACCAAATGGAATAAAAGGGTCAGTAATGGTGTGGGCAGAAAATTGCCTTGCTATGTAACAGGAAACAGAGGGCATTAAAGGAAGCATGTTTCTCGGATAGAAGGGAAGGTTCAGTGGAGTTCACCAGGGACTAGTACCTCCTGCATTATTTAATATTTGGACTCAGATGTGTAGAACACAATTTTCAAATATGGAGGGGCAAAAAGTTAGTGGTGTAAATATGTCCATTTGGTGTAATGGACAGACATGAAATTTTCATGGAGAAATGAAATTATTTCAGTGGGAAGAATAAGGAAGGACAACATAAATTAGAGGACATAATTTTGAAAGGGGCAAGGAGCGTGTTACATATACACAAATAATTGAAAGGGGCAGGGAAGTTTGAGAGCAATGTTAATAAAAGCATTTAGTACCCTTGGCTTTATAAATAGAACAGCAAAAGAGCGAGGAGATCTTGTTGAACTTTCATGAACCACAGGCTCGACCACAATTGGAGAACTGCTTCAGGTCTGAGCACTATACTTTTGAGAAAATTGTGAAGGCCTTACAAGGAACATAAAGAGGCGTGTAAGATCATAACGTTCTAGACCAGGAGTTCCCAACCTTTTTTACGGCATGGACCAATACCATTAAGCAAGGGGTCCATGGATCCCAGTTTGGGAACCCCTGCTCTAGTTGAAATGAAGAGAGAAATTATTCCTACGACCAGAGGACACAGATGATTACCAAAACAACCAGAAGTGAAGAGAGGAAAGCTCTGTGTACACTGTGAATATTTATGGTGTGGAACACATTGAAAGGGGTAGAAGCAGAAGCAAATTTAAAGATGCAACAAACAGGAAATGAATAAATATTTGAAAGGAAAGAACTTAAAATATATTACGGCAGGTAAAAGGAACTAGATAGATTCTCCTCATATCGCTAGCAACGGATTCAATTGGCCAAATGGCCCCTGTCACGTTATAACCTTACTGCGATTCTGTGGTTTAATATCAATGTTAGAAGTGAGGATATTCACTGAGCATCGATCGCACAGAGTTCAATTCCATTCATTACTCCTGAGATAAAGCAGTGGTCCAATATTGCACACATCAATACTTGGATAACATCCAAGATTTGGCAGATAGGTGGTAAATAACATCCATGCTAAACTGTGGCTGGCAATAATTTCCAACAATTAAACTCCTTTCCTTAGTGCTCAATAGTTTGACTATTGCCAAGGCCAAACCATCAATATACCAAGATTGCCAGATTGCCACTGTACAGAAACTGGACAGAATCAGTCATACTGTATAAAGTCTGTGGTTCACAGAGCAACCCAGGGACCCAGTATTTAGCCAGACAGTTGTAATTACAGAAATCTACCTTACAGGCAATATGCTAAATCTTGGGATATTTCATCCCACTTTACTTATTTCCATCAGAACAGTGACAGACGATGGCCATCAACAAGAAAGGTTAATCTCACCACATACCATTCACATTCAATGGCATTATCATGGCTGAGGGAGACGGTAAATTGGTGGGGGAAGGGGAGATGAAATAAGACAAGTTCTCAGGAAGAACACGTAGCTGTGGTAGCAAATCTGGTTGGAATCTCTTATGGTCATGCTTTTGACTTGCTGCTCCGCTGTAAAGTCTCTTCAAGGTATGCCTACCATGAAGAAGTTTAAATCTTTTCTTGGTGTTTCTCTGGTTTCCCAGCATTGGCAGAAACCCTTACATATATGATATACTCTTGAATTCATATCCTAAATAGACAGTAATGTCAAGAGTAATATTGTATAAAACCACTTCAAACCAATAGTGTCTTAATTTTTTCTTAGCCAGGTTATCTCTCTGTTTATTTTTCCACATTACAGGCTGAGTTCTGAGGAGCTCTGAGGCAGAATGAAAATAAAGTTCACTGAACATTGTAGCTGTGAACTTCCAGTTAGATGGTCTCCCTGGGAGATGTAGCTGAGCAGTCAGAAACCAGAGTTATTGTACTGTCAGGGTAGACAAAGCCACCAAGAGCAGCCATTTACATTCCATGCAAGGGAATGATCTTTCAAGAACTCTCAGCTCTGTCAGATTTGCCAGAAAACAAATGCAGAAAATAAACACCGTAACTGAACTTTGCAGAAATATTGCCAAGTTCTTCGCTTGAATAATTCAGTACGTACTCTGTGGAAGAACATTATTACTAAAATAAAAGTTCATGAAGCCTGTGTTCCTGGAATAATTCATTGCAGAAGTCCAATGAAAAGCTATGTGGTTGACACCATGTATTTTAATTTTTAATTTAAGGACTTCCTGCACCATACATAAAAGTATGAACATGTTATCTTGTTTCAAACTGAACTAATATTGAATTCTCTTCCTTCACTGCCGGTCACAACTTACGTCTCCAAGTGCCTTTTCTTTTATAAAAAATTAGCAATGACTATAACAACTAACACTGAAACAGTGAACTGTTGATCTCTCCTCTCACCATGGAGGGAGTGAGGGAGTGATATCTCTTTCAGGAGAGAGAGAGGGAGAGGGAGAGGGGGGGAAGGGGAGAGGACGCACGTGCTTGTGGTATGTTGAAGTGGTGTGTTATGGATTGTAGTTTCTGATGGACAACAATTCATGGTATTTGGGGGTTTGCTATTGTTAGGTGGGTGGTGCTGGCGGGCTGATGTTTTGTGCTGGAGCAAGTGGGTGAAGAGGTAGGGGGAGGGTTGATACTTTGCTGCTGCTTGTGCATGGGGGGAGAGGGGGCTTTGGGGTTCTAACATTTTTTCTGCCATTCATTCTTTGGGGTTTTCTTTCTGTTTCGTGGATGCCTGTGAAGAGTGAGAATTTCAGGTCGTCTACTGTATACATTCTCTGATATTAAATGGAACTATTGAACATCTCTGCAGTAATTGCAGTCGGTGGGCAAACAGCTAGGGCAAAGCCCTTGTAATCCTGGAAGAGTGGCCAACTGTTGGCTTAGGCAGAGCCTTCGACTCTTCGCCTTCTGGATTCAGGAATGGCCAACTTGGCCAGGCCAAGGATCAAACTGATCAGGAGATCCAACTACCTTTCCAGCTGGTTCTGACTCTCAGCTTCCTACACACTGCCAGATTGCATTTCCAAGGAACACCTAAAGCCACCATCATTATTAAAATGCTTTTCTTGCAGATTTCCATGGTTGATTTTCCATCACTTCAACTTATTTGATCTTGTCCAGCCCACAGTCCATTTATACATTATATTAATCATCTTTAAAGAGAAAAATTTTAGTCTTCATTTTTGTATTCGCCAAACTGCAAGGCCAATGATGTGGACTGGTGACCAAGGACATCCACGGGTGTTGGGCTGTCCCGGAACGGTGCATCCCAGGATCGGGAATGAGGGCCAGTCGGTTGGCAAGCCCTGAACTTGAGTCAATATCAAAGAATGAACTCTGAAGGCTGGAGTGCAAAATCCAGTGGCCCAAAGCCTGGAGTCTGAAGGTCCAGAGGCCTGTCTGGGGGTTGAAGGCCTATCCTGTCCTGGAGTCTGGAGAACCAAAGGCCTGTCCTGGAGTTGGTGGCCTATCAGTGTCTGGGGGGTGGGTGAGAGGAAGGAAATGGGCTTGTTTATTTTTCCTGCTGCTGTTTCATTGCTTGTTGTGTTCTGTTTTGTTGCATTCTGTGTTGTTCTGCTGAACATTGTGGCCGTGCTATGTTGGCGCCAGAATTTGAGGCGATACTTGCAGGCTGCACCCAGCACATCCTTATGTTGTTAAGGCAGATGACACATTCCACGGACATGTGATAAATAAAACTGAATCTGAATCACTTCACTTTCTCCAAAATATGCTGTTCAATCCTGATATTTTACACATCACTCCCTCACCAATATGGGCAGTTTTAAAGTTTTGAATCTATCTTCTTAGATCCAATTCCCAGATCCCTCTCTCCTATAAAACCAAATTTTTAAAGAAGCTTCTGGTTGCTTCTCCAAAGTTACAGTGCAGTTGCCTTTTTTTAAACCACTTAGCTCAGTGAAGGTGATTTGAGATATTATTCTCCAGTAAAATGGCAAAATAAATTATTATCATTGATTTGAACACATAATCAGTGATACCATGAGGTTATAAGTGTTTTACTACGTTTATAAATACTTAATTGAATGAAGCAAATCAATCAAATACATTTCTCAACTTTTGAAAGTATGTCGATGATATATTCTAAGCTTGTGGTTCTATTGGCTCAGTTTAGAGAGAAATAACAAATCTAACAAATAACAAAACAACTAACTTTACCAGCAGGTTGATGATTGTAAGCACAGGGCATACTAAAACAACACTCAATAAACAGTGTGCCATTCTGAAAGTAGCATTCAAATATTTATTCTGTGGTTACTATGGTTACTGATGGTGTCAGAGAAGAATATCTTTCTGCTCTGGTATCATGGAGATAAGTTAACTCAAATGCTTCGGTAATCACTAAACATGTATCAGGGAACACTAGGACTGTGGTGGATATAGTTTTGTTATACATGAATTGACCATGCCATTGGCTAGAAAGTAATTATGTTAATTCCTGCCAGCCTGTCAAAAGAGAGTTCAAGAGGGATTTGTTCCTATGTCATGGTGTGCAAGGGATTGCAGCCACCATAAATACGAGAATAAACCTCATCTCCCATTATAGCAGAGACGTGAGAAAGTAGTTCAGGAGAGGACTGCAGCTGAGGGAGAGGAGAAATCAAGCAAAGGATCTCTTTGGTGAAAGTTTATACTAGCCTCTCTTAAGGAAACTGGACTCCTCAAACACACAAGCTGCAGGCCAAGAGAAACTGGAGCCTCTCACTAGCAACTTGCTGGGTGAAGACGCAAAATAGAGGGGAGATGGCCAGTACAGAAAGGTGAAGGGATGGGGTGAAGCAGCAAGCGATTGTAGATCGAGGTGAGGAGGGAGGATAAGCAGATGGAGGAGAAGAGAGCTGGGATAGCAAAAGAATCAGGGGATGTGGTGTGGATATGGAGTAGGTAGAGGAGGGAAAGAGTACAGTGTGATGAGGTGAGTGCAGGGATAACTGGGTTTACCTGAAATTGGGGAATTCAATGTTCATGCCATTGGCTTGTAGAATATGAGATGTGTTGAGTGTGCTTTTGGCCTCATCCTGGCAGTGGAGGCCAAGAACGGACGTGTTGGTGTGGGAATGGGTAGGGGAGTTAAAATGGCTGGAAACTGGAAGCTCCAAATGGCCGTGGTGAGCCCTTTTTCAGAATTCTAGTGCATGAATGGATAACGGGGTGGAGACTTATCTCAAGGTGCAGCACCTGCTTAGCCTCCGACCAGTGTCACGTGAAGCTATGGGAGCAGGTGGTGACTGCTGCATATCACAAGTCCTGGTTATGCAACCGCAGATGCCAGGCAGACAACCTCTGTAGACTACTGATAATGGCTGGGGTCACCTGTCTTTAAAGACACTGCCTAGAAGACGGCAATGCCAAACCACTTCTGTAGAAAAAATTGCCAAGAGCAATCTTGGTCTTGAGACGAAGAGGATGGAATGATGATCATGAATGCATGGAATAATTGTGTCTAAGTGATGTCAGATCAGCACTATACTTCTGTTCTCATGCACCAGTACAAAATGTGCAGAAAATTGATGGCGATAATTTTTACCGCACTTATAAACCTTTTTAAGTATCACGGTTTGAACTAGGCTCTCCTTCCTTGAACAGATAAGCCAGCAAATGAGGAAAACAAGAACACAATAATGCCTGGGACTCTCACTGGGAAAAAACTGAGCAGGTTCAAAACTATATGATTAGACATCACACTCATCAAAATATAGCAGGCTTGGCGAATTAATTCAGTTTTCAGGAAAGGGTGAGAGAAAGCAAACAAAATTGAAAAGCAAGGCTGCAAGTTAAATTAGTAAATCTTTCAGTCCATTCTGGGCTCCCTTGCAGATTTCTTTTGAAATGCAACCACAAATTCCTGAATGTACTTGATTTATTCCGTAGCATGATGATGTGCACTGAATATACAAAAAAGAAATAAGGGTAAGGCATTCATCTGCTCACATATACTCCACTTTTCAATAAAGTTACAGATGTTTTTTTTAATCTTAAGGCACTGTCCTGTATTGCCACACAGTCTTCTGTTTTGATTACGTTCAATGTTCAAAGCATATTTATTAACAAAGTACATACATGTCACCATATATGACACTGAATTCATTTTCTTGTGGGCATATGCAGTAAGTCCATAATTGAATAGTAATCATAATAGTATCAATGAACGGCCACACCAACTTGAGCATTCAACCAGTGTACAAAAGACAACAAACTGTGCAAATACAAAAAGAAAGAAATAATAATAATAAATATCAAGAACATGAGATGAAGAGTCCTTAAAAGTGAATCCAGAGGTTGTAGGAACATTTCAATGATGGGGCATTGATTCAATGTTGTTAACTTATCCCTTTGGTTCAAGAATCTTGAAGCTTATTGATTAATTTTGAGGTGATGATGCTATTAAATGCCGAGCTGTACTCAATAAAGAGCATCCCGATGTGTGTGTCTTTGCTATCCGGATGTTCCAGGGTTGAGTGAAGAGTCAATGAGATGGCATCTGCTGTGGACTTGTTGCTCTGGGAAGCAAATTGGAGTGGATCCAAGTTGCTTCTCGGACAGGAGTTGACAGGTTTCATCACCAACCTCTCAAAACACTACATCTCTGTGGATGTAAGAGCTACTGGACGATAGTCAATGAGGCAGGTTACCATGTTCTGCATCAGCTGCCTCACTGTCTGGTATGGGGGAGCTACTGCACAGGATCAAAGTTAAGCTGCAGAAAGTCATAAAATTAGTCAGCTCCAGCTTGGGTATTAGCGTCCGTAGTATCCAAGACATCTTCATGGAGCAGTGCCTCAGAAAGGCGACGTCCATTATTAAGGACTCACATCACCCAGGACAAGCCCTCTTCTCATTGTTACTGTCAGGAAGGAGGCACAGAAGCCTGAAGGCACACACTCAGTGATTCAGGCACAGCTTTTTCCCTTCTGCCATCCAATTTCTGAATGGACATTGAACTCATGAACACTACCTCATTACTTCTTTTTGTACTAGTTATTTAATTTAACTATTTAATATACACGGAATATATACTCACTATAATTCACAGTTTTTTCTATATTATCCTGTTTGAATTGTACTGCTTCTGCTAAATTAACTAATTTCACGACATTTGCTGGTGATATTAAACCTGATTCTCATTCCGACATTCTTCTTAGGAACCAGTATAAGTGAAGTCTTCCTAAAGCAGGTAGGTACCTCCACTGCTGAAGTGAGAGGTTAAAAATATCAGTGATCAGTTGATCAGCACAGGTCTCTGGTACTTGGCTAGATACCCCATCTGGGCAGGAAGCTTTTCGGGGGTTCACCCTCCTGAAGGATGCTCACATGTCAGCCTCAGCGACTGAAATCACAGGATCATCAGGGGCTGCAGGAGATCCTGTTGGTTCTCCCATGCTTTGATGGTCAAAGCCAGTACAGAACTCATTGAGATCATCTGAGAGTGAAGCCCTGATGTCACCCAGGTTGCTTGATTTTACTTTGTAAGAGGCAACAGCATTCAAGCCCCGTCACAACTGTCGAGCATCCTTCATTAATTCAAGTTTAGATCAGAATTGCCACTTTGCCCATGATATGGCTTTCTGGAGACCATACCTGGACCTCTTGTAACTTTCTTGGTCACCGGACTTGAATATCTTTGACCTGGCACTCAGCAGATTATGGATCTCATGGTTCACCCAGGGATTCTGGCTGGGAAGTCTTTGTGAGTGATTTTGTGCAGTCACTCTCATCTACATCTGTTCTAATAAGGTCCATTACAATCATGGCGTATTCATTCAGATCCACAGATGAGTCCTTGAACATGGCCCAGTCCACCAATTCAAAGAAATCCCAGAGTCACTTCTCTGCCTCTTGTGACCACCTCTCCATTGCCTTAATCTCTGGAACCTTGCTCTTTAGCCTCTGCCCGTATGCAGGTAAGAAAAGGACAGCCAAGCGATCAGACTTCCCTGGATGTGGAATGGTAGCAGTCCTTATATTATTATAATAGTGGTCTAGTGTGTTGGGACATCTGGTGCTACAGATTATATGCTGATGGTAATTGAGCAGAACTTTCTTCAAATAAGCCTGGTTGAGGCCCCCTACTATGATTTGAAATGGATCAGGATGGGCTGTTTCTTATTTGGAGAAAGACAACATCCTGCAGTATCTCAAGCACTTGGTTATAGTCAGCCACTAGTGATATGCAAACTGAAGTCAGGATGATGGAGGAGAACTCTCTTCGATCATTAGATCTTCAAGGTCGGGGGAACACGAGTTCGACAAAATCGTCATATTCGAGCACCACCGACAGTTGATCATGAAACACACACCTAAATCTTTTGTGTTTTCTAATTCAGCAGTTCACTCCATCCTGTAAATCAAAAAACCTTTGGGTCTGATCACCGCATCTGACACACTGGGGTTAAGCCATGTCTTGATTCAACACAGAACACAACAATCTCTCATATCTCTCCATTTTGCCCTCAGGTCCCCAATTTTGTTCTCCAGCGACAGCACAATTGCTGACAAGATGCTGGGTAGAGGGGTCTCATTCCTCTGTACTTAAATGAAACAAAAATCTATTGAACACTGATACACTCCTGTCCAAAAGTCTTAGGCACATACAGTATATATAGCTAAGGTTCTTACGACTTTTACACAGTACTATATATTGGTTAAAATATGAAGGTGGTTAGAAAATAGAATTTGGAAACTTAGCTTTGTATTAGATCAGTAGTATTAAGTGTTATTTGGTAACTGGGAAGACTTAATATACAAAACTCTTAGGCACCAAAGCTATACACGGTTCTCATTATGGGTCTAATTAATCTTTTCAAACAACATGAAACTGACTACAATTTTTATATTCAATATTTTAGTATTAATAATCAAAAGTTATTTAAATAATAAATTATGTAATGCATTTTCATTCAGACATTAATAGTCAATGCCTAGCGACTGTTCTATTACATACAATTAGGTTGTGTCATAATTGACAAGTAATAAAAACCAGACCAAAATTTACTTTGCCAGCTGGCTAAGCCATTCTTCCATAACCTGTTGGTTATAAAAGCTGGCAGGGCCTTAAATGTATCTAAGAACTCTGACATTCAGCAACATTTAAAAACAATTTAAAGTCAATGCATCAAAGAAAAATTGTTAATTTTTTAAAAAGAAATCTTAGAGCACAAAACTAAATATAAATTCATTTATAGCTGCCCTCCCACTTCCCAGCTGGAACAAATGGGCCACTGTTCCTGTGCCAACATGACAGCACAGGACAGGAAAACCAGAGCATGGAACTACTTGACTTCACATTTATGTAGATGTCCTGAACTTTCTGAGACTAATAAGTACCCCAGGAGCTCTGCACAACACGTTCTGCACCAAGTGCCAGCTTATTATTTTCCAGTTGTTCTTCAATTGAAAATTCTTTAAGAGATTTGAACTGATGTTTTTGGGATGTTGTCCAGATCAGTAATAAAAACTGTCTACAAGTTTCCAAATAAGAACACTTTCAAGGGCACATGTACGATTTCAGATCATTCTGGAAGAAACACTAGCAAAATCGGTGAACATTTAATTAGTTCCCTGAAACAAGGAAAATCTGTTTCACACACAGAAGAAACCAGTATGAAAGATATGTAAACAGATGCTACTCAGGAAGTTCTTCTTTAAGGAAATCAAAAATTTTCAAAGTTTAAAATAAATTTATTATTAAAGTGTGTGTGTGTGTGCCTGCCTGCGTGCTTGCGTGCGTGCGTGTGTGTGTGAGTGCGTGTCTGTGTGTGTGTGTGTGTGTGTGTGTGTGTGTGTGTGTGTGTGTGTGTGTGTGTGTGTGTGTGTGTGTGTGTGTGTGTGTGTGTGTGTGTGTGTGTGTGTCACCTGTACAACCCTGAGATTTGTTTTCTTGCTGGCATACTCAGGAAATCCAAAAAGCAACCTAGAATCAATGAAAGACTGCGCCCAACAAGACGGACACACAACCAGCGTGCAAAAAAAACAACAAACTTTGCAAATACGAAAGAAGAAAAAGTAATAATAATAAAAAATAAGTAATAAATATTGAGAACATAAGACGAATATTTCTTGAAAGTGATGTTGTGGGAACAGTTCAGTCTTGGGGCGAGTGAAGTTATCCCTACTGGTTCAAGAGCTTGATGGGAGAGGGACAATAACTGTTCCAGAACATGGTGGTGTGAGTCCTGATGTCCCTTTACTTTCTTCCTGATGGCAGCAGCGAGAAGAGGGCACGGCCGGGGTGGTGCTCAACTGTGGAGAGGGTTTCACCCGTGAAGGACTGGGATGTATCCACATCTTTTTGTAGGATTTTCCATTCAAGGACATCGGTGTCTCCATACCAGGCCGTGATGCAGCCAGTCACTCTACTCTCCACCACACAGCTATAAGTTTGTCAAACTTCTACAGATGATGCAGAATCTTTGCAAACTTTGAATGAAACAGAGGTGCTGCTGTGCTTTCTTTGTAATTATACTTATGCGCTGGGCCAAGAACTGATCCTTTGAAATGATAACTCCGAGGGACTGAAAATTGCTGACCCTCTCCACTTCTGATACTGTGATGAGGACTGGTTCAAGGACCTCCAGCTTCTTGCTTCTGAAGTCAATAATCAGCTCCATGACCTTGCTGACATTGAATGAGAGGTTGTCGTTGAGGCACCACTAAGCCATGCTTTCAATCTCCCTCTTATAAGCTGATTTGTCACCACCTTTGATTTGGCCAATGACAGCGGTGTCATCAGCAAACTTAAATATGGCATTGGTACTGTGCTTAGCCTTGCAGTCAAAGTGAGTAGAGCAGGAGCTAAGCACACAGCCTTGTGGTGCAATTTAAGGATGAAATGAATGCAGAGGAGTAAAGACCAGGAGGGATTTGAGGAGAATTAAAAAAAAATATTTAGTAGCATGTTAAGGAGGTGTGTACTAACAAGAATAAAGTTACATCTGATCAAGATTTAATGTGGGACAGTATAACAGATCAAATAAATTTGGGTGATCTAAAAATAAAGGAAATCAAGTGCTGAAATCCAGGTCTGGTAAATAAGCACAGCTATTAGATAAACTTTATTTTTTATTAGATTGAATTTTTTGAGGACGTGACTAAAACACATTGATGAAGGAAGAGCAGTAGATATAGTGTATATGGATTTCAGCAGGGCATTTGATAAGTTACCTCATGCAAGGTTTATTGAGAAAGTAAGGAGGCATGGGATCCAAGGGGACCTTGCTTTGTGGATCCAGAATTGGCTTGCCCCCAGAAGGCAAAGAGTGGTTGTGGACAGGTTATATTCTACATGGAGGTTGGTCACCAGTGGTGTGCCTTGGGGATCTGTTCTGGGACCCTTACTCTTTGTGAATACATAGATCACCTGGATGAGGAAGTGGAAGGATGGGTTAGTAAGTTTGCTGATGACACAAAGGTTGGGGTGTTGTGCATAGTGTGGAGGGCTGTCAGAGGTTACAGTGGGACATTGATAGGATGCAAAACTGGTCTGAGAAGTAGCAGATGGAGTTCAACCCAGATAAGTGTGAAGTGGTTCATTTTGATAGGTCAAATATGATGGCGAATATAGTATTAATGGTAAGACCCTTGGCAGTGTGGAGGATCAGAGTATCTTGGGTTCGGAGTCCATAGGACGCTCAAAGCAGCTGCGCAGGTTAACTCTGGTTAAGAAGGCATACGGTGCATTGGCCTTCATCAATCGTGGGATTGAGTTCAAGAGTGGAGAGGTAATGTTGCAGCTATATAGGACCCTGATCAGACTCCACTTGAAATACTGTGCTCAGTTCTGGTCAACTCACTCCAGGAACTATGTGAAAACTACAGAAAAGTTGCAGAGGAGATTTACAATGATGTTGCCTGGATTGGGGAGCATGCCTTATGGGAATAGGTTGAGTGAACTTGGCCTTTTCTCCTTGATGCAATGGAGGATGAGAGGTGACCTGATAGAGGTACATAAGATGATGAAAGGCATTGATCATGTGGATAGTCAGAGGCTTTTTCCCAGGGCTGAAATGGCTAATACGAGAGGGCATAGTTTTAAGGTGTTTGGGAGTGGGTACAGAGGAGAGGTCAGGGGTAAGTTTTTTTTTTACGCAGGGAGTGGTGAGTGCGTGGAATGAGCTGCTGGCAAATGTGGTGGAGGCGGATACAATAGGGTTTTTTAAGGATAGGTACATGGAGCTTAGAAAAATAGAGGGCACTGTGTAACCCTCTGTAATTTCTAAAGAATGTACATGTTTGGCACAGCATTGTGGGCCGAAGGGCCTGTATTGTGCTGTAGGTTTTCTATGTTACCTTTATACTAGAATTACATACAAATTACTGACAAACCTTGCTTAACAATAATACAAGTTTGACAATTGCCAGAGTATTGCAGTGTTGACATAGAAAAAAAACCGTGACATGAGGAGCATTTGCAATTTACTGTAAAATAAAGCAAGAGGGAGGCTTGGATGATAACATAGTCAAAATTAAGAAAACTATGGAGAAGTATCTGGTGAATCCACGTTACAAATTAATTCACATAATATATGAATATAGCATTAGTAAATTCATTGCAAGTAAACATAAAATATTGCAAAAAATATACCAATAATTCTGATGTGATGTGTGTCTTGCTGAAACCTACATTTCCAGTTTACATCAGACAGTGTAATTTTTAATCAAAATTTCATAACATAAATAAACCATGTTAGAAAGTAGGATTAATATTTTAAATTTAAGAGTTTGGTGATTTACACATTCCCAACCTTAGCACGTACATTTGAAGCAGAGTTCTCAAAACGTGGTGTTCATGTTTTTGTAGAAATTGGCTTCTTGTCGGTTATATTTGTTGCTATACATGAACACAGTGTGTTTGTTTTAGTAGCTGACACTTCCTGCTGGAAAGGTTTCCAAGAGTCTATGAATGGTTTCAAAATATCTCTGACATCCTTTCACAAGCAATTTCATCTTTGTAGCTACCTATCTGTGCACAGAATCAAAGAATTACTATCAGGAACAAGTTTGTGTTCCTGCCAGTGATTCTTTGATTCTGTGAACAGAGATATATCAAAACTATGCCAATAGTTATCGACTCAAGAGCCATGTTACCCATTTTACCCATTCTCAGTCCACATTGTTTTCAGGATTATCCCATTGTCTTTTTAAATAATGTGCTCTCTCATAGCTATTACATAAAATTACAGATTTTATTTATACAGAACATACAATAATATTGTCAAACATTTGAATCATGGATTGTTCCATTTAAAAAAAAAACTAAGGTTTTGTTTTCTATGCAGATGAAGTGTTGATTGAAAGGGCAGGGATTACTAAAATCTAACTTGTGTTAGCTACCAGTATTGTCAATTTTTAAAATTTGATTCACCTTGCCTCAAAAGGAAAAAAGATTCCACATTTTATTAAGAATAGAAATTAATAGGCATTTAATTTCTCAAAAATGTGGAAGATCATAAGTTTGCTATGTTTTTATTGACAATATAGTCAAAGAACATAGCTTGGAACATTCAGTAAGATAGGCTGCATTTGCGGTGAGAGAGTTAATGTTTATTTATTTTTAAATTTTTAAATATTTGTTTATTTTTTATTAATTGAGATACATCACAGAACAGGCCCTTCCAGCCTTTCAAACTGCACCGCCCAGCAACCCCGATTTAACCCTAGCCTAATCACGCAACAATTTACAATGACCTATTAACCCATAAACCAGTATATCTTTGGACTGTGGGAGGAAACTGGAGCAACTGGAGGAAACCCACACGGTCACGGGGAGAGCATACAAACTCCTTACAGACAGCTGCGTGAATTGACCCTGGGTCACAGGTACTGTAAAATCTTGTGCTAACCACTACGCTACCTTGCGGCCTTCTCTACCATCAACATGAAATGCCAACATTATTTCTCTCTCCACAATCAAGAATGTTTTCTAGAATTTTGTTTAATTAATTTTTGTTGTGGTCTTTAGCATTTTTTGCCCATGCCAGCTTGCTATATTACCGGTTTGTGTATGCCATTTATAAGTACAGGTTTCCCCCGCTATCCGAAGGTACAGTGTTCCTATGAAATGGTTCGTAAGCCAGAATGTCGTAAAGTGAAGAAGCAATTACCATTAATTTATATGGGAAAAATTTGTGAGCGTTCGCAGATCCAAAAAATAACCTACCAAATCAAGCCAAATAACACATAAAAGCTAAAATAACTGTAACATATAGTTAAAGCAGGAGTGATATGATAAATACACAGCCTATATAAAATAGAAATACTTTCCTGCAATTATTACAGCACTGTCCACCGTAGCGAAAATCTCATGCAAGCACTCTCAGCAGAAAGACTCGGCGGAAATACTCTCTCCAGTAACCTTTAAGCTATGAAGCTGCCAAATCATACCAAATAACACATAAAAATACACAGCCTATATAAAATAGAAATAATGTATATACAATGTAGTTTCACTTACCGGAATCAGGAAGACAGTGAGCACACTGATGGTGGTGTGTTAGGCTGAGTCGTCGGAGGTTGGGATGGTGGGAAGTAGAGGAGACTGGGGTGTCATCTCATCGTCGTCTGTTTCCATCAGGGTAGGCAGGTCACCTTCTTTATAGGGCCCCTGTCCCCTCCCTCTTCAGTCCTGACAAAGGGTCTCGGCCCGAAACGTTGACTGTTCACTTCCACAGATGCTGCCCGACCTGCTGAGTTTCTCCAGCGTGTTGCTTTGACCCCAGCATCTGCAGAGTATTTTGTGTTTACGAGGTCACCTCCTTCTGTGTCTGCTTGCCTCGATGTCGCGAAGGTCAAGGTTCGTCGTCTGCTGTGGCTGATGTGGAAGGCTTGAAAAACGACAGTATGCTTGACTGCTTAGCCTCGCGTATTTTTCTATCATACAGTTCTTTGTAAGTACTCAAACCATCCTGCAAATACGCCCTTTCAAAATTAAAGTCATACTTTTCTGCAATCATTGCAGCATTGTCAGTCGCAGTGAAAATCTTACGCAATTGCTTCACGTTCAGTTCCTGGATGACTTCGCTTTCGGGCTGTTCGCTACTGCGTTCGGTTTCGATTGTTATCCTTTCCTCTTGCAATTGCATCAGCTCTTCATCTGTCAGTTCTTGGTCATGGGATGCCAAAACCTCTTCAACATCATCTTCATCAACCCAGCCTCCTTAGCCAAAGTCACTATTGCCATATTTATTGTTGTTGGTTCAAAGCCTTTAAAATCATTCACTGCTTCGGGACATAGCTTTTTCCAAACTCCATTTCTCATCAAGACTGTTGTGAGCATCTCCAAGGTTGGCAATTGCCAATTTTATATTGTACTCTTTCCAGATCTCTCGCAAAGAGGCTTCGAAGTTGCCCTCTCTGTCAATGGTACTTACAATAAAACGCATCACATTTTGCGTTTAGTAAGCCTTAATTTTGGCTATTAGGCCCTTGGTCACACTGCTGCAGCAACGATGTCATATTCGGCGGTAAGAACGCAACACGAATGTTACCGCCATACTCCGTAATGCCACGTTGATGGGCAGCACAATTATTGACAATCACAAGACATCTATTATCGAGGTTATTTTCTCTACAGTATTTTTCAATGAAAGGACTAATGTGTCCACTGGTACTCAGAAAAAAGCACTTGGGCATTCCAACCACTTGGATGTGAATGGAACACAACGGGAAGTGTTTTCTTTTCAACACCTTTAAGTGCCCTCGGATCTTCTGAATGGTACACTAGTAGAGGCTTAAGGACAGTATCAGCAATAGTGTTCCTGCTTTTCTTCTATCGAAATAAATATCTTGCTCGGCTATTTTTTCCAATAAATTGCAGTTTCGTCACAGTTAAACACTTGCTTATACAAATAACCACCTTCTGTTGTTGTTTTCTTCAGTTCTGCTGGGAACTTTTCAGCAGCTTCAATATCAGCCGAAGCACTTTAAGCTATGAAGCTGCCCTCGCCTCAGAAACTGAACAAACCACCCATGACTACCTTTAAATTCCACTTTTGCCACACTTTCATCACCCTCATCCAGTGCTTTCTGTTTCAGCTTATTAAAAAGACTGACTGATTTCTCCTTAAGTACAAGGTAACTTAACGGAACACCACGCTTTGTACACACATCAATCCACTCAAGCTACAGACTTCCCATTTTATCCATTATTGGATGCCTACTAAAAGAGACCACTTTGCTACGAACAGAACCAACAGTAACATCGGCAGCATTCAAGAGTCTTTCTCTCTGAATGTAAATAGTGCGAATGGTGGACGCAGGCAAGTTCAACACGTGGACAATGATCTTACATCATTCACCACGATCGAAAAGCTTAATTATGTCTAGTTTTACGCTAAGTGTAACACCCTTACAAACTCTCTTAGGCTTTTCCGATACCTTTGAACTCATCTTGCTAACGGATGCACAAAATAAGTTAAGATAAAGCACAAATGCTCACAGGCACGTGTTTAAGCTATGGTGGCTAGAATGCAGTTCTGGGGGAGGAGCTTGGCTGCTTGGGGTGTGCACTGCCTTTTTTCGTAGAAGTGAAGACACTCTTTGGTTAGCGAAAACAGGGTACTAATGTAGATCTTTCGTAACAGCAAGGTGTCATAAAACATACGTTTGGAAAACAGGGTATTGTAATATTCCCTATAATTACTGATGCACCAGACTAAAAGGGGAAGAAAAAAAATACTTCTACAAACTTCTGCTTTTTTCTGTGATGCTGATAGATCACAGAGGATGGAGTCCGCTGTGTTTGCACCTGCAGTAGTACAAGTGTGCTCAGTAGATGCATTAATTGTGGTTTAGATTTGGAAAATTTAATACAATAAGCTCAACTTCCACAAGAAATAACTGAGCCATGCAGAACAGCAAGCTCTCAGACCGTGATCTGAATTCTGGTCTTTGCTGAGCTTATTGCGGTGTCTATTTTAGGGAGGAAGCTACCCAGATGGAATACAAGGACTGATGAAGGGTCTTCGACTGATTACTCTTTTCCATAGACGTTGCTTGACCTGCGGAGTTCTTCCAGCATTTTGTGTGTGTTCCTTTGATTTTCAGCATCTGTCCATTTTCTCTTGCTGTGCATTGATATTTGTATTCGATTCACTTGAAGGTAGACTGAGAGCAAGACTGGAAATAAACTGGTCGTCTTATTTCTCGGTGTTATCATTTCAGAGGATCTGTACTGGGCCCTGGAGAGTATATTCATTGGTTGCATCATAATGGCCTGGTAAGGAAACACCAATGTGCTTGAATGGAAAATACTGCAAAAAGTAGTGGATACGGCCCAGTCCACCACTGAACACATCGACATAGATTACTGCCGCAGGAAAGCAGCATCCATCATCAGGGACACCGACCACCCAAGACATGGTCTATCCACACTGCTGCCATCAGGAAGAATGTACAGGAGCTCCAGGACTCACACCATCAGATTCAGGAACAGTTATTACCCCTCAGCCATCAGGCTCTTGAACCAAGGGGGTTAATTTCACTCGTCCCATCACTGAAATGTTCCCACAACCTATGAACTCACTTTCAAGGACCCTTCATCTCATGCTCTCAATACTTATTGCCTTATCTATTTATTGATTGTTACTTCTTTCTTTTTATACTTGCAGTTTGTTGTCTATTATGATTATTATTCTATTATGGATTTATTGAGTATGAAAATAAATCTCAGCATTGTATATGGCGACATATAAGTACTTCGATAATGAACTTACTTTGAACTTTGAAGGAAGAAGAGATAAAGAGACAGTTAAGAAAGAGAAGATGACAATATTGCCAAACATTTGAGAGGTTTCAAAGTTAGAATAAAAAGATAAAAACAGGTTTGCTAATAAACAGGAATTTTAAAACATCAGTACAAAGAAGTGTCTTTAGTATACACTTACCATCTTTACAGAAACACATTATTTATATATTTAAACTAGACAACCGGGTGACCCGTTGGGGCACCCTTTGAGAGAAAGGTAGTGCAGTCTGATGTGATGTGCTTTGGAAATTAAAGTTTATTAAAGAAGAAAGATGCGTAGCAAGACAAATATAGCTACTCCTCGTTTAACGAAGGACACTTATGATGACAACATTTCTGATTGATCTGCCACCCTTCAAGAATACACTAACGTTTTCATTTCTTTTTCCCCAGCTTAAAGCCACATACAGCTGACCATGCTGGAATACCGGTTTCTCCAGATAAATCAACACACTCTCCAGGGCAAACACGAGGAAATCTGCAGATGATGGAAATTCAAGCAACAGACACAAAATGCTGGTGGAACACAGCAGGCCAGGCAGCATCTATAGGGAGAAGCACTGTCGACGTTTCGGGCCGAGACCCTTCGTCAGGACTGACATTCTCCAGGGTTTGGCCTTGCGCCTTATGTATAGTATTAGCAAAGCATGACTGTATTGGGAACTTGCTCCGCTGAAGAGGGATATCTTCCCCTTCTGATAAATTGAGAGTAATTCTTGGGATCATGACAACGTCATTTTTGAATGCACCAATGTTTATCTTTGCTACGATGAGATCGCTATGCAGTTCTTCCACCGTCATTCACATTCCATTACAAAGCCTTGGTGGATCCAAGTTCTTCATTGAAATGATGGGAGATCCACTCTTCAATTCCAGTTTATGTGGCAGCAATCCAGAGCGTTTGACCGAATCAAGGAATTCTGTTTGGAAAATGAGTGGCGTTTGCCACTCCCGACGATGTTTGGCGTCATCTCTTGACCATAATGTCCCCTTTCTCTTTCCACGTGCCATAATTAGGCTGTCCATATTTTTTTTACCCTAATGCTGGATAGAAGATACAAAGCAGTAAGTAACACCAAAGCCTCCAGGATGATGATTTTTCTTGATGATGTGGTTGGCGCTCTCCTAAATGGACATAATAGCCCTGCCCTTTTGCTGTGGTTGGTGTCGCTGCTGTGAGCAGCGTGAGGCGCTGCTGAGGCTGGCCGAGCGCATGCTTCGTGGTATCACGTCGCAGTTTCCACTAAAGCTGGAATCGGCTCAGGTTGTGGAAAGCCGATTGACTGTTGATTGACGAGTGAGCAATTTTATACGAATATATAACCCAGAACTTCGCCTGTATTCTGTAAGTTAGCGCATTTTGAATCGATTTAGTCAAAAAAAGTGCAGCTGTAATGCACCGTTTGTGCTAGTTGGAGGCCACAAACAGAGCATGAGAGTTTTAGTAGTATATAGATATTATCGCCACAGTTATACCAATTGTCATGGTTATATCATATGGATTTGCTTTATTGAAATCTTTTGGTTGCTAATTCAAGATACAAGTTTGCTTAATGGCATTTCCAGTACTCAAGTGTAAAGGAGAACAAAGTAATTGTTACTCCAGATCCGATGCAGCACAAAATAAACACAATAAGATAAAGCGTACAATGATAAAATAATAATAAATATAAATATATAAGATAGCTTATATGTATATACAAAATGATTGCATGTCCAAAAGTAATGCCAGGCTCAGGAGTGTTGGTACACAAAGTGACTCTGACAGGAAATGATAAAGTAGTGGTTGAGTGAAGGGGTAGGTTTGTGGGTGGAGGTGTTGATTAGCCTTACTGCTTGGAGAAAGTAACCGTTTTTGAATGAGGTAAAGCTGAGAGCACGGATAGGACAATGGGATATATCAGTGAAATTAACATACATTAAATAAAAGCAACATCCAAAAACATCCCAAGAACTTTATATACAATTAAACTAATTTCAATTGCATCACACCTTTCCACCATGGTTACACACTCTCTATACTCTTACGAGCAACTCGTGCAGAGGTTTAAAATTATTCACAAACCAGTAACACTTTGATTCTGCAGGCTCCTTGACCTCAAAGTTCAAAATATGTCACAACATATTACCAAGATTCATTTTCTTGCAGGCATCTACAGTAGAACAAAGAATTACAATAGAGTCAATGAAAAACAAACAAAAACTGACAAATTATGGAAATACCAAAAAAAACCACAAATAATAATTACAATAATAATAATAATAAAGGGTTCTTTATGGCAATTCAGGACCAGGTGATGAACACAAAAAAATTATCAAGAATACATAATAAAAGACCAACAAATTCAAGATGATAAATGCAGAAAATGCCAAGAGAAACTAGAAAGAATCCAACACATAACAGGATCCTGCAGCAGTTTAACTCAATCTGATTACTTACACAAGCACAATCAAGTGGCAAGCATCATCCACCAAAACCTTGCTTTGAAATACCCACTCATGACAGACACCAGACCTCACTATAAATACAAACCTGATCCAGTTTTAGAGTCAGAATCCTACAAATTATATTATGAATGATCGATTATTACAGATAAGACAATCCATAATAACTTTCTGGATATAATATTACCGGATAAGCAAGTAAACAAGTAAGCAACTTACTTACAAGATATAGCCAATCCAAGCACTTAACATACAGAAATTAATAAGCAAAAATACTAGAAATTTGCTGAATTAAAAGAGGAAATTGAAATCAACAGGGTACAGATTGTCCCAATAGTAATATCTATAACTGGTATCATCCCAAAGTCACTACACAATAGCATTAAACAATTAGGCCTACACAACAATATTTATGTAAACCTCCAGAAAGCCACAATACTAACCACCACCAGAAAAGTCCCATAGTTGCAAGCAATTATGAATATGCCCGTATCTCAGGTTTTACCAGTTTTGGCTGAGAGAAAATAAATAAATGAAGAAATAAAACTGAGGATACGGGCTGTAGATTCCTTGAAAGTGAGTCCAAGGGTTGTGTTCAATGATCATTTCAGTGTTGAGGTGAGAGAAGATGTTGAATCTGAAACAATAATTCAGTTTCTTTCTTCCCCTCACATTTCTCAACCTGCTGAGTGTTTCCGGCATACTGAGATTTTATTTCAGATTTCCAGCATCCGCAGTTTTTTCCACAGACATTTTACCTTCACCAGACTACCCTGAAATCGCCATCACAACCAAATTTTATACATTAAAATGTTCACCAATAATCAGAAACAACGACCTATCTCTGGTTTGTAAAGCTTAAAGGATAGCTGAATATCAAAAAAACAAAATCTGCTGAGGAAGAAGTGAAACTTTATTAACCTTATTCATTAATTAGTCATTGTAAATTGTCCCGTGATTAGGCTAGGGTTAAATTGGGGGTTGCTGGGTGACGCAGCTCCAAGGACCAAGGGCCTATTCTGGTTGGTTGGTCGATAGGTAGGGAGAGAAATCATTTGACATTTACTGAGCAATAAAAACTCATGGTTATAGTTTCTTTTGTTAGCAAGACAACACTACAAAGCAGGCATCCTTCATGTTCAGGTAATAATTGAGCTGGAAAAGAAAAGAGTACAAACACATGCCCATTTGTTGGGTGCAGAACAGAATAAGAGGCCATATTCCAGATATCTCTGCAGTAGTTTTCTGAATGCACACTATCAGCACTGTAAACATGTCAATCAACAGCACTGTTTGCGTCATTAACTAAACGTGAAAAACACGTCTGTCCCCAACGGATCAAGGAGGTAACTTTTGACACCTACATGACCTTTGACACCTACATCCTTTATAAGCTGGTTGCTTGCTTCCTTGAGTGCAAAACAGTTTTAGCTTTGTACTGCACCAACTTATGTGGGCTTGTTGGGCTGGAACGGCTTGTTACCATACGGTATCTCAAAATAAGAAAAAGATAAAATGGAAGTATTTTTTTTATCCTTATTCTTGAGAGAAGGTGAATAAAGAAAGAACTCAGTTAGCATTGATGGCCTGTTCAACAATTTGTTGGTCAGGAAGAAAGTCACCTATTCCATAGCAAATTGGTTAAAGCCAACTGATGGACAGAGCATTGCTCTATGTGGAAATGTGCCACTGCAACCTTGACTACTGGTTTAGGGTCACTATTATTAATAAACTGGAAACACAGGTTTTAGACAAAGTACTGAAACATGGAAGAGTAGATGGGAACCGGGGTGGCAAAGGGAAATTTTATAGGAGTAAGTTCATGCTTTGAAATGGCTATTTTAATTCAAACATTTTTAAATGCAGTTGCTTTTGTGGCCTCATCTACAGAGCAACTTAAATCAATATTGATGCAGCAAAAATATTGTTCGCCAGTATTTCTTCCTAGATATTTCGCTGTCTGAGCTGGCTGTATTACAATGTTTCAACAAGACTTATTATGAACTAAAATCTAAAGCACTACAATGCAAAAAGAAAAACATTTAAATAATATGGACAGAATTTGTGGTGCGTAGAAAAGATTCTTTCTCTATTTCTCATAGGTTTTGGTCCAAGGAGACTGAGAACTGATAATTGTGCAGGAAATAAAAGTTGAGAAAAAAAAAATTGACCTTTTTCAAATTTACAGTGTGAAATTCATGGGGCACTATGGGAATGGGTGCTTGGGCCCCAGCATTAGATATCGACATTTTGTTGAAGGAACCTTTGTCATATTTACAAGCTTGATGTTGATACTGAAGCATGACTTCACTATGAGGTAGTGATAATGGAGAAAAATGCAAAGAAACTTTAAGGGGATAAGGCAATGTTGTGAGCGGGCAAGAACAGGGTAGATGGATTACAATATAGAAACTGAACACAAAATGGAGCATGCTGTACATTTAGAAATGATGATGGAAGTGGAAGGAGCCTGCCCCGCCCACTCGTGTTCAATGGTTATCTGAAATTACGTTGTGCCTTGATCTAGAGAAGATTCATTGTTCGATTTCTGGTTCTAAACATGATTTTCTAATGCTATGGGGTCCCTTTCTGAGTTATTTTCATAATCTTTGAACTGCTATTAAAGTATGGATCTGAGCCATTATTATTATAATATTATATGGTAAGGTATTTTTTTTTCTCTTTTTTTTCCACCAACCAGCTCATTTTGGTAGTGGGGGTAGATTTTTTTTAAATAAAATACAATTATTCTATTTTACTTCATTTCATAACTCAATCTTTTTCCCTACATGATGGATTTGGAATATGGGATACTGTGATCACATTACTGTGATTTAAATGTAATGTAGTTCATATTACTTGTATTCCTATGAATTTTGTATTTGTATTCATGCAATCTATATAATATTAATAAAAATATTGAAAGGGAAATGATGATGGATTGGAATGCAAAGACAACATGAAGGCACAATAACTGATTGGAAAGGCATATGGTATATTGTAAAATCAACCTGCCTTGAACAAGGACCATTCTCTTCAGAACTCCTTGGGCGGATCGTCACTCCCACCTACTTATCCCCATCTCTTGGCACTAGACTGGTTCACTCAATACAAACAACAGCTCTGCACTTGAACATCTGTACTGCCGTAGACATTTTTCAAAGGTTTAGTTTCGCTTAGTTTGGACTTCTCATCTCTTTTTCCAGTCCTGATGAAGGGTTTCGACCTGAAACGTCAACTGTTTATTCTTTTCCATAGATACTAGCTGGCCTAAGTTCCTCCAGCACTTTGTGTGTATTACTTTGATTTCCAGCTTTTCCAGATTTTCTCTTGTCTTTTAGTTTAGTAAATCTTTTCACTTACATTCACCACCTCCAATATGCTACTCTGAATTTACCCCATCCTCCCTTTCAAAGTTCTCCCCTTGAACTCAGTCGAGAACCTTACCCTCTCTTAACACTAACTAAAATTTTATCTTTTATGTATTTTAAACATTTTGCACTTTCTTTATCTTTTAAAAGGTTTTGTCTCCTGGAACAGAAATTGATTGATGCCTAAAATTACTGCTTTATTGCTTCAGAGAAATTTGCTCACATATTTGCGCTTGTATGCTTTATTGACCACTTAAGAGCCTGCAGTCAACTCTTGTCCTGCTTGGTTCTTTTAGGTTATTCATTTAGCTCATTTATCTTCCAGTTTAACATTTCACTTTGCAAATATAATTGTTTCTTGAACCAATTTCTTCAAGAATCCAATTTTGTCATTTTTTTAGTCCAAAGACAAAATAAACTACAGATCCTCTATAGGTCCTCTCCAAATAATTACCAAGTTTCAGAATTAGGATCAGCTTTATTAGCACCGGCATGTGGCGTGAAATTTGTTAACTTAGCAGCAGCAGTTCAATGCAATACATAATCTAGCAGAGAGAAAAAAATAGTAATAATAAATAAAATAAAACAATAATAATACATAAACAAGTAAATCAAGTACATATATTGAATAGATTATAAAAATGTGCAAAAACAGAAATACTGTATATTTTAAAAAAAGTGAGGTAGTGTCCAAAGCTTCAATGTCCATTTAGGAATCGGATGACAGAGGGGAAGAAGCTGTTCCTAAATTGCTGAGTGTGTGCCTTCACACTTCTGTACCTCCTACCTGATGGTAACAGTGAGAAAAGGGCATGCCCTGGGTGCTGGAGGTCCATAATATGGACGCCACCTTTCTGAGACAACGCTCTCTAAAGACGTCCTGGGTACTTTGTAGGCTAGTACCCAAGATGGAGTTGACTAGATTTACAACCTTCTGCAGCTTCTTTTGGTCCTGTGCAGAAGTCCCTCCACACCAGACAGTGATGCAGCCTGTCAGAATGCTCTCCATGGTACAACTATAGAAGTTTTTGAGCGTATTCGTTGACATGCCAAATCTCTTTAAACTCCTAATTAAAGTATAGCCCTTGTCTTGCCTTCTTTATAACTACATCGATATGTTGGGACCAGGTTAGATCTTCAGAGATCTTAACACCCAGGAACTTGAAGCTGCTCACCCTCCCCACTTCTGATCCCTCTATGAGGATTAGTATGTGGTCCTTCGTCTTACCCTTCCTGAATTTCACAAGCAGTTCTTGTGTCTTACTGACGTTCACTCATCACCTCATCATGTGCCTTCATTGTCTTCCTCTGGAAACACGTTGTACTGTGGTGTCAAACCCGGCAGTTTTTACTCGCTTTGCAAACTCAGTGGTAAAACAAATCTAACAAACATTCCATTTTCATTATTTATGGAATCAATTTAAATTCCCTGGATAATGTAACATGCAAATTAGATTAGGAAGAAAACCAGCCTAGTTTTCTGAACATTTCCTCAATTATGAACCATTGCCCAAAAGCAATAATATTCTTGCAATCTCAAAATAAGCTTACAGAATTTTTTTTAAAAAACCACTTAATTTTATCAACTGATCAGGCTAATTGATGCAATTTTATCTACTTAGACAGAGTACTATTTTAATATTAGTGCATCAAGCATCATTAATTCAGCTTTAAAATGATTTCAGTCCACAGAAATATTTACACTATATATGATAGGCTAAGAAATCCAGCCATTTGTACTGGAGCTACATAGTCAAATCTACTTCAATCCAATTCCATCTCAAGAAAATTGCGGAATGCTTCACAGTAGCTTTATACCCCCTGTTGCGTGAATGAAGTCAACAGAGGGAAGTACTAGGAGATTTAAAGAGACCACTTCATTTGACAGAATGAGACAAGGCAGGCATCATTTTGGAGGATAAAGGCCTACGTGACCCAACACTGCACAAAATTTTATATGCTAAAGATCAAAAGACAATTCCATACTTATAATGCATTCACAATGAACTACACACAACCTTCACACCTCCCTCTTCACATCAACACTACAGACACCCAAATAACGAATTTAAATCAGCATTGTCCGGTCATCCAACTTTCTGTGCTTCACGGTTCTTAGCAACACATTATTCAGTTATAAATCTACAGTTTATATTCATATTTCAAGACTGGTAGCTAAAGCCAGTTGCTGAAGTTATTTGCTATATGTACTAACCCCCAAAAAATGCTCTAACACCCCCCTCAACCTTCACCTCAAGTAACTTCTGCTCTGCAAGTTATTGGAATGACTAAATGAAAAGTGAATAGATCAATGGATGATATGTGAATTTCATAAACAAGAAGATCAATAATGAGTCACCTAATATAATTGAAGCAGGTCCATGGTTAGCAAAGCAAATCTTGACAGCTTTAATAGATGACTTAACAGATAATCTGGCTGTTAGCACAACTATTTGTGGGGCTTGCTATGCAGGGCTAAACTAGAACAATATGCAAGGGACTAAACGGTGCTAAATGCAAGTTGCTTTCCAGCTTAGATTTATTAGTGGAGACAAAGAAACCAAGCTGTTGTATAAACATTACCCCAAAGTCAAATTCAAAATCTCATCCTTAAGCACAGACACTCTATCACTTTGATGCACCAATTACTACTACAAAAATTATTTCAACCTCACTCCCCACACGACCAAACTCAGATCTGAACTCCTCTTGATGGCAGCCCAGCTTCAGTTCCTAGCAGCTGACTGTGAACTGTTCTCTAAAGCCTCAGTGTCCCCAAAACTGAAGGCCTAATAAGAAATCCCCTCTCCTCCTGCCAATGCTTTCATTGCCGCAGTTCTGCAATTTAATCCCATTCCTCTCCCACCATGCTAGGAGGAGAGCTTTGGTGAGTAGTAAATGTACAAGGCCATATCCATTGGGTCTCACCCATGATGTTGACATGCCTTTTCCATTATTAAGAGAGTGGAGCTAGGAATCCAAAACGCTGTTGCCAGAGGAAAGGGTTGGGTACTTAGATATTCAAATAAAATCTGCTTGGTTAGAATTAAGGAACAATGGTGGACTTACTATGCTGCAGGTTTTAGATTTTTTTAATTTAGAGATACATTATGTAACAGGTTCATCTGGCCCTCAAGCCTACACCTATGTAACTAATTAGCCTATTAACCCATATATATCTTTCAAATGTGGGAGCTCCCAGAGAAAATCCATGTTGTCACAGGGTGAACATACTAACTCCTCACAGACAACAGCGAGATTGAACCCCGGTCACTAGCACTGTAATTGTGTTCCGCTAACCGCTGTGCTACCATGATGCCCACCTATTCAATAATCTACCAAAAGTTGGGAGGAGACTGAGAAATTAATCTTCATGTAAAAAACAGTACAGTAATTACAATAGGCGTTCTGCTTACCCTGACATTGACAGGTAAAATAACATTTGAGATTGTTGTTTATCTAAGTACATGGACATTCTCCAATGCGCGTGGACATGCAGCTATACTGTTGGAAAGGCCTGGCATGTGATATGTCTGTTTTATTGCAATGACTTGGAATGCAAATTGCAACGAAGAGCTTGAAGACTCAAACGTTTTTAGTCAATAATCTGCCTTGTAAATAAAGCACCACCTTTTTTGTGTACATGTACTATTTCTTCACGCATTCATGACTATGTTACAAAGATAGAAAAAGTGAATTTCCAAAATAAATTTGATAAAGTATCATATAATATTTTCCACCAGTTATGCCTAAATTGTATGCAGTTGGCTGGAATAGAGATAAATTATTGTTTTTCCATACTGTAAGCAACTTTCTGTACAGTAGGGCCAGTATTGCTACTACTGTACTATTGAATATATCAAATAATCTACTTTTATGTTTCCAAGGTATATTTTCAATTTTTGCAGGAGATAGGCAACATAATGTTCTGGTACGGCAATCTGGTTGTGCAGGAATGGAGGGCGGAGCTTAGTTAAGATGGTGCTAAACGGCAACTCCTTTGTTTGCATCTTCAGAAACAGCTCTATTTCCAACTTTAATATCTCTATTTTTCCCTTTCAGTCTTCTTTTGAAGACCCCGACCTGGAGTTACACGCTGACTTTGGTTCTTTGCGGGAGCGTGACCCGCTCTTGGGATTTCATGGCTGGTCGTTATCCGACATGCCAAAGGTGCAGCCTAAGGACTCAGATTGCCTTTGGAGGCCTGGGGCTCGGGTGACAGGCGGATCGAAGGGCGGGTACTGCAAGTCGGTGTATTTGTTCTTGCTTTACTCACGCTTGAGTGCTCGGTGGTGGGTGCCGATGTTTCTTTTGCCGGAGGGGAAGAGGGGATCGTGCTTACTGCTGCTTACATGTGGGAGGGAGGAGAGCTGGGGGGGGGGGGGGGGTGGTGGACTTTGGGGTTCCAACATTTAACTGTCGTTCATTCTTTGGGGTGAAGAAAAAGCATTTCAGGATGTATATTGTATACATTTCTCTGACGTTAAATGTACCTTTGAAACCTTTGAGTAGTGAATTCAGCCCGATGTCACAGGCACACCCCACCCCACCACTGGTGTCGTCTCACGCAGGCGACATCTATTATCCTAGATCGCTACCATCTGGGTGATGCCATCTCTCTGCAGCTACCAGTGGGCAGGAGGTACAGAAGCCTGAAGTTCCACACCACCCGCTTCAAGAACAATTGCTTTCCTTCAACTATTCGGTTCCTGCATGACCCTAATCACTAAGCAAGATTATGACCACTTTGATTACATTGTACCAAAATGGATTCCTTTTCGTTCTGTGTTTTCTTGTAGAAATTGTGTTTCATTTATGTTTATGTTTTACTTATGAATGCTGCTTATATGATGCAGTGCCTCTGATGCTACTGCAAGAAAGTTTGTCGTTGCACCTGTACTGACATGTACTTGTGCAGACGACAATAAACACGACACAAAATTGGGAGCAATTGATCACAGGCAACAAGGGGATATTTCTTTCTTGAAGAAAGCTAATTGGACTTTTCAAATATTAATACTTCCAGACCTAGCACATCCTTGCTGGAGATCAATGGCTTAGTCCCAATGATCTGCAATTCCTCTTCAAATATCTTCCTTCCATCATGAGGTCATGTTTACACCATATATAATCACTCAGTAAATGTACCAGCCTTTCCTTGGACAGTAAAGAAAATATTCAAATTTGGGGACATAAATAGCAGGTAACAACTGTTAAGCTAGGAACACTCAATAAGAGAGAATCCATACTAACTCTGAAATGTAATAGCATTACTTTTGCTGATATCCCCATCACCCACAGCCTGGGAGTTGGGTATGGTGATGGGATAGGAGGGAGTGGGTGTGGAAAGCCATGAGCCCGTATCAATAAAAAGCACAATTGGACCAGATGCCTAAATAATATGAATACAAGGATTAGTCAGAGGATAGGTTTCTTGTAGCTCCTTAAAAAAAGCAACATGTCAGGAAAATGAGGAAATACATCCTCTTATCTGCATTAGTGCAACTCTGCTAGCCCCAGATTGCTTAACCAATACTGTAAACATTTACCCTCTCCACTGTTAACTCAGCATGGCTCCATTATGTAATACATATAAAATATAACGCAATTAATTACCCGGACTACTTTGACAGAACGTCCCAAATCCAGAACCTCTACATCAAGGAGCTGGACAATATCACCTGTATATTCCCCCTCCAAATTGCACAGCATCTTGACATATTCTTGCTCTTTCACTACTGTTGAAGAATAGAGCAAGGGTACCTTCAGATGAAGGATTGCATTGATTAGGATGGGAAATAAATGCTCGAGTTGCCAGTGACTCCAGATAAATAAGCTGATGATGTCTGCCTTTACCTATCACCATCTCTACTGATCAATGCATTTCTCTAATTTCTATTTGGCATTTAGTAGTGGATGAGGAAAAACTTCATCCAACTAATTATTGAAAAATTGTGTGCGTGTTGCTTGGATTTCCAGCATCTGCAGGTTTTCTCTTGTTTGTGATTAGCTATCTAATTATTATTGAGATTAATGTCACTCATCATCCAAACTCTTCACGATCCATCCATTTCCCTGGCAATCTGCAAGAAGGTGCCTCAGATTAATTGACATCTTGGTGTCACAACTGACCCAAAGCCAAGTCTGAGATTCAGACCATCACAGGTGTGATCTTCTGCAGCTGTGCCCATCTATTTCAAAGTTGGATGTGTTGTGCTTCACAGATGAGCTTCTGCACACCACTGCTGTAACCTATGGCTATTTGTATTAGTGCAACCTTCCCATCAGCTGGAACCAATCTGGCCATTCTCCTCTGACAAGGCATTCTTTTTCCCTCAAAATCACCGTTGACTGAATGTTTGTTATTTTTCACGTCATTCTCTGAAAACTCCAGAAACGGTTAGGAGTCCTAGGAAATCAGCAAACTACCCTGTCTGACACCCAATACTCATTCCACGATTAAAGTCACTTTTCTTTCCCTTTCTGATATTTGGTCTGAACAACAACTGAACCTCTTGACCATGTCTGCTTGCTTTTATGCATTAAATTGCTGCCACGTGATTGGCTGATTAGATAACTGTATTAACGAGCAGGTGTACCTAATAAAGGTACACTAAGTGTACATCTTTATCACCTTTAGACCCAATATTCCATTCCAAAAATAGTCTTCTTCATTCTACTCTTTGTAAACTCAAGTTTGTTTAACACTGTGTTGCCACTGATCTAATTCACCTGCCCTGCTCTTCCATCACATTGCTAAGCAATGTCTTGATCTTAAAATTTTCATCATCTTTTACAAATACCTCCTTCCTTATTTTTTTAACCTCCATCCCTATAACCAAAAATATCAGCTTCCCCTCAATCATGAGCTCTTGTTTATTGCTGAATTACAGAATTCCACTCTTCTAGGCCATTACTTAAAGCTGCCAAAATGTTAATGTTCTTTTCATAAGACTGTTTATTTCACAGTTCACTTTCCTCCTTAAATACTGCTTGAACAATCTTTGATCACATACCCTGAAATCTCCTTAAATGGCTTGACACCATTTTTGTTTAGTGACATTCCTGTGAATCGCTTTGGGTCATTTTGCTAAATTAAGGGAAGCTGTGAAGTCGATGTGACAAAAAAAGTTAAGAAGATAGGGGAAAAAAATGTAAAAAATATCCTTGCTTAATAATCATGAAGCACAGTAAATAGCAGGCCTTTTGGAAAAAAAAACAGTGAAATAGGACTAATTAGGAAGGCCTTGGAAAACAGTGAGACATGATGGGCTGACAGGTCTCCTTTACACAGTACAGCACAAGTTAGGCCTTTAGGTCTTTGATGTGTGTGCTGACCCTGAAGCCAGTTTAAACTAATCCAATCTGTCTGCAGGTGGTCAAATGTCCCTCCAGTCCCTGCTTGTACCTTCCTAAATACTTCTTTACTGATGCATCATTCTAGGAAAAAGGAAAATTTCCGCTCAGGATTCAGATTTCAGCTCAGAAATTTAGGAAAGCTGACATTATGGCCTGGATCAGGCTGAACAGAGCTCTCTGCCACCAGCAGACCTCACATCACTGCATTTAACTGGACCAATTACAGATGCCGATTCAGCAATACTGCATTACACGGAAGGCAGTAGGGAATTCCATCACAGAACATGCCTGACTGGATTTCACTGGCAGGGAGCTCAGGGAGAGGCACTCTACAGTTACATAACCTAGATACCATTTAACAACATTCTACATGCAGGCTATGGTCCAACTTGAGGAAGGATGAGATTACACTGAAGGCAGTGAGGCGGAGATTTACTAGGATGTTGCCTCAGACAGAATGTAGAGTTAACAGGTGAAATTAGATAGGCTTCTGTTTTCCTAGGAGTGGAGTGGGCTGAGCAGAATCTGATAGAGATCCGAAAAATTATAGAGGGTATGGATGGAGTGGATAGTGAGAGGGCAGCACTGTAGCGGAGTGGTTAGCACAATGCTTGACAGTACCAGCGACCTGGGTTCAATTCCTGTTGCTGACTGTAAGGAGTTTCTACGTTCTCCCGATGACCAAATGGTTTCCTCCCACAGTTCAAAAACCTATCAGTGGTGGGTTAATTGGTCATTGGTCATGATGATGTTAGGTTTAAAAAGGGCAGAGCAGCTTGAAGGGCAAGAAGGGCCTATTCCATGCTGTATCTCAATAAGTAAATATAAATAAAGCTCTTCCCCACAAAACCAGAGGAGATAGGAATTCTGATTACATATAAACTGAGATGAATTTAGTTTCAACTTTATTCCCAGACAAAATTCACATCAAATCACATTAGATGATTTTCTACTCTACTGCTCAGAAATATTATTTGCTGTAACAGCCTTATCTTCTAAGCAGTAGAATATTTCAAGAGCAAATTTTTGAACTGATTTTCCCCCCTCTCAGTTTGATCATTTAATCACATTCCTAATATAGTAATTGTCCATGTAAATGATCTTGTACTTTTATAATTTCCCTAGTTAGTCACCTCTGGTTTTCAGCAATTTTTCTCCTCCTGAAGATACTGGAAACTTTCTTGCTGGTCTACCAGCCTTTCAATAACTATTCCAACAGCATGCATGTTATCAGGCATCATCATACAGTTTTTGTTATAAATGCAGGCATTCGCATTTTCAGTTGGTTAGGACCCTAGATGAAATAGGAACATAAAAAAATAGAAACCTATAGCATAATACAGGCCCTTCAGCCCACAAAGCTGTGCCGAATGTGTCCTTACCATAGAAATTACCGAGAGTTACCCACAGCCCTCTATTTTTCTGAGCTCCATGTACCTGTCCAGGAATCTCTCAAAAGACCCTATCATATCCGCCTCCACCACCGCCACTCCATTCCATGCACACACCACTCTCTGCGTAAAAACTTACCCAACATCTCCTCTGTATCTACTTCCAAGTACTTTAAGACTGTGCCCTCACCAGCTAGCTATTTCAGCCTTGGGAAAAAGCCTCTGACTATTCACATGATCAATGCCTCTCGTCATCTTAAACATCTCTATCAGGTCACCTCTCATCCTCCGTTGCTCCAAGGAAAAAAGGCCCTGTTCATTCAACCTATTCTCATAAGACGTGCTCCCCAATCCAGGCAACATCCTTGTAAATCTCCTCTGCACCCTTTCTATGGTTTCCACATCCTTCCTGTAGTGAGCCAACCCGAACTGAGCTACTCCAATTGGGGTCTGACCAGGGTCCTATATAGCTGCAACATTATCTCTTGGCTCCTAAATTCAATTCCACGATTAATGAAGGCCAATACACTGTGTGCCTTCTTAACCAGAGTCAAACTGCACAGCTGCTTTGAGTGTCCTATGGACTCAGACCCCAAGATCCCTCTGATCCTCCACACTGCCAAGAGTCTTACCATTAATACTATATTCTGCCATCATATTTGACCTACCAAAATGAACCACCTCACATTATCTGGATTGAACTCCATCTGCCTCCTCCCAGCCCAGTTTTGCATCCTATCGATATCCCGCTGTAAACTCCCACAACCCTCCCCACTAACCACAACACCTCCAACCTCTGTGTCATCAGCAAACTTACTAACCCATCCCTCCACTTCCTCATCCAGGTCATTTATAAAAATCACGAAGATAAGAGTCCGAGAACAGATCCCTGAGGCACTTCACTGCTGACCGACCTCCATGCAGAATATGACCGTACTATAACCACTCTTTGCCTTCTGTGGGCAGGCCAATTCTGGATCCACAAAGCAATGTCCCCTTGGATCCCATACCTCCTTACTTTCTCAATAAGCCTTGCATGGGGTACCTTGTCGAATGCCTTGTTGAAATCCATATACACTACATCTACTGCTCTTCCTTCATCAATATGTTTAGTCACATCCTCAAAAAATTCAATCAGGCTCATAAGGCATAACCTGCCTTTCACACAGCCATGCTGACTATTCCTAATCATATTATGCCTCTCCCAATGTTCATAAATCCTGCCTCTCAGGATCTTCTCCATCAACTTAACAACCACTGAATTAAGACTCACTGGTCTATAATTTTCTGGGCTATCTCTACGCCCTCTCTTGAATAATAGAACAACATCCACAACCCTCCAATCCTCCAGAACCTTTCCCAGCCCCCAGAGGTTCAGCAATCTCCCCCCTTGCCTCCCACAGTAGCCTGGGTACATCTCGTCCGGTCCCAGTGACTTCACCAATTTGATGCTTTCCAAAAGCTCCAGCATAACCTCTTTCTTAATATCTACATGCTCAAGCTTTTCAGTCCACTGTAAGTCATCCCTGCAATCACCAAGATCCTTTTCCGTAGGGAATACTGAAGCAAAGTATTCATTAATTACCTCTGCTATCTCCTCCGGTTCCATATACACTTTTCCACTGTCACACTTGATTGGTCCTATTCTCTCACGTATTATCCTCTTGCTCTTCACATACTTGTAGAATCCAGAGAGCTTGGTCAACTTCACCCCCTCATACCCACCTTCCCAACCCTAACCACTGATGCCTCCGTTTGCATCATTTCTTCCCACTGTATTAAGCAATACAGCACACTTGAAAGATTCTGACCGACTCCTGACATCAAACACTTATTAATTTTCTGAATAATCATTGTACAATTGTGCTACACTGTCGAATAATGATTAAATTATCAATCAGCAAGTGGCAAATTTAAATTAGCCCTGCCTGTTTAGTTCTCTCCAATATAGTTAATGATTGAAATACTGTCAGAAGATGTATGTGAATTAAACTACTTTGATTCGCCACACTGCCAGCCAATTTGCACCCTTTTTCATTCAAGTTTGCAAAATACCATTGTGTCCTTAACTTTAGAAATTTCATGGTTCCTAAACTCCCAAATTAATCACCAGTAATCTGCGAAAACACCAAACTCTGTAATTATTAACGTACATAGCTTTAATGATGAAGTGGTAATACTTAATGATTGTCACGTAGTCTCTCTGTCCCAGAAATAATCAACCTTATAATTTTAGACTATGCCTTATCACATAAGATTTTTAAAATACTGTAATCTTACATGTTTAATTTTTGTGCCTTTGTATGAAGGGAGAGAGGGAAATAAAAACAATCTATCTCGACTTCTTTTAACATACCTGACTTAACAGAGAATTCACCCATTACGCCCTCCTCCCCTTTCCACCTCCTGATTTTGTCTCAGATGATTTAACACGTTTGTTTGGGAAGTATTGAAAAGCTTTGATTAAGAAATACAGCTTGCCCTATGGTTCACTAAGTTACTAACAACTGGTTATCTCTGCTGTGTCACTTCTGTTGGCACACCAGCAGCGTGAGAAGCTAAGTTAGACTCATTGTCTATGAATGTGTTTGACAACGTTCACACATGGGGCCCTGCTCCACCAAGTACGACAAACCCTAAACTCGTCAGACATTCCCCAGCTACTTGATTCACAAATACAAACAGACAACAACCTCACAATCTATTTCATTGATCTGCTTGCTGCTTGGTGAGAGATGGGGAGATGTGCTGCCAATTCCACATGTAGTCAATAGATGTATTTTAAATGTGGCAGACAGACCTCTGGTTAGGAACACCCCAGGCCTGTTTTTTGTTAGTACAGCTGGAACCAGCAGCTTTAGGAAAACTCAATGTAGCCCCAAGAATTTCAAGGCAATGTGTGTTTTTCTGAGTAATCATTGTTTAATTATGTTGCACTGCTGACGGAAAACTGGAATTGGACAGGTGGTTATGCTGTGAAAATCTGCAGATGCTGGAAATCCAAGCAACATACACAAGGTGCTGGAGGAACTCCGCAGGTCAGGCAGCGTCTATGGAAAAGAGTAAACAGTCGATGTTTCAGGCCAAGATCCTGCATCACTCTGACTCAGCCAGAAACAGCGACTGTTCATTCTTTTCCACAGATGCTGCCGGGCCTGCTGAGTTCATTAGCATTTTGTGTGTGTTGCAAACGATTATGCTGTGCCACTTTGCACTACAATGGACTCTGCTTTTTTTTTGGTCTAAATGTGTTCTTTCTTGTAAAGAAAATTGTGTATAATTTATGCTTTTCTTGTCTGATGCTACGTTCCTGTGATGCTGCTGAAAATACATTTTTATTGCACCAGTGCATATATGTACTTGTGCACCAGACAAGAGTCAGCATTGACTTGAGCTCTCAACCATCTCTCCTTTAGCATGATTGGTACGTACAGGAACATGTGCTTTCTAAGTGTGCTCTTTCACAGATGAAAGAAAAATATTATATATATAAGATTTTTCCAACATACACAAAAACCACAGGCACCTCAAATTGCAACTGACAAAGATTTACTGCCATCATTATGGATTAATTTAGTTTTAGTGTACATTGTTGCTTTTCCTTTCCATTTATCTGGCTGGAATGCAGTTACTACCATCTCTTATTCCTCATCAGTTATACTCCTCGTTTACAACCTCCCGAAATCTGTCTGTAACGAAACCCTCTGAATGTTTCCCTCTCTGCACGGCAGCCACAGGTTTCTGATTATGCCTCTGGGATATCCTGCAGCAATTATGCATAATTCAAGTTACCACATACCATGCAAGTGCAAGTTGATATCTATAGCAGAGGAACAGATAGTTTACCATTTTATCTTCGGTGCAGAACTCCCTAAAAGAGCATTTGATGCTGTATCTATTGTATTTCAAAGTCAAATTGAACGTGCTGGACAGTCTTCATTGTTCCTTTCTGTGCCATATGGCACGTTGGGTGGCAACCCTCTTTAGCATGTTGTCTATTTGTTTATATGAGGCCGAGTTGCTAGCTCAATGCTTAACCCAGCAGGGATCCTGTCAGATTCGAACCCAGGACCACTTGCCTTGACGTTTCTTGAAGATGCTATTACACCACATGTAATACATGTAGACTGTCTACATGTTTCTTTAAATAAAACTAACTTCTTTCATAATAAATTGATGCAGGATCACAGATCCATAATACTGACTGCTTCTCTTTCCATAGATGTGGCTTGACCTACTGTCTTTCTGGAAATCTGTTCTTATTTCATAACAGCATCTGCAGTCTTTAAAATATATTTTTCATTCACTGGCCGTTCTTTCAACTACCGTAGTTCCTGGGATTAGATAAATCTCCTGTTATTAAAAACCAGCGAGCAAAACTCTACACAAGTTAACACCATCTGCAGAAAAACATCAGAAGAATACGAGTTAGATTGTAGAACTCACTGCTGACTGATCAGCAATGACAAAGGTGAACTGCTATCAAGTGGTTCAACTTTTAAAACCATTTATTATTGAATTTTAAATACAACTTAGGAGCAAGTGTCAAGGATCTTGGAATACTTTATGACCACCTCAAAGAGCTCTGATAAGTGTTCAGCCTTGTTAAAAATTCAAAGTTCTGTTGCAACAGACCTTATAAAATCTACTTAGTAATTTACATCAGTTAATAACATTAGCTGGCAGTTGCTAGTGAGATCTTGAGGTCACACATATTTTGAATGCAACTAGAAGTGCATGGTGTACTGCTGGATCATTGTTCTGAAATCTAAGCTGTAAACATAGCCCTCTTCCAAGAAAAAAATCAAACAGAGGCAAATAAGTGAGAGATCTATCCATCTACACTGTTACATGAAAAGACAATAATTTTCCCCACCCCTGCACACTAATGTTAGAAAACAAAAAAAAAGTCATTTCTAATTTCAATGCAGTATTCTGTAACATTATATAAATAATAATTCACTCTCATCAAGTCCCAGACCTTTGTTTTTGTGGTTCAAAGTACAAAGAATGTACACATTATACAACCCTCAGATTCATCTCCTTACAGGCAACAAAGAAACCCAGAAGAACCCATAGAAAAGACTGACAAACATCCAATGTGCAGAGAGAGAAAAAAACCGTGCTTACAAATAAAAGTAAGTGAATAGTATTTAGAATGAAATTGAGTCCTCAAGACATGAAGCCCAGTAGAGCTCGGAGCCCAGAGCAACTGGAGCAGGCCCACAGCCTCAACACAGTGAAGAGCGGAGTAACCAACTTGATGTTAACAAAATGAGCTTCAAATACATGCAAATCTAAACATAGCTTCAATTTCCAGAACAAATTAAGTTTAAAGCACCAAGCATTGATGGTTTGGAAATGCGAGTCACATACAAGACATAGATATTTGCAAGTATGTGACAAGTGAATCAGTCACTGAATTATGGTAAAAGCAAACAAATTGCTAATTTGGGGCTATAAAGTTAAAATCTAAAACAATCAAGTTATCTAATTGCAATTCACCACTAACACCATAACTCTCTGCTCTAGATATGTCATTTTAATGAAGATTTGTCTCTGAATTCTGTGCAAATCAATGTGAATTACATAAAATTTCCAATCATTTGATGCAACTGACTTGAGTGACCTTTATACTCACATGAATGCAACATAATCAATCCTAGTGATATATTCTTCTATTTCTTTATTCCTGACAATCGACCTTCTCTATTACAATGATATCATTTTCCTATACAACTTCTTGTGGTTGTGAGCTCGGTATTCTTAGAAACCTGGGAATAAATCAATGTTTCTTGATTTTTTTTTAAGAGGATAACCTTGAATAAATTCCTTCTATATGATCCTTGTTTGAAACATGCCTACCACTTTTGTTATTTCAAACTTGTTCCCTTCATTTGTACACTGCAACACGCACACAAAATGCTGGAGGAACTCAGTGGGTCAGGTAGCATCTATGGAAATAGTTGACACTTCGACCGAGACCTTTCATCAGAACTGGAAAGGAAGGGGGGAAGACCCCAGAATAAAGAGGTGGGAAGAGGGGAAGAAGGATAGCTAGAAGGTGATAGGTATAGGCAGGAAAGATATAGGTCTGGAGAAGACGTAATCTGATAGGGGAGGAGAGTGGACCATGAGAGAAAGGGAAGGAGGGGACCCAGGAGGAGGTGATAGGCAGGTGAGAAAAAGTAAGAGGCCTGAGTGGGGAACATAGGAAGAGGGGAAGGGGAGGGAAATTTCTTTTACCAAAAGGAGAAATCGATATTCATACCCATCAGGTTGGAGGCTAGCCAGGTGCTGCTCCTCCACTCTGAGGCTGGTCTCATCTTGGAACAAGAGGAAGCTGTGGAGCGACATGCTGGAACAGGAATGGGAATCAGAATTGAAATGTTTGGCCACCCCGGGAAGTTCAGCTTTTGGCAGATGGAAGCTCAATGTGACCCAGCACACTGTGTTAGGTCAAATTAAGCTTATTTTTCCCAGCATGTTCAATCATTCCTCATTAGAGAACCTTGCACATTTTTATTGAAGGGCAAGCTATTCTACTTTGCTTTTTGGCAGTTATTATTAATGTGAAAATTACTCCCATATTAGGAATGGCTACTCACTTAATAACAAAACACAGAGGAGCCAATCCCTAAAAATCTAAAGAAGAAAGCTCATTCAGACAGACATGAGAAATACGACAGATTGCCTCTGGTAACATGTTCTGGTCAGTATATTACCTGACATTATATACTTGATATCACTGTAATAAATTATATGGTGCAGAATGGAAAGATGCAATATTTTTCTTAGCAATAACAAGATAACAATGAAGAACATTACTTGTGCAATTATATTTAAAGGATAAACACAAAAGAGAGACACAATTGCTTCCTAAAATTTAGAAAATTGCAGTATATATCAGTTTGTCATGGTTTTGAGGCAAATATATAAATATCATTTTGAATTTTATATTCAAACTATTTTTAAGTTATGTGTAATTTTATTTTTTTCCTGTGCGTGGGGTGGTGTTGATGTTCTTGTTGCCATTTACGCATTGGTATTTTTTGTGTGTCGGGGGGGGGGTTTGATGTTTTACTATGAACAGGTTCCATGGTTTTTTTCGTTTTGTGGCCGTCTGTGGAGAAGATGAATCTCAGGATTGTTTACTGCAATCATACTTTGATAACAAAATGTACTTTGAACTGTTCTGTAGAAATGTAAATGCTGTAGTTAAAAAGTGCCATAACCTCCACGTCCACAGATGAAGTGAAATTTGCACCATTTTATCCGCAACAAGTTTTAGCAGCTAATACTCACTGGCCGCTTTAGATGAGGTATACCTGTTCGTTAATGCAAATATTCAATCATGTGGCAGGAACTCAATCCATTAAAGCACGTATACATGGTCATGAGGTTCAGTTGCCTTTCAGGCCAAACATCAGAATGGGGAAGAAATGTGATCCAAGTGACTCTGAATGTGGAATGATAGCTGGTGCCAGACGGTGTGGTTTGAGTATCTCAGAAACTGCTGATACCCTGAGATATTCACACGAGCATCCAGAGTCGACAGAGAATGTTGTGGAAATTTTTTAAAAAATCATCCAGTGAGCGGCTAGTTCTGTGGGTGAAAACACATTGTCAATGAAGGAAGTCAAAGGGGAATCGCCATACCGGGTCAGGCTGACAAGAAGGCGACAGTAACTTAATTAACCAGGTGTTACAAGTGGTGTGGTTATTGGAGTTATTGAGGAACAAGCTTTGAAGAGGATGGGCCACAGCTGCAGAAGACCACTAACATACACTCAAGTGGCCACTTTATTAGGTACAGGAGGTTCCTAATAAAATGGGCACTGTGTGCATAAATAAATCAGAAAATCTTTTACTGGCACATAACTAATAACAGGGTCATAAGAATCCAGGTGGGACAAAGGGCATGGCTTAATGAGTATCCCACATCAAATTCTGGAGAACTCAGCAAGTCAGGCAGCACCTGTCGAAAGGAATAAAGAAGAGAGGCACCAGAAAGAGATGGGATAAAGGTCCTAAAAACACAAAAATACACCGCTGTTTGTCATTTATCCACACCAATGAGTCCATAACAAACTTATTTTCAGTGAAGACTGGTTTCAAACAAGACCATGTCACAGCCCTGTCATTTCTTTTTAGCTTACCCCATTATGTTGTACCTCACCTCCACTTTCTTACAGAACAAATGGGAAACTGTTCAATTTACATAATCCATTTCAGGATTCAGCAATTAAGTCATGTTATATGCATTATGCTTGTACATCTGCGCATTCGTAAGCACATAAGAGACCTTGGAAAATGTGAACCACTTCCCATACTTTGAGAGCCACCTCTTTGTGATTGCAGACAACAAGGTTTGAATGCACCATTAACCTAATTAATTGGCAAAGGAAACAGATGCTCTGAAATCATGACCTCAAACCCAGATAAACAATGATCCCTGCCTACCTATGTACTTCTCAGGGTCAACAACATGCAGCAGACACATCATTACTCCAGCAAAGTACAACCAGTGTTACAAACAAATTGGCAAATTAAGCAAACCATTATACACCAAATGCTGGAGGAACTCAGCAGGTCAGGCAACATCCACAGAAGTGAACAAACGGTCGATGTTTCAGGCAGAGACACTTCCTCAAGATTGGGAAGGACTGGGAAGATGCCAGAATAAAAAGTGGGTGGAGGAGTGGAAGATGGATGGCTAGAGGGTGATAGGTGAAGCCAGGTGGGTAGGAAAGGTAAAGTGCTGGAGAGGAAGGAATCTGATAAGAGAGGAGAGTGGACCACAGAGAAAGGGGAGGAGGAGGGGAAGCAGGGAGATTTGATAGGCAGGTGAGAAGAGGTTTGTATGAGGCCAGAATGGGGAGAAGAGGAGGGGACGGTGAAGGATTTTTTTTAAACTGGAAAGAGAAATTGCTATTCATGCCATCACAGTTGGAGGCTAACCCAGATGATATACAAGGTATTGCTCCTCCATCCTGAGGGTGGCCTCATTGTGGCACAAGAGGAGGAAATATGAGCAGTTTTTTTTGTAAGAGGCTACAGACAACATATAATCTTAAAGGGAGAAGGTAGAGCGATAGGTGAGAACTGGATCTACTGATATACTGGAAAGGCTAGCTATATTTAGACTGTATAAATTGCATAATCTGAATGGTTTGTCAGTCTGCTTGCCATGGGAAAACGGGAATGCTGATAGCTCAAAGTGTCGGCATAGTAATCTAATTTTCTCTATAGATTGTGGAAAAAAGGCATGCACAAAGTGGTTTAAGTTAATTAGTTCAAATTCAAGTTTAATTGTCATTCAACCATACATGAATACCCATGAATACAGGCAAAAAAAAGTGTTACTCTGGGGCCAGGGTGCAAAACACAGTACCAACAGTCACACACAGCACAAGACACATATGAGATAGCAGTAAAATATAGTCACACAAAAAAAATAGTCTAAGTCCCAGACTCCATGAATGTTGCAGCAGTCTGCAGTCGAACACATCTTGTCTTCCAAGATCTAAGGGTTAATTCAACAAGGAATGGTACTAGATCATATTTTTTTTGATGAAAGGAGTCTAGAAAATGGAGTTGACCTGGGTTTATAAAAGATATTTAACAATTTGTCACATAAGAAGTCTGGTTAATAAAATTAAAAGCTAATGGAGGGTCAGTATTAGATTGATTTAAAAAAAAGGACAGAGAATCTGGGAAAAAAATAAACTTGCAGGTTCACAGAAACACAAGGGGAAATGGAAGTGATTGCATAGAACTGGCATGAATGGATTTACTGGATCAAATCACTTTCTTTGGTGCTGTAACGTTTCTATGAGACTGCAATCAGATAATCACTTCAGTGATCCATAGCAAATGACATTTGTTTAATGTAGGCTGATGTTTTCTGACCTTTACCTTTAAGATTACTAGTCTGGAAATCAAATTAATCATGAATTGAAATGAAAACTAAAAGATGAGGAATGTGAAAAAGGATATCATCTATAGAAATCAAATGTAAACTGTAATTATGAATAGGCTGATTGACTTACTTTCCCAGTTACCAATTTACATCACCCACTCACAAACTGGTGTCTAGTTTCCAGTATCTTAATACATTATAACTACGCGCTTGTTGTGATGACGTAACCAACTAAAGCTACAATAGACATACAGAGGGAATGATTATTTTTATTTATTTCTGTGGAACAGGTCCTTCTAGCCCAACGAGTCGCACCACCTATATTCAACCCTAGCCTAATCACAGGACAATTTACATCTTTGGACTGTGCAAGGAAACCAGAGCACCCAGAGGAAACTCAAGTAGTCACAGGGAGAATGTTCAAACACCTTACAGGTGGCGCTGGAATTAAAATTCGAACCCCAACGCCGAGCGTAATTTTTCTCTTTTTTATTCATTTATGGGATGTAGGAATTGCCAACTAAGCCAGCATTTATTGTTCATCCCTAGTTGCCCTTGAGAAGGTGGTGATGAGCTGCAGTCCCCGAGGTGTAGGTACACCCACAGTGCTGTTAGGAAGGGAATTCCCATGATTTTGACCCAGTGACAATGAAAGAATGGTGATATGCTTCCAAGTCAGGATGGTGAGTGACTTGGAGGGGGATTTCCAAGTGGTGGTGTTCCCAGGTATCTGCTGTTCTCGTCCTTCCAGGTGGTAGGGGTCATGGATCTGGAAGGTGCTGCCTTAGGAACTTTGGTGTGATGTTGCAGTGCATCTTGTAGATAGTACATACTGCTGCGGCTGATTGTCGATGGTGGAGGGATTGAATGCTTGTAGAAGAGGTACCAATCAAGTGGGCTGCCTTGTACTGGATGGTGTCGAGCTTGTTGAGTGTTGATGGAGCTGCTCTCATCCAGGGGAGTGGTGAGTATTCCATTACACTCCTGACCTGAGCCTTGTAGATGATGGGACAGGCTTTGGGGAGTCAGGAGGTGAGTTTCATGCTGCAGGATTCCTACCCTTTGACCTGCTCTGGTAGCCATGGTGTTTATATGGCTAGACCAGTTCAATTTGCTGTCAATGGTAACTCCCAGGATGTTGATTGTTGACAGTAGGGGATTCAGTGATGGTGATACTACTGAATGCCAAGGGATAGCGTTGTACTAATCGCTAAACTACCATGCTGCCCTAGTTACCTAGTTTCATTCTTGATTTAGTATGTAATTCACATAATTGTTTAATTAGAATTTAATTAATGTGTAGTCTAGGATTTGCCTTTGTGAATGTGTGTGTTTGGAACTAACTTGCTATTAGTTGGAAAACTCGATCTTTTCCTCCATTTTTAATATATACACCTTTAAATAATCATCATCATTATCTGCCATGTCATATGACGTGAGTGATCATGATCTTCCCACGACCAAGATTGCCCTTGGCAAATTCTACAGAAGTGGTTTGCCATTGCCTTCTTCTGGGCAGTGTCTTTACAAGACGGGTGACCCCCAGCCATTATCGATACTCTTCAGAGATTGTCTGCCCAGGGTCAGTGGGCACATAACCAGTGCTTGTGATGTGCACCAGCTGCTCCCATGGCTTCACATGGTCAAAGGGCTAAGCAGGTGCTACACCTTGCCCAAGAGTGACCTGCACACTAGCAGAGGGAAGGAGTGCCTTACACCTCGTTTGGTAGGGACACATCTCCACCCTGCCACCCAATAATTTAAATTAATTCCTTATCTTCCTTCTGAAATAAATTCCTTCTAAATCTTAGAGCAATCAGTTTTTGCAGGAAAAAATGCTCATTCTTATATTTCTGTATTAATTCAACAGTGTGATCAACATTCCTCAGGCCAGGCAGCTTCTATGGAGAGGAATAAACAGTCGACATTCTGGGCCTTCGTCAGGACTCAGGACTGTGAAAGCATAGATGCTGCCTGATCTGCTGAGTTCCTCCAACATTTTGTGTGAGTTGCTTTGGATTTCCAGCATCTGAAGAATCATTCGTGTTGTTAATCAACATACATATTCATTTATGCAAAGTCACAAAAGCATTGATTTTAAAATATTAAACATTATCTTAAATTACTGCAATGTAAAATTCATTGTCAGAAATATAACAGAGAATACCACAATTATACTGCCATTGTCAAACCAAACACACTACTGGTTGTAGACTGACCTCATCAATCACGTATTTTGAACAAACTTCCCTCAATTCATCTTAATCTGATAAATAGAAAACAATTTGCTGGTTTCAACAGTTACAATGGCACCAAAATGATTTTGCGACACTCCCAAATGCACGTAAACAAAATAGGAAGTAAGAACAAAAAATGTAGGCACTACTGTCTTAACACTTTAGAACTTACTGCTTTTACTTCGATTTCTTGGTTTCTGTAGTATTTTGCTTTTGGCATTACATAGGAGGCATCTTTTTTATTTGATATACTTTAAAGTAATTAAGTGGCATGTAGTTGCCGGAATGAGTGGAAAGCTTTTGACATTAGTTATTAGGGTCAGGCTGAGCAAAGAGACAGCAATTTACATTTATATAGGTGGCCAGGATATCTTCACAAGGAGCAAGGCTTCAAGAAGGCAGCATCCATCATTAAGGACCACCATCACCCAGGATATGCCCTCTTTCCATTGCTACCATCAGGGAGGAGGCACGGGAGCCTGAAGGCTCACAACAACAATTCAGGAATGAATTCCTCTTTTTGCATTGATATGTTCAGGAAATGAGAGACCTTAGCGTATAAAGCCTTAATCTTTACAGGTAGATAAGGCAGTGAAAAGGGCTTTCTTTCGTTAGCCAAGCAAGGATGTTATGTTGAGGTTTTATAAGGCACTGGTGAGCCCTCACTTGAAGTATTGAGAGCAGGAAGCAAGGAGACCCAGGGGGAGGTGATAAGCAGGTGAGAAGAGGTAATAGGCCAGATTGGGGAATAGAAGAAGAGGGAGGGATTTTTTTAAACCAAAAGGAGAAATCAATATTCATGTTTGATATTCACAGAGACTTTATGTTTGCTCTATATATTACAATAGACAATAGACAGTAGGTGCAGAAGTAGGCCATTTGGCCCTTCTAGCCAGCACCGCCATTCACTGTGATCATAGCTGATCATACACAATCAGTACCCCGTTCCTGCCCTCTCCCCATATCCCTTGACCCCGCTATCTATAAGAGCTCTATTTAACTCTCTCTTGAATGCATCCAGAGACTTGGCCTCCACTGCCTTCTGGGGCAGAGCATTCCACATATCCACCACTCTCTGGGTGAAAAAGTTTTTCCGCATCTCTGTTCTAAATGGCCTACCTCTTATTCTTAAACTGTGGCCTCTAGTTCTGGACTCACCCATCAGCGGGAACATGCTTACTGCCTCCAGTGTGTCCAATCCCTTAATAATCTTATATATTTCAATCAGATCCCCTCTCATCCTTCTAAATTCCAGTGTATACAAGCCCAGTCACTCCAATCTTTCAACATATGACAGTCCCGCCATTCCAGGAATTAACCTTGTGAACCTACGCTGCACTCCCTCAATAGCAAAAATGTCCTTCCTCAAATTTGGAGACCAAAACTGCACACAATACTCCAGGTGGGGTCTCACCAGGGCCCTGTACAGCTGCAGAAGGACCCCTTTACTCCTATACTCAATTCCTCTTGTTATAAAAGCCAGCATGCCATTAGCTTTCTTCACTGCCTGCTGTACCTGCATGCTTGCTTTCATTGACTGATGTACAAGAACACCTAGATCTCGTTGTACTTCCCCTTTTCCTAACTTGACTCCATTTAGATAGTAATCTGCTTTCCTGTTCTTGCCACCAAAGTAGATAACCTCACATTTATCCACATTAAACTGCATCTGCCATACATTTGCCCATTCACCTAACCTGTCCAAGTCACCCTGCATTCTTATAACATCCTCCTGACATTTCACACTGCCACCCAGCTTTGTGTCATCAGCAAATTTCCTAATGTTACTTTTAATTCCTTCATCTGAATCATTAATGTATATTGTAAACAGCTGCGGTCCCAGCACTGAATCTTGCTGTACCCCACCGGTCACAGCCTGCCTTTCCAAAAGGGACCAGTTAATCACTACTCTTTGTTTCCTGTCAGCCAGCCAATTTTCAATCCATGTCAGTACTCTGCCCCCAATACCATGTGCCCTAATTTTGCCCACTAATCTCCTATGTGGGACTTTATCAAAAGCTTTCTGGAAGTCCAGGTACACTACATCCACTGGCTCTCCCTTGTCCATTTTCATAGTTACATCCTCAAAAAACTCCAGAAGATTAGTCAAGCATGATTTTCCCTTCATAAATCCATGCTGACTCGGACTGATCCTTCTACTGCTATCCAAATGTGTCGTAATTTCCTCTTTTATAATTGACTCCAGCATCTTTCCCACCACTGACGTCAGGCTAACCGGTCTATAATTCCCTGTTTTCTCTCTCCCTCCTTTCTTGAAAATTATGGCACACGCCATATATTGATGTATTTATTATCATGTATGGTGTTCACTCTTGATGTTCACGTCATCCAGGAATTTCACTGCATCCTGGTATGGCAGTAAACTCTACACCTGAATTTAAGTTATTTGTAGGACTGGCGGTGATTCCATTCAAAGTGGCGGGCAGCAGTCTGAAACTCGCTGCCTGGCTGGGTGGTCAAGGCGGGAAGACCAGGCAAGGAATGCCTGGACTCGAGCTGCTGGATTATCAACCAAATGTTGGAAGGTGGGTTTAGGTTGGGTAGAAGGACCGCGTGTGCCATAATTTTCCTTGATAGTGCTCGGGGGAATTTACATCATATTAGCAGTCAGAAGTGCACCCAAAAGCCAAAGGATGAAATTTTAGTTGTGTTAACAAGTTTGTTGGGAAAAGAGACAGCCATGGCACCAGGCTGTTGGTGGAGTAATAACACCTCAGTCAGTAGACAGGATTTCAGTATCAGATCCTGCGGGGTTCTCTGCTCTAAAGCGAACGCTTGTAGTTTATATTCCTATTAAGTATGACGGATGAGAATTACCTGATTGCTGAGGTATCTCTTCAAACACTCCTCGCACACAGCCTTCTTGCAACAAGGAAGTGGTCGGATGGGTTTGTCATCCAGACAAACTCGACAGGTCAAAATAACTAACTGTTTATACTCTCCAACGTAAAGGTTTCCCAGCGAATTGATGTCGATTTGCCGGGAGATGTTAAAGGGTTCCGAAATGGAAGGTCCTTCTGTTGTCGGGGAATGTGCGGTGTCCCGGTCCGTCCGGCGACTGAGGGCGGTAGGTGAGGATCGGCCCGAGTCAGGAGGGTAACTAGTCTGTTCACCTTCGCCTCCCAGCGCCGAGTTCTTGCTGTTCTCATTCTCCACGCAGTAGACAGTGCAGTAGACGTGCTGCGACCCCGGCTGCGGGCGTGTTTGCTGGGCGGCCGGCGGAGGTCCGCTCTCACTGTCCGGGAGGTCTCCGGACGGCGGGCGAGACTCGAGCCCGGCGGGACACTCCTCATGGTTGCGCTGGTCAGCGGGTGGAGGGCAGGTCCCGAACCGGGTGGAGCGCTCCTCCTCATGCTGCTGGCCGGCTGCGACGGCATCGGGGCTTCCCACTCCACGGGGTGGGCGCTCCGTGGCCCGGCCGACCTCGGCCGTGTCCTCATCCTCGCTGGACGTAAGCAGGTCTCCCCCATCTCTAACACATTCATCTTCCATTCCTGACTCCAATCCCATAGGCACAGCTCAAAACAAGCTTAGTCCCGCATCTGCTTCCGGGTCCCACTCCCCCCTTTCTTTCGCGATCGCCACTGATAACATTCACTCGTTCATGTTTTCCCCCGGAGGAGGGATTGCAAACCAAACCTTTTAAAAGCAAGATTTCGGGAATGTCGTCTTTCCTTTTCCCGAGGTATTCATTCTCGGAACGCACTCCAAATTCACTCCGATTTACAAAAAGGCAGATTTGGAACGATTTCACGAACCCGGAGCTTCCCAGAAATTATTGTGCAGGCTGTTTCCTACATTCATACTTTCACAACAAAGTCGGGTCGATTCAACTGTTCGGGGTTTACTGTAATTACCGTGATAAATGGGCACGTTGAATTTACCGTAAATATCAGTAGAATCAGTTACAGAAAGATATTGGAAAATACATGCAATACACCGAATAGCAGTGATTGTTGTACCGATCAAAAAGTTTTATAGATAGAATTGGGCAAGTATTTTGCAAGCAAATAGGACAATGGAACTAAAATTCCTCCAAACAAATAATAATAATTTGACAAGCAAAATCAGAATTGCAAGCTAAAATTCAAAAGTGCAATCGAAAATCTGCAGTGCTTCCTTGTCGCGCAAAAAAAGTGCCAAGGTCGGAACAATGGTCATTGTTGCAATGTGGGAACTGATAAGCAGCGCCTGAGAGGAAGGGACGGAGCAACTGCACAGCAGGGGAAAACACTGCGTCAACATTAAATGCTCCTTATCACACAAACCGTCCATAATCAGGAAGTATAAGAGTTAACTTTATGTCATCCTGAATGGAGCCTGAATGGATGTGAGTACTGCTTTGTTTGCCCTATATGCCCTGGGCACTCAGAGCAACTAGTTTCAGTGCTCCTGATGCCTTAAACCAGGAGTGCTCAACCCTTTTTATGCACGGAGCGATACTCTGGACCCCAAGTTGGAAACCCCTGGATTAAACAGTGAATTAGACTCTTGATTTCTGTGTCCCTGACACTTGTATATTGTCATAGAGTCATAGAAAAGTATTGTGGTGACTGCTGATAAACTTTGGCATTTTTTCTATATATCCTTCAGGTGTGGCTTAGCTACTAGGCCCAGCGGAACTGTTTCTACTGACAAGAGAAGGGGCAAAGGCGGACCACTGGTGCCTCAAAACCAGTTGCTTCGGGCAGGTGGGGCTTGTCAGCCTTGGACGGCAGCCTGCCTCAGAGAAGGAAGACTCTGATTTGCCTTGTGGCCAGACCCACCCATGGGAAAGGCTTCGGGAGTAAACCCCAAGGAAGAAATCTGGAGCTGGGGTCCCTAAAGCAGTTTAATGTTGTTTGCAACTTCATTCTGGGAATCTCTTCGATGACGCTGGTGCCAAGCTGTATCAGCGCTCGCCCTTCTCTTAGACAATATCCGTGGTGTGGAGAAGGGAACCCGCTGTCTGGGCAAAAGCTGGTTCTTCAAATCTTCCTGCCCAGGCTTGCACCCTGAGGAAGACACAGTCCACCCGATCCTCTGGGATCGACGGCTGCCTAGTGCCACTATATTTTTATGCAGATGGACTAATGTCCATGCCCTAACTTTTGATCAGACCATCTGGTTTCTAAACTCCTCTGAAGTTCTCAGACAGATTGCTGTCTCACTCACAGTTCATTCCATGATTGGTTCATTGCTCACTGAACATCTGACAATATTTGGTTTAAGTTTCAGATTCTGATTCCAGCTCTATTTCAACGTTTAAGAGTAGTTTGGAGGGGCACATGGATGGTAGGGATATGGAGAGCTGTGGTCCCAGCGCGGGTTTATGGGACGAGGCTGTTTCAAAATAACCATATAACAATTGCAGCACGGAAACAGGCCATCTCGGCCCTTCTAGTCCGTGCCAAACGCTTACTCTCACCTAGTCCCACTGACCCGCACTCAGCCCATACCCTCCATTCCTTTCCTGTCCATATACCTATTCAATTTTACTTTAAATGACAATACCGAACCTGCCTCTACCACTTCTACTGGAAGCTCGTTCCACACAGCTACCACTCTCTGAGTAAAGAAATTCCCACTTGTGTTACCCTTTAACTTTTGCCCCCTAACTCTCAACTCATGTCCTCTTGTTTGAATCTCCCCTACTCTCAATGGAAAAAGCCTATCCATGTCAACTCTATCTATCCCCCTCATAATTTTAAATACCTCTATCAAGTCCCCCCTCAACCTTCTATGCTCCAAAGAATAAAGACCTAACTTGTTCAACCTTTCCCTGTAACTTAGGTGATGAAACCCAGGTAACATTCTAGTAAATCTTCTCTGTAGTCCTTCTATTTTGTTGACATCTTTCCTATAATTTGGTGACCAGAACTGTACACAATACTCCAAATTTGGCCTTACCAATGCCTTGTACAATTGTACAATTTTAACAACTCCAATACTCAATGAAGTATACCAAAAGCTTTCTTCACCACCCTATCCAGATGAGATTCCATCTTCAGGGAACTATGCACCATTATTCCTAGATCACTCTGTTCTACTGCATTCTTCAATGCCCTACCATTTACCATGTATGTCCTATTTGGATTATTCCTACCAAAATGTAGCACCTCACACTTATCAGCATTAAATTCCATCCGCCATCATTCAGCCGACTCTTCTAACTGGCCTAAATCTCTCTGCAAGCTTTGAAAACCTACTTCATTATCCATAACGCTACCCACCTTGTTTGGCACAGACTAGATGGGCTGAAGGGCCTATTTCTGTGCTGTATTTTGATTCATTTATCACATGTACATCAAAATATACAGTGAAATGTAGCATTGTTAACAATCAACGCAACCCTAGGATGCGCTGGGGGCAGCCCACAAGTGTCACCACACACATTCCTGTGCTCCACTCCAGACCAGCACAGTAGCGGAGCAGTTAATGTAATAACTGCTCCGCTAGACAGCACTAGCAGCCTAGGTTTAATTGCAGTGCTGCCCGTGACCTCATGGGTTTTCTCCCACACTCAGAAGACATCAGGATTAGTAGGTTAATTGGTCACATGGGCTAGAAGGGCCTATTACTGTGTTGTATTTCTTTAAAAAACATAGCATGCCCATAATGTTTGGCAGAACAACACAAGCACCACCGACAACAGAACAAAACAAGACAACAGCAGCAAAAGAAGACCCCTTCTTCCTCTTACCCTCCCACTCCCTCGCACACTGACCTCTAGCCCCAGGATAGGCCTCCGTTGGCCCTCTAGTCCTTGGCCCTGGACTCTCATAATTCAACATGAATTTTATCTGCAGGATAACCAGGTTAGAGTCCCATCCTAAGACAGGGTTGGGAGGCGGCTGAGAAACTGGAGGGAATTTGGATTGTAATAACTTCTTAGCACAAGCTTGTTAAATGGTCCTTGAGTGGCACAAAAGGGAATTGGACCCATCACATTCACGGCTCCTGTTGAGTATTATAAACACAAGAGATGCTGAAAGTCCAGAGCGAGACATGGAAAATGCTGGATGAATTCAGCAGGTCAGGCAGCGCCTATGGAGAGGAATGAACAGTTGCCATTTCAGACAGTGACCCTTCATCAGGACTGGAAAAGATGGGGGAGGGGAAGGATATAAGCTGACAGGTGAAACTAGGTGGGGATGAGTTAAGAAGTTGGAAGGTGATAGGTGGAGGAGGAAGAGGAATCTGATAGGAATACCAGTTAAGGCAGGATGAAATTAATACTGAGTTAGCTTGACTCATCAGCATAATAGGTATTGTTTCAGCATTTCCGAGAGGTGAACATTATTACCAAGACTTAGTGAAGAAATGGCTCCAGGGCCTTTACTGTGCAACAAGGCAGCAAGATACAAAACAAGACGTACAAAACAGCTGGATGAACTCAGCAGGTCGGGCAGCATCCGTTGAAAGGAGCAGTCAACGTTTTGGGTCGAGACCCTTCATCAGGGTCCTGCTCCTTTCAACGGATGCTGCCCGACCTGCTGAGTTCATCCAGCTTGTTTGTACATCTTGATTTGACCACGGCATCTGCAGTGCACTTTGTGTTTAAGATACAACACAAAATCTCCATTTATCTTAGTGGGACAGGATATAATACAATGTTGATGATCTTACCTCACAGGTGAGTATTGGGGTTTATCACACTTTTGTATAAGTGATACAATTGCAGCCGAAGGGGCTACATTGTTAGAAGTTACAAAAAAGGCATTACTTTAAAACTTGCAATGCAAGTTCAATAAGAAATTACAAAAGATGAACTTTAAGTGAGTAAGGGTGCAAATAAGAAATGTGATTCTTGTACCTTTAAAGGAGATATTCACTTATCTTTGAGAACTATTTTTTAAGCAGTTGCATGGGGACAAAGATCTCTTGCTTCAACTCCATTGCCTGGATTCAGAGGTGACTGATGTGCTATCTACAGATTCTACCGCAATGGCAAAGCCTGAGGGTGGGTTTGTTGGAATTTTTCTGCTCCTCCTTGCAAATGGCCTCTGTATTATTTGTTATTTCTGAATATCCAGTTTGGGGCCCATCTTCCTGTACACTTCACTGAAGGACTCAACAATGGCTTGAGGGCCAGACTCTGAGAGTACACACACATAAGTGCCATCTAGTTCTGGAAGCTGATGATGGAAGTCGGCGTGATCTTGGTTCCACAGGCAGTAGAGGTGGGTGAGATTCCTGCAAGATAGTGCAGCAGAGATGAACGAGACAGAGTCCTGGAATGGGGGTGGAGGGTTGGAAATTGTCTAGTGAGGAATAGTTGTGCAGAATGGCCATGTATTCTGAGGGGCAGTTTACTAAGGTAATATATTATTCCCTGGTCATGAAGGTTAAAACTAGGAGGCATGGTCATGAAATAAAAAGGTGTCTAGGTGACAAATTATTCATTTGAGGTGAGGAGCAAATTATTTCCTCAGGATGTTATATAAACATTTCAGAAATATTTAAGGTAAGCGCCTGAAACGTCATATATTTTTGATAGCTGAAGGACCTGTTCCTCTGCTTTCGGACTCCATAACTGAGTCATCCCACCGGAAGATCATCAGCAGCGTGAAACCACAAGCCTTTTTCCACAAGTTTTAGATCTTTTGAAATAAGCCTGTATATACACTAGACAGAAATTTTATATCAACTTCCAGTAGAACAGAATCACCCTCACACAGACTCCTCAAAGTGTTTTCTTCCTTACTTCTATTGAATTCTGGCTTTCATGACAACAAAGCACTTGAAGCCATCATAGCTGTTGGGAATTAAACTCTGGCCAGATCCCAAGCTGTGTTATTTTACTTACTTCTTAAAAAAAAAATCAGAATCTGGGCTTTGCTGGTAAGGCCAACAGATATTGCCCATTTCTAAATGCTTTTGAATTGAATGGCTTGGTTGGCCATTTCAAATGGCATTTTGGAGTCAATAAACATGCTGATCTGCAGTTGCACATAGCCCTGACCAGACCAGGATCGTAGACTTCCTTCCATAAGAAAAACCTGACTTCATTCAAGATTTCAAGATTCAAGATTGTTCAATGTCATTTCCAGGACACAAGTGTCAAAGGAGAACCAAATAGTTTTTATTCTGGATTTGATGCAGCACAATAAACCAGCAATAAGATAAAGAACACAATAAATATAAATACATAGAAAGCTTATACAGTACATTGTCTACATGTCCATAAAGGGACACTAAGCACATGAGTGTCTGTACCTAAGGTGACTTTGACAGGAAATGACAGTAGTGGTGGTGGGGTGGTTTAGTGCATGGAGGTGTTGATCGGCCTTACTGCTTGGGGAAAGTAATTGGCGGTCCTGGCGTGGTTGCTACGTGGCCCCCTCCCTGATGGCAGTGGGACAGCAGTACATGAGTGGGGTGGGTGGGGCCCTTCATGATATTGCTGGCCTTTCTCTGGTACCTTTCTGTATATATGGTGGGCAGGCTGGTGACATGTTTCACAAAAAAAAGTTTAACTGTCATTATTAGGAATGACGACATAATCCCAGATTACTAACTGCATTTAGGTCCCACAGCTGTCATGTGTGTCTAACCACCCTGTGCATTGTCGTCTACCGTGGGATTGATGTAAAGCAAATTACATTGCAACATACATATTTCAGATATTTGAGTCACTCCCAGCTCCTACCAGTTCTTGGATTGTGGTTTGACCTCTTGAATTTTTGTCTGTAACATAGGGATGGGGAATTACATCACAGATGAAAGGGCAATATTAACAACCAAACTAGCACAAACAGGTATGTGTCACCCTACCTGGTTCAAAACATACTCAACTTCTATACATATTCTTATGAGCACTGAGAAACCTGACCTACTATTTACCCTATGTTCCATTAAATCAGTTACTTATAAGACAAATACTAGATTTTGAATTGTCTTAAAAAGGTAGACTGACTAAAGAGATTATATCTGCCATACATTGTGTAAGTAAGCATTCATGTGAAAGCCCCTTGTTCATTTCGGGCCCCTTATTGAGAAAGAATGTACTAGTATTGGAGAAGGTTCATGAAAATGATCCTGGGAATGAAAGCGTTAACATATAAGTGGCGTTTGATGGCTCTGAGCATGTACTCACTGGATGTTGAGTGGGTGTTCCCTGCAGTGGGGGAGTCTCGGACCAGAGGGCCCAGACTCAGAATAGAAGAATGTTCCTTAAGTACAGAGATGAAGAGGAAGTTCTTTAGCCAAAGGGCTGTGAATCTGTGGAATTCATTGCCATGTATGGCTGTGGAGGACAAGACATTGGAGAACTTTTTTTTTGTGAGGAGTTTGATAGGTTCTTGATTAGTAAGGTCATCAAATGTTATGGAAAGAAGGCAGCAGAATGGGATTGGGGAGTATAATAAATCAGCCTTGTTGGAATGGCAAAGCAGACTCTATTTGCCAAATTGCCTAATTGTGTTTCTATGTCTTATATTCTTATGACAACAACAGTACTATATGGGTATTGATATTGTAGTATTCTACCAGATTACGGCTTCTGGTATCTCCAATAATATAATTATTTTTATTTGTGGGAAGTTGACAACCTTACATTTGCATTAAATGTAAAATGGATTAATTTTAGCTGACTTTCTGATTGTTTCCCCAAGGTTAGTATTTTGTACTCCTGCTTCAATACTTAGCTGATATCATCCAAATATATGACATCAATTGTAGTATAATTACAACTTTTGGTTTATTGTAGAGAATGTTTCGAAGAATTGCTGAGTAACTGCTGCTTCAAATCTATTAAGAGCCAGGAAAACAACTTTCATGAATGTAAAAGCACCTTCTAGTGGCCAAAACTGTCACTACAAAGTACACAGAACAGAACATGGAACAATAATAGAGCATTATGGGTCCTTTGGCCCACAATGTGCCAAACTACATAAAGCTAACCTAACCCCTCCTTCTGAGACAGCCCATAACCCTCCAATTTTCTTACACTCATGTGCCTATCTAAGAGACTCGTAGATTCATGTGACGCTCCGGGGTGGGGCGTGGTCAACAGACCACCCCTCATTTCTAGTGACCAGCACTGTTTATTGTTCTTGTGACTTTTATAAATGATCTGGATGATGAAGTGGAGGGATGGGTTAGTAAGTTTGCTGATGACACAAAGGTCAGGGGTGTTGTGGATAGTGTGGAGGCCTGTCAGAGGTTACAGCGGGACATTGATAGGATGCAAAACTGCGCTGAGAAGTGGCAGATGGAGTTCAACCCAGATAAGTGTGAAGTGGTTCATTTTGGCAGGTCAAATATGATGGCAGAATATAACATTAATGGCAAGACTGTTGGCAGGGTGGAGGATCAGAGGGATCTTGGGGTCCAAGTCCATAGGACACTCAAAGCTGCTACACAGGTTGACTCTGTGGTGAAGAAGGCATATAGTGTATTGGCCTTCATCAATTGTGGAATTGAGTTTAGGAGTGAGAGGTAATGTTGCAGCTATATAGGACCCTGGTCAGACTCCACTTGGAGTACTGTGCTCAATTCTGGTGGCCTCACTACAGGAAGGACGTGGAAACCATAGAAAGGGTGCAGAGGAGATTTACAAGGATGTTATCATATCATATAATCATATAACAATCACAGCACGGAAACAGGCCATCTCGGCCCTCCTAGTCCGTGCCGAACTCTTAATCTCACCTAGTCCCACCTACCCACACTCAGCCCATAACCCTCCACTCCTTTCCTGTCCATATACCTATCCAATTTTACCTTAAATGACACAACTGAACTGGCCTCTACCACTTCTACAGGAAGCTCATTCCACACAGCTATCACTCTCTGAGTAAAGAAATACCCCCTCGTGTTTCCCTTAAACTTTTGCCCCCTAACTCTCAAATCATGTCCTCTTGTTTGAATCTTCCCTACTCTCAATGGAAACAGCCTATTCACGTCAACTCTATCTATCCCTCTCAAAATTTTAAATACCTCGATCAAATCCCCCCTCAACCTTCTACGCTCCAATGAATAGAGACCTAACTTGTTCAACCTTTCTCTGTAACTTAAGTGCTGAAACCCAGGTAACATCCTAGTAAATCGTCTCTGCACTCTCTCTAATTTATTGATATCTTTCCTATAATTCGGTGACCAGAACTGTACACAATATTCCAAATTTGGCCTTACCAATGCCTTGTTCAATTTTAACATTACATCCCATCTTCTGTACTCAGTGCTCTGATTTATAAAGGCCAGCGTTCCAAAAGCCTTCTTCACCACCCTATCAACATGAGACTCCACCTTCAGGGAACTATGCACTGTTATTCCTAGATCTCTCTGTTCCACTGCATTCCTCAATGCCCTACCATTTACCCTGTATGTTCTATTTGGATTATTCCTGCCAAAATGTAGAACCTCACACTTCTCAGCATTAAACTCCATCTGCCAACGTTCAGCCCATTCTTCTAACCGGCATAAATCTCCCTGCAAGCTTTGAAAACCCACCTTATTATCCACAAAACCTCCTATCTTAGTATCATCAGCATACTTACTAATCCAATTTACCACCCCATCATCCAGATCATTTATGTATATTACAAACAACATTGGGCCCAAAACAGATCTCTGAGGCACCCCGCTAGTCACCGGCCTCCATCCCGATAAACAATTATCCACCACTACTCTCTGGCATCTCCTGTCTAGCCACTGTTGAATCCATTTTATTCCTCCAGCATTAATACCTAACGACTGAACCTTCTTAACTAACCTTCCATGTGGAACTTTGTCAAAGGCCTTGTTGAAGTCCATATAGACTACATCCTGGATGTAGTTGCCTGGATTGGGGAGCATGCCTTATGAGAATAGATTGGGTGAACTCAGCCTTTTCTCCTTGGAGCAGCAGATGATGAGAGGTGACCTGATAGAGGTGTACAAGATAATGAGAGGCATTGATTGTGTGGATAGTCAGAGGCTTTTTCCCAGGGCTGAAATGGCTAGCACTAGAGGGCGTATTTTTAAGGTACTTGGAAGTAGGTACAGAAGAAATGTCAGAGGTAAGTTTTTTATGCAGAGAGTGGTGAGTGCATGGAATGGGCTGCTGGTGCCGGTGGTGGAGGTGGAAACAATAGGGTCTTTTAAGAAACTCCTGAATGGATACATGGAGCTTAGAAAAATAGAGGGCTATGGGTAAGCCTAGTTAGGTTTTAGGTAAGGACATGTGGGCACAGTGTTGTGGGCCGAAGGGCCTGTATTGTGCTGTAGGTTTTCTATGAGATGGCGGTGCACCTGGCCCTGGCACTGGAGGGAGATGCCCTGTGGACGCTCCTCAAACTAATGCAGGCCTAACACAGGGCACTGGAGCAGTGTTTTGAGCAGAGGCCGTTGTGTGAGGAGAAAGCTTGGGGGTGCTTGCAGCAGATCTCTGCCACTCCTCGGCATGGCTACCCCCAGTTCCCTCCTGCAGCCCAGGAAGAGCTTGCCCTCCACGCCTTTGTGTAGGTGCTGACTCCAGAGTGCCTTTGGCTGCAAGTCCGCCTGATATCACTATCATCACTGGACGAGGTGCTGTCCAAGCTGGAGAGGGCAGAAGCAATTTTAGCCCCCAAGGTGTCCCAGGATTGTCCCGCACGCAGTGAGCCTGGGCTTGTGTCACCAAGGCGGAGGAGGAGCCCATGAGACAGGTCTGACCACCGCTGTGGCAGCCTCACTGCGGGACATGGAACAATCTCTGCTGCCGGTGTGGTGAGGTCTGCCATTTGACCTGGGACTGTCCCTGTGGTGAACTACATATACCTGTGTGGACTGCTCCTGTGGCTCCTGCCACTGACCCCTGTATAAAGGCCATTGAGGCCTGAGCCCGGCCTCATTCTCCAGGATGTAGTGTTGTTCATTCTTCCAGTCAATAAAAGCCGATATCTCGCTTCTTACGTCTCAGAGTGAGTTATTGATGGTGCATCAATTTTATTGACTGGAAGTTAAAACATGGAAACCGTTTTACGTCCGGAAAGATTGGATTTGGACCCCCAAGACCCTGAAGCAGCCCTTGCCTTTGAACTCTGGCTTGCATGCTTCCCATCATACTTGGAGGAGGTTCGTGCAACTGACCCCGCTGTTAGGCACAGAATTCTCCTCTCGAGAGTCGCCCCAAAAGTTTATTCATTCATCAGGGACCTCTCGACCTATGAAGGGGCGCTTGATGCCCTCAAAAGACAGTACCTGCGGCCGGTGAATGCCGTCTATGTCAGACATCGTTTGGCCACGCGCAGACAGCGCCCTGCGGAGTCGTCCGCCGAATTTCTCCGAGCTCTACAGGCACTCGTGCGGACTTGTGACTGCAAAACGCTCACAGTGGAACAGCATGCGGAACTCTTGGTACGAGACGCCTTTGTGACCGGAATTAGGTCAGTGTACGTGCGCCAGCGGCTGCTGGAAAATGCTGATCTTACCTTACGCTCAGCGATCGAGACGGCCGACACACTGGAGGCTGCTCTGCACAAAGCTGACGCTGTCCAGCTGCGTGATTCCCCGCCGGTTCCGTGGACACCTCTGACTCCACCGCCACCGGTTCCCGTGAGCGAATTCGCCAATGCTGCTGCCAGTTGCGGTTCCACGCACTCCCCGAACTCAACCAAGCGAAAGCTGTGTTATTTCTGTGGGTTTGAGAAACATCCTCGAAACCGTTGCCCAGCTCGAGAAGCCACCTGCTTCAGCTGCGGAAAACTGGGCCATTTCGCCAGAGCCTGTAAGTCTAAACCGCGCGCGGGGTCGAGCAGCGCTGCGTTTGAGACGTGGGGGCCGCCATCTTCCATGCCCGGATGTGGGCGGCCATCTTTGCCGGCGTCACCATGCCCCGCCCCTACCTACCCGTGTGAGACGTGGGGGCCGCCATCTTGCATGCCCGGATGTGGGCGGCCATCTTTGCCGGCGTCTTCATGCCCCGCCCCCGACTCGCCGGTGTTTACCGGGCACCAAGACGGCATTTCAACTCTGGCCACTGTAACCCTCGACCAAAGCGCTCCGCACCAGCTCGCAAGGTCAATGATGGACATCCTGGTGGAGGGGCAGAGGACTAGCTGCCTGTTTGACACGGGCAGCACTGAGAGTTTTATTGACCCAGACACAGTGCAACGCTGTGGACTCGTGACACGGCCGGTAAGCCAGGGGGTCACCTTGGCTTCTGGGTCGCATTCCACAGACAACCGGGTGGGTTGTGTAGCGACATTGGTGGTGCAGGGCACAGAATATCGGAACTTTGCGCTACTGGTCATGCCTCGACTGTGCGCGCCTGTGCTATTGGGGCTGGACTTCCAGAGCCATCTCGAAAGTGTGACTATGGCATACGACGGGCCCCTCCCACCACTCACTGTCAGGAATCCTCAGTTTGGTGGGACTTCGCCATATACCCCGTTACCGCACACACATACACACCAAACCACACATCCCGCCCAGCACCATGCCGATAGCTGTGCTACTGACACTACTTGCAGCCTCTCCACCCTCAAGATCCCTCCCCCATTACTGTTCGCCAACCTGACCCCTGACTGTAAACTGGTGGCGACTGAAAGCAGGAGGTACAGCGCGGGGGACAGGGCCTTCATTCAGTCAGAGGTGCAGCAGCTTCTCGGGGAGGGGATCATCGAGCCAAGCACAAGCCCTTGGTGGTCCCAGGTGGTTGTTGTTCGGACTGGGCAGAAAAATAGGATGGTTGTGGACTATAGCCAGACCATCAATAGGTTCACGCAGCTTGACGCGTACCCCCTACCCCGCATCGCAGATATGGTCAACCACATAGCTCAGTACAAGGTGTACTCGACGATAGATCTGAAATCCGCTTATCACCAGCTCCCCATCCGCCCAGAAGACCGCCCCTACACCGCCTTCGAGGCGGGCGGCAGGCTCTATCACTTTCTGCGCTTCCTATTTGGTGTCACCAATGGTGTCTCAGTCTTCCAGAGGGAAATGGACTGGATGATGGACCAGTACAACCTGAAGGTCACATTTCCCTATCTAGATAACATCACCATCTGTGGTCGCGACTGGTCGGATCACGACGCCAACCTCCAACGATTTTTCCAAGTGGCCGAAGCTTTGAACCTTACTTATAACAGGGACAAGTGTGTGTTCAGAACCACCCGACTCGCTATCCTTGGGTATCTCGTGGAAAACGGGGTCATTGGCCCTGACCCCGACCGTATGCGCCCCCTGTTAGAACTCCCTCTTCCCACCACTCTCAAAGCCCTCAGACGGTGCCTGGGTTTTTTTTCCTATTACGCCCAATGGGTCCCCCATTACGCAGACAAGGCCCGCCCCCTGGTCAAGTCTACCACTTTTCCCCTCTCTGCTGAGGCCTGCGCGGCCTTCAGCTGCATTAAAGGGGACATTATCAAAGCAATGATGCATGCGGTGGACGAGACCATTCCCTTCCAAGTAGAGAGTGACGCCTCCGATTTCGCACTTGCCGCTACCCTCAATCAGGAAGGCAGGCCAGTAGCATTCTTTTCTCGTACCCTTCAAGGCTCTGAAATTCGGCACTCCGCGGTGGAGAAAGAAGCCCAGGCCATAGTGGAAGCTATTAGGCGCTGGAGGCACTATCTCGCCGGCAAAAGGTTCACCTTGCTGACCGACCAACGCTCGGTTGCGTTCATGTTCAGCAACCAACAGCGGGGCAAAATCAAAAATGATAAAATTTTGCGGTGGAGAATAGAACTCTCCACCTACAATTATGATATCCTGTACCGGCCTGGCAGACTCAATGAGCCCCCTGATGCCCTATCCCGGGGAACGTGTGCTAGCGCACAGCTCGACCAGCTGTATGCCCTTCATGCACATCTTTGCCATCCGGGGGTCACCCGATTTTACCATTTCGTTAAAGCCCGGAACCTGCCGTACTCCCTGGAGGACCAGGGACTGCGCTGAGTGCAAACTGCACTTCTACCGTCCTGACACGGCACAACTTATCAAGGCCACCCGCCCTTTTGAGCGACTGAGTGTTAACTTTAAGGGCCCCCTTCCCTCCACCGACCGCAATGTCTATTTTCTCAATATTATTGACGAGTACTCGCGATTCCCCTTTGCCATTCCCTGCCCCGACACCACTATCACGTCCGTCATAAAAGCCCTGCACCAGCTCTTCACTCTGTTCGGATATCCCTGCTATATCCACAGTGATAGAGGGTCCTCCTTTATGAGTGACGAGCTGCGCCAGTACCTGCTGGCTAGGGGCATTGCTACTAGTAGGACCACGAGTTACAATCCCCGGGGGAATGGACAGGTGGAGAGGGAGAATGCCACAGTGTGGAAGGCCACACTTTTAGCCCTTAAGTCAAAAGGGTTGCCGGTCTCTCGATGGCAGGAGGTCCTCCCCGAGGCACTCCACTCTATCTGCTCCCTGTTATGTACGTCCACCAATGCCACCCCTCACGAACGCCTATTCTCTTTTCCCAGGAAGTCTGTCACTGGGACCACCCTACCAGTTTGGCTGACAACCCCGGGGCCAGTGCTGCTACGAAAACATTTGAGGAGTAATAAATACTCCCCGCTGGTCGAGAGGGTTCACCTTTTGCATGCTAACCCCCAGTATGCTTACGTGGTCTTGCCTGATGGGCGGGAGGACACGGTCTCTGTCCGCGACCTGGCGCCCGCAGGAGCAGCAGACCACTACCCCGTACACTCTACGGTAACTATGAACCCTGTATCCAAGGTGACACCGCGCACACCGTGCCCCACACAGACTCCTCACGACGTTTATGTACCAGGCATCTCGTATGCGTATATTCCGGGCGCCTCGCACACACGTGAGGGATCCCTGACACCTCCAGTTAGGCCAGAACCAGCACAACCTCCGTCTCCTGTGCAATCACCACCTCCGGCACCTGTGCAATCGCAGCTGGAGCTATGTAGATCGCAGCGACAGATTCGACCACCTGATAGACTTAACCTGTAAATATACTTGTAAGAAACTTCACCACCTGGGGACTCTTTTTAAAACAAAGGGGGGGGGGGGGGGTGAATGTGGTGAACTACGTATACCTGTCTGGACACGCCCCCTGCTGACTGCTCCTGTGGCTCCTCCCACCGACCCCGGTATAAAGGCGATTGAGGCCTGAGCCCCATTCTCCATTCTCCATCCTCATTCTCCAGGATGTAGTGTTGTTCATTCTTCCAGTCAATAAAAGCCGATATCTCGTTTCTTACGTCTCAGAGTGAGTTATTGATGGTGCATCAGTCCCCCACCAGCGCAGCCATGGGGAAATGTCAAGCGGGCAGCACTGCCTGTGATCTCTAGCAGAGCCCCTCCAGAGAGGCTGTTAGGGTGAAGAGCAAGGCTTATACGTGGACAGTGTGGTGGACAGCATCCGATGCTGGGCGTTGGTGGACACGGGGTAAACATCACTATCCTCCCCAACATGGACCGGCCGTCCTCGCCTGGGTGGACAACGATGGCGGTCCGGCAGGCTACGGTCACCGGCGACTGTGCGACGGTGAGAGGGGAGAGGAGTTTGGGCATCGCAGTGGGGAGAAAGACAGTGGACCACAAACAGCTGCGTGGTGAGTAGGTGAGCGATCCCGTGCTGGCCCATTTAAAGGGATGGCTGAGTGTTGGACAACAGCCGGAGTGGGCAGAGGTGTCCGTCCTGAGCCTAGAGACCAAAGCCCTATACTCGCAGTGGGAACGCTGGAGGTGCACGCTGGATTGCTGTTCCGGCGGTGGCAGTTACCTAACGGTGACAGACACCTCTTGTGGCTGGTGGTCCCCTGGGGGCTCGGTGCCACAGCGCTGCTGTCAGTGCGCGGGCTGGTGAGGGCCAGCCATTTCAGTGTTGCAAGGGTGTTGGACAAGCTGTAAGAATGCTTCTACTGGCCTGGGTACAGGCGGGACGTGGAGCTGTTTGTGCACTGCTGTGACGCTTACACGTCCCAGAAGGGGTCAGGCCGACAGCCTAGGGTGCTAATGCAGCTGTATATGGTGGGGGGGCCCCAGTATGGGTCTACTGGCCCTCCTGGAAGATAGGACTATGTCCCAGGCTTGGAAGCCACTGGGAGAGGTACTCAACCACACCTCCGATGTGGTATATCAGGTGCAGTTGCCTGAGTGGTGGAAGACAGTGGTGCCGCACCGGGACCGGTTGGCACTGTGATGGCCCCTGGCCACCACTGACCGAACGAGGCTGAAGGAAGGAAGTAACAGTTCAGCTGCCCTGCCTCTTGCCTCACACAAACAGGGGCTCCCCTGGAAGGGGCTCCAGAACCCACCCCCCCAACCTGTGCCCCAGGCAGCAGTGTCAACCCCCACTAGGAATTTTGGACTTTGTTAAGGACCCTGGCTTTGCCAAAGATGGCTGACCCCTCGGGTGGGGGCAGTGTGATGTCTGGGTGGTGGGGGGGGGGGGGGTGGTGTTTGACTGCCTGCTCCTGCATTTCTAATGATCAGCACTGTTTATTGTTCTTGTGTTAAAATGTTTTGGTGGGAAGTTCCAGTTTATTTATTGTTACATCTTAGCTTTGGTTATACAGTTATTTGCTTGTGTATTTGTGGGTCACCCTGACTGTAACCGGAGTGTGTGATGGTCACCTCCCCTGTCTGTGTGAGACTGGTGGGGTTCACTCTCCAGATCATGGTGCCCGATGTGTTTATCCTAATAAAACGGTTGTTGAGTTAATGAGCTCGTCTGCCATTATGGACCAAGTGCTCGCCACTGTACATTTAGTATCAAAGTACGTATGGAGTACACAACCCTGAGATTCGTCTTCCCACAGACAGCCATGAAGCAAAGAAACACCATGGAACCCAGTCAAAAAAAATCACCCTCCTCACATGCAAAACAAATCGTGTAAATTGTCACCAAAAACAGGGGAAAAAACACAGAATATAAAAGACAAAATCCAGATATATTCAGTTCATAGGAGTTTACTATCTGCGGGTTACCCTGATCAAAATGGCAACAAAATAGGTGTGACCAGAAACCAGAAACACGTCCAATCCACAAAACTCTTAAAGAGTCAATTAAACCTCTTAAATGCCCTTACATTATCAGCCTCCACCACCATCCCCGGCGGTGGGTTCCAGGCACATACCACTTACCTCTGAATCTTCCCTAAACTTTTCTACACTTGCCTTAAAAATGTCTTCTGGTAGAGGCCAGTGCTGCCCTGGGAAAAAGGCATTGGCTGTCCATAAGCCTCTCATCATCTTATACACTTCTATCAAGTCACCATTCATCCCCCTTCACTCCAAAGAGAAAAGCCCAGCTTGCTCAAACTTAACATATTTTTTCTCTGATCCAAGCAGCACCCTAGCAAATCTCCTCTGCACCTTGGCTAAAGCTTTCATATCTTTCCCATAATGAGGTAACCAGAACTGAACACAATGCTCCAAGTGTGGTCTAACCAGGGTTTTGGATGGACTTAGATCATGGTCTCTTTGGGGAGGGCGGTTTGCTATTGCTTGCTTGGTGGGTGGTGGGTGCTGATGCTTCCTGCTGGAATAAGTTAGAAGGAGGGGTGGGTTGATCTTCACCGCAGCTTGTGCGTGGGAGGGGGTGGGGGTGCTTTGGGGTACTAACGTTTTTCTATCATTCATTCTTTGGGACTTTCTTCTGTGGATGTGAAGAGTAAGAATTTTAGGTTGTATATTGTATAAATTTTCTGATGTTAAATGGAACCATTGAACCATCTGTCACTGCCCAGCTCTGCATCCTGTCTATATTGCATAGTAGCCTACAACAGTCACAGCACTATCCACAACACAACAACTTCATGTCATCTGCAAACTTACTAATTCACCCTTCCACTTCTTCATTCCAAGTCATTTTTTAAAAATCGTGGAGAGCCGGGGTCCCAAAACAGATCCCTGCAGAACACCACTGGTCATAGACCTCCCGGTGGAATACGGTTCATCTGCTACCACCCTCTGCCTCCCATGGGCAAAAGAAATTCCAAATCCACACTGCCAAACTTCCATGGATCCTATGCCTCATAGTATTAATTGATGCTCATCTTAAGAAAGCAATCAACTATACAAAATTAAAAATGAAACAAAAAAATGAGAAAACCATTGGGTTTAGAATCAAGAAAAATAGTAAATATGCTGGATCTTATGTGGACTGCTGACATCCCCTGAGCAATCATCAACAACTTTAGGGTTTCTACTTGTGTATAAATTCTTAAGAGTGATCAGTTTTTTGCCCACAGCGTGCTGTCACGGGTGTCTTCATGGAGTTCAGTGTGGGAGTTGTGGAGATATCCTCCTGTTTGACACCCACCACAAACTGCAGTAGGGCATCCACTATGAGATCCTTGAACAGGTAGGCTTTGATGCAAGGAGAGTAATGTTTGTGCACTTGTTCAGTTTGGCTTCTTTGTAATACAGAGGACCCCATTCCTGCCATGTGAGATACAACTGGCTTTCCCCCACAGGATGCCATTGTTCAGGCCACTGGGCCAAGTTTGTTATTGATCATTCATTCTGATCCATTTTGCTGCAAGACATTTATGTACAGAGGTAGTTTAACAGTGTGATTTGAGTCTCCTCACACCGTCCTTCATATTGAAGTAGCTCATCGCAATAGACGTTGTATTTTGATGTTCTGTCTGATCATCAACCAAATAGGATTTAATCTCTTCTTCATCTGGATAATCACGGATTCACTCTGCATCACAGGTAGCCCTGCAATAAGTACAATGTCAGATATAATTAAAAGTTAAATTTCTATGGCAGAGGAACTCATTAGAATCCTGTATTAAGATTCAATTTTCAGGCCTCCATTGGTCAGAGTCAATCCTGGCAGTTTAGATATGCAAGCCAAGGCAGTACACCATGGAGAGTAAGCGGTTACCCATGTAGCAAGCTCCCCCTCTCCATGAACCAAAAGGAACGGCAGAGACCAATACAGTTTGGTACCAGCAGCATCACAGGAGTTGCCAGTCAGCATTGAACTCAATGAAGAACTGCCTTAGGGACTCCAGCTCTGGATTTTTCCCTCAAGTTTACTCCTGAACCCTTTCCCATGAGTGGGTATTGCTGCAAGGCAGTGGAGTTTTGAGATCAGTTTTTCTTCTCCTTGATGAGCTGCCAACCATGGGTGATAAGCTCCATCTGCCTGAAGTGATGGCTTTAAGGCACCAGTAACCTGCACTTGCCCCTTCTCCTGTCCGTAGAAACTGTTCTGCTGGGCTTAGTATCTAAGCCACACCTGACAGCCAGGAGCTGGAGTAGGTTGTCAGTGGCTATTTGAGGCACACACATTGGGACCATTTAATAGGTAGTGGGAACTTGTCCCCATTACCACCCCCCAGCTATGACAACATTATCCTTGGGGCAGTGATAAAGCCTAAAGACTAAAAGAATGGGAATGGGGAAGGGGGTTAAACTGATAAACTATAGTACATAATGTTAATTTTGTAGAATCATCATCGTGGCCATCCCTTGAGATTGAGGATGATGGTCTTCATTCTGTTGATCTATTTATGGGTTCTCAAGTGGCTTATGAGTCCAATCTTGGCTTTGAAAGTTCTTCTGCATTCAGGACAGGTAGTTCTAGATGGCAGATCGGGCTTTGGTTGTTGATGCCTCTCTTTCCATTTTCTTCTCTTTTCTTCTAATTCTGCACATCCATTGGCTTCGAAAGTTGCTGTTCCATCTTGGATGATGGTTTGCCAGAGTTTCCTGTCCTTGGCATTGGTTTCCCAATTGTTGATGTCGATGTTACATTTCTTCATGTTGGCTTTTAAGACATCTTTGAATCTCTTCTGTTGTCCGCCTCTTTCACGTTTGCCTTCTTTCAGCTGGGAGTAGAAGATTTGTTTCGGCAGACGTTCGTCTTTCATCCGAACATGACCGCTCCATCTTAGTTGGTTCTTGATGACGTAGGCTTCAATACTTGTTGTTTTTGCTTCATTTAGCATGCTGACTTTGGTTCTTCTATCTTCCCAGCTGATATTTAAGATGTTTCGAAGACAGCGTTGATGGAACTTTTCAAGTGCCTTCAGACGTTGTCGGTATGTTGTCAAGATTTCTGCTGCATACAGGAGCATTGGGATTACCACAGCTTTGTACATTAGCATTTTGGTGTCTGTTTGGATGTCATGATCATGAAAGACTCCTGTTTGGAGATGTCCAAAAGCTGTTCCAGCGCATTTAAGATGCTGTTGGATCTCGTCATTAAGGTTGACATTGGAGGAGAGGTGACTTCCAAGATATGGAAAGTGGTCCACGTTTTCCAGAATTATTTCGCCAAGTTGAATTGATGGTTCTATCTGATTTGTCTCAGTTGGTGACAGTTGATAGATGATCTGAGGCTTCTTGGAATTGATGGTTAGTCTAAGTTTCATGGATGTATGGTTGAAGACAGTCAGTATCTGTTGTAGGTGGCTTTCTGAAACAGTTGCAACACTGTTGTCATCTGCGTATTGGAACTCGATGAGGGAACTTGTGGATGTCTTGTGGATTCTCTGGGTGCTCTTGTTTCCTCCCACAGTCCAAAGACATACAGGTTAATTGGTCATTGTAAATTGTCCCATGATTAGGCTAGTGTTAAATAAGGGCTTTCTGAACAGCATGGCTTAAATTGCCTACTCTGTGCTGGATCTCAATAAATAATTTAAAGTTAGCCTTACCAACATCTAGAATCCTAGCTGCTGTGCTAAATTTCTACCTTTTAAATAGTGTTGAATCTGACCATAATGCCTGCTGGGTAAATGTTCCCTATTAGATTAAAATCTAAACCAGGCACATGAGTAAACCTTTTAGAAATTATTGCTTGAAAAAGCTTTACTTTTACAATAAGCCTCTGTAATCCTTGAATAAATGCACTCTTCCGTATCATTGGTGCTGACAAGAGGCATGTGAGAAATTCTGTTACAGTTTAAAACTTTCATTCATTAATTCTAAGCATGGCGTTTCCACTGAGTAGCACAGGTGCTACCTTACAGCTCCAGGAACCCAGGCTGGTCTTGGTGTTTGGTGCTGTCTGTGTGGAGTTTGCATGTAATCCCTTAGGACAAGTGGGTTCCCCCACCCCCACATGCCAATTATGCGCATGTTAGTAGAATAGTGGACTGAACATGCAGCTTTGATGTGTTCCATGTTGATTCTCAGTGAAAAGGAAATGTTAATTCGAATCTTGACAGACTGTGGTCTCCCAGTGAGGAAGTCAAGGATCTATTTGCAGAGGGAGGTACAGAGGCCCAGGTTTTTGAGCTTGTTGATTAGAACTGAGGGTATGATTGTGTTGATTGCTGAGCTGTAATCAATAAACAGCAGACTGACATAGGTATTACCATTGTCCAATTACTACCAGTTGATTCGAGTCATGACCAACCTCTGAAAGCACTTCATCGCTGTAGATGTGAGTGCCACTGGGTGATAGTTGTTGAGGCATTTTACCCTCCTCTTCTCGGGCACTGGTATGATTGTTGCCCTTTTGAAGCAGTTGGGAACCTCCAAGTGCGGCAGTAAAAGATTGAAGATGTCCTTCAACACTCCCGCCAATTAGTTAGCTCAAGTTTTGAGAGCCTTACCAGGTACACTATCAGGGTCTGTCATCCTGGTTTCATCTCCGTCTGGCACTGCTCAGAATCGGGGGGAAAAGGGCTGGAGAATGTTGTAAACTCAGCCAGCTCCATCACGAGCACTAGCATTGAGGACACCTTCAAAAGGGGCGATGCCTCAAAAAAGCGGCATCCATCATTAAGGACTCCCATCACCCAGGAAGGGCCCTCTTCTCAATGCTACCATTAAGAAGGATGTACGGGTATTAAAGATGCATACTCGATATTTCAAAAACAGCTTCTTCCCTCCGCCAACAGATTTCTGAATGGACAATGAACACTAACTCACTTTTTTTTCTTCCCCTGTTTGTACTACTTATTTAATTTAATATTTTATATATACTTATTATAATTTATAGTCTTTATTATTATGTAATGCAATGTACTGCTACTGCAAAACAACAAACAACAATTTTCACGACAAATGCCGCTGATTCTGATTCTAATTGGCCAGGTAAGTAACGCTAAAATAGAGCTAATGAGCATGTCAGAGCGAGTGGTTTCCAGGGGAACAGCAGGAATAGAATTAATGGGATGCTCTGAGAGCCAACTTGAATTTGATGGGCCAAATGCCCTCCCACTATTCCTTGTAAAGGATACAAGTTAAGCATACTAAATGAATTTCTTTAGCTAACTTTTCTCATGGATGTTTCTAAAGCATTTGTAATCAATTGGGACATATCTCTTCCTCTTCCATTTTTCTGGCCTTGTACACTGGTCCAAGCTCTGTCTAGGCATTCCCTAAAGCAGTTTGTGAAAACAGGTCAAAGAGCTGGAGCCTCTGTTGGGAGTTTCAAATAAAAGCTGTTTTTTTTTAGGTCTCCATGTGTAACACTACACTGAAACTGAAAACAGAGATGGGGAGTTTTTCAAAGAACTTTAAGCAGAAACAAGTTTCATCTTATCAGCTGCTTTATTGCTATTTTGTAGGATTTAGCTCTGCCTAAATTGGCTCCAGTGTTTCCTTTCATAAAACTCTAACTACAGATCAAATGTGCTTTATTTGCTATAATACTTCATGTAAGTCCTGAATTTATGAAAAATCCATTCTAATACACAACTCAGTAGTTTTGTGAATTTTACAATTTTATTTATATTTTTTATTTATTGAGATGCAATGTGGAATAGGCCCTTCCAACCCTTCAATCCAGACTGTTTAGCAATCCCCTGATTTAACCCTAGCCTAATCACAGGACAATTTACAATGAACAATTAACTTATTGAGTGGTACATCTTTGGACTCTGGGAGAAATCTGAAGCATCTGGAGGAAACTCTTTAAAGGAAGTGATGGGAATTGAACCTGTGTCATCTGTACTGTAATGCACTGTGCTGCCTTATCTAAACTTTGATCAGTACTTAGATAAACAAAAATTCTGGGAATCTTGGGAAGATTAACTCTTGTGCACCTGATGTGATTTCTGCACCAGACACAAAGAATAAGCTCATTTCCTGTTTACTATTTTGTATCAATTTATATGAAAAGGAGAAAGTGTTACAACCCTATTCTAATAATTATGCTCTTTCTGTATTTCATCCATTCAAGATCAATCTTTTCTTTCTTGCCATTGTGTAAAGAACACTTGACTGAAAAAATACTGCAGTTGCTTGTTGGAACTAGGCAATATATCATTTCCACCATCCCACAATTCTTTTGATCTGCTTGGAACTTTTTGATTGTCTTGGTATACTTTTTTCAGTGTGGGCATAAGTATATAAAAGAATCTTTGCTGTCATGTCATACAGATACATTATAATGCTGTGCTGGAGATAAAAGGGTGGAGGGAATTCAAACACCAAGTTCACAGAGATAAGCATCTCTTTCATTTATGATAGACACTTCATTAATATTAACAAGGACTGAAGCAGTGCCTTGGACAGTAGCACCCTTTCCAAAGACCAGTTGGATGCCAATTTGGACTGGTTTCTGTGCTTAATGAGAAAATCAATGAAATGTCTTGAGTGAAAGTTTGTTACATCCCTCAGCAAGACATTGAATTCCATAGAAGTTGTTTAGTTGGTTCGTTCTATACCAGGCATATACCCCATACATATTCTGGTCAGCTTCTAGAAACATCTAACAGCCCAAACCAATATTTTTAAAGGAATTCGTGGAATATGCCAACTTAAGGTTATCTTAGCTCTCTTACTTGCTTCATTAGGATGTTGGCGGTAGGAGGTTTACCCTAGTCAATGTTTAATCTCTTGGGCTTTGTTCATTATCATACCTCTCAAATTATTTGCTTCCATCCAGTTGTTAAATTCAAAAGGATTTTGGCCAGCAAGCCATCATGATTATAGTTCTTTAAGGAAATTACAAACTAATTTTCAATGCATTTTTTTAAAAATCATTTCAATGACATAGCTTTGAAACAACTTTTACCCTGGGGTGTTTCATTCCAAGACCTGTATCATAAAGTTAATTAGTAAAAGTGTAACAAATGTCAGTCAGAGATTAAAATATGGTAGATTTTGTTTTGATTGGGAGTTTGGGGTTATCAAGTTTGAGTTTTAGGTTACACATTCAGCCCTTGCAATCTTCCAAACCCATCAATTAAAGAAAACTTCGATCTCAGTGGAGGTGGCTTTTGACTTGTGTCCTGAATTGCACTGTATATTGTGCATCATATGTCATGAAGAAGTGACTGAAACCATACAGAAAAACAGTGATAAACTTGGGAGGTGGTTTACAACAAATTTGAGATGCCTGTAATTCACAATCAAAGACTTGTCATCCATATTGCACTTACATAGTGGTGTTGTCTCTCCCTTTTCCGACAGTACAAGAAATAATCGCACCTTTTGCAACATGACTTGAAGGAGTTCAATTGGCAATTGGTCAGGTGCTTGGGGACATTAGCATTGTAACAGAACTCTTTCCTATATGCAGCAGTATTTTCCTCCTTTCAGCTCAGGAGTGAATGACCTTAATGGAATAGCCGCTTTGATGTCTGTGTGAGTTTTGAATAAGCCTGAATGCGACACTTAAACGTTTTCACAAGTCCTTAGTGTCAACATCAATGACATGCATCCCTCTTGTAAGTCTTCCATTGTCTCCATTTTCAACTTAAGGTGCTTTAGAAATCTCATAGCTTTTCAATAATGTGAATTATTTGCAAATCTTCTCAGTTTCTTTAAAGCCTATGGCATTAACAGCAATGCAATATATCTACAAATGTTGTTAATTCGAGTCTCACTGTGCATCGAGGAGAGGATATCACCTTATGGAATTCTGAGCAAATTCTCAGAAACTAGATTGACTAATACCTGCTACAGGATCCAATTTCAATGAGTAACAAAATATGAACAAAGTTTCTGTGTTTGCAGTATTGCAATGTTCGTAGACTGTTCCAGATTCCTTCATGTATTTGTCACTGAATGCACAGGGAGTGTTTGCAATGCATTTTAAAAAAAAATCATTTCAATGACATAGCTTTGAAACAACTTTTACCCTGGGGTGTTTCATTTCAAGACCTGTACCATAAAGTTAATTAGTAAAAGTGCAAGAGTAACAAATGTCAGTCATAGATTAAAATATGGTAGATTTTGTTTTATTACAAGTATCTGGGAGTACAGTTAGACGAGAAGCTAGACTGGACTGCCAACACAGATGCCTTGTGCAGGAAGGCACAGAGTCGACTGTACTTCCTTAGAAGGTTGGCGTCATTCAATGTTTGTAGTGAGATGCTGAAGATGTTCTATAGGTCAGTTGTGGAGAGCGCCCTCTTCTTTGTGGTGGCGTGTTGGGGAGGCAGCATTAAGAAGAGGGTCGCCTCATGTCTTAATAAGCTGGTAAGGAAGGCGGGCTCTGTCGTGGGCAAAGTACTGGAGAGTATAACATCGGTAGCAGAGCGAAGGGCGCTGAGTAGGCTACGGTCAATTATGGAAAACCCTGAACATCCTCTACATAGTACCATCCAGAGACAGAGAAGCAGTTTCAGCGACAGGTTGCTATCGATGCAATGCTCCTCTGACAGGATGAAGAGGTCAATACTCCCCAATGCCATTCGGCTTTACAATTCAACCGCCAGAAGTAAGATATGTTAAAGTGCCGGGGTTAGGACTCAATGTATTTAAGTAAACTACTTAAGAACTTTTTAAAAGCTATTATTAATGCTTTTTGAGAGGGTGATTTTAGATGCATATCATATTTTTTACTGAGTTAAGTATTGTATGTAATTAGTTTTGCTACAATAAGTGTATGGGACATTGGAAAAAATGTTGAATTTCCCCATGGGGATGAATAAAGTATCTATCTATCAAGTTTGAGTTTTAGGCTACATATTCAGCCCTTGCAATCTTCCAAACCCATCAATTAAAGAAAATTTCGATCTCAGTGTAGGTGGCTTTTGACTTGTGTCCTGAATTGCACTGTATATTGTGCATCATATGTCATGAAGAAGTGACTGAAACCATACAGAAAAACAGTGATAAACTTGGGAGGTGGTTTACAACAAATTTGAGATGCCTGTAATTCACAATCAAAGACTTGTCATCCATATTGCACTTACATAGTGGTGTTGCCTCTCCCTTTCCGACAGTACAAGAAATAATCGCACCTTTTGCAACATGACTTGAAGGAGTTCAATTGGCAATTGGTCAGGTGCTTGGGGACATTAGCATTGTAACAGAACTCTTTCCTATATGCAGCAGTATTTTCCTCCTTTCAGCTCAGGAGTGAATGACCTTAATGGAATAACCACTTTGATGTCTGTGTGAGTTTTGAACAAGCCTGAATGCGGCACTTAAACGTTTTCACAAGTCCTTAGTGTCAACACCAATGACATGCGTCCCTCTTGTAAGTCTTCCATTGTCTCCATTTTCAACTTAAGGTGCTTTAGAAATCTCATAGCTTTTCAATAATGTGAATTATTTGCAAATCTTCTCAGTTTCTTTAAAGCCTTATAACAAAAATGGCATTAACAGCAATGCAATATATCTACAAATGTTGTTAATTCGAGTCTCACTGTGCATCGAGGAGAGGATATCACCTTATGGAATTCTGAGCAAATTCTCAGAAACTAGATTGACTAATACCTGCTACAGGATCCAATTTCAATGAGTAACAAAATATGAACAAAGTTTCTGTGTTTGCAGTATTGCAATGTTCGTAGACTGTTCCAGATTCCTTCATGTATTTGTCACTGAATGCACAGGGAGTGTTAATTACATAATAGTATTGTGTATTTACTATTTCATAATATTTGAGTAATATTGTAAATATATGGCTTGATTGAGCATTCTTGTTTATTTAAATAATTAATTATGGGTTATATATTAAAATGTGTGAATTGTGTATGGCATCACACTACCACAGGATACCTGCACACCTCACTTACAGTAAATACGAAGTTAGACTCACATTTCGGACTCCTGTGTCTTTAATGTTTTGAAGTTACAAAGCATAACAAATAGCCTCCAATGATTTATAAGGCTTTACTTCAGATAATCTGCAGAGAAAACTTTCACCAAATCCATGGAGCTGCCTTCTGGTTGATGTGAGGAGGAGCTCCCTAAACTATTTCACTGCTGGGATTCTGATTCATGTGGGCTCCATATCAGCAATTCAGCACTCCTGTTCCTCACCACTGCCCATACATTGTATGGATGCCCAAACCCCTTCCCCCAAATCTTGTAAGCATTGTTGGCCCTAATATTCCTGCCCCATCACACTCCTTACCATTGACAATGGATCCCATCCCCTCCATTCACTGGGAACGGACCTTAACTCCTCCGATCCCTGACCCACTCCTACACAGTTATAATCTCACCGACTTAAATGATTTCCAGTGCATACTCTTCATGTGCATCTCCACAGAGGAATGATAATATCTCAGAACAACACGTACAAAGTGCCGGCAGAACTCAGCAGGTCATCTATGGAAATTGATAAGCAGTTGGTGTTTCAGGATGAGACCCTACATCAGGACCGCAAAGAAAGGGGGAAGAAGCCAGAATAAGAAGATGGGGGAAGGGGGAGGAGGACAAGCTAGAAGGTGACAAGAAGCCAAGAAGGGCCAAAAGGCCTATTCCTGTGCTGTAATGTTCTATGGTTCTATTATGGATGAGAGGGGTTTGGAGGGATATGGCCCAGGGGCAGGTCAGTGGGACTAGGCAGAAAAATGTTTCGGCACAGCCAAGAAGGGCCAAAAGGCCTGTTTCTGTGCTGTAATGTTCTATGGTTCTATGATAGGTGAAGGCAGTTAGATGGGTGAGATGGGATGAAGTGAGAAGCTGGGTGGTGATAAGTGGAAAAGGCAAAGGTCTGGAGAAGGAGGAATCTAATAGGAGAGGAGAGGAGACCAAGGAAGAACAGGAAGGAGAAGTGGCACCAGGTGATGGGTAGCTGAGGGGAAGAGGTAAAAGGGAAATGAAGAGGGAAGGGGAAGGGAAGAAAATTACTGTAAGTTGGGGAAATCGATGTCTATGACTACCAAGGCAAAATGTGGGGTGTTACATACCAACCTGAGACTGGCCCCATCTTGGCAGAAGAGAAAGCCATGGACTAACATGTCGGAATGGAATGGGACTAGGAATTGAAGTGTAATTCTGCTTTTTGCAAATGGAGCTGGGGTGCTCAACAAAGTCGACCCCAATCTGCGTCAGGTCCCACCAGTGTAGGGAAGGCCACACTGGGAGGACCAGATACAGTAGACATCGCCAACAGATGTACTGCCCTGGACCCTCAAGTATGACTGTATTTCCTCATTCACCAAAATTGTCAGTCGCTCACTGCTCAGTGAATGTTTAATGCACCCTGAAGAGAGTGAAGAATTTTTAGATAAAACCTTCACTCTGTTGTCTCCAGTTATCTACAAATGGATGCTGGGATATATTTACATGCTTGATAGTGCCCCCTGACTTTCGACCCAAGGGATTAATCTTTACATGTGGATCTAAATGTGAATATTACCATAAGACTTAGGAGCAGAATTAGGCCATTTGCCCCATCGAGTCTGCTCTGCTATTCAGTCATGGCTGATCCATTTTTTCCCTCATCAGCCCCAATCCCCAGCCTTCTCCTTGTAATCTTTGATGCCATGTCCAATCAAGAACCTATCAAGCTCAGCCTTAAATACACCTAATGACCTGGCCTCCACAGCTGCCTGTGGTAATAAATTCCACAAATTCACCACCCTTTGGCTAATGAAATTTCACTGCATCAGTTTTAAATGGATGCCCCACTATCCCAAGGCTGTGCCCCCTTGTCCTAGACACCCCCACCACAGGAAACATCCTTTCCACCTCTACTCTGTCTAGGCTTTTCAATGAGATTTCTATGAGATCCCCCCCCCCCCCATCCTTCTAAATTCCACTGAGTACAGACCCAGACCTCCAAATGTTCCTTGTATGATAACTCTTTCATTCCTGGAAACATCCTTGTGAACCTGCTCTGTACCCTCTCCAATGCCAGCACACCGTTTCTTAGATGAGGAGCCCAAAATTGTTCACAATACTCAAGATGAGGCCTCACCAGTGCCTTATAAAGACTCAGCATCACATCCCTGCTCTTGCATTCCAGACCTCTTGAAATGAATGTTAACATTGCATTTGCCTTCCTCACCACTGACTCAACCTGCAAGTTAACCTTTAGGGTGTCCTGCACAAGGACTCCCAAGTCCCTCTGCATCTCAGATTTTTGGACTTCTTCCCATTTAGAAAATAGTCCGCACATTTGTTTCTTCTTCCAAAGTGCATGACCGTGCATTTTCCAACATTGCATTTCATTTGTCACTTTCTTGCCCATTCTCCTAATCTGTAAGTCCTTCTGCAGCCTACCTGTTTCCTCAACACTACCTACCCTTCCACCAATCTTCGTATCATCTGCAAACTTGGAAACAAAGCCACCTATTCCATCATCTAAATCATTGATATACACATAAAATAAATAGTCCCAACACCGACCCCTGTGGAACACCACTAGTCACTGGCAACCAACCAGAAAAGGATAATTTTATTCCCACTCGTTAACTCCTCCCAAACAGCCAGTGCTCTAACCATGCCAGTAATACCGTGGGCTCTTAACTTGGTAAGAGCCTCATGTGTGGCACCTCGTTAAGGGCCTGCTGAAAGTCCTAATATACAGCATCCACTGCATCCCCTTTATCTATCCTACTTGTAATCTCCTCAAAGAATTCCAACAGGTTCATCAGGCAAGATTTTCCCTTAAGGAAACCATGCTGACTTTGTCCTTTCTTGTCCTGTGTTAACCAATTACTCCATCACCTCATCCTTAACAGTTAACTCTAACATCTTCCCAACCACTGAGGTCAGGCCAACTGGTCTTTAATTTCCTTTCTGCTGCCTTCCTCCTTTCTTAAAGAGTGGAGTGATATTTGTAATTTTCTAGTCCTTCGGCACAATGTCAGATTCCAATGATTTTTTGAAAGATCATTTCTAATGCCTCCACATTCTCTACTGCTACCTCTTTCAGAACCCTGGGTTGCAGTACATCTGGTCCGGGTGACTTAGATTAGTGAACTACTCCCCATTACAGTGAGGTACAGTATAAATAAACCTTATTTTCTCTTCTCATATTTGCTCTTTTCAATTAAAGGTGGGCATCATTAAACTAATCTTACATTTCCTTATTCAGGGACTGCTGGAAAAAAAATAGATTCGTCCATTTGAAATTGCTTCTTCAGGACAAATGAATTCAGCAATCTCCTTTGTGAGTTAGCATTTCAACAAATACTGTGTTAGCGGGCTGCACTCCTGCAGGAAAAAACTAAACCGGATGGGAATGGTGGTGCGTTTCATGTTCCAATTATATTACTTCCTGTTGACCATTTTCTAGATTTAGGATGAGGCCTAGTTTCTACTGGAGATACAGTAGAGATTTGTTTTTCTGTACCTTGCAGAATAGGATTCTGAAAATTGGAGGACATTAAAGCTGGGAAATTAGACCGATACCTAAACTTGGATTTTGACACTTGGGATATTCTAGAATCACCAAAAATTTGTCAACCAAAAAGAAAACCTCTTTCCAAATTCCACAAACAAATCCTTGGGCCTTAACTTTTAACGAAGCCAGAGGAACGCACACAAACCCAATTGCAGGATTCATTCTGTTGGCTGAATATTTATCGGCACAGGTCTCTGCTGGAAAGTTCTATTTTTTTGTGGATGATGAAAGATGACTTAAGTTTTGAAATCGTATTAGTCACTAATGTCCAAATATGAAGGTAAAACTGCCTCAATTAAAGGGACCATTGCCTACAAGAACAAACCTAAATCAAAAGAGCTATGCCTGAGAAACAACTGTACTTTGTGAATGAAGGACTGGGAAATATCAGGGGCAAAAGAACACTCAGGTGCAGTGTTGGTGGCTAATTCGATGTGAGGGATTCCAAAATACATAGTGCAGCTTGCCTGATTGCTATCCACTTAAGGTGATATAAGAGATCTCAGCAGACTTGTTATTTATTGCTATTTATTTACATCAGCATTTGCATGGTTTGTTGTCTCTTGCACTCTGGTTGATCTTTCATTGATCCTTTTATAGTTGCTATTCTAGAGATTTGCTGAGTGTGCCCACCAGAAAATGAATCTCAGGGTTGTATATGTACTTTGGTAATAAAATTTGCTCTGAACCTTGAACTTCAATGCGTATGATTTCCCCTGACTCACAATGTTTAGATGACACCCAAGACATCCTATATGCTTAAGAGGTAATTCTGTCCTTATGTTTTTATAAACAATAGACAATAGGTGCAGGAGTAGGCCATTCAGCCCTTCGAGCCAGCACCGCCATTCAATGTGATCGTGGCTGATCATCCACAATCAGTACCCCGTTCCTGCCTTCTCCCCATATCCCTTGACCCTGCTATCTTTAAGAGCTCTATCTAACTCTTTCTTGAAAGCCTCTGGAGAACTGGCCTCCACTGCCTTCTGAGGCAGAGCATTCCACAGATCCACCACTCTCTGGGTGGAAAAGGTTTTTCTCCCCCTTTGGACAGACGAGTTAAAACGGAATGAGTTACCTCTTGCAACACACCTGGCATGAATGTGAAGTGAAAAATGGCCCTCTTTCTTCAACATAAGTTTAAAATGAAGAGCATTTTTATTTGTTTACAGACTGGAACAAATCATAGGACTAAAACTTGGCATCATGAGATCTTGTGCATGGAAATAGTAAGTAAAACAGTTGTAGTTACCAAGGTTAATGTCAAGATAGATCACTGAAGCAAGCAAGCGGTAACTTGCTTTGCTTGAATGAACAACATTAGGTTCAATCTAACTGAGGGAATCTATAATTCTATCAGATGTGGTACTATTAAAATTAACATTGCTACGACTGACGGGGAACAAGAGAAATTTCTCCCATTCCATCAGTTTGTCATTCATTTGCAGTTTATAATTACCTGTGAATTGATTTTGCAGCTGTTGACAAAAGAGGCAAATGATCAATTGTCATTGATGTTTGTGAAACAAAATATTGGTACATTTTAAAGCTAAATGTATTTTCCCTTGTACATTACTGTAATAGAATATTAAACCATTTCCCACAACAACATGGTAATCCTGAAAAAATTTATTTCATTCAAATAAAAAGGTTTTTTCAAAAGTGCTGACAGCACAAGGGTGTTCAAGTAAACAGGGATTATGCTCCCCTTCAAAGAAGAGATTAGACAATAAAAGTCAGACATTAAGAGGCAAATAATAGCACTAAATTTGATTCCAGTCATCGATTTTCTTCATCGATGTAAATCCATCAGTCTTCAAATTTACTTTTATAATTGAACATGAAATAAACTTTCCTTAACATTATCTACAATTATAAAAATAAATATTTCATTAAAATATGTAACAAAAAGAAAGAATAGTGTTCTATTTCCACCACCTGGCCACTAATCTGGTGAAAATGATTATCTAGCCTTTAAAGAGCTGCCAGGTTTTCTTGCCATTGTTTTCAGCTGGTAGTGAAGGTGAAAATCTATTTTCCAACTGTTCCTTCTGGCAACCTGCCTGTGGTATATATTGACAATCAAAACAATTGGCTTAATAATGTAGGGCAAAGTCATTGTTTAGTGATACATTTCTTACTAATGATTCTTATAGTCCTAACAAATTATGAAATGGAAATAAATCATTCTTAATATAGTCCATGTAACTTTGATAATCTTGATACATCCTTTGAAGCAGAAATTCACCTTGAGTGTGAGTCACCATATTTTACTCCACTGAACTCAATGAATAGATCAAGCTGAGTGTATCACGAGAGGCCACACAGTTACTATTGTTCAGAGACTGACAAACAATCGGTAACTCTAAGTGGTCACTGCATTGCACACAGTTTAAAATTCATTCCAGGGTGCAACGTGCTGATTCAACTTTCTAGTAAATGAAAGTGTTTCTGGACGTGGATGTCTTATGCATCTACCCCTGATGAGTTTTTATCCTTTGATCTCCACTCTACCTCAGGTTAGTTCCTCTCTGCGCCTGGTGGCACACTGGGCGGCAAACTTGCCGTTTGTTTTGATTTTTCAGTTTTTTACGAGGCCGAGTTGCAAGCTCGACGCTCAACCCAGCACGTATGGAAAAAGTGCAGGAGCCGGCCGGATTTGAATCCGGGATCACTCGCCTCGAAGTGCGGTGTAGATGTGCCACTTTCCCACCGGCCAGCCCAGTCTATCTCGGGGCCAATAATAAATTCCAAACGATCAGTCCAGGTTTTCATTTTACTAACATTACCAACAAAATCTGAGATTGAATGCAGTTTTTTTTAGAACCTAATAAACTATTAATTTTATTTGTATTAATAAAGATCTCAATCTGGACATTATCCGGCCTTGGGGGAATCACATCATAATTGCACAGATGGTAGATTCCCTGCCAGGCAACATTCCCCCCAGTTTTTGGACCCATTCCCAACGTAATCAACAAAAAAAATTAAAAACATGTTTTTTACTCACCATTTCATCCAACCTCCATCTCAAAGAAAAATGATATAGTTGAAGTGCTCTGGTGACATGTAAAAATAATGAAACAATCACTGTGCCCTATAGTATTACAAGCACAGATAAATAAACTGAAATGTAACTCCAGGCTGTGACATTTGGCATCAAATGCAAGCACTCGGCAAGAACAGGCGTTTGATCAGGCAAGTATAGAATGTTAATATATGCACAATTTACTATAGTTTAGTTCTTAATAACATCCCCCAAGCTACCAAAGAAAGCACAAACATGAGCCACAATTATAGCTAAGATATAATGTTTAAGACATAGTCTATAGCAGATTTGGATTCCAAAAACACCATGGGACCAACAGAGTGTTAATACAGATAATAAAACTGTGTTTCTTTTATACAGATAGTAACAAAGATGGTTATCACAAAGTACTTCAATAGACCGGTGCGTTAAAAAATAACAGTAAATACAATTTCTAGCCTTTAGTTTGCATTAATGAACATAATGTACATGTATCCCTGTGTTAAAACATAACAGCTGCTGTATACATTCGGATATTAAAATGTAGACAGCTTTAGTGGGTTACAGCGGAAGCAGTGGAACATGGAAACAAAACTCTCTTGACTACACTCTATCACCAACGTTTGTTTGGTTCTTGCCTTTCATCTATTTTTCATGTGACCTACAAAGGCTTTCAACTATTCATATACACTACTACAGCCTATTTCTTCCACAGCTTCACATTTATTTTTTTTGTGTAGGGACAGTAAAAGATGAGGAGGATTATTTACCGAAGAGCCAGGGGAATTTGAAGCACCTCCTGCAGAGGCTATGGTAGCAACATTACCAGGATAGACTCCATCAGCAGTCAGACAGGGAAAAAGTTTCAACATTATAACATCCATTCCCCATAAACCCATTTTTAATTTACTTGGAGATGCTCAGTCCTGAATATATTAAGGCAAATGTGGAGCTAGTACAAGGATTAGCTCACATTTGGTAGCATCACCCAATCTCTAGTAAAATCATGGCACTGGTTCAATTCACCATTTGCATCTTATCCAGCAGAAATTCTTATTTAATAATGACCTCTAAATATAAACTGTTAATCTAATTTGTTGATGAACAGTTACAGTTATAGTTGGCAATCTGACAGGAAAACTGTGCAGTCATTTTCTCACATTAGCCTGCAGAGGGCGCCAGTACTCTAGTTCAACCTTTTAGGCACCAAACTTCCACTTAAAGTTGAAACACAGAGCAGAACTTTTGCTGGTAACTGTGTGCAGTTTTAAAACTTCGAAGTCTTTCATGTTGTCTGCATTTTAGTTGGGTCTTCTGTTATTCCAAATCTCTGAGTTAGGACATCACTTCAAACATGATCAGTGTTCCACACTGAGCAATACAAAAGCCACCACCAACAGATTCTTTGAAATTAAGGTATGAAAAGTTTGAAGTCAGGAGAATTTTAAGGCATCCAGCTTCCTGCTTATTTTGACCTGAAATGATAAATTAGAAGTGATATCAATTAAAAGTTTCAAGTATTCTTCTAAGCTTCAAAGAGATTTAATAACAATTGCATGTCAATGCATTTGATACAAGGCAAAGAAATTGAGGGATTTGATTCTAAATCCTGCTATCCAGTAGATAAAGGACTATAGAAATCAAAGTAGTTTTACAGGACATATTTAAATGAAGTGGTGGGAGACAGATTTCAGGTACTAATACAGGTTTTGGACGCATTTTGCTACTTTGGTACTGTTATATCACATTCCTCATTGTGATTCAGGGTCAGACGGTCAGATCAAAAACGAGCACAAGTACTCTAATTTTAATTTAGTGCCTTCCATTTTTCTCCCCCCAATTTCAATGACAAGTGAAATCCTAAAAACCAAACTGCAGTTACAAAATGCTGGAGGAACTCAGCAGGTCAGGCAGCATCCATGGAAATGATTGAACAGTTGACTTTTCGGGCTGAGACCCTTCTGCAGTTATTACTGGGGTTTTATCAACTAAAGCAGACAGTACGTTTGCAAGGGATTCAGGTTTAACGGGCTAGAGAATCAGATAACTACTTTAAATAACCACAGAAAGTATGTCTGTCAGTTTTGAAAAAAAAATAAAGGATTAGCTTTACTTGTCACATGCACTGAAACATTAAAACCTACAGTGAAATGCGTTGCGTGTGTCAATGACCAACGCAGTCCGAGATGTACAGGGGCAGCCTGCAAGTGTTGCAATGCCTCCGGCACCAATATAGCATGCCCACAACTTACTAACCTGACTCATACATCTTCGGGACGCGGGAGGAAACCGGGACACCCAGGGAAACCCACAGGGTCATGGGGAGGGATTACAGACGGCGGAAGGATTTGAACGCCAATCTTACAGCTGGCACTGTAAAGTTATTGCACTGACTGCTGTTCTACTTTGCTGCCTGAAAGCTGAAGTAGTGAACTGCAGTGATAGTCAGAACTGGCAAGGTTGTGGGCTTTTACATAAACCAGTAATAACTTGCAGAAACTATTCAGAATAGTACAAAAAAGCTGGGCAGTCACTGCTCTGTTGGGGTCTAAACACAAGAGATTCTGCGCATGTTGGAATTCCAGACTAACACACACACACACACACACACACACACGCATGCACTGGAAATGAAAAGTGGAACTGTGATGCAAATTGAGAGACAGAAAAAATGGTCGTCCATTGCTTTGATGCCAATTTACTTCTATTGGGGTCTGCTGTTTTGCCCCTAACTGGAAGGAAGTGACAGAGCACGGTGAGGGGAGCACTAATATCAGTCGTTCAACAAATCCCGGACATACAGCAGGACTGCATGTATCTCTCACATAGCCTGGGGGAGCTGAATTCTGGTGGATGAGGAGGCCCATTGTCTTTTCCTTCTGGTACCTATGCAACACAGTAAGTATATATTGGATTGGGCCAAGGATTTCTTGGAACTGCTCCTAGCATGCCACCGTAACTTTGCTGGAAGTACAGTAGAACTTCCCTTTACGTTTGTCAACCTGCAGCAAAGATACGCAGAGGACTGGGGGCAGCTGCAAGGAAGTTCAGCAGGGTCCCAGCTTCAATCATTAACTTTAGTGGTAAAACTCCCAGTTTCACAGCAATGATATTGGTACGTACTGTACTGGAAATTAAAGTTGGAACAGCTATGCAAATGAAGACGGAGAAAATGCTCATCCATTGTTTTTATGTCAATTCTTCAGCAGAGAACATTACGGAGATCACAAGAAGCTTGGGATGCACAGGACTTAAATTTAGAGGGGCAATGATTTGATTATCTTGGGAGATTGGGAATACAAATTAAAAGCGTTTTTGCTGTATGCATTGACTAAATTTAATTAAGGACAGAAACCAGAGAGCGATGGTGACTATTGAACAGACTGAAGAGGTGTTCTGCAGGTTACCTTATTATGACCACTAATCATTTAGATTTATGTCGAGGACATGGTCTTAGGTATACATGGTATCTTTTCAAAGTGCGCAGATAATGCAAACCTGGAAATAAGGTTGGTCAATTTCGGGAATCTGATGTGATACATTCTGGAAGGAAAAATGAAGACAACTAAACAGTACACTCTCAACATGAGAAAATCTGCAGATGCTGGAAATGTGGAGCAACCAACACACACAAAATGCTGGAAGAACTCAGCAGACCAGGCTGCATCTGAGGAAAAGAGTAAACAGTCGATGTTTCAGACCGAGACCTTCCTTCAGGACTGAGCACTCTTAAAGTGAACTTTAGAACAGATGCACCTGTGGTTTAACAGTTAACACTTTGAAGGTAACAGAACAAATTGAGAAGACTTTTTGCAAGTGTAAGTTCTTTCCATTATGAACGGAGGGATTGAGTACTAAACAAGAAATTTATGCCAGGCTTAGTATTGTGCTCATTTAAGAGGTTGGAGATGATGTAGAAGGGATTTTCTGGAATTACATTAGAGACCATGGTCTTTAGTTAGTTAAGATTTCTTAAACCATGGCGCTTGCTTTACCTATTCGTAGGGTCTGGGCATCACTGGCCAAGCCAGCATTTATTGTTCACTATCTTGTACACCTCTGTCAGTCTCCTGATAACCCCTGAAGAGGTGCTGCTGAGAGGAGATTTGACAGAGATGTACAGGATCATGCCTGCAAGGTAAACGGTAAATGGAGAGAACCTAATCCCATTTGCTGATTGCTTAAGGGGCCATAGATTAAAAACTTTGGCCAAAAGCTATGCGTTTCCTCATTCACACAGAGAGCTCAGGGTGGTGGAAAGAAAACTAATCAGGGCTTTCAACAGGGAATTGGATAAGAAATTGATGGAACATAGCTTGCAGGACTGTGCAAAGGACAGAGGAATGGGGTTGTTGGAATTGCTATTCGAGGGGTCACCATGAACTCAGTGGGCTGCATCACTCCCTTTGTGAAAAATCAATTCTATTGTTCAAAGTCTAAATCTTTAGAAAATAACCAAATTATTAAACATTATTGTGCAAAGCATAATTTAGGGATTATTTAATTATTCACCATCATTTAATGATTGTATTTACAGTTCTTCAAAGGTTAACATTAATGGCAGTTCATAAATTATTTTTGTTGTGTTTGAGAAAAAATTGCGATGCCTCAAAAGCAATTTTTGGAGTGGTAATATTGTTACATTTTCATTAACATATTAATGCTATTTCAAATATTCTTCCTGTTAGTTAATTTCAAGTGGTTCTATTAGCACCAATGTTGAAGTTTGAGTAAATTAACTTGAATTTTGAGTAACCAATGAGATGAGATTCCCTCTGATCAAAAACAACACATACAAAATGCTGGAGGAGCTCAGCAGGCCAGGCGGCATCTATGGAAAAGAGTAAATAGTCCACGTTTTGGGCCGAGAGCTTTCATCAGGACAACTCTCCTGTTCCCCATGATCAGGCAGTATTAGTATTTGCCTCTAGCTACATCAACCTACCCTTCATGTAAATCCTACACTCCACCACAGTAAAGCTAAATTAGTGCAAAAATGCCTTTTGTTCTTGTGAACATTCACATGGAGTTGATATGCCAAGAAAATTTTGGTAGCACGGTTTATATTTAATGATTTGATGTGACTGTTCTGATTCAATCTTTGCATGTTTTAAACATTACCCAAATATTCTAAATTATTCAGTCACTAAGTTATCCTGTGTATTTTTATACAGAATAGTCTGTGAAAGTTGTGGCAAGTTAAGGCAGAAACTGAATGTTAAAATGATCAAATACAGTGTTTGGGTTGCAGAGCTTAATTTTGTGAACTAAATATATTATTGTCACTAAGTTGGACACTAAACTGTAATTTCTGAATAGCAGTAACTATAGTCAAAACCAGTTTATCATTTAATATTAATGATACACATTCATGGACTTTAAAAACAAAGGAGGAGGCTATTTGTTTTTTCTGCCTGTTCCAGTTCTTTGAAGAATCCAACCAATTTGTTCCAATCTTTTGCTTTTTCCACATACCTCAGCAATCTCTGTTACTTATCCAATTTTTTTCCCCAAAAGTTAATGTTGAATCCATTTCTAACAAGTTACACACTCCAGATAAGAACAACCAATTAAATTTTACCTCATTTACACTTCTGGGTTGTGTTTTGCCAGTTAATTTGAAGTTGTGACCTCTGGTTACCAAACTCACTGCTAATGGAAACATTTACTCCCCAACGTCGCCTTCAATACCTGTATCAATTCTCACGTTAATCTCTTTTTAGGAGTACCAAATAGAGCTTCTATGGTCTCTTCATTGCTTGTACAAGCTAGTAAATCCCAAGGTCACCCTCTCCTACACAGTGACATCCTTCCTACAGTATGGTGCTCATAACTAGATATGATAGAGGACAGGAACATTTTTAATTGGGGTAGGGCAAATTATGAGGCTATAAGGCTAGAACTTGCGGGTGTGAATTGGGATGATATTTTTGCAGGGAAATGTACTATGGACATGTGGTCGATGTTTAAGGATCTCTTGCAGGATGTTAGGGATAAATTTGTCCCGGTGAGGAAGATAAAGAATGGTAGGGTGAAGGAACCATGGGTGACAAGTGAGGTGGAAAATCTAGTCAGGTGGAAGAAGGCAGCATACATGAGGTTTAGGAAGCAAGGATCAGATGGGTCTATTGAGGAATATAGGGTAGCAAGAAAGGAGCTTAAGAAGGGGCTGAGAAGAGCAAGAAGGGGGCATGAGAAGGCCTTGGTGAGTAGGGTAAAGGAAAACCCCAAGGCATTCTTCAATTATGTGAAGAACAAAAGGATGACAGGAGTGAAGGTAGGACCGATTAGAGATAAAAGTGAGAAGATGTGCCTGGAGGCTGTGGAAGTGAGTGAGGTCCTCAATGAATACTTCTCTTCGGTATTCACCAATGAGAGGGAACTTGATGACGGTGAGGACAATATGAGTGAGGTTGATGTTCTGGAGCATGTCGATATTAAGGGAGAGGAGGTGTTGGAGTTGTTAAAATACATTAGGACGGATAAGTCCCTGGGGCCTGACGGAATATTCCCCAGACTGCTCCACGAGGTGAGGGAAGAGATTGTTGAACCTCTGGCTAGGATATTTATGTCCTCGTTGTCCACGGGAATAGAACCAGAGGACTGGAGGGAGGTGAATGTCGTCCCCTTGTTCAAAAAAGGTAGTAGGGATAGTCCGGGTAATTATAGACCAGTGAACCTTACGTCTGGGGTGGCAAAGCTGTTGGAAAAGATTCTTAGAGATAGGATCTATGGGCATTTAGAGAATCATGGTATGATCAGGAACAGTCAGCATGGCTTTGTGAAGGGTAGATCATGTCTAACAAGCCTGATAAAGTTCTTTGAGGAGGTGACCAGGCATATAGATGAGGGTAGTGCAGTGGATATGATCTACATGGATTTTAGTAAGGCATTTGACAAGGTTCCACACGGTAGGCTTATTCAGAAAGTCAGAAGGCACGGGATCCAGGGAAGTTTGGCCAGGTGGATTCAGAATTGGCTTGCCTGCAGAAGGCAGAGGGTCGTAGTGGAGGGAGTACATTCAGATTGGAGGGTTGTGACTAGTGGTGTCTCACAAGGATCTGTTCTGGGACCTCTACTTTTCGTGATTTTTATTAATGACCTAGATGTGGGGGTAGAAGGGTGGGTTGGCAAGTTTGCAGACGACACAAAGGATGGTGGTATTGTAGATAGTGTAGAGGATTGTCGAAGATTGCAAAGAGACATTGATAGGATGCAGAAGTGGGCTGAGAAGTGGCAGATGGAGTTCAACCCAGAGAAGTGTGAGGTGGTACACTTTGGAAGGACAAACTCCAAGGCAGAGTACAAAGTAAATGGCAGGATACTTAGTAGTGTGGGGAGGGATCTGGGGGGAGGGTACATGTCCACAGATCCCTGAAAGTTGCCTCACAGGTAGATAGGGTAGTTAAGAAAGCTTATGGGGTGTTAGCTTTCATAAGTCGAGGGATAGAGTTTAAGAGACGCGATGTAATGATGCAGCTGTATAAAACTCTAGTTAGGCCACACTTGGAGTACTGTGTCCAGTTCTGGTCGCCTCACTATAGGAAGGATGTGGAAGCATTGGAAAGGGTACAGAGGAGATTTACCAGGATACTGCCCGGTTTAGAGAGTATGGATTATGATCAGAGATTAAGGGAGCTAGGGCTTTACTCTTTGGAGAGAAGGAGGATGACAGGAGACATGATAGAGGTGTACAAGATATTAAGAGGAATAGACAGAGTGGACAGCCAGCGCCTCTTCCCCAGGGCACCACTGCTCAGTACAAGAGGACATGGCTTTAAGGTAAGGGAAGGGAAGTTCAAGGGGGATATTAGAGGAAGGTTTTTCACTCAGACAGTGGTTGGTGCGTGGAATGCATTGCCTGAGTCAGTGGTGGAGGCAGATACACTAGTGAATTTTAAGAGACTACTAGACAGGTATATGGAGGAATTTAAGGTGGGGGGTTATATGGGAGGCAGGGTTTGAGGGTCAGCACAACATTGTGGGCCAAAGGGCCTGTAATATGCTGTACTATTCTATGTTCTATACTTGTGTTGGTGCGTGGCCTAGTGGGCAAGGCATCAGACTAGTAACCTGAAGGTCACTGGTTCGAGACTCAGCTGAGGCAGCGTGTTTGTGTCCTTGAGCAAGGCACTTAACAACACATTGCTCTGCGATGTCTCCGGTGCCAAGCTGCATGGGTCCTAGTGCCCTTCCCTTGGACAACATCGGTGGCGTGAGGAGGGGAAGGCCTGCAGCTTGGGCAACTGCCGGTCTCCCATACAACCCTGCTCAGGCCTGCGCCCTGGAAACTCCAGGCGCAGATCCATGGTCTCTCGAGACCGACGGATGCCACCACCATGTTCTATACTTCTTGTAATGCCTGACCAGTAACTTGTGAAGGTTTAGCATAATCTTATTCTTAATTTTACTCTGTATCTGTATATATGAAGCAAAAGTTCCTAAAAGTGATTGTTAAAGCAATTTCATCAACTTGTGCCACATTTAAAGGTTTATTCCTGCGGTCCACTTGGAAATGTCTGCTTCTGTAATCAGTAGGTGTGGTGCTTCGCGATGAAATCTGCAGATGCTGGAAATTCAAGCAACACACACAAAATGCTGGTGGAACGTGGCAGGCCAGGCAGCCTCTATAGGAAGAAGCACTGTCGATGTTTTGGGCTGAGACCCTTCGTCAGGACTAACTGAAAGAAAAGATAGTAAGAGATTTGAAAGTAGGAGGGGGAGGGGGAAATCCAAAATGATAGGAGAAGACAGGAGGGGGTGGGGTGAAGCTAAGAGCTGGAAAGGTGATTGGCGAAAGTGATACAGAGCTGGAGAAGGGAAAGGATCATGGGACGGGAGGCCTCGGGAGAAAGAAAAGGGGAAGGGAGCACCAGAGGGAGATGGAAAACAGGCAAAGAGTGATGGGCAGAGAGAGAAAAAAAAGGGGAGGGGGAGAAAAATAAATAAATCAGTGATGGGATAAGAAGGGGAGGAGGGGCATTAACGGAAGTTAGAGAAGTCAATGTTCATGCCATCAGCTTGGAGGCTACCCAGACGGAATATCAGGTGTTGTTCCTCCAACCTGAGTGTGGCTTCATCTTGACAGTAGAGGAGGCCATGGACAGACATATCAGACTGGGAATGGGACGTGGAATTAAAGTGCGTGGCCACTGGGAGATCCTGCTTTCTCTGGCGGACAGAGTGTAGGTGTTCGGCGAAATGGTCTCCCAGTCTGACCCGACGCAGACTGGGAGACCATTTCACTGAATACCTACACTCTGTCCACCAGAGAAACGTCGACAGTGCTTCTTCCTATAGATGCTGCCTGGCCTGCGGCGTTCCACCAGCATTTTGTGTGTGTGGTGCTTCGTTTTGAACGGAAAACTTCTGCAATAAGTGTGTGGATGGCATTCGTAAATTTTACCAATAAGGCAATCTACGTATGAAAAACACAAGAGATTCTGCAGTTGCTGGAAGTGTGTTGCTGTGTATGAAACCTTCGATGTCCTCATGTGGCAAAAATATTGCTCCAAATCAGATTCTGAAACATTCCTGAAAATTATAACAATGTTACATTGAAGGTTCAGTCTAATACTTGAAAGGTTGACATAAGGAAAAGAAGAACGCATATATTTTACATTAATGATTCAAACACTATTACAGGTTTATCTATCCTTATTTTTATAGTAGAAATAAGTATTTTTAACCTCAACTACCATCAAATATTTACTTTTGTTTTAATGCAGTTTGCTTTAACTTGTGGACGTGAAGAGGATGTTTCTTACAGTGGGGGACTCTAGGATCAGAAGGCACAGCCTCAGTATAGAAGACGGTTCTTTGGATGAGATGAGAAGGAATTTATTTAGCCAAGGGGTAGTGCATCTGTGGAATTCATTGCAGACTAAGTCATTCAGTATATTTAAAGTGGAAGTTGATAAGATTCATGATTAGTAAGGGTGCCAAAGGTTATGGTGAGAAGGCAGGAGAATGGGGTTGAGATTCATAATAAATTAGCCATGATTGAATGTAGAGCCGACTCGACAGTTTGAATGGCCTAATTCTGTCCCTATGTCTTACGGCTTAACTTTAGAGTATAGGCAAGATATCAACAATTTAACCAAATAGTAAGCTGTTCTGCTTGCTCATAAGTTGATATATTACCAGGGTGGTTCCACATGGTGGTTTGATGGATGGAACTGGGAGACTGGGCAGGATGGGATGAGAAAAAATGTCACAATAGCCATCTGTGGACTCAATATGGGTTTTTCTTGCAGAAGGACTTCACAACCATAGGAGACAGAAATGTGCAGTAGTGTTGCCCATCTGTTCTCCCAACTGTGCCAAGTTCACGGTATAATGTTCTGTAGGTGAACCTTGTCAATGTACATCTGGTTATAGCCAAATTACACAATGACCTTCATGTGATGCATCATCTGTCTAATTAACTGTACACCACTTTTTGTGCAAACCCAGTAATGTTAATTTTTAATGTAACAAAAGATATTTTAATTATGGCATGACTTAGGAAGACTCCAAGAAAGATGTATTCAGAGCTGGTGGATCATCTGATGACCTTTCACAGACTGCTGACCATTAATGATTACAGAAGTTTACTTCTTGCCAGTGAAATCCTAGTCTACCATTCTCTCTGAAGAAGACAAGAAAAGGCTGGGGAGGTTGAGGAATTAGCTGCAGACTCAAAAAAGTACAATACATAAACATGTATCACAAATGGAGTGAAAAGCTGTAGATGTTACCTTGCAAGAGATTAACATTTGTGGGCTTAAGCTAATATGATGCAAAGGAATTATTACTGGAAAAATATTTGGGAACATAATATAACAGAAGTTTATCAAATTTGGCTTTTCGGGTCTATAATGTCACTTTTTTAGATCAAAGCAAATCACTTCTCTTGGTTTGCTCTTCCCTTAGGTGTTAATAATTCATACTTTTGTGCATGTTCTTAAAAGCACAATTCCTTCTACTTCAACTCAATCCTGCAACTAAGTTTTCTATACTTGTATAGATGGTAAAGACTATAGTAAATCCTAAATTTTCTTTGCACTCTTTTGTAAAAATTTCATAGTTTAGTGTAGGGCAATGCATCTGGCCAGCCAACAAAAGGGAAAAGTGTTTAATTCACATAAATTGTCATACTTTGGAATCATCCTGCATATTTAAATCATGTGCTTGGCAGCTGTAAAGTTCTTTCTCCAATGAAAGAACTAAAATACAATGCTATAAATGTGGTCCAACAATTGCCATACAAATTCATCATAATCCTTTTACCCTTGTGTTAGATTGTGCTGAAAATTATGGAATGGTAGGGACAGTTATTTTTATATAAATTATCTTTCAAATTTTTTACACTACATTTCACTGTACTAGCTACTGTGATATTAAAATAAATGTAAACATACTGATAACAGATTCCAGGCTGTGTTTTATGTGGCGTCATTTCAAAGATGTCTTTGATTTTAAAGTCATGCTAATCTCTGTTCAAACCTTTGACATTCAAATTTCTGTTTTCTTTCTCTTTACAAATGATTGATTTTCTTTTGATTCCGAGGTGATGTATTACAACTTTGTACATTTCTCAGTGTTACCTTAGTTTTTCCATTTTACATCATATCCTTTGTGATCTCATCTTATCCACATGTTCCACCAGCTGTTCGCTTGACAATTCCTGCCTTGTTACTTTCACCCTCCCGCCCCTCCCGCCCCCCCCCCCCCCCCCCCACCACCATTACAGCTGGATGGCCTTGCAAACCTTTGCCCTTATTCCTTCTGAACAAGCACAAGGACCTTTTTCAATGCCCATCTCGGAGTTTATTTATATGTCAGATCTAAAGCATGTCCTTTTTATTTGTTCTCGCATAGAACATAGGAGAGAAGGGAAACAGGAACAGGCTATTTGACCACAAAGTTGTGTCGAGAAGCTAAAAAGCAAATCGAACACACCCAAACACTAACCCCTCCTAAGCACACCATGTCCATATCCCTCCATCTTCCTACCATCCATGTGCCCATCCAAACATCTCTTAAAAGCCTCTAATGTATTTGCCTTTACCACCAGGCAGTGCATTCTAGGCATCCACAGCTCTCCAAGTACAGAAGTTACCCCTCACGTTGCCCTTGAACCTACACCCTCTCATCTTCACTGCATGTCGTCTGGTATTACCCTGGGAAACAGATACTCTCTGTCCACTCTGTCTAAGCCTTTCATAATCTTTATTAGATCTCCCCTCAACCTCCGATACTCCAGAGACAACAACCGAAGTTCATCTAGCCTCTCGTGATAACACATGTCCTCTAAATCAAGCAGCATCCTGGTGAATCTCTTCTGCATCCTCTCCAAGGTCTCAACATCCCTCCTATAATGGGGTGACCAGAACTGTACATAATACTCCAGATGTGGCCTAACCAGAGTTTTATGAAGTTGCAACATAACCTCCTGACTTTTGAACTCAATGCCTTGACTACTATACACAAGCATTCCATAAGCCTTCTTAACCACCTTATTGACCCGTGTAGCCACTTTCAAGTAGCTGTGAGTTTGGATCCCAGGATCTCTCTGCTCAGCAACACTGTTAAGGCCTTTCCCGTTAACAGCGTACTGTCTCCTTGCATTTGGCCTATCGAGGTGCAATGCCTCACATTTTTCTGAGTTAAACTCCACCTGCCATTTCTCAGCTCATATCTGCAAATTGTCTATATCATGCTGTATTCTTTGCCAGTCTTCTACACTATCCACAACTCCACCAATCGTGGGAACGTCCACAAATTTACTAACCCGCCCATTTACATTTTCATCCAGGTCATTTATATATATCACAAACGGCAGACGTCCCAGCACAGATCCAGGTGCAACTCCACTAATTACAGTCCTCCAGCTCGAATAAGTCCCTTCAACCACTACCCTCTATCTTCTATCGCAAGCCAGTTCTGAATCCAAACAGCTAATTCCTCGCAGTTCCCATGCATCTTAACCTTCTGGATTAGCCTCCCATGAGGGACCTTGTCAAACACCTTACTAAAATACATATAGATACCATCCACTGCCCTACCCTCATCAATCTCCCTCATCACCTTGTCAAAAAACTCAATCAAGTTGGTACGGTACAACCTCCCACGCACAAAGCTATGCTGGCTCTTTCTAACTAGGCCATGGGTTTCCAAATGCTCCTATATCCCATCCCCAAGAATTTTCTCCAGCACTTTCCCTTCAACTAAGCTGAGCCTCACTGGTCTAAGTTCCCAGGATTTTCCTGTTCCCTTCTTAAATAGAGGTACAACATTAGCCACTCGCCAGTCCTCCGGGACCTCGCCTATAACTAGAGAGGACACAAAGATACTGGTTAAGGGCTCAATAATCTTGTCTCTTGCTTCCTTCAATAACCTGAGGTAAATCCCAGAATGGCCTAGGGACTTACCTTCCTTAATATTCCTTAGGAGGCCCAACACTTCCTCCTCCTTGACCTCTAAACAGCCTAACACATTTATACATTCAGCACTGATCTCCTGGTCTTCCATATCCTTTTCCATGGTAAATACTTAAGCAAAGTACTCATTTGGTACTGCACTCCCATTCTCTGCATCCAAGCAAAATGTTCCTCTCTTTATCCTTGAGTGATCTCACCCTCTCCCTAGTTATCCTTTTGCTCTTAAGGTGAATGCCTTTGGATTCACCTTAATCCTACTTTCCAAGGACTTTTCATGATCCCTCCTGCCTTTTCCAATTCCCTTCTTTAGTTCTTTCCTGGCTTCTTTTTACTCCTCATGTGCTTCATTTGATCCTGACTTCCAAAGATTCACATCATTTTCTTTTTTCTTCTTAACTAAATTCATCACCTCTGCGGAGATCCAAGGCTCTGTTATCTTTCCATCCCTGTCCTTCCTTCTAACTGAAACATACCTTTCCTGTATTCTGTGCAATTGATCTTCAAACACCCTTCACGTGTCTGATGTGGACTGGCCGGAGCAAAGGTGTCCAAATAACGCTTCTTAGTTCCTGCCTAATGCCCTCATAATCTGCCCGACTCCAATTTAAAACCCTCCCACAATGACCGTACCCATCCTTATCACAGAGCGACCACTCCCTGCTGAACATCGACGGCTCCTCGGTAGAGATCGTTAAGAGCACCAAATTTCTTGGTGTTCACTTGGTGGAGAATCTCACCTGGTCCCTCAACACCAGCTCCATAGCAAAGAAAGCCCAGCAGCGTCTCTACTTTCTGCAAGGGCTGAGAAAAGTCCATCTCCCACCCCCTATCCTCATCACATTCTACAGGGGTTGTATTGAGAGCATCCTGAACAGCTGCATCACTGCCTGGTTCGGAAATTGCACCATCTCAGATCGCAAGACCCTGCAGCGGATAGTGAGGTCAGTGAGAAGATCATTGGGGTCTCTCTTCCCGCCATTACAGACATTTACACTACACACTGCATCCGCAAAGCAAACAGCATTATGAAGGACCCCACACACCCCTCATATAAACTCTTCTCCCTCCTGCCATCTGGGAAAAGGCACCGGAGCATTCGGGCTCTCACGACCAGACTATGTAACAGTTTCTTCCCCCAAGCTATCAGACTCCTCAATACCCAGAGCCTGGACTGGCACCTTACTGCCTTATTGTCCTGTTTATTATTTATTGTAATGCCTGCACTGTTTTGTGCACTTTATGCAGTCCTGGGTAGGTCTGTAGACTAGTGTAGTTTTTTTTCTGTGTTGTTTTTTACGTAGTTCAGTCTAGTTTTTGTACTGTGTCATGTAACACCATGGTCCTGAAAAAACGTCTCATTTTTATTATTTACTGTACATAGCAGTTATGGTTGAAATGACAATAAAAGTGACGACTTGACTATAGCCATCCTGAAAGATAAGGAATTCTGGTCACTTTCCCCTAACTGTGTAAAAGTCATTGGCAACATATATATAACTAGGATGCCTAAGGCTTTTGTACCGTACTGTGGTACTGTTGTACTCTCTGCCAACATGGAGCAGAGAGCAAGTTTGTAAATCTGGTGAGACAAGAGCATGTTGGGAATGGCGAAGGTGGAGTGCCATGGGAGGAGTTTGGGATATGTTGCAGAGGAGAGCCAGGGGCAGGGGCAGATGATGGGTGTAGACATAGACACACCCAGCCCTGAGACACCAGGCAAGATCATTTGATTCCAAACCATCAGTTTATTGATCATTACAGAATGTCTCTCTGGTGCCTCCCACTCCCTCCCCTCTCCCTTCCCATTTTCCAACCATGATTCCTCTCTTCATGCCCCCTTTCCACTCTCAGTCCACAAGAGAGACCCATATCAGAATCAGATTTATCATCACTCACATGTCATGAAATATATATACCTTAGACTTTTGCACAGTGCTCTAAATAGTGCCTTTATATTTAAATACTGTCCCGAGTGCTAAAAACAAATATAATAAATAAGGATTCTGAAGTGCACATGTTGGTTTCTGTGCTAGCGTTAATTACTTGGCAGCTGAATTACAGGTTAAATAGATGCCAAGATTGCAGATAATAAGATCAGCTTGTAGTAGCCACGGAGGTGGAATGAATTTGCAGTGACCAGAGAGTGTTTAACATAATGACAAGAATAATCACTGTGATCTTTGCAGTCTTTAACAGGAACTTATTCAAAAAGGAGCAAACTGATACACTAGAATTATTGGAGGGGTTTAGAGAGGGTGAAAAGTTGAATGTCATCAAAACCCATTTGTAAGTTGATTCCATGTCTGAAGATAATATTGCAAGGTGGCAACAATTAGAAAGAGAAAAGAAGGATGTTGCATATGAATGTTTAGAGAGGGCTTCATTGGTATTGGTGGAACCTTTTCTGCTAACATAAGAAGGGACTGGATGACCTCACCTCATCTCATCTGAGATTCCTGTATTTCAATGTCCCTTTATAGAATTGCAAAATTTTCTGAAACCCGAATAGATGATAGACGTCGATTCCTTTCAGAACTATGATCCCTTAGTCAGACCTGCTCTAAAGGCTTTATAAAGCACTGGTGAGGCCTCATTTGGGAGTATCGTGAGCAGTTTTGGGCCCCTTAGAAAGGATGTGCTGACACTGAAGAGGGTTGAAAGAAGGTTGACGAGAATGATTCCAGGATTGAAGGGCTTGTCAGCTGAGAGCACTTGATGGCCCTGGGCCTGTACTCACCGGAAATTTGAAGGCTGAGAGCTCACCTCATTGAAACTTATCGAATGTTGAAAGGCTGCGATGGAGTGGATGCGCAGAGGATGTTTCCTCTAGTGGAAGAGTCTAAGACCAGAGGACACAGCCTCAGAACAGAGGGGCGCCCTTTTGGAATGGAGATGAGGAGAAATTGCTTTAGCCAGAGCGTGGTGAATCTGTGGAATTCATCGCCACATGCAGCAGCGGAGCCTGTCAGTGAGTATATTTAAGACAGACATTGATAGACCAACTGTGAAAAGGATACCGGGAAAACACAGGTGACTGGGGCTGAGAGGAAAAATGGATCCGCAATGTTGAAATGGTGGAGCAGATGCAATGGGCCAAATGGCCTAATTCTGCTTCTATATCTTATGGTCTTATGATCTCAAACTGGAAAGATATGACTATAGCCATTCTGTCGGAGTTATGACACCTTGTCAATGTGTAGAAATAGTTACAAAACTATGTACATAAAACTGGACACAAGGGTGCAGTTTATTTCTCTGGGGTTTCTCTGAATTCTCAATTGAGTTTAAAGCAGTTGAAAGAAACCTATGCTTTAACTGCAAAAACAAATGAAAGAGTACTAACTTTCCCTCTCAGGGAGGATTGCAGCAGTTTATAACAGTCTTTGTACTCAAATCCAATAAAATATTCAAGAAGACATTATGGAATATTATGTTTCAAAGCAAATTCAGCTACAAGATCTACTTACATATACATGGGCTGCAGTTGTAAATGAGATGTTTTCTGTGGGCCCTGGTAGCCATACGAGTCAAATCCTCCGATGAAATCGACTGTTCGGGGATAAAAAAATACCATTATATGCCATTGGGTGTATTAATGATCTAATCCCTGATTGTACTTAACAATACAAGGTATTACAACAGAATTTCGGCAAGGCACAATCTGAAACAATCCATATCCTAACTTTGATTACTGTCTTCTTGGGTTATTCAGCTTGTAATTTGGTAGAATGGATTGTCTGCCTGATTATTATTCTGCAAGGTATGGGATTTTCCAAGATGGGAGAATAAATGTTTCCCAGATGAATTCCCTCTACAATAGCTTTATTTAATTTATTTTCCTATTTGTGCTATTTTTAATAAAAGACAGAATTGACGCAACTATATTTTCAGAGTACTCTGCAGAATTGCTCGAAGCATAATATATAAGCCAAGAAATAGTTTATGTTGTGTGTCTAATTCAAAATGCTCAAACACTATCAGTAGGATAACCACCACAGCACTGTTCACAATGATAAATATGTTCCTAAAATATTAAAGAAGCATTTTGATTTGCTTCATGTTACAAATGTGTTAGTGTGTGCTAGATATTTGCTGCAGTTGCATGTTGTCCTTGATAGTTTTGGCCAATTGGTCATTGTTGCAATCTTCTGTAGTGCCTGTGGCTGAAGGATGTTACATTTTATGAAATGTAATGGCGGAGCTGACTCGATGGGCTGAATGGCCCAATTCTAGTCCAATAGTACTGTGCAAAAATGTTAGGCACATAGATAGAGATAGCTAGGGCGGCTAAGAATCTTGCACAGTACTATATATTGTTTAAAATAGGATGGAGCTAGGGAAACGGAAACAAGAGTACTTAGCTTTGTATTGGCTCAGTAGTATTAGTAGTACTTGGTAACTGGAAAATATACAGTGCTATGCAAAAGTCTTAGGCACTCTAACTGTATATATGTGCCTAAGAATTTTGCACAGTACTGTATGTCTTACTGGATGCCGGGGTGAAGATATGTCTCTACCGAAGGAGGTGTAAGGTGCTCCTTCCATCTGCAAGTCTGCAGGTTACTCTTGGGCAAGGTGCTTAGCCCCTGATCACGGTCACATAAAGCCACGTTGAGTAGTCCATCTTGAGTACTGTTGGGGGGTGGGGATCGACCTACCAGGAGGAAGCAACAGTGGCCGTGCCTCTGGCACTTAGTCTGACCCTGTGGCCCAGAAGGGTAGGGAACTAAAGGGGAAGGCAGCAGACCAGGGAGCTCTGTAGTTAGGGGGGCAAGGAGGTGATTCTGTGGACGTGGAGAAGAAACACGGATGGTAGTTTGCCTCCCAGGTGCCAGGACCCGCGATGTTTCTGAACATGTCCACAATACACTGAAAAGGGAGGTTGAGCAGCCGGTAGTTGTGGTACAAATTGGTAGCAACAACATAGACCTGAAAACAGAATACAGGGAGTTAGGAAGGAAGTTGTGAAGCAGGACCTCAAGGGTTGTAATCTCAAGGTTGCTGCCTGTGCCACGCGACAGTGAGGAGAGGGACAGAATGAGGTGGCAGATAAATGTGTGGCTGAAGAATTGGAGCAGGAGGCAGATATTGAGATTTCTGGATCATTGGGACCTCTTCTGGGGCAGGTGAGACCTGTAAAAAAGGGATGGGCTGCACTTGAATCCTAGGGGTAGGTAACCATGGCTGACAAAGGAAGTTAAGGATTGCATAAAAGCCATGGAAAGGCATATAAGTTAGCGAAAGTGAGTGGAAAGTTGGATGATTGAGAAGCTTTTAAAATCCAACAAAAGGCAACTGAAAAATCTATAAGAAGGGAAAAGATGAAATACGAGGGCAGACTAGCCAATAATATAAAGCATGATACTAAAAGTATTTTCAGTGATATAAAAAGTAAAAGGGAGGTGAGAGTTGATATTGGACCACTGGAAAATGATGCTGGTGAGGTAATGATGAGGGATAAAGAAATGGCAGATAAACTTAATGGATACTTTGCATCTGTCTTCACTGTGGAAGACACTAGCAGTGTGCTAGAGGTCCATGAGTGTCAGGGAGCAGGAGTGAGTGCCATTGCAATCAAAAATGAAAAAGGCAAACTCAAAGGTCTTAAGGTGGATAGGTCACTTGGACCAGATAGACTACATCCCAGAGAAAGAGATTGCTGAAGAGACAGCAGATGCATGATCTTTCAAGAATCATTTGATTTTGGTATCAAATGGAGTGTCACTCCACTCTTTAAGGAAGGCAAAAGAAAGGAAATTATAGGCCAGTTAGTCTAAACTCAGTGGCTGGGAAAGTGTTGGAGTCTATTATTAAGGATGAGGTTTCAGGGGACTTGGAGACTAATGATAAAATAAGTCAAAGTATGCATGGTTTCTGTAAAGGGAAATCCTGCCTGACAAATGTGTTAGAATTCTTTGAGGAAGTTACAAGCAGGTTGGTCAAAGGAGAAGCAGTGTAATGTCATTTACTTGGATTTTCAGAAGGCAATTGATAAGGAGCCACACATGAGGCTGCTTAACAAGATAACATCCTATGGCATCACAGGAAAGATACTGGCATGGATACTGACAGGCAGGAGGCAGTGAGTGGGAATAAAAGAGGCATTTTCTAGTTGGCTGCTAGGGACTAGTGGTGTTTCTCAGGGGCCAGTATTGGAACTGTTAATTTTCACATTGTTTATCAGTGATTTAGATAATGGAATTGATGACTTTGTGGCGAAGTTTTCAGATGATGCAAACATAGATGGAGAGGTGAATGCAGAAGGACTTAGACAAATTGGAAGAATGGGCAAAAATGTGGCAGATGGAATATATTATTGGGAAATGTATGATAATGCATTTTGGTAAAAGAAACAAAAATACAGATTATTATATAAATGGGGAGAAAACCAAAATATCAGAGATACAATGTGACTTAGGAGTTCTCAAGCAAGACTCCCAGAAGGTTAATTTACAGATGAGTCTGTGGTAAAGAAGGCAAATGCAAGGTTGGCATTCATTACAAGGGGAATAGAATATAAAAACAAGGAGATAATGCTGATGCTTTATAAGACACTAGTCAGGCCGCACTTGGAGTACTGGGCTCTATATCTCAGTGTTGTCACTGGAAAGCGTTCAGAGGAGGTTCACAAGGATGATTCTGGGAATGAAGGAGTTAGCATATGAAAAGTGTTTTTGCATCTTTGAGCCTGTACTCACCAGAATTTAAAAGAATGTTGGTTGAGGGTGGGGGGGGGGGGGGACGGGACACTTCACTGAAACCTATGGAAAGTTGAAAGGACTAGATAAGGTGGATGCGGAGAGGAAGTTTCCTATGGTGGGGTTGTCCAGAACTAGAGGGCAATGCCTCAAAATTGAGGGGTGACATTTTAGAACAGAGATAAGGAGGAATTTTTTTAGCCAGAGTAGTGAATCTGTGGATTGCCCTGCCAGAGACAACTGTGGATGCCAGGTCCGTAGGCATATTTAAATTGAAAGTTGATAGTTCCCCGAGTGGTCAGGACATCAAAGATTATGGCGAGAAGGCAGGTGTACGGGGTTTGGTGGGATCTGGGATCAGGCATGCTGAAATGGCAGAGCAGACTCAATGGGCTGAATGGCTTAATTCAGCTCCTATGTCTGATGGTGTTATGGGAGCAGGTGCTGGATGGTCCTAAGAACATCTGGTGCATATCACGTCCTGGTTATGCCACCACTGACACCAGGCTGACAATCTCTGAACAGTATTGATAATGGCTGGGGTCACCCGTCTTGTAAAGACACAGACCAGAAGATGGCAAAAGAAAACCACTACTGTAGAAAAACTTTCCATGAACAATCATGCTCAAGACTATGATTGCCCACATCGTACGATACAGCATATAATGGTGATGATGATGACGATGACGTATGTCTTGTGGTCTTATGGTTGAAAATGTGCATCTGAGACCAAGGCTAGCTTGGATGAATCTTGTAATGAGTGTCATGATCAGATCCTGGTTCTGAGATGGCATCTGCAACCAAGTGACTGGCCAAAAGCAATGAGGAATCCAAGAATATGTACACAACGCTGGAAGAACTCAGCAGGCCAGGCAGCATCCGTTAGAAAAGAGTAGCCAACATTTCGGGCCGAGACCCTTCATCAGGAATGGGGGGGGAAGAGAGGACCGAAGCTCAGTAATAGAGATGGGGAGGGGGTAGGGCCTAGAGGCACCAGGTGGAAAACCAATCAGAGGAAAGGTAAAGGGGGGAGGGGGAGGGGATAAGCATGAAAGAACTGTAGAGATAAAGAAGCAGAAAGTTGAAAGGGGAGAGAGGCAGAGAGGGAGCTGGGATAGGGGAAGGGGAAGGGGGAGGGAATTACCAGAAATTGGAGAATTCAATGTTCATACCACCAAGCTGGAGGCTACCCAGATGGTAGATGAGGTGTTGCTCCTCCAACCTGTGTTTGGCCTCATCATGGCAGTAGAGGAGGCCATGTATGGACATATCTAGATGGGAATGAGAGGCAGAGTTGAAGTGGGTGGCAACCGGGAGGTCTTGTCCATTGTGATGGACGGAGCATAGGTGCTCGACGAAGCGGTCCCCCAATCTGTGTTGGGTCTCGCCGATGTAGAGGAGGCCGCACCGGGAGCACTGGATGCAATAGTTGACACCAGCAGACTCGCAGGTGAAGTGTTGCCTCACCTGGAAGGACTGTCTGGGGCCCGGAATGGTGGTAAGGGGGGAGGTGTGGGGATGAGGAATCCAGTTTGGCAATTGTTTAGTTGAGTAGGAGGGCATCTTGGAGGGCGGTAAGTAAGAACTAAGGGTTGAGGAAGAGATCGACGAGCAGACACAGTTGTCAGAGACAATGGGTAAGTATGGGACTTAATTGGTTGGCTCTCAATTTGGCACGGTGTAGTGAAAGCTGGTTGTCCAGGGAATTGTTAACAATGGTTGCTCTGAAACGAATTGGATTAATTTTAACACAACATGAAAAGAGAAACATATCTGGGAAATTGTACAATTTGATCCATGTCTGATAAGGACATCCCATGTGATCCCATGGATCTCCAGAGAGACAGAAATCAACATCAGAGATCCACGAATTTCAGCAAGAAGACATTATGCAACCTACGGCCCCTGTTTCTTTTAATTATGTCCCTTGTTTGAGTGCCTCCCACCAGAGGGTACAACTCAATGGCTAATAACCTGCTAGCAGGACTCAGCAGGCCAGAGATTATCTGTGGAGGTAAAGGGAGAGTAAACCTGTTAGGTCATCGCTTTATATCAGGGATTCCCAACCTTTTTAATGCCATGGACCCCTACCATTAATTGAGGGGTTCATGGACACCAGGATGGGAACCCCTGCTCTATATGTTTCTTGACGTAGGACGACCTAAAACATTAATCATCCCTGTACCTCCATGAACGCTCCTTGACCCTCTGAGTTCTTCCAGAAGCTTATTTTTTCTCCAGATTCAAGCTCTCTTATGTCTCCCTTCTCAAAATTGACCTTGGGATCTTATATGTTTTAATGTGATCACCATTCATTCTTCAAAGGTCTAACGAATGCAGATCCAACATTTTTTTTAGCAGGACAACCCTCTCATCCCAGGATTTAGTCTCATAAGTTTCTTCTCAATTGCCTTAAATGCCAGTGTATCAGAAACACAAAATAAAGACTGCAAAATGAACATACTACTGAGGCAAAAGTTGAACAGTCTTATAAAAATAATTACATTTTAAAATATTCATGTAAGGGAATTGTATTCACCTACATTAACTTTCTGGTGCCAAACAATAATCACTAAACGGCTCCACTAAACTGTAATCATGGCTTAAAATACCATTAAAAAACAATTTACACATTCTGCAATGAAAAAAAAACCATTTACAGGATATTTTGCAGGGAGAATAGTTTGTAAATACCTGAATGTCTTGTACTGATGGCAGATGAACAATGGGTTTTGTGGAGAAGCACTGAATTACTGTACAAGTGTGTTCATTGTAAAGAAGCTTTAGGTTCATTGAGTAATAATGGTGAACACTGACTGTTTGAATGCCTCTTTTATGCAGTAGCCACACTCTGAAATTGTTAAAAGCTTAAAAAAATATTATGGGACTTATTGAAAATCAAAAGATGTTGACAGAATGTCTTCCTTGGCTAGGGAGCCCAGAGGCTAAGGTCAGAGTTTTAGAACAAAGAGTTAGACATTTAGGATGGACTAGGAGACCGTTTTGCTGAACACCTACGCTCTGTCCGCCAGAGATCTCCCAGTGGCCACACATTTTAATTCCACATCCCATTCCCATTCTGATATGTCTATCCATGGCCTCCTCTACTGTCAAGATGAAGCCACACTCAGGTTGGAGGAACAACACCTTATATACTGGCTGGGTAGCCTCCAACTTGATGGCATGAACATTGACTTCTCTAGCTTCCGTTAATGCCCCTCCTCCCCTTCTTACCCCATCCCTGATATATTTAGTTTTTTTCACCCTCCTCTTTTTTCTCTCTCTCTCTGCCCAACACTCTGCCAGTTGTCCATTTCCCTCTAGTGCTCCCCTCCCCCTTTCTTTCTCCCTAGGCCTCTCGTCCCATGATCCTTTTCTAGCTCTGTATCCCTTTTGCCAATCACCTTTCCAGCTCTCAGCTTCATCCCACCTCTTCCGGTCTTCTATCATTTCGCATTTCCCCCTCCCCCTCCTACTTTCAAATCTCTTACTATCTTTCCTTTCAGTTAGTCCTGACGAAGGGTCTCGGCCCGAAACGTCGACAGTGCTTCTCCCTATAGATGCTGCCTGGCCTGCTGTGTTCCACCAGCATTTTGTGTGTGTTGCTTTAATTTCCAGCATCTGCAGATTTCCTCGTGTTTGCATTTAGGATGGAAATTACTTTTTTTGCTTGGAGTATGATGTCTTTAGAATTCGGTGCCTTTGTGGATACTCCATTGTGGAGTATCTTCAAGATAGGTATCGACTGATTTTTTGATGCTAATCATAAACACAAGAGATTCTGCAGATGTTGGACATCTTCAGCAACACACACACAATCCTGGAGGAACTCAGCAATTCATACAGCATCTATGGAGAGCAGGGGCTCCCAACCTGGGGTCCTCACACCTCTTAGATAGTGGCAAGCTCCATGGTATAAAAAAATTGGACACCCCCATTTGAAAGACAGTCAACATTTCAGGCCAAGTCCCTTCATCAGGAATCAAAGGATATTTGAGATGGGTTTAAGATAGCACTACTGAAGGCATGCGGCAGCTTAGTGGTAGTTCAAAAGGCAAAAATTTTGACTGAAAATATTATCAATAACACCTTTTCTGAAGTAAATTGTGGTAAACTATCTCTGCTAACAATGAAAAAGAGAGCAAAGGCGAAGCGAATTTGAGGAATGAGGCATGTTGGTGCATTGCAAAATTGACGCAGATGGAGTTTGAGTGAGTGATTTGGAGAGGAGGAGTTGAGGCGGAGGTATTTTGACCTGGGTGTGAGGTTGGATCAACTAAGCACCAAGCCAGTTTGGAGAGGTTGAGACTAGCTTCGGGCAGGGCAATGAAGTCTGGACCCAGAGTGAATCACTGGGCAGCGTGGTCTGGGCCAGGAGCAGTTTACTGCGGCCGGACTCAGGTCCTAATGTGAGCCATGATCCGCTGTTTGGAGAATTTAAACAGTGGCCCAGATAGACTGAGAAGTCGGGGTGTTGGGACTGTAGGAAAGAGCCTGGCCAATTTTGCTCGCTCTTCTGAGACGCTCACTCCTCTCTCCACGAAGCTGAGCCATGAGTTTGCACTGGCTGCTGTGCTTTGTGCTGATTTGCTCAGCTAATACGATGAATTGAGTCCGAGGTTCGGGCCTACTCCAGGCTGCTCCGGGGATTCAGATCCAAGGATACAATTTGGTTCAGAATCCTGTTGCTTGCTTCTATCATTTGCACTATTTGTGTTTTTTTTCTCTTTCTCTGCACATCATGTGCTGGTCTTTATTTTTTTTATTGTTTTTTTTGGGTTTCATTCTTTGTGGCTGTCTGTAAGCAGACAAATCTCAAGGTTGTACAATTTATACATTCTTTGATAATAAATGCACTTTGACTTTGAAGCTGTAAAGTGAATGTGACATCTATGATCTTTATAAATGTTTAAAAAAACCCTTCGACGTATTACAATATTCTATGCCTTTTTGCTTCTTATTGTGAAACTCTTTCCACTGCATACACATAATAACATCCTAACATTTAACTGTTATCTTAGGATTTTGGAAGTTCAAATTATTACATTGACTTTGAGAGTTTTAAAAATACACAGAACTCTTTTTTCACTAATTAATTTATTTGGAATGTGAGCAAAGGATGGAAGATTCTGATGAGGATGGCCGGATCTAGGACTTTGCCAAAAGGAGCTTTTGAGTAATGTCCTGGTCATGAGATAATTGATCTCCAATAACCTCAATGATACTTCTTTGTGTGAATTATAACTTTATTATTTGGGTGGTTTTGCCAGAATTTATGTAATGTCAGTAAAATGTCCCACCTTGATATCAATGGCTGTTACTTTCATCTCACCTCTGGAATTCATTTCTCTGGTCCTTCCCTGCACCAAAGTGGGATGAAATCTGGAACTGAGTGGGTTTTATCTGCTCCCATCAGTAACCTGAATTAAACTGCCAAAACGTTCAGGGAGCTCAAACCTGAGCTGTGGAGCTTCTGCCAGCACTGCTGGTTTGATGGTACATCGGGAGATGCTGCCTGACTTCATAGCTATAGTGAGAACAGAGTTCTCAGGCGGTTCTTGACAAACAACGAAGTAAACTGAATTGGGTGAAGACTGGTTTCTGAGATGTTGGATATCTCAGCTGTAGTAAACATCTCACACCTTCTACTGAACTTGGCTGTGATGCTTCACTGTTGCCTTTAACGCTCACACGCTGGGTCTTGCCATCACCGTGGATGGGAATGTTCTCCTCCCATTAGCCAATTCATTTTCTGCCTCTATTCATGAGTAGGCCTGAACCACAAAGCTTTGATTTAATCTTGTTTGTGAGATTATTTAACTCTATCTACTGCACCCACCTTGCATCATCACCATGTGTTAAGTACAAATTAAATAGGCATGACACAGGTCTCAGCATTGCTGGGTTTGATGGCAATGTGAGAATGATGGATGTGCCAAGGGCCAGGTTTTGATAGTAACCATTTCTTCTGCTGCTGGTGATCCACAGTGCCTCATGGATGCCCCGTTAAGAGTGGTGGGATCTGTCCTGAATTCACCCTATTTAGCACAGTTGCATTGACACAAACAGCTTTTATTATCATGTAATTCTGACCTGAAAACAAGGAAATAAGTGCTATATTTTCACTATACAAAGCCATTGTTACACCCAACGTGAAATACTCACGTCTGAGAAATGGGAATCTGTTTATCTATTTACAGAATAGGCCCTTCAAGCTGTGCCACAGAGTAATCCCCCGATTTAATCCTAGCCTAGTCACGCGACAATTTACAACAAATTTACAAAGATGTATCCACTGGTACATCTTTGGACACATGATCATGGGGGAGAATGTACAATCTGCTTACAGGCATTGGTGGGAGCTGAAGCCGGGTCGCTGTTGTGTTACCTTGCTGCCCTGCAATGCAGCGCAATAGACGAAGAAGAACTAGCATAAGGCATTAACCCACGTGGGGTATTATGCTATCTCCTGTTAGTCATCAGGAATGAGGTGATTTTTATTTTAGTAAGTAAACTTCTGGCAGTAATAAATTCTGTAAGGAAGGCAACAGACTTACTGGTGGCACAGGACAAAGAAAAGAGACACATTACTTCTGCAGCATGAACTTCAGTGGTAACAACACAGCTTTGGAGTGGCCTGTGCTAGACATTCATATCCCTATCGGCAGATGCTAGACTAAGCAGCCTCTGCGTTGAAGGAATCTCTTGAAGAAATAGGGCCAACTCAGGTTGGACCAGAGATAGCTGGGGACACTTGCCAAGGGTAATGTCAGGGTAATCAAAGGCCTAGTTAGGAGAAACCACAACTTAAGGTCATGGTCTCTGAAAAATAAAATGGGCTGATTAAACTTTTCAAGCCCTTAGTAGGAACTGATAAAAGAGATCAGGATTGATCATTTGACTAGTTGACGTAGGCAGTGGTCTAGGACTAAAGGGCTTAGATCAAGAATTTGATGGAAGTGATGACCCCTGACTCTGGTGGTCTCCAGGCAGGGTCTTGCTCCTTAACTATCCAGATTTGGAGGAGCACAGACCTCTGTTCTGCAAATAGCAATTGTTGCTCATTGTTAATTTTCAATATGAGATTTTTAATTAACCACCGCTGGTTGTTTTTATTTTAAAGCCAGGTGCTAGATCAGCAAACATCTGACTGAATTCTTGGGAGGTTAAATAGATTCTCCACTTCATTTGTTCCTATACTCCTAATTAAGGTGGGCATGGTAACGAGAAAAAAAAAGCTTCATTTGGTACCTAGGAGAAAATCAGCCTTAATTTAAACTTAATTTCATTCAGTTGCAAGTAAATCTTTACAGTACTGTGGTAATTTTTGTGGAAATCATATAAAGTGCAAAAATAATAGTTTAATTAAATTAATGACTGAGAAAACATGAATTCAACCTCCTTCATCAGATAAAGATTATCAGTCTTGAATAGTACCTGAATGCATTAAGATAATTTCCTCCCGCTAAAAAGGCCACTGTCATTTAAAGATTATTGTTTAGCTGCCCTAAAAGCAAACAAGCCAAATCCTACAGGAAGTGAAATTGAAAAGTAAAAGAAAGCGAAGTTCCTCTGCCCCAAATAATTTTTGCAAATAACAATATGCGGTTGCCTCTCGAGAGCATTCTGCAACAGTTTCATTATTTATGAAAGCAGCAATCTATAACAAATTTTCCTCCCATGTCAAGATTGTTCTCAGTATGTGCTAAAGCCTTCAGCAGAAAAACATTGGAGGTTATTTATAAATACAAGGGTATTGTAAATTTAATCCAGCTTTTTATCTATCTTCTATTTTCCAAACTGTCTAAATTTATTCTTTAAACCAAATTAATTTTCTCATTGTAATGGAATCAGTAATTCAGACAAATTTGATAAATTCTCTTAGAAACCCTCTCCTTTAGGTTTTTGGAAAATGGTTCAAAGAGATCTTACATCACCAGAGATTTAATAATTGAAATTAATTGTATAATGCCAGTGATGATGTATGTTAATTTATGTGGGTGAAGTACATACTTCTATTAATTACTGCATGAAATCAGTCCAAAGTTACAAATTTATTTCCAGTTGGATAATCTTCAAAAATAGATATTTTGTGGGGGAGGACATAGGTTATTGAATTCCGTAATTGCTATAATTTTGACAGAAGAATTGAGAAAGCTCAGACATACGGTGTTAAAATAGACTTTATATGATTTTCTGGCCAGGAGTATTGCACATAGCTAAGTCAAGTTTCTGTGTTGTAGTAATAGTTGGTGTGATGTGCATTCTGGGTAGATGGGGCAGAATATAAATCAAATAACTGGATTTTTTTGTCAAATGAAAATAGGTTTGAAATTTCACACTATTCTTTCCCAAGCATTATAAAACTGAGAAAAAAATTAAGTCAAATATCTCTTTCATTTATTGGTTAATCTTGTGTGGTATTGCACCTCAGGCACCTGGGGTACTTGAATTATTTCAAGGTTCAAGGTACATTTATTATCAAAGTATGTAGGCAGTATACTACTGAGATTCGCCTTCTCCAGAGAGCTATGAGACAACAAAAACCAAGGAAGCCATTCAAAAGAGAAAACATCAACTCTCTCCCATGCACGTAAAAAACAATCATGCAAATGGCAACAAGAATGTCCACCCCCCCCACCCCACATACACCAAAAACAAATCATGTGAACGGCAACAAATTGATGTGATATGGATCATCTTTTGTCACTTCTCCAACAGAACTCATAAGAAATCCAATGGTTTTGATGCTTCATCTTTATTAACCTACTAGAGTCGAGCTTTTCACAAGTTTGCCAATGTTAAAGGGGAAATCCTATTTTCCTCCATTGAAAGGATGATATCCAAACTTTGTGTGCACTTTTGAATATTGTCACAATATTAAAACTCAAAGTGCCATATAGATCCTGCGGAAAGTTGATAAGGACGTCTCACCTGGTCAATTGCATTAGGCTGCCTTCAGGACTTGGCATAAATGTTCCAGCAAGCATAGGAGTTATAATTTATCATTATTCTTTTTAAATACAACTTGCTTGTTCATTTATCATCTACATCATCAGAAACAATGACTGGCCCCCACAGCTGCCTGTGGCAATGAATTCCACAGATTCACCACTCTCTGGTTAAAGAAATTAGATGGTTTAATAACTGTTAAGCTTTTGTATTTCAACGTGGCATGGAATAATAAACATGCCTTAATGTACCCTGTCTCATGAGTTAGCTGGGCAATCAACAGATACCAATGTTAAATAATTGCTCCGAATACTTAAAGGGGTTAGGGCTATAGAGGTAGAGGTTGATAGATTATTGATTGATCTGGGCATGAGGGATACAGGGAGAAAGCAGGAGATTGGAGTTGAGAGGGAAAATGGTTCAGCCATGATGAAATGGCCTAGTTCTGCTCCTATATTTTGCGGTATTAATTTGATATACTCATTAGAATTAGATAGTTTAACCTTATTTGACACATGTACAATAACATGACCAGTACAATCTGAGTATGTCCTGGGGGCTGCTGGCATGTGTCACCATGCTTCCTTCCAGTGCCAACATAGCTTTCCAACAACTTATTAACCCAAACTGAATGTCTTTGGAATTATATGAGGAAACTGGAGTACAGGAGGAAACCCAAATGGTAAAGGAGGGAATGCACCAACTCCTTACAGACAATGGCAGGAATTGAACCCCGACTGCTGGTGCTGTAATAGTGTTGCAGCAACTGCTATGCTACCTTGCCACCCTTTAACCAATGAACTTCTGGATGCAAGGTGAACTGAAACAGGGAGTTTCTCTCATCATTTATTTCAGTAAGAAATTCAGATGGATAATGAAGCGGATCTAATTTTTAAGTTATAATTTAAGGGGATAACTTCACTCAATTTGCCCCATCATTGAAATGTTCCCACAACCTATGGACTCACTCTCAAGGACTTATCACCTCATGTTCTCAATATTCATTGCTTATTTCTTTTTAGTATTTCCACAGTTTGTTGTCTTTTGCACGCTAGTTGAATGCCCATTGATTCTGCTATGGTTATTATTCGATGGATTTATTGAGAATGCCTTCATGACAGTAAATCTCAGAGTTGTATATATGTACTTTGATAATAAATTTACTTTGAACTTTTTGAACTTTTTAAGTTGATGGTGAAGAGGCATCTTCACCAGACTTTGGAGCGAGAGGTCCCGGGTTCAAATCTGGCTGGCACCTCGCACGTTAACTCGTGCTGGTTTGAATGTTCGGCTAGCAACTCAGCCTCATAAAACAGATTAACTCGAAAGAAATGGCATGGTTGCTGCCTAATGCACTAACTAGGTACGGGGAGGAACTTTTTGAAATTTGGTAAGTCGATAAATACATACTTTTTGACCAGGTTTTCAGCATTATTGCCATTTGAAGTACTTACAGCTGTCTTCCTCCTCAGCAACAATTTTGATAACGTAACAGGCATAGATAAACCCAAGTAGCTGCAAAAGAAACAAAAAGTCCATTACACACAATGGTCAAAATTAATCAACAGAGAAATGAAACCGTTGTACAATTACAATAGTGTTGATGTAACTGCCTCTCCCAGCAAAGCTGCTTGTTTAATTTGGAATGTAAAAATAAAGAGTTGGTAATAATTCACATTTACAAGCAATAAAAAGCCACACAAGCACCCGGGTAAACATGTGCCCAAGACATTGTTTGTATCCTTAGAAGCCTGAATGGAGACTAGTGTTTATGTTAGATTTTTCATGCTCTATTCCTTCCTTTAAAATACATTTCAATTTGTGAAGACACTTCCCTGTATTGTTACCCAGGCTCAGTATTTCCTGGCTCATATGGCATTTCAATGCTTCACCAATGGCCATTAACACTTTAAAAATAGAGATTTAACATAAATTTTAAAATAGAGAAATCTATTTTGTTCTGGAGCATTCACTCATGAACGTCCAAATTATAGTCTGTGAAATGATAATCCATTACTCAGAACGTATAAATATTCATTTCAATTCACCAGCTTTGTTTTTTTTAATAAGGTAGGAATGGAAAAGATGGTTTCAGTTATTTTTCATCATTGATGGAAAGATCTTAAATAAGGATACTAAAAGACATTTGTGTCAATAGTTTACCAATTAATGGGCTTCTTGTTTCCAGTTTAAGACAACTCATCAAAACAAAAATATCTCAGAATGTTTCCTGGAGTAATTTTTTATTGTCATTGCTAATAACCTCTAGCAGCCTAGGAGCTCAGTTTAGCAGATGCATAATTGAGGTGCTGTCAGTATTCTAGAGTATCTAGTCATAGACACAGAATGCAAACAGACCCTTCAGCCCAACTGTACTGGGTTGCCCAGTGAGCCCATTGCCACCCACATCTCTCTGATACAGAGACGTTTAATCAAGCATTGTAATATTCTTGTCTGTTTTGGGACTACCAAATTTAGCCTCAATTCTCTGTGAATAGACCCCTGTGAATAATCAAAACAACCTCATATTTGCAATCTTATATCTCACAGACACGGGGCTTAAATTTAGAAATCCCAAAACAGACATGAATATTACACTGCTAGATTAAACATCCCTATTTAGAATTAATTGCTGAAGTTATCTCCAAATGTAGCATTTGTTTTGGGTGGGAATGTGAGAAGAGATAAAAATGCTTAACTTGTAATAAACTGTTATGGATTTAGAGGTCTGTAGAGCTGAATGCAGTATTTTATAGGTGCACATGGGTTTCAATAAAGCATTTGCAACTGCTTACAAATTAACTGCATACATTTAACATAATACTGTGAAGGTTTTATTAAGCATAATGGATTATTTATCATTTGAATAGGCTTTTGAGATTCTGTAGGCCAGTCATCGTAAATTGGGGTCCATGACGTTCGGGGATGGGGGTTGGGGGGAGGCACATACAGTATATATACAGTGCCTATAAAAAGCATTCATCCCCTTGGAAGTTTTCATGTTTTATTGTTTTACAACATTGAATCACAGTGGATTTAATTTGGCTTTTTTGACACTGATCAACAGAAAAGACTCTTTCATGTCATAGTGAAAACAAATTTCTATAAATTGGTATAAATTTATTACAATTATTAAACACAAGATGATTGATTGCACAACTATTCACCACCTTCAGGTCAGTAGATGCAACTTTGGGAGCAATTACAACCCTGAGTCTGTGTGGATAGGCCTCTTATCAGCTTCGCACAGCTGGACACATACTTTTCTCCATTCATCTTTACAAAACTGCTAAAGCTCTGTCAGATTGCATGGGGATTGTGAGTGAACAGCCCTTTACACATCCAGCCAGAAATTCTCAATTGGATTGACTCTGCTGAACACTCTAGGACATTAAGTTTGTTGTTTATAAGCCATTCCTGTTTAGCTTTGGCTTTATGCTCAGGGTCATTAGAACACAAGACAGAGGAACAGAATTACCCCATCGAATCTGCTCCACCAATCCATTACGGCTGATCCTGGATCACACTCAAACTCCACACACCTGCCTTCTCGCCATATCATTTAATGCCTTGACCGATCAGGAAACTATCAACCTCCACTTTAAATATGCCCATGGATTTAGCCTCCATTTAGTCTGTGACAGAGCATTCCTAGCTAAAATAATTCCTCCTTACCTCTGTTCTAAAGGGTCGCCCCACTGCTTTGAGGCTGTGCCCTCTAGTTCTTGATACCCCCACCATAGGAAACATCCACTCTATCCAGTCCTTTAAACATTGAGTAGGTTTCAATGAGGAACGTATTTACCAAGATACATTTCCCAACACTGTATTCCATCCGCCACATTTTTTGCCAATTCTTCCAATTTGTCTGTCCTGCTGCAATCCATTGCTTCCTCAGCACTACCTACCCCTCCACCTGTCCTTGTATCATCCACTAACTTTGCCACAAAGCCAGCAATTTAGTTGTCTAAATCACTGACAAACAATGTGAAAAGTAGCTATCCCAATACTGACCCCTGAGGAGCACCACTGGTCACTGGCAGCCAACCAGAAAAGGGCCCTTTTATTCCCACTTGCTGCCTCCTGCCTGTCAGCCATTCCACTATCCATACCAGTACCTTTCCTGTAATGCCATAGGAATTTATCTTGTTAAGCAGCCTCATGTGTGGCACCTTATCAAAAGTCTTCTGAAAATCCAAGTAAGTGACATCCACTGCCTCTCCTTTGTCCACCCTGCTTGTTACTTCCTCGAAGAACTCCAACAGATTTGTCAGGCAAGATTTCCCTTCGCAGAAACCATGCTGACTTTGAGCTACTTTATCACAAGTATGCAAGTACCTCGAAATGACATCCTTACTAATAGACTCCCACATTTTTCCAACCACTGAGGTTAAGCTAACTGGCCTATAATTTTCTTTCTTTTGACTTGCTCCCTTCTTAAAGAGTGGAATGACATTTGCAATCTTCCAGTCCTCCGGGGCCATGCCAGAATCAAGTGATTCTTGAAAGATCATGACCAATATGTCCATTATCTCTTCAGCAACCTCTCTCAGGACTCTGGGATGTGGCCCATCTGGCCCGGGTGATTTATCCACCTTAAGACATTTGAGTTTGCCTAGCATTTTTTCCTTTGTAATAGCAATGTCACTCACATCTGCTCCATGACACTCACGGACAACTGGCACACTGCTAGTGTCTTCCACAGTGAAAACTGATGCAAAGTACCCAATAAGTTCATCTGTCATTTCTTTGTCCCCCATTACTACCTCACCAGTATCAGTTTCCAATAGTCCAATGTCATCTCTCATCTCCCTTTTACTCCTTTATACAACTGAAAATTCTTTTAGTATCATGCTTTATATTATTGGCTAGTCTGCCCTTGTATTTCATCTTTTCCCTTCTTATAGCTTTTTTAGTTGCCTTTGTTGGATTTTAAAAGCTTCCCAATCATTCAACTTCCCACTCACTTTTGCTACCTCATATGTCCTTTCCATGGCATTTATGTCCTAATTTCCTTTGTCAGACATGCCATTTGAGAAATTTCTCCCCTTGCAGTTCTTAACTCCACCCACAACCATTTGACATTCTCTGACCCTATATCACCTCTTTCTAAAGATGTTCTTCGATCTCATATCAACAGAGCCACACCATCGCCTGATGCCTTCCTGCCTGTCCTTTCAATATCAACTATATCCTTTGATGTTAAGCTCCCAACTGTGACCTTCTTTCAGCCACAACTCAGTGATGCTCACAACATCATTCCGGCTAATCTCTAACTGTGCCTGAGTTCATCCACCTTATTCCGAATGCTACGCGCATTTAAATACAACACCCCAGTCCTATATTCTTTATCCTTTTAAATTTTGCCTCTGTGGTACAATTTAACTCTTTGTTCTGTTGGCACTTGTACCCAATCATTGGCTTGTCCTTCCTTACATTCATGTTACACCCATCGTCTACTTGTAAACCTGCTGGCTCATCCTCAGCTCGATCATACTGGTTCATCCCCCTGCCATATTAGTTTAAACCACTCACAACAGCTCTAGTAAATGTGCCTGCAAGAATATATTGGCCTCCCCCCCCTCAGATTCAAGTGCATCCCATCCCTTTTGTACAAGTCCCACCTACCCCAGAAAAGGTCCTAATTATCCAGAAATCTGCTCCAATTCTTCAGCCACGCATTTATCTGCTACCTCATTCTATTCCTATCCTCACTGTTGCACGGCACGGGCAGCAATCCTGAGATTACTACCTTTGAGGTTGTGCTTCTCACCTTCCTTCCTATCTCCCTGTATTCTTTTTTCAGGACCTGATCTCTTTTTCTTCTTATGTCATTGGTACCAATATGTACCATGACTTCTGGCTGCTCACCTTCCCTTTTCAGGATATTGAAGGCACACCCAGAAACATCTCAGACCCTGGCACCTGGGAGGCAAACTGCCGTCCATTTCCTTTTTGCATCCACAGAGCACCTAGCCGTCTCCCTGCCTATAGAGTCCCCAGTTACTGCTGCCATCCTCTGTGCTCCTGGAAATCCATCACCTGGTACCCAGAATAGAATGCTAGCTCTATAGACATACTCCCTATTCTCTCCAGAGTTAAATAATAAAAAAGAAATAAGAAATAAGGAATGAACTCACCTACTTACATTGCCCCCATCTGTTCTTGTTGAAGCCCCATTGAGCCAAAGCTTACTACGCTGACTCAGAGTATTCTGACAATGACCTCTCTCCCACGATGACCACTCTGCTAGGTGGTACGTCTCTTTTATAAAGACTGGGTTTTTTCTTTGTCAGACCTGCGCTGGAACGCTCCTGTTGTATCTGCACAGAACTCCAATCAATGACTCCCATTGAAAAACTTGCTGCTTTTTCAAGCTCTTTGTTGGACCCGCGCGGGAACGCTCTGGTTGCATCTACACATTACTCCAGTTGTCTTGCTGGAAAACAAATCTCCCATGTCACAGCTCTCATGCAGACTGCATCAGGTTTTCCTCCAGGATTTCCCTGTATTTTGCTGCATTCATTTTACCCTCTACCTTCACAAACCTTCCAGGGCCTGCTGCAGTGAAGCATCCCCACAGCATGATGCAGCCACCACCATGATTCACGGTAGGGATGGTCTGGTTTTGATGATGTGTGGTTTTGGCTTATGCCAAGCATTAACAGTTAGTCTGATGGCCAAAAAGCTCAATTTTGGTTTCATCAGACCATAGAACCTTCTTCCAGCTGACTTCAGTGTCTCCCACATGCCTTCTGGTAAACTCCAGCTGAGATTTCATGTGAGATTTTTTTCAACAGTGGCTTTCTCTTTGCCACTCCCCCATAAAGCTGCGACTCATGAAGCACCCGGGCAACAGTTGTTGTATGGACAGTCTCTCCCATCTCAGCCGCTGAAGCTTGTAACTCCTCCAGAGTTGACATAGGTCTCTTAGTGGCCTCCCTCACTCCTCCCCTTCTTGCAGTCACTCAGTTTTTGAGGACAGCCTGCTCTAGTCAGATTTACATCTGTGCCATATTCTTTCCATTTCTTGATGATTGACTTAACTGTACTCCAAGGGATATTCAGTGACTTGGAAATTTTCTTGTGTCCATCTCCTGACTTGAGCTTTTCAATAATCTTTTCACAGAGTTGCTTGGAGTGTTGTTTTGTCTTCAAGGTGTAGATTTTGCCAGGATACTGACTCAACAGCAGTAGGACCATCCAGATACAGGTGTAATTTTACTACAATCAACTAAAACACCTTGACTCCACACAGCAACTAAGAATGTAACTTCTAAAGTACTTATGCTATCAATTATTTTTCATTTTATAGCTGTAATTAAGTTAGATCACTTTGTAGAGATCTACGTTCATTTTGACATAAGTCTCTTTGTGTTGATCAGTGTCAAAAAAAGCAAAATTAGATTTGCTGTGATTCAATGTTGTAAAGCAATAAAACATGAAAACTTTTAAGGGGGGAGATGAATACTTTTTATAGGCACTGTAGCTAGGGGTGCCTCAGACTTCTGCACAGTGAATGATGATAAACCTGTTTCTGATATGGGTCTCTATTGTGGACTGAGAGTGGGAACGGGTAGGGAGAGGGGAATCTTGGTTGGGAAAAGGTGAAGGGAGAGGGAGGAGAGCAGGAAGCACCAGAGTGCTATTCTGTAATGATCAATAAACCAAATGACCTTGCCTGGTGTCTCAGGGCTAGGCGTATCTGCATCCATGCCACCACCCAATCTGGCACTCCTTCTCGGCCACCTGTCCCACACCCCTCCCTTGACACTCCACTCTTGCCATTCCCAATATTCTTTACTCTCACCAGATTTACAAATTCACTCTGCTCCATATGGACAAATACAGTAATGCGCAAAAATCTTTGGCACCCTAGTTATATCCTGTATATGTATGTACTGAAGATTTTTGCATAATTTTGTATATACCTGTGTATATATGTGTATGTATGTATACACTTATTACACTTAAAGTATAACAAGAGATAAGAAAGAATACTTATTAATTTATTATTTATTTATTGCTATACTTTAAGTAAGTACCTTGTAGTAACATTTAAGTGCTCTTTCTTCCTCGTTGTTCCAAATCCTTGAAACCTGCATATTTCCCATTACAGGAATTCAATGCTGCCCTTTGGTTACTGTTTGACACTGAACAGATAACTTGACCTGATTTGAGCTTTTGATCATATCCAATGACTTTCTAACATCAAGACCACCTTTATACCATCATTCAGCTCCACCTTGTCTTAGTTCAATTACTGCTGAATGTGGTGGTCCCACGCCACCAGGCTCAGGACCGGTTTTTACCCTTCAACAACCAGGCTCCTGAACCAGTGTGGGTAACTTCACTTACCTCAACCCTGAACTGATTCCACAACCTACAGACTCACTTTCAAGGACTTTCTTATTCTCAGTATTATTTATTCACTCATTGTTTTATTATTATTATTTTTTTGTATTCGTACTTTGGTTGTTTGCCAGTAACTCAAGAGATTCTGCAGATGCTGGAGATCCAGGGCAGCACACACAAAATGCTGGAGGAACTCAGCAGGCTAGGCAGCATCTATGGAAATGAATGAACAGTCGACGGTCGGGTTGAAACCCTTCATCAGGGCTCTCAATTCGAAAAGCCAACTGTTCATTCATTTCCATAGATGCTGCCTTACTTACTGAGTTCCTCCAGCATTTTATGTGGGCTGTCTGCTAGTATTTATGTGTACTTCTTCATAGATTCTATGTATTTTCCTTGTTCTACTGTGAATAGCATACAGAGTACCTGCTGGTGGTGGGGTGGAGTTACATTCCTACCAAAGGAGATGAAAGGGAATTGTAAGGTGCTCCTTCCCTCCACTAGGCTGCAGATCACCCTTGGTCAAGATGTAGCACTTGTCTCCACACCATCACCCCCCACCCCCCCCACCAATCAGGGTCATGTGGAACCATGGGAACAGCTGGTGGATGGTAGTATGAGTAGCTGGTACATATCATAATTCCTGGTTATGAGACCGCTGATGCTAGGCAGACAATCCCTGATAATGACAATGGTTGATAATGGCTGGGGTCAACGGTCTTGTAAAGACACGGCCCAGAAGAAGGCAGTGGCAAACCACTTCTGAAAAAATTTTGACAAGAACAATTATTGTCATGGAACCATGATTGCCTACATCACATGAAATGGCACATGATGATAATGATGATACAGTGCGTATTTTGATTATAAATTTACTTTAAACTTTGAAACTATCATCCATTCTTTGTATCTTTAAACTTGCCCACTCCTGGCTTGTGTACCATCCCTTTGCACAGTATATTCAGTTCATCGCTCAGTCAGCTTCCCAGATGTCTCATTTCAGCATGTCTTGTTCACTCATCACACAAACCTACAAGTCTGATTCTCAGCATTATTTACATTTTTATTTACACAATTTGTCTTCACGTTGTTTATTTGACATTCTTTGTTTATGTATAGTGTTCATAAATTCTATTGAATTTATGAATCTCAGGGTGGTATATGGTAACACGTGTATCATAAATTTTACTTTGACTTTGTCTTTGATCAACCCTACTTAGGAGAACGAGCAAATTTAACATTCTGATTATTCTGTTCAAATCCTTCTGTGGTCTTATCCTTCCCTGTGTTTTCCTTCATTCATACCTTGAGTTGGTTTACCATCTGGTGACATCCGATACTGAATACATCTAAAAGTCTTGTAGATTTTCACACAAGATGCAACAGTGATGATGAGAGAAAACTGGGAGGTGACAGCATTCTAAAAATTCTGCTGCACTCAATCCTTTTCCAATTTTCTAATTTATCTTCACTCGTTAGGTGTTCCATCTATTAAAAGCATCCATTAACTTCAATGAATTCATTCATTATAATAAACCTCCAGTATCCAAATAAAGGATTACAAGACTTCATTTGCTGTCAGGTCTGATAAGAATTCTGTACTCAGCTTTGTCAAAGCACAATAGATAATCGATTTTCGTCACCAAGAAACATCAGGCAGTGATGTGATGTATGCAACACTCGGTAATGTCAAATGACATTTCACTTCCAAGGTTCTTGATTGGTGTTAGAAACCATTACTTGTTCTAATCAAAATAAATTATGTTATGCCTTTGCTGGATGAGAGCATTTTGGAAGGCAAGCTGAAACAACATAAACACATAGTTCATTTTAAATGGATAAAAAGATAAAGGAAACATAAATTTCAAATTTCATAAGGAAGAAGCAGATTTAGTGAACCAAATTTAACAAAATTATTTTTCTATCAAAGGCAGATAGTCAGCTACTCCTCAGACAGAATGATATATCACAATGGCAGAATTGTGAACTACTCCAGCTTGTAAGATCACAATAAAATATATTTAACAACAAGGCCACTTGTCCCAATAGAGACAAGCCTGGAGATGATATGACCCCGCAACATGCAAAGCAATTAAAACAAAGATACTACTTGGTGTGTTATTAGTGCATTTCCTAGAATTAAATTCACAACATACATGCGTATGATGTAGATTCTGTATGAAATGAAGCTATGAGACATGTTCAGTGTCTTATGTGCAGTACCATCAAATAATTTGCAGCACATATTTTGATGTTACCTGACATTTCTGCCATTCTTATAAAACCCTCAATGTCAATTATTGATGCAGGCCTAAAACGGATTTATTTAAAAGATTCTTACAGAAGACAGAGCCTATCTTCTTTAAGGTAGGTTTTTTTTAACGTTACTGGACATTCTGATCACCTCTCTCATCTCACCACCACCGCGCCTCCTGCTTAATTTTAGTGCTCACATCTTTAGGCTTGCCTCCCTATTATTTCCATAGTCAAATAAGCTGTTCATCCCTTTCATCTATTTGGTCAGTCAGTTCTCCAACTGCATCTACATGGGTCATAATCCAGATTTTTCAATTTCATTCATCTAAACATCTCAAATGCCCCCTGATCCCGTTCTCCAAGGTCAAAGTTCAACACTGCTCTCTGATCGTCTCTATGGACAACCACTCAATTTTGATAGTCTCCACTGCTGTTCACCCCACATCCACTGTTTCTATAATACATCCCCATTTCCTACAATGTACACTCACTCAGTCTTCACCCAGCACACACCCCCACTATGCTTCTCCTCTGCTGGGTTATTTCCTCCACCCACACCCCACAGTGAATCTTCCTAAACAACAGAGATGTAAATGAAGAAAAATAAGCAAAGGGAGAAGTGAGGAAGAAGGCAACTAGAGTGGCAGACTTGATATACAGAGAGAAAGGAACAGAAAATAGAAAGAAAAATAAGAAAAGTAAGAAAAAAATCTGATATTACAACTGTGTTGGATCTATTTACACTGAACACTGTCCGAGAGTTAAAAATTCTTGGTCAGCCTCATGCTGAAATGACCCGTGCTGGCACATTATTCTCTATAGTGATGTTTTCTCAAAAATTGAAATACAGGGCTTTGTAAATGTACTCTGCTACATTTTTGTTTGGTCGGTTGAAAATTTACCATACTGTTAGACCTTACAGAGAGAGGGCGTATTTATTCTTATGAATTAATTGAAAACAGGTGATCCTCCAGCTTTCTACATCAACAAATTGGGTGAGTTGGTAAGGTAATACAGCATATTGCACCTGAGGAAAATTAGTGTGGTAATTACAAAGGGGATGAATATGTTCTCAACCTCACAATTTTGGTTTTAAAGTTTTAGTAAATTGCTGACTGGTTTCGGAATTTTTCTTTTGATTTGCATGATGCACAATGTTTTGTAGATGAGCTCAAAAAATCCTACTTCAATATATTTTAAGTTTAGAAAGTGAGACAATAAAATGTGAAAATAGTTGTGGAGGCTGAATACTTTTTCAAGGTGAAATATCTTGATTAGTAAAGAGAACTTTAATAATAGCTCGGTGTGATAAAGAGTTTAAAAGTTCTAACTGGTCATGAACAAATTTTCTAATGGAATGAGGGCAGTAAAACTCCAACAATCTGCTCTAGACTATCTTCCTTTCTGATGATCTGGTAATGTTTCCTGGGCTTGCTTTCAGCTCGTTACAGTCTCAGGAACCATGCCCTTCTGCATCTCACCAGGGCCTCGTAAGCAGCGCTCCCTTCCAGCTCTCCAGGACACTGACTCCTTTGCTCCCACTACCTCATTTTTAATGGTTCTCCTTAAATCAACCTGGGTCCTATTTCTCCTCATTCCTTTCACACCAGCTGAGTTCATTGACAGATTTAATATCTTACTGTGTAACCTAAAAAAAAAGAAAAAGGAATAACATCCATTATTTTGAAAAAACTGCTATTCTGGCTCCATGAAAGTCCCGTGAGTGTCAGATTATTGGAGTTCTATGTGCAATGTGCAATGTACTTTTAATTTGGTTTGCCGAGGGTCGTTAATAGCCATATATACCTTTTTTAATTTGAGAGAAATTTTCTCACTAGTCTGTTCATATAATTAATGAAATTAACCCAGGCATTTGCCTCAAAGGACATATTTCAGAGGCATAACTTCCATGGAATACTTGATTCTACTTTAATATAATCTTTAATCACATTCTTAGTGAGATATTGATCAAATTCTTATTAGAGAGGGTAATTAAAGTTACGATATCTGCATCTGCTGGGAGTCTGTTCTGGGTATCTGTTGCTCAGTAGAGAGTAAAGAATCTCCTATAACCCATCTATTTTGAGATTTGTTGATGCTATACATTTCCTTTTTAGTCCTGCAACCACTCAGGACTGCATTGTATTGTTCTGCAATACAAGCTTCTTTCAGCAATTTGAAATATAGTCATAGTTTTATTCAGTGTATAAAAAAGGCCCTTCAGTCTATACATCTATACTATCATTTTTTACCCATCTACACTAATCCCATTTACTCATATTAGGACTATTGCCTTCTATGCCTTGTTTATATGTCTCTCTAAAGGCCTTTGAAATGTAGTGATGCTATTTCACTACTACCACCTCTTCTGGCAGTAAGTTCCAGATATCATTTCTTCTTCTTCATAAGACCGTCACCCTTACTAGGGCATAGGCCGCGGACAACAGTTCACTAGAGTCCCCCATCCTGGGCAGAACTTTGATCATCCCTGTGGCTTCTGTTTTCTCCTCATGACTTCATACGTCTTCTCGGCAAAGATCCTTCCTCTCCCAGGGATGAGGTCTTTGGAGCTTCTGTTGAGTTTTTATGGGATGGGGTTGCTAGCCCCATGCCCAATCCTTTGTCCCAATCAAAACAACACAAAATAGCAATAAAAAGAGGAGTAACTGGAAAACCAGAAACACATATAACCTAAATGGCAGTGTCCAATCCAGAAATTGCATCGATTAAACCTTGCCCAAGACCCAAGACTCCGGCACCAGCATAGGAGGAGCTAAAGATGGCACCAGAGGCTTTTGGGTGACTTCTAGTTCATCTGCAAAACAGTTTAATTCTCCACTTCACATGTATCTTTTTTTCTTTTTCAAGGCGGCTGGGGCCCTGTCGGAGTTTGTGATCTACAGCTGACGAGTGGTGTTCTGCAGGGGTCTGTTCTGGGACCCCTAACTCTGTGAATTTTATAAATTACTTGGATGAGGAAGTGGAAAGGTGGGTTAGTAAGTTTTCAGGAGTCACAAGGCTGGGTGGCGTAGTGGATAGTGTGGCAGGTTGTCATAGGTTACAATGGGACATTGACAGGAAGTAGAGCTAGGATGAGAAGAGGCAATTGGAGTTCAATCTGGAAAGGTGTGGAGTGATTCACTTTGGAAGGCCGAACTTATAAGTAGAGTAACATGTAAATGGCAGGATTCTTGACAGTGTGGAGGAAGAGAGGGTTCTTGGGGTCCAAGTCCAAAGATCCCTCAAAGTTGCCATACAAGTTGAAAGGTGGTGAAGAAAGTGTATGGTACAGAGATTGAGTTCAAGAGACATGGGGTATTGTTACAGTTCAATATGGCTCTACTTAGGCCAAACGGAGTATTGTGTTCAGTTCTGGTCACCACATTATAAGAAGGACCTGGGAGGTTTAGAGGGAGCACGGAGGAGGTTTAACAGGATGCTACCTGGGATTAAAGAATATGTTTTGTGAGGAAAGGTTGAGTAAGGTAGTGCTTTCCTCTTTGGAGCGAAGGAAGATGAAAGGCGACTTGATAGAGATGCATAAAATGATAGAGGCATAGATAGAGTGGACAGCCAGCATCTTTTTTTCCAGGGTAGTAATGGCTGACATGAGAGGACATTTTTTTAAAGTGAATGGAGGAAAGTATAGGGGGTAACAGAGAGAGATTTTTTAACACCGAGGGTGGTAAGTAGATGGAACGCAATACCAGGGATAGTGGTAGAGGTGGATAGACTAGAGACATCTAAGGGACTCTGAGTTTGGCACACGGTTGAAAAAATATGGGGAGCTATGTGGGAGAAAGGGCTAGATTTATCTTGGAGTAAGTTAAAAGGTTGGCGTATCCTCATGGGCCATAGGGCCTGTACTGTGCTGTACTGTTCTATGTTCTGTGTTTTATAACATAACAAGTAAAGACCCATTACTTAGGAGAGAGAAAAATGAAAGCAACGGACCAGTTAACCTGACATCAACTAGAATCCTTTAGGAATGTAGTTAACTTTGTAATAGAAGATAATAACAGCATAGGGAAGAGTCAACATAGAATTATGAAAGAGATATCATATTTTAAAAATCCATTCTATGAGGCCGTAACCAGTAGGGAATAGGGAACATAAGAAAATAAGAAGTATAAATAGGAATAGATCATCTGGCCTCTTACACCTGCTCTACTGTTTAATAATATCAAAGGTATTCTTTTATTTAAGTACCTCTCTCCTGCATTAACCCCACATCCCTTGATTCCCTTAATATACAATAATCTTTCTGTCTCTGTCTCAGATATATTCAATAAATGAGCTTTCATAGTCCTCTTGGGTTAAAAACAATCTAGTTTCATTGCTCTCTGAAGAAGACAAAGATATTCTCTTATCTTACCAAAAAACAGCCCTATTTTGAGACTGTGATCCTGCCAATGGAAACATCAACTTTGCATCCATCTGTCAAGCTCTTGTCAGAATTTTGTAGGTTTCTTTTAAACTCTCAGGAGCATAGTCCCACTCTGCCTGCTCTCTCATCATAAAACAAATCACTCTGGTGACCCTTCATTGCTCTCTGCAGCATATACTTACTGAAAGGAAACCAGAAAAGTACATTGAATTCCAGCTGCATTTTCATCAGGCCCTACATAATTGCAGTAAGATTTATCCACTCAAGTATGTGATGTATTTGAACATTCAATGAGACTTCGATATGAATTATTAAACAACATTACAGCACATATTATAAGATTAATATAGTAGTGGTTTCTTAAGGTTGTTATAGCTAGGGGTGGTAATGGGGATAAGTTCCCATTATCTATTAAATGCTCCCAATGGTGTGCCTCAAAATAGTCTCTGACAATTGAGTCTAGCTCCCGGCCTTCATGTGTGGGTTCGCTACTAAGCCCAATGGAACCATTTCTACTGCCAGGAGAAGGGGCAAAGGTGGGCTACTGGCGCCTTAAAACCAGTCGCTTTGGGCAGATGGGGCATGTTAGCTGTGGCTGGCAGCTCATCTAGGAGAAGGAAAATTCTGATCTCAAACCCCTGCTGCCTTGTGGCTATACCCACTCATGGGGAAGGCTTCGGGAGTAAACCCTAAACACTGCCCTAAACACCAGCAGCATCATAGGCAGTAAAGAGACTAGTGTGGACAGAAAACTGGTCATGTATGTACAGTCAGTTATGCAATCAGATCAATGTGTATTAGTCAATCTGACGGCCTGGTGAAAGAAGCTGTCCTGGAGCCTGTTGGTCCTGGCCTTAACACTGTAGTTCGATTTGCCAGGCGGAATCAGCTGAAACAGTTTGTAGTTGGGGTGGCTGGAGTCCCTGATGATCCTCTGGGACCTTTTTACACACCTGCTGCTGTAAATGTCCTGAATAGAGGAAAGTTCACATCTACAGATGAGCTGGGCTGTCCACACCACACTCTGCAGTGCCCTGTGATTGAGGGTAGTACAGTTCCCATACCAAGCGATGAAACAGCCAGTCAGGTTGCTCTTGATGGTGCCCCTACTGAAAGTCCCGAGGATTTGGGGACTCATGCTGAACTCCTTCAGGCGTCTGAGATGAAAGAGGTGCTGTTGTGATTTTCTCACTACATAGCCTGTATGTACCATCCAGGTGAGATCCTCTGTGATGTGTACACCGAGGAACTTGAAACTACTCACCCTCTCAGCTACAGAACCATTGACGTTAATAGGGGCCAGCCTGCCTCCATTCGTCCTGTCATCCACCATCAACACCTTTGTTTTTATGACATTGAGGGACAGTTTGTTTTCTTACCACCACTGTGTTGGGGTGTTGACTTCTTCTCTGTAGTTTAGTTGAATTAAAGGTAATCTCAATATAACATCCAAAATTATCCTCTGAGATAATTCATCCTACAGGAAGGTGGATCTCAGGGTAGTATACTGCATAATAAATGTACCTCGAATCTTTGAATTCTTAAGTGGCTTGACAGGGTAGATGCAGAGCTGGTTATTCAGCTTGAAGGGTATCTGGAGGGTGTTACACACAAAACAAGGATTTGGCCATTCAGAGGAGAAGAAATTTCTTAATCCAGAGAGAATAAAATCTTTGAAATTATTGAAAGAATGAAGACTTTCAAATGCTGAGTGTATTTGGGGTCAATATCAATACATTTTTAGACATTAATAGAATCAAGGTATGAAGATATAGTTTGGAAAAGACTTATATGACTGACCTTCGAGCTTTGATTTTTGGTATAGACTCCAGGACTAGCTGATGATGGGACCCTGAATTCCAGGCCTCAGACTCAGCACTCACCAACTCGTCTAACTAGGAGGTCAACAGCCTTCTGCTCATATGAACATTCGATCCCATTATTCACCAGCCCAGGGAGACTTGCTGATTCAGTGTTCCACCAGCCCTCAAACTCACTGACCCTTGTCCATAGCACTTGCCAGTCCAGCATCTACGGATATCCTTTGCCACACATCCGTGCGCATGGAACAGAGGCTTTCAAACATCGACTTTGGCTTAACCTTTAACTCCTTTACATCCCCGCCCCGAACCGTATTTGATCTCTAACTCCCCCGCATCCCTATCCCTAGATCCTAACAAGGCAGTCACTAACTTTATTTATTTATTTTTTGAGATACAGCAGAGCTGGCCCTTCTGGCCCTTCAAGCCGTGTTGACCAACAATCCCCCAAATTAATCCAAGCCAAATCACAGGGCAATTTACAATGACCAATTAACCTACCAATCGGTATATCTTTTGACTGTGGGAGGAAACCCACGGGTCACAGGGAGAACATAAAGACCCCTTCAGACAGTGGGGGGAAACTTGGAATTTAAAAATACAGTCATTAGTGACAACTTGTGTCAATATCATTGTGCTAGCATCATTGATGGCAGCAAGACCATTGTTTGCCTTTTGGGATTTGCTGCCATGATCCAGGCATGTCTAATGCACTATATGGGATTGGGGACCCCCAGCAGGGCCACCATTTACTGCCTATTCTTAATTGTGCTCGAGATGGCAGCAGTGAGTCACTGGAAAGGACAGTTTGGTTAACTTTGACATTTTCCACTTTGCGTTGGAAAAAGTTGCAACAGCACTTTAACTGCCAACTTTGGAAGCATGCTGCAAACTTTACAGAGCTGCACTGTCAGAGTCCATTTACCCTCTTACATGTAATGAAAGAGAATTTTATTGTCTGCTTGAGTTTAATACTCTGTACTTCAATTTATTAGATATTGGCCTCTGCCCTTGAAGGATTGTGCCATCAACCATGACAGAATCAGAGGGATCTCGTCTACTAACTGCCTTCTTAGCAAGTTGCCTTTGGCTAAGCAACACATATATTTGATATACTGTATATTACCTCAGAGAAAGAAGAATCATTGCTACACTTTGAGTAGCATACATTGATGTGCATTCTTAAAGTATCAATACTTCCATGAATACAAATCTCCCTGTTGATGAAATTGGTAGAATCGTCTGATAAGGTCTTATGCAATTGATTTGCCACAAGGCTTCAATTTTAGGTTTAACAGAAAATATTTATTTCTCAAACCATTTTTATCTCTTCTCAATAAAACAATTCAAGCAAAACAATGGAGTCATATGTACTAAAGATGCATATAGCTCAGTTAGTGCATCTGATTTCCTGTACCCCAAAATATGGAATCAATAGCCTCAGTGAATGTACAGCACATGAAATCAAAATGAAATTTGTCAATACACGTTCTCATAAGGAATGAATTTTTACATGCATGTGTGAGCAGGACTCTTCTGATTTTGTGGAAATCTTTCACTAATTCTGACTCAATTCTCATCTAAATGCTACAGGGCAACTTTCACTATTAAAATATATTTTTTAAAAGTTTCTGTTTTCCTTTTCCCTAATATGTAATTGATGGCTTCAGTGAATTTAGGGTACAAGAAGCCATAAGAAACTGGCTTTAATATGATGAATTTTTATAAAGGTAAGAGAAGAACTCATCAATTTCATCCATTTTGCCTCCAACTTCTACCCTGCCCTCAAATTCACCTGGTCCATTTCTGACACCTCCCTTCGCTTTCTCAATCTCACTGTCTCTATCTCCGGAGACAGCTTATCTGCTGATATCTATTATAAACCCATGGACTCTCACAGCTACCTGGACTATACATTGTCCACCCTGCTACTTGTAAAAATGCCATCCTCTTCTCTGAATTGCTCTGTCTCCGCCGCATCTGTTCTCAGGATGAAGCTTTTCATTCTAGAATGAAGGAGGTGTCTTACTTTTTCAAAGAAAGGGGGTTCCCTTCCTCCACTATCAACGCTGCCCTCAACTGTATCTCTTCCATTTCACGCACGTCTGCTCTTATCTCATCCTCCTGCCATTCTAACAGGGATAAGGTTCCTCTTGTCCTCATCTACCATCCCATCAGCCTCCGTGTCCAGCACATAATTTTCCAAAACTTCTGCCACCACCAAGCACATCTTCCCCCCATTTTCTTCTTTCTGCAGGTACCGCTCCCTATGTGATTCCCCCGTCCATTCATCCCTCCCCACTGATTTCCCTCCTGACACTTATCCTTGCAAGCAAAACAAGTGCTACACCTGCCACTACACCTTCTCCCTCACTACTATTCAGGGCCCTAAACAATCCTTCATCACTTCCATTCGCTTTTCCCTCCCTCACCTTATCTCCTTGCGTCTCTTTGGTGCTCCTTTCTCCCTTTTTCTTTCTTCCAGGGTCTTCTGTCTTTTTCACCAATCAACTTCCCAGCTCTTTACTTCATCACTCTCCTTCCAAGTTTCACCTATCACCTAGTGTTTTTCTCTTCCCTCCCCCCAACTTTTCAATCTGCTCCTCAGCTTTTTATCTCCAGTCCTGCCCAAAGGGTTTTGGCCCAAAACATCGACTGTACTCCATAGATGCTGCCTGGCCTGATGAGTTCCCCCAGCGTTTTGTGTGTGTTGCTTTTATAAAGATAATACTAATTAAACTTCATGCAAAGACAATTATATTACTGAATTGTAAAATCCAACAATTTCCCACAAATAACCAACTTATAAATGGTGAATCCTCTGATTATTATCTGTCATCAGTAGAATGCTTCACATGGATCCAGTCAATATAGCTTTACTGAACTTGTTCTGGGCAATGGAAAGCCAGATGGTTCACAATCCTTACCCCAACTATTCTGCTGAAACCAGTTATACCCACCCTATACCCAGCATTTGTCTCTATACTTGTTTCATCCCCCTTGCCTTGCTATTTCGTCAATTAATCATTAATATCATCCATATCACGATAACTTCACTTTATTCTCTTTCCTACATTTCACTCTACCCCTCTTTCCTCTGAATTCTCATGATCTTTGACCTGAAATGTTAACTCTGTTTCCCCTTCCACAGACCTGCTGAATATTTCCAGCATTTTCTGCTTTTATTCTGCTGAAACTTTATTAAGTATGATTGAAGGTCAATCTCCTTAATAGTACCTCTGTTTCATTCTCTACAAATGCTGTCTCACCTGTGCAGTCTTTTTGAACAATTTTAATTTCATAAGAGCATAAGAAATAGGAGCAGGAGTAGGCCATCCAGCCCATCGAGCCTGCTCTGCCATTCAATAAGATCATGGCTGATTAACTCAGCTCCATCTACCTGCCTTTTCTCCATAACTCTTAATTCCCTTACCATGTAAAAACCTATCCAACTGTTTCTTAAATATATTTAGTGAAGAAGCCTCAGCTGCTTCCCTGGGCAGAGAATTCCACAGATTCAACACTCTCTGGGAAGAACAGTTTCTCCTCATCTCCATCCTAAATCTTCTTCCCTGAATCTTGAGGCAATGTCCCTTAGTTCTAGTCTCACCTACCAATGGAAACAATTTTCCTACTTCTATCTTATCTAAACCTTTCAAAATTTTGTATGTTTCTATAAGATCCCCTCTCATTCTTCTGAACTCCAGAGAGTATAGTCCCAGGTGACTCAATCTCTCCTCATAGGTTAACCCCTTCCTCCCTGGAATCAACCTGGTGAACCTCCTCTGCACTGCCTCCAAAGCCAGTATATCCTTCCTCAAGTATGGAGACCAGAACTGCACACAGTACTCCAGCTGCGGCCATACCAGTACCCTGTATAGTTCCAGCATGACCTCCCTCCTCTTGAATTCAATCCCTCTAGCAATGATGGCCACCATTCCATTTGCCTTCTTAATAACCTGTTGTACCAGTAAGCCAACCTTATGCAAGTCATGCACAAGCACTCCCAAGTCCCTCTGCACAATATCCTGCTCCAATCTTTCATCATTTAAATAGTAACCTGCTCTTCTATTATTCCTTCCAAAGTGGATGATCTAACATTTAGCAACGTTATATTCCATCTGCCAGACCTTGGCCCACTCACTTAACCTATCTATATCCCTCTGCAGACTCTCCACATCCTCTGTATAATTTGCTTTTCCACTCAGTTTAGTGTCATCAGCAAATTTTCCTAAACTACACTCAGCCCCCTCTTCCAAATCATCAATGTAAATGGTAAACAGCTGTGGGCCCAGCACCGACCCCTGCGGCACCCCACTCACCACTGACTGCCAACCGGAGAAACACCCATTTATACCAACTCTCTGCCATCTATTGGTTAACCATTCCATTATCCATGCTAATACACTTCCTCCGACTCCATGCATCCATATCTTATTTATAAGTCTCTTGTGTGGCACCTTATCGAATGTCTTCTGGAAATCCAAGTATACGACATCCACCTATTCCCCTCTATCCACTGCACTCATTATGTCCTCAAAGAACTCCAGCAAGTTTGTCAAACAGGACCTGCCCTTGCTGAATCCATGCTGCATCTGTCTAACGGAACCACTCCTTTCTGTTTCGCTATTTCTTCCTTAATAACAGATTTCCTGTGATGTTAATTTTGTTACAGTATTAACGGAAGCTTCCTCTGTAGAATTTGATGGGAATAGAGTCTCTGTTAGTCAATCAGATCCACAAAGACAGACAAGTCACACTCACATACCCATGTGCAAATTAATTCTTTACAAGAACATATATTAACAAATATTAAATTCTGAGTATTTGAACAGAACATCCGTTGAATCCAAAATTATTTTAACTAGTGACACTTCTGTTTGACAAAAGAACTTATAATTTTATAATTTTTCATGCTAATTATTAGGTTAAACCAAAAATAATTTAGTTCCGGAGATGAGAACAGACACAAAATAGATCAAAATTGGGGCGCCACGGTAGCGCCAGTGACCAAGTTCAGTTCTGCTGCTGTTTGTATGGAGTTTGTTGATTCTCCCTGTGATCATAGAATTCCTCACAAATTCTAAAGACGTATGGGTTAATAGGTTAATTGGTCTTGTGTGTAAATGGGCAACATGGTTGTAGTGGCAAAATTTGATCCCAAATCAAAACAAAGCAATTGCCACCAGCCTGCAGCGCCAGATGGAATTGGTATACTTGCATGATATGCCCACAGCTCCAACAATTGCTGAGAAGAGTTGAATTCCCTATTTTGATCCTTTATTAGCAATTAGCAAACATACAATTGAGCATTATTGAGCGTTATCTCAGCGGTCAGCAAAGATAGGACCTCAGTGGTCCCAAGCAACAAGCTACCACAAAATAAGCAAGAAGGTGAAACTTATTCCCATCGCTTTTACTGTGCCCCCACTCACGTGACTAGTTACCATAATAAACATAGTAAACATGCAACACAGAATACATGGCTCCATCAATGGGGTCGTTGGGCAGGGAATGGTGTTCTATCTCTGAATCAAACAATAAATATTAGCGAAGTTATGCTGCCTGCAAGCACGGCACTATTTATGTAAGCAAGAGAAAATCTATAGATGCTGGAAATCCAAGCGACACACACGAAATGCTGACAGATTCTGTGGAAAAAGAAATGGAGTTTATGTTTCATATCAAAAATCATTCATCAGGTCTGAAAACATGAGAAAACAAGGTAATTTAATTTGTGAGAGGTAAAAGGAGGGTTTAGGTAATATTTCTGACAGGGTGAGGCCATGGTGAAATCTTGCTTATGAATGAGTGTTGCTGGTGAGATAACAAACAAAAAGACACATAACAGCTGAAACACAGATCATAGCTTTTTCAGAGAACTGAAACCAAATTGAGAACATGGGAAGAACATGTATGCCAAGGGTATCAGAGAATGTCAGTAGAGAAGAAACTAATATAACAGTTTGTTAGCTTACACCATAACCGGCCTGTTGAGATTCAGAGTAAGCAAATCAGCCAAAATTGTTGAATTAGAATTGAGTCAAAAAATCTGCAAAATGCCCAGACAGAAGTTCCTCAGATTTATTATGGTCCTTATTTGGAACTGAGCTAGAGACTACATTCAGACAGGTTAGAGTGGAGGGAGGTTGAAGAATGACAGTGATGTTAATTGGAAGCTCCTGGTCATCCCTGCACAATGGATGTACCGCGGGTGCTCTCCAAGTTGGCACTTGATCTGCATTCAATGTCAAATTCTCTCCTGGTTTCGGGACCCTGACGGAGTAGTTCCCTGAAGATCATTTCACCCCAGTCCACTCAAAACTGTAAACAAAAAAAAAGCCTAGCTTCTTTACAAATATTTGGATTCTGAAATCTTCTTTCATGCCATTCACTGCTATCAAAAGGAAGAGCGCAGCTCATCAGCTCGTAAAATAATGTTTATGACTAATTAAATGGAGATGATGAATTGCAGCTTTCCAAGTGCTTCACCTTTCCCCATTCATTGTTACTACTTTCAATTTAACTCAGTCATCTAGGCAAGAAGTAGTAAGGAGATGAGATAAAAAGGTTCACCAATTTGATAGGTAGCCTGCCCACATTCACATCGCTCATGAATTCAGTCAGTGTTGTCTCAAAATGAGAGTCAGAGTCACACAGCCATAATGAACAGAGTGCTGGCTTCTCATACAATAACTCGGATGGTTGTACTATACCCCTCACTTCATTACAACATGCCTGCATTTTGCACTAAGTTTGTCATTATGCAAACGTACACGGCAGGAGGAGTAAGTGATGAAAGAAGGCTCCTGTAGGGTGGTCCCATTTGAGAATGATAGTGCAATACTTACCTTTCTGGGCAAATGATCCAGAAATGATTTTTAATCTCATCATGACACTAGGGAAATGTGCTATCAAAGTTGATATCGCTTGAATAATAAAAAAAAACTCCAGTTCTTTTACAAAATTGTCTCAATAAAATGTTTTTTGTGAAAATTCCCCAACCAAGCTTATGATTTTAAAAGGGGAGAGCTGCAAACCCCTGAGGTGGCAATAGTGGTAGGAACTTTGTGAATTGAAATAACTGATTTGTTTTTGTCAGAGTTGATCTTGCTCCATTTTATTTGCCATTTTGACAAGAAGATAGAAGATTTAACTTACATAAAGAATATAAGGCAACTCTCTGAGGTGATTAATGTGTTGAAATTGTGTTTCATTTTAATACAAATAAAATTTGCACAGTTTTTTTCTGTCTGGAGATAATGTGGTATATTCATTCTTTTGGTATATAGTTGAATTTATTAGCGTTGCTTCTGCAGCATGAGACTTACCCAAATGATACCATTAGTCAAAATTCATCATTCGCAAGATTTTCCACTATATTTATCCGAAAAATGACAGCTGCTGTTCATTCAAATAAACCAGCTTTTACTTACCCTGATTGGCTTTTTAAATAAGATTGTCTCGAAGCAATTACAAATGAAGTTGCATTCTCATCACTCTGCATAATTGCAGCTTGCTCTGCGCAGCACTCAAGATGCTGGAAGAACTCACTGGCAGTGCAGCGTCTCTGGAGGGAAATGGACAGTAGGTGTTTCAAGTCGAAACCCTTTATCAGGACTGGAAAGTAATTGGGGAGACAGCTTGTGTAAAAAGTTGGGAATGAAAAAATGGAGCAAGAACTGGCAGGTGAATCCCGGTGAAGGAGGGGTGGAGAAAGGCAAAGGAGGGAAGTGGAGAGTGGAAATGATGTAAGAAGCTGGGAAGTGATGCTTGGAAGAGACTAAAGGCTGAGGAAGAGGAAATCTAATTGGAAAGGACAGTGGACCATGGAACAAAGAGGAGATGAGGAGAGGGGGTGGTGGAAAGAATGTGTGGGTGATGGACAGTTTGAGAGGGCAAGGGAGGGGTAAGAGAAGGGATGAGATACAGGGACAAAAAGGGAGGAGGAGGGGAATGGCTACCAGAAGTTAGAGAAATTGATGTTTGTGCCATCAGGTTGGAGACTACCAAGGTGAAGTATGAGGTGACATTCTTTCTAATCTGTATCTGGCCTCAACTAGACGGTAGAGGAGCCGTGGGCAGTCATGTAAGTGTGGGAATGGGAAGTGGATTTAAAATGGCTGATCACTGAATGGTTCGGGCTGGTACAGTGGATAGACTGAAGGTGTTTAACAAAGTGATCCTCCAACCTGCATCAGATCTCTCAAATGCAGAAATGGTCAAACAGGGAGCATCAAGTGCAATAAATGACATAGATGGGTTGTCCATCTCTGTCCACAGATGCTGCCTGACCCATTGAGTTCCTCCTATAGTGTACTCCATATTTCAGTAATATTTGAGTTGAGATGCATTCTATTTTGACTTGTTGATAGCTAAGCAAGGAAGAGTGTAGTGTATTTAATATTTTAGTTATATTTGAGTAATATTGTAAATATTGTTTGATTAAGCATTCTTTATGCCACCACATCACATGTGAGTGCTTCACTAAAGAAGAAACTAACAACAACAGGTAGTAATCTGGGGATTAATGCCTGTGCCACATGACAGTGAGTATAGGTTTAGAGTGAGGTGGAGGATAAATGAGGCTGAAGGATTGGAGTGGGGGGGGCAGGGATTCAGATTTCTGGATCATTAGGACCTCTTTTGGGGCAGGTGTGAACTGTACGAAAAGGATGGGTTGCACTTGAATCCCAGGGTGACCAATATCCTGGCGGGGAGGTTTGCTAAGGCTATTGGGAAGAGTTTAAACTAGAATTGCTGGGGGGTGGGAACCAAACTGAAGAGACAGAGGAACTGACGAAGGGTTTTGGCCCGAAATGTCGAAAGTGCTTCTCCCTATAGGTGCTGCCTGGCCTGCTGTGTTCCACCAGCATTTTGTGTGTGTTGTTGTTTGAATTTCCAGCATCTGCAGATTTCCTCATGTTTGCCCATTGAGGAGCAGATAGGAAGACAGATTCTGGAAAGGTGTAATAATAACAGGGTTGGCATGGTGGGAGATCTTAATTTCCCAAATATCGATTGGCATCTCCCTAGAGTAAGGGGTTTAGCTGGGGTGGAGTTTGTTAGGTGTGTTCAGGAAGGATTCATGACACAATATGTAGATAAGCGTACAAGAGGAGATGCTGCACTTGATTTGGTATTGGGAAATGAACATGGGCAGGTATCAGATCTCTCAGTGGGAGAGCATTTTGGAGATAGTGATCACAGTTTTATCTCCTTTACCATAGCATTACCATAGTGTACAAGATAATGAAAGGCACTGATCGTGTGCATAGCCACAGGCTTTTTCCAGAGCTGAAATAGTTAGCATGAGGGGGCACAGTTTTAAGGTGCTAGGAAGTAGGTACAGAGGAGATGTCAGGGGTAAGGTTTATTTTACGCAGGATGTGGTGAGTGTGTGGAATGGGCTGCCGGCGACTGTGGTGGAGGCGGATACGATAGGGTCTTTTAAGAGACTCCGGGACAGGTACATGGAGCTCAGAAAAATAGAGGGCTATGGGTAACCCTAGGTAATTTCTAAGGTAAGGACATGTTTGGCAAAGGGCCTGTATTGAGCTGTAGGTTTTCTATGTTTCTAATACCTTCTCCCAGCTCGTGTGTTTTTTCCTTTTGATTAGTTTTTGGAGTTACAAAAGAGAACAGTAACAAAATATTTATAGTATAACTCAAATATTGCTGAAATATTAAACACGCTACACTCCAGCATTTTATGTGTTGCTCTAGATTTCCACCATCTGCACATTGCTCACCCTGAATATGGAGCCTTCCTTGCATTTTCAAAGAACATGTGGAAAACAAAAATGCAGACCCACGTTCATTCGTGTAGATCTGACTGTTTATCATAAATGATGTAAACACATAATCGATGTTTCTTTGGCATTACAGATATCGATGAGAACCATATCCAGGGAGATATTCAAGGGCTCAGCACCACAATACACCATGCTCTGCAAAACGTCTTGCAAGAGCAGATACTACATAAGCTGCAGGTTCAAAAGCTGACCTCAGCAAACCTCAAGCACAAACCTCACACAGATGCACGTATTGCCCGCGAGGCATCTTAGCTTTGTAGCCTCATAGTCACTCTTGACTAAACTGCTGATATGCACCATATATATGTAACACGTGGTAATGGCTTCCCTGTAACGTTTCACAGCTAAGGCTAATGAAATGGCTTCTCTGTAATGTTCACTGCTGAGGTAACGGTTTCTCTGTAGCAGCAATATTTGGGTTATGGCTGGAGGCAACAGGGTTGTGGTATGCATGTAAGCCAATCAGGATTTTGTTGCCCTGTCTTGTGAATCTGGAAGGAGTTTTTCACGGGCTTTTGCTGGGGAGAGATGAGGAGAGAATACATGCATGGAGAGATTTGGTAGACCGCCAGACAGTGTGGACTTGGAGCGAATGTCCGAAGGGCAGCGACGATCGCAGGAGGTCGATGGTGAACGATCGACTTAACAGTGAGTTCCAACTTAGTGCAACAGACTGTTTAATATGATTGGGCTATTTTTTTCCCTTTTATTTCGTTACTCTACTAACCATATAGTCAAAGTAAGAATTATAACCCCTAATTGTTTAATCGCATATTGTGTACTGTTTGTTATTTTGGGATACTGATTTGTAACAGGAGACACATTGCTCAGCATCCACCCAAATGAGATTTCTTAAGTTTGGCTGGGCTGGGGGTTATCACCCCCTATATTAAGCCGCTAGCTGAAGCGAGAGTTACATATAAAACCATAGGTATAGGAGCAGAATTAGGCTGTTTGGCCCAATGAATCTGCTCCGCCATTTCATCATGGCAGATCCATTTCCCTCTCAGCCCCAATCTTCAGCTTTCTTCCCGTGACCCTTCATACCTTGACTAATCAATAACCTATCAACCTCTGCTTTACATATACCGAGAGTTGGCTTCCACAGGCGCCTTTGGTAAAGATTCCACAGATGCGCAAGCCTGGCTAAAGAAGTTCCTCCTCATCTCTGTTCTAAATGGATACCCCTCTATTCTGAGGCCTTTCTGCCCTTTGTTTCTAGACTCCCCACCACAGGAAATATTCTCACCACATCCACTGCAACGAGGCCCTTCAACATTTGATAGGTTTCAATGAGATCCCTCCTCATTATTCTGAATTTCAGTAAGTACACAGCCATTAATCAGTCCTCAATTGGTCCTCATATGATAACCCTTTCATTCCCAGAAATGTTCTCCTGTCAAACTTCTCCAACATCAGCACATCCTTTCTCTTTCAATATTTTTATTAATTTTCTACATAGAAGAATACAGAGTACAGTAAGATATATATTATAAGTAAAAAAAGATTAAATATTATCAAATACATTATATTTGAATCACACTTGGAATCTTATTACCCTATATCACATTTCAATATTATGATTTAATTTAATTTATGTCCTTTCTTAAATAAGAGGCCCTAAACTGCTTACAATACTCCAAGTGGGGCCTTACCAGTGTCTTTATAAAGTCTCAACTTACATCTTTACTTTTATATTCTAGTTCTCTCAAAATGACTGCTAATATTGCACTTGTCTTCCTCACCACAGACTCAACCTGCAAATTAATTACAAATTAATCCTGTACAAGGACACCCAATTTATATTATTGACATATACCGGCACCAAACTGGAAAAGGCTCCCTTTATTCCCACTCTTTCCCTCCTGCCAATCAGCCGATGCTAGTATCATTCCTGTAATTCCATGGGCTCTTATCATGGGCACCTTGTTAAAAGCCTTCTCACAATACAAGTACACAGTATCCACTGATTCTTCTTTGTCTATCTTGCTTGTTATTTGCCCAAAGAATTCCAACAGATTTCTCATGCTAGCTTTTCTCTTAAGGAAACCATGCTGACTTCAACTTATTTTATCATGTGCCTCAAGTACCCCGAACCACATCCTTAACAATCGACTCCAACATCTTCCCAACCACTGAGGTCAGACTAATTAGCCTATAATTTCCTTTCTTCTCCCTCTCCCTGCCCGAAGACTCGAGTGACATTTGCAATTTTTCAGTCCCACTGGAACCATGGCAGGATCTATTGATTCTTGAATGGTGTTTCTCTTCAGCCACCTCTTTCAGAACCCTGAGGTGTAGACCATCTGGACCAGGTGATTTATTTTCCTTCAGACCTTTCAGTTTCCCAAGCACCTTCTCCCTGATAATTCCCAACTTCACTTACTTCTGTCCCTGACACTTTTGAACACCTGGCATGCTGCTAATGTCTTCCACAGTGAAGACACTTATTCAGTTAGCCTACCATTCAGTCCTCATTACTACCTCTCCAGCATCATTTTCCAGCAGTACAGTATCTACTTTTGCCTCTCTTTTACTCTTTATATCTGAAGAACCTTTGGCATCCCCTTTAATATTATAGGCCAGCTTACATTCCGTTCTTTATGGCTTTTCTTGGTGCCTTCAGTTGGATTTTAAAAGCTTCCCAATCCTCTAACTTCCCACTAATTCTTGCTCTATTATATGTTTATTTCTTTGGCTTTGACTTCCTTTGTCATAACGGTTGTGTCATCATGTCTTTAGAATTCTTTTTTTTGGGATATATCTGGCGTCTTCCAAATTGCTCCCAGGAATTCCAGCCATTTCTGCTCTGCCATATCCCTGCTAGTGTCTGCTTTCAATCAGCTTTGTCCAGCCCTTCTCTCATGCATCTGTGATTCCCTCTACTCCACTTTTAGTACTGATACATCTGACTTTAGCTTCTCCTTCTCAAATTGCAGGGTGAATTCTATCATGTTGTGATCACTGTACAACACCCAATCCACAATAGCTTATCCCCAAGTTGGCTTAACCACAAGCTGCTCTAAAAAGCCATCTTGTAGGCATTCTACATACTCCCCTTAGTAATGATTTTCCCAATCTACCTGCAGATTGAAATTCTCCCTGGCTATCATAACATTGGCCTTTTGACATGCCTTTTCTACCTCCTGTTGTAATTTGTAGTCAACGTCTTTGCTGTTGTCCTATAGGTTGTATATAACTCTCATCAGGGCCTTTTAACCCTTGCAGTTTCTTAAAATTCTAAATTTCTGACCCTATATCACCTCTTTCTAAGAATTTGATTTAATTTTTTTTACCAGTAGAGCCACCCCACCCCTACCTGCCTACTCTTTCAATACAATGTGTATCCTTGGATGTTAAGCTCCCAGCTGTGATTTTCTTTGAGCCATGATTCAGTGATTCTCCACAACATCATACATGCCAATCTGTAACTGTGTTACAAGTTCATCAACCTTATTCCATATACTGGGTGCATTCATATATAACACCTTCAGTCCTGTATTCAACATCTTTTTCAATTTTGTCCCCCTTTTATGTTGCAGTTCATCCCATAGACTGCAATTTTGCTCAATCATCAGCCTCTCATTTCTAGGAGTCTCACTACACATTGCCTCTGTTTGTAAACCAACCGACCCATCCCCAGCACTTTCACTCCATTTCCCATTCCCCTGCCAAATTAGCTTAAACCCTCTCAAACAGCTCTAGCAAAGATATTGATCCTCCTTGAGTTCAGGTGTAACCCATCACTTTTCGTACAAGGTCATACATTCTCTAGAATTTTCGCTGTGGAAGACATGAGCAGTAAGGTGGACTTTCTGGATGGCAGGGGTCAAGCGTGTGATGTTACCGTTACTAGTGGGAAGGTTCTTGGGAAACTGAAAGGTCTGAAGGTAGAAAAGTCACCTGGACCAGGTGATGTACACCCCAGAGTTTTGAAAGAGGTGGTTGAAGAGATTGTGGAATCAATTGATTAGGATGAGGTTTCAGGGTACTTAGAGGCACATGATAAAATAGGCCACAGAAAGCATGGTTTCCCCAAGGGAAAGTCTTGCCTAACAAATCTGTTGGAATTTTTTGAAGAAATACCAAAGGAAAATTGGTTGATGTTGTGTACTTAGATTTTCAGAAGGCCTTTGAAAAGCTGCCACACATGAGGCTGTTTAACAAGCTATGAGCCCATGGTATTACAGGAAAAAGCACGGATAAAGCATGGATAAAGCAGTGGCTGATTGGCATGAGGCAAAGAGTGGGAATAAAGGGAACCGTTTCTGGCTGGCTGCCAGTGACCAATAGTGTTCCACAGGGGTCTGTGTTGGGATCGATTCTTTTTATGGTATATGTCAATGATTTGGATGATGGAATTGATGACTTTGTTGAAAAGTTTGCAAACACTTCAAAAATAGTTGGAGGGACAGGTAGTTTGAGGAAGTAGAGAAGCTCCAGAAGGAATTAGATAGATTAGGAGAATGGGCAAAGAAGTGGCACATACCGTGTCCGGAAGTATATGGTCGTGCACGTTGGGAGAAGAAATGAAAGTATTGACTATTTTCTAAATGAAAAGAAAATACAAAAACCTGAGGAGCAAAGGGACATGTGAGTCCATGTGCAGGGTTCCCTATAGGTTAATTTGTAGGTTGAGTCAGTGGTGAGGAAGGTGAATACAATGCTAGCATTCATTTCAAGGGGATGAGAATATAAAAGCAAGGATGTAATGTGAGACTTAATAAAGCACTGTTGAGGCCTCACTTGGAGTAATGTGAGCAGTTTTGGGCCCCTTATCTTAGAAAGGATGTGCTGATACTGGAGAAGGTTCAAAGGAGGTTCACAAAAATGATTCCAGGATTGAGCAGCTTGTCACATGAAGAGTGTCTGATGGCTCTGGGCTTGTATTCATTAAAATTCAGAAGAATGAGGGCTGACCCAATTGAAACCTATCAAATGTTGAAAGGCCTTGATACAGTGGACATAGAGAGGATGTTTCCTCTGGTGAGTGAGTCTAAGACTCTATAATATCCATCAGCCAGCTTCTTACTTAGTTGTTGTCTTCTGAGCACTGCATAAGTTGCCCATCATTCAATCTCAGCTAATGATGAGCAAGATGAAGCAAGCAGGGGACAGGCAGCCAAAACACCAGAAGCATTTGAGTGAAGAACAACACCAGGAAGACCAAGAGGAGTTAGAAGAAGATGAAGAAGGTGCAGGCAGAGAAGAACTCAGTCCAAATCCCCAGCACAGGTACTACCAAAAGAGAATGCATTTCTGGAGATGCTGTTAGGCATTGCTGGATTTACAGAAGCTTTTCACTGACTGATAACATCTGTCTCTTGGTAACCACTCAATCTCACATCACTCACATACTTGCACAGTAATTTAAGCCACCACAATATTTTGCAAATAGTCTTCAGACAGTGTGATACATCCAGCTACTACCACCTTACAATGTCACCACAGTACAATTATGAAGGATTTTCAGAAAGTTACTTGAAGAAGATGCAGATTTTATCTTGCATAAACAGCAAACTAAGGCTCCTACTGTCATTTTTACACTCAGCCGAACATTGCATTAAGGACTTTCTCAGAGCTACAGATTTAATTGGATTAGTTGATTGTCATCATAATTCACCCTTTCAATATATACTGTTCCCTTCTCCAGCCTAGCACCTGCCTCATCTTGAATTAATCTCACAGGCTGAATACCTTCACGTGTTCCCATTTGCAAATTTTACAAGTGCTCATCAAATGGTACACTTGAGTACAGAATAAGAATGCACATTTAGTATAATACAATACAAACGGAACAAAGTATCAGGACAACTCACTGAGGTCAAAGGGCATTCTTCATCTCTTATTTCAATTTAATACTTGAGCGGTGTATAGTCGCAAAGTCAGTTGATCATGACATATTCTCAGTGGCTCCACTGCATCATTAGAAACTGCAGCCAAACCTCTAACAATGCAGCCCCATCGGCATATCAATCTTTCAACTGCAGACGCAACTTAATAGTTCGAGAGCTATTCTCTAATCAGAGTGCTTTCACAAACCACCTACAAAAGAAGCATGGCATTAAAGCTTTAAACCTGGTTACATTTCTGTTCAAACAACAATGACTTTCAATACAGAAGAATTCCCACACTGAAAGTCACGACACATGATATGACTTGCTATCGTGTGCAATCTATCAGTGAAATTCAAATTTGTGATTATTGTAGTTTTCCAAAGGCATCTCAGCTCACTGGTTATTAACTCTGCCTATGATACCACGTTCATCATTGCACTCTGCACAACCTCTGGGAAACTATTATAGGCACCTATTTGCATGAGTTCTTTGTACGAGTTCACTGTCACAGCTAATATAAAACTATCATGGCATAAGAGAGTCTTTTGTAGCACTGATTGCTTATTTAGGCTGAACTCCTTGAGAGTCTCTTTCTTCAGGACGTGGCATCTTGATTGTTCTCACACAGGTGGGCTTATTACCTTTTCCTGTGAATGACTGTGAAAATTACCGAATTATCTTAAAGGACTTATATATCTGAAACACATGACAATATGGAGAAAATCTACTAATGTGGGAGGATCACATCACCTTCATTAACAAAAGGCTCAGCAGGAGATGTTGCAGTTGGTAAAAGTCCATCGTCCCCAGAACTTGGTGGTATATACAATTCTACACTGTCATCATAGAGGACGTCGTCACATTAGCCATTATTGACTGGTTTGTCCATTACTCACTGGTTGTCCATCCTGTTGGGTGAGGCCTTCCACTGATTCTATTATGGTTCTTTGAATTACTGAGTAATCGGCAAGAAACTGAATCTCACAGTGGTACATGGTGACATATATGTACTTTGATAATGAATTCACTTTGAACTTTGAGGCGCCTGAAAATTATGCCTTTCATCCACCTGAGGGAACAGATATGGCCGTGTTTAGCATTTTGCTGTTAAAGCTCAAAGCTCAAAGTAAATTTATATGTTACCCTATACTACCTAGGTTCATTTTCATGCAAGCATTCACAGTAGAACAAGGAAATAAAGTCGAATCATTGAGAAAAACACATTAAAACAAAGACTGACAAATAACCAATCTACGAATGCCACAGCAAACTGTCAGGTCAGCAGAAAAGGTAAATGGCTGTAGTCTACCATCACTGCAGGGCTTTCAGGACAAAGAAGTGGGCATGTTGTGGAAGAAAGGAGCAGGTTTTGTGTAAGAGAAAAAAAATTATATGGCATGAATAGGTGTCAGAAAACAAGAGCTCCAAATTTAAAGGCACAGTCTTAAGTGCTATCAACTCACCTTGACTACTATCATTTGTTTGTGCCATTTTTGCATCACTGTTCTGTAGTTAGGGGAACACTGTACTATCCTTCCAGCTATCATCTGTAGGTAGCCATGGAGGTTCTCCCTGGCCCCCTTGTGCATCATACTCACCCCTGCTGATGATGTAATGGATCTTGTGCTCCCCATCCTCAAGGATGTCTTGTGCAACTTGGAAGAGAGCTGGCTGTGTTCTGTGCACCTGTACCTTTAAAGGTTACCTGATGAGGTCGCTGCCGTGCAGCTGTGTGGAATGGATTCAGAGCTTGTCAGTAAAGCACGCTGTTCTAAAACAGTGTGGCACTGAACAAGAGAGATGGGTGACACTTCTTTCAACATCGTTGCTGAACACCACAAGCTCTTCAGAGCCTTTTAAAATAAAATCAGCGAGATGTGTAATGACAGTTAATTGCCCTGAAACTGGGTGCAAATGAATTTCAAAATGATCAGTTCTCTCCACAGTGACTGCTGCTCACGGACTGGCGGATAATTTCTATTGTGGTTTTTGGCTGTGTGCACTGTGAATGCTCCTCCTTACTGCATTAGCAAACCAAAACAGCTGGAGATTTTAGGAACCAAACAATTTCTTGCCTTTGCACAAATGCTGAGCTGCACTGGGCAAATCAGCTGACTTTCATGTCGGGCTTCAGTCTCAGAAGAACTTGGGCTTCACTCATGTGGATTGCAGCTAGCAACAATCTGTGTGGAAGTTAAAGATTTTCCAATCATGGTATTGAAGTAGATTTGCACAGTGATTTCATTCCAGTACAGGCAGTCCCCGGGTTACGTACGAGTTCTGTTTCTGAGTCCGTCTTTAAGTCGGATTTGTACGTAAGTCAGAACAAGTACATCTGGTATTATTTAGCGTCAGTTCGTCAAACGTTTGTCTTAGTATACAGTATGTATTTTACCTTTCTATGCATATAAAACACTTAGAAACGTATGTATTCCAATAATTAAACCACTGCTTTGCTTAGTAATAATTGTAGCTTTCATCGGGGCAGGGCCTTTCAAATGTTCCATTATTCTCACTTCATCCTTTATCCTATAAAATTGTTCTGATCGTTGACCGACTGTAGCCTAACGCTTTTCCAATGACCGATGGCGTTTCACCTCTTTCCAAGCGCTTTATTATTTCCACTTTATTTTCAATCGTGATCGCTTCCCGTCAACGGAACAGAAACACTGCTGGTAGCGGGTCCCGAGCTCCGCCGGTTCCTGAGGTCCACTGGGTCCTAAGGACCACCGCACTGAGACAGGCTAAATGGGACAAGTGGGGGCTGTGCTGGGTTTGGGTATTTGATCCTCCACAATATTCTGTGTGGGAATTTAAACTGGAGGTGGCTGTGTTTCTTTTTACGAGGTCGAGTTGCGAGCTCGACATCAACCCAGCATGGATGGTACGGGAATCACTGGATCGAACTCGTGAACCTCCATTCTCCAGCCCGGCGCTGATCTCACTGCACCACCAGCCAACCGAAACGGCGGGGGGAGGGCATGGTCAGGGTGAATCTTACTAAGAAAAATTTAAGCCAAGTACAAAGTTAAACACTCAACACAGTGTCAACGGCAATGACTTAAAATGGCAGACAGCGTAGCAATCCAACTTAAAATGGCAGACGGCGTTCTCCTTCCTTGGTTTGTAAGTACGAGTTGTCCGTAAGTCGGACGTTCATAACTCGGGGACTGCCTGTATTATTATTTTATACATAATAACGTTAACTTCTAGTCAAAACGTGTTCGCAGTTGGTGAAGAGATGCTCAGCAGATCTATATGCACAAGTACGGGGGTTTCTAACCAAAACCATTAAGCAAGGGGTCCACATTGGGAAGCCGTGCACTAGTGTGAGTCCTGAATCAAATTTGGATTTGATTCTCATTTCAGATCCACTGATTAGCACTAGGCAACCTGGTAAGGTTCTAATTGGCAGGCAAGTGACTGGAGTCTCTTTAAGGACTTCTTGTAAGTCTGTGGCTTTCTGTCACATTTGATAAGGTTTAATGGCTTCGATTTGTAGCTTGGATCTTGATTTGTATATCAATGCAGATATATGCTTTAAGTATGCTAACAAAGCAGATACATTTCATTCTTACTAATCTCATTAAGAGTAGATGTGAAAGTTACTTCTGTCAGAACTTACAGCAGCAGACTATGGCTCCGAAGCAATATTGGAACAGAAACATTAACTAAATTCTGTCTGTTCATAACAAGGCAACATTAGGAAAGTAATACCACATAAATTATGAAGTATAAATATGCCACATAGTTTTCATGCTTATAGAAATTTAGGCAGATGGTTTATTTTGGATTAACTTTAAAATCCCATCTCAAAAGCTCTGCCTTCTGATGTTCTGAATTTCCATCCCTCACATCAATAACATAAGTTTCATGCAGTAATTTAATTATGTCCTGAGGCAAGTGGAAAATGAAAGAATTGACTATCGTGTACAGCTGTACAAATGAGCGAGAAGTAAGAATATTGCAAGCATGGGGTGTTACTTTTATCCAAAAGGAAATGCCACATATCAGACAGCATAATCCCCATCTCTTATCAGCATAGTCTGATTCATCACCAATATAAAATAAGCTCTGCTCTTGAAAAACATTATGCCCATTATTCCCACAAGATCTACTTTGCCAATCAGATTGGTGACATTTCTCATTGAAAACTTTATACATCAGACAAATATCAAAATAGTCATCATAATTATGATAACCCAACCTTCAGATAATGAGCTATTTTAATTGGTGCAAAATATGCATGTGAAATGAAGTTATACTCATATTCTTGAGGTTAAGCCCTTTTTATGAATTGACGTAATCTTAATTCAAAAAGATGAAGGGTTTGAATTCAAAGCATTAATCCCATTACATGTAGGCAATAAGCACATTTACAATCAACTGGTCCTAGTTAATTTTGGTACATAGTTCCCCATTTTAATTGAAAAATAATTGTGTCAAAGATGCATTTTGGCATGTCGTATTTGTTTTTTATGTCTATAAAATTTACTTAAAACAATATTAATTCTGTAAAAATCTTTAAAGAGAGAGTCAATTTGAGTTTCTGTGTGGAACACCAGGGATGGTTGCTGGTTGTTTTTTGGTATTTGGGGCTTATTTACATTACAACATGTTACACTTGGCTTCAAAAGCTAATTACATTTGCAGCAGGTTCCCTTCCTCAGCATCAGTAATGAACAGATTTGTGTAAACCAGAATGAAGCTTTATCGTTGCAGAAAAATGGAAGTCCATTGAGATATGATGAGACAAGTGAAGCTGAAAGAAAAGCAATAGACGGAAGCCAGCTAAAGTCATCATCAGGTCTCGGTTTGAGGCATTCCCTGTGGATCGAGATTAATTTGCTTCCACTAGTTTTGTGGGTTCTGACTTTGGGATTCAGGGACAAGATCTTTCACCAATGGGATTCTTACGATAACTTACCCTGTGGCAGATATTAATGAGAGTGATTACCTTTCTTGAAGACGGCCCTGATTATGGAACCTCTCAGGTCCCCTTGTATAGCCTCCTCTTCCCAGATGATGGAGATAAGGCTATAAACTTGTATCTAAAGTTCCTCTCTGATAAGATTTAGCACGTCTTCTAAAAATTGTGTGATCCAGACTTTTTGGTATTTTACAATTGTCATACTGCCTTTTCAAAGTCTTGTCAGTTTGGGTATTGATATTTTAATTGCCATATAGAACATTACAGCACAGTACATGCCTTTTGACCCACAATGTTGTGATGACTTTTTAACCAATCTAACCCTTTCCCCCTACGTAGCCCTCCATTTTTCTATCATCCATGTGCCTAATTAAAAGTTTCTGAAATGTCCGTAATGTATCTGCCTCTACCATCACCTTGGCAAGGTGTTCCATGCACCCACCACTCTGTGTAAGCAGCCTACCTCTGACATCTCCCCTACACCTCCCTGCAATGATCTTAAGATTATGCCCTTCTGCCCTGGGAGAAAGTCCATGGCATCAATCAGTAACATTGATTTAAGCTTCTTATCATCTTGTACACCTCTATCAAGTCACGTCTCATCTTTCTTCACTTCAAATAAAAAAACCTTAGCTCGTTCAACCTATTCTCATAAGACATGATCTCTAATCCAGCAGCGTTCTGGAAAATTTCCTCTGCACCTTTTGTAAAGCTTCCACATCCTTCCTCTAATGAGGTGACCAGAAATGAACACAAATGAACGAAAGCATTACCTTGCAGCTTTTGTCTTGCATGCCATCCAGACAGATCAACATGCCAGAAACAATTGCATTGAGGATACCTCAGAATATTCAAGATTCAAGATTCAAAAACATTATTGTCATTTTGACCGTACATCAGCTCTGCAGGGCAGAATGAGACAGCGTTTCCCAGGAGCAGTGCAATCATAACATAACAAACGCAACACTAAATAATAAGCATGACAATAAAAAGTAAAACACAACAGCCACATGTCAGTTAAAAACAAGTTATAAGTGTCCAGTGCAAGTTAAAAGTGTCCAAAGCAGAGTCAGGTAGAGCAGCTATTTAGCAGTCTGACTGCTTGTGGAAGGAAGCTGTTTAGTAGCCTTGTGGTTTTAGTTTTGATGCTCCTGTAACGTTTACCTGATGGCAGAAGAACAAACAGTTCATGGAGAGGGTATGAGGGGTCTTTAATGATGAACCATATCTTCTGGAGGCATTGACTCTGAAAGAGGTCTTGGACAGAAGGTAGGGAGATGCATTTACAGAGAAAACATAGTGCAGGTAGACAAATTGTAGTGCAGTCCAGTGAGGTAGATTGGGAGATCAACATTTCAAGAGTTCGTATTTTTAGTGCATGGCAGGTCCGTTCAGTAGTCTAACAGAGGAATAGCAGTTGTCCTTAAGTCTGGTTGTTTGTGTTCCCAGGATTTTGTATCTTCTGCCTGACAGGAAGGGTAAGAAGAGAGAATGGCTGGGATGGAAGAGGTCCTTGATTTTGTTTGCTGCTTTCCTGAGGCAGCAGCAGTCAATGCAGGGGAGACTAGTCTGAATGATGCTCTGGGCTGTGTTCATAACCCTGCGATTTCTTGTGGTTTAGGCTAAGGCAGCCACTATACCAAGCTGCAGTACATCTTACCTAGAACATAGAAATCTATAGCACATTACAGGCCCTTCGGCCCACAGTGTTGTGCCAACCATGTAACCTCCTCTAGAAACTACCTAGAATTTCCCTACCACATAGCCCTTTATTTTTCTAAGCTCTATGTACCTATCTAAGAGTCTCTTAAAAGACCCTATTTTATCCACCTCTACCACCGTCACACCCACCACTCTCTGTGTGAAAAACTTACTCCTGACGTTCCCTCGGTACCTGCTTCCAAGCACCTTAAAACTATGCCCCCTCGTGTTAGCCATTTCAGCCCTGGGAAAAAGCCTCTGGCTATCCATACATCTTCTACACTTCTATCAGGTCACCTCATCCTCTGCCACCCTAAGGAGAAAAGGCCAAGTTCACTCAACCCATTTCTCATAAGGCATCGTGATTAGATATTTTCTATGGCGCATCAGTAAAAATTGGTAAGAGGCAAGAGAAATTCACAGACAGCAAGGCTGGAACAGATAATGTGCTAAGAAAGTGAGTCAAGAAAACTTGCATCATTTGAGGAGTTGCACAAGGAATTTTCAAAAATTCTCCTTCCAGTGAGTACTTTCCTCTATTCTTAGCTTTTACCTGGCTAAACCCTTCGGTATGTGGGCTGTGGATGTCTTGAAAGTACTGAAAAATCCACACATCATGAGTAACAGTGAGTCTTTCGATCTTCTTTGCTGTTTCCACCCACCTCCTGCAATTTAGGTTGAGATTTTTTTGTTGGATGTCAGCTTTGAAAAGTGTGTATAAGTATTTTTAATCACAAAAAAATACATGATGGAATTTCCAGCTCATATATATGTTTATTACATGGAAATGTAACTTCTGCAGGACGCATCTATAGAACTGATGTACTAGCTGGACAGCCACCAGAATGCCATGCTTTGAGTGCCCGCACGTGCCACTGGACATTGAAGACATTTTCATAACACCAATCCTATTGTTTTCTGGTAGGGAAGCCAAACTCTCTTTGTGGGTATTAATTATTGAGGATTTCAAGATCTGGATCATCTGGTAACAATAAAGGTATAGCTGCTATTTCTATTTGGGAGCAAGAGAAAACCTGCAGATTCTGGAAATCCAAGCAACACACACACAAAATGCTGGAGGAACTCAGCAGGCTAGGCAGCATCTATGGAAAAGAGTACAGTTGACATTTTGGGCCGTGACCTTTCGGCGGGAATATTTGGGACCACTTGGTTCTTTTTGGGTCCAGGATCCATGCAGTGTCAATGGCTACTCATTTGCAGACTTAGTCAGAATTAGAATCAGGTTTACTATCACCAGCACATGTCATGAAATTTGTTTACTTTGTGGCAGCAGTACAGTGCAATACATAATAACAGAAAAAATCAGAATTACAGTATAAATATATATAATTAAATAGTTAAATGAAATAAGTAGCACACAAAAAGTACAAATAAAAAGTAGTGAGGTAGTGTTCATGGGTTGAATCTCCATTCAAAAATTGGATAGCAGAGGGGAAGAAGCTGTTGCTGAATCACTGAGCGTGTGCCTTCAGGCTTCTGTACCTTCTTCCTGATGGTAGCAATGAGAAGAAGGCATGTCCTGGGTGGAGCAGGTCATTAATGATGGATGCCGCCTCCTTGAAGATGTCCTGGATACTACGAAGGCTAGTGCCCATGATGGAGCTGAGTCACTTTACAACTCTCTGCGGCTTATTTTGATCCTGTGCAGTAGTCCCCCTCCCACCCTTCCAGACGATGAGGATTCCAGTAAGAATGCTCTCCATGGTACATGGTACATCAGAAGAAATTAACATTAACATATCTGTAATACCACCTGGGAAATGGTACCGCAGCATAAAAGCCAGGACCAAAAGGCTCCGAGGCAGCTTCTTCCACCAGGCCATCAGACTGATTCATTCATGCTGACACAATTGTATTTCTATGTTATAGTGACTATTCTGTTGTACATAGTATTTATTATAAATTACTATAACTACACATTGCACATTTGAACAGAGACGTAACATAAAATTTTTTACTTCTCGTGTATATGAAGGATGTAAGTAATAAAGTCAATTCAATTCAACTCAATTCACTTCAATATCTCCACAACCCCCGCACATCTAATTATGTCAAGAAAAATAATCATTAGTCTTGGACTGAAACATTGACTGTTTATTCCTTTCTGCAGATTCTGCCAGACCTGCTGAGTTCTTCCAGCATTTTGTGTGTGCTCTCTTACTTGTATTATTAAATTCTTGAGGGATAGTTGCTAAATCCCAAAAATGATGGATGGTGCAGCCAATGCTGCAATTGCAAAGTAGTCAGCATGTGTATACCTTCTGTCTGCCGGAAGCATGCGGACAAGGCAGATCAAGATGTCAATCAGGTTCCAGCCCTGACATATTGGAGCTCTATGCTCAAGGCGTTATACTTTCTTAACCTGCCGCAGTTGAACAATGATTAGGCTGAAGAAGGATTTCTCACAAGTGCTTTTGAAAGGATCTTCGCAATTTACTGTGTTTTCTGTCTGTTGCTGCAGTCTCGGGGTGGTATGGTAGTGTAGTGGTTAGCACAGTGCTTTACGGTACCAGCAACCTGGGTTCAATTCCTAACCCTGCCTAGGCTTTACATGTTCTCCCCATGTCCTCCCACAGTCCAAAGACATACCGGTTGGTAGGTTAGTAGGTTATTGTAAATTGCCTGCTGATTAGGCTAGGATTAAATCAGGGGTTGCTGGCAGCATAGCTCAAAGGGCCTATGCCCCCTGTATCTCAACAGCAAAAATATTTAAAAACTTAGTAACTTTTATACATACAAGCACTGAAGTATGTTTTTGATAACTTTAAAGTTTTTAGAAGTGATGGACAAAAAGAGATTCCTCGATATTAAGCATGGCTTGAAGAATGAACATACTCTTTGCAGAGCAGGATAACATTTTTAAATGGAAGAAGAGCCAATAGGGTTTTCAGACACAGATATAATCAGAATGGTTATTAAGAATGTAATTTCCCTACCCAGGCTTCGGCAATAACCAAAGTTTGAACAATGCACACTATACAATAAAAAGTTTCTTCTAAAACCTGCCACAGGTTGCAGCCCACAACTAAACCCTCAGACAGAGTAGAGGATTGCCGTAGTGCTTTTGCTTCTGAACAATTAAGATTTTCATTCCTTCCAAGCTGCTGCTGGAGATAAAACAATTATCATTCAGTTTGCAGTGCACTTTTGCTTTAGAGAGACTGCTGGGGCCTCTATGCAGAAACAAATGATGCTATTTCTTCTCGTCAGGGAGAACTAAGTGAAGAAAGCTTGAGAGTTTCTAAGGGGTTCAAGATTCTCCATACAGCCAGATGGCATTGAGGACGTGAACTTGGTCTTGCATGGTTCTCATGTGTGTTCTGCCACGTAACAAACTAAAGTGGATTTGACTGCCTTAATGGAAAACCGTTCTGTTAACAAACATAGGTAGGTACTTACTCTGTAGCATCATGGAAGCAGTCCTGATGCCTTTCATAGGTGTGCTTTATGTAAACTGCAAACATGTAACAGATCACTGCGTGACAATGGGTTTTTGCTAACACATGGCTCAAGACTCCAGTATAACACCACCTCACGCTCACATGCAGAACAGACGTGATGTGCTGCCACAAGCAATTCTATAAAGCAGATGGGTAGCACGCTGGACCTGCAAGCATAGCTAAAGTGGCCTGGGTTTGTTCCTTACCTGCTGTATGTAGAGGGTTAGTGTGCTCTCTTTTGACCAGTTAGTTTCCTCCAAGTTGTTGTGTATTTAATATTTCAATTTTGTATAAATATACATATATGTTTGTTTGATTAAGCATTCTTGTTTGTTTAAATAATTAATTACAGGTTATATGTAAAAAAAATCACATGCAGACACAGAAAGAAGGATAATGAGAGGTTATTGATAACACTACTGACGATGTCCATCTGTCGCACACTTCTCCTACATGTGTGTGTCATCACATTACTACGTGATACGTGCACACCTCGCTTAAAGTAAAGTCAAAGTCACACCCATTTTTCAGACTCCCCGCATCTTCATTTGAGTTATTTTAATGTTTTTTGGAAACTATGAAACAAAACACCGGTTCTTCGATTTCCTTTCATATACCATATCATAGAGGATTAAGAGATCAGCTTTTTATTTGTTACAGTGAAATGTGTTGTTTTGCATCAAATCAGCGAGGATTGCACTGGGGCCAACCCTCAAGTGTTGTCACACTTCTGGTGCCAACATAGCATGCCCTCAAACATGAGAAAATCTGCAGATGCTGGAAATCCAAGGGAACACACACAAAATGCTGGAGGAACTCAGCAGACCAGGCAGCATCTATGGAAAAGAGTAAACAGTCCAGATTTCTGGCTGAGACCCTTCAGCAGGACTGGAAAGGAAGGGAGAAGTTAGATTAAGAAGGTGGGGGGGGGGGAAGGGGAGGAAGAAGTACAAGGTGGCAGGTGATAGGTGAAACCAGGAGAGGGGGGAGGGTGTGAAGTAATGAGCTGGGAAGTTGATTGGTGGAAGAGGCAAGAGCTGAAAAAGGGGTATCTAATAGGAGAGGACAGAAGTCTGTGGAAGAAAGGGAATGGGGAGGAGCACCAGAGGGAGGTGATGGACAGGTAAGAAGAGAAAGTGTGAAAGGGAAACCCGAATGAGGAATGGTGAAGGAGAGGGGGAAGGGATTATTACCGGAAATTAAAGAATTGATGTTCACACCATCAGGTTGGAGGCTACCCAGATGTTATATAAGATGTTGCTCCTCCAACATGGTAGTAGGGGAGGCCATGGACCTTAACAATAATCCACAACACAGTGACCAGTTTCCTTTCCCCCGGAGGATTAGAACATACAAACACAGCTCTCCCTCTCCTATTACCTCCCACTGTGCAGTGATTTCTGATCAAGTGGTTATCACACAAGCTGTGTGCGGGGTTGATGTTTGCACCAAGTCTAAGTGCATGAGGCTGAAGGTATGCAAGTATGAATCCTAATTAGTAGAAATTGTTGGAAGATGAGTCATGACTAATTGGATAAATGGAGCAATTAATGAGTCAAGTGGTGCAGTTGCTGAGGAATGGCATTTGAAAATGCATTCTCTGATCTTGACCATTTGTATAAGGTCATTAAGTTCCTCTTGTGTTCCATCCCTCTCTGAAGAGCTATTCTCTTGGCATTGACATTCCCCACTATCTGTTGACACTGTCATTTGTCTGGAGAGTTTCCAGCCTCCTAAGATGAAAGAACATCTCTCCTTCATTCAACCTACCTGTTCAAGATTTCCAGAGAAACTTCCATAAACCTAACTGTTCAGCGTTCTCTCCTGCAGTCCACCAAAGGGGAAAATAAACTCACGACCTTAAACAGTCATAATATGCTTCTCTTATGAGTGCAGCCTGCCTCTACATAGTGCTATGAAGTTATGACATTGGGACCCCTAATTCTGTTTGCCTCCAGTGAAGACGATGACAGCATTTCTGATTTATAGCTAACATTGTAATTAGCAACTGACAAAACTGAAATTAACACCCTGGCTGCAAATTAATCAACACGATTGGAGTAAACCCATATCACGTCAGGGGATCCTTCTTACAATTTACTTAATATGATCCATTTTCTTTGCTTATGTTACTGCAACACTTATATTCACATATTTTATACCTCAATGCAAATAGTGAAGCTTCAGGCCAAAAGGTACCACTCCCCAGATGGCCACTACATTACTTAGCCAAAATAGTAGTGGACTTACTCGGGGTCTGCATATGTTATTGCGGGTAGAAGACAGATTAAAAGAAAGAAAATAAGCATAGAATGCTGGCGGAGGTCAGCGGGTCAGGCAGCATCTGTGGAAATGGCTAAAGGGTCGGTGTTTTGAGACCTTTCTTCAGTCCAGCATTTTGTCTGTGTTGCTTTGGATTTCCAGCGTCTGCTGACTTTATCCTGTTTAAAGGAAAAGCTTTACTCGGATACCAGACTGAAAATTGGCAGGATCTGCGGAGTGAGAAATATAGGGATGATTTCAGGTCAATGATCCTTTGTTAGAATGGGCTGTGGATAGGCTTTGAGATATCAAGAAGTATGTAAGTTACCGTAGTCACCAAATCTCTGACTGTCCTTTAGTTCTATTCTCACCCAACCTGAGGTGAAGACACCCATAAAAATTTGGACGTTACTTGTCACTTTTCAGCTGGAGGCTTATTGTTTAAGTCTTGCTGCATGCAGGGATGGGCTAGTTCATTTGCGAAGGAGGCAGGAATGGAATTGATCATCTAATCATCAGTCAATGAAGGTTATAGAAAAAACAACTGAAGGCCAATGATCATATGACATCCCCTAAGGAAATCCTACAACAATCCTGGAAATGGCCTCCAACAATCACAATCAGGAGCTTTTATGACCAGCCAATAGCGATCTTTGTTCTTGATTCCCATTGACTTCCTTGTTACCAGCTACTCTCAGTTCAGCTTTGGAATTTAGTTCTGTTGTGCACATTTGAACCCAGGCTGGACTTGTTAAACCCCAGCGTGAGCAAGGACAGATATTATTAGTAACGGTCACTCAGTACTACAGTCACTGACTCTTTCCAAGGATCTGCTGATGACTGAGAGAGTAAACTTATTGGATGTTATTTAGTAGGTTTGGCTTTGACCAGCTTTTTGTGGATGGGAAGTAACCAAGCAATTTTCCACAGTTTTCCATCAGGAAGATACCGATGTTGTAAATGTACAGGAATGGTTTGGCTGGAGGTGAACCTAGTTCTGCAGAATGTGTTGGGCAGTGCAGATGGGATGTGTCTAATCCCGTGGCTTTTGCTGAGTCCAGCGCTCCAACCCATTTCTTTATGACTGGCTTCTACGATGGTCGTGACCTTGGTAGGAAGCTCAGATAGATTAACAACTGTACACTTGTGGCTGAAGAGGGTTGCAAATCTTTGGTACTTCTATGTTGGGTTTTGCTGTAGTTGAAGATGAGATCATCCTTCAAAATGCTTTGCTTTATTAATTGTTACTGTCCACCATAATTCAGAATTTAAATGGCAGAAACTTTAGCATTAGTTGTGGGATCACTATTGTTTTTCAAGGATTTTTTTTTGTAGTTTAATATACAATCTATCCTGTGCTGAAGTTTGACCAGGTTGGTACACCTTTAGATATAATTGGTGCTGCTCCTAGAATGCCTTTTGCACTCACTGAAATAAAGTCAGTCCTCTTTCCTTGATATTAATTGTAGAATGAGATCTGTTGGGCTCTAAGGGAGGAAGGGAGGCAGTAATCATAATACGGTAGAATTCAAGCTGCAGTTTGAGAGAGAGAAGATAGTCAGGTGTATCAGTGTTAAAATAAATGGAATTATAGAGACATGAGAGAGGACCTGGCCAAAGTTGAATGTAAGGGGACACTAGCAGGGTTGATGGTAGAAGAGCAGTGGCTGGAGTTTCCGGGGGGAATTTGGAAGGTGCAGGACAGATATCCAAAAGATGAAGAAGTATTTTAAAGGAAGGATGAAGCAACCATGGCCAACAAGGGAAGTCAAAGATTGCATAAAAGCAAGCGAGGACATATAACAAAAAATAGTGGGAAGATGGAAGTGTATGGTCATGCGCCTTGGAGAAGGAAACTTCTAAAAACAAACAGAAGGCAACTAAAAAGCCAGAAGGAGAGAAAAGGTGAAATATGAAGGTAAGCTAGCTAGTAATATTAAAAGAGAATACCAACTTTTTTTCATATATATATATATATATAAAGATTAAAAGTGAATTGAGGGGGCATATTGGACTGCTGGGAAATTATGCTGGAGAGGTAGTAATGGGGGACAAAGAAATGGCAGACAAACTTAATAAGTACTTTGCATCAGTCTTAACTGTGAAAGATACTAAAAGTATGCCAGAAATTTGAGAATATCGGGGGACAGAAGTGAGTGTAGTTTCTATTACTAAGGAGAAGGTGCTTGGGAAGCTGAAAGGTCTGAAGGTAGATATGTCACCTAGACCCGATGGACTACACCTGAGGGTTCTGAACAAGATTGTGTAGGCATGAGTAATGATCTTTCAAGAATCACTAGATTCTGGAATGTTTCTGGAGGACTGGAAAACTGCAAATGTTATTCCATACTTGAAGAAAGGAGGGAAGCAGAAGAAAGTAAATTATAGGCCAGATAGCCTGACCCCACTGGTTGGGAAGGTGTTGGAATCCATTATTAAGGATGGAGTTTCTGGATACTTGGTGGCATGATTAAGTAAGGTTTCCTTAAGGGGAAATCATGTCTGACAAATCTGCTGGAATTCTTTGACAGGCAGGATAGATAAAAGAGAGTCAGTGGACGTTGTTTACTTGGATTTTCAGAAGGCCTCTGACAAGGTGCTGTACACAAGGTTGCTTAACAAGATAAAAGCCCATGGTATTACAGGAAATATACTAACAAGGATAGAAGATTGATTGATTGGCGGGAGGAAAAGAGTGAGAACAAAGCGGGCCTATTTTGGTTGGCTGGTGGTGTTCTGCAGGGGTTAGTATTGGGATCACTTCTTTTCATGTTATCTTTCAATGATTTGGATGATGGAATGGATGGCTTTGTGGCTAGGTTTGCAGAAAGTACCAAGAAACATGGAGGGGCAGTTAGTGTAGAGCAAGCAGGGAGTCCACAGAAGGACTTAGACATATTGGGACAAGGGGCAAACAAGTGGCAGATGGAATATTGTGTAGGGAAGTGTATGGTCATGCACCTTGGTAGAAGGAACAAAGGCAAAACCTATCTTCTAAACAGGGAGAACGTTCAAAAATCAGACATGCAAAGGGACTTGGGAGTCCTTGTGCAGGATTCCCTAATGGTTAACTTACAGGTTGTGTCAGTGTTAAGGAAGGAAAATGCTATTTTAGCATTCATTTCAAGAGGACTAGAACATAAGAGCAGTGTGATACTGAAGCTTTATAATGTTACGCCTGTGCCCCAACTCTGAGGGGCCGAAGGGTACAAAGTAGCCCCCTCCTTTTTGAGAATCGCAAGATCGCTATTAATTCAGGTCAGGAGACCCAGGAAATGAGAGAAAGACACGCAGAATCCACAAGGGGTTTGGAATGTCCTGGCCCCTCAGCGATACAAAGCCACGGGAAACGGCCATTGTCTCTTGGAGACGGAATTGTGTATTGAGTATTGTACTTCCTGGGAGCCCTCAGGGAATGATCAGAGGGGGTTGGTGGAGGGATTGCATCATCCCAACCTGATTGACATCTGAGACCCTGTGAGTCAGGATAAAAGAGGGTCTGGGGAACAGCCCCTTGAGACGCACCAGGAGAAACGCTGGAAATCCTGTGACAGCGTTTAATAGCGACAGCCAGTGGAGGGCCCACGTGTGTCCTTTCCCGTTGCCCGGGATTGAGGCCTTACCACGGAAGACGGCTTAGCTAAAGAAGAGATCACCACTGACAACATTTCGAAGGATCGACATCATAAAAAGGAAAACGGGCAAGTTCTAAAAACATTGTCTCTCTCTCCAACCAAAGGCTGCAGCCTGAATGAACTAAAGTGACTTTTATATTTCCATCGGACAATACATTATCCCCTAGACAATGATAGAGCTATTTCTTATTGATTATTATTATACCCGCGCTTTTAGATTTAGTATTGACGATGTATATTATCTGTATGTTTGCATTGATATTATTTTTGTGTATTTTTATCAATAAATACTGTTAAAAATAGTACCATCAGACTTCAACGGACCTCTCTATCTTTGCTGGTAAGTGACCCAGTTACGGGGTACGTAACAATAAGGCAATGGTTAGACCACATGAAGTATTGTGAGGAGCTTTGGTCCCCTTATCTAAGATATGCTGACATTGGAGAGGGTCCAGGGGAGGTTCACAAGAATGATTCTGGGAATGAAAAAGTTAATGCATGAGGAATGTTTGATGGCTCTGGGCATGTTCTCGCTGGAGTTTAGAAGAATGAGTGGGGGAGCTCATTGAAACCTATTGAATATTGAAAGGGCCAGATTGAGTGAAAATGTGGAGAAAGCTTCCTATAGTGGGTCAGTCCAGGGCCAGATGACACAGCTTCAGAATAGAGGGACGTCCATTTAAAACAGATGAGAAGGAATTCCTTTAGCTAGGGAGTGCTGAATCTATGGATTCATTGCCATGTATGGCTGTGGAGGCCAAGTCGTTGAGCATATTTAAAGCAGAGGTTGATAGGTTTTTGATTAGTCAAGATGTCAGAAGTTATGGAGAGAAGGCAGGAGAATGAGGTTAAAGGGGATAATAGATCAGCTATGATGGAATTGCAGAACAGATGTGGTCATCTGAGTGGCCTAATTTTGCTCCCTATGTCCCATGGTCTTGTGAGTTTATAGTGGAATATCATTCTCCCAATGCTGATGACACATTGCCTGCATCTGAGCTGATTTCAATCAATGTGATGTTAGTGCCACACAGTGAGTGCTTCATTTGCATCATGGTCATGTGATCACTTGAGTCAAGTATGATGTTCATCTAGCAGGGGTTCATGGGCTCCATGCTTAACAGTATTTAAAAAAAAAGTTGGGATTCCCTGACCTAAGGGGTTGTCTATTGGTGGTTCCTTGGGTGGCTGTAGAGGCTGATCTGGGACCCACATATTCTGGTGCAGCATTGTCAAGAGTAAGTGGTGGCTGTGGTTAGTGGTTGGGTATTTTGGTTGTTCATTCTCTCCTTTTGCAGCTGCTGCTTATTCTCCATAGCCTAACGGAGATCGTTCTCATATAACACAGCTCCCTCTTGATTTTCTCCAAGTGTATCCATTAAGTGTGATGCCTTCCCAGCTTTTAAATGCAATGTTGAATTTCTTCCGGCTGATCTTGATGTTACTTTTGAATCGACATTCCTCTAAAGCATGGTTTCCTTCATGAATTTCATATTTCTTTAAAATTTTCCAGAACACTGGTCTTAACTTTTCCCTGGATCTGTGTAAGAATATTGAGTCACTCAAATCCCAGTAGAAATTCTCTTTTTATAAGAGTAGAGACCCTCTTATACATATTATGAAGACTGGATCAGATCGGGCCTTTGTTCATTAGAGTTCAATAAAAGGTGATTTCATAAGAACTGGCTAAAGGATGTTCCCAATGGCTGCAGAATCCAGGACAATGGCTGTAGTCGAAGGGTAATGGATAAGCCCTTTCAGACTGATGAGAAATTTCTTCATCCAGGTGATAAACATGTGGAATAATGTTATGATGAAGAGTCTTGGCCCAGAACGTTGACCATATAGGTCTCGATGAAGTTCCTCAGCCTGAAACATCCACTGTTTATTCCTTTCCATAGATGCTGCCTGATGTGCTGAGTACTTTCAGCATTTTGTGTGTGTTGCTCTGGGTTGACAGCATCTACAGATCCTCTTGTGTTAGACGTTCGGACTGCTCTACCATAAAGTAGCTGAAGCCAAATCATTAAAAATATGCAAGCAAGAGTTAGATATTGTTGGGTATAATAGGGTACTGAATCAGCCAAGACCATTTTTGAATAGCACAGTTTACTGAGTGCTTTACTTGTAGAATTTTCTGTGGTAGTTTGGAATATAAAGAGACTCTGGGGTATGGAAGCAAAGTATAAGCCTACCTGAAGGAACTGAACAGAATTAAAATGCTTTTGAATATAGAAATGTGTCACCTGGCATAATTTCTGTAGTTTGTATATGCTTTGTACGTAGTACTGGATATGATTAATAATTGTTGGTGTATGGGTGGTAATTCTTAAATTATTGTCATATGACAAACTGATCTGTCAGCTTATATGTCACTCCACTAATTGGAAGTACTCTTGGGCCACTCATGGGACTGAAAGGCCGACTCATTCCAGGGTTGCAAAGTCTGCTTGAATGCAAGTCATCATATAAGCTGGCAGAATGGCACTCTGAGAGGAACCCTTGAATAAAGAGGTCACAGCTTGCTCTGAGCCCTCTGTGTCTCAAGTGTATTTTTCCGCTCATTACCTCTTTAAGAACTGCAGCATATGACCAACTTCTCTGTGTAATTGAAACATTATTTTAGTGCAGAAATTGCTGGAGGCTGTTTAACTCGGTGAAGAAGCTGCACAGCAGAAAAATGCTTTCTGCCTCTCTATTAATTCGTCTTTAAACAAAATATCTTTGGCTGTTAGTTTAAGTGACTACCTGCAGTGACGTAGACAGTGAAGAGAAGAAGATACTGTGACATGATATCAACGTATCGGGTGAAGAAACTTAGATGCTGTGTCTGAATTGAAATATCACACAGATGTGATTCCTCCCAATCTGATTAACATGTGGAAACAGGCTGAAGAATATAAAGGTGTATCATTTATTGGAGGTTATAGACAATTAAAAAGATAAACGACGCCCAAGTTGTAAGATTTTGAGGAAAGCAAGGCATCTAAAGAATGGAGGTAAAGAGGGGAAAAGCTTGAATTCAATATCAAGCAATTGTAGATCAGCAGAGGAGAGAAAAGCAAATTATTTTTCATTAAGGGAAGGTAATTAAACCAAAACATAATAGCCCTCAAACGAGGCCCTGAAGAATACATTAGATACGTTATAGTATATTGCAATCTTCCTAGGACACATTCTTTATAGACAACCAATATCGCCGCTGCTTGACATGGAGCAGTAAGCAATGTCCTTCTAAATCAGGACATCCACCCTGAGAATACACGGCTAAAACAAATGCTGTCAAACATTTAAAAAGACTACACTGAAGCCTGCTGGGGAAAAAGTCTCTGACAGTGGTTATCCCTGCAAAAATCTAAAGCGATCTGAAGTTGAAGCTGATTGCAATTGACCAGAAAGGTAACACCTGACATCTGAAATTAGTACAGGGTAACAGGTGGAACTGATAAAGGTCCACTTTGGCTGCAAATTTTACAAGTGAATTTGTAGATGTTGTTCATGGAACTAGGAGACCAGGGATGTAAAATGGATCAGGAATATGTGGGCATGGCTTAAAAGAAGGATTGCAGAGTTATCAATGGCTCAATGCTGAAAAAAAAAGAGAATGAAGCCTGTGTCAGACTGACATCTGATATAAAAGAAGGAAATGGTGACCCAGCACATCACACCCTACATCAGATGAGGTCATAATGGTAAAAGGAGTCCACAGTACTGTACAAAAGTCTGATGCATATATATATCTACAGCTAGGGTTCCTAAGGCTTTTGCACAATAATGTAGTATTTTATGTATTGCACTGTACTGCTGCTGCAAAAAAACAAATTTCATGACATATGTGAATGATGATAAACATGTTTCTGATATGGGTCCCCATTAAGGACTAAGAGTGGGAAGGGAGCAGGGAGAGGGGAATCATGGTTGGGGAAAGGGGAAGGGAGAGGGGAGGAAGTGGGAAGCACCGGGGGACATTCTGTATTGATCAATAAACCAATAGTTTGGAATCACATGATCTTGTCTGGTGTCTCAGAGCTGGGCGTGTCTGCATCTGCACCACCCCTACCCACCCCACCCCCACCGGCACTCCTTCTCTGTTAACTGTCCCACAGCGCTCTGCCCTCACCGTTCCCAACATCCTTTGCTCCTGCCAGATTTATAAAGTACTGTGCATGACAGGAATTGCTGCAGGAACATTTCCAGAAGGACAGTCTACTATCTCTAAAAGCCAAGTTAAAGTAAACGACTCACAGAGAGGGCAGTTACCCTGAACGTTTTCTTTTTCATTATGAAGGGAAGAATGCTACAAATGCTATATTGGCTGGTGCTATTTAACGATTATGACATACAACTGTTGCCTGCTGTCTTGATTTAATACTTTGGCATAGAACTTGCTAGAGAGTTTTGGCTACCCTACAGTACATTAGAAAGTGATTGACAGATGATTCTAGGACACAAAGAATGCATACCTCCCAGTACCCTGCTTAATGGGATACCTATATAATGGAAGGCATAATGTGGGGGATGTACTTTAAAATAGAAATCTCATGCTTGAGACAATCAAAGTACATCAACCAAAGAGCTTGTTTGAAATATATACAAAACTATTTACTCATCCCTGAAATTGAAATGATCTTTAACCTGAGCATAGCTCAGAATAAACTTCTGTTGCTGGCTGAATTTCTAACTCATTGCACTCAAGCCAATGAACGAGACAGCTGTTTATTCATATTTGTCATAATTTACCTCCCCTACCTTGCAGTTCTGGTATTTGATTCATCAATCAAAAGCTTACGGCATTGATATTCCTTAACGATTTGACAATAGGTTATTCTCTGACACTTGAATAGGAGACAAGGACAAGAAAAAACACTCAGCAAACTCAGGGAACAAATTCACTGGGGACTTGCTCGCTGTTACCTTGCCTGCCAGGATATGTTGGATGAACAACAATCAAAAGTCTGTTGGATCTCAAATGGGTCCCAATGTCTAGGGAGGCCACCATATTCAAAAGAGCACAATTTGTTCTAAATCCAAGGGTGAAGTGATGTACCAGCTTGCTACAGAGCATGTTTTGATACAGTCCACAGCTTTGACAGGACCAACTTTGGAAAAAAGTCTACTTTGCCTTGGGACATCCTTTTGGATGCCATGGACACATGCCATTAACCAAGGGTCTATGGACCTCAGATTAGGAATCCCTGCCTTAGGAGGTCCTAATTCTTGAACATCAGCCTGAAAGTGCAAGGGTCTCAATTCTTAGGACACTGCAGAATTCAGAATTTCTGGAGTCTCCAGCTTCACTTTCTGTAAAACTTCAATGTTTGTGCAAGGTTGTGTTCTTTTACAAATCCAGTGCAAATACCATCAGGCTGGGACCCCAGCTCTGATTAAATGTCCCATCATTCCAACAATTCCTTTAAAATTACTACGAGGATACTTTCAATCCTCACTTTCTCACGCTTTGAATTTTTTCAATGATTTTAAGTTCCCTGGCCTCCACCGCCTTATTTTCACCATGGACATCCAGTCCCTATATACCTCCATCCCCCACCCGGAAGGTCTCAAAGCTCTTCGCTTCTTTTTGGATTCCAGACCTAACCAATTCCCCTCTACCACCACTATCCTCCGTCTAGCGGAATTAGTTCTTACTCTCAATAATTTCTCCTCTGGCTCCTCCCACTTCCTCCAAACCAAAGGTGTAGCCATGGGCACCCGCACGGGTCCCAGTTATGCCTGCCTTTTTGTTGGCTTTGTGGAACAGTCCATGTTCCAAGCCTATACGGGTATCCATCCCCCTCTTTTCCTTCGCTACATCGACGACTGCATTGGCGCTGCCTCCTGCACGCATGCTGAGCTCGTTGACTTCATTAACTTTGCCTCCAACTTTCACCCTGCCCTCAAATTTACCTGGTCCATTTCCGACACCTCCCTCCCCTTTCTTGATCTTTCTGTCTCCATCTCTGGAGACAGCTTATCTACTGATATCTACTATAAGCCCACAGACTCTCACAGCTACCTGGACTATTCCTCTTCCCACCCTGTCTCTTGCAAAAACGCTATCCCCTTCTCACAATTCCTCTGTCTCTGCCGCATCTGCTCTCAGGATGAGTCTTTTCATTCCAGGATGAAGGAGATGTCTTCCTTTTTTAAACAAAGGGGCTTCCCTTCTTCCACCATCAACTCTGATCTCAAATGCATCTCTCCCATTTCCCGTACATCTGCCCTCACCCCATCTGCCCACCACCCGACTCGGGATAGGGTTCCCCTTGTCCTCACCTACCACCCCATCAGCCTCCAGGTCCAACGTATAATTCTCCGTAACTTCCGCCACCTCCAATAGGATCCCACTACCAAGCACATCTTTCCCTCCCCCCCTTTCTGCTTTCCGCAGGGATCGCTCCCTACGCGACTCCCTTGTCCACTCATCCCCTCCATCCCTTCCCACCGATCTCCCTCCTGGCACTTATCCTTGTAAACGGAACAAGTGCTACACCTACCCTTACACTTCCTCTCTCACCACCATTCAGGGCCCCAGACAGTCCTTCCAGGTGAGGCGACACTTCACCTGTGAGTTGGCTGGTGTGGTATACTGCGTCCGGTGCTCCCGGTGTGGCCTTTTATATATTGGTGAGATCCGACGCAGACTGGGAGACTGTTTCGTTGAAAACCTATGTTCTGTCCGCCAGAGAAAGCAGGATCTCCCAGTGGCCACACATTTTAATTCCACATCCCATTCCCATTCTGATATGTCTATCCATGGCTCCTCTACTGTCAAGATGAATCCACACACTCAGATTGGAGGAACACCACCTTATATACTGGCTGGGTAGCCTCCAACCTGATGGCATGAACATTGACTTCTCTAACTTCTGTTATGCCCCTCCTCCCCTTCTTACCCCATCCCTGACATATTTAGTTGTTTGTTTTTTTCTTTCACTCTGCCCATCACTCTGCCTGTTCTCCATCTCCCTCTGGTGCTCCCCTCCCCCTTCCTTTCTCCCGAGGCCTCCCGTCCCATGATCCTTTCCCTTCTCCAGCTCTGTATCACTTTTGTCAATCACCTTCTCCTATCATTTCACATTTCCCCCGCCCCCTCCTACTTACAAATCTCTTAGTATCTTTCCTTTCAGTTTGTCCTGACGAAGGGTCTTGGCCCGAAACATCGACAGTGCTTTTCCCTATAGATGCTGCCTGGCCTGCTGTGCTCCACCAGCATTTTGTGTGTGTTGTTCGAATTTCCAGCATCTGCAGATTTCCTTGTGTTTGCACTTTCAATCCTCTTATTGTTTGAACATTGATTCAGTTATAGTTCCAATCTTCCAATATTTCTCTCTCTGTGACCATATTAATATAACTTTATGTAGCACTCTTTAAATATACCATATTCATTCTGAGCTTCAAACACATCATCCTACACTCTCCTTCCTTTCCCCAAAGCTGTAATTTGTCCAAGATGGGGATTCTGTTCCATGATCCTGATCAAAACTAAGCATAATCACAGCCCTGCTGAAAGGTGTCAGTCCGAAGTGTCGACTATGCTGCCTGGCCTGCTGAGTTCCTCCAGCATTTTGTGTGTGTGTGTGTTGGCTGGATTTTCAGGATCTGCGGATTTTCTCTTGTTTATAATCACAGGAGAATGTGAAAGAACCTAAACTTCTTCTCTGTCTCAAATAGGATTGCTACTGGCCTCTCAGCTCTCCATGATTTATAAATGATAGCAATGCAGACATGGGAACTGCATTTCTCTCCTTGATACCAGTGTTGCCATTGGTTCCTTAAGCCAATATACGATGGAGGATGCAAGTTCTCAGGAGATGCAAATAGTAACAACTAGAAGGTCAATTGCCTCTTACACCTCCAGAGTGATTCTGAGGACATCACTGGGATCTGGTTTCTTGTCTTTAAGCTCAATCACATGTGCTTCTGGTACATAAAATGATTCTACTGCAGTGCAATCAGTACAAGAAAGGAGAACTTCTTCACTCAGAGGCTGGTGTGAGAGTAGGCCCAGCTGCCAGCAGAAGAGGTGCTTGTGGGTTCAATTGTAACATTTAATTAATTAATTAATTAACTAACTTTAAAATTTATTGTGATACAGTACGGAATAGGCCCTTCAAGCCACACTGCCCAGTGACCCCCAATTTAACCCTAACTTAATCACTGGACAATTTACACCCATTAATTAATCTACCAACTGGTACATCTTTGGACTGTGGGAGCAGCACTCAGAGGAAACCCACGTAGTCACAGGCAGAATGAACAAACTCCTTAAAGACCATGGTGGGAATAAGAAAAGTTTGGATAAATCCATGGATGGGAGTGGTAGGGAGGGCTATGGTCCTGGTACATGTTGCTGGGACTAAGCAGAATAACAGTTTGACATGGACCCTAATATTCTGCACATGGTGGGCTCTCTGTCAATGGCAGAAAACTAACTAGAATATTCCAATTTGGCTCTGCCAGAATTTCACTGCCAAAACAAAATCCTAACAACAGACTCATCACTTCCAAGATGACGAAACTACTTACCCACCAAAGCCTATCGTTTACTGTTTTTACACCTCTCATTAATATTACATAATCACATTTGCTAACTTGCATAATTTTAAAAATCTTTTCATCTCATATACACTTTGGAAAAATCTCTTACAGCAGTGAGTTCAAAGTTCAAAGTAAATTTATTATCTAAGTACCTATGTTCTGGCCTCTAGAGGCACAGTTTGTTTTGTAGGATCATTACTTTCTGTACATAGTTTTTAAAAAAATATTTTATCCTGTGCGGCTTAGTTTCCGTGGGTAAGTTTTTGATTTAATTTGAAGCACACGCTGGAAAGACATACATCTCCATCCTCTCTTTATTTTCCCTTGAAACAGCAGAATCTGTGAGTTTTAAGTTATTGACGATAATGGTAAACATTTTGTCGAGATATTTTGAAGAAAGCATAATGTTTATTGTTTATCACTATTAAGCTATTGTTACACCATAAGTTTGCTCTTGTTTACATGATGTAGTTATGGAGTATTTTGTATTACCTTGGTTAACACTGTTAGGCATCCAACAAATCGGTACTGAATTTAATTCATATTTTACTTTCTGCAATTTCACTAGTAAGAGATATCATAAAACAAGCATTGAAGGAAGCTTCTGTCAAGGGTGATTTTTGATAAGTTGTTTAACTCACTGCAGAGCTCTGTAGGTGCGCACTGCGAGGGCAGTACAGGCAGTCCCTGGGTTACGTACGAGTTCCATTCCTGAGTCCGTCTTTAAGTCGGATTTGTACGTAAGTCGGAACATGTACATCCGGTATTATTTAGCGTCAGTTAGTCAAATGTTTGTCTTAGTATATAGTATATATTTTACCTTTCTGTGCATATAAAACACTTAAGAAACGTACGTATTCCAATAATTAAACCACTGCGTTGCTTAGTAATAATTGTAGCTTTCATCGGGGCAGGGCCTTTCACATGCTCCATTATTCTCACTTTATCCATTATCCTTTAAAATTGTTCTGATCATTGACCAACTGTAGCCTAACACTTTTCCAATGACCGATGGCGTTTCACCTCGTTCCAAACGCTTTATTATTTCCACTTTATTTTCAATCGTGATCACTTCCCATCAACGGAACAGAAACACTGCAGGCAGCGGGTCCCAACCGCCGCAGGCTCCTGAGGTCCGCTGGGTCCTAAGGGCCACTGCACCGAATTTCCCCGGGTCCAAAAGTCCACTGCTCTGAGACAGGTTATATGGGACAAGTGGGGGTTGTGCTGCGATTGGGTACTGTATTTGATCCTCCATAATATTCCACGTGGGAATTTAAACTGGAGGTGGTAGTGTTTTTTTAATGAGGTCGAGTTGCGAACTTGACATCAACCCGGCACGGATGGTATGGGAATCACTGGATCGACATCAACCCTGCATGGGAGTGGTCTGTCATTGGATCAAACTCAGGAACCTCCGTTCTCGAGCCCAGCGCTGATCTCATTGCGCCACCAGCTGACCGGAACGGGGGTGGGGGGGGGGGGTTGGGGTCAAGGTGAATCTTACTAAGAAAAATTTAAGCCAAGTACAAAGTTAAACACTCAACACAGTGTCAACAGCAACGACTTAAAATGGCGGACGGTGTTCTCCTTCCTTGGTTCTTAAGTACAAGTTGTTCGGAACTTGGGGAATACCTGTAGAATGGATATACTACGGTGAGATATAGTTACTTGCAGGCATTCACAGTGGAATAAAGAAATGCAATGGAATTAATGGAAATGTTAGATTCTCACCAGGGTTCTTCAATGGAAGAACAGAACGTGAGGGCTGAATTTCAGGTGGATTGGTAGTCGAATCTCCCATTTGACCACTGTGACCTTGCTGAGGAAACTGCAGGATCTCCATAGATTATTCTTCTAGGATACCCATGATTCCTCTGCCGAAGTTACAGCAGTTAAATGGCTGAGTCTCCCTCACCATACAAATTATATTACATGATCTACTGAAAGACATTGGTACTTACTGCAAGGATAACCTGTAGTGAACTGTGTGCCACTTCTATATACTGGTATCCCAGCAGGCAGCCTCTGACATAAATGTAACGATGATCCTCTGGTACCCATTCTGGGGTATCTGTTATTGTCACCACCACACATCCTGGTCCATTCTCCATCCACCAAGAACGATGCTTGGATATGTTAAAGGTCATAATCAGGTTGGTATCCTGCAAAAAGAAAGTACAATGGTTTTAAACCAGTGTTTTTTTATATAAATTTTTTTATTGAATTTTCAAATAGGTTACAGAAAGAAAAAAATTATCAACCCTTCCCCCCCCCTTTAACCCCTCCCCCCTAACATATCCCTATAGAAAAAAAAAGAGAAGAAAAAATAAATAAAGAAAGAATGCCTGGATATTGGAAGATCTCCACATGCTCCATGGAGTTCATAATAGCTTTAATATGTATATTTATTTCTTTCCCCAGATAACCAATAATTTTATCTTCGGAGCACCTATATATTTAATCCTATCTTTTGTAAATAAGGGCACCAAATTTTCAGAAATATTTCATATTTATCTCTTACATTATAAGTAATTTTTTCAAATGGAATGCAGCTAAAAATTTCATTCTTCCAACGATCTATACTTAAGTATGAATCCGATTTCCAAGTAACTGCAATAGCCTTTTTGGCTACTGGCAATGCAATTTTTATGAATTCTTTCTGATATTTATTCAATTTGGATTTCGATTTTATCCCTTCAATATCGCCTAGTAAAAATAATGTTGGATTATGTGGAAGTTATATTCCAATAATTTGTTCCAGTAAAACTCTTAAATTTGTCCAAAAAGGTTGAATTTTAAAACAAGACCAAGTAGAGTGTAAAAAAGTACCAATTTCTTGATTACATCAGAAGCATTGATCAGATAAATTTGGGTTTAATTTATTTATTTTTTGTGGTGTAATATATAATTGATGTAAAAAATTATATTGCACTAGTCTTAGCCAGACATTTGTTGTATTTGTCATACTGTCAAGACATAGTCTTGACCAATTTGTTTCTTCAATTTTAATATTCAAATCAGTTTCCCATTTTTGTCTTGACTTATGAATTCCTTGTTTAATTGCCTGCTTTTGAATCAAACTATGCATACAAGAAATAAATTTTTTAATTTTTCCTTTTTGAATTAAAATTTCTATTTCATTAGATTTCGGCAATAACATTGTTTGACCCAATTTATCTCTTAAATAAGCCCTTAATTGGAAATAACAAAAAAGAGTGTTGTTTGATATTTTATATTTATTCTTTAATTGATCAAATGACATTAATATACCTCCCTCAAAACAATCTCCTATATATCTAATCCCTTTTTGAAACCAGTTGTTTAAAAGTTGGTTACCCATTGTAAAAGGAATAAGTTTATTTTGAATTAAAGGTCTCTTTGCTAATAAAGATTTCTTAAATAGACAATCGGCAGATAATGTAACTTGGTTACTTAGTATAATTCATCTGGCACAAAAGAGGGAGGAAATGAGTGTGGCAGTTGCTTTAGATGCAGAAAAAGCATTTGATAGATTGGAATGGGATTTGTTATTTAAGGTATTGGAAAAGTATGGGTTAGGAAAATCTTTTATAAAATGGATTAAAACCTTAAATACTAATCCCAAAGCTAAAGTAATGACAAATGGTCAAATTTCAACATCATTTCAGTTAACAAGGTCAACTAGACAAGGTTGTCCATTATCACCTGCTTTATTTGTGTTGGCGATAGAACCATTAGCTGAATTAATTAGAACAGACCCAGATATTATGGGTTTCAGAGTTAACCAGGAGGAATATAAGATTAATTTATTTGCTGACGATGCTTTGCTTTATTTAACAAACCCATTGTATTCGCTGCGTAAATTATCTTCTAGATTGGAGGAATATGGGAAAATATCAAGCTACAAAATAAATTGGGATAAAAGTGAAATTCTACCCCTTACTAAAGGAGATTATAGTCAATGTCAATTAATAACTCAATTTAGATGGCCGATAAATGGTATAAAATATTTAGGTATAAGAGTTGATAAAGATATAAAGAATTTATATAAATTAAATTATTTACCATTATTGAAAAAAATTCAAGATCTTGATAAATGGATGATGTTACCAACAACATTAGTAGGCAGAGTAAATGCTGTAAAAATGAATATATTCCCTAGATTACAATATTTATTCCAAACACTACCAATACAACTACCACAGAAGTTTTTTCAAGAGTTAAATAAATGTGTGATGAAGTTCCTTTGGAAAGGTAAGATGTCAAGAATATCGTTGGAAAAATTGACATGGAAATTTGACCTAGGAGGGTTACAACTTCCAAACTTTAAAAATTATTATAAAGCAAATCAACTTAGATTTATTGCATCTTTTTTTGATGAAGATAAACCGGCATGGATTAGAATAGAACTAGATAAAATAGGAGAAAATATACCAGAAGATATTATATATAAGTGGGAATCTAAATGGATACAGGAAAAGAAAGAATCTCCTATATTAAAACATTTTAAGCCATTGTTGAATCAATTAAGTTGACTTATCAATCATTATTATTAAATTCATCTCAGCACATTATGGCCATAAATATCATTTTTATTTTATTTGAAGATACAGCATGGTAACAGGCCCCTTCCAGCTCAAAAAGTTCACTCCGCCCAAAACCTGAGTCCTGAAGAAGGGTCTCAACCTGGAACATCGTCTGTTTGCTCTTTTTCATTGTTGCAGTCTGGTCTGCAGAGTTCCTCCAGCTCTTTGTGTGTGTTGTTTTGGATTTTCAGCATCTGCAGATTTTGTCATGTTTGTACCCTGTTAACTCATTCGTCAATGGACTGTGGGAGGAAACTGAAGCACCCTGTGGTAACCCACATGGTCATGGAGAGAATGTCCAAGTTCCTTACAGGGAGCGATGGAGTTTAATCTGTTTCGCTGACACTGCAATACCATTATCTATGTTACCGTGTGGCCCAATGTTTCTAATCACATACTCTAGAAATTTTATACATCACATTATTTTGCTTTTTCTTCTGATATAAACCCTGTGGCAAAAAAGTTATTTGTCCTTTGGAAAAAAATAATTCAGTGATGTTCATCTGCAATAGACAATTGGATGCAAATAGGCATCAGAAACAAGGAAATGTGCTGTAGAGTCAAAGTGAGTGTCAAACTAGAACACCGTGTAAATCATTAAAATTGGGGAAATGTTTAACTTATTCTGATTTTTTTTCCTGCTTGGTTAGAAATGAAAGCTTTTAAACTATACATGCCTTGTTGTTTGAAGTTTTTTTTGTGACAAGTGTAACATGATAAGCACTCTTGTCTTTCATTGTACCACTCAGATTGAGAACTTGTTTTGTTCTCCAAAAGGCAACATAATTACGTGTAGATTATTTTCTTTCTGAAGAGTTATCTTCACAAAGTACAATGAAGTAACAACAAGAAAATCACTTCAATTGAACTTTGGAAAAAGGTTCAGCATTCACTTGTGTGTTTACTGCCATGTAATATTTGGCATATTAAAGACCACATCTTCTAAACCAGGCAGCAGTAGCAAAAGGCACTTCTTGTTTTCTCAGCTCAGTAGTAGAATTAAAAGCAGAGTCTGTCAACTGAATGATATTAATGTACTGAATGAGACATGCAGAGGGTTATTCTGAGGTAGGAACCAAGAGACCCCCTTTTGTGTGAAAAATGTTGCTACATTGGTTCTTTAAGGCTCTTGAACCAGAGGGGATAATGTCATTCAACTTCACTCACTCCATCACTGAACTGTTCCCACAATCGATGGACTCATTTTCAATGGCATTTCATCTCATGTTCTTGACTTTTTTGCTTATTTATGATCTTTTTTGCATTATCACAGTTTTTTTTGTCTATTTGGTGTTTGTCTGTCTTGTTGGGTGTGGTATTAAGAACATAAAGAAAATAAGAAACAGGAACAGGGGTTCGCCATCTGGCCTGTCGATCCTTCTCCACCATTCATTAAGATCACGGCTGATCTGACCATGGACTCATCTCCACCTACCTGCCTTTCCCCCAAAACCCTTAATTCCCCTACTCTGCAAAAATCTATGCAACCTTGTCTTAATTATACTTATTGAGGTAGCCTCTACTGCTTCACTGGGCAGAGAATTCCACAGATTCATCTCCTCCTTGGAAAGCAGCTCCTCTTCATTTCCATCCTAAATCTACTCCCCCAAATCTTGAGGCTACGTCCCCTAGTTCTTTCATTAATTCCACTGTGTTTCTTAGGATATCCATAAGAAAATGAATCTCATGGTTGTGTATGGTGACATATTACACGCTTTGATAAGTAATTTACTTCGAACTTTGGAAAAACTGAATCAATTTGTAAAACATGATACCCCCTGTACAAAACCACGATGATGAACCCATTATTCTAGATGCACATACGTCTTACCCCCTAACATCCTTTCCAGGAACTTACCTATCATACCCACGGTAGATATTTGACCTACTGGTCCATAGTTCCCAGGTTTATGTTTGTTGTCCTTTTTTTTAATTAGTTTTTTTTAATACATTTTCTACATAGCTACAGATAAAAAAAACCCAAATCAAAATGAACATTGATACAGTGCAAAAATAAACATACAATAATAATATAATACAAAGAAAGATAATTGAGAAAGCACCCAAATTGAAGACATGTAATATTAGTATCCTCCCCAAGCCCCGCAACAAAAAAAGCTCCAGACCAACCACAACACAATATAGAGAATATAAATCAGGACAATCAAACCCCCAAAACTGTAAATACATTTAGCAACAGAAGATATTAATGCCTACTGCCAACAAAAAAAAAGAGCTGAAAGCAAGGGACCGAAAAAAAACCCTAGTCAAGAGGAAGGTTATGAAAGTACTCAATAAAAGGTCCCCAGACCTTATGGAACTTTAAATCCGAATTAAGAACTGAATAATGAATTTTTTCAAGGTCTAAGCAGGCCATAATATCGTTAAGCCATTGAGCATGCGTGGGCGGGGCAACATCTCTCCATTTAAGGAGGATTAAATGTCTAGCCAGGAGAGAGGCAAAAGATAATATTCGACACTTAGTCGAATTCAGACGTAAATCTGTCTCACCCCAGAAACCGAACAAAGCAATTAAAGGGTTAGGTTCGAGGTGGTGATTCAGAATATGTGATAACGTTATGAAGACATCTTTCCAAAATTTCTCCAAGCTAGGGCAAAGCCAGTACATATGAATGAGAGAGGCCTCGCCCCTTTTGCATTTATCACAAAGCGGACTAATGTTAGGGTAAAATCGAGATAGTTTAGATTTAGACATATGGGCTCTATGAACAATCTTAAGCTGTAGAAGGCAATGGCGAGCACAAAGAGAGGTTGAATTAACCGATTTGAGAATCGAGTCCCAAGTCTCATCAGATAAGGAGGTATTTAAATCATGCTCCCATGCCATTTTAATTTTATCCACAGGGGCACGTCGTAAGGCTGCTAATTTATCACGAATAAATGATATTAAACCTTTACCTAGTGGATTAATAGAAAGAAATAAGTCCATAACATTTTTCTCAGGCATTTCAGGGAAGTTAGAAATTAAAGGAGTAATAAAGTGTCTAATTTGGAGATATCTAAAAAAATGAGCATTGGGCAGATTGAACTTAGCAGAGAGCTGTTGAAAAGAAGCGAAGCAATTATCAACAAAAAGATCTTCAAAATGTCTAATGCCCTTCCTATACCAATCATGGAATGCTGAGTCATACGTAGTAGGTAAAAAAAAGGTGATTATGTAAGATAGGGCTAGAAAAGGAAAAACCATGGAAACCATAAAATTTCCTAAACTGAGCCCATATACGCAGAGTGTGTCTAACAAGAGGATTAACTATTAATCTGGACAAACTACTAGGGAGTACAGAGCCAAGAAGTGCAGAGATAGATAATTCTTTAGTGGAGCTCAACTCCATTGCCACCCAATTAGGGCACTCGGGTTGGCCATGAAAAAAAGACCAAAAGGTAGCACAACGTATATTGGCTGCCCAATAATATAAACGAAAGTTAGGTAAAGCCATGCCACCCTCCTTTTTAGATTTTTGGAGATAACCTTTATTAATTCTAGAGCACTTATTCTTCCACAGATATGACAAAATAATAGAGTCTAAGGAATCAAAAAAAGATTTAGGAATAAAAATTGGGATTGATTGAAATAAATATAAAAGTTTAGGGAGAACATACATTTTAACAACATTAATACGACCTACCAAAGACATAGAAAGAGGTGACCATTGTAACAGACTCTGTTTAATAGTATATGAAAGATTGGCAAAATTTTCACGAAAGAGATCTTTACACTTCCTTGTGACTGTAATCCCAAGATAAGTAAATTGGTTATGAACTACTTTAAAAGGGAGATCACGAAATGTTAATTCTTGTGCTTCTTTATTAATTGGTAAAAGTTCGCTCTTATGTAAATTAAGTTTATATCCAGAGAGCTGGCTAAATTGGTCAAGAAGTGAAAACATTGGAGGTAAGGATGTAGACGGATTTGAAAGAAAAATTAATAAGTCATTGGCATAAAGAGAAACTTTATGCTCAACACCCCCTCTCCAAATCCCGGTCAGTTCAGGACAATTTCAAAATGCTATCGCCAAGGGTTCTATAGCCAAATCAAAGAGAAAGGGACTTAAAGGGCATCCCTGACGGGTGCCACATTTGAGGTTAAATAACTGGGATTTCTGAAAATTAGTTAAAACGGAGGCAGTAGGACACAAATACAGCAATTTGATCCAAGTGATAAAACTTTGGCCGAAGTCAAATTTTTCTAAAACTGCAAAAAGGTAGTTCCACTCTATACGATCAAATGCTTTCTCCGCATCGAGGGAAATAACACATTCAGGAATCCCAGTTGAAGGTGAATATGAAATGTTAAATAAGCGTCGCATGTTAAAAAAAGGGAGACGGTTTTTAATAAAACCAGTTTGATCATCGGAAATAATAGAGGGAATAACAGTTTCTAATTTATAAGCCAAGACTTTGGCCAAGATTTTAACATCAACATTAAGCAAAGAAATCGGCCTATATGAGGAACACTCTGTTGGGTCTTTACCCTTATTAAATAAAAGAATAATAGATGCCTCATTAAAGGAGGGTGGCAATTGGCCACACCTAAACGAGTCAGATAATACTGAGAGTAACTGAGGAGAGAGAAGTGAAGAGAATGATTTATAAAATTCTACGGGTAACCCATCAGGTCCAGGAGATTTCCCTGAAGACAATGCAGAAATTGCAAAAGATATTTCTTCTGATGATATAGGCGCATTAAGTTTGGCTTTAAAATCAGATGAAAGCAAAGGAATATTCAGATGATTTAAAAAATGGTCAACAGAGATATTGTCATTCAAAGATTCAAAGGAATAAAGTCGAGAATAGAAATTTTTAAATGCGTCATTGATTTCTAGGTGATCTGATGTAAGGTCACCATTCTCCTTCCAGATCTTTGTAATATGTTGTTTGGCTTTGGAATGCCTCAACTGATTGGCTAGAAATTTACCAGATTTGTCGCCATGGATATAAAAGTGACTCTTACTTTCAAGAAGTTGGCGTTCGACAGGTTGAGTAGACAGGAGGTTAAATTTAGCTTGAAGTTCTACACGCTTCTTGTATAGTTCAGGGTTCTTAGTTTGAGCATACAGTTGATCCAAATCTTTAATCTGATTAATGAGGTCTAATCGACCTGCACAGGACTTTCTATTAAGATTTGCTGTATAGGAGATTATTTGGCCTCTCAAATATGCTTTCATGGCATCCCAGACAATCTGGGATAACACTTCAGGTGATGTATTGGTGTTAAAATAAAAGGTTATCTGATCCTTAATAAATTTTAGAAAATCATCATCCGATAATAAAGTCAAATCAAACCGCCAGTGTTTATTCCTCTGAGGGAGACAAGGAAAATTTAAATTTAAAGAGTAATTGGGGCATGGTCAGAAATTAGTATACTCTGATAATCACAAGAATAGACAAATGGAATGAGTTGATTATCGAGTAAGAAGTAGTCAATTCTAGTAAAGGTATGGTGAACATGTGAAAAAAAAGAATAATCTCTGTCAGTAGGATGAAGGAAATGCCATATATCAGAGATACCATAATTAGAGAGAAATGATTGAATAGCTAAGGCAGATTTAGTAGGTGGTCTAGTAACAGAGGACGATTCATCCAGATTAGGATCTAACCAACAATTGAAATCACCACCCAGTATAAGAGAGTATGATTTTAAGTCTGGTAGTGAGGAGAAAAAATGTTCGAAAAAATTAACATAATCGAAATTGGGGGCATACAGGTTTGCTAGTACAACTTTAGTATTATATAGTTTACCAGAAACAATAATAAAATGGCCATTTGTATCAGATATCTTATTATGGAGTTCAAAAGGAATATTTGAATTAATAAGGATGGAGACCCCCCTAGCTTTGGCGGCAAAGGATGATTGAAAATGCTGACCCACCCACTTTGACAAAAGCCGGGAGTTATCAAAACAACGAATATGAGTTTCTTGAAGGAAAGCAATGTCAGCTTTGAGTTGATTAATATGTGAGAAGACCTTCCTTCTTTTAACAGGGTGATTCAATCCCTTTACATTCCAGCTCACAAATTTAAGTGTATTAACCATTATCAATTGTTAGTGCGTAGAAGGCAGCAGGCATATAAAAAGTCAAGCAGTACAATAACAGTCTGGGAGCAAAAATGTAAACATAGATTCGTAGAATCAAAACAGAAACATGTCCTGAGTAACACAGGAAAGCAAAGGAAACAGTGAGTAGTGTTGGAACTGGAGAACCCGCCCCATCCTCGCAACCCAAAACTAGATGGCTACCAAAAAAAGCAGCTAGCTCTACCAAAAAAAATTAACCCAAGTATGACTTCCAGTTCTGTGTCGTTAACAACAGTTCCGTATAAATACTATAGCATATGGTAGCTAGTTTATGCACTAGAAAACATAATTACAAATAGGAACAACTTCAACAGAAGTATAAGACTTAATACAAAGAAAATCAAAAGAAAACCAAAACTAACCTACCCGCGAAAAATTATAGAAGATTAAAAGAAAAAAAAAGGGAGGGAGAAAAGGGGGAAATTGTAGATTCGAAGAGAGTACTTATCAACCATTTACAGAAAAAAAAGGGAGCAAAACTTAAACTATGAATTGACCAACAGGGAGGCCTTCAATAAAAACTCCAAACCTCCAAAACAAGTTAAAGTCGCTTGTAGATCTCTATAGATAAAGTTATACAAGAATAAAATGGATTACACACGTACAATCTAAATATCCACAGGGGAACATTAAACTCGGATTATCTATTTAGAAAAAATGCACCAAGTCCAGGGAGAGATTGTCTACAGCCCTTAGAATTTCAATAAATAATGTCTGAATTATTCAAGAAAAGTCTGAGTCCGGAAAAAAATAGCTTTACTACGAGAAGTACTTATCCACCATTTTAGAAGGTCAGACTGGGTTCCTAATGAGACGGGCTGGCCGGAAGACTTCCAATAAATGCCTCAGCATCCTTCACTGATTTAAACCACTTATATTCTCCAGTAGTAAGCGTAATTCGCAGGTCAGCAGGATTATGAAGGGAGGGTCTGAAACCACGATCAAAAAGCACTTACATTACACCTTTAAACTCAGCACGCATCTTCAGAAGTTGTCCTTCTTAAATAAAGGCAAAACATTTGCTACCCTCCAGTCTACCAAAACCTCACCAGTGACTAATGATGATGCAAATATCTTAGCTAGGATTCCCACAATTTCTTCTGTAGCCTCCCATAGCTGTTTTGGTTATACATAGTTAGGCACTGGAGATTGGTGTACCTTCATACCTTTTAAGACATCCAGCACCTCCTCTACTATAACACGGACTATCTCTAAGATTCCCCTCTGCCTCCATTTATTTTACCTAGTTCTGAAACTTTCATGTCTTTCTCCATGGTAGAAACAGAGGAGAAATACTTATTAAGGGCTTCATCCATCTCCTGTAGCTCCACATGAAGATGTCCTCTTTGACTTTGAGCAACCTTATTCTCTCTCTAGTTACTCTTTTTCCCCTTACTATGCTGACAAAATCTCTGGATTTTCCTTAATCCTCTCTGTCACAGCTATCTCATGTCCCCTTTCTTGGGCTCATGATTTCCTTCACTACCAAATTCAATGAGTAATAAGCTTGTAAAAGACTGCAGAAATATAAAATGATAAAGGGTAATTAACAACTCGATGTTTGGAGGATTTAAACGCCCGACCAGATTGGTTGAAAAGGCAGGGTGTCGGAAGCAGAGGCAAGGGTCAGGCTGGTTTCGTTCGCTAGTCCACGACATTTAATCCCCTCTGCATTGCATTGAGGCTGGGTCTGCTCCGGGCTTTGTGTCAGTGGGTTCCATGATGTTTACTCTGCTCTGTGCTGAACTGCGGTTGAGACCATGGCCTGCACTGGGCTTCGTGTCTGAGTGCTCACATTCATTTTAAATGCTTACTTTTATTGTTTGCACAATCTGTTTATTTTTCCCTTTGCACATCGATCTTTTTTTATGGGTTCTTTTGTGTTTCTTTGTTTTGTGGCTGCCTATAAGGAGGCAAATCTTAAGGTTGTATACATACTTTGTACATGTGTACATATTTTGATAATAAATGTACTTTGATCTTTGAAATCCAATGATGTAGCATCAGAGTGTAAAGTGAAACTTCCCTTTTTGCGACGGAGGCTCCTTGGGTTGTTTAAAGAAAGGCTATCAATCTCTTGGTGCACACTCCAGCAACCAAGTTTCATTCTGACCTTTGGTGTAGTTCGAGTAACTGCACTAGATTCTTCTGAGTGCTCCAGTCTCCTCTGTCAACCCAAAAACACACACACCAGTAGGTGAACTGATCACTGTGAAATTATCCTGCTGTGTTGTGGAATCTGGACGGGTTGATGGGATGGGGGGTGGGGTGGAGAATAAACTGAGACTGGTAATGAGATCTGTATTAATGGGTGTATGAATGTGGGCACAGACTTGATGTGTTGAAGAACCTATTTCCATGCAGTATGTCTGTGTCTCTTATATATCCCAATAATGATCTTTTCTGAATGTTCAATCATTGGGTAAAGAGTGAAGCTGGATCAATGTTGATTCTGACCGGACAAAGGTTCAGCTATTGGAGTGCCTATGGCTTAATTCCAAAGAATGGCAAGAAACTCCCTCTGCACTGTCTGGTAAAAGTACTCAGTCCCCAACCCTTTGATAGATAGATAGATAGATAGATAGATAGATCGATAGATAGATAGATAGATAGATAGATAGATAGATAGATAGATAGATAGATAGATAGATAGATAGATAGATACTTTATTCATCCCCATGGGGAAATTCAACATTTTTTCCAATGTCCCATACACTTATTGTAGCAAAACTAATTACATACAATACTTAACTCAGTAAAAATATGATATGCATCTAAAATCACCCTCTCAAAAAGCATTAATAATAGCTTTTAAAAAGTTCTTAAGTAGTTTACTTAAATACATTGAGTCCTAACCCCGGCACTTTAACATATCTTACTCCTGGCGGTTGAATTGTAAAGCCGAATGGCATTGGGGAGTATTGATCTCTTCATCCTGTCTGAGGAGCATTGCATCGATAGCAACCTGTCGCTGAAACTGCTTCTCTGTCTCTGGATGGTGCTATGTAGAGGATGTTCAGGGTTTTCCATAATTGACCGTAGCCTACTCAGCGCCCTTCACTCTGCTACCGATGTTATACTCTCCAGTACTTTGCCCACGACAGAGCCCGCCTTCCTTACCAGCTTATTAAGACGTGAGGCGTCCCTCTTCTTAATGCTGCCTCCCCAACACGCCACCACAAAGAAGAGGGCGCTCTCCACAACTGACCTATAGAACATCTTCAGCATCTCACTACAAACATTGAATGACGCCAACCTTCTAAGGAAGTACAGTCGACTCTGTGCCTTCCTGCACAAGGCATCTGTGTTGGCAGTCCAGTCTAGCTTCTCATCTAACTGTACTCCCAGATACTTGTAGGTCTTAACCTGCTCCACACATTCTCCATTAATGATCACTGGCTCCATATGAGGCCTAGATCTCCTAAAGTCCACCACCATCTCCTTGGTCTTGGTGACATTGAGACTCAGGTAGTTTGAGTTGCACCATATCACAAAGTCCTGTATCAGTTTCCTATAGTCTTCCTCCTGTCCATTCCTGACACACCCCACTATGGCCGTGTCATCAGCGAACTTCTGCACATGGCAGGACTCCGAGTTATATTGGAAGTCTGATGTGTACAGGGTGAACAGGACCGGAGAGAGCACGGTCCCCTGCGGCGCTCCTGTGCTGCTGACCACCGTGTCAGACCTACAGTCTCCCAACCACACATACTGAGGTCTATCTGTCAAGTAGTCCACTATCCAATCCACCATGTGAGAGTCTACTCCCATCTCCGTTAGTTTGTGCCTTAAGATCTTGGGCTGGATGGTGTTAAAGGCACTAGAGAAGTCCAGGAATGTAATCCTCACAGCATCACTGACCCCATCCAGGTGAGAGAGGGATTTGTGCAGCAAATACGTGATAGCATCCTCCACTCCCACCTTCTCCTTATACGCAAACTGAAGAGGATCCCGGGCGTGCCTGGTTTGTGGCCTCAGATTCTGTATTATCAGCCGCTCCATGGTCTTCATCACGTGCGACGTCAAGGCAACAGGTCTGAAGTCATTCAACTCCTTTGGTTGTGGTTTCTTCGGTACCGGGACAATACAGGATGTTTTCCACTGTCTGGGTACTCTTCTCTGCTCCAGGCTCATGTTGAAGATGCGCTGTAGTGGTTCTCCCAGCTCAGTCGCACAGGCCCTCAGTAATCGTGGGGACATTCCACCCGGTCCAGCCGCCTTGCTGGTGCAGATCTTCCTCAGTTGACCTTCCACCTGTGCAGCCGTAATCCTGGGCGTGGGCAAGGTCTCCTGTGAGTGGATATTTTCCTGTGAGGGAAGTAAGAGGGAGGACGAGTAGAAAGACAAGCCTGGTGTGGAGTTCTGCGGTGAGGATGAGATTGTGCTGTCGAACCTATTGAAGAAGTTGTTCAGCTGGTTTGCTTTCTCCACATCTCCACTTATGTTTGCCCCCCGCTTTGCACCGCATCCGGTGATGATCTTCATCCCATCCCACACCTCCTTCATGCTTTTTTTCTGCAGCTTTTGTTCTAGCTTCCTCCTATACTGCTCCTTTGCCCCCCTTATCTATACTCTGAGTTCCTTCTGAACTCTTTTAAGCTCCAACCGATCACCATCTTTAAAGGCCCTCTTCTTCTGATTTAGGAGGCCTTTGATGTGACTAGTGATCCAGGGCTTATTATTGGGATAGCAGCGAACAGTTCTAACAGGAACAACGACATCCACACAAAAGTTAATATAGTCCGTTGTGCATTCAGTGACCTCCCCAACGCCCCTACAAAGCCCCCCTTGCAGTTCATCCCAGTTAGTAGTACCGAAGCAGTCTCTCAGCAGTCTTTGTTCACTTAAATAAGTATTACCACAAGTGATTTTGATTAACTTAACTGAGAATTTTTATTTGCAAATTACTTGCTCCTTTTCTCACAGTGAATTCAAAAAAAAAGGACATTTGTATTCATTCCCTGTGCTGCCTTTATGGCAGTTATTTAGTTTATAATAATTTCGCTTAGTAATTCGTTTGTTAGCATTTTTTAGTTAAAGTTAGGATTGTTTAAGTAAATTCGTTGTCTGTAATATATTGCGGCATGCGATGTCGTCACATCCAGTTTCGCCGCATCTTGTGGGAAAATACCGGTTTGGGAAAGACGGGAAGGTGGGGGCCACACATGTGCCAGTCCAGTGCAAGTAAGGTTGTTTTCTACGCACCAGAAACATAGTGAAAGCAATGCTGTAAGTCATGAGATAATCGATATGTTGAATTAAAATGTTAACGCTGATCCTGTTAAAAGTAACGACGGTCGATAAGGTTTATGTTTTCGTTAGTTAAAGAGTCGGGATAGTTTGTGTTGAAGTGTATTTAAAGCAGTCAATAGCGTAGATAGATTCTACTGTATGCTGCACTTTAATGTAATGTAGTTGTTGTAGTTTTACCTTTGCAAGTATTCACGATGTAAATGTGATATCTAGAAGGAAACAAATACTGTACCAATCTTGTATTGTTTTATCAACAGTTTTCACCATACATTAATGTAGAAGAGTGAACAGTAAACGGTTAATCTTACTGTGATTCTGTCTTCATTGACAACGGTTTACCTCGACGTTTAACTCGGGTTCCGTTACACCCGAGCGAGAACGTTACATTCCCCTTTGTTCAGTACTTGGTTGAACCACCTCTGCAACTATTACAGCCAGTGGTCTTTTTGGATAAGTCTCTGTTAGCTTTGCAAAACATGATGGAACAAGACTTGCCCATTCCTCCTTGCAAAATTACTCAAGTTGTGCCACATTAGTTGGGGAGTGACAGTGGACAGCAACCTTGAGGTCTTGCAAGAGATGTTTGATTGGATGAAGGTCAGAACTCTGACTGGGCCACTCAAGGACATCAATTTTCTTCATTTGAAGCCAGCCTATGGTTGCTCTCACAGTGGACTTTGGGTAGTTGTCCTGCTGAAAGATGAACTTCTTCCGCAGTTTATGTTTCCCAGTACAGGCTACCAGGATCTCTCCGTATTTAGCTACATCCATCTTCCCATCAATCCTGACCAGATTTCCAGTCCTTGTTGCTGAAAAGCATCCTCATAGCATGATGCTACCTCTGCCATGCTTTACAGTTGGGATGGCATTACCTGGCTGATGTGCCATGTTAGATTTACATCACAAGTACCACTTACTTGGCACCAGACAGGTTGAAAAGGCAGGGTGTCGGGAGCAGAGGCACGGGTCGAGCTGCTTTTGTTCGCTACTCTACTCCATTTTAGTCTCATCGACCACAAGACCTTCTTCTGCATCTTTACAGTATCTTCTAAGTGATGCTTTGGGAAGTCTTTACTGGCAAGGAAATTTTTTTTTAGCCAAGGATTCTTCCCATAAATACCCTTTTTTGTGCGAGGCCTTAGAGATTATGGAGCCATGAACTTCATCTCCAGTTGCAGCCACTAACTTCTGCAGCTCACCCAGAGTGACTGTTGGCATCCATTACAAGTGCCTTCTTCTCCTATGACTAAGTTTAGAGGGTTGGCCTGACCTTCGCAGTGTGGCTGTGGTTTCATAATTTTCCCACTCTTTCATGACGGACTGCACTGCGCTCTGAGGTGCGTTCAATGCCTTTGAGGTGATCTTGTACCCTTCCCCAGATTTGTGCTTCTCTATTGTCATTTCCCTGACAACACACACAAAATGCTGGAGGAACTCAGGTCAGGCAGCATCTATGGAAATGAATAAACAGTGGACGTTTCGGGCCGAGACCATTTTTCAGGACTGGAGAAGAAGGGAGAAGATGCCAGAATAAAATGGTGGGGGAGGGGAAAGAGGATAGCTAGAAAGTGAAGACATGTGAGTAGGAAAAGTAAAGGGTTGGAGAGAAAGGAATTTGATAGGAGAAAGAGACGGAGAAGGCCACCGGGGAGGAGTTGATCGGCAGGTGAGAAGACGAAAGAGGCCAGAGTGGGGACCAGAAGAAGAAGGGAGGAGGGCGGAATTTTTTTAAACCAGAAGGAGAAATCAATATTCATGCCATCAGGTTGGAGGCTACTAACACGGAATATAAAGTGTTGCTCTCCACCCTGATGATGGCCTCATTATGGCACAAGGGGAGGCTATGGACAGACTCGTTGGAACAGGAATGGGAATCAGAATTTCTATTCCCATTCAATTTCTCCGAATTGCCTTGAACGTCCTTTTGTCTTCACTTAGTTTGGTCTATTGAAAATCAACCATATTCTTGGAGCTTACTGAGAGAGGGGCATTTATTCAGGTGATACTCCAATTTTCTACATCAACAAATTGGGTGTTTTAGTAAGGAAACCTGAGGAAAGTTAGAGTAGTAAATACAAAGGGGATGAATACTTTTTCAGCCTCACAATTTTTGGTTTTCATTTTTTTGAAAATTGTTGACAAGCTTCTGAATTTTTCTTTTGATTTGACATGATGCACAATGTTTTGTAGATTATCTCAAAGATCCTACTTCAATATCATTTCAAATTTAGAAAATGAGACAGCAAAATGTGAAAATAGCTGTGGGGGCTGACTACTTTTTCATGGCACAGTAAAAAAAAATCAAGATTATTTGGTTAATATAATCAGGAAGAGCAAAGGAAAAACTCCCACCACCACACTGGATGAAGATTCTGCTTTTCCTAACATAATTCTTTTTTATGTTAGAATTCAATGTCACCGAGAAGCTTTTACTCCGTGTCCAAGGAATTAAGTGCAAGGATTATGCTAAAGACATACCTCACAAACTGCAGCATAAAGGAAAGTTAATACACAATAAATATTATCAAGAATCAGACCATATATTTCTCTATCCTCCTAGATATGAGAAATGATAATTAACACAAGGAGACCTGCAGGGTCCGAGGCTATGGAACTGCAAATATAGCTTCAGACTGGTGCACAAAGCACAATATAATTGCAGACATTAGAGAAACTTTATCCATCCAAAAGGTTCTGTCTAGTGAAATCAGATCTATCCCTCATCCATTGATCTGATATAAGATACGGCAGTGAAAATAATTCAGAATTTGAAAAATAGAAATTATGCATAAAATGTAATTATCATCCCAAACCAAATATCTAGTCTGCATATTGATACTATGTTCATTTTAACCATAAGTTTAGTATATCAACCTGAAAATACAGAAAATGTACTAATATCAGTTCATAACTGCCGGATGATGCATTTATTTATTTATTTAGACACACATGATGGAGCAGACCCTTCTGGCCCTTTGAGCTCTGCTCCACTGACTTAACCCTAGTCCAATCACAGGACAATTTACAATGACGAATTAACCTACCAACAGGTACCTCTTTGGACTGTGAAAGAAAAATGGAGCACCGGGAAGAAATCCGCACGCTCACCAGGAAGAATGTACAAAGAGGACACTGGATTTGAACTTTGAATTCGGATGTCCCAAGCTGTAACAGCATCGTGCTGCCCACTATGCTGACCTGATGTCCCATTATACAGTTTAGAAACAAAAAAGTAATGGCTGCCAGTTTAAATTAGTGAGTGGTAATATAATTCAATGATTTTGCAGAACAGACTGAATTCACAATGGAATTTCAAAAAATTCTTAATTTTGTTGACACCTTTACATTTTCAAAAAATACTTATCATTCTGTTTGATAGTTCAATGCAAAGAAGTGATTTTGAAAGATTATTTAATAGAGTTGCTTTCATAAAAATATGCCAGTTTTATATAATTAATGTGATATTCCTGTACATGATTTATACTTTATTCATACAAATTTCCATACAGTTAAAACTTTCATTTAAAGGCATTATTTGATAGAATTCAAATGTTGGTGTAGTAAAAGATCAAAATATTGAATAAACAGTTTTTCTACTTGATGTGAACATCCAGCCAGGGATATATAAAAGAATGTATTTTAATGAAAACAGTTCCTATGTGCTGAGTTAATTTTAACCAAATCTAGAAGGCTGGTAATTATTTTTCCTTAAGTGGCCAGAAGTGCTGAAAACATTGTCATAGCAATTCTGGAAGAAATCTCCTGAAAATGTATTCAAATTCATAAGCACTACTGTATATAACTAAGTGATAAATACTAAGTGATCATAATTACCTTGTCCTTCTTGCAACTTAAAAGATGTAAAGTAGTTCCAGAGATAATGTAAAGAATTAAACAATGTGCATAAATGAAAATGATTTGTATTAATGAACACTTGAAAAAATAAACATGCCATATGAAAATGAAAGAAATTTTAAGAGAATTAAACTCATTCAGTCAGTTTGAAAAGAAACCACACTGCCCTTCAGATAAAGGTAATGAGGTGTTCTGTGAAGATCAAAGCTCATTTGCAACAAGAAAAAAAACCTTGACCATAATGCAACCATGTTACTCCACAAACACAGTTTTTTTTAAGAACTAAAAAACTTAAATTGCATTTGACGGAATGGCAAAATGAAGCTTGTTAAAAGTCACACAGCTTGAAGTACCAAATTTATCAAAAAGCATTCCAAGCAGCTAGAGTAGTTGTAAAGGCCACCACCTAAAATTTCAACACTTGCAATGACATTTCAGCCACATCTAGATATAAAAGGTATTTGCACCTATTTTCCTTAGCAGCCATTAGAAGCAGAAAAATGCAGGCGACATCACAAGGTTTTTGGGAAAAGACTTAAAATGAGCCATAAAGAATTATACAGGTACCCTGCTCTCCCACAGAGCACTGATTTATTACAGATCTTTTGCTCCTCCAGCCTGAATGCACACGGTATATCCCTCACTTTACTTTAAAAGTCTTTGGTCTGTCATCAAAGAATTCAGCAAATTTCCATAGATGTGCCGTGGAGATTGTTCTGTCTGGTCCCATCGCCATCTAGTATGTAGGCATCGCTGCACAGGATTAGAAAAAGCTGCAGAGGGTTGTAAACCCACCCAGCACCATCGTAGACACTAGCTTCCCCACCATCCAGGACATCTTCAACCGGCAATGCCTCAAGGAGGTGACGTCCATCACTAAAGACCCCTATCACCCAGGACATATCCTGTTCCTATTGCTACCATCAAGGAGGAGGTACAGGAGACTGAAGACACACACTCAACATTTTAGGAGTAGTGTCTTCCCTTCTGCCATCGGATTTCTGAATGGACTATGAAACCCATGAACACTATCTTACCTTGTGCTCTCTTTTTGCACCGTTTATTTATATTTTTACATATTTATTATAATTAGATTCTTGACTGGTCAGGGCATGAAGGGATATGGGAAGACAGCAGGATATTGGGGCTGGGAGGAAAATTGGATCAGCCCAGATGAAATGGCGGACCAGGGTCTATGGGCCAAATGGTCTAATTCTGCTCCTATATCTTATGGTCTTATGTTCTTATGGTAACATATAGTAATTTTTATTTGTTGCTTTGCACTGTTGCCACAAAACAACAAAGTTTATGACATGTCAGTGGCAATAAACCTGATCTTGAATGTGATTCTGAAAATAATCCTGTGTACTGTGCATTGCGAAGCGCTTTTTCTCTCCACAGGAATTCTCCCAGAGTTGAATCCCTAAGGCTTAGTATGGAGACGCTGCCCTCCTGGGAAAGTTGATGTTGCATGGGTCAGTGTAGCCACTCATTGCTGAGATGTGTGATTTTGACTGTACCATGGCCAACATGGTGAACCTCTTCCATGTGTTAACAGACTGCCTGGGACACATGGTCTCTCGTCACATGGGACACCTCTCGTTGGATGTGATAAAAGTCGCTGCTTCCTCAGCTCTTTGGCTGTTCAACTCCAAGGATACTTCCTGAGTTATAAGCCAAGTGCTGGCCATTGACCTCGTTAACATGGAGCAATCTCTAGGCTTTGGTGAACTCTGAACCCAAAACATTTTACCCTGCTGGTAGTGATGGGAGTGAGAGGAGGATCCAGATGGTTCCAGAGAAAACGTTCTTGGGAAACTGAAAGGTCTGAAGGTAGATAGGTCACCTGGACCAGATGGTGTACATCCCAGGGTTCTGAAAAAGGTGGCTGAAGAGATTATGGAGGTATTGGTAATGGTCTTTCAAGAATCACTAGATTCTGGAATGGTTCCAGAAGACAGGAGAATTGCTAATGTCATTCCACTCTTCAAGAAGGGAGAGAGGCAGAAGAAAGGAAACTATAGGCCAGTTAGTCTGATCTCAGTGGTTGGGAAGATGTTGGGGCCGATTATTAAGGATGAGGTCTCAGGGTACTTGGAGGCACATGATAAAACAGGCTGTAGTCAGGTTGGTTTCCTTAAGGGAACAATCTTGCCTGACAAATCTGTTGGAATTTTTCAAAGAAATAATAAGCAGGATAGACAAAGGAGAATCAGTTGATGTTGTGCACTTGACTTTTCAGAAGGACCTGGACAAGGTGCCACACATGAGACTGCTTAACAAGCTACGAGCCCATGGTATTACAGGAAATATTCCAGCATATATAAAGCAGGAGGCAAAGAGTGGGAATAAAAGGAGCCTTTTCCTGGCTGGCTGTCAGTGAGTAGTGGTGTTCCACAGGAGTCTGTGTTGGGATCGATTATTTTAACGCTATATGTCAATGATTTGGATGATGAAATGGATGGCTTTGTTGCAAAGTTTGGAGACAATATGAAGATAGATGAAGGGCCAGGTAGTTTTGAGGAAGTAGAGAGGCTAAAGAAGGACGTAGACAGATTTGAACAATGGCCAAAGAAATGGCAGATGGAATACAGTGCTGGGAAGTGTATGGTCATGTACTTTGCTAGAAGAAATGAAAAGGTTGACTGTTTTCTAAACGGAGAGAAAATACAAAAAGCTGAGATGCAATAGGATTTGGGTGTCCTTGTGCAGGATTCCCTAAAAGTTAATTTGCAGGTTGAGTCTGCTGTGAGGAAGGCAAATGCAAAGTTAACATTCATTTCAAGAGGACTAGAATATAAAGATGTAATGTTGAAACTTTATAAAGCATTGCTGAATCCTCACTTGGAGTACTGTGAGCAGTTTTGGGCCCCTTATCTTAGAAAGGATGTGCTGACATTGGAAAGGGTTCAGAGGAGGTTCACGAAAATGATTTGAGGATTGAATAGCTTGTCATATAAAGAGTGTCTGATGGCTCTGGGCCTGTATTAACTAGAATTCAGAAGAATGAGGAGACCTCATTGAAATCTATAAGGTGGTGAAAGGCCTAGATAGAGTGGATGTGGAGAGGATGTTTCCTATGGTGGGAGAATCTAAGGTCAGAGGACACAACCTTAGAATAGAGAGGCATTCATTTAGAACAGAGATGAGAATAAATTTCTTTAGCCAGTGAGTGGTTAATCTGTGGAATTCTTTGCCACAGGTAGCTGTTGAGGCCAAATCTTTATGTACATTTAAGGTAGAAGTTGATAGAATCTTGATTGGTCAGAACATGAAGTGATATGGGGAGAAGGCAGGAGATTGGAGCTGAGATGAAAATTGGATCAACCATGATGAAATGGCAGTGGTGACTTGATGGGCCAAATGGCCTAATTCTGCTTCTATACCTTATTGTCTCATGGTCTTAAGCTGCAGCTCCCTGTCCCAACAATGACGTTCCACATCTCAGCCCTGGCCAGCCGAACAGCAGCTTCACTGGCAGCATCTCAACATTGAGCCATGGGACAATGTATTGCTGGATTCACACAAGAATCCCTGCATAATAACACTGCCTGCAATGCATTTTTCAACATGACTGATGCTCTATTGACACTGTTTAAAGCTCCATTAGCACCTTTGTACTTGGGAACACATCCCGAGAATTATGTGGGATCACAGTGCAGAAAAAGTCTTTGATAAACTACAGGGTCTTCTTCCATAGGTTAATTAATTCACAAGTATGAGGCAAGCAGGAGACATTACTTTGCGAGTTTCAGAAAAGAAATCATAAATGGATGTTTAAGTTAGTATAAATGAATGAAGAAAGATAAAATTTAATTTGGGCCAAAGAGTTGAGTGGAAAAGCTTCTTTACTGTCTTAAGTTAGAACCTGAGTAAAAAATTTCACAGGTTGTTTTGTTATTATTGAAGAACAAAACAATCTAAGAGATACAATGTTCAGGAAGTTATTATTCACTGATGTATGGGGTGCTGCTGAAAATTGTAGTAATTTACATTTAAACATGTTATTAGGTTGCTTGATATCGAAAGAATGGAATGTACTGACTGTAATGCATGACTCCTCAGAACATATCAGGTAAAATGTCATAGAGATGCGGGGTTGACAGAAGGTCACATGTCCACCCTGTCATACTATCCAATTAACCAAATGGCAGATTTCACAAATATTTTTTGCTTATTTCTGTACACTACTTCTTATTTAGGAAATGTTAATCTCCCTCCATTCTCACATACCAACAATGAACTAACCTGAAGACACGAAAGAGCATGATTGCCAACAGGACCTGGTATTGTCATATGAACTCCAGACCAAGTGTGAAATTCCAACATTTGGCTGCTGCCCCAATAAGATGCTTCACCAAGGCCTCAATACGTGACCTCTCCCTTAACTCAATACTGACTAGCCAGCCACTTTTCCCCTCCAAAGATGTACATATCTGTACCTTTCTGTTTCAATTTCATTCTTTCTCTCTCCTTTCGAACTGCTTTTTTAAAAGTAATTGTTGCCTAGACAAGTTCAGTGTGCATGCTTTCACAAGCTTTCCTTTCTATTCTTCCTCTTCTTCCCTTTCTGTATCTTATTTCTCCTTTCTCAAGATCTGATAAAAGGTCCTTGACCTGAAACACTGAAGCAGTTTCTTTCCGCATGTGATGCTTCTGACACTTTCTGTGTGATTTCAAGATTTTCTACCAGCAACACACACAAAATGCTGGAGGAACTCAGCAAGTCAGGTAGGATATATGGAGGAAATATTTGACCTTTTGGGTCAAGATCCTTTATCATGAGTGTTTACTCCCTCCAAAGGTCTATGAAAATGACTTTTAAACAAATCAGGAATAAATATGCTGGTAAAGTTAATTTATTATTTTTCTAACCACAGCTCATAAATTTTGTTTGTGTGGAGCAAAAAGGATGAAAGAAACAAAATGGATAAAACAAGCAAAGAAAGGTGTTGAAAGCAATCAATGTATGTGGCTGATGAGACATTAAATTTGGATTTCTGTTTATCAGTGATATCCAGTTTTCTTGCAGTACGATAAAATGCTGGCTCATCGACAGACCTAATTTCAGACTTGTGATAGCCAAGGAGTAAAGATTTGGCTGCATATTCATTCCTGAGCTGTTTATAAAGTAATTTTCAAAGATCTGTGGAGGGGAATAAACAGTCCTGATGGAGAGTCTCTGCCTGAAACATCGACTGCTTAAGAGGAGTTAAACTTGGCAGAGCTAATTGACTGGCAGGTAGCCATAAAGCGATTCTGCAGCACAGCTGAAAAAAAAGTATAGATGTAGACAATGTCATCAAAAGAAAGGAAGCAAAAAAGAATGATCTCACATCAAAGTGACCTCCACAGTGCAGCAAAGTACTGGTGCCCATAGGAATAATAATGGAAAGGTGTTTCATGTGCCACGTGGAGGGAAGTGGCAGTGACCCTTCCCACCTCCAGGATTGCAGTATAGTGTCGGAGAAAGTTCAATACTTTCACAAGGAACACACCAGCTGTTGTCTTCATTAAGTATCAGGGGTATTTCGTATATCCATCAATCTTCGAAATTAATAGCAGAATAAGTAGGCTTGTATATTAAACTCTGAACAAGGGAATCACTGGTTATATTGTGATCTAAATTTCCAACTGATCTCACACCATTTGCTTACCTACATATTTCAAAGCTCAAGAACATGCTGAGGAAGTTTGTGTCTGATTCGTGGCTGCCTTTCCTCCTTTTGGCAAATCAGGAGGTTCCCAGGCATTGACTGGCTTCTCCCTATTTCAGCTCCCGTGTGGGCGGGATGTCTAGGGCCCCCTCTATTTGCTCCACCACCAGTGGGAGGACAAGCCCCAAGGTAGCACAGCTGAGGGCATTTTCTTATGTCTTACAAATGAGGGATTGCCTGGAGGCTTGGTGCAACCTGGAGAGGTCTCAGCAGAACCAGAAGAGTTAGTATGATTGCAAGGCATGGCATTGTGAGTTCACCCCTGGTCAGAAGGTCCTTCTGCTACTTCCCATCTCTACCAGCAAATCTGGCTAAATGGCAGTAAGGTGCAGTCACCTATGAAGTGCTCCATCTGGGTAAAGGAAAGGCTTCACACACATATCATGTTGCCTGCCGAGGGAGTGGAGGAAAAGAGGGGGCCTGGTTTTCCTTGATGGTCCAACAGGTGGAGGAAGATGGGGGAGAGCTGTCTGAAGACCTGCGGTCTTGGAGAGCTTCTCTGCAGCCCAACCTGGGCCATCTGGCCCCCTGAACAACAGGAGGGGCCAAACCAAGACTTCCAGCTGTACCGTCTCTCTTCTAGTCCTACTCTGGCCAAACAACAATGGCAGCACACACCATTCACTTGAAGGACAGCACCCCCATCCAGCCGCGACCTTATCAAGTCCAAGACAGTTTGGTGGAACCACTCAAGGCTGAGATTCGCACCATATTGGACCTGGGAGTGATTGAGCCCTCTGAGAGTGCGTGGTGTAGCCCAGTGGTTAGTGTACCAAAGCTTGATGGGTCCCTGAGGGTTTGCATTGACTTCCAAAAAATTAATGCCTTCTCCAAGTTCAATGCCTACCCCTTGCCACTTTTGATGAGCTGCTAGAAAGGTTCCACGCCAAGTTTATAACAACTTTGACCTCTGCAAGGTTTATTGGCGGATCCAGCTGGCAAAGGATTCTTGCAGATACACCACATTTAGCACTCCTCTTGGCCTCTTTCGTTTCACTGTCATGTCGTTCGGACTGCATGGAGCCCCAGCGACCTTCCAACGGCTGATTGACCGTGTGTTGAGAGGATGTGAGAAGCATTGTGCAGCCTACCTGGATGATGTGGTCATCTTCAGCACCAGGATGAGAGGGGATCTGATTGAAACATATAAGTTTATTAAGGGATTGGACACACTGTAGGCAGGAAGCATGTTCCCGTGGATGGGTGAGTCCAGAACTAGAGGCCACAGTTTAAGAATAAGGGGTAGGCCATTTAGAACAGAGATGCGGAAAAACTTTTTCACCCAGAGAGTGGTGGATATGTGGAATGCTCTGCCCCAGAAGCCAGTGGAGGCCAAGTCTCTGGATGCATTCAAGAGAGCGTTAGATAGAGCTCTTACAGATAGCGGGGTCAAGGGATATGGGGAGAGGGCAGGAACAGGGTACTGATTGTGTATGATCAGTCATGATCACAGTGAATAGTGGTGCTGGCTAGAAGAGCCGAATGGCCTACTCCTGCACCTACTGTCTATTGTCTATTGTTTATTGACCACCTGAAGCATCTTGAAGATGTCCTGAAGAAGACTGCAGCCGCTGGCTTGACACTGAACATTCAGAACTGCCAGTGGGCCTGCACTGAGACACGATTCCTGGGCTACCAGCTAGGGTGAGGACTAGTTCAGCCACTGGTCAACAAGGTCAAGGCTATCAGAAATAATCCCTGGACCCACACATTGGAAAAGGTCCAATCCTTCCTGGGGTTAATTGGGTGGTATCAGTGTTTTAGCCTTCAGTTTGCCATCTTGGCAGTCCCAATAACAGAGCTGATGCTGAAGTCTACAAAGAATCTGGTCCAGTGGACTGAAGAGCGTGAGGAAGCCCTTGTGACTTTGAAGGAGGTTTTGTGTTCTTGGCCGCTCCTCATCAGCCCAGACATCACCACACCATTCACCATCCCAGTGGATGCCTCAGCAGTGGGGATTGGAGCAGTCCAGGACCAGGGGGAAGAGGGAGAAGAACAGCTGGTATTGTACCTTAGTCGGAAACTGCTATCGTGAGAGACAAGCTATTCCACTGTTGAGAAGGAAGCTCCTGCCATAACATGGGCTTTGGAGAGCCTCTGATATTACCTGCCAGGCAGAGAATTTGTTCTGGAGACTGACCACAAAGCACTCACCTGGATCCACTCTGTGAAAGACCACAGTGCACATATCATCAGATGGTACCTGGCTCTACAACCATTCCTTTTCAACATTCCGTAACAAGGCAGGTCAGCACCACGTCATGGCAGACTATCTCTCCTGATGGCCCACCTTGTGTAATCCAGAAGAGGTGGGAAGTGATATGACAGGACACACTGGCATTGCTAATTCTCCCGCAAACCTTGCCAATTGGCCTGGTTCGTCACTCCTCCTCGTTCTGTCCCTGGTCTAGTTTCCCCAGTAGCTCACACACTTGCACTCCCATTCTGCAGTTCTATGGAGTTCACCATTTACAACCCCAACAGTAAGACAATCACTAGCCGGGCTAATCAAAACAAACCCTTCAGTTAACATACTCTGCTGGTTTATAACTCATGAAACTAAGAATTCTAGACACAGGCATTCCAAACAGTTTCATTCATTTTCACTCACACCATTACATTGGTTTGTGGACAGCAGAATGGCCCCAAAAGACCTGAGGGTCAGTTTGGGATGTCCTAATATAAAGCCTTGGTTAGTAGGAGCAGGATCACTACAGCCGACACAGGCAACACCATGGGTAAAGAGGCATAAACCTTTATATTCATTTGAGTATGAGGTCACTGACCTATGGCTTTAACTAAGGTATCTGTTGTGGAATAAAACTGTAGGATGTTAGAATCCCTATTTAGAAAGTTCCAATTCTGCATCTAAAGTAATCATTATGGTCTGGTCACGTGATTATCTCCCCTCAGACCAACAGTAGAATTTCTTGGTCCTTCTAGCTCAGGTGGAGGCAGATTTAAACCCTGAGTATGGCTTTGCTGGAGAGGTGTTGGTGAGCAGTTATAGTGGAAAGTTGATGACAAAGTGTGTTGAGAAGAAAGCCTCTGTATATTTGTAAATGTTTGTACATACATGTTTTTTTTCCATTTCTATTTGTGAATACTTTTCTCTTCACAACTTTTGGGCAGTTTTTGCACTTTTTCCACCTGGCTCTAAATAAAACCCCTTGCACTAACGTGCTGTTGCGATCTACCATCCATTTTTTTTTCAACTGGTGACCTTTGTCGGGCACGCTTACGCACAGCTGATGGTGAGGTGCTACAGAGCGAATAACAGACGGGATAGACAAAGTAAACAGCATTCAAGCAATGCATGTTGTTTACTTGGTTTCCTGAAGCCCTTTGACAAGGTGCCACACATGAGGCTGCATACCAAGATAAGAGCCCATGGTATAACAGGAAAGATATTAGCATGGATAAATGAGTGGCTAATTGGCAGGAGGCAAAGAATTAGATTAAAAGGGGCTTATTCTGGTTGGCTGACGGTGACATGTGGTATTCCACAGTGGTTGGTATTTGGACCGTTCCTTTTCATGTTATATGTCAGTGATTTGGATGATGGAATTGATGGCTTTGGGGCCAGGTTTGCAAATGACACAAAGATCCATGGAGAGGCAGGTAGTGTTGAGAAAGCAGGGAGTCAGCAGAAGGACTTGGACAGATTGGGAGAACGGGCAAAGAAGTGGCAGATGTAATATAGTGTGTAAAGGGGGGGGTTTCTTCTTTTTCTTTGTTACTACGTATGTTAATCAAAATGGCTTCTTTGTTTTGTTAAAAGTAGGAATGCTTCTTTGTTTGGGTTAAAATTTAATGATAATGAGAATTGTATTCCTTTTTAAATCAATTGGGATTAATGTTGTTCTTTCTTCTGAGTCTGTAAGCTATTGTTGGCGGGCTTTTGGGGAGATCGGCGCAAGGGGGTGAGAGAGAGAGGACGCGATGCTGTAAACTGGGTGAGGAACGGACCCCAAGCGGGGGGGGGGGTCCAAGGCCAGGAAGTATCCCGAGGAGAGGAGACAAAGATAGATGTGCTTGGTTGACCACTTCGGGTGGTCCTAAGCTGCGAGTCGAGGAGTTCGGAGGGGATCGAATGGTGGCCAGAAGACTTCAGTAATTGAGCTCCAACAGTTGTGCACGAAGTGGTTTGGACTTCGATAAGTTTGGCACCTTTTCTTTATTTTCTTTCCTTCATATATACTATATCGTTATTAATCAATTAGTTATAGTAATCTTTATAAATTGTAATCATTTAATCGCATATGGTGTCCTGTCTGTTATTTTGGCGAGGCGGGGATATCACATAGCATCCACACCAGCTGATTACCCAGTTTGGCGGGGCCGAAAGCTGCTCCCCCTAGACGAGAATGAGCTGAGCGAGCCTGAGGCGACCCAGGGGGGTGCATTGTGGGGTGCTCGTCCAGATTGCTTTCTGTGGAAGCTGTGTGATCGCCCTCTTTGAATTATGTCTGCGGTGAAGAGCTGGTGTGCCTTTGTGGGTGTGCGATTGCTGGTTATCGCTGCATGTGTGTTGGGTGGGGTGGCTGCTGTTGGTAGCCTGGAGGTCGTTGTTCGAGTTCAGACCACAAAATGGTGGTGGGACCATGGGTTGTTCATACTGTTTGGAGAGTGAGGAGTGACAGGTTGGGATGTTTCAGCAGTGGTGGGAATAATGGAATAATGGCCAGCCCTAAAGGGGCGGAGGCGTGGGCGGAGCGGACCTCTCAGTTGTTGGGTGAGTGGCAGTGCTTGGCTGAGGGAAAGCGACAGGGATTGTTTGAAAGTTTGAGTAGGCGGGCTGGTGGCGTTGTTAGAAGTGTCTGGTACAATTACCTTGGAGTGATAGCTGCCAGTTATGTGAAAGTGTGGGAAAATGCGTGTGGTTCGACTGGAAGTCAAATGCCGCAGCTGGGGGGCTTATCATATCTGTGGCAGGAGGTTGGTGGAAAGTTTTTAGGTATCTTTTTTGGCTAGGGGGCAGATAAACTGCTTGCAGTGCCAGGGGGATCTGTTAAGGGGATCAGCTCCTCCCTCAGTAGTTCAGTTGATTCGAGAGGTGTCGGGAAACTTAGAGGAGGCCTAGTGGGGGAACGGTTTGGGGTCTCTGGTGGAGCACGTTCCCAGCAATGTACCAAGGAACTTCCGAAAGGAAAAGACCCTATTCCTGAAGGCTTAGAGGGACCATGCACTCGGGTGTCATTACGGATGGATGGAAGCCACGTTAAAGCCATCCTCAACACCGGGGCGCAGGTCAAGTTGCTGCACAGTTCGTTTTACAACAGTTATTGGAAGCATTTACCCTTGACGACATTGAGGGTATTGGAGATTTGGGGTACCAGTGCCGGTGGTTATTCAGACGATGGTTATTGGTCAGAGAAAATGGACTTCTCAGAGGCCAATGTGGGGGTGCCTGAGGTTCATGAATCGTTAATGCTGATGTGTCCGGACACTGTTGAGATGGGAAGTGTTTCGGTTCTGGAGAGGACCAGTACCCTGCTGATGCACTTGGGGGCCTGCCCAGAGGAGGCGGGTGAGAGCTGTTTGGAGGCATTGTCGATGCACCCAGAGTTTCGAGCTGCTTGTGCGGACGTGTGTAGCAGCGTTGGGCCGGTACCGAATTTAAACAAGAGCCGGTGGTGGTACGGACCGGAGGAAGTATCTGAGGATGAGACCCTCTTAGTGGATGCTGCGAAATACTATGAGGGAGGGGAGTTGACCGCTGAAGACACCTCGGTGAGAGAGAGTTCGCGGCGACTGGGCCCTACAGCCGTGGGAGACGTAGGCAGCGTGTGTGTGGATTATAGTGCCTTGAAGAGGCACACTGTCATTGACCAGAACATGGCCCCGAGGGCCGAAGAGGCGATGGCCTGCCTGAGTGGTGCGAAGTGGTTTAAGGTGCTGGATCTGAGGAGTGGATGTTGCCAGATCCCGGTGAGTGGGGCCGACAAGGAGAAGACAGCCGTTATAAGTTCCCTAGGATTCTTCCGGTCTGAAAAGATGCCACAGGGCATATCCAGAGCCCTTGCAACCTTCCCGCGGGGCATGTGGAAGACCATGGGGGATGTGGAGGCGTTTGGAGTTTTGGTGTATGTGGATGATCTCCTGGTATTTGGATTTGCCTCGGGAGAATATGAAGTAAGGTTGTTGCAGGAGCGGCTGAGAACTACAGAGTTAAAGTGTTTTCTGGACACGTGCCAGGGCTGGCAAAGGTCGCAGCTCGTGAGTGACTGTCTCTATGGAATCAAGTTTGAAATGAAGACGGAGAGACTGGAGAGAGTGATCTGGAACCAGTGGGAAGACTTACAAGTTGGAGAAAACGAAGAATGTTGTCTGACTGAGGACAACAGCAAACTGAGAGCCTGGAGAGGGGAGTTTGCGGAGGTGAAGAAATTACAGACAAATCTCGGAAGGGGGAAGCGGAAGCTTGAAGGGAACCTGAAGATGACCATCGACAGTTCAAATGAAGTGCAAAGCCTGAAAGCTGATCTGGAAGAAGTCATGAGGAAGAAAAAGCTGGAGATAAGTGCAGTGAATACTGAACTGGAGGCTGACCAATCTTTAACTACTGCATTTCAGGTTGGGGTGGAAGAAGCTGTTGGAGTAACTGCGTCCCAGATTGAGATGGCCGGGATGCGTGAGTCAGAACTGCTGAGCCTGTGGCGAGAGTTGCAGGGGCCAGAGAAGAAGCTGATATCTTGATTGCAGGAGGCTGAAGAGACTGCAGGAGCAGTGCAGGCCACGTGTTTCCGTTTGGAGAAGATCAAACTGCAGCTACCGATCGCAGAAATGAGTAAGAATACGGATTCAAAGGATGATGTGCTGGCTGTGTGGTACATGCTGCCTTTTGCTGACTTTCCCTCGATTGAGGAAGAGAACTTTGGCCTTTCTCCCACTGAGTCAGGTGCAGTGGGGGGCATGAGTGAGAGTTTGAGAGAGGAGTTGGTAGCGGGCCTGAGGTATCCCCAGCTGTGTCCGAGCCTGAAGGGTTTAGGCGAGGGGGTACGGAGGTCTCAGAGGGTTAGGGAACTCCCAGATAAGTTGGCCTATGTAGTGCCTGAGGAACAGGGTGTGAGGTTTACTGTGTGGGGAGGAAATGTCACTGTTTGTGCTTGGGTTAGGGTGTGTTGGCAGGAAGGGTGGCGAGTTATTTAATAGTCATGAGGAGTATGGGGTGTCAGGGAGAGGTAGTACTTCTGACGGGGAACACGTCGTATTCTTCTGAGTAGTTCGTCCGCATTGGTCCTCACCTGACACTCAGCTCTCACCAGTGGTTCCTCGTAGCTGTTTGCATGCAACAGCGGCCACACCCCGGGCAACGGCTTCGACTGGCCGGCAAAACCTGGTGAGGGTAGCCGATGGGCCTCAAACCCTCGGTGAGTTAGGGCTTGTCTACCTTTGCATGCGAAGACTGAATTCGGCGGACTACGCGGAGGAGACCACCACTTGGCGGTCCAACGAGTAGAAAGGCAGACCCAGCAAAGCATTGTGGAGCGCAATCAGGGCACAGTGAGACACGTAGGACACTGCTGGCCATCCACTGCATCCCGACTTATCTCCAGCCGTCTCGACTCCGTCTTGCAACTGGATACAGATAGGTCGAGACGAAAGAGTGAGGCTGACGATTTGCGCAACTCTCCCTCACTTTAATCCAAGTCAAGCGCAAGTCACGACTCCAAACCCATTCCACGAAAAAACTTCAAGTCCTGTGGCGATGGGCGAGTGGCGAAGCAGCAGGTGTGGATACACTGGAAGCCGTAGTCACAAACCTGCACACATTGGCGGCCCAGGGCATTGGGTCGTTCTCCGCTGGAATGAAGCAGCAGTGGAGCTCGGCAGCCCCCTGGGTGTCTGAGCAGTCCTCTTTAGGAACCGCTCTGCTCACCTCCATGGAGGAAGGGGCTAGAAAAGGTGCCTCAAACATAGCCTGCTTCATCTTACCCTGGCCAGCACACCGCAGCTGGTGGGGATCCCACTCAGCAGTCGAACTACAAAGAAGACGAAAGTGAAGGTGCTCAACCTTGGCACGTGGAACGTGCGAACTCTGCTTGACATCACCAAGGCTGTCAGACCAGAAAGAAGAACAGCACTGGTCGCCAAAGAACTAGCCCGCTATAACGTGGACATTACAGCACTCAGCGAAACATGCCTAGCAGACAAGGGCCAGCTTACAGAACGTGGTGGTGGGTACAGCTTCTTCTGGAGCGGTCGCAGCAGCACTGAACGACGAGAGGCTGGCGTTGGATTTGCCATCCGATCCCACCTCGCTCGTAAACTTGCCAAACGTCCAGAGGGCATCAACGATCGCCTGATGACGCTTCGGCTCCCACTTGGCAATAAGAGGAGTGCAACGCTGATCAGCGCATACGCTCCAATGATGACCAACCCAGATGATATCAAAGATAAGTTCTATGAAGAACTTATAGCAGCAGTCCCACAGTCAGAGAAGCTTATTGTCCTCGGGGACTTTAACGCCAGAGTGGGGACAGATTACCAGACCTGGGAAGGGATTCTTGGAAGACATGGTATGGGCAAGTGTAACAGCAATGGCCCGCTGCTCCTCAAGACATGCGGTACGCATGACCTTGTCATCACCAACACCCTATTCTGCCTCCCTACTCATAACAAGACATCTTGGATGCATCCACACTCTAGGCACTGGCATCTGATTGACTATGTCATCACCAGAAAGAGGAACTGGCAAGACGTGAGAGTGACAAAGGCCATGTGTGGTGCCGACTGCTGGACGGATCATCGACTCATAGTGTCCAAGTTTAAACTTCGCATCCTGCCTGTGAGAAGACCCCAAGGTCAGAAGACTGCAAAGAGGCTCAATGTCTCCAAGCTGAAGAGCAGCGTAGTTGCAGAAGGATTTCGTGAAGACCTAGATAGCAGGCTGCTTGACACACCCCAGGATGACCACACCAGCATTGAAGAGCAGTGGACGGCTTTCAGAGATGCAGTCTACTCTACCGCTCTCGAACAACTCGGACCAGCAATCCATAGACATCAAGACTGGTTCGATGAGAATGACGAGGAGATACAGGCACTGTTGTCAGAGAAACACCAACTGTTCAGAGCGCACCAGAACGATCCCACATCACAAGCAAAGATAGATGCCTTCGCCAGTGCAAGACGGAAAGTGCAGAAGAAACTCCATGAGATGCAGGATGTCTGGTTCAGCAATAAGGCCAATGAGATCCAGGGCAACGCAGACAGACAGACAGCGTTTCTACGACGCTTTGAAGGCTATGTATGGACCTCAGTCCTTTGGCTCCTCCCCCCTCCTCAGTGCAGATGGGACTCAGCTGCTGACAGAGAAAAAGTAGATTTTGGAGAGATGGGCTGAACACTTCAACCAGGTCCTCAACCGCCCTGCCGAAATCAATGATGAGGCCATTGCTCGCCTACCTCAGGTGGAGATCAACCTGGACCTTGACAACCTCCCCACAGAAGAGGAGGGAAGAAGAGAAGAAGAAGTCAGAAAAGCCATCAGGCAACTTTCTTGTAGCAAAGCAGGATCAGATGCAATCCCTGCTGAAGTCTACAAAGCAGGAGGCCCATTCATGATGCAGAAGCTGACTGAGCTCTTCCAGTCTATGTGGAATGAAGGAAAGGTCCCGCAACAGTTGAAAGATGCCAGTATAGTCTACATCTACAAGAGGAAAGGCAATCGCCAGTCTTGTGACAATCATCGAGGCATCTCCCTCCTGTCCATAGCTGGGAAGATCTTGGCTCACATCCTGCTTAATCGTCTTCTCCAACACCTTGAGTAAGGTCTGCTCCCAGAAAGCCAGTGTGGCTTCCGTGCAGAGCGTGGAACTGTCAACACGATATTTGCTGCATGCCAACTCCAGGAAAAATGTCAAGAACAGCACAGCGACCTCTTTATGACCTTCGTCGATCTGACCAAGGCATTTGATACGGTCAGCAGAGATGGCTTATGGAAGATAATGGAGAAGTTTGGCTGCTCTAGCAGGTTCATCACGATTGTTCGGCAGTTCCACGATGGCATGATGGTGAAAGTTTTGGATGATGGTGACGAGTCAGAAGCCTTCCCAGTGACGAACGGTGTGAAGCAAGGATGCGTTCTTGCCCCTATACTCTTTAGCATGGTCTTCTCTGCTATGCTGAATGATGCCTTCTGCGATTGTCAGGATGGTATACACGTCAGATACAGGACTGGCAGTGGGCTATTCAACCTCCGGCGTCTACAGGCTGTTACAAAGGTAAAGGAGACTGTCGTCAGAGACCTCTTATTCGCTGATGATTGCGCCCTCAATGCCAGCACAGAGCAGAAGATGCAGCGAGAAATGGACTGCTTCTCACGAGCCTGAGAGAACTTTGGACTTACAATCAGCACCAAAAAGACCGAAGTTATGTACCAGCCCGCACCCGGAAAGCCCTACCAGGAACCACACATCACAGTAAAGGGGCAGAAGCTACTGGCAGTCGACAGCTTTACTTATCTGGGCAGTACTCTATCACGAGTGGTGAACATAGATGCAGAGATCAGCAACAGAATTGCCAAAGCCAGTGTCACCTTTGGGAGACTCCGTGAGAATGTATGGGAGCGGAGAGGACTCAGCCTTACCACCAAGCTGAAGGTCTACCGAGCAGTGGTTCTCACCACCCTCCTCTATGCCAGCGAGACCTGGACTGTCTACAGCAGACACGCTAAACAGCTCAACCACTTCCACTTGAGCTGCCTCCGCAGACTTCTCCACATACGATGGCAGGACAAAGTCCCAGACACGGAGGTCCTGGAGCGGGCTAGCACCCACAGCGTCTACACCCTCCTACAGAAAGCCCAAGCCAGATGGGCTGGCCATGTCGTCAGGATGTCTGACAGTCGACTACCAAAACAGCCGCTGTATGGAGAAGTGAGCCAGGGCAAGCGCTCAGCTGAAGAGCAGAAGAAACGTTTCAAAGACTGCCTCAAAGACCTCAACATCAATCCCAGTAGCTGGGAATCGCTTGCTCTGGACCGCCCAACCTGGTGGAGCAGGACCACTAGAGGAGCGTATGCAGCAGAAATCAGACGCACCGCAGAGGCTCAGAGGAAACGCGCTGCGTGCAAGGCTCGAGCTACCTCCACTTCCACTGCAGCACCTACCCTCATGTGTCCCACATGTGGGCGAGATTTCGGGGCCCGGATTGGCCTTACCAGTCACCTCCGGACCCACAGTTACAAACCCTCAAGTCATGGTCGTCTTCGACTCTGAAGGATGAACAACACAAGTCATGAGGACATGACTTTTATTTGGTGGGGGGAGAGTGTAAAGGGGGTTTCTTCTTTTTCTTTGTTGCTGTGTATATTAATCAAAATGGCTTCTTTGTTTTGTTAAAAGTAGGAATGCTTCTTTGTTGCGAGAGAGTGCTGGAAGCTTGTTTGGGTTAAAATTTACTGATAACGAGAATTGTATTCCTTTGTAAACCAATTGGGATTAATGTTCTTTCTTCTGAGTTTGTAAGCTATTGTTGGCGGGCTTTTGGGGAGATCGGCGCGAGGGGGTGAGAGAGAGGGGAAGTGATGCTGTAAACTGGGCGAGGAACGAACACCAAGTGGGGGTCCAAGGCCAGGAGGTACCCCAAGGAGAGGAGACGAAGATAGATGCGCTTGGTTGACCACTTCAGGTGGTCCTGAGCTGCGAGTCGAGGAGTTCGGAGGAGACCGAATGGCGGCCAGAAGACTTCAGTAATTGAGCTCCAACAGTTGTGCACGAAGTGGTTTGGACTTCGATAAGTTTGGCGGCTTTTCTTTATTTTCTTTTCCTTTACGTATACTGTATTGTTATTAATCACTTAGTTATAGTAACCTTTATAAACTGTAATCATTTAATCGCATATGATGTCCCATCTGTTTTTTTGGCGAGGCGGGGACATCACACAGCATCCACACCAGCTGATTACCCAATTTGACGAGAACGAGCTGAGCGAACCTGAGCTGACCCGGGGGTGGGGGGGGGGGGGGGTGCAAGTGTAAGGAAGTGTATGGTCATAGACTTTAGTAGAAGGAATGAAAACTATTTTCTAAAGTGGGAGAAAATTCAAAACTCAGAGGTGCAAAGGGACTTGGGAGTCCTTGTGCTCATTCCTTGAGGTGAACAGCAGGTTGAGTCGGTGGTAAGGAGGACAAATGCAATATTAGCATTCGTTTTGAGAGGACTAGAATGTAAGAGCGACAATGTGATGTTGAGGCTTTATAAAGCACAACTGGAGTATTGTGAGGAGTTTTGGGCTCATTATCCAAGAAAAGATGTGATGGCATTGGAGTGGGTCCAGTGGAGGTTTACAAGAATGATTTCAGGAATGAAAGGGTCAACGTATGAGGAGCATTCGATGGCTCTGGGCGTGTACTTGCTGGTGTTTAGAATAAATGAAAGGGGATCTCATTGAAACCTATCGAATAGACAGAGTGAATACACGGAGGATGTTTCCTACAGTGAGCGAGTTAAGAACCGGGGGCAGAGCCTTAGAATAGAAGGATGTCCATTTAAAACAGAGTTGAAAAGGAATTTCTTTTCCCTGAGGATGGTGAGTTCATTGCATGGACAGCCGTGGAGGCCAGGTCATTGAATTTATTTAAAGCAGAGGTTGATAGGTTCTTGGTTAGTCAGGATGTCAAAGGCTATGGGGAGAAGGCAGGAGAATGGGATTGAGAGGGACAACAAATCAGCCTTGATGGAATGAGGGTGCATACTCGATGGTCTGAGTGGCTCCATTCTGCTCCTGTGTTTTATGGTCTTAAATTGATGGAAAGGGTTTCCTCTCTAGTTGTCTACTTTCGCTCTAAATCGTAGGCTCCTAAAAGGAAACCAAGCATTGCATGATTAAAAAATAGCATGGAATTTTATCAAGGGATATTGAACACAGGACATAGAACAGATTATTTTTTATGCACGGAGAGTAGCTGGTGCCTGAAACACTCTGCCAGAAGAGGTGGAAACAGATATGATGGTGTCATCCAAGATGGCGCCTCGTACGGCGGCTGTGTTGGGAGCTCCATTCCGAATCTACAGTATACTACTAATTTCTACAATTTTCTTAACATTTTCTGTTCAAGCAGCAGATAGGCACTTCAGATACAATAGACTGAACATCGGAAAGACAGCATTTACCCACTGTGTGCCACCTTTCCTACACTGGGAACCCCTGCCTGCACAATCCATGGGAGACTCATCTCTTACATCACTACCACCTCGGAAGAAGTGCCAGAGGTGAAGGAAAAGGGGCAACGTCCTGGTGAGACTGAGACAGCGTGCTAATTGGCCGCTGCTCCCTAGCATACTCCTGGCTAACGTTCAGTCCCTGGACAACAAGCTGTGCAAATCTCCCACCAGTGGGAAACAAAGGTGGACACATTTTGTGCTTCGTGGAGACCTGGCTGACGGAGGAGTTACCGGATTATGCTATCGAATGCTCTGGGTTCTCCCTGTGCCTGGTAGACAGGTCAAAAAACTTCTCTAGGAAGGGTAAAGGAAGAGGGGTATGCTCCATGGTCAACAATGTTTGGTGCAACCCCCAGAATGTGCATGCCCTCAAATCCAGACCTGAAATACCCTACTGGCTGCCTAGGGAGTTCACGGCTGTTATCATCACAGTAGTGTACATTCCACCGCAGGCTGATACTGACCTGGCTCTCAAGGAACTGTACAAACCCCTCCGCACTATGGAGACTGTACTCCTAGAGGCTGCCTTCATCATCACCAGTGACTTAAAACGAGTGTCGCTGACAAAAGTCTCTCCAAAGTTTAGTCAGCACAGCCAGGTGAGCATTCATGGAGATAAGACCCTTGACCAATGTTACACTCACTTCCGCAATGCTTACAAAGTTCTCCTTCGCCCAGCTTTCGGAAAATCATTTCTACTTTTGCCGGCATACAGACAGAAGCTGAAACAAGAGGTGACCATAGTTAAAACCGTCCGCTGTTGGTCCGACCAATCGGCCTCCATGCTGCAGGACTGCTTCGGTGACGTCGACTGGGATGTCTTCCACGATGAGGACGTCTCTGAGTTCACAGATGGAGTCACGTGCTTCATCCGGAAGTGCGTCAACAATGTGGTCCCCCAGAATTCGGTCAGGGTCTTCCGGAACAGAAGCCCTGGATCAATAATTCCTTGTGAACAGCACTTGCCGTGTGACACAGGGCTTACGCTGCCGGCAGTCAGCAGGAGCTCAAGAAGAGCAGCTACGATCTGCGCAAAGCTATCAAGCCTGTGAAACACCAATCCAGGGACAAGATTGTGTCAAGTTTTACAACAAATAGCACACGTGACTTGTGGCAAGGGTTGCATACCATCGCAGACTTTCAAAGCCAAACGTAATGCTGCCACCAACATCACGGCCTCTCTCCCAGATGAGCTCCATTGCTTTTACCCTCGTTTTGATGTTGCTAACTCTGAGCCTCCAAGAAAAACCAGTGCTACAGCCTGCAACCTGGTCATCTCTGAGGCTGAGGTACATCGCTATCTCAGAAGAGTGGAGAGTCGCAAGGCTGCAGGACCGGGGCATCCCGGGGCGGGTACTCAGGATGTGCACAGCACAGCTGACAGGTGTGTTCAGAGACATTTTTAATCTCCCTGTCCCAGTGTAGAGTGACCTCCTGCTTCAAATTATCCACCATTATCCCTGTACCTAAAAAGACCAAGGTAACATGCCTGAATGACTGGTGTCCTGTTGAACTCACTTCAATAATAAGCAAATGCTTTGAGAGGCTGTTCAAAGACTACATCTGCAGCATGTTACTACCCAATGTGGACCCCCTACAATTCACCTACCGACACAACCGATCGACATACTGCTCTACATGCCATCTTCACACATCTGGAGAAGAAGGATGCTTATGTGAGAATGCTCTTCTTGGACTAAAGTTCAGCATTCAACACCAGAATTCCATCCAAACTCGACAGGAAGCTCAGAGTTCTTGGCCTTGACCCTGCCTTGTGCAGCTGGATCCTTCTGACTCTCAATACAGGAGCCCCTCAGGGCTGTGTACTAAGTCCCCTCCTTTACTCCCTGTATACCCATGATGGGGCCCCACCCACAGGTCTAATCTGCTTATTAAAGTTGTCGATGACACTACACTGATTAGCCTTATCTCAAAACAATAACGAGGTGGTCTACAGGGAGAAAGTCACCTCTCTGACACAGTGGTGTCAAGAAAACAACCTCTCACTCAATGCTGCGAAAACAAAGGAGCTGGTTGTGGATTACAAGAGGAATGGAGACAGGATAACCCCTATTGACATCAATGGATCAGGGGTTGAAGGGATAATCAGCTTTAGGTTCCTCGGCATCCACATCATCAAGGACCTCGTGGTCTGTACACACCAGCTGTGTTGTGAAAAAGGCACAATAGCACTTCTTTCACCTCAGACGGTTGAGGAAGTTTGGTATGGGCCCCCAAATCCTAAGAACTTTCTACAGGGGCACAATTGAGAGCATCCTGATTGGCTGCATCACTGCATTACTTCCTTTAATTGCAAGATTCTGCAGAGATTGGCGCGGACTGCCCAGCGCCTCTGTGGTTCTAAACTTCCCATAATTCAGGACATTTACAAAGACAGGTGTGAGAAAAGGGCCCGTAGGATCATTGGGGACCTGAGTCACCCCAACCACAATCTATTCCAGCTGCTACCATTCAGGAAACAGTACCGCAGCATAAAAGCCAGAACCAACAGGCTCTGGGACAGCTTCTTCCACCAGGCCATCAGACTGATGAACCCACATTGACTGTTCTATTTATTATAAGTTACTATGACTGCACATTGCACATTTAGACGGAGATGTAACGTAAAGATTTTTACTCATGTATGTGAAGGATGTAAGAAATAAAATCAATTCAATTCAATCGTAATTTTCAAGAGGCATTTTGACAGAGTCAAGTTCAGGCAGGGAAGTGAGAAAAATAGATAAAGAATATCAGCGTATTCCTCCTTGATTTTGCTGTCCTCCCTCTCCTTCTCCTTGACATATATGGATGCAAATTACTCATTTTGGAACCATTCCCACTTTTCCTATCCTATATACTACCACCCCCCACCCCCCCACTCCTTGAGTGGTCCCATGTTTTCAATATATGTATCAAATACATTAAGATTCTCATTAAACACACACAAAATGCTGGTGGAACGCAGCAGGCCAGGCAGCATCTATAGGAAGAAGCACTGTCGACGTTTTGGGCTGAGTTGTCCTGACGAAGAGTCTCGGCCCAAAACGTTGACAGTGCTTCTCCCTACAGATGCTGCCTGGCCTGCTGCGTTCCACTAGCATTTTGTGTGTGTGTTGCTTGAATTTCCAGCATCTGCAGATTTCCTCGTGTTTGCTTTTTAAGATTCTCATTAACCCTACTTTCCAAAGACATTTTGCTGCCTCTTTCAGCTGTTCTGATTCTCCATTAAAGTCATCTCCTGCTTCTCAAAGTTTCAGATTCCTAAACATTTTTTCTTTTTTGACTAAGTTGGCAACATCGCTTATCGTCCAATTTGTGTGCCTTTGCATTTTGTACGGATATGTTAACATGTTGTTTCACCACACTTAAATTTGTTTTTGAATGTACTTGGGTTTCCTTCTTGTCATCCAGTTATTGTAGCAACAACTTCTGCTGTCAACGCTGTATGTTATCTCCCTCAGTGCACACCTACTCACGATGAACATAGCACCTTATAGGCAACCTATACTTGCATGTACACTGATATAGAAAGGCCATATTGTTCTTGTCTTTTGCATACAGTCGTTATAAGTTACAGCTTATGTAAGAAGTGCATCAAGAACATGATCCCTACACTCAAATAATTTGATTTACTGATCTTGTCCGAGAGATTAATGTTGCCTCAATCACTAAGTGCTTCTTCCAAAGAAAGTGCAATATCAGCTTGAGAGGGCAGTTAGTGCCTCAGATCATAGTTTGGCGCGAATGTTAGCATTTGCAAACTCCACAATAATGGATGTTCCACTGGATTTCCTTCCCCCCCACCATCCCTCAAAAAATGTTACTGTATGTTCTTTACCCACATTGCGTTACCTGAATTTGGAAAATTGAATATTCCTATTGTTGGGTTGTAGAATATGAGGTACTGTTCTTGTTTATGTTTGGCCTGACCCCTCATCCTGGCAACGGGAGTGGAGAAGAACTGACAAGTCATTGTGGGTACATGAAGAAGAGTTGAAATGCACAGCAAAATACAAACAGAATGTAGGTGGTGGCCTTACCAAAAGCAGTGGATGAGGTTGGAAGAGGCACATGTGATAATTTTCATCTGAAGAGCTGTTTCAGTCACTGGATGGTGAAGAATGAGAAATTGTAGAGACACAAACTAGACCTTCTACATTTGCTGGGAAATATTGCTAAAGGATGGAGAGGATGACTGAAATAGGATTTTAGTAAACCACACAATGAGCTTATTGTGAGGCACACTCTTCCAAGCCAATTGTTAAATCTAGTTTACAACTGATTTATCCGAAGAGAGCCCTTCTGATTCTGTTCTAATTTTGTTGTGAAAGAGAGCCTTTAAATATATGATGATGCTTTAATGCCATTGAACATAAGTTTGGATTAAAATTTTATTATTAACATATCAATACCAACAGAATCATATGGTAATATTACATTATAAGATTACTGTAAAAAGGATAGGAGCTGTGTTTGACATTGAGATAGGAGTGAAAATAACTGAATTTTGTTACATTACAGTTGTATTATTAATAGTGCTTATTTAATCAACTTGTAATAAATGATAAACAAGAGAAAATCTGCAGGTGTTGGAAATCCAAGCAACACATGCCAAATGCTGAAGGAGCTCAGCAGGCCAGGCAGCATCTATGGAAAAGAGTAAACAGCCAAGTTTCAGGCTGAGATCCTTCATCAATAGACTCTTTACTCTTTTCCATAGATGGGGCTTGGTCTGCTGAGTTCCTCCAGCATTTTGTGTGTGTTGCTTGTATTAAATGAGTTAGCCACTTTCTTACCAGTACTGGTCCAAACCAGCTTACTTTCTCCTTTCATCTGTGTGAAAATAGTGAGCTTAGTCCTTTCCCCCCCTCTATTTATAATTTCTTTAATTAAGCATTGTATGCTCTTGTTTTCAATATCAACAGCATATTTTGTTCAGTGCTCTCCTAGACAGAATAATCAAATTTAGTTTACTGAAAATGTTTTAACCCAAGTCTTCAGGGGCAAGGGAAAGAATGCATGGCATTATTTTGTGATGAATTAGAAATGTAGCCAAGTCCAAGCTCTTGGGAAAATTAGGTATGCTGTGTCCTTCATATGATTTGCAGAATGTTGCTCTATGGAGAAGGAATAATATATACTACAGGACTCTTAATGAAGACAAATTATAGGATACTAGGAATGTATCAAATTAATTTAACATCTTGTCTCCTCCAAAGCACATTGATGCATTTTTTCATGAGATCTGGAGCTTGGGGAATAATGCTACTGTATGTGTATATCTGATGCTCAAAGAATGGTGGGCCTGAAATGGGCTGCATGTGAGAAACTCAATATTTTGTCCCTTGGTTGAAAATTGTGATGGATATAGAATGATTATCTCTTCCAGCCCTTTGCACGCAAAATCTAATAAATATGTTTGAGCATTCCTTATAGATCAATTTTGTTTTATGGCCAACTGCTATTTTTAACATATGTATTCAAAGAAATATACACTCAAACAAATGCTCCAATTAAGCGAATGCTTTTAGAAATGGGCACTTAATGTTTTTGGCTCTGGTCTGATAATTTCTTCTTTGAAGATTTTTTAAAAAAATGACAATCACTGAGCATTTTGGACACATTTCATAATTGACAAAAGGAAAATGAGTATGGTTAGGAGAAATTAAGGCTTTTTAAAACTGAATTGCAGTATACGTGTCACAGCAATGTAAATGAAAATCAGGAACTGCCCACACACAGAATGATTACTCTGCGTAAGTATTTACATTCAGAAAGAGCATTCTTTATATTAGGCTGGAGCAAACTTTGAAAATAATCAGGTTTAATATTACCAGCATATGTCATGAAATTTATTGTCCTTCTGGCTGCAGTACAATGCAATACATAATAATAGAAAAAAATGGAATTACACAAATTATATCTGTAATAGTTAAATTAAATAAATAGTGCAAAAATATAAATAAAAAAGTAGTGAGGTAGTGTGAGTGGGTTCAATGTCTATTCAGAAAGTGGATGGCAGAGGGGAAGAAGCTGTGCCTGAATCACTGAATGTGTGCCTTCAGGCTCCTGTACCTCCTTCCTGATGGTAGCAATGAGAACAAGGCAATGAACCGGATTTGATCAGGGACCTCGAGGTAAAGGAACCATTAGGAGAGAGTGACCGTAATATGATATGTTTTAACCTACAATTTGAGAAGGAGAAGGGAAAATTGGATGTGTCAGTATTACAGTTGAACATAGGGAACTATGGAGCTATGAGGGAGGAGCTGGCCAAAGTTCAATGGAACAATACCCTAGCAGGGAAGACAGTGGAACAACAATGACATGTATTTCTGGGAATAATGCAGAAGGTGCAGGATCAGTTCATTCCAAAGAGGAAGAAAGATCCTAAGGGGAGTAAGGGGCAGCCGTGGCTGACAAGGGAAGTAAAGGGCAGTATAAAAATAAAAGAGAAGTATAACATAGCAAAGATAAGTGGGAAACTGAAGGACTGGGAAGCTTTTAAAGAGCAACAGAAGATAACAAAAAAGGCAATATGCCAGGAAAAAATGAGGTACAAAGATAAACTAGCCAAGAATATAAAGGAGGATAGTAAAAGCTTCTTTAGGTATGTGAATAGCAAAAAAATAGTTAAGACCAAAATTGGGCCATTGAAGACAGAAACGGGTGAATTATGGGGAACAAGGAAATGGCAGATGAGTTGAACAGGTACTTTGGATCTGTCTTCACTAGGGAAGACACAAACAATCTCCCAGATGTAATAGTGGCCAAAGGAACTAGGGTAAAGGATGTACTGAAGGAAATTTATATTAGGCAAGAAACGGTGTTGGATAGACTGTTGAGTCTGAAGGCTGATAAGTCCCCGGGACCTGATGGTTTGCATCCCAGGGTACTTAAAGAGGTGGCTCTAGAAATCGTGGATGCATTGGTAATCATTTTCCAATGTTCTATAGATTCAGGAACAGTTCCTGCTGATTGGAGGGTGGCTAATGTTGTCCCACTTTTCAAGAAAGGAGGGAGAGAGAAAACAGGGAATTATAGACTGGTTAGCCTGACGTCAGTGGTGGGAAAGATGCTGGAGTCAATTATAAAAGAGGAAATTACGACACATTTGGATAGCAGTAGAAGGATCAGTCCGAGTCAGCATGGATTTATGAAGGGAAAATCATGCTTGACTAATCTTCTGGAGTTTTTTGAGGATGTAACTATGAAAATGGACAAGAGAGAACCAGTGGATGTAGTGTACCTGGACTTCCAGAAAGCTTTTGATAAAGTCCCACATAGGAGATTAGTGGGCAAAATTAGGGCACATGGTATTGGGGGCAGAGTACTGACATGGATTGAAAATTGGCTGGCTGACAGGAAACAAAGAGTAGCGATTAACGGGTCCCGTTCGGAATGGCAGGCTGTGACCAGTGGGGTACCGCAAGGTTTGGTGCTGGGACCGCAGCTGTTTACAATATACATGAATGATTTAGATGAAGGGATTAAAAATAACATTAGCAAATTTGCCGATGACACAAAGCTGGGCGGCAGTGTGAAATGTCAGGAAGATGTTATGAGAATGCAGGGTGACTTGGACAGTTTGGGTGAGTGTGCAAATGTATGGTAGATGCAGTTTAATGTGGATAAATATGAGGTTATCCACTTTGGTGGCAAGAACAGGAAGGCAGATTACAAGATCGAGGTGTTCTTGTACATCAGTCAATGAAATCAAGCATGCAGGTACAGCAGGCAGTGAAGAAAGCTAATGGCATGCTGGCTTTTATAACAAGAGGAATTGAGTATAGGAGTAAAGAGGTCCTTCTGCAGCTGTACAGGGCCCTGGTGAGTCCCCACCTGGAGTATTGTGTGCAATTTTGGTCTCCAAATTTGAGGAAGGACATTCTTACTATTGAGGGAGTGCAGCGTAGGTTCACAAGGTTAATTCCCAGAATGGCGGGTCTGTCATTTGTTGAAAGATTGGAGCGACTGGGCTTGTATACACTGGAATTTAGAAGGATGAGAGGGGATCTGATTGAAACATATAAGATTATTAAGGGATTGGACACGCTGGAGGCAGGAAGCATGTTCCCGCTGATGGGTGAGTCCAGAACTAGAGGCCACAGTTTAAGAATAAGTGGTAGGCCATTTAGAACAGAGATGCGGAAAAACCTTTTCACCCAGAGAGTGGTGGATATGTGGAATGCTCTGCCCCAGAAGGTAGTGGAGGCCAATCCTCTGGATGCATTCAAGAGAGAGTTAGATAGAGCTCTTATAGATAGTGGGGTCAAGGGATATAGGGAGAGGGCAGGAACAGGGTACTGATTGTGTATGATCAGCCATGATCACAGTGAATGGCGGTGCTGGCTAGAAGGGCCGAATGGCCTACTCCTGCACCTGCTGTCTATTGTCTATTGTTTAAGGCATGACCTGGGTGGAGCAGGTCATTAATGATGGACACCACCTTTTTGAGGTATTGCTCCTTGAAGATGTGCTGGATATTACTGAGGCTAGTGGATGGGTCATGAACAATGACTTTTTAAAGAAGTCATTAATTATTGGACAGTACTGGATAAATGAATATAGTTCAAGGCAACTGATAAGGTGTTTCATAAAAGGCTGTGACTTAAAACTGAAACTCATGGAAGTGAAGGAAGATTAATAACCGGACTAGTAACGGGACTGAGTGACAGGAGTCAAGAGAGATAATAAATAGATACTCTGAGTAGGACTGGTGATGTTCTTCAAGGGTCGTTGCTGGGATTGCATTGCATTTATAACTGAACAGACGTTGTATTGGAGGTAGAAATATCTAAGTTTGCCAGTGACACAAAGGGAGGTGGCATTGGAAGCAACTTAGGGAAGAATTAAGTCACAAAGAGGAGTTAATAGAATAAGTAAATGGGGAAAATTGGGGCAAATCATATTAATAGAGGCAAGTGTGAGCACATATAATAAGATCTAAAAAAACATAATGGAGTAATTCTGAAATGGTGAAAAGTTAAGCCCCAAATGGACATTGAGCCATGGATCACTAAACTGTCAAGCAGGCTTTTTTCCATTGAGGTTGGCTGGGACTACAACTAGAGGTTATGGGTTAAGAGTGAAAAGTTTAAGGGGAACATGAGGGGAAACCTGCTGAAGGGTCTTGGTCCAAAACGTTGAGAGTACTTTTTTCCATAGATGTTGCCTGGCCTGCTGAGTTCCTTCAGAATTGTGTGTGTGTGTTGCTTATGAGGGGAAACTTCTTCACTCTGAGTATCGTGAAAGTGTGGAATGAGCTGTCAGCACAAGTGGTGCATGCGAGCTCAATTTCAATGTTTAAGTGAAGTTTGGATAGGTACATGGATAGTAGGGTTATGGGAGGCTGTGGTCCCAATGTAGGTTGATGGGAGTGGGCAGTTTAAATGCTTCGGCACAGAAGGGTTTGTTTCTGCGCTGTATTTTTCTATGACTCAATGATAGATGCAGGAAGTTTCTAAGAAGGCAGATAAAATGTCAGCCTTTATATATCAATAAGATATATACAAAACAAAACTGCTTGATAAACAGAACTTATAAATATGTCTCCCTTCTCTGTTCTATTGCTATTTCATAGGGACAAGCAGACAGTTTCTAAACAGAGTGATCTGAAATCTTCTCCATCATTATGATATACTGAGATGTATATTACATGAAGGACAGATGTTATATCGCTTTTATAATAATGAAAAATATCCAACATATCTATCTAGTCATTGCTTTACTTTGGCAGAGCGTCTTCGAGATAATACTGGTGTCAATGCACCATCTTTCCAGATTTGGCCCAGTTTGAGTTGCCCTCTTGCATGAACTGAGATTTGGTGCAGATTGGATCACAATTGCTTTCTGACTTGTCAGGTCTCAGTTTGATGAGTGTTTTAATCCTCAAAATGCTGCCAGTTCTCACTGTTGGTGGTACTGTGCTCACCTTCATTTGGGTACCTGCAGGATCCCATTGCAGTGTACCTTTATCAGCCATGTATGGGGTGTTCAGGGAGGCTTAGCAGCTCTGGTGAAGCGGCTTGTCGAGTCCATTCTGGGCAGCTCGCTCACCTTTTGTTCCCTCCGGACACTCCGCTCTCAACCGTGGCTCCAAGAAGCTGCTTGCATGCAATAGTGGCCACACCCAGTTACACCACTTTGACAGGCAGGCTAAACCAGGTGAGGGTAGCCAGTGGCCTCAAACCCCAGTGAGATAGGGACATGCCTGATCCAGCACACGAAGCCAGCTCCGGCAGACTGGCTGGATGAGATCAACAGTGAGATGCAACGGCCAGGAATGGACAGCAAAGGGCATGACAAGGCACAGAAGACGACACAGTCATCCACTGCAACTAAGGGAGGCCCCAGTTTGTAACACTTGACTGTACCTCTGGACCCAGGCTTCTGATATTGGGGAATGGAACCAGCCCAGTGCAATGGCTTTTCCACTTTAAAAACTCTCTGGCACAGGTTTCCTGTCATTGTTGGACAAGATGGACAACCAACCACCACCACCATACATTAGCTATATAAAAAAAAGGATGTGATATACTTCTGGTGTACCGCAATGAAATTCGCCTATACCTCTCACCATCTCCAGACAGCATTTCCCAGGTAGCATCAGTGTAGACTTGTTGTACATTGACAATATGTATAGACAGTATATCTTAACTTAAGAGCCTTTAGATTGTTGCATTGCTTCAAGAAGATGTCAGACAATACTCCAGAATCAAGTTGAAGCGTGAGTGGATGTGCTTGATATAACATCTTGAATATGATATATTCACTGAGTGTTCCTTCCACAGAACTTGCATTATTTGGTACTACACATGTTGTGTTCAACTAACACTTAGAATTTGACTCTTGCTATAGCACTACATAGCACATATCATCCCCTCAGCAGGCTTCCAGTGCCCTCTACATAGTGCAGTGCTTGTAATAATGATCTGCTGGTCCACATTACGTATGCTTTTTCTCATATTGTTGTGCATAGTAGTTGCAAAATCTTTGCTATGGCCTTTTATCTTGTGCTTGACCGAACAAATTTTCCTTGTTTTTAACAATGTCCCTAGCCTGGGTTTGGAAAGCGCCACAGCATTGCCTCTGTGCACACAGTTTTCTATTGAAAACTTTGCTTCACAGAGCAGCTGTTTCCTCAGGTTGGACCCTGTATTCCATCATATCCTATTTCTGAAGGATATGTCCTTCAATTCTGCCAAAGTTCAGTTGTCAACCCAGCTCTGAGAAAGTATCAAAACATACTCCCTTCTTCCAAGAAGAGCAGGTGAAGTTTAACTGTTCACAAACAAAGGAATTAAGAAGAGTGGTGCTGATCAACAGAATAGCCGTAATCATTTTCAATGGTGGAGCAGGCATGAGGGGTCAAATGGATTACACCTGCTTCTATTTCTCATGTTATTAGATTTAATTGAAGATCACAAACACAAGAAAAAACTTGCAGATGCTGGAAATCCCAAGCAACACACACACACACACAATGCAGGAGGAATTCAACAGGTCAGGCAGCATCTAAGGAAAAGAGCTGAAGAAGGGCCTTGGCTCAAAAGTTGATTATTTACTCTTTTCCAGCATTTTGTGTGTATTGCTTTGGATTTCCAGCATCTGCAAATTTTCTCATGTTTGTGATTCAAACATGTCTGATTAACTTTCCTGCTCAACCTAATTCTTCTGCCTTCTCTCTCTAACTTTTGAATGCCTTACTCTACAGCCATTTGTGATTTACCACCTTCTGGCTAAAGAAATTCTTTTCATCTATGTTCCAAAGGGATGTCCTACTTTGAGCTTGTGCAGATACACTTTGACCAGATGAGAATATCCAGCATTGTCAATTTATTTACATTAAACTTTGAAACCATTATCACATTATTATAATATAAAGTTTTAACCTAATTTACTGCAATATTATTTTAAAAATCTCATTCTGATGTGAGTTTGCTAATATATGATGCAGCATTGTGACAGCCTAATCTATACTTCCAATTGTTTCAAAGAGTGAAGACAATAGACTCTTATGGCCCTTCGAGCTCATCAGTTTTAAGCCCAGCTTAATCACATTTTACAATGCCCAATCAACCTACCGACTGGTATGTCTTTGGACTGCGGGAGGAAATTGGAGCACCTGTGGAAACTCATGCGTTCACGGGGAATCATACATACAAACTCCTTAGAAAACTCCAAACTCTGTTGCCCCAAGCTGTAATAGCATCGCACTAACTGGTATGCTACCATGGCTCCCAAGTTTTGTTCCCCTGAATAATGTTGAAACTTACAAAAAGCCTAGTGCTGAGTAATATTGGAGTCTAAGTCACAACTGACAGGATTAATCACTTTCCTCAGAGAAATTCACGATGCATTCACAACACGTCAAGGTCAGTTAACCATTGAAAAATTGTCTGTTTTTAGTGACTTGACTATTCTGGCTTGTCATATCTCTATAGCAATTTGAGTCTACGTGAAGGGAACAGGCAGCACAGCAGTAATTACCAAAGACGAGGAAGGGTCAGTTCTAATTACTGTTTGATAAATGTAAAATGAAGAATTATAGTCCAGAGGGCCCTAAGCACTCTCATATGAATTACTTTATTAGGTTCTATACAATATTTCTTAATATTGTCATCTTCATTAAAATTCAAACAATACAGTAATTCAGCACAATATTGCTCATGTTCTGCAATGCAACAGTAAGCATATTTTCAAAATACTAATGCCATTCAATGGCATCTTATTTAATCGCAGTTATTGTATGAACTAGTTTTAGTCGGTTGTTCAGTGCTATAATTTTGAAGTGAGGGTAAATCATGGGTTTACTACAAAGTACTGTACACTGTAGAACTAGGGAGATACTGATTCAAGTTTTTTTTTTGCTGGAGTAGGTCGTGTTAATTTTAGGGATGGAACCAATTCCACCTTAAGTCGATGGAGGCTCTCAGTCACCCAGGTCATTGTATACCAAGCAGTAATAAAGCAAGGAACTCATCTGAGAGGCTTCTTCAGTTACTCTCGGATGAGTGGCGGAATATCTTCTAAACAACACAGAACATCTAGTTGCCTTGCTTTACTATTGCTTGATAAATTCCACCTTAAACTAGGTTCTTTTGGCCAGAACAAATCTTGATTTTATTCTGGACCTGAATTTTTTTTGTTAAACTGCAGTACTAGAACAAAAAGATTTCAGCTCAACAATTCCGTGTTCCCCTGACGGATGCAGTAGAGTTCATCATAGATTCATGATAATGAACCTTAACATCTGGATGCTTTCTAGGATGCAAGAGGCTCAGTCATGCAATATTTTTGAGTGACACCCAACTTAAGGACAGTTTGAATCAGAATCAGATTTATTTTCACTGGTATGTGTCCTGAAATTTGTTAACTTAGCAGCAGCAGTTCAATGCAATACATAACATAGAAGGGGGGGGGGGGGGAGGGAAGTAAAAATAAATAAATAAATCAATTACAGTATATGTATATTGAATAGATTAAAAATTGTGCAAAACAGAAATAATATATATTTAAAAAGTGAGGTAGTGTTCATGGGTTCAACGTCCATTTAGGACATTGCCAGCTTGTCTATCAAAAAATGATTCTAGCTGCTTGTGTTCAAAGGCAAGGTAGTTCACTGGAATTCAGAAGAATGAGGGGTGACCTCATTGAAACATATCGAATGGTGAAAGGCCTTAATAGAACGCATGTGGAGAGGATGTTTCCTGTAGTGAGCGAGTCTAAGACCAGAGGACACAGCCCCAAAATAGAGGGGTGTCTTTTTGGAATGGAGGTGAGGGGGAATTTCTTTAGCCAAGGTGGTGAATCTGTGGAGTTCATTGCCACAGGCAGCTGTGCAGGCCAAGTTGTTAAGTATATTTAAGGCAGAGGTTGATAGATTCTTGATTTGGTCAGGGCATGAAGAGGTATGGGGAGATTGGTGCTGAGAGGAAAATTGAATCAGCCTTGACGAAATAGTGGAGCAGACTTGATGAGCCAAATAGCCTAATTCTGCTCCTATATCTTATGGTCTTATGGTCTTCAGAATCAGAATCAGGTTTATTATCACCGGCATGTGACATGAAATGTATTAACTCAGCAGCAGCAGTTCAATGCAATAGATAATCTAGCAGAGAGAAAAAAATAATAAACAAACCAGTAAATCAATTATGTACATTGAATAGATTAAAAATTGTGCAAAAACAGAAATAATATATATTTAAGAAAGTGAGGTAGTATTCACGGGTTCAATGCCCATTTAGAAATCGGATGGCAGAAGGAAAGAAGCTGAGGGGTCCTTAATAATGGATACTGCCTTTCTGAGACTCCGCTCCTTGAAGATATCTTGGGTACTTTGTAGGCTGGTACCCAAGATAGAGATGACTAAATTTCCGACACTTCTTTTGGTCCTGTGCAGTTACCCCCCCCCCCCCCCCAACTGCCCCCTCATACCAGACAATGATGCAGCCATGGTGCATCTATAGAAGTTTTTTGAGTGTTTTTGTTGACATACCAAATCTCTTCAAACTCCTAATAAAGTCTTGCCTTCTTTATGACTACATCGATATGTTGGGACCAGGTTAAATCCTCAGAGATCTTGACACCCAGGAACTTGAAGCTGCTCACTCTCTCCACTTCTGATCCCTCAATGAAGATTGGTATGTGTTCCTTCATCTTACCCTTCCTGAAGCCCACAATCAACTCTTATGTCTGACTGACATTGAGTGCCAGGTTGTTGCTGCGGCACCACTCCACTTGTTGGCATATCTCACTCCCGTACACCCTCTTGTCACCATCTGTGATTCTACCAACAATGGTTGTATCATCAGCAAATTCACAGATGGTATTTGAGCTGTGTCTAGCCACACAGTCATGTGTATATAGAGAGTAGAGCAGTGGGCTAAGCACACACCCCTGAGATGTGTCAGTGTTGATTGTCAGCGAGGAGGATATGTTATCACCAATCTGCAGAGGTTGTGGTCTTCGGGTTATGAAGTTGAGGATCCAATTGCAGAGGGAGGTACAGAAGCCCAGGTTCTGCAACTTCTCATCAGGATTGTAGAAATGTGGTATTAAATGCTGAGCTATAGTCGATGAACAGCATCGTGACGTAGGTGTTTGTGTTGTCCAGGTGGCCTAAAGCCAAGTGGAGAGCCATTGAGATTGCATCTGCCATTGACCTATTATGGTGATAAGCAAATTGCAATGGGTCCAGGTCTTTGCTGAGGCAGGAGTTCAGTCTAGTCATGACCAACCTCTTAAAGCATTTCTTCACTGTCGAGGTGAGTGCCACTACATGCTACATGATGGTCATTAAGGCAGCCCACATTATTCTTCTTAGGCACTGGTATAATTGTTGCCTTTTTGAAGCAAGTGGGAACTTCTGCCCATAGCAGTGAGAGGTTGAAAATGTCTTTGAATACTCCTGCTAGTTGGTTGGCACAGGTTTTCAGAGCCTTACCAGGTACTCCATCGGGATCTTCTGCCTTGCGAGGGTTCACTCTCTTTAAAGACAGTCTAACATTGGCCTCTGAGACGGAGATCACAGTGTCATCAGGTGCAGCAGGGATCTTCACAGCTGTAGTTGTGTTCTCCCTTTCAAAGCGTGCATAGAAGGCGTTCAGTTCATCTGGTAGTGAAGCATCGCTACCATTCATGCTATTGGGTCTTGTTTTGTAGGAAGTAATGTCTTGCAGACCCCGCCAGAGTTGCTGTGCATCTGATGTCACCTCCAACCTAATTCAAAATTGTCTCTTTGCCCTTGAAATAGCCCCCCACAAATCATACCTGGTTTTCTGGTACAGGCCTGGGTCACCAGACTTGAATGCCACAGATCTAGCCTTCAGCAGACAACGTACCTCCTGGTTCATCCATGGCTTGTGGTTTGGGAATGTACAGTAAGTCTTTGTGGGCACACACTCATTCACACAGTTAGTTCTTCTGCAACATTCTTTACTGGTGTAATTGTAGAGGATGAGATGTAAATCATGACATTCTTGTACATTAAGAACAATTGGAGTGGACATTTTCATACAAAATCTATATTGTGGAGGGTGGATTGATCTTTCATTCATCTGCTGCTCCCTGTTTCTCAACCTGTATTATGCACCCATTGTAACTATAGATCCTTCAGAGCTGCTTTTCACTATAATTGTCAAACTTGTGAAAATCAATGGAAAAAGTGGAGATGCTGTTTGGATAAGTACATAGGTGGGAGGGATATGGAGGGCTATGGTACAGGTGCGGGTCAATGGGACTAGGCAGAATAATAGTTTTGATAGATTAAGTAAGCCAAAGAGCCTGTTTCTGCACTGCAGTGCTCTATGACTATATGTTAAAATAACTGAAGAATAAATCAGTAGCGCAAAAGGGGAAAAGTTTTCATGAGATTGTAGACTGTTCAGGAATCTGAAGGCGAGGGGAAGAAACTGTTCCTATAATGTTGAGTGTGTGTCTTCAATTTGTAATACTAATGCAGTTCTGATTTTCGACGTCCTGGATAAAAGGATGTGGGAGTTCAAAATGCAGAGTATGACGACATGACTCACATGTCCAGTTGGGCTTTTTCTTCGCTCCCAAAAACAAGGATGGGAAAAACTGATACGGAAGAAGAAATCAAGTTACTTCAAGTACTAAGAATCCAAAACTGAGCCCAGCCAGCTGTAACATCCTATCTATACTCCCATTCCGTTGTTGAATAGATACCCTTGGCTCACTTTCCCTTCCCACAGAGGTGGCCTCAGCTGCCGAGTATTTCCAGCCTTTTTTTGTTTTAGTTTTAAACTGTCTAACTTCTTTGGAGGGGACACTGGAAGTTGAAATCTGCCACACACATTGCAAAGATTGAAATTTTGTTTCAGTTATCTAACAACTACTCTACAGGGTCAATTTTATGAATCTATAATCCTGCAGGGAGGTTTGCCTAGTAGAGCACATCAGGAAATCACATCCGCTCTTTACAATTTTCCACTCATAATTGACAGAACACCATGGGAAGCACAGCCATTACTGCCCAGTATGTGGCCCCACTTGAAAGATTTGCTGGTTGGGGCCTGCATTCACACAATCACTCTTGATGTCTTTGATCGAGATCAAATAGCTCATTTCCTTGAATCAATTATTTTGATATGACAAGAACGATTTGGTTTAAGGTATAGATTTTGTGTTAAATGTGAATTGGTTACAAGTCATTGGATATACTTAAAATGGAGGTTAACTGTTCCTTGATTAGTAAGGACGTCAATGGTTATGGAGGGAAGACAGGAGAATGGGGTTGAGAAGAATAGTGAATGAGCCATGATTAAATGGCAGAGTAGACTTGCTGGACAAATGGGCCAATTCTGTTCCTATGTCTTAAGGTCTTATGAGTAGAGAAATGGAACAAGAGTGAGTTTCTCTTGTCCAGTGGCTAGAGCTTAGCGAACATTGGAGGATGTTTGAAATAACTGAGCAAAAAGCAGACCTACAATGTTTGACACTTAACATATCATTGATAGAGTTAAACAGATAGTGAGGTCAGCTGAGAAGATCATCGGGGTCTCTCTTCCCGCCATTACAGACGTTTACACCGCACACTGCATCTGCTAAGCAAACAGCATTGTGAAGGTCCCCACGCACCCCTCATACAAACTCTTCTCCCTCCTGCCATCTGGGAAAAGGCATCGCAGCATTCAGGCTCTCACGACCAAATTATTTAACAGTTTCCTCTCCCAAGACATCAGACTCCTCAGTACCCAGAGCCTGGACTGACACCAAATTACTGCCCTCTACCGTGCCTATTGTCTTGCTTATTATTTATTTAATCCCTACACTGTTTTGTGCACTTTATGCAGTCCTGGGTAGGTCTGTAGTCTAGTATATTTTTTTGTCTGTGTTGTTTGTACGTAGTTCAGTGTAGTTTTTGTACTGTTTCATGTAGCACCATGGTCCTGAAAAACGTTGTCTCATTTTTACTGTGTACTGTACCAGCAGTTATGGTCGAAATGACAATAAAAAGTGACTTGACTTGACTTGAGATTAGTCACATGTACATCAACATACTGAAACACTGTTTGCGTCGATGACCAACACAGTCTGAGAATTGTGCTGGGGGAAGCTCACAAGTGTCACCACGCTTCTGCTGCCCACAACCCACGAACCCTAACCATACATCTTTGCAATGCAAGAGAAAATCGGAGCACTCGGAGGAAACCCAGGCAGTCACGGGGAGAACATACAAACTCTTTAAAGACAGCAGCAGGAATTGAACCCTGATTGGTAATAGCTGGCGCTGTGAAGCACTGCTTAAACAAAAGGCTCATTCCCACTCCCTTCTGTATTAAAAATAGTCTTGGGAAAGACCCAAATGATCATGAGATGGATCAATGGGTAGAAGAAATGCATGTCTACATCTCCTGGAATTTTTAGACAGATCTCAAATGAAAATATAGTATAGTTATTTCTGTTCCAGTGTTTATTTCATTTTACCCTGATTTCCCACCCTCACTGCACACCACCTACCAATTTTTTTAAGGTGTCCCTGGTCTAAGTTCTAATTGCTATTATCACCATGCTTTCTGATTTTCATGGACTACCTGTGTATTAAATTAAATTCAAGGCCATTCTGTTCCCTGATTGACCCTACAGGCGTCATTTGGTCTTTTGGTTCAAGCCTTTTATGTTACGGTACGCACCCAGCCTCGGTTGTTTAGTTATCTGATTCTCCAGAGTATGGATAACTGATGTGGCCCCTTTAACGATTCAAGCCTGCTCCACTAATTGGTGGTCACGATTTGGTGTCAAGAGTTGGATGTTTAAAGAGCAACTTAACTTAGGTTTGGTGCTCAATCGTCAGCTCAACTTTGGTTCAGTCTGTGATTGCGTTTAGGATTTGTCTCATTTGGATTCTCGTCTAGTCTCATCAGGTTCTCTTCTGGCATCTAGTCAAGAACCCTCAGTCTCAAAATTGTGTCTCGATTCTAGTCTTGGATAGTCCAGCACTTGGGTCCTTGTTATCCTCGCCTAGATCTCTCATGACATTCTGTATGTCCACCAAATTTCATCCCACACCTCGTGATAGAGACTTTAATCTCTGCTCTTTTCTCTAAATTCCTCTAATATTTACAGCTTCTTTATCTCACCACTTAAAAGCTATCACTTCCGCCAAATCATTTGACACCTCTCTTAATCAATGTTGCCCTCTTTCAGCTTCTGATTCTGTGCATTTTTATGAAACATATTGGAACATTTATTTGGTTAGCAGTTTTATGTAAATACAACTCATTAATATTGGAAGTATAATTGTTCCAGCACATGTAATAAGCCAATGGTGCATTTCTCTGCTGCAGCAATGCACGTGATAAAAGCACTTGAACATTTGAGAATAGGAGAACGAACATGTGATTTCATTTATATTCTTGAGCACAAATTAATTTTCTCAATTTTCTCCAAATTTATCAATGCTTTCAATTATGATTGAGATTCTGATGATTTCCTAAGTTCATGAACAGTATATATTGAGATAACAATTGCTGCACACAGGTACAATTTAACAGTGATTCAACACAGCTTGTGGCAAATGAAAAGCATCAATTGCACATATAATAACGTAACCATTTATTTAACGAGTTTCACATAAGGGGCAATCAATAGGGAATCTACTATACTTCTATGCAAATTATGTTTTGTTTCTGCATGATTAAACTGAACCTTAGCTTTTTACCATTTATCACCTGTTATATGCCAAGCACTTCCAAGAGAGCCACAACCTTGTCGTGGTTTGGAGGCTTGCGTGCCTCAATGACCTGGACAGCTATGTTGTGGCTTAATGGTTTGGCTCCCGGTAGGGTCAGCCGTGCTAAATAGGTCAAAGGGTAGAGGCCAGTTTAAGCTTGGTCCACTAGTCCTTCAAATTCAAGGGTTCAGGTCTGGGATAGCAACCTTGATTGGTAAAACATAATCGTTTTGGAAACAGCAATGAAGAATCTTTCTACGTCTGAGTGTGATGGTATTCCTGAGTTTCCACTCGGAGCATGTCTGACAGATAGCAGTGAAAACTGAGCTAGTGACACGATGATGCAAGCCCTGACTACCGTCAGAGATGGAGGACCTTCACTGCTGCCCAAACACCAGGCAGTAGATGCTAAGTCAGAGATAATAAAACTGATTCTGATTCTGAATTTCAAATCTGCCAAGTGTGCTGACAGGAAATTTGTGAATCTGGTAAAATATATGTATACCAAATGGTAAAAAAATAGATGTCATATAATTAAAAAAAAAACACTACCTATATCAAACAAGTTGTTAGAAATACCAGAAAAGCAGGGAAAAAAATCGAAGGACCATTCATCTTAAAATACTTGAAACAATGGATAAGAAATCAATTAATTATGACTTTGATTAATGCTGTTTTACCTAATAAAAAAGAAAAATCTCACCCAAATATCGGTCTTGTTGGTAATGAAATTTTACATTAGGAACAGTCATCTATTGTAAAAAAAATACAGCCTAGAAATTGGATTGTGTACCATTGCCTTACATCACTGCAGAAATATTTGACTCTTGTCAGCTGCTGCCTGTCATATTTGAAAGATTACAGTGATTTATACATCAGAATCATATCAAATGATATTGCTGTTAAGGCTGTCTTTGGTTGTTTCTGGGATAACCATGATTTACTGCATAGCACCTTATTTGTTCGCAAATTTAACTTATAACCTTCAGGTCTTGCCTTTCAAACCATTGTATTGACCTTCCTCTTCTTTTTCATTTCTTGATTAACCATAAGACCATAAGATATAGGAGCAGAATTAGGCCATTTGGCCCATCGAGTCTGCTCCACAATTTCATCACGGCTGATACACTTATCCTCTCAGCCCCACTCTCCTGCCTTTCCACCCCCCCCCCCCCCCCAAATGTCAATTCATGCCCTGACAATTCAGGTACCTACAACCTCTGCCTTAAATATACAAAAAGACTTGGCCTCCACAGATGCCTGAATTCCACAAATTCAACACTCTCGGGCTAAAGAAATTCTTCCTCAGCTCCATTCTAAAAGGACACCCCTCTATTCAGATGCATGACCTCTGGTCTTAGACTCACCAGAGCAAAAACCCTCTCCACATTGACTCATTCAAGGCTTTTCACCATTTGATAGGTTTCAATGAGGTCAGCCCTCATTCTCCTTAATTCTAGTGAATGCAGGCTCAGAGCGATCAAACACCCTGCATATGACAAGCCGTTCAATCCTGGTATCATTTTCATGAACCTGATTTGAACCCTCTCCAGTTTCAGCACATTCTTTCTAAAATAAGGGGCCCAAACCTGCTCACAATATTCCGTGCGGCCTCACTAATGCTTTATAAAGTCTCAACATTTGCATCCTTGCTTTTATACTCTAGTCCTCTGAAATGAATGCTAGCGTTGCATTTGCCTTCCTCACCACACACCCAACCTGCAAATCATTTGCGGTGTCTTCCTTAATAATTTACACCAACATCTTCCCAACCACTGAGTTCGGACTACGTGTCCTATAGTTTCCTTTCTTCTGCCTCTCTCACTTCTTCAGTGAAGTGACATTTGTATTTTTCCAGTCTTCCGTAACCATTCCAGACTCTAGTGATTCTTGAAAGATCATTACTAATGCCTCCATGATCTCTTCAGCCAGCTCTTTCAGAACCCTGGGGTGTATACCATCTCTTCCAAGTGAATTATCTGCTTTCAGACATTTTAGTTTCCCAAGAACCTTCTCTCTAGATATGGTAACTTCACATACTTCATACCCCAGATACCTGGAATGTCCACCACACTGCTAGTGTCTTCCACAGTGAAGACTGATGTAAAATACTTATTCAGTTCATCTGCCATTTCCTTTCCCCCATTACTACCTCTCCAGCATCAGTTTCCAGTAGTATGATATCCATTCTCACCTCTCTTTTACACTTCATGTATTTAAAGAAACTTTTGGTATCCTCTTTAATATTATTGGCTTGCTTACTTTTGTATTCCATCTTTACTTTCTTAATGACTTTATTAGTTGCTTCTATTGGCATTTGAAAGCTTCCTAATCCTCTCATGTTCCACTAATTTTTGCTCTATTATATGCCCTCTTTTTGGCTTTTACGTTGGCTTTGACTTCTCTTGTTAGCCACTGTTGTGTCAATTTTCTTCAAATTTCTCCAAATTTCTTCAGCTTTCTCAGGAAGTAAAGGCGCTGGTGAGCCTTCTTGGCAGTGGACTCTGCTTGGTTAGACCAAGTCAGGTCATTTGTGATATTCACCCTGAGGAACTTAAAGCTTTTGACCTGTTTTATCTGCGCACCACCAATGTAGATTGGGTTGTGCGGTCCGTTACTCCTTCTGCCGTCATCCTGTGACTTCCAATTGCTTCCAGAAATTCCAGCCAATGCTGCTTTGTCATCATCCCTGCCAGTGTTCTTTTCCAATCAATTCTGGCCAGTACCTCTCTCATGCCTCTGTAATTCCCTTTACTTGACTTTAGCTTCTCCTTCTCAAATTTCAAGGTGAATTCAATAAACTTTCAAACTTCCCTCTTAAGCTCTCTAATCAATTCTTGTTCATTACACAACACACCGTCCAGAATAGCTGATCCTCTAGTGGGCTCAACCATATTTATATCTGTGCACTTGTACTGCTACTGTGACATTGTAATTTCCTTTCAGATCAATGAAGTATAGAAACATGGAACATGGAAAACCTAGAACACAATACAGGTCCTTTGGCCCATAATGCTGTGCCAAACATGTACTTATTTTAGAAATTACCTAGGGTTGCCCATAGCCCTCTATTTTTCTAGGCTCCTTGCACCTATCCAAGAGTCTTTTGAAAGACCCTATTGTAACTGCCTCCACCACCGTCACCGACAGCCCATTCCACGCACTCACCCCTCTCTGCGTGAAAAACTTACCCTTGACATCACCTCTCTACCTACTTCTAAGCCCCTTAAAACTGTGCCCTCTCATGTTAGCCATTTCAGCTCTCAGAAAAATCCTCTGGCTATCCACACGATCAATGCCTCTCATCATCTTCTACATCCATTTATCTATCTATCCATTTATCTATCTATCTATCTATCTATCTATCTATCTATCTATCTATCTATCTATCTATCTATCTATCTATCTATCTATCTATCTATCTGTCATCCTGGTATCTTATTCTTGCCCAAAGACCCTTCTCTCCATTCTCCTAGCTAACGAACTCCCTGTCACCACTATGTGTGTCTTCTCCGCCATTCCCTTCTGCAATTCAGAGGCAGACACAGTGCGAGAGACCCGACCGCTGTGACTTTCCTCTATTAGGTCAACCCCCTGACAGTATCCAAAGTAATACACCTGTTGTTGAGGAGGATGGCCACAGGGGTACTCTGCAGTTGCTCCTTAACCCTTTTCCACTTCCTGACTGTCACCCAATTCCCTGTGTCCTGACTCCTAATTCCGACTTCAGCTCAGGCTCTGTGCAATTTTGTGTCTACACAATAAAGAAGTGCAGTTCCCAGTGTGTAATGCAGACAGTTCACCACGGAGCCAGAAGTGACATTGGTGCGCTGGCTGCACACACTCATGTCAGACTGAAGCCATTAATGTGAATAAAGACATGTTAGTTTTTACCCACACTGTTTGTCTTTATTAATCTCAAACATAACATGGTGTCCGAAGTTGGCGTGCAGTTTAGACAGAGTGAATATGAATACAGTGTGCTACTAAGAATGAGACCCTAGTTCAGATGGGAGAAAAATCCAGCAAGTGAGGTTGATCAGCAAGGCACCAGTGAGAATTGGGTCCAGATGTTCAATGGATTCATCAAAAGAGATTCAGGTGAGAGGGCCCGAAAAGACCCGGAAAGGATGCTCCTATGCAGTTTATTGGCAATCTAACTAATAACTTGAACTGCTGCAGACAGTGATTCAGTATATATTTAGTGGGCAGTAGAGCTGGAGGGGCAGATTGAAAATTGAAAGAATGTCTATCTTTCTATATATAATTGGCAAAGATGCTTTAGACATTTTCAATAGAATTCAAATTAATGAGACAGCCTTGACATTGGAGATTCTGATGAAAAAAGAATGAGGAATACTTTGTCCCAAGTAAAAACATCACATTTGAAAGATATAAGTTCTCTTCCTTTGACAAGAAATATGGTGTTAGCTTTGAACATTACTTAGGTGAGGTTCACACACTGCAAGTCCTGTGAGTTTGGAGATTTGAGAGACTGACGAGTTAGAGACATAATAGATGGCAGAAATTCAATAATGGGCTCAGAAAGATTGCCTTATGAAAAAAGTTTTAACACTGGAAAAGGCTGTGGATATGTGTAAAGCAGCAGAAACCACGCGATCACAAGCTAAGGAGCTGTACTGGTCAGAATCAGCAGTGCACGCTGTGAAAACAAAAGGGCAGAGCACAGGGTGTTTCGCAAAGCAAAGAAGTAGGATCAAACAGCCAAATGCTGCAAATGTGGAGGTAGGTACATCCCCAAACTGAGTCCTGCTTACGGAAAGAAGAATCATTTGGCAAAGTGCGGCAAGAGAATGGTGCACCCTGCTGCTGAGGAAGTGGAGCAAGACTTTGTGAATTCTCTACAGACTGTGGGTGTTGGTAAAACAGAATGGATTGTTCCAGTGACTGTGAATGAGGCAGTAATTCCATTGAAGCCCACGGGAATCTGCTATAAATGGATTATTACAAGACTCCCAAAGCTCAGAGTAAGATTTACCGAGTGAAATTAAAAGTGCAGGCTTTGCTGGAGAGAACGTTCCAGTAAAAGGGGCTGTATAGTGACCTTCAAGCACAGGGGACAGCACCTAAAGGCACAGCTACTAATTGTAGAAGAGCAAGCATGGCCAATATTAGGTCTGAGTGCATGTGCAAAGTGTTTTTGTACTGGCCACGCTGACCAAAGAAGATCATGGAAGAGTACACAGAAACTTTTCAGGGGCTCAGATGCCTACCTGATGTAACTTGAGAAACTCGTAACAGCATCCATGAAAGTTCCAGAGAGGTTATGCAAGAGAAACACAAGAACTCCACTTTCCATAGACATCCATACCAGCTACACCAGCATGACAGTCAGGATACCAGTGCGGAACAGACTGATCATAATGAAGAAGTTGCCAGTCTTGCTTTCACATCATGCAGTTTTGGGCCAAAATTTGTCTCTCATTGGCTTCCAGTTAAAGACTGGAAATCAGAAATATCTCCTCGATCCTCTTCAAAGTTCAAACAGATAAATAAAAAGGAAGATCGGGAGACCACACAGACCCCAAAGTCAGAACAACAGAATCAGTTAGAATTTGTGCGAAGACTCACCGAGCATATAGATTTAGTTCAGGGTTCCATTATGAGGCAGATGAACTGAATTACAATCACAAAACAAGAACAAGAACAAGACACGAACAGATATGATCTTGGCAGAAGGATGTGAAAGAAATGAACACATTGATCAGATACTGAACACAGCAAATGAAATCAATACATCTGTGGAAACAAGTAGCAGAACAAAAATGAACATTAAACCACAGCAGAGACAGATTGAAAGTAGATGACTGGATTTGCTCTTATAATTGAACTTAATGTAAATATCTTACAGTATTGTGTTTGTTTTTTTTAAGGGGGAAGATGTGTTATTACTTGCATACATAACAAAGAATTTCAGTTCCCAGTGTGCAATCCACATGGTTCACCTGGAACTGGAAGTGACATTGGTGAGCTGGTTGTGCATGCGTTAGTATCGGGCTGAAACCATTGTTGTGAACAAAGATGTGCTAGTTTTGGCCCACACTGTTTGTCTTTTTTTAAGAACAAACACGACAGGCTCCAATTCTGGATAACTCTGACCTTCTCTGCTTCCGATCCCTTGATTCCCTAACTATATGATCAACTACCCTGAAGCCTGAGATGATTTGACCATCTCTAACGCCTTAATACCCTGACTGTCTGGTCCTCTGATTTCTTGAGTTTCCATTTCTCTGATTCTTAAAGCCCCATCCCTCCGATAAAATTAATACCATCAAGGTACCAATATCTCAAACATTCAACCCATTAACAGACCTGTTTTCTTTTTTTTAAAACTTTTATTGAGTTTTCAGATAATTACAGAAAGAAAAAAAATACCTTTCCCCCTCCCCTTAGCCCCTCCCCCCTAACATCCCTATAGAAAAAGAAAGAAAGAAAGAAAGAAAGAAAGAAAGAAAGAAAGAAAGAAAGAAAGAAAGAAAGAAAGAAAGAAAGAAATGCTCCACGGAGTTCGTAATAACTTAAGTATATATTTTTATTTCTTTCCCCAAATAACCAATTATTTTATCTTCGGAGCACCTATATATTTAATCCTGTCTTTTGTAAATAAGGGCGCCAAATTTTCAAAAATGTTTCATATTTTGTCTCTTAAATTATAAGTAATTTTTTAAAGTGGAATACAGCTGGAAATTTCATTCTTCCAATGATCTATACTTAAGTATGCATCCGATTCCCAAGTAACTGCAATAGCCTTTTTGGCTACTGCCAGTGCAATTTTTATAAATTCTTTCTGATATTTATTCAATTTGGGTTTCGATTTTATCCCTTCAATATCGCCTAATAAAAATAATATTGGATTATGTGGAAGTTGTGTTCCAATAATTTGTTCCAATAAAACTCTAAAATTTGTCCAAAAAGGTTGAATTTTAGAACAAGACCAAGTAGAAAGTAAAAAAAGTACCAATTTTTTGGTTACATCGGGAACACTCAGTCCTGTTTTCTTGATCCTCCTACTTGGAATACCCAGCTGAGCACCTGAAGAGTTAGTTAAAGACAGTAGTTCTCTGAGTAGATCAGAACTACTGTTTTTCAGAACTGTCAGATTGAGATAAATTTTGCATCTTACACAACTGATAATGTAATTTCTGAGAGATTTAATTCAAAAAGCATTTCTAATATAATGAAAATTCCACAGGAAAATCCAGAGTCAAGCACTTAAAACAGTTCACAGCTCAGGCAGCAAATGTGGATGAAGAAAAGGTTAATCGCTTACGTCAGACTTCTGAAACATTGTAAGGGAATGTTAAGTGGGTTTTGAGGATTCAGATTGATGAGGTGGAAGGAATACTCCAATTTTGCTGCAGAGTATTTTACTAGTGTATGATAAATTGGTAAGAAAAAGAAAGATAAATATATATGAAACACTAAGTCTAAAACAATATGTAAAATAATTGATACAAGGACAAGTCCCATGTCCTTCTACTAAGTGATGCAAACCATTAAGAAGACATGAAATCTAAAGGAGTACACAGAATAATTTGTACAGTAGCAAGTCACATGCCTTCCTGCTCATTGTGGACTCCAATTTATTAGGCCTGGCCTAAAGACTCAGATATTCTTGGCCACCGATTGCAATTCTGCTCCAAGGACTGAAGTCTGATGAGCTTGATCACTGTTCACACCTAAATAATCTAAAAAGCCTGCAATTCTTTTCTATGTATGCATACCAATCAGCTACAATTTTAAAATTAATTATTTCTTAATTATAGATGTATAGGGAGGACTCTACGTTCCCACTGAGCTAGTCTTGCCAGTTTCCAAAACCCTTATCAGCCAAGACTTTACCAATACTCATCTTTAAAAAAGAAACTGTTATCACATTTCCTTAATGACTTACATTTGTATACCTCTAGACCTCATGGAGGAATCAAGACCTTATGTTTTACTTATTTGCTTGCTCATTATGAGTTCTATGAACAGACAATCCTATTCCAAGTAAAAAGTTCTGTTTTAAATTATTACAAATGTTAAGTCTGTTTCTGTTTCCACAGATGATAATTGATCTACTGAGTGTTTCTAAGATTTCCTGGTTTTATTTCAGATTCCCGGCATCTGCAGTTTCACAACTAATGCTCTACACTGAGTTCATGCTAATTTCAAAGAAACAACACTTTTTTTCTGGCATTGTAAGAAGGAACTATTAGGCTTCTGAAAGTGGATTTTGGAGTAATCTTTTGCCAAAATTGCTGAGGGAACTGGAAACATTTCCAAAGCAGTATAATAAATGGTTGGAAACTCACATTTTTACCAGTTTCCTGTAGTGATCTCAATGGAGTTATAAGAGCAGAGACAACTCTTATAGAATTTCAAAGCTGGTGAGAAACAAAAACAGCAGACTGTTTTTTGTGCAAACCCGACGAAACAGAGACAAAACTGAAAGTCTCAAATAAAACTAAGAATGATGGACTATAGACGTGTCCTGCCTAATACTCAGTGGAATACTGCTATTCCTGTGGGGACCAAACTGAAAATCTGGCAACAAATCCATCAATCAAAATCTGGAGATACAAAAATTCTGCAGATAATGGAAATCTTGAGCAACACACACAAATACTGGAGGAACTCGGTGAGTTGAGCAGGGAAATAAACAGTTGACATTTCGGACTGAGACATGAGAAACTAAGAGATGATAGGTGGAAGAGGTAAAAGGGTAATCATCTATCAGATTCCTTCATCTTCTGCCTTTTGTCCCCTCCAGCAGATGGAATATGAGGTGTCTGGGTAGTCTCCAACCTGAGGACATGAACACCAATTTTTCTAACTTCCAGTAAATTTTCCCCTCCCACTTCTCTCTTTTCTCATTTCCCATTTTGGGTCCCTCTTCTCTCTTTTATTCTTACCCCTTCCCTTCTCTCCTCTCTCTCTCTAGCGCCCCTCCTCCTTCCCTTTCTCCATAGTTCACTCTCCTCTCCTATCTGATTCTTTCTTTCTTCAGCCTCTTCCCTGGTCTACCTGTTCCCTCCCATTTTCTCATTTCATCCATCCTCCCCCACCACCCTAACTTCCCTATCATTTGCCAGTTTTTACTCCTTCCCCTTCCCCAACCACCTTATTCCAGAGCTTCTTCTCTCTTCGTTTCCAGTCCTGATGAAGAGCCTTGGCCCGAAACATTATCTGTTTATTCCTCTCCATAGATGTTGACTGACCTACTGAGATTCTCCAGCATTTTCTGTGCTTTACTTTGCGTCATCTCACCAATCCTAGAGCAGTAGTCATAAGTCTTATTCATTATTATTATTATTGCTAAGTGTCTTTTAAATGTTGCTGCTGTAATGAAATAATTTCCCACTTGTGATCAATAAAGCACTTATTATTATTATTATATTACCTGCAATACCACAAGTCCAGATGTGGCATCTCGAGCTGAAATGTTGACAATTCCTCTACCTGCAATGATGCTCCTAACCTGCTGAGTTCCTCCAGCAGTTTGTTTTTTTCTGCAGTTTACAGCACCTGCATTCTCTTGTGTCTCTGATATACTGAGTCCTCTTCTTGTGGAGTAAACTTTTATATTGTAGAACAACCCTGAATACCTTTTGGAACATCCATTGGTTCCCCTTTTTCCAACCAATGACTTACATTTGCAATGCAATTCAAACATGATTTCCCCTTTGTAAATCATGATGGTTCTGCCGAATTGTGTTATTATTTTCTAAGTGTACTGTTACTCCTCCTAGAGGATCACACACTTGCCGTAGGGTTTGGAGGCTTGCATTGAATTGAATTGAATTTCAGGTTATTGTCATTTAAAAACCACAAATGCAATGCAGTTAAAAAATGAGACAACGTTCCTCCAGAATGATATCACAAAAGCACATGGCAGAACAGACTACACCAGAAAATCCAAATAACGTTTGGCAATCCCCAATCCAGAGTCCAGAGAGGCTGCTGCATTTTTAATATCGCGCTACCATCTTAGTGCGTTCCCCGGAAAGGAACTCCAAATCCACCTGACAAAACAAGACTACCCAGACACACCAAGTCAGGAGACCAACTTTACCACCCAACAAACCAAAAGCTACAGCTACAAGACCTACACAAGACCACATACTTACATACAGTTATAGTTAACATATAGTTACAACAGTGTAGATAATACCATAATTGATTAAAAAAAACAGACCATGGGCACAGTAAAAAATAGTCCAAAGATGTTAAAAGACTATAAGTTTGAAAGAAACCACCACACAGTTTCCACAAGTCCTCAGGGTCCCGATAGACTCGTTATCCCACGCAGGCGACAGAAGGGAATACCCCCGCTATGGACTTCCAAGGCGCCGCCGGACTCAGCCTCGCAGACACAGCACACAGTGAAAGCTCCGTCGAACCCAGCCTCACAGACACAGCACTCAGTGAAAGCTCCATCGGACCCAGCCTCACAGACGCAGCACACAGTGAAAGCGCACCGACCACAGCGGACTCCGAGTCCGTCGAACCTCCGAGTCTCTGACCATCCTCTCCGGCACAGCCTTTCTGAGCACAATCCTCTGCCGAGCGCATTAAGACGCTCCTGCCAACAGCCACTGGCAACGCGACCCCGAGGACTGGGGGCCTGTTCTTCTCAGCAGAGACCTGGACCTCACACCAGCAGCAGCAACGAAGAAGGCCTTCCTGGAGATGTCCGGATGTTCCTCCGTGATCCCACGTCCGTTTTTCATCAGATTAGGATTGAGCATGGCACCCCATTTAACTAATAACAGATATCGACTCCGGAGAGGCTGCTGCAAGCTGCGTCGTGCCACCATCTTGGAATCATTTGCATGCCTCAATGATGCAGAGAGCTATATTGGCTAGAATCAGGACTTTATGCTTTGATCTTGGTATGGTCACCCATGCCAAACAGGTCAAAAGGTAGGTACCAGCCTAAGATTGGTCCACTGGTGCTCCAGGTTCAGGGGTTCAGCTCAGGGCTAACAAACCTGACTGGTAAAACAAAATTGTTACAGAAAAGGCAATGAGGAATCCTTCTACATTTGTGTGTGACAGTATTCCTGAGACTCCAGGTGGGACTTGCATGACTGACAAGAGTGAAATCTGTGAGGAAGCTGCTGATGTGATGAAGGTAGCCCTGAACACTGCCAGAGTTCGAGGAATTTCATTGTTGCTCTAAATGCCAACAACATAACAGGCAGTAAGTAAGTCGTGTTACTACTTCTTTAATTAATGGTCAATTACTTAAGAGTGTGGATGAACAAAGGGACCTTGGGGTTCAAATCCATACATCCCTCAAGGTCGCTGCACAGGTTGATAGGGTAGTTAAGAAGGCCTATGGGCTTCATTAACAGGGGGATTGAGTTCAAGAGTAGAGAGGTCATGTTGCAACTCTACAAATCTCTGGTGAGACCACACTTGAGAGTATTGTGTTCAGTTCTGGTCACCTCATTATAGGAAGGATGTGGAAGCTATGGAGAGGGTGCAGAGGAGATTTACCAGGATGTTGCCTGGATTGGAGAACAAGTCATATGAAGCAAGGTTAGCAGAGCTGGTACTTTTCTCTTTGGAGCGTAGAAGAATGAGAGGGGACTTGATAGAGGTCTACAAGATTATAAGAGGCATAGATAGGGTGGATAGTCAGTACCTGTTTCCCAGGGCACCAATAACAAACACCGGAGGGCATATGTACAAAATTAAGGGAGGGAAGTTTAGGGGAGACATCAGGGGTAAGTTTTTTTACACAGAGGGTTGTGAGTGCCTGGAATGACTTGCCAGGGATGGTGGTGGAGGCTAAAACATTAGGGGTATTTGAGAGCCTCTTGGACAGGCAGATGGATGAAAGGAAAATGGAGGGTTATGGGGTAGTGTGGGTTTAGTACATTTTTTTGAGGATTATATGGGTCGGCACAACATGGAGGGCTGAAGGGCCTGTACTGTGCTGTAGTGTTCTATGGTTCTAATGGGGTCCAGCTTTTTTCAGATGACAGATGCTGGGTCTACCGGCCTATTTATTTCATCCCCCACCCTTTTTCAATAATGGTGATAAAGATGTGTATTTCCAATCTTACTGGGACCTTTCTGGAACTTAGCAAATTCTAGTAAAAGATCACAACTGATCATCCATGAACACTGCAGCCACTTCTTCAGAAACATAACTGAAGTGCTACCAACCAGCAGTTTTAGCCTACAAATTTTCATGTGTTCAGGTATTTATTTGGTGGAGGGCACAGGAATGTGTAGTCCCAACATTTGTACAGTCTGGTGAGAAAAAGATCTGTAGAACAACCAACCTACTGATATGATTTAGCATAATTTGATTTATTTATTGTGTACAAATTTAAATCTAAATTTCAAATTTGTTAATGTATTCTGCTAGCAAATGTTCTCTGAAACAGCAACTTTCTAATTCAGCCATTTGCTAATGTAGTCATGGCAACTGATGAAAGTGGCACATCAGGGATGTTCTTTGCAGAAGGTTGAATTCTGAAGGGAATTCCATCTAATCCTTTTGGCTGTTTAGCAAAAGCACTGAGTAATATTCTCGCCAATTAAACCGAAGTTAATTTAAAACAATTCATGCAAGATAATGACTCGCCAATATACTGCAAGCAAATAGAACAAGCACAATATTAAAACAACCATAGTAAATGTTTATCACAGTTTCTGCATTTATTTCCTACTTCAAAGAACTTCGTTCCCTTAAAAGTCAGACTGGTAAATAACCAGTAATCTATAAATACCTCCAAATGGTTTTTGTTAGTGATCAATTTGCCAATGCCCAAGATAGAGGTTTAAATTTAGGCTTTGCTCTGCCACTCTGCATCTTGGACATTAGCCTCTGTAGTATCCAGATCATCTTCTAGGAATGGTGCCTCAGAAAGGCCACGTACATTATTAAGGGCCTGAAGGCACACACTCAGTGATTCAGGAGCAGCTCCTTCCCCTCTGCCCTCAGAATACCGAATGGACATTGAACCCATGAACACTACCTTACTACTTAAAAAAAATTTTTTTTTTGAACTACTGATTTAATTTAACTACATTTGTTTCTGTAATGTTATATATGTACACACACACACACACACAGTAACTCAGTTTTCTTTTTCTCTCTATTATCACGTGTGGCATTGCACTGCTGTTGAAAAGTTAACAAATTTGCCGATGATATTAAACCTGATTCTGATTCTGCTGGTGCTCTTAACTTTCAAAGAATCACTGAGTTTTACAGCACTAAATGAGGGTATACACTCCATTACACCTGTGCCAGCGTTCTGAAATAGGTACCTAATTGGGTCTTCCACTTCCAATTCCATTAAAAAATTCCGTTTTCAATTGTTTTCATCTACTTTTTATTTGATGAAGCCTATTTGGATTCTATTCACACTACGATTTTAGGTGGGATAATCTAGCCTGATGTTAAACAAAATGTTAACCTCTCCCATTCAGAACAATGGCCCACAGTAACAATGGTGGCAACTAGTGCCATTTCTGTTTGCTAATGACAAATTACCACGGCTTGTGAGGTCAAGAAAAATACAGACTGCCGAGGTGAGTTACCATGACACCAGAGACACAGGGACCGAGGAGCACAATTATTTTACAGTGCAGCTCCAAAAGCCACACTATTGCTTATGGTAGCAAAAATTAAACACAAATGTAGTTATAAATATGAGCACTTCCAGTTATTTCAGTTTTTGGCCTGATCTCTTTCTGAAGAGATTAAACTAAAATATGAAATAAATTAAGTCTGTTGTATTAGTCAGTGTCTACGTTTAATAATGGGTAGGCCATCATTTGTGGCACCTCTCATGGAACTATTGCAAAAGAGAGCACAGGACTTCAGTATTAAAATAACTGAAACGTGTTTCTAAAGGCAGCATAATAGAGAGCATTCTGATTGAAAATTAGTAGTGCAGATACCGTGAGAAAACATCAAAGGAAAGGCTGTACGAAGAAGGACAGCACAACAACTGCAAGTGATAAATTAATGAGAAGACAAGACAACTTTTATAAAAGCATATCTATTGCAACAATGCATATGTGAATTGGAGTGTCAATGTGGTAGTACATGGCAACAATCTATTGCATGGTGGTCTATTAACTTATAGAGTGGAAGAAGAATAAAATAGAGAAACTCACCCCCAGAAAAATATAATGTGAGGAGGATGACTAAACTTTAATTACATAAAATCCAACTCCACCAGTTAATTGACAGAGGATTACTCAAAACATTTCCACTTTGGCTAATTGAAATGTTGTTACTATATACTGCTTTTTAAAAAATCAGCAAAAGAAAATATCTGGAGTGTAAGTTATTAGAGTTAGATTATGTGTAAAATGGGTTGACAGTTTTGAAGTTGCTTCTTTGTGTTATTTGTACTGAGGGAGATGAGGAATGTGATTGCATACTCTTTCAAGAAGAATAAGAACAGCATTACCTTGAAAATACCATCACCTTGAAGTTCACTTTAAATTTTATACTATTTTGCCTTTGTGATTTATTGGCATTCCTACGTCAATGCCTTGTAATTCACTAATACTATTGTGGGAGTATTGTGACCACAAAGATTACAGTGCTTGGAGAAGAGTCAATAGAGTCAATTCATTCCTTTGGGCAACTGGTTATGGTCGATATTTACAATTTTGCTACATACCCACTTGATGGGAATATGAAAGAAAAATCCACAGGCGGTATCAACTCCGCTGTCTTTATACTTAGAATTTTAAAAACTTATACGCTAATCAGAATCACAATTGTTCCTACTATGGACAGGATAATTCTTTTGAAATTTGCTTTCTGTTTTCAACAGTCACCATTTTGGGGCAAGACCCTTCATCAGAACTATCGGACCGAAAGGGCAACTGTTCATTCCTTTCTTTAGATGTTGCTTGACCTGCTGAGTTCCTCCACCATTTTGTGTTTGGATGTCTGGATTTTCAGCATCTGCAGAATCTCTTGTGTTTCTGGTTTTATTAATGCGATTCATTATTAGCAGAGATCATGTGTTAGTTGGAGGGGTATTAATATATAATTGATTTCACTGACTTCAGCTTTGGACAAGTAGACCAACAATTAGCCCTGAAGCAGTGGTTGGTGGATAGAAACTCTACATATAAAGGTAAATATATTATAGACTTGCATTTCAGTACTAAATAAAATATATGCCACATGCCTTAATCCAGTCTAGTAAGTAATGGGCTCTATAGTTTACTTTATCTAAATCCTTTTCTTCATTTTACACAGGCAATTTAGCCTTCATTCTTTTTAATTTATTTATTCAGACACAGTGTGGAATAACCCTTCCAGTCCTTTGACACACGCTGCCCAGCAACCCCTGATTTAATTGTAGCCTAATCACGAGACCATTAACCTACCAATTGGCATGTCTTTGGAATGTGGGAGGAAACTGGAGCACCCGGAGGAAATCCATGGGGTCAAGTGGAGAACATGCAAGCTCCTTACAAACAGTGGTGAGAATTGAACCAGGGTTGCTGGTACTGTAAAGCATTGTGCTAACCACTATGCTACCATGCCACCCCACGTGCTTTCAGTGCTTTTCTAGTATCTCTTTAACTTTCATCCACAGCACCCTGATTTTCAGTTCTGGTCTTTCACCATTTCTGGTTAAGAAACTTCAGAATTTCTCTCTATTTGAGTCTTTGACAAATATGTTTTAATCTTTTTTTTTCTTCCCCACGAATGAAAACTTAGTCATTATTTCTGCTAGGTCCAAAACAACCATAATACCAAAAAAAAATATTAAGGCATGGACACTATTGAAAAAAAATGCACCATTGTCTGAAGTAGTTTCCAAAGAAGCAACAAAGCTAGGCAGTATGTATGCCCTCAAGTGGAAATAAGCTTTAAGTACTTTTCAAAGTTAAGAGGGGAACTTCTTGCCAACAGTTTTGCTTACCCATTAACCTTTATCAGTAAATCAGATGATCTGATAAGTTAATTGTAATTTGTGAAAACCTGCAGTGCACTTGCTGGTCTTGGAAATTACTTCCAATACAATAATAGTTGTACTTCAAAATATTTCATTGGAAATAAAGTGTTAGATGGCATGATATCATGAAAAGGCTATATAAATTCAAGTACTTTAATAGACTGTTTTCATTTTATTAGCTGTGTGTCTAATAGAACCTGTCACAGGAAGAAACTAAAGTGCTTCATTAATTCTAGTTCAAAGTTTCATTTTTTTTCAGGATCTGTTGCTTCTGCTCCACACCCTTCATGTGTGAAGTCAACAGGATGGAAAGATTTTGTTATCTTGTCCTATCCAATTCTACAGTTCTGTTATGCTTGTTACGTCCATGAAACAACAATATGGCTTGGAACAGACTGGGCTATCACACAACTTGGGCGACAGAACCACTAGCCCATGTGTAAAAATCCTACAGTGGAGCTTGCAGAGTGACTAAGCACAAGCTATTCATGATTAATTTTTCTTTTCCTTTGAAGGACACTTTCCATGTTTATGCAATATTGTACACAGAGGGGATAAAAATCACAAGCTGAAGAGCCAAGGTTGGTGTAGATTGCACTGCAAAAATAATAAAGAGTCATTTACTATTATTAAGGAGCAATTCTTAAATCAATTTAAATTTGAGAACACAGTATTTGTTTACGTCTTTTTCCGAATCAGATGATATCAAACTGGATCTTCTTTTCTCTCATTGATTGCCTTCAATATATGCTTTGGCATCGGATTAAATACTTTCCTGCTACTGACTCTGCTCATTTCAGTGAGGCTTCTCCAATTTAGTTAGCAACAGGTCCACATTGGCTGAAAGATTGAATTGTGTAATGGCATACTTATGAATATTATGTGATTCAATTTTAAAGAAAAATCAATTGTGAGCTTACTGTGAAATTTCAAGTGAACCTGAGGTAGGAGGAGGTGACTGGACATACACTGTGGTATACGATAAGTCCAAAGGACCATAAGATTTAGAAGAGTCTGCTCAACCACTTCATCGTAGCTGATCCATTTCCCTCTCAATCCCATTCTCCCACCTTCTCCCAGTTACCTTTCATGCCCTGACTAATCAATAACCTATCAACCTCCTCCTTAAATACACCCAGTGACCCAGCCTCTACTACCATCTGTGGCAACGGATTCCACAGATTCACCACTACCTGGTTAAAGATATTCCTCCTCATTTCTGTTCTAAATGGAAATCCCTCTATACTGAGCCTGTGCCCTCTAGTCCTAGACTCCCCCACCATTTCCACATTCAGTCTATCTTGTACTTTCAACATTTGATAGGTTTAATTGAGATTCCCCCCTCATGTGGCAAGTACTGCATCCTTTGGTGCCATTTCTGTGATGTTGGGTGATACCTAGCTCACTCAATTCAAACTCACATAATGAGACCGGCTTCAACAGAGCACGAAGAGGATCTCCTCGACCAGGTGCTAAACCAGAGAATCTGGTGCCGACATTTCGGCTCAGGTAGATCTTCATTAAGTTTAGTACTGAGCACTAGAATAACTGATGAGCCATCCACATCCAAGCTCACCCAAAATCATGGTGCATACCTAACAACCACTGACCGACCTAGTACCCACCAAGGATTTTAGTCACTGAATGCAACTCAGTCTTTGACACCATAGTACTTAGTAAGCTCAGCATGAAACTATTGACCTTGGTCTTTCAGCCCCTTTCTGGCTTCTGGACTTTCTGACTGGCAGACAAAACTTATTCCCTGTTATGCCTGTTTACGTTTAGGGCAGAAATGAAGGTCCTCCATCTCTGGTGGTGTTTCCAGCTTCCTTCATTGTGCTAGTACCTTCTTTTCAGTTTTCAGTACTGTCAACCATGCAAGTCTCAGATGGAGACTCAGGAATACCATCACACAGAGCTGTAGAAGGCATTCTTCATTGCTGTTTCCGTAACAGTTTTGTTTAACCAGTCAGGGTCGTTAGACCTTAGCTGAATCCTAGAACCTGGAGGACCAGTGGACCACTCTTTGTCTGGCCTTTGCCCTTTGACCTGTTTGGCATGAGTAACCCTATCAGGAGTCAAAGCATAAATCCCTGACTCCAGCCAGATCATTGAGGCCCGTAAGCCTCCAAACTACGACAAGGTTGTGGTCCTCTTGAAGGACCAAAGGCAGTTAGAAGTAGTTGCAACAATTTATCTGCCCTGACACTCAACACTGGTTTTTCCCAGGGTTACGCACTCTGTATCCTGCTCTACTCCCTGTAGACCCATGACCGTGTGAATCAATACAGCACTGACCTGATCTTCAAGTTTGCAGACGGCATTACTGGTAAAGGCCAGCTCAACATAAATGATGAGATGGAGTACAAAAAAGGAGATCCCGTGTCACGGTGTCCGAACAACAATCCCACTCTTTATGTCAGCAAAATGAAAGAGCAGGTTGTTGACCTCGGGAACTTGAGCAAACCAGGGTAGTGAACGCAATTCTATTCTCATCAACAGAGCTGCTGTAGAGATGGTCAACAGCTTCAAGTTCCTCGGCATCCATATCACCAGTAATCTCTCCTAGTCTCTCCATACTCATGCAGTGATGAAGAAAGTACTTTCTCAGTCATCTACAGTCAATGATTTAGAAGAATGAGAAAGAATCTCAAGAGAACTACAACATTCTAACGCCACTGAAAAGATTAGACGCAGAAAGAATACTTCAGATCGTGGGGGGAGTCACTTTCTATGTATAAGTGGAAGCTATTTCAGACTGAAATGAGTAGGAATTTCTTTTCCCTGACAGTGGTTCAGTTTTCATTTTATACCACTCAAAAATTTGAAGTTAAATTATTAAATACATTCAGGAAGAAGTTACATATAGTTCTTATACTCCATGGCTATTTTATGAGGTACCATATTGAATCAGCCAATCATGTGGCAGCAACTCAATGCATAAAAGCTTGCAGACATGGTCAAGAGATTCAGTTGTTCAGACCAAATATCAGAATAGGGAATAAATGTGACCTAAGTGACCTTGAACATGGAATAACTGTTGATGCCAGTTGGAGTGATTTCAGTAATAGAGTCATAGAAAAGTACAGCACAGAAACAGGCCCTTCAGCCCATCTGGACCACACTGAACCATTTAATCTGCCTATTCCCATCAACCCTTACTGGGACTATAGCCTTCCATGTACCTGTCCAAACTTCTCTTAAACGTTGAAATTCAACCCTCTGAGAAACAAGATATGGAAACAAGATTTAAAGATACTTCTCACAGGTAATTACTCACACACAAATAACAGATATGAACCGAATACTTCCCTATATTCACAGTAAGTTTAGGAGGGCTACACAGATAATCGAGAGCATATCTGTGCAAAGAAGACAGAGGTGTTAGATGACTCGGAATATTGATGACTAGCAAGAGCTTGGGGTCCAAATCTACAGCTTCCTGAAAGGGGGACCACAGATCGACGGGTGGTAAAGAAGGCCAACGGCATACTAACCTTCACAGTTTGGGATACAGAATGCAACTTTTGGGATAATTTGGGATATTATGCTGCAACTTCGTAAAAACACTGATTAGGCCACATGTGAAATATTGTGTACAGTTCTGGGCGTGATTGTATTGGACAGAGTGCAGAGGAGCTTCACCAGGATGTTGTATGGATTGGACAACTTTAGCTATGGGGCAAAATTGAACAAGCTAAGGGATGATCTGATGCAAGCAGAAATGATCATGAGAAGCACAAATAGGGTAGATAATCAAAATCTTTTTTCCCCATGGTACAATTACGATTTGACTTTAACTTAACTTCGACCTTGACATCAAAAGCAAGAGCCTATAGATTTAAGGTGAGCTGAAAGAGCTTAAAGGTTACATAGACTGCAGTTGATGTTGGAAATGTGCCACCAGATGAGGTGGTGGTAAAAGATACAATCTCTACATTTAAGAGACATTTAGACAGACATTTCAATACATAGAAAGATCCAATCCTAATGCAGACAAATAGAGTAGATGGGTGATAAGTATAGTATGGATGTAATAGGCCAAGGATTGTTTCTGTGCGGTACAACTCCATAACTGCTATGCTCTTCACGTGCTTCAGACAATTCCAATATGCTTTACAGCAAAATAAATTCTTTATGAAAGTGGTTACTATTGCAATGTACAAAAGAAGCCAACTTAAACACAACACATCCACTAACATCAACTTACAAATGATCAGACAATTAGGAATTTTTATGTTGATTTAGGAATTAATATCAACTACAATTCTGTGCAACTCATCTTCTCTCCTTCAAAATAATAGCTTGGGATTTTAAAGATTAAATTAGGCTTTAAGTTACAGCCCTAGAGAGATACAAGACATTTTCCAGATGCTGGAATTCTTGGAGCAACACACACAAAATGCTGTAGGAACTCAGCAGGTCAAGCAGCATCTATGGAGGAAAATCGACAGTCCATGTTTCGATCTGAGCCCTTCCAGTAGGACTGGAAAAGAAATGGGGGCAGAAACCAGAATATGAAGGTCTTAAGCAGCAAGTGACGCATTAGGGAGATTGTCGGAGCAGAGTGAGGTTTAGGTTGGGAGGGTTATTCTGGCTTCTGCCCCCTTCGTTTCTAGTCCTGATGAAGGGTCTCAGCCCAAAATGCCAACTGTTTATTTCTCTTCATATGAACCTAATCTTATTAGCCCTGACCTAATAAGTAATAACTTACCAAGTATTTTACATCAGTCTTCATTGAGGAAGACACTAGCAGAATCCCATAAATGTGAGAGTGTCAGGGAGCAGAGGTGACATTCATTGCTACTGGTAAGGAGAGGGTACTTGGGGAGCTGAAAAACCCGAAGGTAGATAAGTCATCTGGACCACAGATTCTCAAAGAGGTAGCTGAAAAGATTGTGGAGGCATTTGTAATGATCTTTCAAGAATCACAAGATTCTGGAATGATTTTGGAGGACTGGAAAATTGCAAATGTCACTCCACTCTCTACCAAGGGAGGGAGGCAAGGAATGGAAATTATAGGCCAGTTAGCCTGACTTTAGTTGTCAGAAAGAGCCTATATTAAGGATGAGTTTTCGGGATACTTGGAGGCACATGATAATACAGGTCAAAGTCAGCAAGGGTAAATCTTGCCTGACAAATCTTTTGAAATCTTTGAGGAAATTACAGGCAGGATGACAAAGAAGAGTTAGTGGATGTTTTTCATTTGGATTTTCAGAAGGTCTTTCACAAGGTGCCACACATGAGGGAGGCTGCTTAACGAGATAAGAGCCCACGGTTTGACAGGAAAGAGCTTGGACAGAAGACTGGCAGGAGGCAATGAGTGGGGCAAAAAACTGGGAACTTTCTGGTTGGCTGCTGGTAAATAATGGTCAATGTTGGGACCGCTTCTGATTACATTATTTGTCAATGGTTTGAATGAAGGAATTGCAGGCTTTAAGGTCAAGTTTGTGAATGCTACAAAGATAGGTGGAGGGGCAAGTATTGTTGAGGAAACAGGGTGTCTGCAGGAGGATTTAGATTGGGACAATGAAGTGGTAGGTGGAATATAGTGTAGAAAAATGCACGGTCATTCACTTTGGTAGAAAGAATAAAGACTATTTACTTAACAGAGAGAAAATCAAGAAACCAGAGGAGCAAAGAGACTTGGGAATCGTTGCGCAGGGTTTCCTAAAGGTTAACTTCTGGGTTGTGTGGGTGGTAAGGAAGGCAAATGCCATGTTAGCATTCATTTTGAGAGGACTAGAATACAAAAGCAAGGATGTAATGGTTGGGCTTTATAAGGACTGGCGAGGTCTCACTTGGAGTACTGAGAGCAGTTTTGGGCCCCTTATCTGAGAAAAGATGTGCTGGCATTGGAGAGGGTCCAGAAGGGGTTCATGAGAATGATCCCAGGAATGAAAAGGTTAACATATAAGAAGCATTTGATAGCTCTTGGCCTGTACCTGCTGGGAGTTTAGGAGAATGACTCTTCTTCAGGACTGGAAATGAAGGGGGAAGATGCTATAATAAAAAGGATTAACTAGAAGGTGATAGCTAATGAAGTATCTCAGCCTGAAACATTGATTGTTTACTCTATTTCATAGATGCTGCCTGACCTGCTGAGTTCCTCCAGTAGTTTTGCAAGTGTAGTTGTGGGAAGAAGGCAGGAAAATGGAGTTGAGAGGGGTAATAAATCAGCCATGATAGAATGGCAGAGTAGACAGATGGACTGAACAGCCTAAACCTGTGCCTATGTCTTCTGGGCCTGCTGAAATCATCCAGCATTTTGTGTGTGTGTAGCACAAGTTATAGTCCTAAGTGGCAGATCCAGAGAGGGTTTTAGATTGTTTTCCTACCTTAAAAAATGCTCTTACCCTACCAAAGTATCCACCTCTATTTTTTAAAGCTTGGCCACTAAAGTGGATTTTGTCCCACAAGCATCACACTGGTGAGACAAGAATACTATGATTTGAGCCATGCTGAATATTCAGTTATTACAAACTGCTTTATTGCATATCCTGTGAAAGTTCCTCTTCATCCATTAGAAGACCACACGACTAGAACACAAAGACATAACTGAGCAATACAGGAGAACGACGATCATATCAGATAATGTACTTGAAGTGATGAAGGATGACATTATTTCAGAAATTACATTGACCTAGAATTTGCATTAACAGTAACAGCACTCACATTCTAACAGGGTAAGATTGATGGCAACCCTGAAACTAGAAATTAGATCACATCATACCCTATTTTTGAACAGTAAGGCATTATATTTTAATGTAAAATCCCAGAGTCTGTGAATGGATACGGGGCTCTGCAGTTTGCTGTATGATTCTGTCTGGATGCATAACAGCTTAATATGGAAACTACCCTGCACATGACAAAGCAGCTCAGCACATGACAGAAACAAACCTCCCCTCTACGGACTCTGAAAATTCTTCTTGCTGCATCAGTAAAGCAGCCAGCATAACCACAGACCACCCCTTTCACCCCCATCTTTCTTCTCCTCTCTCTCATCAGGTAGATAATACAAACACCTGAAAGCACGTACCAGCAGATCCAAGGACAGCTCCTATCGCACTGTCCTTAGACCTCGTGTATGACAAGTTCAACTCTTGGCCTCACAATCTACCTTGATATGATTGTGCACTTTATGGGTTTACCTGCAATGCACTCTTTTACATTATTCTCCATTGTTATTGCTCGACCTAATTCTGGCTCGATGCACTGCGTGATGATTTGTAAAAACAGTATGCAACAATAGCTTTTTACTGTGTCTTGGTACATGTGACAATAATAAACCAATACCAATTCCAATAATAACTTGTTGATTTCACGTGGGTCTTGTGGAAACTTGTGACATCACTGCAGGTGTGCACAGGACTGGTAAGCAGAGGCTGCGAAGAAAACCACCTTACCACAGTCTCCTCACAGGATTGCAACAGTTGTAGAGTGCCCTCCATCGAGGACATTTTCAATAGGCGATGCCTCAAGATGGTGGCATCCATCATTAAGGACCTTTACAATCAGGACATGCCCTCTTCTCATTTCTACCATCTGGGAAGAACCTGATGATACACTGCAATGTTTTGGGAACAGCTTTTTCCCCTCTGCCATCAGATTTCTGAATGGACCATGGACCCATGCACACTAATTCACTTTTGCTCTCTTTTTGCAATTTTTTTTTGTAGTTCTTGGTGTAGTTTTGCAATAATTTTGCATGTATTGCTCTGTATTGCAGGCATAATTACAACACATTTTACAAAATATGAAATATGATATGATGGAGGTCCCTACAAAGGACTGTGAGACTGGCTGAGGATCATAGGGGTGTCCCTACCACCTATCAGGGACAATTATCAGGACCCCACCCATTCATCCAGCATCCTCTTTGACATCCTACCATCAGACAGGAGACACAAATGCATAAAAACAAGAACGGTCAGGATGGGAAACAGTTTCTTCCCTCAGGCCAGTTCCCTGCCATCTCACATTTGAAGTGCCCTGGGTTAATCTGTTCTGTACCTTACAATACGTAATTTATGCACTTTAATGTGTTTATTTACGCAGAAATCATCTGTATATTTTATATTTATTAAAGTTACTGTGTGCTATATGTGTATAATGTGTACTACTGTGTTTTACACCCTGGTCTGGAGAAACATTGTCTTGTTTAATGTTATACATGTATATAGTTAAATGACAATAAACTTGACTTGAGCTTGAACTTCAAATGAGGCTGATAATAATGCTGATTTTAATTCTGATTCCTGTATTCTTTGAAATAGACTAGTCTGAGGAGGTGCTTAAATGAGGTGCATAATGTTATGAGGGAACTAGGAAGAGTACGTAAACAGGAACTTCTATTTCTCTTTGTGGAGTAATCACAAACAAGGGAGGCATGGATTTAATGAAATTAGTGAAAGGTTAAAAGGGAAAGGATGAACTTGCTTTCCAACCCGAGAAATTCACTATCTGAATGTATGTTAGAGGCAGAAACATTTCAAAAGGAGTAGGATATGTGCTTGAACAACAATGACCTGCAGAGTGAAAGGCCTAGAGTTGGAATTAGGCTGAGTAATTCTATCTCAACCAGCATTGAATATATCATACATTTTCCATGAGTATGAACAATGATTAAATAAACAGTGCTGCAAGGTAACTTTGTTTCAGGCAGCAAGCTCCCTGGGCGAAGAAGAAGATCACCCTTTTCCCTTTAATCTTTTACCAATTTCTTTAAATCAATGACCCCATGTTTGTCATCACACTGCTGAAGAGTGCTAGTGTCTCCATTCATCCATCCTAGGTCTCTCATATAAGCCAGAATCAGTACGTGCATTAAATAACCAGAAGCTGGCAAGAAAGAAGCCAAGGAGATCTTCTATGAGGGGTTTGGCTTTAAGGCACTTCTCTGGATTTCACAAATAAATTATGGAACTCCTCTATCCACGCTTCTTCCTCACTCCAAGGTTCTTTTCTGAAATACTTTAACTTACTTGGCGATGAACAATGACATTCTGCCTCAATTTTTGCCATTGGTTCAGTTTGGGAGGTTAACAACAACATTTCAGTGTAATGGGACTTCTAAAAATATTCACTTCAAATTTTATCCCATATCCTTTTGAAAGTTGTTTTCAAATCTGCTTCTAGCTCCTACTAAATACCCCTTTATCTTTCTCGGCATGAAAGAGAGTAATTCCAGCTCTGCACTTTCTTCATGCAGCTCTAAAATCTCATTCCTGACGCCATTTCAATAAATCTCAACTCCAAGGCCATATCCTTCATAACATGTTCAAAATCCAAAAACAATTCTCCTGCTGTTCCACCTCACGGTTTTTTAAATGTACTCATCATCAGCAAAATTTAAAAATTACATCAGTTATTTTCGTGTCCATTTAAGAAATGCTTGGCTCACTTGAGATTTATCTGAAGTTTAGAAAATGCATCAATTGTTTCTTAAATTAGATTATAGTCAAGTCAAGTCCAGTTTATTGTCACTTTATTTATACATATGCATACTGTCAAATGAGACAACGTTTCTCCGGGGTGTAAAGCATATAACACACATATAACACAATAACTTAGAACAAAATCTATAGATGAATTATGCATAAATAAACAAGGTAAAGTGCATAAATTAAATATTGTGGGGTACAGAACAGATTAACAGGTGATACTTTGAATGCGACGTGGCAGGGAGTTCAGAGCGAAGCAACTTTTTCCCCATCCTGACCATTCTTGTTTTTATGCATTGGAGTCTCCTAACTGATTGTGGTGAACTACATATACCTGTCTGGACACGCCCCCTGCTGACTGCTCCTGTGGCTCCTCCCACAGACCCCTGTATAAAGGCGATTGAGGTCTGAGCCCGGCCTCTCTGTCTCCAGGATGTAGTATGGTGGTCACTCACTGCTTGTTCCTTCTTCCAGTCAATAAAAGCCGATATCTCGCCTTTACATCTCAGAGAGAGTTATTGATGGTGCATCTCTGATGGTAGAAAGTCTAAGAGGATGCTGGATGGATGTGGGATCCTTGTTAATAACCAAGGATCCTGCATACACAGCACTCCTGAAAATGTCCCTGATGGATGGTAGAGAGATCTTTATGATACTCTCAATCATTCTCACAGTCCTTTGCAGGGACTTCCAGTTGGATGCTCAGCTGCTCCCATACCAAGTTCGAGATGCAGCTTGTCAGGACGCTCTCTTTGGTGCCCCTGTAAAATTCAGTTAAGATGGAATGGGGGAGCCTCACTTGCCTCAATCTCCTTAGGAACCAGGTGAGGCCATCCATGGCGTGAACTTCTAGGAATGTGGTACATTTACCTCTCTCTACAGAGGAGCCATGGATTCGCAGAGGGAGATGATTCACCTGCACCTTCCTGAAGTACACAATGATTTCCTTGGTCTTCTCCATGTTCAGACATAGGTTCCTCTTCTCACACCAGTCCAACATCCACTCCACTTCCTCTCTGTACTTTGACTCATTGCTGTTGTTGATGAGGCCACTGTTGTGTCACCACCAATTTGATAACACAGTTTGAGCTGAATGTGAGATATTAGAACAGAAGTAGGCCACTTGGCCCACCAAGTCTGCTCTGCCACTTCATCATGGCCTCACCAGTGCTTTATAAAGTCTCAACATTACATCCTTGCTTTTATATTCTAGTCCTCTTGAAATGAATGTTAACATTGCATTTGCCTTCCTCATCACAGACTTAAGCTGAAAATTAACCTTTAGGGAAACCAGCACAAGGACTCCCAAGTCCATTTGCACCTTAGTTTTTTGTATTTTCTCTCCATTAAGAAAATAGTCTGTCCTTTTATTTCTTCTACCAAAGAGCACGATCATACCCTTCCCTGCACTATATTCCATCTGCCATTTCTTTGCCCCTTCTCTGAATCTGTCTAAGTTCTTCTGTATCCTCCCTACTTCCTCAAAGCTACCTGCCCCTCCAACTATCTTCATATCATCTGCACACTTTGCAACAAAGCCATCAATTCCATCATCCAAATCATTGACATATAACATAAAAAAGAATCAGTCCCAACGCAGCCCCCAGTGAACATCACTGGTCGCCAGCAGCCAAGCAGAAAAGGCTCCCTTTACTGCCACTCTTTGCCTCCTGCCACTGCTTTATCCATGCTAGAAACTTCCCTGTAATACCCTGGGCTTGTCGCTTGTTAAGCAGGCTCTGGTGTTGCACTTGTCCAAGGCCTTCTGAAAGTCCAAGTACAAAACATCAACCAATTCTCCTTTGTCTATCCTGCCTGTTGGGACCCTGCAACAGTCATGCATCAGCAGCGTGAACAACAGCAGGCCGAGCACTCAACTCTGGGGAGCGTATGTGTTCAGTGTAATGGGACTAGAGACATTGCTGAAGTACTTCAGATAAAAACCCAAAGTTCAAAGTGCATTTATTATCAAAGTATGAATACCATATACAACCTTGAGATTCATCTTCTTGTAGACAGCCACAAAACAAGGAAACAATCGAATCCACGAAAATCCCACACAACAAAATCTGTTAAACATCCCATTTATGAGAAAAAGAACAATTAACTTAGTCAGTTATTAAAACTTCATGATGTTAAACTATTGAAGAGAGTTTTTTAAAATCAATAATTTTATATCAATTGGGGAAAAGGTTACAGATCTTTTTGCTTATCACATATGCAGTCTGTCCTGTTGATTATTTGCAACATTTTCTGTTTTTATTAAAGGTTACAGACTGGGGAGATTTGGTGGAAGTAGAGGCTTTAAATGAAATGAATTTGTGGAAATATTAGTGGGTAATCCAGTTTTATTAAATCTAATGTGCACCGTGAGCTGAAAACTCATTCTCAAGGACTCTAATCATGCAGAGAAGATTCATTTACCGCATTATCAACAATGGTGATTGCTCTTTTTCAGTGTTCTCTCTTCAAACCAATGCAATATGCATTATCAGTCCATTAGAATATATACACTCAGTACCACTGGTGGAAATGAAATTAAGGACTTAAAGTGGTTCAAGCAAAAAATAAATCCCCATTTGGTTATCCTTGAAAATATGTTTCTTGTCCGTGAAGCTTCAATTATTCCATTTGGATTTTACACTTCACATACTTGGTCTTTCCTCAGTTTTCTGATGTATTTAAATTTTGACACCGCCAGTAAAAAAAAATCTAATGGCAGGAAATGCTACTGTCTAGATGGTGAAAATAATGTGATATGTTTTCTGCTTCAGTTTGTTGAAGTGTTTTTTTGTTAATTGAAGGAGCAGTTGCACCTGTTTTAAAATAATGATGTCACTTCATAGACATAAAACACTTTATTTCATGTATTCTGTTTTATGGCCAAAATATTAATCACTATGTGCAATGTGAGCTCAACAGAAATTATATTTGTTAAGCAGGCTAAAGGTTAAAAGCTGTGAAAGATTAATTTTATTACGCAATGCACCAATTCCTTTAAAAGCACCTAAGTTAGTAATAGAAGTGGATCTTATCCAAAACGGGATACATGGGGTAGTTTTGATTAGTAATTTACACTGGTGCAATGAGGTAATTGCAAGTACAGTTTTATTTGCTTTCAGCATAGTTAAGTACTAATCTTCCATGAGTTATACAAAAGCTCACTCTGATGCAGCCAATACTTCAGCTAACCCTCAAGTTTTACTGCAGCAAAAGGACAGAAAATTGTTGTCCTTAAAATTTACTTGTTTCAGTATTTGTTGATAGTAATGAAAGAAAGAGCCTTCAACAGATTTTCCATTGATCTGATGCTTTTTGTTCTGAATTCTTCCCTCTTCATATCCAATTAACAATCTTTGTTGCAGTAAATCAGTAAGAATCTTTAAAGTAGACAAGATTCTTATTTCTTTCCCCATTCTGACATGTCAATCCATGGATATGAGGCCATCATCTACTATGAGGCCACACATAGGTTGGAGGAGCAACACCTGATATTCCATCCAGGTAGCCCCAAACCTGTTGGTGTGAACATTGATTTCTCTGACTTCCAGTAATTTTTCCTCTCTCCCCTTTCTCTACTTTTCCATTTCTCATTCTGGCTCCCTTCTTGCCCCTTCTCTTCTCCTCACCTGCCCATCACTTCCTCTGGTGCCCCTCCTCCTTCCCTTTCTCCCATGGTCCATTCCCCTCTTCTTCAGTCTTTCCCCTCTTGCTCCCACCTTCTTACTTCTTCCCCCTGTTCCTACCACCCTATCAATCCTTCTAGTCCTTGTAACATCTTTGCCAATCTATTCTGCACGCTTTCTTGTTTGATGACAGCCTTTCTATAGCTGGGTGACTACAAAGGCATATAATACTCCATTTGGTCCATGATGGACAAATCTAGCAAAACTGTAGGAACTTAAAAGGAAGTGGTTATATATCTGTGAGAATGGATATTCTAATCAATGTCTTTTGAACAGTCAGTGGCAGCACTACATAAGATAGCAACAAGTAAGCTAGCAGGTTTCTCTCAATAAAATATAGATCAGTATTATAATGTAAACATCAATATTCTGTGTGAAGAGATTATACCGTGTTCTATTTTGGCACATTTTCAAGTGATAGGCGAACTTAAGGACTTGTCATAGTTGTAGAGTCATACAGCATGGAAGCAAACCTTTCAGTACAACTGTCAATGATAGGTATTTGCATGAACATAGAACATAGAATAGTACAGCACATTACAGGCCCTTCGGCCCACAATGTTGTGCTTACCCTCAAACCCTGCCTCCCATATAACCCCCCCACCTTAAATTCCTCCATATACCTGTCTAGTAGTCTCTTAAACTTCATGAGTGTATCTGCCTCTACCACTGACTCAGGCAGTGCATTCCACGCACCAACCACTCTCTGAGTGAAAAACCTTCCTCTAATAACCCCCTTGAACTTCCCTCCCCTTACCTTAAAGCCATGTCCTCTTGTACTGAGCAGTGGTGCCCTGGGGAAGTGGCGCTGGCTGTCCACTCTGTCTATTCCTCTTAATATCTTGTACACCTCTATCATGTCTCCTCTAATCCTCCTTCTCTCTGAAGAGTAAAGCCCTAGCTCCCTTAATCTCTGATCATAATCCATACTCTCTAAACCAGGCAGCATCCTGGTAAATCTCCTCTGTACCCTTTCCAATGCTTCCACATTCTTCCTATACTGAGGTGACCAGAACTGGACACAGTACTCCAAGTGTGGCCTAACTAGAGTTTTATAGAGCTGCATCATTACATCGCGTCTCTTAAACGCTACCCTTTGACTTATGAAAGCTAACACCCCATAAGCTTTCTTAACTACCCTATCTACCTGTGAGGCAACTTTCAGGAATCTGTGGATATGTACCCCCAGATCCCTCTGCTCCTCCACACTACCAAGTATCCTGCCATTTACTTTGTACTCTGCCTTGGAGTTTGTCCTTCCAAAGTGTACCACCTCACACTTCTCCGGGTTGAACTCCATCTGCCACTTCTCAGCCCACTTCTGCATCCTATCAATGTCTCTCTGCAATCTTCGACAATCCTCTACACTATCTACAACACCACCAACCTTTGTGTCGTCTGCAAACTTGCCAACCCACCCTTCCACCCCCACATCCAGGTCATTAATAAAAATCACAAAAAGTAGAGGTCCCAGAACAGATCCTTGTGGGACACCACTAGTCACAACCCTCCAATCTGAATGTACTCCCTCCACCACAACCCTCTGCCTTCTGCAGGCAAGCCAATTCTGAATCCACCTGGCCAAACTTCTCTGGATCCCATGCCTTCTGACTTTCTGAATAAGCCTACCATGTGGAACCTTGTCAAATGCCTTACTAAAATCCATGTAGGTCACATCCACTGCACTACCCTCATCTATATGCCTGGTCACCTCCTCAGGGAACTCTATCAGGCTTGTTAGGCACGATCTGGCCTTCACAAAGCCATCCTGACTGTCCCTGATCAGACCATGATTCTCTAAATGCCCATAGATCCTATCTCTAAGAATCTTTTCCAACAGCTTTCCCACCACAGACATAAGGCTCACTGGTCTATAATTACCTGGACTATCCCTACTACCTTTTTTGAACAAGGGGACAACATTCGCCTCCCTCCAATCCTCGGGTACCATTCCCGTGGACAACGAGGACATAAAGATTCTAGCCAGAGGTTCAGCAATCTCTTCTCCCGCCTCGTGGAGCAGCCTGGGGAATATTCTGTCAGGCCCCGGGGACTTATCCATCCTAATGTATCTTAACAACTCCAACACCTCCTCTCCCTTAATATCACCATGCTCCAGAACATCAACCTCACTCATGTTGTCCTCACCGTCATCAAGTTCCCTCTCAGTGGTGAATACTGAAGAGAAGTATTCATTGAGGACCTCGCTCACTTCCACAGCCTCCAGGCACATCTTCCCACTTCTATCTCTAATTGGTCCTACCTTCACTCCTATCATCCTTTTGTTCTTCACATAATTGAAGAATGCCTTGGGGTTTTCCTTTACCCTACTCGCCAAGGCCTTCTCATGCTCCCTTCTTGCTCTTCTCAGCCCCTTCTTAAACTCCTTTCTTGCTACCCTATATTCCTCAATAGACCCATCTGATCCTTGCTTCCTAAACCTAATGTATGCTGCCTTCTTCCATCTGACTAGATTTTTCACTTCACTTGTCAACCATGGTTCCTTCACCCTACCATTCTTTATCTTCCTCACCGGGACAAATTTAGCCCTAACATCCTGCAAGAGATCCTTAAACATCGACCACATGTCCATAGTACATTTCTCTGTAAAAACATCATCCCAATTCACACCCGCAAGTTCTAGCCTTATAGCCTCATAATTTGCCCTTCCTCAGTTAAACAATTTCCTGTCCTCTCTGATTCTATCCTTTTCCATGATAATGCTAAAGGCCAGGGAGCGGTGATCACTGTCCCCCAGATGCTCACCCACTGACAGATCTGTGACCTGACCTGGTTCGTTACCTAATACTAGATCTAGTATGGCATTCCCCCTAGTCAGCCTGTCAACATACTGTGACAGGAATCCATCCTGGACACACTTAACAAACTCTGCCCCATCTAAACCCTTGGAACTAATCAAGTGCCAATCAATATTAGGGAAGTTAAAGTCACCCATGATAACAACCCTGTTATTTTTGCACCTTTCCAAAATCTGCCTCCCAATCTGCTCCTTGATATCTCTGCTGCTACCAGGGGGCCTATAGAATACCTCCAGTAGAGTAACTGCTCCCTTCCTGTTCCTGACTTCCACCCATACTGACTCAAAAGAGGATCCTGCTACATTACCCACCCTTTCTGCAGCTGTAATAGTTTCCCTGACCAGTAATGCCACCCTTCCTCCCCTTTTCCCCCCTCTCTATCCCTTTTAAAGCACTGAAATCCAGGAATATTGAGAATCCATTCCTGCCCTGGTGCCAGCCAAGTCTCTGTAATGGCCACTACATCATAATTCCATGTATGTATCCAAGCTCTCAGTTCATCACCTTTGTTCCTGATGCTTCTTGCATTGAAGTACACACACTTTAGCCCTTCTACCTTACTACCTTTATACCCTTTATTCTGCTGCTCTTTCCTCAAAGCCTCAATATATGTTAGATCTGGCTTTACTCCATGCACTTCTTTCACTGCTCTATCAGTCCGGGTCCCATCCCCCTTGCAAATTAGTCTAAACCCTCCTGAACCATGCTAGCAAACCTACCTGCAAGGATATTGCTCCCCCTCGAGTTCAGGTGCAACCCATCCAATCTGTACAGGTCCCACCTTCCCCAGAAGAGATCCCAAAGGTCCAAAAATCTAAAACCCTGCCCCCTGCACCAACTCCTCAGCCACGCATTCAACTGCCATCTCCTCCAATTCTTACCATCACTATCATGTAGTACTGGCAGCAATCCTGAGAACGCCACCCTTGAGGTCCTGTTCTTCAGCCTTCTGCCTAGTTCCCGAAACTCACACTTCAGGACCTCATCCCTCTTCCTGCCTATGTCGTTGGTCCCAACATGTATCATGACTTTTAGTTGCTTTCCCTCTCGTACCAGGATGTCATGCACCCGGTCAGAGACATCCCAGACCCTGGCACCAGGGAGGCAACAAACCATGCGGGTTTCCTTCTCACGTCCACAAAATCTCCTGTCTACTCCCCTGACTATAGAGTCTCCAATGACGACAGCTCTCCTCTTTTCCGTCCCATTCTTCTGCACCACAGGGTCAGACTCAGTGCCAGAGGCCCTGCCACCGTGGCTCACACCTGGTCAGTCGTCCTCGCCAACAGCATCCAGGACGGTAAACTTATTATTCAGGGGAATGGCTACAGGGGTGCTCTGCACTACCTGTCTACTCACCTTCGCTTTATCCCCTCGGACTGTCACCCAACGACCTGCTTCCGGCAGCCTAGGTGTGGTGAACTACATATACCTGTCTGGACTGCTCCTGTGGCTCCTCCCATAGACCCCTGTATAAAGGCGATTGAGGCCTGAGCCCGGCCTCATTCTCCAGGATGTAGTGTTGTTCATTCTTTCAGTCAATAAAAGCCGATATCTCGCTTCTTACGTCTCAGAGTGAGTTATTGATGGTGCATCACTAGGTGTGACTACCTCCCTGTAGCTCTCATCTATGACTGCCTCATTCTCCCTTATGAGTCGAAGGTCATCCAGCTGCTGCTCCAGATTCCTCACACGGTCTTCCAGATCAACCAGCCGCAAGCACTTCTGGCAGATGTGACTCTGCAGGAGAGGGGAGTTCCCCCAAGACTGCCACATCTCACAGGAGAGGCACATCACCGTCTCAGGACTAATTAGGAACAAGCTCGTCCTCCGCCTCTTCTTGTCGAAGCCTCTCGAGTCAAAGCCTCAAATCTCCACTCCTTCACTGGCCCACTCACTCACTGGCCGCTTGCAGTAATTTAGCATGATATAAAGAAGATGGGTAACTACTGCCCTTTAACTCTTCCCCGGCAGGAACCCATGGTCACAGGACAGAGCAGAAGGGGAAGAAAAATGGATGAAAAGAATTGTCATCAATAAAATATAAAATTAATTAAAATATTCCAGCAGTGACATTAAAGCTTGAGTAACACAAATTAACAAATAAATCATATTTTGGTGATGCAGAGGAACACCTGTAGCTTTGATAAAATAGAGAAGAACTGGAGCTTTGAGAGATCGTTAAACAGTTCTAATAAGTAAATACACTTAACATTTCAAAATGATTTACTGCCACCCATATGCCAATGAGTCAGTGTTCACTTATGCTTGCTTAAGTGCTGGCTGTTTGTCAGAAAATAGTAAAGAGCTTCATAATGGTGCTTTTAACAAATGTTTTATCCCTACAGTTGCATTCTGCATGGTTTAAAGAAAGGATATTAAACATGACAGTAGTAGAAATAACATTCCTCAGATAGCGATAGTGATGATACAATACTAACGTGGATTCTCCAAATGTGGTAATACTGCTGGGGGTTCAGAACAGAAAGTAATGAATCAACCTGCACAACATATTGTTTTTTTAAGAGCAGAAGTAACGGGAAAGAAAATCAGGCAGGGAGCAGAATGAGTAATTGATCCTTTAGCAATGCATTTTGTACTCCTGCCAAAGTTGATTTTTACTCCTAGATCTTTGATATAAATCACTATATTTTATAACACAAAGTTGTTCAAATAAAACCAGCCTGGCTGTGAGAAGTTGCAGCTTGTTACATCAGTGCTGGAAAGTTGATACGATCTTCTGACTATGGACACCTAAGTTACTGTATCAGAGAAGATCACCAGATATTATTTGATAAATTGCTAGACAGATTATCAGCTAAATTTGATTAGCGAGAGTGTCATAGATTTACACAGCACAACAACAGATCCTCAAGCCCACCACATGTGAGATAACCTTCTTGCCCACTATGCTTACAGGTAGTGGGGTGGAGATCCATCTCTACCAAAGGAGGTCGAAGGCGCTCCTTAAATCCTCTAGCCTGCAGGTCACCCTTGGACAAGGTGTAGCACCTGCTAGCCCCCACCCCACCTCACCACCTCCCGGATTAGGGTCCAATGAAGCCATGGGAGCAAGTGATGGATTTGTCATATGAGCAGCTATTGCATTTCATAAGTCCTGGTTATGCGACCGCTGACAATCTCTGAAGCGTATTGATAATGGCTGGGGCCACCCGTCCTGTAAAGAGACTGCCCAGATGAAGGCAATGGCAAACCACTCCTGTAGAAAACTTTGCTGAAAGCAGTCATGGTCACCATGATCACCTATGTCATATGACATGTCACATAATGATAATGATGATACTAATTCTATTTGCCTGCATTAGGAATGTATCATTTTAGATCCATTGTATTTGTCTATGAACTGTCTGCCTAAGTGTCCCTTAAACTTAGTAATTGATTTCATCACCTCCTTAGCATCACATATCAAAACTGATTGTATTAAAAATATTATCCCAAAAATCTCCTTTAAATCTTTTGCCTCTCTCCTTAAATTTTTGGCCTTTTGTTTTGGTAAGCATCTTTTACAGTTGTATAGCAACTGTAACACCAGGTTCAAGAACATTTTCTTCCCCTCAAACATCAGGCTATTGAATAAAAAGGGGCAAGTACACTCACATGTCCCATCATTGAAATATTCCTACAACTAACGATCTCACTTTAAGGATTCTCTATCTCATTAACTCATGTCCTTGTTACTTAGTGCTATTTATTTATGTTTGGATTTGCACAGTGTGCTGTTGTCTTCTGTACTCTGGTTGATCTTTCATTGATCCCACTATAGTTACTATTCTATAGATTTGCTGAGAATGCCCACAGGAAAATGAATCTCAGGGCTGTATATGGTGATGAATAGATACTTTGATAATAACATTTACTTTGAACTTTGAGTGGTTGAAGGTGTTTAAATGGAAACTGTGCAGATCAGGACAGTAACTTGAACTTTACAGACTTAAAAAAATGAGAATAAGTTGAGAATCTATTCTTAAAAATACTAGGCAGGTAAAACAGAATGCAGTTAAACCTTGTCTGAAGGATAGGGGAGCAAATTTCATGACAATTTTAAAAAATAGTTTTAAAAAGATAAAGATTTAGGAAAACTCAGAACAAGGTACTTTCAATGTAGTTGATGTAAGTAGATTTGGGATTTCAATTTAATGCAACTGGGAATGCCTTGTGATGGAATTGAAAAATAAATTATTTAATTTTGGAGACAAATGGTAAAGGAAAAGCTAATTGAAGCTATTGCAGGTGATCAGTATTAGATTCACACATGCAGAAGCTGGAAACTTCTGAAGATTTTGTGAAATACCAGTACCCAAGAATGGAAATGGCTACAAAAAGTAATAGATACAGCCCAGTCCATCACAAGCTAATCTCTCTTCACCATTGAAAACATCTACAAGGAGCATTGCTACAAGAAAGTGGCATCCATCATCAAGGACCCCCACCATCTAGGCTATGCTCTCTTCTCACTGCTGTCATTGGGAAAGAGGTAGAGGAGCCCCAGGTCCCACACCTCCAGATTCAGCAGTGGTTGTTATGGTAGACATTCCGGGTGAAGATCCTTACAAAGAAACATAGAAACCTACAGCACAATACAGGCCCTTCAGCCCACAAAGACGTGCCAAACATGACTCTACCTTAGAAATTACTAGTGTTACCCATAGCCCTCTATTTTTCTAAGCTCCATGTACCTATCTAAAAGTCTCTTAAAAGACCCTATCGTATCTGCCTCTACTACCGTTGCCGGTAGCCCATTCCATGCACTCACCACCCTCTGCATAAAAAAACTTACCCCTGACATCTCCTCTGTACCTACTCCCCAGCATCTTAAACCTGTGCCCTCTTGTGGCAGCCATTTCAGCCCTGGGAAAAAGCCCATGACTATCCACATGGTCAATGCTCCTCATCATCTTATACACCTCTATCAGGTCACTTCTCATCCTCTATCGCTCCAAGGAGAAAAGGTCGAGTTCACTCAATCTGTTTTCATAAGGCATGCTCCCCAATCCAGGCAATATCCTTGTAAATCTCCTCTACACCCTTCCTATGGTTTCCACATCCTCCCTGTAGTGAGGCAACCAGAAATGAGCGCAGTACTCAAAGTGGGGTCTGACCAGGGTCCTATATAGCTGCAACGTTACCTCTCAGCACCTAAATTCAATTCCATGATTAATGAAGGCCAATACACTGTATGCCTTCTTAACCACAGAGTCAACCTGCGCAGCTGCTTTGAGCTTCCTATGGACTCAGACCCCAAGATCCCTCTGATCCTCCACACTGCCAAGAGTCTTACCATTAATACTATATTCTGCCATCATATTTGACCTACCAAAACGAACCATCTCATACATATCTGGGTTGAACTGCATCTGCCAGTTCTCAGCCCAGTTTTGCATCCTATCAATGTCCCGCTGTAACCTCTGACAGTCCTCCACACAATCCACAGCACCTCCAACATTTGTGTTATCAGCAAACTTACTAACCCATCTCTCCACTTCCTCATCCAGCTCATTTATAAAAATCACAAAGAGTAAAGGTTCCAGAACAGATCCCTCAGGATCCCTCAGATCCCACTGGTCACCGAGCTCCATGCAGAATATGACCTGTCTACAACTACCCTTTGCCTTCTGTGGGCAAGCCAGTTTTGGATCCACAAAGCAATGTCCCCTTGGATCCCATGCCTTCTTACTTTCTCAATAAGCCTTGTGTGGGGTACCTTCTCAAATGCCTTGCTGAAATCCATATACACTATATCTACTGCTCTTCTTCAGGAAGAAGTAGTTCTGAAGAAGGGTCTCAGTCTGAAACATCGACTCTTTATCATTTCCATAGATGCTGCCTGACCTGCTGAGCTCCTCCAGCATTTTGTGCTTGTTGCTATGGTGACATATATCTACTCTGATAACAAATTTACTTTGAACTTCTGTAACATTTAGAACTTATGGGGATGGATTCTAAATTCATGATGGATTAAATGGAAGAAATTATTGATATTTTTATGATTCTTACAATGAATACAAGTTAAACAAATGTCTTTGGAGTATTCAGAATGACTAACAACTAACCAATAAGAGGCAAATTAAGTAGAAGCACAAACCTTAAAACTCCAACTGACTACCCCAATGGTACATTTACGCTTTTGTTGTTGCCACACAATATGGCCGAGTGCTGACAGGGATCAACCTAGCTTTTTATACACCATCAGCCAAATCCACTCCAGTACAGAAGAATGACAAAGTTAGAACTGAAGAATACTTTGGTATTGTAAGTCACATTGCCGGGTGCCGTAGTGTCCAGCTGGAGTCCATGAAGCATGGTGAATGTGGAAATACTTCAAATTACTTTTATGCTACTGGTTTTTGGTTGAGAATCAATGAAGCAGCAACTGAGTTACAGTAGCAGTTACTTACTGATGTGCGACCCTGATGAGTTGCAAACTATGTGCCAGCTGCTTCACTGTCAACTCTTGAATATTATGTTAGATATGGCCCTTGTGGCTAAAGGGATCGGGGGGTATGGAGAGAAAGCAGGTACAGGGTTTTGAGTTGGATGATCAGCCATGATCATACTGAATGGTGGTGCAGGCTCGAAGGGCCGAATGGCCTACTCCTGCACCTATTTTCTATGTTTCTATGTTTCTATGTCAAAGGGAATGATAATGATAATTGTGTGCCTTGTGTGAGCTCATGACTGAAGATAAAGTTCTAAAGATTAGCTTTGTTTGTCACATGTACTTCAAAACATCAAAACACACAATAAAATGCATTGTTTGTGTCAATGATCAACACAGTCTGAGGATGTGCAAGGGACAGCCTGCAAGAATCTATAGCTCCGGAGGGTGGAGCTTGGGATGATGGTGCATAACAGCGATTCCTTTGCTTGCATCTTCTGAAACAGCTCTATTTCTATCTTTAATATCTCTTTTTTCCCTTTTCAGGGTTCTTTTGAGGACCCTGACCTGGAGTTACATGCTGACTTGTGGAAATGGGACCCACTCTCAGGACCTCAAGACTGACCGCTTTTCGATATGCCAAGGATGTGATTTGGAAGTCTAGCACGCCTTCAGGGTGCCGGATTTTCGTGGCTCTGGAGGCAGGCAGATTTGAGGTTGGAGCCGCCACCTGATATGTCGTGGGAGTACATGGAAGGTCGAAAGCAGTGAGCTGGCTGCTGGCTGTGTGCCCAGAGACCCGAGTTCTTTGGGCACAGAGCTCAGAAAAAGTGATGCAACAAACTTTTAACACCATAAATCAGTGAGTTGTTTTGTTAAGTCTCCCCTCTCGCTGTGAAATGTGGTCACCTCTTTTTTTCCCTTAGGGGGGGGGGGGGGGGGAGAGAGAGAGAGAGAGAGAGAGAGAGAGAGAGAGAGAGAGAGAGAGAGAGAGAGAGAGAGAGAGAGAGAGAGAGAGAGAGAGAGAGAGAGAGAGAGAGAGAGAGAGAGAGAGAGACACAGTGGTATGTCGAATTACCGGGTGAACAAGTAGTCTTTTGGGGTACTGCAAGTCTGTGTCTTTATTGATGCTTTGCTGCACGCTTGAGTACCCAGTGGAGGGTGCAGATGCTTTTTTGTTGGTGGAGGAGGGGGGCGTCGCTTTGCTGCTTATATGTAGTGGGGAGCTGGGGGGGGTTTGGGGTTCTAACATTTAACTGTCATTCATTCTTTGGGGCACTCTTGTTTTTGTGGATGTTTACAAAGAAAAAGAATTTCAGGAAGTATATTTTATATATTTCTCTGACATCATATGTACCTATTGAAACCTACTGAAGTGTTGCCACGCTTCAGGTCACATCATAGCGCTCCCACTACTTACCATAACACCAACTAAAACATTAGAAAGTTTTTGACAAGAACAGGCCATTTGGCCCAACAAAGCTTGCCAAATTCCTGTTTACATAGTGTGTTGAAACAACTATCGAGTTTAGATTTGAAAGTCTCTGAGGCATTACTCTCAACTACGTAACTAGGTAGTTTGTTCCATGTGTCCACAACTTGCTATGTAAAGAAATGCTTTCTGATGTTAGTCTGAAATCTCCCTTTAACCAGTCTCCACCTATGGCCACGTGTCTTCGTTGATGGATAGGTTTTGAAGTAGCAGTTGGTATCCACCTTACTTGTACCCTTAATAATTTTGAACACTTCTATCATGTTTCCTCTCATTCTATGACTACTCATGCTAAAAAGCTTTAATTCTTTCAATCTTTCTTCATAGCTCATAATCTGCAGAGCTGGAATGAGTCTAGTCACCCTTCTCCGGACTCTTTTCAGTGCCTTCATATCCCTCACACAATATGGACCAAAATTATACACAGTATTCAAGGTGTGGCCTCACAAGTGCAGTATACAGCTTAAGGAGAACATCTCTTGACTTGAACTCCATTGAGCGCATTATATAGCCTAACATTCTATTAGCCTTCCTAATTGCTACTGTGCATTGTCTGCATGAGTCTAACAGGATGCCCAAATCCTCTCATACAGTGCACTTTCTAATTCAAGACCCCCACCTCATTGCATATTTATATCTAATATTTCTACTTCCTGTATGTAGTAATTTACATTTACTTACATTAAATCTCATCTGCCCTTTATCTGCCCACATCTGGGTTTTGCTTGGATCTAACTGTACTGATTCTGCTGCTTGAATGCTTTCAGCCCATCCCCCTAATTTTGTGTCATTGGCAAACTTCATTCGTTTATTTGTTGTCTGCTTATCCAAATAATTAATGCAAATTAAAACAGCAGCGGCCCCATAACCAATCCCTGCGGAATATACTTTTAACATCTTCTAGGTGTGAAAATAATCCTCTCACCATAACTCATTGTTTTCTGTTTCTGAGCCATTTCGGCACAAATTCGCACACCTTCCAGTGAATCCCCACCTCCTGTAACCTGATTATTAACCTCTCATGCATCCTTACTTTGCTATTCTAGTCCTCTCAAAATGAATGTATTTGTCTTCCTTACCAATGACTCAGCCTGCAAATTAACCTGCAGAAATCCTGCACTGGGACTACCAAGTCTCTTTACAACTTGGATTTTTGAATTTCCTCCCTAATTAGAAAATAGTCTATGCTTATATTTCTTCTACCAAAGTGCATGACTATACATTTCCTGACACTGTATTCCATCTGCCCCTTCTTTGTCCAGTCTCCTAAGCATTCTAAGTTCTTTTGTATCCTCTCCACTTCCTCAGTACTACTTGCCCCTCCACCTGTCTTTGTATTGTCTGCAAACTTGGCCACAAAGCCATCAATTCCACTATCCAAATCACTGACATACAACGTGAAAAGAATTGGTCCCAACACCGGCCATTGTGGACCACTAGTTAAGGGCAGCCAATTAGAAAAGTCTCCTTTTGCACCTGTTCTTTGTCTCCTAACAATCAGTTGATTGCTAGAACCTTTCCTATACTACTTGGACTCTTATCTTGCTAAGCAGGTTCATGTGTGGTACCTTGTCAAAGGCCTTCTGAAAATCCAAGTACACATCCACTGATTCTCCTTTGCCTATCCTGCTTGTTATTTCTTCAAAGAATTACAATAGATTTGTCAGACAAGATTTCCCCTTGAGGGAACCATGCTGACTTTTGCCCCTTTCTTCACGTGTTTCAAAGTATGAAAGAACCTCATCCTTAAAAATCGACTTGAACATCTTCCAAACCACTGAGGTCAGGCTAAATGGCCTATAATTTCCTTTCTTTTGCCTCCCTCCCTTCTTAAAGAGTGAAGTGACATTTTCAATTTTACAGTCTTCTGGAACCATGACAGAATACTGTGATGAAACAAAGATCATTACAAATGCCTCCACAGTCTCTTCAGCTACTTCTTTTTGAATCCACCTGGTCCAGGTAACTTAACTACATTTATTAGTTTCAGCTTCTCAAGCACCTTCTCCCGAGTAATAGCAACTGCACTCACTTCTGTCCCCTGACACTCTTGAACTTCCACTATACTGATAGTGTCTTCCACAGTGAATACAAAATACTTGTTCATCCACCATTTCCTTGTCCCTCATTGCTACCTCCCCTGCGTCATTTTCCAGTGTTCTGGTATCTACTCTCATCTCTCTTTTACTCTTTATATACCTGAAAAAACCTTTGGAATCCTTCTTGATATTATCGAGTAGCTTACCTTTATATTTCATTTTTCCACTCTTTATGGCTTTTTTATTTGCTATCTGTTAGTTTTTAAAACCTTCCCAATCCTTTAACTTCCCACTAATTTTTGCTCTTCTCTTGGCTTTTATGTTGGATTTGATTCCCCGTCAGTCACAGTTATGTCACCTTACCTTTAAAATACTCCTTTTTTGAGATCTATCTATCCTGCACATTTCAAATAGCTCACAGATACTTCACCCATTGCTACTCCACTGTCATCCCTGCTAGTGTCCCCTTTAAATCAACTTTGGCCAGTTCCTCTCTCATTCCTTTGTAATTCTCTTTACTCCACTGTAATACTGATACATCTGACTTTGATCATATTATGCCACCTATGGGCACCTTTACCTTAAGATCCTAATCAAATCTGGTTCATTGCACAACACCCAATCCAGAATAGCTGATCCCTTAGTGGACTGCACCACAAGCTTCTCTAAAAAGCCATCTCATAGGCATTCTCCATTTCTCTCACTTGGGATCCAAAATCTGAACCAACCTGATTTTCCCATCTACCTCCATATTAAAATAACCCATGACTATTGCTCATTCGACATGCATTTTTTATCTCCCATCGTTGTAGTTCACATCCTGGCTCGGAGGCCCGTATATTACTCCTATTAGGGTCTTTTTACCCTTGCAGTTCCTTAACTCCACCCACAATATTCTACATCTTCCAGTCCTATGCCACCTCTTTCTAAGAATTTGATTGCATATTTTACAAACAAATCCACATCACCCCCTCTGAGTACCTGCCTGTGCTCTCGATACAATGTTTACTCTTGGATATTAAGCTCCCAACTGCAGTCTTCTTTCAGCCACGACTCAGTGATGCCCACAACTTCATGCCTGCCAATTTCTAAATGCTTTACAAGATCATCTACCTTATTGCTTATAATGCCTGTACTCAAATATAACACCTTCAGTCCTGTATTCATCAGCATTTTTTGATCTTGTTCCCCTGTTAAACTGCAACTCATTCTACTGACAGCAAATTTGTCCTAACATATGCCTGTCCTTCCTGACAGTTTCACTGCACGTTGTCTCTGCTTGTAAACCAACTGTTCTATTCTCAACCTTATCACATGGTTTCCCATGCCCCTGCCAAATTACTTTAAATCCTCCCCAACTGTTCTAGGAAATCTATCCATAATTATACTGGTCCCCCTTGGGTTTAGCTGTCACCCATCCTTTTTGTAAAGGGTATACCTTCCCCAGAAGAGATAATGATTCAGAAATAAGAAACCCTGACCCCTGCACCAGTTTCTCAGCCATACATTCATCTGCCAAATCATCCTATTCTTACCTTCACTGGCGCGCGGCACAGGCAGTAATCCAGCGATTACTACCCTGGAGCTCCTGCTTTTCAGCTTTCTACCTAGCTGCCTAAATTCTCTCATGACCTTTTGAGATTTTAAATTGGGGACAGGGCAATTTTGATGGTATCAGAAAGGATCTGGCAAGTAGATGTTTTCTGGCAAAAGTGTACTTGGTAAGCAGGAAGCCTTCAAAAGTGAAATTTTGAGAGTACAAAGCCTGGATGGATTTGCCAAAATAAAGGGCAAAGATAACAGGTTTAGGAAAACTTGGTTTTCAAGAGATATTGAGGCCCTGGTTAAGATATAAAAAAAAGGAGGCACATAGCAGGTATAGGCGGGTAGGAACAAATGAGGTATTTGAGCAGTATAAGAAATGCAAGAGAACGCTTATGAAAGAAATCGGGAAGGCTAAAAGAATGCATTGAGCTGCTCTAGCAGACAAGGTAAAGGGGAATTCTAAGGGCTTCTACAGATATGTTAAGAGCAAAAGGATTGCAAGGGACAAAATTAGACCTCTGGATGATCAGAATGGTAATCTGAGCTTAAAGAGATCGGGGAGATCTCAAATTGATTTTTTTGCAGACGGTCACAGTGTCTATAGAAGAGGGCAAAGCAGCAATGAGTTCATGGTCCCTATACAGATTACAGAGGAGCAGGTGTTTGTTGTATTGTGGCAAATTAGGGTGGAAAAGTCCCCAGGGCTTGACAAGGTGTGGTAGGTAAGTGCAGAAATTGCAGAGGCTGCAACATAGATATTTAAATCATCCGCAATAAGTGAGGTACTGGAGGATTGGAGGATAGCCAATGTCATTCTGCTGTTTAAGAAATTATAGACTGACATCAGTAGTACGGAAGTTATTGGAAGGTATCCTAAGGGACCGGATACATGAGTAGTTGAATAGATAGGGATTGATTAGGGATAGTCAGTTTGGCTTTGTGTGTTTTAGGTTGAGTCTAACCAATCTTTTTTCGAGGATGTAACCAGGCAGTGGATTTTGTCTACGTGGACTTCAGCAAGGCATTTTACAAGGTTCCGCATGGGAGGTCAGTCAAGAGTGTTCTGTCGCTTGGCATTCAGGATGAGGTAGTAAATTGGATTAGACATTGGCTTTCAATAGATGGTTGCCTCTCTGACTGGAGGTCTGTGACTAGTGGAGTGCTGTAGGGCTTGGTGCTGTGTCTGTTGTTTGTCATCTACAGTGCCTATAAAAGTATTTACCCCCCCCCCCCCCCCCGGAAGTTTTCATGTTTTGTTGTTTTACAACATTGATTCACAGTGGATTTAATTTGACTTTTTTGACACTGAGCAAGAGAAAAAAATTTTCATGCCAAAGTAAAAACAGATCTTTATAAAGTGATCTAAATTAATTACAAATATGAAACACAAAATAACTGATTGCATAATAAGTCACCCCCTTCAAGTCAGTATTTAGTAGATGCACCTTTGGCAGTAATCACAGCCTTGAGTCTGTGTGGCTAGGTCTCCATCAGCTTTGCACACCTGGACACTGTTAGAGTGACTGTTGGGTTTAGGATTTATATGGTTATTTTCACATCTGAAAATGTGTTTTGGATTGAATTTGGAGTGCAGCTGTGAACAATGGATTCCTAAAAGCTGTGAATCCCAGTCCAGACAATGCTGATAAAAATTCATTTGGATGCCTGTGGTATGCATGCAAGAGGTGTGAAGATTGTATGTAGTTTCAAAGAAAGCATTGTCCATAAGTTGTAAATATGGAGTTGTTTTTTGCTATTTGGCACATAAAATACCGACCCTAACATTGGGCCAGCAGACCTTTTGACCAAAATCATCTCTGTTTGATGCCTGCTGCCCCTTGTTTTGTAGAATAAAGAAGCTGCTTTGTATCTACCAATAATTTTCTCCAGTGACTTCATTCACTCACAACAGACACTGCAATTTTCTTCTTAACAAATCTGCTCAAGCTCTGTCAGATTGCATGATGATCGTGAGTGAACAGCCCTTTTCAAGTCCAGCTAAAAAATTCTCAATTGGATTGAGGTCTGGACTCTGGTTTGGCCACTCCAGGACATTACATTCATTTTGTTTGTTTTTTTCGCCATTCTTCTGTATCTTTGGCTCTATGCTTGGGGTCATTTTCTTGCTGGAAAACAAATTCTCTCCCAAGTCACAGTTCTCTTGCAGACTGCATTAGGTTTTCCATCAGGATTTCCCTGTATTTTGCAGCATTCATTTTACCCTCTACCTTCATAAACCTTCCAGGGCCTGCTGTAGTGAAGCATCCCCATAACATGATGCAGCTACCACCATGCTTCATGGCAGGGATGGTGTGTTTTTGATGATATGCAATGTTTGGCTTACATAGAGTTTAATCTGACGGTCAAAAGGCTAGCTTTTGGTTTTATCAGACCATAGAACCTCTTCCAGCTGACTTCAGAGCCTCCTACATGTCTTCTGGCAAACTCCAGCCGAGATTTTTAATGGTGGCTTTCTCTTTGCCCCTCTCTCATAAATCTGTGACTGGTGAAGCACCAGGAGAACAGTTATTGTCAGCAGAGTCTCTCCCATCTCAGCCACTGAAGCTTGTAACTCCTCCCGAGTTGTCATAGGTCACTAGTCCCATTCTTGCACAGTCATTCAGGCAAATTTATAGCTGTGCTATTTTCTTTCCATTTTCATGATGATTGACTTTACTCCAAGGGATATTCAGTGACTTGGAAATTTTCTTGTATCCATCTCCTGACTTGTGCTTTTCAATAATGCTTTCGCTGAGTGGTTTGGAGTGTTCTTTTGTCTTTATGGTGTAGCTTTTGCCAGGATACTGACTCAACCAGCAACTGTCCCTTCCAGATATATGTGTATATTTACTACAATCAATTGAAACACCTGACTACACAGCTCTCCAAAAAAAGATCTCCCTTTAACTAATTAAAAACACAAAATGCTGGCAGAACTCAGCAGGCCAGACAGCATCTATGAGAGGAGGTAGTGACGATGTTTCGGGCCGCATTGATGCTGTTCAGCCTGCTGAGTTCTGCCAGCATTTTGTGTTTTTATTTATTTCCAGCATCTGCAGATTCACTCGTGTTCCCTTTAACTAATTATGTGATTTCTAAAACCAATTGGCTGCACCAGTGATGATTTGGTGTGTCATATTAAAGGGATGGGGGTGAATACTTATCAATCAATTATTATGTGTTTTATATTTGTAATGAATTTAGATCACTTTGTAGGATCTGTTTTCACTTTGATATGAAAGAGTCTCTTTCTGTTGATCAGTGTAAAAAAAAGCCAAATAAATACACTTTGATTCAATGTCATAAAACAATAAAACATTACAATTTCCAAGGGGGATGAATACTTTTTATGGGCACTGTACGTCAATGACCTGGATGATAGTGTGGTTAACTGGATCAGCAAATTTGCAGATGACAACAGGACACAAAGATAATACAAAGAGTGAACACAGAGGAAGACTATCATAGCTTGCAATGGGATCTGAATCAGCTGGAGAAATGGACTGAAAAATGGCAGACGGAATTTAATGCAGACAAGTGTGGAATGTTGCTCTTTGGGAGGACCAGCAAGGGTAGGTCTTACTCAATGAGTGGTAGGGCACTGAGGAGTGTGGTAGAACAAAGAATTCTGGCAATACAGGTGCATAATTCATTGGAGGTATATAGGGTCGTTGGAGGTGTCAGAGGTATATAGGGTCATTAAGAAATCTTTGGGCATATTGGCCTTCATGGATTAAAGTACTGAGTACAGGAATTGGGATGTTATGTTGAAGTTGTATAAGATGTTAGTGAGGTCTAATTTGGAGTATTGTGTGTAGTTTTGGTTATAAATGAGGTTGAAAGAGTAGAGAGAGAATTTACAAGGATGTTGTTGAAGGATCTGAGGTGGATCTGAGTTGTAAGAAAAGATTGAATAGGTTAGAACTTTATTCCCTAAAACATAGAAGATTGAGGGGAGATTTGATTGAGGTACACAAAATTATGAGGGGTGTGTATAGGATAAATGCAAGAAGGCTTTTTCCACTGAGGTTGGGTCAGACTACAGTCAAATGTCCAGGGTTAAGGGTAAAAGTTGAAATGTTTAAATGGAAATTGAGTGGAAACTTCTTTGTTCAGAGAGCGGTGAGAGTGTGGAATAAGCTGCCAAAGCAAGTGCTGAAAGCAATTTCTATTTCAACATTCAAGAGAAGTTTGAATAGGTACATGGGTGGTAAGAAGTATGGAGGGATATGGACTGGATGCAGGTCAATAGGACTAGGCATTTTAAATAGTTTGGCACAGACTGGAATAGCCAAATGTCCTGTTTCTGTGCTGTAGTTTTCTGTGATTCTATAACTCTATTACCTCCTCCCTGTTGAGACTTATTTTATTGGTGCCAATGTGTACCAAGACTTCTGGCTGCTCACCCTTACCCTTGAGAATGCTTTGGACCTGATCTGAGACATTCCTGACTCTGGCATTGAGGGGGCAACATACCATCTGGGTGTCTTTAACGTGCCCACAGAATTTTGTGTCTAACTCCTCCTACTATGCATCATTTTTGCAGTCCTCTTCTCCCCCTATCCTTCTGAATCTCAATGCCAGAGATCCAACTGCTGCAGTTTCCCTCAACAGTACCAACAGTATTCAAAACAGTACACTTATTATTGAGAGGAACAACCACAGAGGCACTCTACTCTGAGGGCCCATTTCCTTTTCCTCTCCTGAGAGTCATCTTGGTAACTGCCTCCTGCAACCTATGGGAGACTATCTCCCTGCACCTCCTCAGCTTCTGATATGACCTGGAGGTCATTGAGCTGCAGCTCCAGTTGCTTAGCACATTGTCTGGGGAGCTGTAGCTCTGTGCACCTGGGTTAGATGTGCTAATCTGGGAGCCTGGAGATCTCCCAGAATTCCAACATCTCACACAAGTAACACAACACAGCCCAAGGAGCCATTCTCTCTGCTCCAACTAAGTATATACAGACAAAGAATGAAGATTGAAGAATGAAGATGAAACTTGCTAGATACTAACGTTGCCAAGCCTGTTCTTGCCGAAGCCCGATGAGCCAAAGCTTCCCCATTCTAACACTGGCCTACTCACACAATAGCCATTCTGCTTGTCCCTTCCTTGTTTTTATTTACCCTTACTAATGAATCATGATTTGACTGGGCCACTGGAAAACACCAAAAGCTCACAAATGCTCCTTTTAAAATCTCACTCAGGGACCTGTGAGTTGCCTCCTTTCTCGCTCCCGATTTGAATGCGCCATCAGAAAAGCTTACTTATGAACCTAAATTTGTCTTTGGAAAGTGGGAGGAAACCAGAGCCCCTGAAGAAAACCCCACATGGTCACAGGGAGACCATACAATCTCCTTACACACAATGGCCAGAGAAGGACCCAGTCGGTGATTGTTTGTGGTGTAAAGCAACTCTGTTAATGGCTACACTATTGTGCCGTGACTAGGACAAATATGGTGGTACGATATATGTAATAGTACATCTTATTAAAGTGGAGGTTGATAGGTTCTTGATTAATAAGGGCTTAAAAGGTTACTGGAAGAAGGCAGGAGAATGGGGTTGAGAAGGATAATAAATCGGCCATTATTGAATGGCGAAGACGCTCAATGGACTGAATGGCTAAATTCTGTTCCTCTGACCTATGGTCTTATTAATGCCCTGCAGAGCAGTAAACGTTAATGCTCACGGAAAAGGAAACAGATGTCAAGATGGAATGAGAAGGGCTTAGCAAAAAAAGTGGGAAATAAAACCAATAATTCCTTTCTGGAAGAGAAAATACAAAGATGTGCCAAGGGAATACATGTGTAACTACTACCCATTCTATCTGTGAATGATATGCTGGATCCAGATGTCATCATGATTAAATTTGTTGTAGGTAAGTGACAAGGGGAAAAGATTTAGAGTCAAAATTTAGAGTCGTGGGGTCAGAAGTTCAGTTTTGGTCATCAGTTGTAAAAATAAGATCAGTCAATGGTTTCATTTATCTCTTGCACATTCCGATTTACTGACAACTATGGAACTGAAATTTGCTGAAATGTTTCCTTTGCTTAGAAACAGTCCCTCCAACCTTTCCCAAACCCGGACTGATTGTAGAGGGCTTAACTTTAGGGCTCTCCAAATCCTGAACTCAAAAACACAATCTACATCTGCGTTAGACAGGATGTGCTATAACAAGGGGCTGGACAAACTTGGGTTGTTTTCTCTGGAGTGGCGGAAGCTAAGGGGAGATCTGATAGAGGTTTAAAAGATTATGAGAGGCATAGATAGAGTAGACAGACAGTATCTTTTCTCAGGTTGAAGTGTCTAATACATTTAAAGTGAGAGGGGTAATTTCAAAGGAGATGTGAGGGGCAAGTTTTTTTTTTACACAGAGTGTGGTGGGAGTCTGGGATGAGCTGCCTGGGGTGGTGGTAGGAGCAGATACATTACAGACTCTTAAGAGATGTTTTAATAGGAAGCGTTTAGTGAGGAAAATGGAATGATATGGATATTGCATAGGCAGAGGGGATTACTTAGTTTTCCCACTTAATTTAATTAGATCGGCACGGCTAAAAGGTCTTCGCTCTATTGTTCTATGTTCTAAAGTGGGGTGAAGAAGCCCCACGTCCAAATTTCCTCTGAAAGAATTTCAGCAAAAGCAAAATTGGGTTGGCTGTAAAATTCTGTAATTGACATCTAGTTAATAAACTATTAAACTCAAGTAAGCATTTAAAACAATCTTAAAAATAAATATAGTAAAATGACCAAAATATATCACTGAAAAAGAAGTACCCCGGTAAGTGACTTGATTTTTTACATCCAAAATATCAGCTTAATATTCTCCACAGAAATCAATAGGATTTTGGAGCTTGTATCAAGGCAAAAGTCTGGGAAATAATTTCACAGTGTAATGCTGGGGAATCCAAGCAAGATTAGGCTCCATTGTGAGATGCACGCCAGGTTCAGTGGTGGAGCAAATTGATGGATTGGACCTTCCATTTCTGTCAGCACGTGTAAACCCTGTGCGTTCAACAGCAACTATGAGGAAATCCAGGATCAGATGCAGTTTCAATTGCAATATTCAGCTGTTTGCAGTGGTGGAAAAAGGAATAAAATTGTCAGCAGGAAACAAACCAATAGATATTCTCAGCAGGTCAAACAGCATCTGTGGAGGGTCCACTAATGCTGTTTGATTTGCTGAGTTTGTCCAGCTGTTAGTGTTTTTACTCCAGATTCAGTATTAGCAGGTTTTTATGCCCCTAAAGAATTTGTGAGCAATTCATATCCAAACTCTGAAAGTTTTTGATTAATATGCAATTGTCTGTAAACTGAACTGACTACCACACACAATCAGGGCCTTTGGACTTCAAATCTAAACAATCAGTATTGAATAGAATCTCATCAATGTTAGGTCCAATTCTGCAATTGTGAATTAGTTCTCATTATAGTAATGACTATGTACAGATGATATAGATGTTTAAATAAACTAATTACATCAGTTACAGAGTAGTTCTGTGCCCTGCCTAGAATTAAGCAATTACAAAGGCCACCAATAGATCAGAAAAACAACTGAAATGAAATTTCTCCAAACAGATGACACAATAGTAGTAGTAGTAGTACTGCAATCACTCGAGTTAAGTACGATGGTCTCCAAAGGGCCTATTCCCTTAACAGAGAACACTGGTGCATGACTTTGTTTAACGTGAGGAGGCTGATGTGTGGCAGCTACCACATGGTCCTTGACTTGACTGGAGTGCAAGTAGTCTTCACTGCTGTAATCTTCCTCTTTCACTGATGTTGTGATATCATCATCTTCCAACATGTTGAGGTCTTGGGTGGATCGCTTTTTGTTTCAATCTCACCACCATGGACCACCTTACCAGCAGAAAAGATCCAGACAGCTTCGCTCTTGGGAACAGGAACTCACAAGCCTCTCCAACAAGATAAGGCGCCAATCCTATGAGAATGAAGACAATGTGGAGCCTGCAAACACATAAAGCGGCTGAAGCAGAAAGCACTAATGCTTTTAAGCAGAAATTTGAAATGTGCCTGAGAGAGTAAGAAAGAGATGGGGCAGAATAGCAATAGATAATTGTGGAAAAAAAAGACTCATGTAGCAATGTCAGAAATTAGTTCAAACTTAAAGTCCAATTTCAGCATTGCAAATGAACCAGAATCAGGTTTAATATCACAAACATATGTTGGGAAATTTGTTGTTCTGTGGCTGCATTAATTGCAATACATCATAATAAAACTATAAATTACAATAAAAAGTATATATAAAATAAGTTAAATAAGTAGTGCAAAAAGAGAGGAAAAGTACTGAGGTCGTGTTCATGGGTTAATTGTTCATTCAGAGATCTGGTGGCAGAAGGGAGAAAGCTGTTCCTGAACATTTCAGTGTGTCTTCAGGCTCCTGTACCTCCTCCTCGATGGTAGCAATGAGAAGAGGGCGTAGGGTGATGGGGGTCCTTAATGATGGATGCCCTCTTTTTAAAGGCGTCCTGGATGTTGGGGAGGCTGGTGCCCACCAAAGAGCTGGCTGAGATTACAACTTACTGCAGCTTTTCCTGATCCTGTGCAGAGGTCCCTCCATACCAGATGGTGATGTAACCAGTTAGAATGCTCTCCATGGTGGTGGTGGCATCCGTCAGTCTCGAGAGACCATGGATCTGCGCCTGGAGTTTCCAGGGCGCAGGCCTGGGCAGGGTTGTATGGGGACCGGCAGTTGCCCAAGCTGCAGGCCTTCCCCTCCTCACGCCACCAATGTTGTCCAAGGGAAGGGCACTAGGACCCATGCAGCTTGGCACCAGTGACATTGCAGAGCAATGTGTTGTTAAGTGCCTTGCTCAAGGACACAAACACGCTGCCTCAGCTGAGTCTCGAACCAGTGACCTTCAGGTTACTAGTCTGATGCCTTGCCCACTAGGCCACGCGCCAACAACGCTCCATGGTACATATGTACAAATTTACAAGTGTCTTTGGTGACATACCAGTTCTCCTCAAATTGCTAATGAAATATAGCCGTTGTGTATTCTTTATAGCTGTATCGACATGTCGGGCCCAAGAGAGATCCTCAGAGATGTTGACACCCAGGAACTTGAAACTGCTCACCCTTTCCACTTCTGATTCCTTGATGATGACTGGTGTGTGTTCCCTCGACTTCCCTTTCCTGAGGTCCACAATCTATTCCTTAGTCTAACTGACACTGAGTGCGAGTTTGTTGCTGTGACTCTTATCTATCTCACTCGAGTACATCTGCATGTCACCATGTGAAGTTATTCCAACAATAAGTGTGTCTTTGGCATATGTATAGATGGTGTTTGAGCTGTGCCTAGCCATACAGTCATGGATGTGGGGAGAGTAGACCAGTGGGCTAAGCACACATCCTTGATGTGCACTGGTGTTGATTGTCAGCGAGGAAATGTTATTTCTGATCCCCACAGACTGTGGTCTCCCTGTGAGGTAGTCAAGGATCCAGTTGCAGAGGGAGGTACAGAGGCCCAGGTTATGGATACTTCCGATGCAAGAGAAAGCCTCAAAAAATGTTACAGCTGAATAGGTAACTTCTGAGAAAGGCATTTAAAATGCACTCTATCAATTTGGTTCATACATTAACAGAAGACCGTATGATGGCCATGATTTCAAAAATGCTTTTCTTGGATCACAGAAGGTTAGTTTATTAGACATTCTGCCAAAAAAATTATGGGACACGGACATCAATATCAGAAATTACCATCCTAATCAGTAGAATTCTTGATATCCGGTTCTGAAGCAGCCTATGTCTTTCTTCCTACAGTCTGTGGCGTCAGCTGTCTTCACATGGCACCTCAGGGGCAAGTGCAAACTTGCACAGACTTACCAGCTCAGAGTGGAAAGTCTGCCAGCTGAGCCTGCGCCAGGTTAAACCTGGTGCAAGTGCAGCAATCCCATTAAGCGGAATAAATCAGCTGCCAAGAGAAAGATAAGCAGAGCTTTCTATTTGATTGAATTAATTTAGCTTAAATCTAGTTTAATTTAATTTAGTTTGATTGCTTTTAAGTGCGTGCAGTATTTTCTAGCATCTTCGTTTCTAAATTGTAATTTTTTTAATGGTTCCCAGGTGGGTCTTTTTGCTCCCGGCTGCAGAGCCTCACTGACTGTCAAAGTGTTTCTGCAAGCCCAGACAGGGTGTTAGTAACCAGTTAGCTCTTATATATGGGGTGGCATATTAGCGTAGCAGTTAGCATAATGCTTTACAGGGGTTCAATTCCTACTGCTGTCTGTAAGGATTCTTTATATTCTCTCTGTGACTATGTTGGTTTCTCCAGGTGCTCCTGTTTCCTTTAACATATGTGGATTTCAAAGACATACAGGTGGTAGGTTGAGGGCATATATTGTTGGCAATGAAAGCTTGGCGACTCTTAAGAGCCTCAGACTGTTGTGGAGGCAAATGACACAGGTGGTGGTAGGAGTGGGCTCCCTCACCTCTGCCCCTCTCGCCCTCAAACAGGTGCCCCCCAGGGCTGTGTCCAAAGCCCCCTCCTTTACGCTCTGTATACTCACGACTGTGTCGCCACCCACAGATCCAATATGCTAATTAAATTTGCTGACGACACTACATTGATTGACCTTTTCTCAAACAATAATGAGGCAGCCTACAGAGAGGAAATCATCACCCTGACACAGTGGTGTCACGAGAACAGCCTCTCCCTCAATGTCACAAAAACGAAGGAGCTGGTTGCGGACTACAGGAGGAATGGAGACAGGCTAACCCTTACTGACATCAGTGGATCTGGGGTTGAGAGGGTGAACAGCTTTAAGTTCCTCGGCATAAACATTACTGAGGATCTCGCGTGGCCTGTACATACTGGTTGTATGGTGAAAAAGGCACAACAGCACCTCTTACACTTCAAACGATTGAAGAAGTTTGGTATGGGCTCCCAAATCCCAAGAACTTTCTATAGGGGCACAATTGAGAGCATCCTGACTGGCTTCATCACTGCCTGGTATGGGAACTGTACTTCCCTCTATCACAGGACTCTGCAGAGAGTGGTGCGGACAGCCCAGTGCATCTGTAGATGTGAACTTCCCACTATTCAGGACATTTACAAAGACAGGTGTGTTAAAAAGTCCCGAAGGATTATTGGGTATCTATGTCACCCCAACCACAAACTGTTCCAGCTGCTACCATCCGGGAAATGGTACCGCAGCATTAAAGCCACGACCAGCAGGGGCCAGGACAGCTTCTTCCACCCGACTATCAGACTGATTAATTCACGCTGACATAATTGTATTTCTATGTTATATTGACTGTCCTGTTGTACATACTATTTATTACAAATTAACATAAATTGCAGATTGCACATTTAGACAGAGATGTAGCGTAAAGAATTTTACTCCTCATGTATGTGAAGGATGTGAGAAATTTCACTGAATGTTGCAATGTTTCAATGTACATGTGACAAATCAATTGTGATGAGGCATCCCACTACCACACGCTCTTTTAGGAAGTGGACTCCTGAAGCTGAACAGGCCCTGAGAGACTGCTTCGGTACTACTAACTGGGATGTACTGCAAGGGGGGCTCTGTGGGGGCGTTGAGGAGGTCACTGAATACACAACGGACTATATTAACTTTTGTGTGGATGCAGTTGTCCCTGTTAGAACTGTTCGCTGCTATCCCAATAATAAGCCCTGGATCACTAGTCACATCAAAGGCCTCCTAAACCAGAAGAAGAGGGCCTTTAAAGATGGTGATCGGTTGGAGCTTAAAAGAGTTCAGAAGGAACTCAGAGTACAGATAAGGGGGGCAAAGGAGCAGTATAGGAGGAAGCTAGAACAAAAGCTGCAGAAAAAAAGCATGAAGGAGGTGTGGGATGGGATGAAGATCATCACCGGATGCGGTGCAAAGCGGGGGGCGAACATAAGTGGAGATGTGGAGAGAGCGAACCAGCTGAACAACTTCTTCAACAGGTTCGACAGCTCAATCTCATCCTCACCGCAGAAATCCACACCAGGCTTACTTCCCTCACAGGAAAATAGCCACTCACAGGAGACCTTGCCCACGCCCAGGATTACGGCTGCACAGGTGGAAGGTCAACTGAGGAAGATCTGTACCAGCAAGGCGGCTGGACCGGATGGAGTTTCCCCACGATTACTGAGGGCCTGTGCGACTGAGCTGGGAGAACCACTACAGCGCATCTTCAACATGAGCCTGGAGCAGAGAAGAGTACCCAGACAGTGGAAAACATCCTGTATTGTCCCGGTACCGAAGAAACCACAACCAAAGGAGTTGAATGACTTCAGACCTGTTGCCTTGACGTCGCACGTTATGAAGACCATGGAGCGGCTGATAATACAGAATCTGAGGCCACAAACCAGGCACGCCCAGGATCCTCTTCAGTTTGCGTATAAGGAGAAGGTGGGAGTGGAGGATGCTATCATGTATTTGCTGCACAAATCACTCTCTCACCTAGAGGGGGTCAGTTGTGCTGTGAGGATTACATTCCTTGACTTCTCTAGTGCCTTTAACACCATCCAGCCCAAGATCTTAAGGCACAAACAAACGGAGATGGGAGTAGACTCTCACATGGTGGATTGGATAGTGGACTACTTGACAGATAGACCTCAGTATGTGCGATTGTGAGACTGTAGGTCTGACACGGTGGTCAGCAGCACAGGGGCGCCGCAGGGAACCGTACTCTCTCCGGTCCTGTTCACCCTGTACACATCAGACTTCCAATATAACTCGGAGTCCTGCCATGTGCAGAAGTTCGCTGATGACACGGCCATAGTGGGGTGTGTCAGGAATGGACAGGAGGAGGAGTATAGGAAACTGATACAGGACTTTGTGATATGGTGCAACTCAAACTACCTGCGTCTCAATATCACCAAGACCAAGGAGATGGTGGTGGACTTTAGGAGATCTAGGCCTCATATGGAGCCAGTGATCATTAATGGAGAATGTGTGGAGCAGGTTAAGACCTACAAGTATCTGGGAGTACAGTTAGACGAGAAGCTAGACTGGACTGCCAACACAGATGCCTTGTGCAGGAAGGCACAGAGTC